>NC_082416.1:0-1200000 GCF_004011695.2 Ascochyta rabiei
TAACCCTAACCCTAACCCTAACCCTAACCCTAACCCTAACCCTAACCCTAACCCTAACCCTAACCCTAACCCTAACCCTAACCCTAACCCTTTTTTCTAAACCCTAACTCTCTTCTTACACTAAAACCCTAACCCTTACTTCTACACTCTTTCTTACACTAAAACCCTAACCCTTACTCTTACACTTTTCTTTACTCTTTACTCTTACTTTCACCTTCTTTCTCTTCTACTTACATTCTTACTTCTTTATAATCTCTAAAACTTTTCTTCTACTACTTCTTCTTCTTTACTATTTCTTCTCTCTTCTTATCTTTTCTCTTACCTCTACCCTCCTTCTCTTTTTCTTCTACACCTCTACTCTAAACTCTTCTTATACTTCTCTAACATCTCTTTTCCTCTTTTCTAATTTCTACTTTTCTTATTCTTCTTTCTTTATTTTCAAACTACTTTTTCTTTAACCCTTAACTTTTCTTTACTACTTTCCCTTCTAAACATCTTACCTTCCTTCTATACAACTACTTCTTTCTAATTTTAATCCTTCTTCTTCTTCCTTCTTCTTTTATCTTTACTTACTTTATCTTTTACTCTTCTCTCTTTTCTTTCTTAAACTTTACCTCTCTTCCTACACTAAAACCTTAACTATTAATTCTACATTTTTCTTTACTTTCTCTCTTACCTTTATCCTTTACCTTCTTAACTTTTTCTTCTTCTTTTTACTCTTTTCTTTCTCTTCTTCTCTAACTTTTTCTATCTACTAAACTATTTCTATTTTTAACTTTCTTCTTCCTTCTTTTTATCTCTCTTCTTACACTTCTACCTACTTCTTTCTTTATCTATTTCTACTTCTTTTCTCTTAACCCCCTTCTACTCTTTCTATATTAACACCCTAACTCTCTTCTAACTCTAAAACCCTAACCCTCTTCTTACTCTAAAACCCTAACCCTTACACTTACCCTCTTCTTCTCCCTTACCTCACCCTACTCTTTTCTATACTCTATTTTTTTCTTCACTTTGCTCTTCTCTTTATCCTACTCTCTCCTACTTCTTCTTCCCTTACCTTTTTCTTCCCTCTACTCTTCTACTCTTAACACCTATTCTCTAATCCTTACTACTTTCCTCTATTCTTTCTACTTACCTTATCCTTTTCTTTCTTTGTTCTACTACTCCTAACCCTTCTCTATTCTTCATTAATTTTTCTTTAATCTATCACTCTTTCTTTTACTATTTACCTTCGTCTCTCTTTTCTAATACTTTAAATTTTACTCTTCTACTTTTTTTTCAAACTCCTACTCTCTTCTCATATTAAAACCCTAACTAATAATACCATTACTTTCTCATCTCTTAATTTTCTTTTATACTATTTTTTTTATTATTTCTATCTTCCCCTACTTATAAACAACTCTTAACTCTATTTCTTTTTACTTAACTACTACTATGCTTTTTTTCTTCTTTGTTTTCTTTTTCCTTACTACTATTACTACGCCACCGTCTTTTTCTCTCTCTTCTGTTCCGCTCCGCGGTCTCAACCACCTTCCCTCCTTTACTCTCTTCTGTTCCGCTCCGCGGTCTCAACCACCTTCCCTCCTTCACTCTTAACCGCTCCGCTCTGGGGGCACATCCACAGGCCCCTCCGCCCACCCCTCTTTCTCTCTTACCCTCTTCTCCTCAACTACTATTTCCTTTCTCCTTCTTTTACTTTCAACTTAATACTTACCTTTCCTATCATTAACTTTCCCTTTCCTCCTCTCTGCTTTCTTGTGACACCTGACGGGCCTACTATCTACCCCCCTCTTGCGCGTCACAGTCTTTTTGGTTTACGGGCGCGTCTCCCTACCGCTCAATATGCCCTATGCACTCTCAGACAGGTTTCCGTCATACCCTCTACTAGTTGCCGGCCTGCAAATGCGGGTAACCCTAACCCTAACCTTGACCTGTGTCCGGTCCCAAACCCAACTTCACTTATCTGACGTCTTTGTTACACTTACTCTCTTGTGACGCCTTACAGGCCCCCTACCAGTTCTTCTCCCCTAAACGCTGTCTTAATCATTTCTACAGCTTAATGCTGTGCTCTTCTGCTTTTAACAACTGATCTGCTTGCTCTGTTAACCTTCTCGCGGGTTACGGGGCCTTTTACGGGCTGTTTGCTGTTGTCTCTTACTGGTTATAGGTTATGCTCTGTAACTGCCTGCCTTCCCTCCCTCTCCACCCTTTCGCCTTTCTCCAACGGTCTCGACCACGCTTCCGTTGACGCTTGCTGCACTCTCGGACGGACGGGTATCTGCTACACCCCTGTTACGCGTCACTAACGCACTGGTTACGGGGGCCTCTTCACGGGTTACGGACCTCTCTACGGGCTTGGGGGCACCTCTACGGGTTGTACGCCTTGCTGTCGGCCTCTTCTTGCTCTGTGCTATTGTTAACTACTTCGCTCGGCGTCCTTGTAATACATTATCACGGCTTACCTCTCTACTGCTTTGCTATGTTGACCTCTCGATGATACCTCATCATGGCTTCGTCGCCTACCTCTTCTCTTTTCTTAACTGCTGCGCTTCTTGTGCCTCCCTACGGGCCTTCCGCCCACCCCTTCTACTTCACTGCTGCGCTCAGCTTCTTTGTGACACCTTACGGGCCCACCTCCCACCCTCTTCTCCCTTCTTCTTAACAACCCTCTCTTAAAACACCTACGGGCCCACCGCCCACCCCTTCTTCTACCCTCTTCTCTCCCTCATCCTTTGCTCGTGATACTTTATCACGGCCCCACCCACCTCCCCTCTTTCTCCTTTACCCTCTACCCGCCCTGCCCAACAGCTTTGTGACGCCTTGCGGGCCCACCGTTCACCCTTCTCTTACGCACTACGGCATCTACAGGCTTAGGAATGCCTTTCTGGCTGCGGCACCACAATTGGGTTTGCCAAACTTCCCCTAACTACTGTTCTATCTTGTAACAATACTCTCTAAACGCCCAAAACACCTTTTTAAATGCCTCCTCCTCTCTACATCTTACTTTTCCCTAATTTTCGTTGTCTTGATCCTGCGCTTTCTTTTTAATACAAACGGCTGCTTTAGGTTAGGGACTTACTTGCTTTTAGGTGCTCTTCCTGGTTTGCGGGCTCTTTCTGGGCTGTGCGCTGTTCTTAAATAATCGGCTCTTACTAATTTGGGGCTACTAATGTGGACTCCCTGGGTTTGGGCGGGGGACCACTTTTGGGCCACTTGGGTTGGGGGTCTACTTTCAGACCACCTGGGGTGGATACTACTTTTGGACTACTTAGGGTAGCACACTACTTGGCGCGCTACTTAGGGAACTACGTGCAAACCACTTAGGTTAGGGGACTACTAGGGTGGTTACTGGCAGAACTACTAGGAAACTACTTAGGTTGGACGTGCCACTTGGGTGGGGCAACCACTTGGGTTAACGCACTACTTGTGGAACTACTTAGGGAACCACTTGTGGACCCACTCGGGCTGGGGGACCACTAGGAAACCACTTGGGTTGGCGGACCACTTTAGGAACCACATTGGGATACTACTTGGGTTAATGCTTACTGCGCGGGTTAATGCTTACTACGCAGGTTAATGCTGACTATGCGGGTTGGTGCTGACTACGTGGGTTGGGGGATCCGCATGGGTTGGGGGGCTCTACTCAGGTTGGGGGACTTTACTTGGGTTGGGGGACTTTACTTGGGTTGGGGGACTTTACTTGGGTCAGGGGCTCTACTTGGGTCGGGGGCTCTACTTGGGTCGGGGGCTTTACTTGGGTTGGGGGATCCGCATGGGTTAGGGGCTCTGCATAGGTTGGGGGCTCTGCATGGGTTGGGGGCTCTACTTAGGTTGGGGGACTTTACTTGGGTTGGGGGCTTTACTTAGGTTGGGGGCTCTACTTAGGTTAGGGGGCTCTACTCAGGTTGGGGGACTTTACTTAGGTTAGGGGACTTTACTTAGGTTGGGGGATCCGCATGGGTTGGGGGCTCTGCATGGGTTGGGGGCTCTACTCGGGTTGTAGGGACTACTTAGGTTAGGGGACTTTACTTAGGTCGGGGGCTTTACTTGGGTTGGGGGCTCTACTTAGGTTGGGGGGCTCTACTTAGGTTAGGGGACTTTACTTAGGTTGGGGGACTTTACTTGGGTTAGGGGCTCTACTTGGGTCGGGGGCTTTACTTGGGTTGGGGGATCCGCATGGGTTAGGGGCTCTGCATGGGTTGGGGGCTCTGCATAGGTTGGGGGCTCTACTTAGGTTGTAGGGACTACTTTAGTCAGTGGCTCTTCTCTGCGCGTTTCTTTCTACGTCTCTAAAGTGTCTGTGTTGCTGTTTGGCTGTTTTGCACTTTCTGACTTCTGCATAATACCAACGCGCTACTCAGTCTGCCTCTGTATCTTCAAGACACGCAACAATAAATCTGCAGCGTTAAACAACTATAAATAATAAATTGACGTAAACATAATAACCTATAACAATTATTTAGTTGTCTCTTTATTTGTGCCTTGCGTTGTGGTAGTTGCGTTGGTTCTGACTTTTGCGTGTTTCTTACGCAAGCCTCAGTCACCACTAGCTGCGCTTTCCTCCTGCAGCAAGCTGCCCGTCCCTTCAACGTACGACACGAACGAGACAAACGCCTAGCACATCTTGCTGCTCTATATGCCGCCCTACCATACCGTGCTGCCTATCCACGCAAGCACCTTATTAAATTCCACCTCCTCGTTCCGCCTAATCCCCTCTCTCCGCATCTGTGCCCGCACCCAGTCGTTAAACGTGCTTCCCTACGCCGTCTACACGCACATTATCAACATAAGCAGCACAGCCTCGAACTGGCAGCCAATCGCCAAGTTTTTCTGCCAGCCACCATCTGGATGGGGCTCGAAGCTGTCGCAAATCGACTGGGGAACACCGCACTGGAAGCAGCAGCTGAAATTCTCCTAGATTGCTTGCTCCCGGACCATCTTCGCAACGTCCTTTACTCCATCGCGCACCTTATCCGCCTGCAGTCGATTGCAGTAGGCAAGCTGGTGCTGGCCTGCATCCGCATGTTCCTTCGCCCGGCACTACTGGCAGCACGCCTTCTAAGACTCGAGCATCTCCTCCAGCCTCTGCACCTCCTGCTGCTCGCGCGACGCCAGCTCCCTCTCCTGCTGGCTCAAGTTCCTGCGCGCCTGCAGCTGGGCGTTGAACTCGGCCCTCTCTGTCTCGTCCTCGTCGCCCACGGCTGCTTCTACCTCTGCTCCAGCGCTGTGCACCCGCAACTGGCACCGGCCGCACGGCTCTTCTCCTGGCTCGCAGCCCTCTCTGGTGTGGTTTCCGTCCATCTCGCGGTCTATGATGACTCTCATGCAGCCGTCACCCTCAACGAGCTCGCGCACACCCTCCTCTGTGTCTTTGGCCTAGCCGCCAGCGTATCGCTTGCCTTGCGGGCTGTACGTGGCGCCTCTGATAAAAATGACCTCGCTGGGAAGCCCGCCGCGGCCTGCACGTCCTCCCATCTGCACCATGTCGCGCATTTTCTGCGTGTTCCTCGACCCAGCGAACAAGACTGCCCTGACGGTCTCTCTGTCGATCCCTAGCCCTAGCGCGTTCGTCGCCACAAACACGTGCTCTGTCCCTTCTGTAAGCTGGCGCAAGATCTCCAGCTTCTCCTCCAGCGTGCCCACCTCGCGGTGGTAGCAGACAGCTCCCAACATCGCAGCATACCCCTGCGCCTTCTTTCTGGAGTTGGTGTACACCACGATCTGGCCGGGCAGCAGGTACTGTTGCTTCTTCTCCTCTACCAGCTCCGCCAGCACGTCGGCTTCGCTCTTTTCTTAATAGTTGTACCAGTGCACCTTGTACGCAAGGTTGGGCCAGCTTGTTGGTGCACAAAACTACTCGCACTGCTCCTTTAGCGGCAGCGCCATTAGCCGGATGAACTCGCTCTCCTCTGTGGGTTTCAGCGTCGCCGTTAAGCACACGAGCTGCGTTTCCGCCTTAACCAGCTCGCGCAGCTTCAGCACCTTGGTCCGCCAGCCCTTAACCGAGTCCAGTATGGTGTGGCACTCGTCAATAACGACGCGGTCCAGCCAGCCCATAGATCGCTGCCGGTTGATGAACTGCTCGAATGCTAGCGTGGCCACGGACTTGGGCACCACCAGCACGATCGAAGCCCACTTGTGCGGCCGCTGGCTGTCCTACAGGACGCAGTCGATCCCAGCAGCTTTGCAGCGATCCATCATGTTCTGCTTGAGCGCAACTACGGGGACGACCACAATTGTGACGCTGGTAGAGCACGACGCCGGCAGCATAAATGTTGCGCTTTTGCCTCCGCCTGTACCCATAATCACTACCACAGGGCTCTTCTGCTTCATGATGGCCTCTATGGCGGGCTGCTGCACGCTTCTAAACGTGCTGCCCTTCCCCTGCAGCCGCTCGAGCGCCGCCTGAACGTCCACCCTCCGCATCTGCTTCCAGCGCCAGAACTGTTCCTCCACCGCCTCCTTTCTAGCTTTAGCGGCCCGGGTCCCCTTTGCGGGCGGCGTCTTTAATGTTGAGCTGAACTGTAGAAAGTGGTGCCAGGCGATGCTGACCCGCCGGAGTGCCTGTTGCTGCGCTATGATGCTAAAAGGCGACTTATCTATAGGCCTGCCGTAGATCTGACCAGCAAACTTGGACCCGTGCCCGGATCCCAGATCGATTGGGTCGTCTTCCACGTCTTCTTCTCCCTCGTTGTCGGCCTAGTGGAGCGCCTTCAGGATGTCCTTGTCTTGAAGGTACTGGCGGAAGGTGGCCTTAGTGTTGTGCCTCTAGATCTAAATGTTGAGCTTGGTCTGGAGCCAGTGCAGCGTAACGCGCTTGATGGCTCGCCGCACTTGGTCTGTACCCCACCGCTGCGGCTTCTTCACAGCTGCTCGCTTGCGTTTCCTGCCTGATCCTGTCTGGGTGCTGCGCTCGTCTTTGTTGCTCCCTTCTCCCTCTTCTTCTTCTTCTTCCTCTCCAACTCCCTCTCTGCCCTCCTCCTCCTCCTCCTCATCTTCGTCAACGAGCCGCTGCTTCTTCCTTCGCTGCGGGCCAGCCCACGCCTCCTCTCTAATCGGCTCCCATAGGAAGGCG
The DNA here is from genome assembly GCF_004011695.2 of Ascochyta rabiei. NCBI lineage: Eukaryota > Fungi > Ascomycota > Dothideomycetes > Pleosporales > Didymellaceae > Ascochyta > Ascochyta rabiei. Next base: position 7,076 of record NC_082416.1, read on the forward strand.
CTGGGCTCTGGGACGTGGCGCCTGCTCGATGCGCGCTCCAGCTTTTGCTAGAACGGGAGGACCATCCACAGGTAGTAGAACAGCAGCTCGCCGACTTCGCGCGGCAGGTAGCAGTGAATGACCTTGGCATTACTAGTCTGCCTGATGCCTTTGTGGTACATGGTCACGTACACCATCAGCCCGTCCTTAACAAACAGCCTGCAGCTCTCTGCGTTGGGCATGTTGGTGTGCGTGACTGTCACCAGCTCTGTACCGCAGGCAGGCGCACCACCTGTCATGTAAACAAGCACCAGCAAGTGCTTGCAGAACAGCCGCAGCGCCTTTTCGTATCTCTGCACCCGCTTCTCCACCCACGTCACGCCGCTCCCACCAGGCACGAAAGCTTTCACGTCGACAAACGCCTCTTGCAGCTTCTTCTAGGTGGTAGCTCGAATCACCAATCTCACCTTAACCGCAACGCCACTCATTTTCTATTAACACAGTAGTCTTCCAGCTATACTAAGAGGTGCAAAATGTGCACAGAGCTGTGCTGCACATTGGTGCTGCATTGTATAAGGAGGTAATGTGGCGCTAGGGTCTAAGTCTACTATAACACTTAGTACAGTATCTCTAATCAGAGCCTTGTATCTAGATTACCTATAACATTAAATCATCGTTAGACTGCTGCTGACGACTTTGTTTCTGGCGAAGCATACTCTCACCCCTCAGGAGTGTATTCAGCTCTGTTACTTCAACCTCCCGTGCTCGCTTCTGGATAGACCGACTCGAGATGGCTGCCTCACCATACCTAGTGCCAGGCCTATTGCGTGGCGGGAGCGCAACACCGCTGAACCCTAGGAATGTATGCCAACTCCTACTTATAGCTTAAAACTTGTTTATAAGTATACTGCTAAACCCTAGTCCAGCTCTTCTATCACACGCGTAACTGATAGCAGCTTGATTCAACGAGTGTGAGGCCTGTAGGTCCATAGCAGCGTTTCCCTCATGTAGACTATAGTCACGTTTGAACTGGAATCCCTCTGGAAGGTGCCTTTGCGAGATGGAAATAGCTATGTGGCGCCAGATAAGCACCCAGAACCCTGGGCTTAATTCCTTAGCTAGTATATCTCTTATAGTAAGGCCTAGTTGCGCAGCGTTCTAATGCTGTTCAGAGGGCTGGTTCTTGCTGCTGCCCGGCTCAGGGTTTGCTGCTAGTGTTTTCTTTGTCCCTTTCGTCTGGATTGCTTCTAGCAAACTCGCTGACTACAGGTAAGAGCCCAGGTATGGAGCGATGAAGTCACCCTGCTGCTTGGCTAGCAGATGCAATGCATGCACAAAAGGAACAACCATCTATAAGTACCAGACCAACACCTCTCTAAGCTCGCGCGGTAGGTACCGCTGAATAATGCTAGCTGTGCTTAACTAAGCGTAGTTCTTGTGGTAGGAAGTAACAAAGACTACTTGCCCATTCTTAATGAATATGTTTCGAATATCTCTATAAGCAGAGTTTTGCCAACGCAGGAGAAGAAGCTTAGTGGCCCTGGCTGGCTGTCCACCAGTTATGTGGATCAGCAGGAGCAAGCGTTGTAGAAAGCTGACAGTAAGCTGTAAATACGCCTGCACAGCCTTTAGATTCCAGATCAGCCGCTCAGTATCAGTGAAAAAGCGCCTCTGGAGACGAGGGCTGTCCTTGATCCTACGCAGCAGAAACTTAGGGTATTTCTAGACGGGGTGATCCTTGTTGGTAGGGTCGTCTAAAAAGGATTCACTAGGCCCATTCCTATTTGGGTCATCCTGAAGGCTGGAGAGCACAGGCTTAGGGATAAACCTAGCCCAAGTGTCGTCCTCGCAATCTGGAAGGAGCAGCAGCTCTGCCAGCTGCTCATAGGCAATTCTGGTCTGATCCCGGAGGAACCATTTTAAGTGGTTTATGTTGAGCTGCACTCCTTTATAGCTGATGTTCTGTCTATTATCTGTCCACTTAATAAAGCTAGCAGCAGTAGTGTTGTTTCGCACTACGGCGCTATAGGCTCGCAAGTTAAGGATAAGATTGATGGGGGAATCGCTGCTATAAGTCATGAACCGATCTTGCAGCTCTGCAATGTAGTCCGTGGGGTAGGAAGCCCTGCCTGCTTTACACTCGCAGAGTGCGTGCTGCACAACAAGCAGCTAAGCTAATTTTACTAACCCAGACAGAGGCAATGTAGCTGTGGCCGCTTCTTCAAATCCAGTTCAATCCCTGTTAATTCCGTTCGCGGCCAAGAACCTAATAACGATGCTGTCTGTGACCTTGCCTTTTATCTTGTGATCAAGCAGGGAGATACAGAGCTAGAGGCACGCTCTTTGCTACTCAGCGCTTGCAGGTGCTGTAGCTGGCGCTGTGTGGACGGGGATGGTAGCAGCAGGAGGAGGAGATTGGTTCCCGAAAGATTCATCTAATGCGGCTGAAGATCCGTTACGTAGCTTCTGTTGTTCAGCACAGGAGCTGCTGACGGTTGACAGTACAGAAGACAGCGAGCGCAAAGATCGGAATTCGGAATCAGACTGGCTATCCAGGCTATCAGGTCCTCCTGCTCCATCCTGTGCTACTGGATGTTAATAACAGCATGTCTGGCTGCGCTTGCGCCGCAGTTGTTGCGGAGAAAGTAGGAGCGGTAATAATGTTGGGGATAATGGAGTGGGATGGGAAGCAGGGCCGACTGCACGATTTTCATCAAGGCCGGCTGAAATTAGGAGCGGTAGTGGCGGCGATGAGCTATGTAGTAGCGCGGCACTATTAGATGGGGTTTGTGGGTGGCACAGTAGTAGACTGGCTGGCTGATCCTGGGAAGAAGGCGCATTTGTAGTAGAGATCTGGTGTAGAGCCTGCTGTTGGGCAGTAGTCAGTATATAGTGTAGGTCTGGGCCTTGCCGCAGGATGGTGAGGCGGTAAACATAGATAAGCAGTTTATGCTAGTAGCTCTTGTAGCGTTTGTACGTAGATTCTAGAAGTTTGGTCTGTAGAGGTTTCCTGTATAGTCGCGTCGGTATAAAACTGTTTACTCAGTAGAGGGCAAAGATGTTAACCTCTTCATCCAGGATTAACTGCCGTGCTTGGTTGATTAACTCATCAAATGCTTGCAGCAAGGCTCTCAGACCAGGCTTAGAGATGGTCGGCCGAGCAAGTAGACAGCCGACGGCACGCAAGTCCTTTCCCTCTAAATACGCCGGCCAGCCTGTCTTTTTGAGCCATCTGCTCGTGTGAACAGGGTACTAGGCGTTTGTGCCTAAGGCTACTAGCGTCTGATGTGTGCTGTTAGCGTGTAGCGTATCAAGCTCTGCTTCTAATTGCGCCCAGCTCTTGTCCTGTGCCGGCTTTGCTGTAGCTTCGGTAGCGACATAGGGCTGGCCCTTGTTAGCAGTTACTCAGAAAAGCTCCGCTCTAACTCTGGTTATTCTCAGACGCTGACAGGGTACGTTAGCTTCCTAGGGCTGGTCGTGCGTTCCCACGTCGATGGAAGGACAGCCTTACTTAACAGGATTAACCCATCCATGTTTATGGCGGCAGTGCTTAGCTATGACAGTGTGACTCCGCTGCAAGGCAGCACACCGGGTACCTGTTTCTAGATTGCAGAAGTTACAGTGCCGGGCGTAGTAGACTGGCAGGACTGGGAGAGGAGGCGGGTAAGGAGGGCAGGTTAGATAAGGCCATGTCTTTAGATCGTCAGCAGCGACAAGGAAAACTGGCTAGGTAGGTAGGCAAAGTTCAATCCAGGCGTTGAGAAGCTGCTTCACATCGCGCGCCTGGTAGTTGTGACACTTCAGGGTACTAAAGTGGACAGTGACTGCAGTAAGTGGTACTGCAACGAGACAAGTCTTGCACGCAAGAAATGGGTGTAATTAATGCTTAACGTAGATGACTAGGTCCTGGAAGCAGCTAACTCTGTTATACTAAGTAGAGGGTACTAGTGTAGTAGCAGAGGCAGGCATGGCGCTATCCGTACAAGTAACTCATAGAAGTATAAGCAAACAAGTGTTATTGTGACTTTGCACCTAGAGTCAGAATTATATAGCTTTAGCACAGACTTAAGAAGCACTGTTAAACGTGCAGTAAAGTAAGTAAGATAAGGCTAAAGAAGAGTACATAAATAAGAGCTACATAATTTAGAGAATTAACTTGCTGTTGTTGTCAGTGCAGTGATAAATAAATCAAAAAGGGGTTCGGACCTATTGTTGCGACACGCGCACAGATGTAGAAATTAAAGTGAGGGTCTGTGAGGGTCTATTCTAATTCTTGTAACAGATAGCAGGCCGATAATCAGATAGGAGTGGTGCACAGATCAATTAATTCAAATAAGGGTCTATGTGATTAGTAATAATTGTTAGGGCCTCTGCTGAACAGAGGCTATAGACTCTCTCCTGCACTTGGTCAACTCCCACCCTAACCCTTCTAAGAAAGAGCGGGATCTCTTTTAGGCGCGGCTTACTAGAGCATTTAAGTGGTACAGGGTGGCTAAAGGCCTAGGCTGGGGCGTGCTCCTGGTTATACCAGACAACGCCATACTAAAGACTTAGATTAAGCACAAGATCTGCTCCTGGGGCGTTGACGTCTTCATTGAGCTAGTTAGGAAGGAGCGTCCAGATGTCTGTCTTGCAGCTAAGCAATTTAATGAATGGTTAGGCCTAGAGGGCATCGCGGGAGGCGAGATTAAGGGGAAGAAGACGCTGAGCATTAAGGTCAAGGCTCTAGAGACGACCTACGAGGTGGAGGAGATTAAGGACAGCAAAGACAACAGCGAGGAAGAAGAAGAGGAAGCAGATAGGCGCGTTGAGATTGCGCAGTTGCAGGTTCAGCGCTTTAAGAGCGCGCCAGCAGCGCCTCTGCGCTAGACAATGCTACCTAAGTTGTTTAAAGCTATATAGCATAAACGTTAGTGTATTATATAGAGTTGTAGTGGGTAGCACTTGTTGTATGTTATAGTGATATGGTAGTTAGTCTCTACGCGCAGGGGCGCGCTCGCTTACAAGTAGGGAAAGGGCTGGCCCTGCAAACCACTAACCTCACCTTAACCTGCAACGTCATCTACTTTTTCCATCCACGCAGTTGTCAGGCAGCGATTCTGAAAAGCGCAAAATGTGCGCAGGGCTTAGTTGCACCTTTTGGCCAGGTCGCATCTAGCCGGCGGCGTGGCGCTGGGGTCTTCTTCTATTGTTGAAGCGGTAAATGAATTAGGGTCGCCCCGCCCTACAAACTAAAGGGGCTGCCCTAGCTGGCGAACAAATGAATTAGGGTCTAATTCGAAAACCACTAGCAGCGAGGTTGCTAGAGGTAAGAGAATCTAATATCTACTTAGTAGGATAGAAGTTAAGAAAGAATAATATAAGTAGACAGGATAAGAGGATAAGAAAAGAAAAAACTTATCCTATACCTACCTTCTTCTAGAAAGGAAGAAGAGCCTAGAGCAGGAAAACTCTCTCCTTTAGAAGGAGAAGAAGAGTTGTTGTCTAGAGATAAAGTTAGTTTATACTAGATAAAGATACTAGATAGTATAGAAGGAAGTATTAGAAATAGAGTTAGAATAGAGTTAGAAAAAGAGTTAAAAAACAAGTCAGAAAAAGAATAAGAAAGGGAATAGGAAAGAGAATAAGAAAGAGAATAAGAAAAAGAAGAAGAATATAAAAAGGAATAAGAAAAGGAATAAGAAAAAGAATAAGAAAGAGAATAAGAAAGAGAATAAGAAAAAGAAGAAGAATGTAAGAAGTAATAAGAAAAGGAATAAGAAAAGGAATAAGAAAAGGAATAAGAAAAAGAATGAAAAAAGGAATAAAAAAAGGAATAAGAAAAAGAATAGGAGAGAAAAGAGAAAAGAAAAGAAAACTTACTCTCTTTCTTCTTAGAAGAAGTAGAGAAGGAAGAGAAGAAAGAGGCTAAAGGAGTAGAAGAAGAAAGAAGATCTACTAGCTTCTTAAGAAGAGAAAAAAAAAATAAGAAAAGAAATAAGAAAAGGAGAGAAAAGAGGAGGAAACTTACTCTCTTTCTTTTTAGAAGAACTAGAGGAGGAAGAGAAGGAAGAGGCTAAAGGAGCAGAAGAAGAAAGAAGATCTACTAGCTTCTTAAGAAGAGCAAAAAAGGAATAAGAAAAAGAATAAGAAAAAGAATAAGAAAAAGAATAAGAAAAGAAGAAAAAAAGGAGGGAAACTTACTCTCTTTCTTCTTAGAAGAAGTAGAGGAGGGAAACTTACTCTCTTTCTTCTTAGAAGAAGTAGAGGAGGGAAACTTACTCTCTTTCTTCTTAGAAGAAGTAGAGGAGGGAAACTTACTCTCTTTCTTCTTAGAAGAAGTAGAGGAGGAAGAGAAGGAAGAGGATAAGGGAGAAGAAGAAGAAAGAAGATCTACTAGCTTCTTAAGAAGAGAAAGTTCTACTTCTAAAGCTACAGTCTTCTTTTCTAGACGCTGTAGCTAAGTAGCAAAGGTAGGTCTTCCTATCTTAGGTTTAGAGATAGAAGAGGAAGAAGGAGAAGAAGAAGTAGAAGAGGCACTTCTAGTAATAGGCATTGTAAAGGAGTAGAAAAGTAGCTACCTTACTAGAGGAGAGTAGAGTAGAGGATGTAGAGAGAGAAAAAGAAGGAAAACAACCTCTACTTATACAAAGTACCCTTCTACACTTTCTACTTAGAGAAAGCAAGGGAAGTTCTTCGTTTCTTGCTGATCTTTCTTGGCCTAATGCAGGCCCCTGCACTGGCAGTTGAAAAAATCACGCAATAAAGAGATCTTTAAGAGATAGCAAGGAAGATTCTTTATTGCCTGCTAATCCCTCTTAGCTAAATGCAGGCTCCTGCACTGGCAGTTGAAAAAATCACGCAAGAAAGAGATCTTTAAGAGATAGCAAGGAAGGTTCTTTGTTGCCTGCTGATTCTTCTTAGCTGAATGTAGGCCTCTGCCCCGGCAATTGTAGAAGGCTAAAATCAAGAATCTGTTAAGGAGAACAAAGGAATGTCCTTAGTTTTACAAAGAGACTTCTTATTAGATAAAATAGATAGAAAAGATATAGATTTCTACTAAAAAGAGCTTTTTATACTAGAAAGTCTAATTTAAAGCTAGGTTAGAATAGTTTTCTTAGTAGAATAGTATCTTTTACTCTTTTAAAAATACTAGTAATAGCTCTATCTAGTAGCTTTAATATAGAATGGCTAGATAGAACCTCTATTCTCTTTTTTTCTATTAGGTATATAGAATAAATTCTTCTATAGGAAGTAAGTAGACTTTACTCTTATAGATTAGTTAGATAATTTTTATTAGGTAGTAGAAAAGAAAAAAAAGAGATTATCTAAATTATTTATTCTTATATAGAAAGGAATTAGAATAACTATAGATAGATTAAAGTAGTAAAGCTACCATCAAGACCTTTCTAAAGTAGAGATATATAGAAAAGTAGAGAATTATTTAGCGCTAAGAGTAAGTAATTTTATCTAATAAAAGTAAAGTAAAGGTAGTAAAGAGTAAATAGAAAAGAATAGCTACTTAGATATATATAAACTTTATATATAGATATAGTAGTAAGTAAAGCTACTAGAATAAGAACCTAGTTAAATAGTATTCTAAAACTATTCTTAGTTTCTATATTAGAAGAGATAAGCTACTTCCTTACTTTATAGTATTTATAGAGGAATAGTAAAAGGAAAAAAGAATAGAAACAAACTAAAAATAAGCTATTTAGCTACTGTTTTATAGAATAGAGAAAGTAGTAAAAAGAATAAAGAATTAAAGAGAAAAGTATAAAGATAAGTAACTACTAAAGATACTACTAAAAGTATAAGAAAATAGAGGGATAGAGAGAGAGTTAGGTATTAGAATATTCTATTAGGTTCTATCTATAAGTATAGCTTTACTACTGCTATAGTAGATAGAACTAGTAGTACTCTTTTACTTAGAGTTTAAAAAGATAAAGTACTAGTAAAGAGATAGAACTAAACTAGCTTACTACTAAGTTTAGGTAAATAGAGTAGTTATAAACTAGATACTCTACTATCCTACTAGATTAGGTATTCTTTATATAGTAATAGTAATAGGAAAGGTAACAATAAGTAAATTCTCTCTACTCTCTACTTATAGTAATCGTTTTACTTTATCTAAACTTACTTCTTTACTATACTTTTAACTACTTATTACTTATACTACTTAGTATATACTATAGTTAAGACTATAAGCACTTAGTATAGTACTTACACTTATCTAGGATAAAGTACTAGTAAATAAGAAAAGTTACGTTATAGGATTATACTACTAGATACTAGCTTTTTAAATCTTTTCTAATTTTTCCTCTACTACTTCTCTAGGCTTAGCTAGTTAAGATATAGAATGTTTATATTAGAATTTCTATATAGAAAAGTCTTACACTAGCTAAAGAGTACTTCTAGTAATTATAGTAGAGACTATAGTTAATAGCTTTTTTTCTTCTAATAGTACTATATTAATACTTTTATAAGGCTAAATTCTATAGAGGGTTAGAGAAAAGAAGAGGTTTTAAAGGTAGAGAAGAGTTAGAATGTTTTTATACTATCCCTAGTAAAGATATCTTACTTTTTATCCGATGATATCTAATTTATTATTTTCTATAGAAAATATAACTTTTACTTCTCTTTTATACACTCTTATAGTATAGTATAAATACTATTCTTTATAATATTAGATAGTAACTAAATAAACTTTAGTATCTTCTATAGATTTATAAAGTTTAGTAGAAGTCTACTCTTATTAATAGAGTAGTATATAGAACTCCTAATCTCTACTATACTTAAGAGTTAAAAAAAACTACTATACTTTATACTTATAAGTAGACTTAACTAAAGACTTTATCTTAGCTAAGATATCTTAAGGTAAATATAATACTTACACTCTATATACTAGAAGTCCTACTACTAGGAGCTTATAATATAAGGTAGAGAAAGCCTTACTTATAATTATAGTTTTTAGATTAAAGTATATTAGCTTTGAAATTAATAAAGTAGAAGTAGATACTAAGTAGATCTTATTATATATAAATACGTATAGAGAGTTAGTATAGAAACTAGCTATAAGTTAGTAAAGTAAGCTTTACTAAGTAGATAATAGGATAAATATATATAGAAGTAAAGAGATATAGTATAATACTTTCTTATATAGTTAAGGTCTATATAGAAAACTACTAAGAGAAGAGTACCTAATGTTTATTTCTTTCTATATTATAAATTAGCTTCTACTTACTTTCTACCTTTTCTATACTAGGTTTAGCCTATTTACTATATTTTTAATATAGATAGAAAGAGTTTATAAAGCTAATTAGATCTCTTTACTTCTATTTCCTATAGATGTACTCTAGTAACTTCTATCTCTATTAATTAGAAAGTAATACTAGATAGTTTTATAAGTTAAAAAGAGAGGTTGTTATTAACTACTAAAGGAATACTAAGTTAAATAGGCTATATTCTAGTACTAGTATAGTGAATAACTTCTATAGTATTTCTTCTAACTAGCTTACTAGTGTAGAAAGCTAGTAGGTACTCTTCTTCTACTAAAGAAGAAATAAGTAGTATAGACTATAGACAGTAGATAGATTATAGTTAGTGTAATTAGCTAAAGAAGAGTAAATCTAAGTACTATTTATAATCTTACTATATAAATAATAAATAGTTAGACTAAGAGTAGAAAGGTAAAGTATAGAGTACTATAGATATATAGATAGTAGAACGTAGCTTCTATATCTTAAAAGTAGAAATAACTACTAGAGTAAAGAATAGAAGTGAAAAGATATAGGATAAAAAGATTTTATATTTTTTTTTAGCTATATACCTCTTTTCTCTCTAAAGGTAGTAAAGAAAGAAAAGAACCTTTAAGTAAACTACTTTACAGAAGCTTTTATAGTAGGTAAAGAAGAGTATCTAAGTATAGAAAATAGACTTTAAGCTTTCTAACGTAGTATCTTCTACACTAGTAGGTAGATTACTAGATTCTAGACTACTAGTCTTATAAGTAGATTTATCTTCTAATTCTTTTATATCCTTTTCTAGATCTAGTATATTACTAAAGATCTTATTACACTCCTTAACAAGGCATAGATAACCTTCTATAACTAGTAATTCTTTAAACAGGTACTTGTAGTTTTCTATAGTAGATAACTTATTAACACTAGCTAGAGGATAGTCTTTAATATCTTCTAAAAGCTTCTTAATATTAGGATCTTTTAAAGATATCTTATGCTTCTTTAAGTGTAGCTTAGTAATATCTACTATACTAGTACTTTTAGTACTATTAATACTAGTTAGGCATTCTATATTAGAGCAAAATAAAAGCTCTAGGTCCTTATAATAAGATAGGTTATAACCTAGCTCTTTAGTAGAACTATAGTCTAACATAGACATAGTATACCTAGAAGGATAGATAGATTGTTTATAGAATATCTAAAGGTGTTTTAGTTATTAACTAGTAGTAAAGGTATATACTTACGTTTATAGATTTTAATAATAAGCTTAGTAGGTTATATTCTAAAGATATAATCTTAGAGTAAGAGATAAGGTAAAGAGTAAAGTAAGAGGAGACTTTAGAGAGGAAAAAGAGAAGCTTATATAGATATCTACCTATAGCTATTAGTAAGCTTTATCGTACTCTAGTTATTCTATTATTATTTAATTCTTAATTTTGCTTTAAGTAATTAAGAATTAAATAGAGAAATATTATTATATTCCTCCTTTTACCACTAGTAATTAAGACTTAAATAAAGCAGAATTAAATTATCTCTTATTTTACTACAAATAAGTGAGAATAAATTAAAGAGGGATTTATATATCTCTCCTTTTACTACTAGTAATTAAGACTTAAATAAAGTAGAATTAAATTATCTCTTATTTTACTACAGATACGTAAGACTGAATTAAAGAGGGATTAATATATCTCTCCTTTTACTACTAGTAATTAAGACTTGAATAAAGCAGAATTAAATTATCTCTTATTTTACTACGAATAAGTAAGAACTAATGAAAGAGCAATAAATATATCTCTTCTTTTACTACTAGTAATTAAGAGGTAAATAAGGTAGAATTGTATTTCCTCTTCTTCTAGTGCTATTAATTAATACTTAAATAAAGCAGAATTATATTTCTTCTTCTTCTAGCACTATTAATTAAGACTTAAATAAAGCTGAATTATATTATTCCTTGTTTTACTACTAGTAATTACGAACTAATAAAAGGAAAATTAATTAATCCTTAATTTTTGTATAGTAAATAGATAATAGCTAATAGAGATTTTATAGAGAAGAAGGAGATATAAATAGTAAGTAAAGTCTCTTCTTACTCTCTACTACTATCCTCCTCTTTACTCTCTATTACTCTAACTACTTATTTTAGACTACTATCTAAATTACTAAGGTAAGAATTCTATACTCTACTATTTTCTAGAAGCTAACTTATATTCTTTATAGATGCCTTCTATTAGGAAAGGATATAATAGTTTTGACTATAACACTACTATAGCTAGAAGATTTCTAAGAGATAATCTTAGCTCTCTAGCCTTAACCTCTACCTATACACTAGGGAAAAATGTTTATAATATAAGAGATATAGCTAGTAACAAGGTAGTAGGCTTTCTAGGCTATTTAGTAAGCTATAGTAAGCTACCTAGCTTAGTAAACTATATCTATAAGAAAGGTAGAGTAGTTATATCTTTATTATAGGAGATTATACTAATAGTAAACTTTAGGATTAGAACTAGGCTATGCTAGGTTCTTTATTATTATAGTAAACTCTTTTAAAGAGGAGGAGTACTATATTACCTACTATAACAGTAGAGTAGAAGATAGAGTTACTCTTATTACTAAAAGAGAAGACTTAGAAGAGTATGTTAGTAATAGACTATATACTATCTTAGAGCTAGATAATAGGTAAGTCTTCTAGCTAGTAACTTTAGTATAGTAACTAACTTTTCTAGTCCTAGTTTTTTTAGTAAAGAAACGCTAGAGTATCTAGAGAGTCTAGAGAGTGTAGAAGAGAAAGAAGAAGAAGAAAAGAATAAAGAAAGTAGTTCTACTAGCTCTACTAGCTCTACTAGTGTAGTAGAAGAACAAGAAGAAGATCCTTTTATAGATTTTTAATAGCTATACTTCTATATTAAATTAAAGTATAGTATAGATCTCTTTTCTAGTTTCTAGGTTAGCTTTTAAGGTGTTAAACGTTATAATAGAGGTTATCTTTCTACTACTAACTTTCTATAATAATGCTTAGGATAAGAGAGTTTTATAGAGGAGATAGACTAGGTATAGAAGAAAAATATATAAAAATCTAGTTTATAATATAGTAAGAAAATAACCTTCTATTCTAGTAATAGAAAAGAGTAAAAATGTTTCTCTAATAGAAAAGGCTATAGATATTCTACTTAGTAAGAAAGAGTCTAGATATTCCCCTAATATAAAAGAGTTTAGATATTCTACTTAGTAAGAAAATAACCTAATAGTCTACTAATAGAAAAGGCTATAGATATTCTACTTAGTAAGAAAGAGTATAGATATTGTACTTACTAAGAAAGGCTATAGATATTCTGCTTACTAAGAAAGGCTGTAGATATTCTACTTAGTAAGAAAATAACCTAATATTCTACTAATAGAAAAGAGTTTAGATATTCCCCTAATAGAAAAGGCTCTAGATATTCTCCTAATAGAAAAGGCTATAGATATTCTACTTAGTAAAGTAGAGTAGAGATATTCTACTTAGTAAGAAAGAGTGTAGATATTCTACTTAGTAAGAAAGAGTGTAGATATTCTACTTAGTAAGTAAGAGTGTAGATATTCTGCTTACTAAGAAAGTGTCTAGATATTCTACTTAATAAGAAAGGGTATAGATATTCTGCTTACTAAGAAAGGCTGTAGATATTCTACTTAGTAAGAAAATAACCTAATACTCTACTAATAGAAAAGGCTATAGATATTCTTCTAATAGAAAAGGGTGTAGATATTCTGCTTAGTAAGAAAGGGTGTAGATATTCCGCTTAGTAAGCATAGCTACCTAGAATAACTAGGCCTAGAATAGCTAGAAAAGTAGAAAAAAGGAAAAAAAAAAAAGGGTGTAGATATCCTAAAGGGTGTAGATATTCCGCTGGATAAGCTGTTAGGCCTACCACCTACCTACTTTCTCTTCTTTACTCTGCTTACCTGCTACTCTTCTCTATCCCGCTTTACAGTCTTAAACACCTCCCCTCCTTTACTCTTAACTGCTTTGCTTTAGGGGCACATCTACAGGCCCCCCCTGCCTAACCCTCTACCCCCCTCTCCTGTGATACCTTATTACAGGCCCGCCGCCCACCCTTATTCTACTCTCTTCTCTCCTTCATCCTTTGCTTGTAACGCCTTATTACGGCCCTACCCACCTCCCCTCTTTCTCCTTTACCCTCTACTACCCTGCCTAACTACTTTGTAACACCTAACAGGCCTACTGCCCACCTCTCTCTTACGCACTACAGCATCTACAGGTTTAGAAATGCCTTTCTATGCTGCAGTACCATAATTAGATTTGCTAAACTTCCCCTAACTACTATTCTATCTTATAACAATACTATATAAACGCCTAAAACACCTTACTCTACGTTATTTTTATCCTATTCTATCTTTCTAATCTACCTAATACCCTGTTTAAATGCCCTTTCCCTCTACTATTTATTCTTATACCTAATTTGCAAAGCAACTAACCCTACCTAATCTAAATTTGCGCAATTAACGCAATTAACGCCCTTTTACACAAACAACTTCTTATACCTCTCCTATCTACTATCCTGCTAGCTCTTCTACCTATTACGCATGTCTTTCTTAACTACTCTACTATCTATCTAAATTTACTTTGTCCTAACTCTTACTTTCTTTAATACGCACAGCTGCTTTTAGATAGGGACTTACTTAGTTTAGTCTACTCTCTCCAGATTGTAGGCTCTTCCTAGATTAGGGGCTCTTCTTAAATAATTAGCTCTTACTACTTAGGGGCACTAATGTGGACTCCCTTGGCTTGCAGGGACCACTTTCAGGCCACTTAGGGGGACTACTTTTAGACCACTTAGGGTGGCGCACTACTTAGCGCGCTACTTAGGGAACCACGCAGGGAACTACTTAGGAACTACTTAGATTAGGGTACCTACTTAGGTTAGACGTGCCACTTAGGTAGGGCAACCACTTAGGTTAACGCACTACTTGTGGAACTACTTAGGGAACTACGCAGGTTTGTGCTAACTACGTAGCTTAATACTAACTATGTAACTATGTAGATTAATGCTTACTGCGTGGGTTAATGCTTACTATGTAGGTTAATGCTGACTATACAGGTTGGTGCTGACTACGTGGATTAGGGGATCTGCATGGGTTAGGGGCTCTACTTAGGTTAGGGGCTCTACTTAGGTTAGGGGATCCGCATGGGTTAGGGGCTCTACTTAGGTTAGCAGGTATCACTTAGGTTGTGGAGACTACTTTAGTTAGTAGCCCTTCTCTAGGTGTTTCTTTCTACGTCTTTAAAGTGTCTGTGTTGCTATTTAGCTGTTTTACACTTTCTAACTTGTAATTACTATACAGTCGCAAGTCAGCCTACAGCATAATTCTCCTAACTTCTCCTAACCTAAGGTTTTAGGTTATAGTTATATTAAACACATTCTTTCTAGTCTACTAAATACAACTGTATATGCCCCTCCTCCTAAGCATATAGGAAACAACACATCTAGCTTATATCTCTCTAGCCTATCTTAATCTTTAATCTAAGCCACTTATAAAGCTAGAGCTTATTACTACTATGCATAATTACGGCGTCTTATATCTGCTGCTCTAGCTATAGCGTGCACATTAGTGGCTAGCAGGCAAGCAGCGCAGCTACTGCTCTCTAGAGCACTCTATTGTACTAGTAAGGCACATGTATTCCTTATGTCTTAAACGCACCCTATATGCTTATTTCCTCCTACTTATTACAGATAGCTTAGGGCGCCTAGTAGTAAAAACACCACGTATACTTCTTCTACTTTACTTAGTATATAGATTTTACCTTAGACTCTATTAATATCATCTACGCTCTGCTGGCCTTTAAACAGTCCTTCTAGTTATAGCGTAGTAGGTTAGCCTAAGTGGCTATGCAGATAGCGCACGCATTGCTCTAGCGCTAGAAGTACTACTCTAGCTGCTCTAGGTTATAAACTTTTTTTTCTGTCCTTTACTATTACTAGATCTTAACCCTCTACTCTTTAACAACTATAGCTCGCTCTATATATCTGCGCTGCTTCTCTACTACCACTACTACAGTATCAGCCTGCGTCTCTTCTAGCTCTTCCTGCTCTTCTTTAACAGCTTGTTGCTTAGTACTACTAGGGTGTTGCTTACATAGATTACACTTTAACTCTTCTATCTTATATTGCTGCCTGTTCTGTCTGCCGTCTATATGCTTTTCTATTACAATTTACTAACAGGATTTAACTGTTAGGAACTCCTTTGTAGGTTGCTCTAGCTTATAGCTAAGCGCCTTCTCTACCCTCCCCTCTTTTGTTATATAGCACGCTCTCATAACAATAGACTTACTATTAAGCCCTGTTTATCCTGCCTAGCTGCTCTCTTACACATATTAGAGTAGTAGGGGACACATAGCAACGTAGATTACTACCTAGACGCCTACAGCGTTAAGCCTAAGACCTAGCATGTTTATAGCTGTGCAAAGCTTCTCTATACCTAGGGTAAAGCTTTGCACTATACGTGCCTTTTCCTTATCTAAGCCTATCTAGCAGTAGTATGCAGAGCACTGCAGAAGCTTTACAAGCTGTTTTGTCTTGTCTATAGTTAGACAATAGACGATAATCTGCGCCTTAGGTCTGTACCTACTCCTCTTCGCAGCTACAAGCTTAATAAGTACTTTTTCTAGCGTGCTACGTGTGTACTCTAGCACCTAGTACGCAATGTTTGTTTATATAGTGCGTTTATCGCAGTATATAGTTACAGTCTAGGCATTAAGCCCTATAGTGTGTAAGAAGGCAGGCTGCAGCATAGGTAGTAAGGTTGCAGTTAGGTAAACAACCTATGTGCCCTTCTCCGTCATCTCCACTATCTTAAGGAGGTCTAGCTGCTAGTCCTGTGTTAACTCTAGTAGCACATAGCACTTGTCTATTACAATACAATCTAGCTAATAGAGCATGCGCTTTTTGTTAATAAACCTACTAAATGCCTTTGTAACTGCGCTCTTAGGTGTTACTAGCACAATACAAGCCTAGTACAGCAGTCTTCTTCTATCCCACTTTGCGCAGAGGATGCTGAGCTAGTCGCAGCAATCTTGCAGATCGTCTCGCAAGGTATTCAACAGAGCCACAACCACAGAGACGCTGCCTAGTAAGATAGACGTAGGCAGCATAAACAGTATACTCTTGCTAGTGCTAGTAGCTATAATAACTAGCACGTGCAGCTGTTACTGCATTACAGCCTTAAGGATTTCTTCTTACTTACTATAATACTTAGCGTCTAGCCGTCTAGTAAGTCGCCTAAACTCTGCCTTAAGGTCCACTATTATAAGCGACAACTAGCGCTAGAGCGCCTACTTCTCTTACTGCGCTACTATCTCTGCGTAGACACTAGGGTGCATATAGCTGTCCTCCTAGGCAGATGTAAACTCTAGCACGCAATGCTAGTCTATACTTACCTGCTAGAACTCCTCCTACTTAGCTATAGTCTAAAAGGGAGACTCTATTATAGAGCGGCTGTAGTTGCCCTCCTCTGTTTTAAGGCTGTAGCTAGACTGCAACGCTTACGCGTTGCTCTTTGCCAGCACTTTGTTCTAGTAGAGCACTTCTAACCAGTTGCGTGCTTGTCTGTCTCTTGCTAGCTCTTAGTAGATAGCTAGGTAGGCATGCTGCTAGGCGTAGGTGCTAAGAGCAGCGTTTATATACTAGAAGGTCTACTTATACAGGACACAGCATATATAATTAGTGCCCTAGTACCTATTTAGGTTAGCTAATTGTGCCTTCTTACAGTTAGCTTTGCTGTACTCGTCTCTGTTGTCGCTCTCTTCACTATTACTCTTGTTACCCCACTGCTCCTCTAGCTCTAGCTCCTAGATGAAAGCAGTAGGGCGGTTAACGCTATTATGCAGCATGTAGAGATTATCTATAAACAGTTAACCAAGCCTAAGAAAGTACACTACCAGCTTACCCACCTCCTAGGGAACATAGCAGTAGATTGTCTTAACACGCTTGCTAAAGCTATACCCCTTGTAATACGTAGTAGTAAAGGATACTAGGCCACCCTCTACAAACACCCCCTAATACTCTACCCTGTCTGCACTGTTCTCGCACTGTATTAAGGTAATCTCTGTCCTACAACTAGGCCTGCTTCTAGACATGAAAACAAGCGTAAAGAGGCCTTCTTTAAACTAACGCACTCCTTTTATATACCTAGCTACAGCGTTATTACGCTATAGCGTCTGTTCTAGCTGTTATGTACTATCTATCCCACAAATAAACCTCTCCCTTAGCGGAGCCTCCTCTAACACCTGGTCTAGAAGCCAGTCTTGCCATCTATCTAGCTGGTTGTTAGGGTGCTTTAGAAAGCTCCAGCCTATAGCCAGCTTAGCTGGCTAATTAACAAGTTTGTCTACAGACACCTCTAGAAGCAGGGTAGTCCTAGGTCGCACGCAACCCCTTTTGTCTAGATCTAAGAGTAGGACGTCCTTAAATAGCCGCAACCGCACCGTCTCGCAGAGTCCCTTCACTATTAACCAGAGATCAGCTAGCAAAAAGCTCTGCTTATTAATAAGAAGCTAGTCTCTATCCTATAATATAATACCAGGAGTATTATATTGCTTTGCCTGTGTTCTAGCTAGCGTACGCAAGTAGAGCATTTAATTCATAGGACTAGGTATGCCTTTAAAGTTAGACAGCGTTATAAACCATTTAGACATGTCTTTAACTAGCTTATACGCAGTAGGTGCTGTACTAGGGTCTTTCTAAAGCGCTTTATCTTGCTAGCAGCAGGCATAATACACTATAAGCGCTTTTAAGGTAGTAATTAAAGCAGACAGTGTTAGCAAGAACTTATGCGCTAGAACCTACCTACTGCTATAGTAATTAGGCTTAAGGCTAAGGACAGCTACTCTGCTTAGCAGTGCGTTCTTATGCTTGTTGCTAGTAAGGCTGTAGTTAAGCAATGCAATCTAAAAGCGCAGACATTACTTTTCTAGTTTCTCCTTCTTTACAGCGTTGTCTAAGCAGGCTATTTGCTAGAGTAATACTAAGAAGGCGTCTTACGTACTAGTAAGTTTATATAGCAGCTACTTAACCTAGTTATATATGCGCTACAGGTAGTAGAGAATGCTTACTAGCTTCTAGCTGTACTTCTTAATTGTACTAACTTAATGCCTAGCGCAGAAGGGCTGCTTGTTTAATTCTGCGCCCGCCTTACGTTGCTTAATAATCTCTAGTACAAGTCTACTAACAACCTTAGCTTAGCTGCTATTAAATGCTTTTTGTATTAGCTACTCTATAGCTTTGTAAACATTGTATAAGCCTGCATTATTAAACACTACTTCTTCCTTCCTACGCGCATCTACCTCCCTACTAGCTAGCTGTTTAGCGCGCAGAAGCGCTGCCCTTAGGATACCTTATAGGTGCAGGACCTATTCTGTAAGCTCTAGCCACAGATTAGCCTGCAAACAGATGCCCTCCTTAATCTTATCCTACGCTGCTGCTGCCTTACGCTCTTCTTGCTAATGCTTGCAATCTACCTTCACTCTCTAGGAGATGTCTACTAGATTTGCGCCTCTAATGCTTATCTTAACTACAATATACGCTGGCTAGCCAACAGCTCTAAACAAGCGCTGGCAGGATTAGCTGTCTTGCTATACTTAGTTGCGTAAGTGCTTACTCTTTTACCTTATATCTCCCCCTTACTTTTATTTATTTACCTAGCTATGCTTATCCTTACAATATTTCTACATGCTCTAAAGCAAGATGCAGGTATACTAACAGCCCTCCAACAAGCATACTAGCCCGTCCTCTTAGCTTTTTAGACTAAAGATAGGCTTCTTAGCTGGCCTTAGTATATGCACGTCTCCTAGACTCTATGTAAGGTTTAGTAGCGCGTGTACAGCTACTGCTAGGCTCTTACGCATAGTAACTGTAACTTTAGAATAGCACTCTTTAAGGTGCGTAACAATCTACACTAGTAGAATAGCAGTAGCACATAGTTTACAAACTACAACTTAAAGTTTAGGCTAATATTTAAACAGCTGCGCAAATAGTTCTATAGTGTAAGGAGTAGAAGGACATAAGTAGGCGCTATGTAACACGCCTGTTAGCCTAGTGTTTACTATCCCCTAGCATATTAATTAACAGATTATTTATTAATCTTGTTTTTAGTTTAATTGCAGTCCTAGCTCTGCTAACGCTGGTTAGTAAGGGCGTTGTGGTATATCTGTACGCAGCCTAACTTTTAGTGCTGTAGTATAACTACATCAGAACCTTAACAACACCTAACCCCCTTTCTACACAACCTTTGTCTAAACTTCTGCTTGTAACCTTATTTGCAGTATATAAGTTAATAATGCACTAGTTAGCAGCATTAGACAACACTGTAGAGTAGTTTAATAGCAGTTATTAGAGCTTTCATCTAGCTAGCAAAGCTAACTTTATTCGCAACTACGCGTATAAGCCGCCAAATAAGGACTATAAGAAGCTCTTCTTCTGCTAAGCAACTATCTCACGCTTACAGCGTAATCTAGGTGCTCGTCCGTACAGCGTAGGATGGCTAATCCCTACCTATAGTAATGCCAGCGTCTATAAGCCTGTCTTTATTACCTACTCTGTCTTATCAGCAATCTGGCTTCTGCGTGAGACGCTTGTTAACAACGTCCTGCCTAATGATATCTAGGATTGTCTGGTCTGTGCAGCCAAGTCGCTTGTAGAGGACAGGATAGAAGAGCCGCCGTCTGCGCAGAAGCCTTTTACTTCCCCTTTACTACAGGCCTCTGCTCTACCCCTGCAATAAAAGAAGCGGCCACACCTATCTGCGCCAGCCCCTACACTAAAGCGCGCTTAAACAACTACTAATAAGACGCATCTAGCCAGCCCATAGCTGTTACAGCCTAGTAGACCAGACAAACAGCTAAAAGACTCCCCTCTGCACATTACTACTATCTCTAATAATAACTACTGTGTAGAGTAAAAACGTAGTAGGACACTTACTACTTCGCGTGCGAAGAAGCAGCTTACCCTTAGTCTTGTAGCACCTAGCAATAAGGCTCCTCTTCTAGAGTAGGCTGCCTACACCTCTATTGTGTAAAAGGACAAGTCTATTGTTGCCTAGATTATTAAGCAGCTAGTCTCTAATAACACGGACTTCTACAGCTCTACCTAGACTCCCTACCTTATAGCCTGCACTCTTCTAAAGAAAGCGCGCGTGCTTAGAAACCAGTCCTCTTAGTACTACGCTGCCTAGTTCCTGCAGGTTTAGTAAGAACGTGGCTTACCCTTTAGAGGTGGCAGCAAGCTTACTAGCAGCTAGAGCAGGACTAGTGCAGGAGTGTTGAAGTCGTACTTTAGTCAAAGACCGTAAGCACTGATTCTATTGGTTCTTGGGGATGAGTACGGTTACTGGATTGGTAAGGGTTATCAACTAAGCAAAGCTCGTGAAGATAGGGTGCAATGAATAGTACAGAGTAGACTGTCTAGTTTAAGAGCAGGTTAAGATTCTAAAGACAAACTTAATTAATAAGGTTAAACACAAACTATAAGGGTTATGTTCCTACTAACTATATACTTAGGAGATACGGTGCTTATTAATAAGCAACTAGAGTTAGTCTAATAAAATACATAAGGGCGCTTGTGGACAAGCGTATCGTACCATGCTTGTTAACGAGCAGTCATGTGTGTTATGCTTGTTAACGAGCAGTTACGTAACATCCCTATCTGTTCTGTCCTTCTCTACTGTTTGTTCCTTTAGAGCGGAGTCAGGGGTCTTGGTTGGCTGGTACTTATGTTTGTGCCGTGCCCTAGCACAGGATTGTAACACTATCCCCCCTTCCTCTTTAGTTTGTCCTTAAACTATATAATTGTCTGTTAGAGTTTTATATAATCTGCAATCCCTGTATCTAGTAACCTGTAAGTTAAGATGTCCTTGTACGCTCGCAACATCTGTCTTACATCAGAAATCTGTTAAGCTAATACACCCGCCGAAGTCCCTTGCAACTGTTGTTTCTTTAGCGGCCACGAGTGCTACATTATGCCAGGTAGTCTGAAAGGTCTAAAGTGTGCCGAGTGCATAAAGGCTGGCAAGCCATGTGTAAACATGTCTTAGGCGTTGTTAGATAAGACTTGCAAGGAGTATAAGGAAAAGGTGGAAGAAGATAAGTTACTCCTTGCAACTGTAATTGCGCGATTGTTGCGTAATAAGAAAATCCTGAAACAGGCAAATAAACGCGCGCGGCAAAAGGCGCTGTGTTTAGCGAATAGAATGGTTAAGGCTGGCAAGTTAGACCTGGCCGAGGAAGTTGATCCTGACTGTCCTGCAGCGTCCATTGGCATGTGTGCCTCGCCAGCTACCTAGGGTGCTCTTGGTTTGATCGAAGAGTCTGTTGCGAATCATGGTACTTGCGTACCAATTGGCGGCAACTTGTAAGGTGCGCAGGTGGTTCCTACGTGTTCTCTGAGTCCGGGTATCCTAACCATTTAACCAGGTACTTTCGCCTAGTGCCATTCCCTTAATGTGTTACTATTTTTTCAACTTCCTATTTATCTTCGCTGTTGGCTTAATAATGGAAGTTCTCCTGGATAGGCGTTCTAGGGTTAGCTGGTTCCAATAGCGATATGTGGAACACTAGATAGATCTTTGCATCCTTTAGCAGATTAAGTCTATAGTTAACTAAGCTTATCTGCTTAGAAATAAAAAAGGGTCCAACTTTAACGTGGTCCAGTTTTTTTGTTGGTCTTTGTGTGCGAAGGTTTTTTGTAAGGAGATAGACTTTATCCCCCTCTTTTAGCTAAGGTGCTGTTTTTCTTTTCCAGTTGACATATGAGATAGCTTGTTCTTAAGCCTTACTGATGTTTTCTAGTGCTTTTTCGTGTACTTCCTTTAGTCTTGCTACTGAGGATATTGCTGATTTAGTCTGAATTGGCGTGTCCAGACTTCTGGTAAAGAGATTTAGGTGCATCCCGTGGTTCAGGAAGAATGGTGATTCTCCTGTTGCTTTAGACAATTTGTTGTTGTAAGCAATCTGTGCTATAGGTAACAGCGCGACCTAGTTGTCTTGCTGCTGGTTGCTGTATATCCTTAGGTAGGTTTCTATGGTCTGATTTGTTCTTTTAGTCTGTCCATCCGTCTGTGGATAATAGGCTGTCGAGAGTTTCCTCTTGGTACCAATAGCTGCCAAGAGCGTGGTCCAGTAATTTAACGTGAAGAGCTTGTCTTAGTCGCTGATGATTAATTCTGGTATGCCGTGATGCCTTATGTGTTGATCTAGAAACACTTGTGTAAGCTGCTCTGCAGTGTAATTATGTTAAAAAGGTATCATTTTAGCGTACTTGGTGAATCTGTCGACTATAACAAAGATTAAGTCGTAGCCGTATCCAGTAACAGGGTCTCTAGAGATAGGCAGCTAAGTGACGAAATCTATTGTGATGTTTGTCTATAGTGCTGTTGGCGGCTCTATTGCCTGTATTTCTCTGTATTTTGCGTGTGTGCTGTGTTTGTTTTGCTGGCAGTCTACACAGTTTTTTATGTATTTAGTAACCTTGTCCTTTATATTACTGAACTTGTAGTGTTGTTTAATAAGTTCTATCGTGTGTGTAATTCCAGGGTGTCTATGTAGCAGGTTATTGTGGTAATTAGCTATAACTTTGTCCTGAAGTTCTTCTGGTACATCTGATGTGATGCGCTAGTCGATTTCGATCCGCATTATGTTGTTGAGCTGCTGCAATAGTCCTAGCGATCCATCGTTGTTGATTCCTAATACCGCGAACTGGTTAATTGTTTTTTCTCCAGCAAGGTTGTGTCGTTGACTGAGTGCATTGGCTCTACTATTGTCTTTTCCTAGGGTGTATACTATTCTGAATTTGTATTATCTAAGCATCTCAGACTAACGTACTTGGCGTTAATTTAAGACTTTACTTGTGGTAAAGTATACCAGGTTCTTGTGGTTAGTGTAGATAGTAAGTTCTAAGCAACTTTCTGCGTATGGTTGCTAATGTTCTAAGGCTGATACAATTACAAGTAATTCTTTGTTGTGCACATTGTAGCGTTCCTCTAGTCCTAAGAACTTGCGTGAGTAGTATGCAATAGGGTGCTATAGTCTATCCTTTTCTTGCGTGATACATGCGCCTAATGCAAGATCTGAGGCGTTAGTCTCCATGCGCATTAGTTTGCCACTGCAAAACGTAATTAACGTAGGAGGTACGATACAGGCTTGCTTAAGTGCCTTAAACACATTATCTTGTTCTTTTCCCCACTTAAATGGTGTATCCTTCCGCGTGAGCTTTGTTAGCAGGATTGTGATCTTGGAGTAATCCTTAATAAAGCGTCGGTTAAAGTTGACAAATCCTAGGAATTCCTGGATCTGTTTGACCGTTTTTGGCGTCTGCCAGGTTTTGACCACTTCTACTTTTGTTGGACTGATCTTGACTCTGTGTCGCCCTACAATGTACCCTAGGAATTCAACTTCCTCTCTGTGCTATTTGCACTTTTTGGGTTTAAGTTGTAGGTCTGCCTGCTTTAGGCATTCTAGCACTTCTGTAACGTGTTGCGTGTGCTCTTCTAGTGTCCTTAAATACACTAGGATATCGTCTAGGTACGCCACCACAGTTCTGTTGAGATGTGCTCTCAGGACGTTGTTAATTAACTCCTGGCACGTTGCTGGTGCGTTTGTTAGACCGAACGGCATGACTAGGTACTTGTAGAGTCCATATCGCGTCCTGAATGCCGTTTTCTATTCTTCTCCTTCCTTCATGCGTATGAGGTTGTACGCGCCTTGTAGGTCTAACGCTGTAAAGTACTGAGCTCCTGCTAGCCGGTCCTGCAACTCTGTGATGTTTGGGAGCGGGTAGCGGTTCTTAATGGTGATTTTATTAAGCTTCCTAAAGTTGATGCAAGGTCGTAGTTTGCTATCCTTCTTAGGAACGAACATGATTAGGTACCCTGCAGGTAATTCTGATCTTCTAATAAATCCCTTCTTAAGGTTCTTGGCAATGTACTCCTAGAGTACTTTAAGTTCCTTTTCTAATAACTGGTATAGCCTTTCGAAAGTCGGTGTCTTTCCTTCCTAGAGCTTGATCTTGTAATCCTAGGGTTTGTGCTTTGGCAGGGCTTTTGCTGTAAGTTCTTCTTTAAACATTGCTGCGTATTGTTGGTAAACGTTAGGGATGGCAGGAGGTGCACTTTTTTTCTCCTTAACTCTTACTTTGTGATCCATGAGGCGTCTGGTATCTGCAGAGTTGACCGCTCTATCTTGGCGCGTCTTATGTGTTGAAGAGATGTTGTTGATCTTCTTCTTATCTACCAGCTGCTGCGTGCGCTGCGTAGGCGTGGATGCATTAGTGCCGCATTTGCATCCTTCTAACAAAAGTCTTTCTTGTGCCCAATCTATCTGTAGGTTGTGCTTTTGTAACTAAGGAAGTCCTAGTATGACGTTGTGCGTGGCCTTTGCAAAGACGTCTAGGTTTATTTCCTTGTAATGCCCCTGTATCTGTAAGGGGGCCGCTATCACTTCGAACGCGATAAGCGGTTCGTCCAGCATTGCTTCTCTATTGGCTACCTAGAGCGAGTAAGTATGTTCCTTGCGATATAATCTGAGTCTGGCTTGCTACATTGCTGTTTAGGATATGTAACTTGCTTGTGCTCCTAAGTCTAAGAGTGCCGTCATGGCTTTCCTATTTAGTTTGATGGGTAGCTTAATAAGGTGATTGTTCCTGATACTATTAATGGATTAATCCCTAGGGCTTATAGGCGCTGGCCTAAAAAAGTCCCCTTATTACTGAACCCTTCAAATTCCTTGGTGCTGCGGTGCTTCCTGCATTCCGCGTTAAGGCAGTTCTGCCAGTGTGCGTTGTAGCAACTCCTGTTAACTACTAGCTGTATTTGTATCGTGGCCTGTGGGTTATCTGTGCCAGGAAAGTGTACTTTCTGGCGCTTGTTAATGAGATGAAGTTCACATAGGTTGTTGTGGCACTAGTACTATTGGTTGCGACAGAGGCCTTGTTGTGCTAGGAACCATCCCGCACCGAGCTTCTTGTTGTAGTAGATCCTGCATCTGTCTTTAGTGCATGCTGTCCACGTAAGGTTGCCATGTTTTAGGTTTCAGTAGTCCAGGATGTACTGTGGTTGTAGGCTAATTGGCGGTAGCTCTTCTTTTTGCTTCCGCATACGTTCTAGGCTGAGCTGTGTCTCTCGCTTACACTAAAGCTGGTCTTCAGCTTCTTCTAGGTTGTTAGCGAACTGTTCTCTGTCGTCGATTTCTTTCCTGAATTGATGGACGAGTTCTTGGAGTTCTGGTGTGAACTCTCCGGTCGGCGGTCCTACTATGGGGCTGACGAGTTCCTGACACATCTGGCGATAGGCTTCTTCGTCTTCGCGCTTCTGGCGTCGTCTAGCCAAGCGTTCTTCTTTTTGTGCCTTCTTTGTGTTGGTACTGCTGAATCCTTGTTCTGGAGCGTCTAGTAGATTGTCCATTTTGCGCTGGTAGTCTTCTGTTTCCTTGCCTGCCTGGGCGTCCTGGTAAGGTGTTGCCACACAAATCGGAGGTACGATGCAGTCGTCATTGTCCTCTGGACCGGACTCTGGGTCTTCTAGCAGTCGTCCGATGTTATTAGTAAGAATTTCCTATTTACTGGCTTCTGTGTTGTTATAATCACAGGTAAGTACATTTAACTGGCGGTGAACCTTGTTTATCCAGCAGTCCCTGGCAAAGTGGCCTGGTTTGCCACAGTTGTAGCAGTCCTTGCTGCCTCCTGGTTGCTTGCCCCCTCTAGGCTTCTCGTTCCATCGCTTAGGTGGTCCTTTGTTGAGGTTTAAGAGGTCTATTGCTTCTGGCCTGTAGTATCCACTCTGTGTATTGCTGTGGATGCAACGACTAGTGTTTGGCTGATTGCAGCCTCCTTGTTGTCCTCAGTTTAGGTTGTTGCGCCATTGGTTCCTTAGTGGCGGTTGGTTGGTAGCGATAACGGTAGTGCGTGCTCTAGGATTGTCTTAAAGTTCCTGCTGAAGTTCGTAGAGGCGTACATTAATGTTAATAGCAGTATTAATAAGCTTGTTAAGGGTTTTAGTACTCGCGCTGGTGCGCATAAGTTCCTCCTTAACCTTAGGCTTTAATCCCTGTTAGAACATAGTGATTAGAGCGGTATTGTCCCAGTCAGTGTTAGCAGCGAGCTGCTGAAACTCCGCGGCGTAGTCAGCGGCTGACTTGTCCTGCTTAATCTTCTAAATGTTGCAGCAGGCAATGTGTGGTTTGTTAGAGACTCTAAAGATTGGCTTAATCTTTTCTTTAAATAGGTTAAAGTCTCTTATCTATACGTCTACGTTGTCTAGGGCTTTGCTAGCTTGGTACTGCTGTATAAAGGGCTTAATCCAGGTAAACGCCTTGCCACGCATGTAGCTGGCTGCAAGGACAACTTGTTTAATCTTAGGAACCTTCTCGCCTTAGAAGGTAAAGAAGAGGTCCCATTAAATAAGCTAGTTATTAAGCTTGCTGCGGTCTCTGTGGTAAAGGTTGGGGTTGTTAACGTTTATGCCTAAAGTGTAGACTGGTAGGTCTACGTTAACGTCTATGTTGGAGCTGCTAGGGGTAGCACGGGATCCTGTAGAGGTACTCATCTTAGGGGTGTTCAAAATGTTGAAGTTGTACTTTAGTTAAAGACTGTAAGCACTAATTCTATTAGTTCTTAGGGATAAGTACGGTTACTAGATTAGTAAGGGTTATTAACTAAGCAAAGCTTATAAAGATAGGGTGCAATAAATAGTACAGAGTAGACTGTCTAGTTTAAGAGCAGGTTAAGATTCTAAAGACAAACTTAATTAATAAGGTTAAACACAAACTATAAGGGTTGTGTTCCTACTAACTATATACTTAGGAGATACAGTACTTGTTAATAAGTAACTAGAGTTAGTCTAATAAAATATATAAGGGTGCTTGTAGACGAGCGTATCGTACCATGCTCGTTAACAAGCAGTCACGTGTGTCATGCTCGTTGACGAGCAGTCACGTGACATCCCTATCTGTTCTGTCCTTCTCCACTGTTTGTTCCTTTAGAGCGGAGTTAGGGGTCTTGGTTGGCTGGTACTTATGTTTGTGCTGTGCCCTGGCACAGGATCGTAACAAGGAGCTAAGTGCTTACAGCTGCTAAGTGTGCGCAACAATGCTGACAGGGATTTCTACTTTGCCTAGAACATGTGTATATGTTATAAAGTAGAGCTAGTAGCTGTCTATATTAAGTCTTAATAGGCGTTAGCTCTCCTAGGTTAAGCATACTCTAATAAGATAGCGCAGATCTAGCATAACAACCTTGTATCTAGCAATAACAGGACGCAAAATTAATACAGAAAGGGACAAATCTGCACAGAGGCGGTTGCAGCGCTAGTAGAGTTAGTTAGTCCTAACGCTACTAAGAAGGATAAGCAGGTATTTAGACGATGGTTAGGCCAAGCCATGCGCTAGTACTCTATTAGTTAGGAGCTAGGCTAGGGCATTCTAACCCTAATACCACATAATAAGATTATAAATTGCTAGATAGAACGCACCCTTTGTGTAGGCTAGCTGCATGTCTAGATTAAGCTACTTAAGAAGGAGTGTCTAGACATTTGTGCAGCTAGCAAGGCACTTAAAAGCTGGTTAGGGCTAGAGGGAATTGCTGGCAGGCCTATTAACGAGAAGAAGACGCTAAGCATTAAGGCAGAGGCGCTAGCAACCATCTACGAGGTTAAAGAGATTTAAGACAGCAAAGATAACAAAACTAACAACAGCATTAACAACAGTATTAGAGAGTAAAGTTATGCTTTGCTAAAGAGTCCTACACTAGCTCTGCGGTTACATTAGCTAACTTTACTTAAATTGTTCCATCCTGTAGAGTAGATGTTACCTACGCTTAACTCTAAACATTATGCTATATACCTTATTAATACTGCCCTATAATATTAGAAACATTAATATTAAAACATCTACTATATTCTGCTTATATACTGTATACTTAATTCTTCTACAAATTCAACATATAATTAGAACGCACTTTCTACACGTTCTGCAAGCGTTACAGCAATATTTAACTTTAGGAACAGCAAATAAATTCACGCTTAAAAAGCAAACAAATACAGTTAAGTGTCTGTGCTCACGCTAAAATTTACATAGGCAAAGTGAACAAATACACTGTCTTTGTTCGTATAATCACTAGGAGCAGTACAGACAACAGTAATATAGAAGATAGTAATACAGACAATAGCGCGTAGCAGCTATTAACTAGTATGCCTAGTTAGACCTCTACTACAGCTATGCTGCTGCGCTAGATGTAGTTGCGCTAGATGTAGTTGCGCTAGATGTAGTTACTTAAGCTGTTTAACCTAGCTACGTATTAGGTCTGTAGTAATAGGAATTAGTACGCCTCTTATTTAATATTAGGATTGTTACTATCCTAATGTGTATCCTTAGGTAGTTAAGGTGCGCTGTGTTGCGTTAGTTAGGCAGGTGTCTACTCTGCATTTTGTAATTTACAACGCTTAAGTAAGTAGCAACATAGTAAGTTACAAAGCTTTAGTAAGTTACAGCACATTAGTAAGTTGTAACACAGTAAGTTGCAGTAATTTAGTATGTTGTAACGCAGTAAGTTACTGTAAGTTGCAGCGCTTTAGTAAGACGCAACATAGTAAGTTATAGCGCTTTGGTAAGACGTAATACAGTAAGTTGCAGTAATTTAGTAAATTGTAGTGTTTTAGTATGTTACAATGCTTTAGTAGGTTACAACGCTTCTGTAAGGTATTTCAGTACAGGTTGTATTAAATTCCAGGAAGTTACTAGGGTAGGGAAATAAGCTTTTAAAAAGCAGAGGAACTAGCTACGTAGCCTAAGCATACGCTAAAGTTTTATTTGTAAAAACCTATAGGGTAAGGACTGTTTCTACTAGCCTTAAGTACTCCTAGATAGCTAGTACATACTGCCGCTATTGCTGCATTACAGCTGTACCCCTCTAAAGATGTCTAGTATTAACAGTAACTGCCCTAACAGTGTTAACCTTACTAAGCTCGCAGCTGCAACCGCTCTAGCGCCTACCTCTCCTCTCTTTACTATAGTGCCTTACTTCTACGTAAACATAACTATTAGCGCATCTAGTTTGTCTAAACCTAAGCCCTATATCCTAGCGCGCATTAACAGTGTAGAAGGGGTGTGCTCCTCCTACACAGCTAAGTTTAGCATCTTGCTCTTACTAACCTAGCCTGTAACCTAGTAGTCCTTACTATTGTCCTAGCCTAGTATTATTACCCCTACGTTTCTGCATTGCTTAATTAGCGTTGCTGCGTCCTATAAGTTAGTAATAGTACCTCTCCTTGCTACTTTGTACGCTCTGTAGACAAGCCTGTAGACTATAGTAGACAGCTGCGTAGGCAGCAAAGGCTCCTTTAGTAACAGCGCCCTAGGCACTAGTTACTTCCTATGCACCCTCCTGCACTACTTCTGTACATATATAGGGTAGGCAAAGACAGACAAGAACTACATTATCTGCCTAGTCTGTCTTCTAGCAGTGTTCTTCTTAGTAGACTGTATTAACGCGTTGCTTAAGGGGTAGGGCAGGATCTAGTGCGTCAGGCGGACAAGGTAGAAGTAGCTATCTAGCCACTTGCTTACTCTTTAGTAGCTAAGCTAACTCTTAATAAACTTAAAGCTCTGCTGCAGTACAATGTGGTACAGCAGGCTCCCCTACACCTTACGCTCCCTGTTGTCCTAAAGGAAGAGGAATTCTAGCAGTATAGCCACCTTTGTAATACGCATCTTGTTACTAGTAACTAGGTATAGTAGTGCTCTTATACTGTCCTTAAGGAACATGCTATGTATACTACAGTAGCAGAACAGTATACAGCTATCCTACTCTAGGGTAGCTTACAACAGCTCTAGGTGTGTCTTATGCAACGCTAGCATTACTAACTACATATTAGTGTTAAACTGCTTAAGGTTAAGGGTAAAGAGGTACTCTATCCACCTTATAAGTAATAGGGGGTTCTCCCTTACCTAGTACTGCGTAAACTACCTAGTTGCCTAGTAGAAGTAGGTGTACACGTTGCTAAGGTCCTTTATAGCCTTCTACCTACGCTTATACTTAGTGTGTATTAGTAAGTTACCTATAAGTATATTATTACTATACAGCTAGGCAACTTACCTAGACGCCTAGTTAAACTTTAGCAGGAACTATCTAAGGCTGTAGCTAGCTATAGTCTACTGCATTCTTAGCCCTTCTCTTACTATAATATCTACCCTACACGTTTGCTCCTAGTAGTCCTTAAACAGCAGTAATTCCTTTGCTAGCATATTGCTGCTATAGCAGAACTGCAGCGCCTGCAGCGTAATAACTATTACAATTATCTCCTATAGCAAGACGTTCTTGCCTGTGTTAGCAAACGTGTGCTTAAACAGCATGTAGTACTTATTTATCTACGCGCAGATAAACCTAAACAGCTCCTATAAGGGGACAACGTAGTGTAGAAGCAGTAATAGAGCGTTATTAGTATTGTCCTTGCCTTTATAGTCCTACTCCTCCTATAGGTTACACATCTTGTCTATTATAGCTAAGGATATATAATACTCCTTACGTGTCCTATATAACTGCTGCTAGCTGTCTTAGATATTAATAGCTGTACGCCTCTTACTGTGCACATACAAAGTAATACAGGTCTTCTTATTAAATAAGACACTGCTACCCTACTGCTGCAGTAAGCAGACGTAGCTAGGATTAAGCGCTAGGTTCTCTACTGCCTAGTTGTTAAACACGTACTTTAGACATGTTAAATAGTTACTTAATAGTATTATAGAACTGTAAGTACACTAGCCTATCTGTGTTCTCCTGTCTGCACAGTTTTGTTGCTAGCGTTAGGCCTACTAAGTCTTACATAGTGGCCTATAGGTACGTTGTTACCTACAGGCTACTCCTAGCCTACTTACTGTCTACTAGAAGCTTTATTTACATGCGCGTGTATAACTCTAGGCAGCAGCACTTCTAGAGAAACGTCTCTGCCTTAAATTTATCAACAATAGTATTATACAGCAGCACGTAATCCCTTAAGAACACCTTCTTAGCTGTGTTAATAAACGTACAGCTCCTGCTATAGAACTACAGGTTAGTAACCTTATCCTACGCTGTCTCTCACGCCTAGTAGGTAGTTGCTAGACTAACGCCTAGCTCTTCTATATAGGCGAGCTTAGTGTTCTTAGCATTTACAAAGAGCGTAGCACCCTTAAAGCAACTTAGGCCTAGGTCCTTAGCAATTCTCTCTAGGATAGACGTCTACAGCCTGTTAAGGTGTTTAGCCTGCGGCGTAAAAATTAGGATCTGCTCTTATAAGCTGTCCTTATTCTATAGGGCCTCTTTAGATAACGTAGTAATGTCTATAGCAGTAATGTCCTCTAAGTAAGGGTAGTACTTTATTCTAGTAGCTGGCACCAGCGTATCTAGCGTAGGGAGCAGCACTGCGTTTAGCTAGAGCTGCTAGTCTTACTTACTAAGGAAGTTACTGTGCTTATACAAGAACCTAAGACGTAGCTTAGGGAAGAAGACATATATAAGCAGTAACTAGATACTACCTACAACAGCGCTAAAGCAGTAGTGCAGGATCTTATGTAGTAGGAGTATTATAGTTATTAGCTTGTTATAAGCGTTGTATGCCCTAACAGTTAGGCTAAAGTGTATGTTAGCGTCTAGGTTAAGGGTGGTATACGCCTAGGGGTACTACTTAATCCCCTACTACATAAACGCTAGGCTGCTAGAAAAGTAATACACGCTATCTATGTTAAACGTTACGTTAATACTATACTCTTTGTTACTGCTGTAGTAGTACTGCTCTAGGCATAGGCTGTAGGGTAGGTTCTTGTTGCGTGTACCAGCGTCCTTAGGGCAGGCGTCTAGGCTTATGCCCTTAAACGCAGCCTTTAAGTTAAGTCCTCTAGGCAGGGGAGACTGTTTTGCTATTATCTTAGGGTTGCTAATAACGTCTAGAAGTAGTCTGCCTCTGTTATGTACTCTAGTAAGGAGGCGCGTTATCTGCTTAAGACCCTTGTAGATAGAGTGCATATCTAGCTGCTTATAGTGCGCACAGTAATTTCTCTCTACCTCCTTATACTCTTTATATATGCAGCCTTAGAAGTTCTACAGTTGCCTTGTAAGCTTATACGCTGTTCGCTCTGTAGGCAGCATAGCTAGACTATTAGCCCTAGGCGTTAATTGTGCAGGTAATGCTGCCTGTTTAATCTTAGGGTTTAGTTTATTTAGCCCTTCTAGTGTTATAGCAGTGTGGTTGCTGTTAGACAGCAGCGCAGGAAAAGGCGTGCTGCAGGTTGTAGATTAAGGGGAGGACAATAGTAGTAAGTAAGGCGTCTGCCTTTAAGGGGTGCCCTATGCTGCATACGCTTCTAAGCGCTTACCTATTCTATACTTACTTAATAGTTATCTTCCTATATATAATACTAAAGAACACTGCAAACTACTACGCTCTTTAGCAGAGTCCTAGCTTAATAAACTCTCTATAGGGCTGCTTAATAGTTACTAATATAGGTTTTCTTCTACGTCTTAATTAGTATGCTTAAGATTATGCTAAAACCTATGCAGTATGTCTGTAGACCTTAGGTCTACGTCCTCTATCTATTGTATAAAACGCCTGTTATACTCTTCCTACTTATATGCGTGTTCTCTGTTGCTTACTTAAACCTAGCTAGTAACTTCTACAGCCTTGTTTTTGTCTTCTGCAAGCAGAGTAAGAGGTTCTTTATTATCTCTGTCTTTGTATTTGTCTAGAGGATTGCAAGGGATAAGTAGATTAGAGCTAATACAAAGACTAATACCTAGCTAAGTAACAGCTAGGACTCTAGGGAGTGTAGGTGCGTAGGGGACAAAGTCAAGACAAGTTGCTTATTGCTTTCTGCGGAATTTTAATGCGCAGTAAGTCTCCTACCTTACCTCTACCCTTTCTTTATTAGTTAAGTACTTTTTTAGTCTTCCTTAAGGTATATTACACGTTATGGTTGTTCTTAGCTTATCTAGAACACAGTTTAGAAGGTGTTTAGGAGCCAGCAAGGCAATAGGTCTAATACAAAAGAAACAGTTTAAACCTAAACTAGTTTAGGGTACTAGCATTAGCTTTCTGTGTTAATCTAACCTGCCTAGGGCGTTAGCGTAATAGGTACTGTAGTTCCTAATGCTTATATGCTGTCCCTGCGGTTTGTAAATAAGTCTTATATTTGCTTAATAGAACACGCAGCTTCTTAGACACTATAGGCTGCATATTACTGATTTTATTTGCTAGTCTTAGGCTCTCCTCTCTATACGCTCTAGAGACAGAATAGACAGACGTAGAGTAGCCTAGTTTCTCCTGCTAGCGTAGGTTGCGTCAGCATAGGTAATATTAGTAGTTACTTTCTTTCTTTGCTGTTGCTGCTGCTTCTGCGCTCTAGTACTTTAGGCGTCTACCACAGCGTTAAACTGTCTAGCTAGCGTCTTTAGCAGGTTATTTATTGCCTATACTAGGTTGCTAAATAGCTTAAACAGCCTCTGTGCTATTCTCTATAGCTAGAGGCTCTAGGAGCAGTATTAGCATGCATAGAGCTAACAGCTGCAGTACATAGACTTAGAAGCTAATTGTAGCCTTAGAGTCGTTCTACCTTTTCTTACGTAATTGCCAGGTGCAGCTATACTCTTACTGCGCTTATTCCTTCTCTTTAATAGTCTAGTATTTTCTTAGTCTCCCTGTTAACATGCTGTAGGTTAGTAGTTGCTTCTTATTACTTAGTAGCATGTAGCAGAGTGTTTAGGACGCAGCTTAGCGTCTAAAAAGATATTCTTAGCCTAGCGCACTGTCTGTCTAGTGCTGTAGCAGCACCTACTAACAGCACTATACCTACAACTTAGATTATAGCTCTGTAAGTTTTGTTCAACTTATAGTAAGATACAACTACTACTTAAATTATAGCTTTGCAAGTTGCGTTTAAGTTACGTTTAAGTTATGTTTAAGTTATAGTATAATATAACTACAACTTAGATTATAGCTCTATAAGTTGTGTGTAAGTTAAAAAATAATATATCTATAACTTAGATTATAGCTCTGCAAGTTGCGTATAAGTTAAAAAACAATATATCTACAACTTAGATTATAGCTCTGTAAGTTGCGTGTAAGTTAAAGAACAATATATCTCTAACTTAGATTATAGCTCTGTAAGTTACGTGTAAGTTAAAAAATAATATATCTACAACTTAGATTATAGCTCTATAAGTTACGTGTAAGTTAAAGAACAATATATCTACAACTTAGGTTATAGCTCTGTAAGTTGCGTGTAAGTTAAAGAACAATATATCTATAACTTAGATTATAGCTCTGTAAGTTATATTATATCTCTATAAGTTGCATACAAGTTAAAGAACAATACACCTATAACTTAGGTTATAGCTCTGTAAGTTGCGTACAAGTTAAAAAACAATATATCTACAACTTAGGTTATAGCTCTACAAGTTGTGTGTAAGTTAAAAAACAATATATCTACAACTTAGATTATAGCTCTGTAAGTTGCGTGTAAGTTTAAAAACAATATATCTACAACTTAAATTATAGCTCTGTAAGTTACGTGTAAGTTAAAGAACAATATATTTACAACTTAGGTTATAGCTCTGTAAGTTGCATTGTAGCTCTGTAAGTTGCGTACAAGTTAAACAACAATATACCTATAACTTAGTTTATAGCTCTGCAAGTTATATATAAGTTAAAAAACAATATATCTATAACTTAGATTATAGCTCTGTAAGTTACGTGTAAGTTAAAGAACAATATATCTATAACTTAGATTATAGCTCTGTAAGTTACGTGTAAGTTAAAAAATAATGTATCTATAACTTAGATTGTAGCTCTACAAGTTGCGTGCAAGTTAAAGAATAATATATCTACAACTTAGATTATAGCTCTGTAAGTTGCGTGTAAGTTTAAAAACAATATATCTACAACTTAAATTATAGCTCTGTAAGTTACGTGTAAGTTAAAGAACAATATATTTACAACTTAGGTTATAGCTCTGTAAGTTGCATTGTAGCTCTGTAAGTTGCGTACAAGTTAAACAACAATATACCTATAACTTAGTTTATAGCTCTGCAAGTTATATATAAGTTAAAAAACAATATATCTATAACTTAGATTATAGCTCTGTAAGTTACGTGTAAGTTAAAGAACAATATATCTATAACTTAGATTATAGCTCTGTAAGTTACGTGTAAGTTAAAAAATAATATATCTATAACTGAGATTGTAGCTCTACAAGTTGCGTGCAAGTTAAAGAATAATATATCTACAACTTAGATTATAGCTCTACAAGTTGCGTGTAAGTTAAAGAACAATATATCTACAACTTAGGTTATAGCTCTATAAGTTACGTGTAAGTTAAAGAATAATATATCTATAACTTAGATTATAGCTCTGTAAGTTATATACAAGTTAAAGAACAACACACCTACAACTTAGGTTATAGCTCTACAAGTTACGTACAAGTTAAAGAACAATATATCTACAACTTAGATTATAGCTCTATAAGTTGCGTGCAAGTTAAAGAATAATATATCTATAACTATAAGTTACAGCATAATACATCTATATCTTAGATTGTAGCTCTATAAGCTGCGTTTAACTTGCAGTATAAGGTTTTGCCTGCCTAGGCTTAGCTGTAGTAGTTGCTGGCTGCGTAGCGCTAGAGGTAGAGGTAGGTAACAATAACTCTTCTTAGCCTAGCGCGCTCTGCGTCCTGCGCTGCAGCAGTACCTACTAACAGCACTATAACTACAACTTATATTATAGCTCTGCAAGTTACGTTTAACTTGCAGCACAAGGTTCTACCTCTCTAGGCTTAGCTACAGTAGTTGCTGGCTGCATAGCGCTGGAGGTAGAGGTAGGCAACAATAACTCTTCTTAGCCTAGCGCGCTCTGCGTCCTGCGCTGTAGTAGTACCTACTAACAGCACTATAACTACAACTTATATTATAGCTCTACAAGTTGCGTTTAACTTACAGCACAAGGTTCTACCTCTCTAAGCTTAGCTACAGTAGTTGCTGGCTGCGTAGCGCTAGAGGTAGAGGTAGGCAATAATAACTCTTCTTAGCCTAGCGCGCTCTGCGTCCTGCGCTGCAGCAGTACCTACTAACAGCACTATAACTACAACTTATATTATAGCTCTATAAGTTACGTTTAACTTACAGCATAAGGTTCTACCTCTCTAAGCTTAGCTACAGTAGTTGCTAGCTGCGTAGCGCTGGAGGTAGAGGTAGGCAATAATAACTCTTCTTAGCCTAGCGCGCTCTGCGTCCTGCGCTGCAGCAGTACCTACTAACAGCACTATAACCACAACTTATATTATAGCTCTGTAAGTTACGTTTAACTTACAGCATAAGGTTCTACCTCTCTAGGCTTAGCTATAGTAGTTGCTAGCTGCATAGCGCTAGAGGTAGAGGTAGGCAACAATAACTCTTCTTAGCCTAGCGCGCTCTGCGTCCTGCGCAGTAGTAGTACCTACTAACAGCACTATAACTATAACTTATATTATAGCTCTGTAAGTTGCGTTTAACTTACAGCACAAGGTTCTACCTCTCTAAGCTTAGCTACAGTAGTTGCTGGCTGCGTGGCGCTGGAGGTAGAGGTAGGCAACAATAACTCTTCTTAGCCTAGCGCGCTCTGCGTCCTGCGCTGCAGTAGTACCTACTAACAGTACTATAACTACAACTTATATTATAGCTCTATAAGTTACGTTTAACTTACAGCACAAGGTTCTACCCCTCTAGGCTTAGCTACAGTAGTTGCTGGCTGCGTAGCGCTAGAGGTAGAGGTAGGCAACAATAACTCTTCTTGGCCTAGCGCGCTCTGTGTCCTGCGCCCGCAACAGCACCCCCTTCCAGCGCCAATAACTCAAGAACCACTGCTTAGGCTGGAACTCTGAAGAGGACGTTCTCTTTGCGCAATTGTGCGCTTTCTATTCCACCCTAAAAATTAAAAATTAAAATTTTGATGTTTGTCTAACCCTATACCTGTTTTCCCTCCTCTAGTACCTCTGTTCTGTGCTTAGGTGTCTAGTACAGAAGGCTTAAGCCTAATTAATTATACAGCGCACTATCTTAACACTTCTGGTTTTATTGCAGTAATTTCACTATTACACTTAATTACCTTAACCTAGATCTTGTATTGTTTTAACAGGAATTATGTAAGAGTGTCTAGGAAGTAGATGATTGTGTTTCCTAGTTAATTATCTTTAAAATAGAAGTCCTAGAGGTAGCTAGGTTGCCTGTTAACAGTAAGCAATTAGCTCTCTTCCTTAGTAAAGCTTCCTTCTTTATATAAGTGGAAGTTAATTACTATACATTCTCCTAGTTCTTTATTACTTATTTGTAGTATTTAACTATTCTGCCTCTTAGTCTTAGCTTGTCCGCAAGCATCACATTAGACTGTAGTAATACCCCTAACTCTTACCCCCTAAGATTGTTAGATAAGGTGTTTAATAGTAGCAGCTCTAGGGTGCCCTATTTACTTGTGCTATAGCAGAGCAGTAGCAGTCTTAGGTGTTTAGCTTTGTGTTAATTGTATTGCAAATGCTGTCTATAGCTGTTCCCTAAGTACCTATTATCTATATTGTTTATCTAAGGATGTAATAGCTATGTTGTCTACTTATCTAAGCTAAGTTAGATCTCCTTTTGTGTCCTACTAGATGCCCTGTTAACGTAGTTGTTAGAAAGAGATAAGGTTGCAAAGTATGTCTGGGCACTATGCTACGTTATGTAGTTTAAGAGTAGTTATTTGGCTTATGTTTAATAGATAGAGATAGACAGTGCTATATCCCTATATCTATACCTAGGAGTTTCCTGCCTATAGGTAGTTGTTTAATACAGGTAGAGTAAGGTCTTATATTTAGTCCTTGTTGTTTATAATATAGATTGTTAATCCTAAGTTAAGGATAAAGGGGTTCCTAAGAGGGTAGCTTAGTAGCTCTATATTATATAATTCTTTAACCAGACTTATGTTAATTATTAATATCTTCTGTTCCTGTAGTTATCCTAGAGGTGCCTCTAGTGTTTAGGATGTCTTAATAGCTAGTGTCTTAGTGCAAGCTTGTTTTGCAGATCTAACCTAATCTTAAAGGTTAGCATTTTGTTCTATCCTAAATTATACTATCTTAGCAATTCTATTATATAAGGTAAACTATTCTAGTGCTTTATCTTTATAGATGTAGTAGTAATCTTCTAGTCTATAGCGTTGTCTATAAGCAGGGTATTTTGCTCCTCTAGCTGCTACTGTATCCCCTCTTAGGGACTGCTTAGATGTAGTTATTTAACTAAAGTTC
Organism: Ascochyta rabiei; assembly: GCF_004011695.2. Lineage (NCBI taxonomy): Eukaryota > Fungi > Ascomycota > Dothideomycetes > Pleosporales > Didymellaceae > Ascochyta > Ascochyta rabiei. The sequence continues at coordinate 45,587 of NC_082416.1, forward strand.
CGTTTTTAATAAGGTCTTCCCTAACTTCCCTGTGTGTAGTAGGAGTAGATAATACGTCTTAACAACATAAGAGGTGTCCCTGTTAGTGTCTAGGGTAGATTTACCACTAGCAGCAAGAGTTAAGTTGTTCCCTGCAGCAAAGGCGCCCCTTTACTATCTCCTCTTAGGGTAGTACTTACTTATATACTCTTAGAAGCGTTTTATTATTTCTTTATATGTTATGTTTTATTCTTATCTGCTATAGTCCTGGAATTTATTACCTAGGTTAGCGCTATTTTTTTACTAAATCTAAGAAGTCTAGACAGTGTCTTATATATTATATATTCTAGCAACACTCTTAGTTTTAGTGTTAGTTGCAGCATAATTATACTTAAGGAGCTAGGTATTCTAGCTCCTAGGTTGTCTTATTAGTTTAAGGGCTGCTAGGTATTAGTGGCGTGCGCGTAATTGTTTTTTTTTAGCATTAATACTAACTATATGTTTAAGGCTAATAAGCTATATTTAAATTAAATCACCTAGTTAGCAGCAGTTCTTTATAAGGTAAGGTGATACTAAGCTTTAGATAAACATTATTACCTTATCTAGGTTAGTTTGTTCCTTGTAGTAGTCTCTATCCGCTATCTTGTAGGATTTAAGGCAGCTTTTCTAATAGTTATTATCTTTCTTCTATGCCTTTAGGCTGTTAGCTAAAAGTTTAGATAGGATTTTAGGAAGCTAAGGGTTTCCTTGCTTATTATTGCTAAGGGCTAGCCTTCTTATGTAGTTAGTAATGTCTAGGCGTTAGGTACTTGTGGCTTAGTCCTTAGAGGGATAGTCTGATTTAGGTCTATCTTCTCCTATACGTCTAGAGAGGCGCAGCAGGTCTGCAGTTAATGTAACTAAGGTGTGTAGGTTATGTAATCTATAAGAATTATTGTTAAATTGCGTATAGTTAATAGTAACATATTAAAAGGGTTTTGGTAGTGTTAGTAAGACTCTTAATTGTTAGATAATATGCTTAATGTGCAAAGATAATAATAAAGGTAATTGCTTAATAATTATCTGTCTTAATGGCTCATTTTATGTGTGTGTGCCGCTGCCCCTAAGTAAACTAAGGTTAACCCTAAACCCCTAACTTAGTTCAGCAAGGTTAGTTATCTGACAAACTGGCTGTGTGTGCGCTGCGCTGCACTAGGTAGAGGTACCCTTACAACGCTGCTATTGTATAGTTAAATGCTATAGCATGCATAAGAGTATAATACTTACTTGCTACAGTTCTGCGTAAGCATGTTGTAAGAATTATTGTGCTTAAGAATTTTGAAGTTGGTGTTCGTAATCAGACCCTAGACCTAACCCCAGACTGCTAATACTAAGTTCCTTAGCCTATACCTCTGTAATCAGGTTTAGCTTAGAGCCTAAGTTATATAGGGCCTAGAGAGTCCTAGGGTTACTATTAGTGTTGTTAAGCTAGACCGTAACTATTATGCAGGTTTGCTTCCCCTTAGTTTCTAACCCTAGCTGCAGGTAGGACAGGTTAGCAACTAGGGCTTGCTATTTCCTAGATTTGGCTTGCTACTGGAATGTTAATAGCCGCCTCTGCAGCCTCTCTAATAGCCCTGCTGCTAGTATCCCTACGGCTGTTGTCCCTAGTTCTGTGGTAAACCTTAGGATTATTAATAGTTGTTTCCCTTAGGGTTCTATCTTCTGCCTAATAAATTAGCAGTACTAGTTATTAGCTAGGGGTCTCCTAGGTGCTTCCTGGTGTCGCTCCTAGAGGGGGTTAACGCCTAACTATTATGCCTTCTAAATTTTCTCCTAGTATCTAAAGAAAGAGGTCTCTTGTTTCTACTAGTACCTTTAGTCTACAACCCAAAGTTTAAGGGAAATGTTAAGGTTTCTGCCTTTTAGAGGGCCTATTAAAACTCTGCCTACTTAGTAATATATTCTAGACTGCTGTTCTACTAGATTTTATATTAGAGTGTAGGAGGCGTAAGGCTCTACACAAATGCTATCTTAAACTTATAGTTATTACTACTGTCTTTAAACTTTACAAAGTTGCAGTGCAGTAGAGACTCCTGCTTATTTACCTTTATTAGGAAGGTATTAACTAAATTATTAGACTTATTCTTATAGTTAAAGTACTTGTTGTAGTTTTTATACTGTGTAAAGACTAGGTCTTAGACAAGCTGCTCCTCTTCTGCGCAGAGGTTAGCCTAGGTCTAGATTAATCCCTTTTTAATATGTTGTTAAATTAATTCCTAGTAGACACTATAGTAGATAGTGCCTATAATCTAGTAGGTGCAGGTAATAGAGTTGTTAAGTACTTAAGCGTACTAGAACGCTGTGTCTATATCCTTAATCTACTAGTCTACCTGCTAGGATAATAGAGGCTTATTGTCTGTCCTAAGTTTTAGCTTAGGCTAAACATTATTAAGGACTTACATTATCCTGCTAGCCTTATTAAATACTAGGCGTTAGCTACCTAGTATATGTCTAGCATGCGTCTGTTATAGGGTCTTAACTGCCTAGTTAAATTATTATTACTAGATTTTAATCTCCTGCTTAGTAGCGCTAGACAGTTCTGCCTTGTTAAGTGCTTCTAGCAACAACAGGATAGAAGCTTGTAGCAATTCTATTGTAGGTTGTATAGCGCGTAGCGTTAGGACGTTAAGTGTTATAACGCCTACTGTTGTAGCGTCTAACTTACCCCTAATATAAGGGTTAAGTAGTAGCTCTGTAGGCAATAGCAACACCCTAAACACGTTGTCGCGTTATTAAGCATCTAGCTCCTAACTAGGGTTAATGTAAGGGGGTAGCTCTTCTACGTTACAAGTAGTTAAGTAGAGGTTGCGTTGTCCTCCTGCCATTGTAATAGCTAGGTTTCTCCTGCTCCCCTACTGCTAATTAGCTGCCTGTTCTAAGAGGAGTATAAGGATTTAAGTTGTTAGGTCACTGTAGGCAGGTAATAGAGCAGAGCAAGATAGAACAAATAATAGGGTAATATTTAAGAGATAAGACAAATCCTCATTAGATAAGTCTTAAGGTTTGTGAATATTATATACGTGTGTGGCCAGTAGGTCCCCAGGTTTAGCCTAGGACCTGGCTAAGGTATCTCCTAGCGTAGGGAGAATACTCGTAACACTCTATATGTCTAAATTGCTGACATTTTTAGCATTATATAGTAGGAGGTGTAGCAATAAATTACTCTACTCTTATGCTAGCTCCTAGTAGGTATAGTCTATTCTGTATAGCTTGTTATACTTCTTTTTCTGTTGTAAACACTACACAGACAGATCCTAGTTGTTACTTTTATCTCCTTTTGTAGCTTGTTAGCCAGAATAGGTTTCCTACTATAGTTAGGCCTTTGTTAAAGGTAGTTATTTCTGGCTTAAGCACCTCTAGGTCCTGGTTTGTTTCTAGAGACATAGGGATGTTGTGTAGGATTACTTTGTGCCATAGTTCTATTAGAAGGGCTTCCTTGTAGGTAGTAACTATTTGCCGAATTACTTAGTTTTTAAGCAGGTATTTTGCTGTAAAGGAGGGTGTTGTAGTAAGAACAATATTGTTCCTTCTGCTTAGGCTAGAAGAAGCAATTATAGGGAGGCTTACTCCTTTATCTATAAAGGCCTTATTAAAAGCGTTACGTAATTTAAGAGGAGTAAAAGGTACGACCTAGTTAGCGTACACTTAGGGAGTTCTTTATAATAGTAGGTTGTTTCTTCTTTGTAACTGTTTGCTATTCTGTGTTCTTAGGGAGGTTAGCTGAAGCTGTAGATGCGTATAAAGTAGGGTAGGTAGAAGGTTAAACAGGAGGAGTCTTAGTAGCTAGGGTAGGTTTTTAAAGGAGTTCTACTCTTTTTTCAATTAATTTAGACACTGTTTTAACATTTAATACTTAAGACGCTAGGATAGAGAGGCCTTGTTTGTTTTTCCTGTTGTTTTCTATATAGTCTCCAAAGATTTTAAGAAGGTCTAGGAGGTTTAATTGTTCCTTGTTTAAGGTGGCTAGGGAAGAAGCCTAAATAACTATTGTCCTAGCAATAGATAGAGCTTCTTTTACTGTCTTAGCAATAGGAGCTTAGGTTATAGGCCTAGTAGCTATGTTAGATTAGAAAGGGGGGAGCCTAGGTGCTGTTAGCGTAGCAGGTCTGCTAGCTAGTTGTTTAGAAGGAGCAGAGGGTAGAGGTATAGTTATAGTTCTGTTAAATATACTAGGTTAATGTATTTCTAGATTAGATTACTAATGTAGTGTTAATAATAAGGGTATAGACAGAGGTCTAGGGGTAGGTATAGGCTGGTACATGTCTCTCTTAAAGGAATTAGGGAGCTTAGGGGTCTTATTTCCATTGTCCCTGTGTTTTGAGAGTGCTCTCTATTAGGTGGTAGTTCCGGTTCTATAGTCCTGGGTCCTAGTCCTAGGTAGGGGTTTCCTTCTCCTTTTAAAATAAAATAACTAAGAAATAACTAGAAGAGAGCTTGTTTTTGCACAGATAGAGGTACCTAGTCTCCATCCACTTTTTAGAGCTAAAAAACATTAAAAAAGGCAGTCTTAGCTTTACTAATCTTGCCTTTATTCTATTCCTACTAACCTAACTATTAGACCTCTAGGAGTAGAAAGAAGGGGTTAAAAGCAGAAAGCTAAGGTATGGCTTGTTGCTATCTAGTAGAGATAGGATGTTTTATCAGTTTTTGTGTTCTTTTAGATAATATCTAAGAAGATAAGATAAGATAAGATTTCTATTGCAGGGGTGGTCTGTGCTCTGTAAATCCGAATTTTTTTGCAACAGAACAGGTTGGATAACTAGGCAGCGTGCAGCAACTAGACGGCTAGAGGCTCTAGGAAGCTTAGGATAGTATATCCTTGCTGGGTTAAGATAGATTCTGATGTTTTTTTGGTGTGCAGGGCCCTATGTCGAAATTTTGCTTTTTTGTGGAATTATTATATTTAATTGTAATAATTTAGTAACTTAATATGTCTCTGCCTCTATAGCTGCCTAGTTGTACTTAGCTAGATATATTTTCTATTATAACATGCTTTTTATTAGCTTAAGAGCTAAGAAGTATCTATTACAGGCTTGTTCTTGTTTAATTTGTTTGTTAATTCTAACTGTGAATTGCAAATTAGTAATCTACTGTTATAGTAGTTTGTCTAGAAGACAGTATGTGCGTAGTAAGTGTAGTAACACAGCTAACTAGATAAACGCAACAATCTGTTGCATGCTTCTTTGTTCTTTCTTATACTTATATAAATTACTCTTATACTGTGTAAGGAGTATCTTATAATGTTTAAGGTCTTCCTTAAAAGCCTTCTAACCTCTAGTTAATAGTTTAGTTAGTCTTGTTAGGACTTTAATGCTGGGAGCTAGCGCGTAGTCTGTAACAACGGGCGCGCGTATATATAGTGGTTTTAGAGTTTCTGTCAGATAGAACAAGCTCTAGCAAGGTCGGATCTGTACAATCGAGCAGGAACCAAGAGGCTTAGCACACTATCAAAGAACCTAAATCTCACTAAACACAGGGGAACAGCGACACACAACAATTATTAATATTATTAAGTTACCTTATTATACATTTATTATACTATCTAATAATTAAAAGTCTTACTACTACAACTAACGTAAAATGGCACAATTAACCTACTACAACTCTATAATAACGCTGAGGGACTACACAGACTACACAGGCTAGATTACATAACTACATGCTAGATGCGTAGTCTACAGCATCTAGGACAAGATAAATTTAAAATCTAGTGTCTAAGAAACACTATAACTACTAGCTATACGTGCGCCTGTCGTTACAGACTACGCGCTAGCTCCTAGCGTTTAATTTCTAACAAGACTAACTAAACTATTAACTAGAGGTTAGAAGGCTTTTAAGAAAGACCTTAAATATTATAAGATACTCCTTAAATAGTATAAGAGCAATTTATATAAGTATAAGAAAGAACAAAGCAGCATGCAACAGATTGTTGCGTTTATCTAGTTAGCTGTGTTACCACACTTGCTACGCACATGCTGTCTTCTTAACAAACTACTCTAATAGTAAATTACTAACCTGCAATTAATAGTAAGAATTATCAAACAAATTAAATAAGAACAAGCCTACAACAGATACCTCTTAGCTCTTAAGCTAATGAGAAGCACTTTATAATGGGACATATAGCTAGCTAAGTACAACTACGCAGCTATAGAGGTAGAGGTATATTAAGGTACTAAATTCTTATAATTAAATGTAATAATAAACAACTTCCTAGTAGCTGTAAACAAAGATGCGCCTGTATAGTCTACAAATTTCTAAAATAATAGTAGATTTGTAACTAGTATAAGCTAGGAGGAGATAATAAAACACTTCTAAGGACATATAATAATGTATTACCCTCTTAGATTATAGAAACACAAGGCCTTTATAGCTAGTAATGCATTATTTCTTGCTAAAGGGGGTAGAACCTCCTAGAGCACTAAAGGGGACGCCTAACATGCTAAAAGCGCGCAATCTAGTAACTAGGGCAGACTCTACAATTAATGTACAATAGGTAGGAAAACTACTATACTTAAGCAGCTATTAGATTAAGGACCTGCTACTATAGGGGGAGCAAAATGCCCTGCATGTAGACAACGCTATAGTATACAGGATTGCTATTATATTAATCTAGATAAGGCACCTAAGTAGTAGAAACTAAATAAGACAATAAATAAGCTTATAAAATTTAAGCGTAAGAAAGACACTACATTTTAAGGGCTAATTTGCAGACAAAGCAGAACCTGTCTAAGAACACTAGTTGTAAAATAATTATATACTCTAACGCCTAAACACTTAAAGAATAACTAAAGGGCTAGAAAGTTACAAATGTGAGAGCTGTCTTTAATACAGCATTAGGCGGAAAGAATGCTAAAGGCTATCTACTAAGGAGGTTGTTTATCCTTAACTTAGGATTAAACTACTATATAATAAATAACCCTAACTGTATACACAACTTCTGCCTACTAATTCCTAGTAACTATATCTAGGCTAGAAAATTAAAAGTGTAGATAAAGGAATACAGATTAATTAAGCTAAGTTTAATAAACTAGTCTAGAACCTGCAGTATAACACTGCATAACGTAGCAGTCTACCCTAACCTGCTATATAATTTAGTATCTTTCTACCTTCTAAGACAATAAGGGATATAGTAGGATACTTAGACAAATCTAACAACCCTATAAAGACTAGACAATAAAATTATCTGCACTATTACTAAAATGTTTAGGTAATAGGTACTAGAGTATAAGGAATTGTAAGATGCCTTATACTACACGCATAAATCTATGTTAAAAACTAAAAAGGGACTACAGAGAGCCTCTGCTACACTATAGCACAGGCAACTAGGTTATCCTAGCCTAGTAGTAGTAGAACACCTTGTATAACAAACTTAGGGGGTACGCATTAAAGGCATTACTACAGTAGAGTGTAATTCCTGCAGAAGAGCAAAGTTAAGGCAATAAATAAGCTAAGTCCTACGCACAAATGATAACAGCCTAGAAAAAAGACTAAGTATTAATTTTTACACCTATAAAGCTTAAGAGGTAACAAAAGAGAAGAGCTAATTAATAATTACTAACAAATTCTTAGGCCTGCAATAGGATCTCTACTTTACTAACAACTAAACAGTAAAATCTATTATTAAAGCCTTTTTAACATTTATACTATTTCTTAAAAAATACTACAACATATTAGTAAGGACAATTAAGGCGGACAATAAAATTATAACTGTTAAGCTAGTAGTTTAAAGATAGTTAGTAACATAAGGAATTATTATTAAGCCTTCTACACTAGATATATATGCACAAAATAGAGGCGTAGAACGCTTAGGGGGCGTAAATAAGGAGAAAGCTCTCGCTATACAACTTAACGCTAACCTTATCTAAGAACTATAGCTAGAAGTTATAAGAGCTGCAGTATATCTCTATAACAGAACTCTAAACTACATAAACTAATAGAAAACACTATATAAAATACTCTTTACGCAAGTTAATTTTAGTAATAGGATAGTAATATTATTATACAAACCTAATCTTACACACCTTAAAGCATATAGCTGTAAGGCATTTATAATAACTAATAATACACACAGAGGCAGATTATGCCTTTATCGCCTAGACCTAAAGGTATAGATCAGTTATCTAGTAGGATACTAATTACTAAATATATACTAAATATAGATACTATTACTTGCTAAAGTAACTAGTACCTAGGACGTTGTATTTAACAAACTGTTAATATTTGCTAGAGAGATTAAAGATCTAAAAGCTAGCCTAATGCATAGGTCGCTAGAGGAGATAGCAACACATAGTAGGACTATTAAGCTACCAACTCTATACTAGTAACTAGAAACAGAATCCTTCTATAAAGACAATGTTGCTAAAGAACGTTCAGAAGAACAAAACAAAGTAGACTAACTAGGCTACTAAGGAAGGAAGAATAGGGATAATTACCTAACACTTCTATCTACACTACCTTCTGTAGCACTACTTACACAGTTAATTACTAGAGAACAACTAGATCTGACGTAACAAGTGTCCTTAACAACTGTCCCCTAGGCAGCAGCCTTTATAGCAGGAGCCTAAGCTAGTTTTTTTAGGCAATATAGAAGAGAAGTTATAGACAAGGCTAAGATAATAAGAATACATACTATAGGCTTAAAGCCCTATTACAGTTAACTTCTACCGTTGCTAACTTGCTAAACTAAGCTTAAGGATTACCTAATAGGTAAATTATTCTAAGAAGCTAAGCAATTACACCTTTCAAGTTATTAGGATATAAAATTCTAGTTAGAAATACTATTAAAGAAAATTAAACTAATAGGATAATAGATCCTTAACCGTATGTAGGTATACACCTATAAGCTTAATAAACACTATCACTTACTAAAGTGTAAGGCGCAACTAGTACTTAGAGGCAACAAATAACAAAATGTGACATTATAAGACACTTACGCAGCCACACTTGCTAGCTAATTATTTTAAATAATAATAGCAATTACAGCTTACTATAATATAGAGCTAGAATAATATAATGTTATAAACACGTTTGTCTATATAATAATAGAAAAAGAGAATTACATTAAAATGCCTTAAGGCTACTAAAAGCCTAGAATAATCCTATAAATAAACAAGGCGTTATACTGTCTCTGTATCTCCCTACTCCTCTAGTAGAAAGAATTTACCACAACGCTTAAGGTACTAGGGTTCCAGAGTATACCCTATAAGCTGTGCTGCCTAATTAGAGATAGAGTTATTATTTTCTTCTATATTAATAATATTATACTTACGTACTACAAAGACAAGAAGCGTAAAGCGTAAGAAGTAATTAGAAACTTAGAAAATAGTTACAAATCTACTAGAGGAGATAACCTTTAGTGGTTCCTTAGCATAGAAATTATCTAAGAAAGAATAGATTAAAAAATCTAACTATTATAAGCTGTATACTTAGACATGATTAGCTACTTAGCTAATAGGCAGTACATTTAACACAATACTCCTATAGCAGTAATAGAACTTTAGCGAAGGAAGGGTCTAGCAGTGCTAGCAGAAAGTAATACATATTAACGCAAGATTAGGTTGTTACTCTTTTCTACAGTTACTATAAGGCTAGATATTACGTTTGCTACCTTACAACTAGCTTACTTCCTAGTAAATCTAGGACTTAAGCACTATAACGCTGCAGATTAAGTACTACTATACCTCTAAGATACTAAATAATAAGCCCTATAACTAGGAGGAGCTAAAGGACTATAAATTATAAGCAACGCTTTATTTGTAGATAACACCCTAGATTGCAAAAGCTTATAAGGATACGCTATAAGACTATTTAGTAGACTTATTACATAGAGAGCTAACAAGCAAGACACAGTTACCACATTAACTACTAAAGCAGAGCTACCAGCTCTCTTATCAGTAGCTAAAGAAGCACTCTTTATATTAAGACTACTCTGTAAACTTTAAATATAAATAGACACGCGTACTATTACTATCTAGTATAATAATAAGTAAACTATACGCTTAGTAACAGAGAACGTTTTCTGTCTCTAAACTAAACTTTAATATGTAGTTATCTATAACTATTAGGTTAGATAAGAAGTATCTAAGGGTACAATTAAGATAGAATTTGTGTAGTTAGCAAATATAATTGCAGACAGCATAACAAAGGTCCTACCAGCAAATAAATAGGAGGGTTTTCTTTAATAACTTAGCCTAGCTATTACAGAGCTAGTATAGGTAACAAATATTATACCTCTTAAGGAAATTTAAGAGTAACTTAAAGAACTTACACTTGCATAACTATTAGCTTAATAAGTCTCTAAGCTAAAGGGGTGTGTTAGATAGAACAAGCTCTAGCAAGGTTGAATCTGTACAATCGAGCAGGGACTAATAGGCTTGTTACACTAGCGAAGAACCTAAATCTCACTAAACACAGGGGAATAGCAACACACAACAATCATTAATATTATTAAGTTACCTTATCACCCATTCAGTATACCATTTAACAGTTTCTTAGATACTAGATTTTAAATTTATCTTGTTCTAGATGTTGTAGACTATGTATCTAGTATGTAGTTGTGTAATCTAGCCTGTGTAGTCTATATGGTCCCTTAGCGTTATTATAGAGTTATAGTAGGTTAATCATGCCATTTTACTTTAGTTGTAGTAGTAAGACTTTTAATTATTAGATAGTATAATAAATGTATAATAAGGTAACTTAATAATATTAATAATTGTTGTGTGTTGCTGTTCCCCGGTGTTTAGTGAGATTTAGGTTCTTTAATAGTGTGCTAAGCCTCTTAGTTCCTGCTCGATTGTACAGATCCGACCTTACGAGAGCTTGTTCTATCTGACACTAGTATAGGTTAAATCACCTTCCGTTACAAGACTCTACTATTACTTAAAGAGAGTAAAGGCCTTACTACTTTAAGTAGGCCCCTCTCTCCGCCCTCTTGTAGCTCGCGGTCTGCTATTTTATCCACTCTACTTCCGAATCTATTAGTTTACCAGATCGCTACTTTTATCCTAGTAAATTCTCCTTACAGCAATATAGACAGCAACATGTTAACAAAGTAGTTAACTGTTCTGTGCTATTAGCTAGTCTACTATATTTAAAAACTTTGCAATAACAAGTAGCCTGTCCCTTCGTAAAATAATTCTTTAAATAATATTTGCGTTTAGATGTAGTAAATGTTAAAAAAGTACTATTATTATGCTAAGGCGCGTGTTATGGCGTATCTAAATTGTAAGCACATGTATAAGTATATTTATGTAAAGAGTGTACAAGGCGATTACAAAGGAGGATAGGGTTAAAGAGGATAGTAGGTGTATTAAGGTACGTAGTATATAGTAACAAGACTAATCACTAGTGTATTAGCGATAACTTCCAACACCTTTACATAGTCTGGGCTGACTAGCCCTATAGTAGCTCGCTAAGACTAGCAGATATACCTCTAGGCCCAGCGCCTAACAATTTAACTACCTAGTAGTTTGTCTTCCAGAAAAATTTACCAACATCATTGGCCTTGTAGAGTGCAGCGTGAAGAGTCCATTCTACTTTCTGGCCAGCTGGTACTGTTAGGGCCATAATATCCTCTCTTTTAGTCCACTCCTCAATATATGCTGATATGTCCTGGGCTAGGTGGTTGTGAATAGTCACAAAAATGTCTCCCTTGTTGTAGAAAAGAGAGATAGCGACTCCACCAACAGTCCGTACAGCGCCTCTTAAAGTATGGATAAAGGTAAAGGTATATTGTCCTTCAGTACGCCTAAACAGATTAGTAAGAGCGCATTAACTTGACTATAACTCTTACTTGTCAAAGCTAACAAGGCTAGAAGCTTGTTCTTCTAGACTGTTCTCTCCAGCCCTGTATAATTTTAGCAACGCTCTAGTTTAAGGTTTTAATGCAGTACCTTAACTGGAGATCAGTGTTAACTGGATCAATTAAACCCTTTCCTTGTTCAGGGGTTGGTGCGGCCAAGCTTAGGCTAACCACAAGGACAGCAAGAATATTAACAAGCTGGAAACGCATAGCTAAGATAGTGTAGAGTCTGAATGTAGACAGTAAAGTAGAGTAGAGTTAATAAAAAAGTGTTTGTGTTAGAGATGTAGTAAGTACTAACAGTATAGGCTTACAAGTCACTTATATAAGACATCTATCTTCTAATAAATTATTAATCTTAGCTAGCTGTAAAGGATTTAACCTAGTAGACTAATCCTATATTGTTAAAGCTGTGTATAATAAAATTATACGAGGTAGTGTAATTAGAATAATTATGCCCGCTTACATCCTAAGCATTAACCTGCCCTGTAATAACAATTCTAACCCCTATACAATTTAAATAATGGTTAACGTACTCTACAGGCGAGTTAGCCACGCAGGCGAGTCGGCCACTTGAAACCTTAGTAAGATTACCTATGTTCACAACTCTTTATCTCAGCAACCACAATAAGAAATCCTCTAATATTCCCAGGATAGTATGGCATAGCTACTAGCAAGCACATATCCGAATATTAATCTTATAGCTTTTATAATTATAGAGATAGCCTGCAAACACCCATGTAAAACAGCAATTTCTTAATAACTTTTGTGTTTTACATTCTAGCACTCTAAGACTTTTCAATCCTCTCATCTGTACAGGTGCAGCCTTGTCCTAAATATTTGAAATGATTTTACTGCGTGGTTGTTAAGATAAAGAGTTGTGAATATAGGCATTTTTGGTGAGGTTTTAAGTGGCCGACTCGCTTGTGTAGCTGACTGAGGACTTGTCTGTAGAGTACGTTAGGTATTTTTACTTTAATTCCTAACTAGCATGTAACTAATGCTTGTAGTAATTTACTTAGTTACCTTTGAAGATTATTTATATATTTTTATATCTATGCACTTTGCAGCTAGAGTTATTAAGGATATTATTAAAATAACTAAATCTATGTCTGTGCACTTAGTGCAAGCTTTTATTTAATGCATATGTATTACTAAAACTATTTTACGTTAACATGTGTCACCACTCCTTAGCGCTGTCAGTACGGAGGTGCATTTCAAAAGACTTCCCCCCCCCCCCCCCTTGTCAACGCTCGGAGCACTGTTAGGGGTAATTCGGCCCGAGTTTTCTGTTGCATACGTGTTCTCCTAACTTGATTTCTTCTGTTACTCTTCTCTCTCAACTTATTAAATAATGCCTATCTTTAATCTGGTAACTTGTGCTTTAATTATTGCCTATTAGGCTGATGGGAAAACAAATCAAGACATAACTAGGTTAACTAGTGCTGAGAAGCGTACTATAAACTCACCCTATGCCTAAGTAATTAAGACCGGATTTAATCCTGCTATTAGACTAATTTAATTAAAGAACAAGCATATTAAAGATGCTAAACCATATAGAAGACCTTTAGAACAACAGGAGACTTTTAAGAAGGTTGTGGACCTTATAAGATGGGATTGTTAGAGTAAAGATAAGAACTATGCTAATATTGCTAGTAATCTTAGTTAAGATAACCTAGATATCTCAGCCTCTACAGTGTAGAAATTACTTAGAAAAGCAGGCTACAAGAAGATAAAGTTAATAAGGAAACCTAGGTTAACGGAATAGATAAGGAAGGAGAGGCTGTTAAGGCCACGGCTCTGCCCACCGTGCCAAGCATGCCAAAAAGATAACAATGCTCACTTGGATAGTGAGACTGCGGCCAGAACAGTACTTATTGCCTACAGGTTAGAGGTGGACGCATCTACATGCCTGAGACTAAGAGTCCAAGGCTAAGAGCCTAACAATATCTCCCCTCTTAACGAGGGCCTGACCTAGGCCTAATAGGCATCGGCAGGTTACAGGTTCTGACGTGCCACACACAACACTTAGAGAGATCCTTCTTGTCCCAAGTACTAAACCTTCCAGCGGCAACGGCAGTAGCCCACGTGGGACTGTGCCTTGGCTCACCCACGGATGAGCCGGTTCGGCTGAGACTGGACCCGTGCGGGGTCAACCATCTGCAGGTAGACCCCGTCTGCCAGCATGATTTGAACCCACGTACGCTACAGCCATTAAAGTAAGCATAATGTTAAGGCCACAGCTCTGCCTACCGTGCCAAGCATGCCAAAAAGGTAACAATGCTTACTTCAATAGTGAGACTGCGGCTAGAACAGTACTTAATGCCTACAGGTCAGAGGTGGACGCATCTACATGCCTGAGGCTAAGAGTCCAAGGCTAAGAGCCTAACAGAGGCTAGCTTGGTGTCTTAAGTATAAAGACTATATTATTAAGGATTAGAAGAATGTTATCTAGACTTATAAGACTGCTATAGTACTCCTTCACTAACGTAGAGATACAGAGTCTAGAGAAAGGTAGATAAGGCCATAGTTAAGAGTTATATCAGGGAGAAATAGAAAGATTATTAAAAGTTTATGTTCTAGGGTTGTTTTACATATAAGAATAGAGGACCTTATTACTACTTAACACATAAAAGAAAGAAAGAGAAGTAAGAAGCTGTAAGAAGGATTGATTAATTAAAGTTATAGTTAGAGCCTATAATAAGAGGGATGTAGAAGCTTAAAACAGGCATACAGAGGCTTAGTCTACAAACAAAGCCTAGTAAGAAACCTATATAGAGATATAATTTAAAGAATAGTAAGTTAATATAGGATAAAGGTTTAGGTATAGACTAGTGGCGATATCAGTTAATAATTATAGTGCTAAAGTTAATTTTTTTTGCTAAGAAGTGTTTAAAAGAGAGGCATAGAACTCTTGTTAAAGAGAATAAAGTACCTGCTTACAACTAATATATACAACGCCATATGTATAGATAGAAGAAGGTAGCACAGTTACTTTAGTGTGGCAATTCACTAGACTTGAATGCTATTAAGCCTTGCTAGTTATGGATAAAGAAAGAGAGTATAAAGAAACAAGCTCTAAAGAGCGGAGCTTAGGCAATTAAAGCATAGGAGAAGTGCTGGGATAAACGACCCTAAGAAAAGATTTAGGGCTGGATTAAAAGAATCCCAATTTACATACTTAAGATTGTTAAGTAAGAACAAGGTAATGAATACAAGGAAGGCGGGAATGTACGTAGGACTAATAAGTTGATTAATGAAAAACTTGTCACTGTTGGTGTTGAGATTCTGAGAAAAAACCTAGTATATTTAATAGGACTGCAACTATACCTCTACCCTCTGCTCCTTCTAAACAACTAGCTAGCAGACCTGCTACTCTTACAGCACCTAGACTCCCCCCTTTCTAATTTAACATAGCTACTAGGCCTATAGCCTAAGTTCCTATTGCTAAGACAGTAAAAGACACGCTCTCTATTGCTAGGACAGTTGGTAGTTAGGCTTTTTCCCTAGCTACCTCTTATAAGGAACAATTAAACCTCCTAGACCTTCTTAAATCTTTAGAGACTACACAAAAAACAATAGGATAAACAAGCAAGGCCTCTCCATCCTAGATTCCTAAGTAATAAACCTTGAATTAGTGTTAAAGACAATTGAAATAAGAGCAAAAATCCTTTAAAACCTACTCTAGCTACTAAGACCCCTACTGTACAACCTTCTACCTAGCCTACTTTATATACCCATGTAGCTGCACCTAACCTCCCTAAGAACACAGAGTAGCAAACTTTTAAATGAAAGGAATTAAAGAAATGGGTTAGGTAATATACCTGCTAAGGAAATGTGCAGGGGCCCCCACCAGAACCTAGATAAGACGAAAATCACCCTTACATAGAACAACAACAGATTTAATTTAATTTAATTTAATTTGATTTGATTTATAAGTTTAATGTCCTGTGTAAGTCTAAGACTATATAAGACGAGAGCAGTTAAGCTACTCTAGTAATTTAAGGAGCGTGATTGTAAAAGGAGATAGTAAATATAGGTTCAGAGTCCTGTAGTGAGAGCCTATGCTCTAGAGGGTTAACAGCATTTTTTAGGTGTCTGTTGTTTATTATAGGTACCACTTACAGGTGCCTATTCTAGTGTCTAAAATAAAAGCTAGAGTAGCTAGAATTCCCTAGGTTGTGTGTAGTAGTAGTTGCATTAAGAATTGTTGTCCTTATAGGCTGTCCTGTATTATTTTTCTTACTTGTTTATATTCTTTACAGCTAAGTAGGAGGTGTTAAGTTATTTGTGTGTAGCTGTAGATACATCTATTGCTATCTACCTTGTATATGTTATAGAGGTATGCTTTATTATATCTATGTCCTAGTTTTAGTTAGTAGTAGGCACTTGCTCCCTCTTGTTTAGTGTTTTTAGGTAGTTTTATACTATTTATTAGTCCTAGCTAGTATTTTGCTGCGTAGGTGTCTACTTTCCTTAGGATTACTTTAGCTGTGTAGGTAACTAGTTTGTAATCCTATTTGTCTGTTGTAATAGCCTTTACTTAAATTTCAGTTATAGCAATACTTGTAGCGTTAGAGGTAGGTCTCTTTTTTATTGCTTCTTTTACTAGAAGGTCTGCTTTCTTGTTTCCTGCAATGTCTTAGTGGCTAGGGGTCTATTTAAGGATTATTGTGGCTCCTTTATCTTTAATAGTTTTAGCTGCTTTTATGCAGTGTATTTACTAAGCCTATCTAGGCTTGTTTAAAGGAGTTTTTAGTCTTAGAATAGCTGCCTAGTTGTCTGCAAAACTTAGACGTTCTGTCCTGTAGTAGCTATAGTAGCTGCAATTTTAAAGCCTCTTATTATTCCTTCTAGTTCTCCGTTGTATACAATTTAGCCTTTACTAATGTTGTAGTTTATAGTGTAGATTTCCTTTAGCTCATAGTTGTAGTCTAGGACTATAATTCCTACTCCTATCCCTAGGCCTCCCTCTACAGAAGAAGCGTCTGTGTAGATAGCTAGTACATTACTTCCTACTTTTTATAGCATCTGTGTTTTGTGTGCTTTTGCTTCTTCTTCTTTTAGTAGTTTTAAGATTTTAGTTTAGTATGCAATAGCCTTGTTCTCGGGGTAGAAGTAGAAGTAATTTAGTTTCTCTTCTCTTATAATAGGTATAGCTTTTTCTATAGACTATATAATTTGCATAAGCTGTATAGGAGGTCCTATTCTTAGCCTAGTACAGTTAACCTCTCCTTAGTCTGTGCTAGAGTCTAGGTCTGTGTTTTATAGGGTGGATTTTAGCTGTGTTATAGCAGTGTAGATAGGGTAGTTCTTTAGGAGCTTCCTAGCTCTAAAGGTGTACTTTCTTATTATAGTGTTTAGCCTTATTATAGGAGGGGCTAGTACTGCCTCTACCTCTTAGAGAATTATAGGTAAGGTTTAGAAGGTGCCTAAGATTTTTCTAAGTGCTAGGTTCTGTAGTCCTTGTAGTTGTTTTGCTATTCTAGCTTATTACTTCTAGAAGACCTAGCATCTATAGTCTGCTATGCTAGTAACACAGGCTAGGTATATTTATTAGAGGGCAGTAGGTATAAGGCCTTTATTGCTGTTTGCTAGTCTACACATTCTGTAGAAGGAATTTCTTGCTTAGCTAATCCTTATGGCGGCATACTCCTTAAAGGAGAGCCTGTTGTTAAAGTAGATTCCTAGCTATTTAACAGTCTTTTTTAGAGTTATTGTAGACGTGTCTGGCAGGGTAAGGGTGTAGTTTTCTGCTTTTTAGCTTGTAGTAAAGTAGATAAGTTTAGTTTTTAGCGCATTAAACTGAATTGCACAGCTAGATCCTTTTGCAAATAGGCTGGCTATATCTCTTTCTAGTAGGCAGATATTTTTCTTTAGGCTAGTAGATAATACTGTAATAGCTAGGTTGTCTAGGTAGAATAGCGAGTAGTTTATAATTAACTAGAATAGAGGTCTAATATATATCAGGAACAGAATAGGTAAGATAGGGCCTCCTTGTAGGATTCCAGCGTTTATATTACTAAATTCTTCTGTCTCTCTATTAAAGGACAGTTATAGTTAGCGTCTAGAGAGGAATAGTTAGATCTAGGCTATTAGGCTACATAGTAGCTTTAGTTGTTGTAGGATAGTAAGTAGTTAGCCTAGTAAGACGTGGTTAAAGGCCCCTTTAATGTCTAGGAACACTGTAGTTGTTGTACGCTTTAGTTTCCTTTGTTTTTATACTTAGTTTAGCAGCAGTAAGGAAGCGTCTATAGCTGACTTTTGTACTCTTCCTCCTAATTATAAAGGGTGTAGTAGGGTAGTTGTTTCTGCTAGTATGCTAAGCTGTTTAGTAACTAGTCTTCCTGCAACTTTGCCTAGGCAGCTAAGGAGGGTAATTACCCTGTAGGCTTTAGGGGCTGCATAGTCTAGTTTGTTTAGCTTTTTAAGGATAGCTCTTGTTACTATTTTTTAGATTTAAGGGTAGTATCTATAGTTAAATAGTGTAGAGAACATATAGAAGAATATGTCTATTTCTACTTTATATGCTGTAGTAATAATCTCCTAGTTTATTACATCTAGTTCTAGGGAGCTACTTTAGATTTGTAAGGAGTAGGCGTGTTCTAGCTCTTCTCTAGTAAGGGGTGGCTATTACTAGCTACCTTCTTGGTAGGTTCTCCACTCTATAGGCTGAGAGGAAGGTAGGCTAGGGAATAGAGTGTCTCTTAGTGCTGAGCACTTGCCTTAAAAGGAGTTCTCTATTCCCCTAGGGCCTTATATAGCAGGTATGTTTTAGTTACCTATAGACCTAGTATAAGACATTACCTTAAAGATTAATTTTATATCCTCTTTTTCTAGGAATTAATTCTAGTAGTTGCGCTTTGCTACTTTTACTGTTTGTAGGTATCTATTTCTAGCAATTAGGTAGTCCCTTTTCTATGTGTATGTAGTTGTAGGGCTAATTGCTAGTTCTCTCTATAGAAGGCGTTGTTTGCTAAGCATATTTATCCTAAGTATTTTTAGGTCTAGGTTCTACTAAGGCTTACTTCTTGCACTAGTAGAGCTTTACAGGATTGTAGTTTTAGCTGCGTTTGTTATTGCTGTAGTAAGCTCCTTCCCTATTGCTTCTAGCTGCTTCTCTAGTTCTCTGTCCTCTCCTTAGATAAGAGGTAGGGAGGCGCTAGTAGAGTGTCTAGGGCTTGTGGTATTCAGAGCAGGGCTTTTTGCTAATTCCTTTGCTAGCTCCTTTTAAAATAGGTCCTAGTCTGCCTTCTTAGTGTTAAACTAAGGAGTAGAGTTGTTTAGGAGCTGTAGTCTAGGCATAGTATTTATAAACAGGATGCCTAGGTGGTCTAAGCCTATACCTGCTAGGGTTTGCTAGTCTTCTATCTAGTTTGCAAGCCTGTGTGTAGCAAAGGTAAGGTCTAGAACACTTTCCCTGCTTATGTTTAGCCTGTAGAAGGTGCCTATGCTAGGGTTGTTTAGTAGCTCTAGGTTTTACTCTTCTATCTAGGCAATAAAACTACTAGCTTTTAGTATTATAGTAGTTATAGTAGGGTCCTACTAAGGGTGGTAGGTGTTAAAGTCCCTTAGTAGGATTAAGTTAGGCAGAGTTTAGCTATTTAGAAGCTTTCTTTCTACTATTATTGTTTCTTACACGTTTGTTTAGTTGTATATATTATAGATTGTAAAGTTTAACCTAGACTACTAGACTGTAATAGCTAGAAAGTCTAGACTAGGGCTTAAATCTGCAGTTAGGGAGATTTGTACTGGTGTTAAACGTAGGACGTAGGCTAGAACGTGTGGCCTTATGCTGTAGTCCTATAGTAGAGGTAGGATTTGTGTAAAGGAGGGGTGGTTTACAGAGCGTGTGTCTAAGTAGTCTAAAGGTTGTTGTTAAGTAGGGGTAAGCTATAGTTCTTGTACTAAGACAAGGTCTATAGCTAGTTCTACTGTAAGTTGTAGGGCGCTCTCTGTAGCTTATGCGCTCTTGTTTAGATTTACTTATAGAATTCTTAGGTTGTCTAGTATTCTAGATGTGTTTGTGCGTTTATTATAGCCTTATAGGCTGTATATTAAATGCTATCTACTATATGTACTTCTTTATAGTTTATGTACTTAGAGATAGTGTGTATATAGGTTTTGCCTATAGTACTATATATGTATTAGATAATATGCTTAATGTGCAAAGATGATAATAAAGGTGATTAATTAATAATTATCTGTCTTAATGGCTCATTTTATGTGTGTGTCCCGCTAGCCCCTAAGTTAACTAAGGTCAACCCTAAACCCCTAACTCGGTTCAGCGAGGTCGGTTATCTAACACACCCCCTTAGCTTTAAGGCCCCAATTAAAGCTAGACACAACTAGCTCTTATTATACCTCTAGGTTAGAGAGCTTTTAGTAAAGTAATTCTATCTAGGTGTTAGCTGGCTTTCTTTGTTTAGTATGTTTCTCTAGTCCTAGCTGCCTTAGAAAGGTTAACTACTTGCTAGCAGGCAGAGCCTTTATAAGTCTGTTAGCTAACATCTTAGTAGATAGGACATAGGTTACTGTTATAGTGCCTTTGTTTACCTCTTATTACAGCTAGTAGTTATAAATGTCTACATGTCGGTGTTTAGTTTAAAGTTTTAAGACTTCCTTATTAATTAATTAGATAGTCTAGGTATTATTATATTAAATAGTAATTGTTAATTATAAGAGGTATATACTAAGTTCTAACAATAGTTATAAGATAAAGATAGCTTCCTTAGCTACTTATGCTAGGGCAAGTAGCTCTGCTTTAGTTGTTAATGTAGTAACTATGTCTTGTTTATTAGTTCTCTAGACAATAAGTCCTCTATATAGTTTAATAGTATATCCTTAGAAGCTCTCCCTATTAAGAGTATTATTAGCAAATAATACATTACTAGCAACTACTAGGTGCTTGTTGCCTCTAAAGCTAAGGGATAGGTCTTGTGTTCCTTATAGGTATAATAGTGCTTAATCTACTACATTATAGTGCTGCTGTCTAGGGTTAGTTAGAAATTATGCCAGCCTAGATGTAGCAAAGGCAATGTTAGGCCTAGTAGTAACTGCAGCAAAGAGGAGAGATCTAATCTTTCTCTAGTATTTGTTAATTTCTTATACTATAGCTTCCCCTTTATTTAGTAGAAGCTTAATACTTAACATTAGTGTGTTGTGTTGTATATCTGTCTTGTCTGCTAGGGAGATAATTTTGTTAATATATAACGCCTGTAAGAGAAGGATCCTTAGGTTGTCTTAATCTTAGGTTATCTCTACTCCTAGGAACTATTACAAATTGTTTCCTCCTATAACAGAGTATTTGTTAGTAATATAGCTAAGGGCCTTATCTGCCTTATATTTTCTAGTTAGGTAATAAGCTATAATAATATTATGTATATAGAAGAAGATAGTAACTCTATTCTTAAGTAAGTAGCAGGGTCTAGAGGGAACAGCTATAAATCTATAGCTTGTTAGAGTAGATGTAAATTCCTTCTACTAGAGGAGTAGAGAGATTCTTAGTCTATATAGTGCCTTGTGTAGCTATAGGACTGTACCTAGTTTCTAATACCTGCGTAGCATCCTTATATAGACCTCTCTATTAATTAATACATAAATAAAGGCGTTTATAATATTAAACTACTTAAGTTCTAGGTTATGTGCTGCTAATATTGCTATAAGCATTCTAAACGACGTACTAGCTAGTGTTTCTGTTTAGGTATCTTTAGAAGTAATGTTTTATTACTAGTTACCTTAGACTACTAGTCGCGCCTTATATTTAAGTAGGTAGTAGTTCTTATTAAGCTTATACGTGTATACCTACATACAGTTAAGTATCTAGTATCCTACTACCTTAGTCTTTATTAGAGGTACTTTAGACTATAACTTTATGTTCTAATAGCTGCTAAGGTGTTCTTGCTTAGCTTCTTTGAATTATTAGTGAAGCAGGTGGTCCTCTAGGTTTAATTGTGCCGTTAGCTCTAGTAGGAGTTAGCTTTACTAAGGCTTAAGCCCTTTTATTAGTATTTGTTTTAACCTAGCCTTGTTAATATTGTTGCCCTAGTATGTGCCTATGCATCTGCCTTATGTACCAGCTATAAATGCAGCTTTCTATAGGATAGTTTGTAAAGTTCCTTAAGATTGCGCTAGCGTTAATCCTAACTAATTAGCAGTTAACTAGTGCTACCTACCAACTTCTAATTAGCTGTTACCTCTTGCTAACTAGGATAACAACAACGTGTTTATTAACAACGCAACTAGTAGCAGAGTTAGAGGAGGGGCTAGATATATATGTCCAGCTTTCTGTCTGTTGTTATATCCTAGTTAATCTTCTATAGTATTTAAGTTTGTAATAGTATTATCCTTATAGAATAACTAGATTTTAGCCTTATTTTAGGGTAGAGGTAGGAGCTCTACGCTTCTTGTCTATATTACTATCTCTTTAAGAGTGCTGTGCATAAGATTTTCTATTAGGTCCTAAGTCTTACTACTAAAGATAGTATCCTTATTAAAGATTACATCTCTTATACTAATAACTTTTACTAAGGTTAGAATCTATATCTAATATATGTTTAAGGATTAGTATCCTACTAGGTATCCTACCCACGCTCTTAGGCCTAGTTACTAGAGTTGTAACTTTCCTTAAAGGGTGTTACTTATAAGAGCAAAGGCTTTATATCTATATACTTTTAGATATACCTAGTTTAGTTTCCTACTTTATATATTTAGGCTAGCTAGTTAAGCTGTATAGGTAAAGAACATATTATAGGGTGTTTTCTAGTTATTTAATAACCTTAGTGTTTAGTTGTTTAGGTACACTGCTGCTCTTATAATCTCTAGCTATATTTCCTATAGTAGGTTTGCGTCTAATCTTATAGTGCGTGCCTTGTCTTTTATTACACCATCTAAGCGTTTAGCACCTCTGTTCTCTTCTTAGGTGTCTAGTGCAGAAGGCTTAAGCCTAATTAATTGTGCATCGCACTATCTTAATACTTCTAGTTTTATTATAGTAATCTTACTATTACACTTAATTACCTTAACCTAGACCTTGTATTGTTTTAACAGGAATTATGTAAGAGTATCTAGGAAGTAGATAATTATCTTTCCTAGTTAATTATCTTTAAAATAGAAGTACTAGAGGAAGCCAGATTGCCTGTTAATAGCAAGCAATTAGCTCTTTTTCTTAGTAAAGCCTTCTTTTTTATATAAGTAGAAGTTAATTGCTATATATTCTCCTAGTCCTTTATTACTTATTTATAGTATTTAACTAATTTGCCTCTTAGTCTTAGCTTGTCTGCAAGCATCACATTAGACTGTAGTAATACCCCTAACTCTTACCCCCTAAGATTGTTAGATAAGGTGTTTAATAGTAGCAGCTCCAGGGTGCCCTATTCGCTTTGGCTATCGCAGAGCAGTAGCAGTCTTATGTGTTTAGCTTTGTGTTAATTGTATTGCAAATGCTGTCTGTAGCTGTTTCCTAAGTACCTATTGTCTATGTTATTTATCTAAGAATGTAATAGCTATATTATCTACTTATCTAAGCTAAGTAAGATCTCCTTTTATGTCCTACTAGATGCCCTGTTAACGTAGTTGTTAGAAAGAGATAAGGTTGCAAAGTATGTCTAGGCACTATACTACGTTATGTAGTTTAAGAGTAGTTAGTTAGCTTATGTTTAATAGATAGAGATAGAGAGTGCTATATCCCTATATCTATACCTAGGAGTTTCCTGCCTATAGGTAGTTGTTTAATACAGGTAGAGTAAGGTCTTATATTTAGTCCTTGTTATTTATAATATAGATTGTTAATCCTAAGTTAAGGATAAAGGAGTTCCTAAGAGGGTAGCTTAGTAGCTCTATATTGTATAATTCTTTAACTAGACTTATATTAATTATTAATATCTTCTATCCCTATAGTTATCTTAGAGGTGCCTCTAGTATTTAGGATGTCTTAATAGCTAGTGTTTTAGTACAAGCTTGTTTTGTAGATCTAACCTAATCTTAAAGGTTAGCATTTTGTTTTATCCTAAATTGTACTATCTTAGTAATTCTATTACATAGGGTAAACTATTCTTGTACTTTATCTTTGTAGACATAGTAGCAATCTTCTAGTCTATAGCGTTGTCTACAAGCAGGGTATTTTACTCCTCTAGCTGCTGCTGTATCCCCTCTTAGGGACTGCTTAGATGTAGTTATTTAACTAATATTCTGTTTTTAACAAGGTCTTCCCTAACTCTCCTGTGTAGTAGGAGTAGATAATACATCTTTAACAATATAAGAGGTGTCCCTGTTAGTGTCTAGGGAAGATTTACTACTAGTAGTAAAGGTTTAGTTGTTCCCTGTAGTAAAGGCGCCTCTTTACTGTAAAGAGTGTACAAAGCGATCACGAGGGAGGATAGGGTAGAAGAGGATAGCAGGTGTATTAAGGTACGTAGTATGTAGTAACGAGACTAATTGCAAGAGTATTAGTAATAACCTCTAACACCTTTATATAGTCTAGGCTGACTAGCCCTATAGTAGCTCGCCAAGACAGGCAGAGGTACCTCTAGGCCTAACGCCTAACAATGCCTCTCTTCTTTAGATTGTTTAGCTTAAACAATAGTATAATTAGCAATACTGTATTATTTTAGCCTAGCTTTAGACGTGTTTACTCCGTCTGTCCTGTTATAGCTAATTCTAACTAGGTTTAGGCGTTTAGGACACCTTGTAAGGCTAGATAGGGCTTAATACTAATTCTACCTTTACCTAGTAAAAGTTAAACAGAAATCCTGTCTTACCTCTTACTTTACCTTTAGGGTCCAGGTAGCCGTCTGCACAGGCTAAAGCTCTAACTAGGTAGCTAGCAGCATATAAGCTATCTATACCTCTAGTTTTATTAGTTACTACTATATCCCACTTTATTTTAGTAAGTACTAACCTATTCTGTCTAGCACTTTTATGAGGATAGCTAAGGGATTTTATAGGTCTTTCTAGCACGTTCTAACACGTTTTAGCAGATAGCACCGCACAATATACCCGAGTAACCTTTTTAGACTATTCCTAACTGCTACCGCCCACCACTAACTGTTACTAACTGTTACTAACCACTATTTGCTATAGCTGTTATGTTAATGCCTGCTTGCCGCAAGATCAACATTGCTAAGAACAGTAGGACTGCTAAGTAGTGCTGTATGCTCTACCTCTACTATATTGCTAATAGTAATGTGCATAGGGACTGTTGTTTCTCTGCTAACCTAGCTTTATAGAGTAGCCTGCGTTATAGGGACGCCTAGGCCTACTGTTGTAGAGAGTGTTATAATAGCAATAAGGATTGCCTATTAGTACATGTTTTATCTCCTTTTAGCTTATTTTAGCATCTTTTAACACGTTTAGGGCCCTAATAAGTACACTAACAGCTATTTAAGGCTTTCTAGCAACATAGCGCGCCTTCACTCTAGTTGCTACCTAGTTACTGCTGCTTATGCTGCTATTATTAATGCAGCTAGCGTTAAGACTACCTCTATAACATCTGCTACTACTACGCCTATATCTATTAATAAGAAGACTACAATATGTAAGTCTATTATTAACTAGGCTAGCTTGTTGCTAGGTATAATTTAAGAGTACGTTCTGACTTATTTAGGCTTATTATAGCATAATCTAACCTTTTTAGGAACTATTTACTATAGGAAGAGCTGCTTACACTCTATAATAGCAACACTTATGCACGTAAGTTAACCTTATCCAGCATCTATATTAAAGAGTAAGATTAATCTAAGGCTAGCGCTGTTAAGGCTGAAATAAAGCAAAAGAAGTTGTTAGAGGAGAGTAGTGGCGAGTCCAATCTAGATGCGCCTATTACCCTCCGCAAAAAGGTATTATAGCACGTTTTAACCTGTTTTAACAATGTCTAAGTTCTTTTAGTTAAAGTACTAGATCACAGGTACTAGCAAGACCCTAGGTTAGCTCTAGGAGGAACAAGAGGAGCAGGAGGCTGCTGAACAGGCCGCCGCTAACGCTGCTGCCGCCGCTGCTGCTGCTAAGAAGCCTTATAGTAGTTGCAAGGCTGCTACTTATACCTATAGTAGCAGTTATAGTTAATAGATGTTCCCTATAATAGAAGGTTTAGATTAATAATACCTAAGTTTGTAGTTAGTAGACAGTTTTAGGCTAATATAGCAATTAGGTACATTACACTCTTAGATAGTCTAAATAATACTAGGAAGGTGTTCTTCTATACTAATTCTTCTATATTTACTTACAATTATAACTATATAACGTAGCGTGTAACTTTCTTTATCTCCTTATATTAGAAATAGCTATAATAGGCCAAAACATGTCTGCTTTAGCTAGTCTGTATTTCTTAGGGTAAGGTAGGGTTATATTTTCCCTTAGCGTAAACTATTAAACACTTATTAATTAAAAAACCCCTATAGGGAAAAATCATAAGTAAGTAAAGGTATTTAGCCTTTTTTGTCCCCCCCTTTTTAAGACTTTAACCTTAACGTCTTATTACGCAGTCTAAGCAGTTACTTTATTATTTTCTGGTATTATTTTAGCGCTTCTTTAGAAAGATTTGTGCTAATTTCCTAGAAGTTTTCTAATTTAGGGAATCTGTCCTACTTAATAAGGTATTCCTACTGTCTGTTGTCTAGTTGCCTTCTGTTAAGGACTTTTTCCACATCCTACACCTTCTCTTCCCCTTTAACTATAGGTTCTTGTATTTGTTCCTATATAATTAGGAGTTAACATCTTAGTATATATAGGTCTAGGAGTAACGCATAGAATACTAGGTAGATCTCTTTTGTTCCTAGCAGGTCTACTCTGTATACACTAGGGCCAATCTAGGCCGTAATAGTTCTAGGTCCTAGGTATTTCTAGTCCAGCTTCTTTTTTAGGCGTACTGTCCTAATATTCTTTCTAGAGACTAGTACTTTATTGCCTACTTTAAAAGGTGCTAGTTGTTGTTTCTTATCTAAGTGTTTCTTTTAATACTTGTTTAACTTTTCTATGTTTGCTTTGCAGGTAGCCTATAAGGTAATAACTCTAGCAGCTAATTCCTTTGCAAGGGGAGATTCTCTACCTTTTAATGCTAAAGTGGGCTAATCTGTGCTCCTTAGATCTATACTGTAACAGGCTTAGAAAGGTATTACATTTATAGATGCGTAAATGCTATTATTATACGCAAATTCTGCAATTAAGATCTATAGGGCCTAATTGTCTTATTCTAGAGTACAATAGCAACGTAAGTACTGTTTAAGAGTCTGATTTTGCCTTTCTGTTTAGCTATCTGTCTAGGGGTAATAGGCTAACGTTAATACATATCTTAAGTTTAAATAGTAGTTAAAGGTTTCCTACGTCTTTAAGTTTATTAGCGGCCCCCAATCTACAATAATCTGTGCTGGCGCGCTGTATAAGTAGATAATCTCTCTAATCTAGGTATGCGCTAGATCTTTTCTATCCTAATTAGCCCTAGCTAGTATGTAGTGTGATATTTTAGTTAATTTATACACTACTACCAGTATAGAGTTATACACCAGCCTAGCTACCTTACTAGAGGGTAATTCTGTAATAAAATCTATTATTACGTCCTTCTATAGTTAGCTTAGCACTAGTAAAGGTTATAATAACCTGTACAGTTTGTGTTAGGCAGTAGTTAATCTCCTACATACTAACCAGTTGTAGTAGTAGTAGGATACATCCTTATTAATACCCTTCTAGGTGTATCTGCGCTAAATCTTCTCTAAGGTCCTTTGTGCTCTAAAATGTCCTAACATTAGGTTATCGTGACGTTCTTTAATAACTTGCACTTTATCTTTTAGCCTTATAAGTAAGATGCGCCTCTTCTTAGCTGTATTGTCTTTTTCTAGGTTATTTTATCCTATTTTAACGTTACTTAACTCTTTTTTAGTGCTAGAGAGTTTGTCTGTGTTGTCTAAGTCCGTTGTTAGCTCTGTCTAGCTTTTCTCTCTTAATTCTTCTCTTTTAAGATCCCTTTTGTCCTTTCTTCCTTTTATAGACAAACAAAGGGTTATTACCGCTACTAGGGGAGTATTAGGGTTCCTCCTAGTTAGGATCTCCTAAAGCAGTTGTATATAAAAGCCTTATTGTACTTTTATAAGAGGTCTTACGCCTCTTTTATGTAATTAGAACGCTGTAAGGGTCTATCTGCAGGGTTTGTAGACCCTAGGCAATAAGTAATTACAAAGCTAAACTTAGATAACACTAAGTATGCCCTTACTTGCTAATAGCTAAGAACCTTTGTCTCTATAAACTATTTTAGGTTTTAGTAATCTGTTAAGATCTTAAAGAAGGTACTGTCTAAGTATCTTCGCTAATACTGTAGGCTCTAGACAATTGCAAGAAGTTCCTAGTTATAAGTATTATAGTTGTACTCTGCTTAGATTAACTTCCTTAAGTAGAAGTCTACAGGCCTCTATTAGGCTGGCTTCCCCTCTCTAGGGACTAGTTAACTAAGGATTCCTAAGATAGCGCCTCTAGAGGCATCTACTTCTATCCTAGTCTGTCTCCTAGGTATAAAATAAACTAAGATAGGTACATTAATAAATAAATTCTTTATATTCTAGAAAGCTTATAGGGATTCTTTGCTTAGCTTAAGAGGCTAACTCTCCTCCTTCCTTATTGCTTAACCAGATTTAGCCGAATTTAGCCCTTTCTAGGTTAATTAGGTTAATAGCAAGGCTAATTTAGAAAACCCTGTAATAAATCTCTAATAGTAGTTTATAAAACCTATAAATACTTAGATATTGCAAACTGTGCGCAGGATTAGCTATTCTTAGATTGTTTTAACCCTGTCTAGGTTAATACTTACCCCTTTAGGCAAGACTATATACCTAAGGTACTCTATATATTAATAGTACTATTTACACTTATCTAAGCGCATATAGAGGTTTGCTTTGCAAAGCCTCTCTAAGACCTCCTTAACATGTCTAACGTGGTCTTCCTCTGTCTTAGAGTATACTAATATGTTGTCTAGATACATAATATAAGTTATATTAACTAACCCTATTAGTGCCTTGTTTATATAGGCCTGAAATTAGGTAGGAGTATTTATAAGTCTAAACAGCATTACTGTGTACTTAAAATGTCTATACCTAGTTTAAAAAGCAGTCTTCTACTTATCCCCTTTCTTAATTTAGATATAGTAATATCCCTTATATACATCTAGTTTAGTATAGAACTTAGCTTACGCTAGTTGTTCTAGTAACTCTGTAATTAGTAGTAATAGATAGTAGTTTTTAACTATTATCTTATTTAGACCTCTATAGTCTACACACAGTTATAGGTTACTGTCTTTCTTCTTTAAAAAGAGAATAGGCGCCCTAGCTAGCGACCTTAAGTGTTGTATCTAGCCACGTTGTAGATATTCTACTAGATACTTCCTAAGTATCTCTAATTCTGTTGTAGATAGTCTGTATAACGGTTAGTAGGGGAGAGTAGCTCCTTCTGCAATATTAATTGCTAGGTTATACTCTCTGTGCTCTAGTAGGACCTAAGTATTATCCTCTAATCCTAAGTATGCATATTCGCGATACACTTCTAGAATTAGGCCCTTTTTAGCAGATATTAGGTTGTGTGTACCTACTAAGTTCACTATACACATATAAACGTCTACTAAGGGACTTCTTATAGTGCGTTTAAACTCTTTAGTATCTTCTAATGCTATTTTCTCTAGTTTAGGAGAGTCCTTATACTTCTTCCCTTAGAAGAGCATATACTAGCTTAAATAGCTTAGCTTAGGGTTTGTCTAGTTAATCTAGGGTAATCTAAGGTATATCTTGTACCTTTGTAGGTCTGTAACTATAAAAGATATCTATTAGACCTCCTGTCTTCCACAGGAATTAACAATAGATACTTCTGCTGTAGTTACTCTGTAGATAGGCAATTCTGCTCTGCCTACACCTTTAGCCACTATTTTATTTAACAGTATAACCTCTAGATCCTGCTCCTTTACTAGGAGAACTAAAATTAAGTTTAGTTGTAACCCTCTATCTATTAAAGCTTCTACGTTCTCTGCGTTGCCTATAGATGCTTTAACTGTAAGTAGGCATATATATTCTAGGTACACTAACTTACAAAGAGAGATATTCTCCTTCTTCTCCTTAGACAATTTAATATAGGCTACAAGAGAGGAGATTAGCTCTTAGGTCCCTTGTCTTTTCCTAACTTATCTAGAGTAGGGTCTTTCTAGTTTAACTTTAGCTTTAGGCAGTTAGGGTAGTAGTAACTAGTTTCTCTACACTTAAGGCACGCGTTTTGTGTCTTGTGTAGCACATCTTAGCCCTTTTTACCCTTTACCAGCTCCTTACAGAACTTCTTAGACTTAAACAACTTTTTTAGAGTTTTTATGTTCCCCTCTAACCTAGAGTTACTAAATTAGCGCTTCTGTAGTCCTTTGTTAGTTATCTTGCCCTTAGCTAGAGTCTTCTTAGGTAGCTGTTAGCTATGCTAACCTAGTCTCTAGTTAATAATATTAGCTTGTTCCTCTACCTTTAGGATTGTGTCCCTTTAATTATAGAGGATTAGGAACAAGTCCTTTTGTATGCTAGGGAGCAGTGCAGTAACATATTCTAGGACTTAAAGCTCTAGCGTATGTAAGTTGCCTAGTTCCTCCTATAGTAGACGCATAAAGTCTAGTAGATCTATAGGGGACTAAGATTTCTACTGCTTACATTGCTTTAAGGATTTATACGCTACTTACTTGCGTTTAGCTAGTATTTCTAGAGCATCTAGTATAATTCTTTTTAGCTCTTGCTATATTAGTTCTTAGGTTAGCTAATTACAGCAGTTAGTTGTGCAGTAGGCCTACTACAACGTCTTTAGGTTCTCTAAGAGATACCTTATAGTAAAGTTGATATTTTATTCCTCTATAAGGAAATTAACTAGGAATTAGAGGAAGTATTCTTTATAATCTCTCTTCTAATAGTTATATTTAGCGCAGTTGCGCTTTACGTACTTCTGTAGGGGTTTAGGTTGTAGAAGGTTTACAGATAGGGAAGATTGTAGTTTCTCTACTCCTTCTAGTACTTTTTAGAAGGATAGGATTGTTACTAGATCTCCTTTGTTGTATTTGCGTCTAAGTTTGCAAAGAGAGGAAAGTTCCTTACAGTCTTTTGTCTCTTGCAACTTTTTGCGCAAGTTCTCTAACTCCTGTTATTAATTACCTACTTCTAGGCTATTCTAGCCTTCTCTAGCTGAAGCTGCCCCCTAGATATAAATTCTAGGGTAAGGTGTACTGCCTAGAGGACCTACAGATCCTCTTAAGGCACTATAGACACTTAGTGTCTGTTAAGGTATCTCCTTATCTGTAGAGGGAGGTGTTACCTTACGCTCTACCAGCTCTCCTATAGGTAGGTTGTCTTAGTCCCTCTCTAAAGACAGTAAGCCTAGATAATTTAGTTTAAGACTTATAGTAGCTTAGGTCTATCTTTAATTGTAATGTAAGAGTAATTAGAATGTAAAGAGTGTATAAAGCAATTATAAGGGAGGATAGGGTAGAAGAGGATAGTAGGTGTAATAAGGTACGTAGTATATAGTAACAAGACTAATTACTAGAGTATTAGTAATAACCTCCAACACCTTTATATAGTCCGGGCTGACTAGCCCTATAGTAGCTTGCTAAGACAGGCAGAGGTACCTCCAGGCCTAACGCCTAACATTTACTATCTCCCCTTAGGGTAGTACTTGCTTATATGCTCTTAGAAGCGTTTTATTATTTCTTTATAAGTTATGTTTTGTTCTTACCAACTATAGTCCTAGAATGTTATTACCTAGGTTAGCGCTATTTTTATTACTAAATCTAAGAAGTCTTAAATAGTGTCTTGTATATTATATATTTTAGCAACACCCTTAGTTTTAGCATTAGTTGCAGTATAATTATACTTAAGGAGCTAGGTATCCTAGCTTCTAGGTTGTCTTATTAGTTTAAGGGCTACTAGGTATTAGTGTCGTGCGCGTAATTGTTCTTCTTTAGCATTAATACTAACTGTGTATTTAAGGCTAATAAGCTATATTTAAATTAATTTACCTAGTTAGTAGCAGTTCTTTATAAGGTAAGATAATACTAGGCTTTAGATAAATATTACTACTTTGTCTAGGTTAGCTTGTTCCTTGTTGTAGTCTCTATCCGCTATCTTGTAGGATTTAAGGCAGCTTTTCTAATAGTTATTGTCTTCCTTCTATACCTTTAGGCAGTTAGCTGATAGTTTAGATAGGATTTCTAGAAGCTAAGGGTTTCCTTGTTTATTATTACTAAGGGCTAGCCTCCTCTTGTAGTTAGTAATGTCTGGGGCGTTAGGTACTTGTAGCTTAGTCCTTAGAGGGATAGTCTAATTTAGGTCTATCTTCTCCCATACGTCTAGAGAGGTGCAGCAGGTCTACAGTTAATGCAACTAAGGTGTGTAGGTTATGTAATCTATAAGAATTATTGTTAAATTGCGCATAGTTAATAGCGACATATTAAAAGCGTATTCTAGTAGTGTTAGTAAGACTCTTAATTGTTAGATAATATGCTTAATGTGCAAAGATAATAATAAAGGTAATAATTAATAATTATCTGTTTTAATGGCTCATTTTATTTGTGGGTGCCGCTAGCCCCTAAGTTAACTAAGGTTAACCCTAAACCCCTAACTAGGTTCGGCGAGGTCGGTTATCTAACAATATGTTACACTTATATAGTATTGTAGGGTGTTTCTCTGCGCATATTTTGTATATAGTGCTATTAAGGCATCTGTTCTCTATGTGTCTAAATTGCTGACATCTTTCGTATTATGTAGTAGGAGGTGTAGTAATAAACTTCTCTACTCTTATACTAGCTTCTAGTAGGTATAGTCTATTATATATAGCTTATTATACTTCTTTTTCTGTTGCAAACGCTACATAGACAGATCCTA
This sequence comes from Ascochyta rabiei, assembly GCF_004011695.2. Classification (NCBI taxonomy): domain Eukaryota; kingdom Fungi; phylum Ascomycota; class Dothideomycetes; order Pleosporales; family Didymellaceae; genus Ascochyta; species Ascochyta rabiei. The sequence goes on from NC_082416.1 coordinate 78,281, forward strand.
GTTGTTGCTTTTGTCTCCTTTTGTAGCTTGTTAGCTAGAATAGGTTTCCTACTATTGTAAGGCCTTTATTAAAGGTAGTTATTTCTAACTTAAGCACCTCTAGGTCCTGGTTTGTTTCTAGAGACGTAGGGATGTTGTGTAGGATTACTTTGTGCTATAGTTCTATTAGGAGGGCTTCCTTATAGGTAGTAACTAATTACTAGATTACTTAGTTTTTAAGCAGGTATTTTGCTGTAAAGGAGGGCGTTATAGTAAGAACAATGTTATTCCTTCTACTTAGGCTAGTAGAAGCAATTATAGGGAGGCTTACTCCTTAATCTATAAAGTCCTTATTAAAAGCATTACGCATTTTAAAGGGGTAAAAGAGGGTAGTTCTTGCTTTAGTGTAAGAACTAGTTAGCGTGCACTTAGAGAGTTCTTAATAATAGTAGGTTACTTGTTCTTTGTAACTGTTTGCTACTCTATGTTCTTAGGGAGGTTAGCTAAAGCTGCAGATGCGTATAAAGTAGGCTAAGTAGAAGGTTAAATAGTAGAAGTCTTAGTAGCTAGGGTAGGTTTTTAAAGGAGTTTTGCTCTTATTTTAATTAATTTAGATACTGTTTTAAGGTTAGATACTAAGGAGGCTAGGATAGAAAGGCCTTATTTGTTTATCTTATTATTTTCTGTGTAGTTTTAAAAGATTTCTAGAAGGACTAAGAGGTTTAATTGTTCCTTATTTAAGGTAGCTAGGGAAGAAGCCTAGAAGACTATTGTCCTAGCAATAGATAGAGCTTCTTTTACTCTCTTAGTAATAGGAGCTTAGTTTATAGGCCTAGTAGCTATATTAAATTAGAAAGGAGGAAACCTAGGTGCTGTTAGAGTAGCAGGTCTACTAGCTAGTTGTTTAGAGGGAGCAGAGGGTAGAGGTAACGTTGTAGTTCTATTAAATATACTAGGTTAGTGTATTTCTAGAGTATATTATAGGTGTAGTGTTAATAATAAGGGTATAGGCAGAGGTCTAGGGATTAGTATAGGCTGGTACATCTCTCCTAGAGGGGTTAGGGAGCTAGGGGGGCTTATTTCCATTGTCCCTGTGTTTAGAGAGTGGTCTCTATTAGGGTGGTGGTTCCAGTTCTATAGTCCTGGGTCCTGGTCCTAGGTAGGGGTTTCTTTCTCTTTTTAAAATAAAATAACTAAGAAATAACTAGAAGAGAGCTTGTTTTTGCACAGAGAGAGGTACCTAGTCTCTATCCGCTTTTCAGAGCTAAAAAACAAGGAAAAGGCAGTCTTAGCTTTACTAATTTTGCCTTTGTTCTATTCTTACTGGCCTAACTAATAGTCTTCTAGGAGTAGACAGAAGGGGTTAAAAGTAGAAAGCTAAGGAAAGGCTTGTTGCTATCTAGTAGGGATAGGATGTTTTGTTAGTTGTTATGTTCTTTTAGGTAAGATCTTAGAAGATAAGATAAGATAAGATTGTTATTGTAGGGGTGGTCTGTGCTCTGCAAATCCAAAATTTTTTGCAACAGATTAGGTTAGATAACTAGGCAGCGTGCAGCAACTAGACGCCTAGGGGCTCTAGGAAGCTCAGGATAGTATATCCTCGCTGGGTTAAGATAGATTCTAATGTCTTTTCGGTGTGTAGGGCCCTATGTCGAAAATTTGCTTTGTCGTGCACGGAACAACAACAGAAAATTAATACATTATCATTAACTCATTGCTATTACCATTTAATCTAACAAAATTAGTTATTAAAAAGAAGTAACCTACTATTATAAAGTACTCTCTAAGTGTACGCTAACTAATTCTTACGTAAGAACAAGAACTGTCCTCCTTACCACCCTTAAAAAACGTAACGCTTTTAATAAGGCCTTTATAGATAAAGGGGTAAACCTTACTACAATTGCTTCTACTAGCCTAAGCAGAAGGAAAAATATACTACTTACTACTACCCCTACCTTTACAGTAAAATACCTACTTTAAAACAAGTAATCTAGCAATTAGTTACTACCTACAAGGAAGCCCTTCTAATGGAACTATAGCACAAAGTAATACTACACAACATTCCCAAATCTCTAGAATTAAACCAGGACCTAGAAGTGCTTAGGTTAGAAATAGCTACCTTTAATAAAGGCCTTACTATATTAGGAAATCTATTCTGGCTAATAAGCTATAAAAGAAGACAAAAGTAATAACTAGGCTCTGTCTGTGTATGTTATGGACTAGCCTTAGGGTAAGATGTAATAAGGGTCGATATGGTATGGTATCTCTTATGGAGGTGACACGTCGCGTGTCCTTCTAATATGTCTGTGGGGCACGTGACCGTACCGTCTCGCTTAAGGCTTAGACAAGGTCTAAGCCTATAACAGTGTAGTGTTTGCTATAGAAAAAGAAGTACAACAAGCTATAAGAAACAGACTATACCTACTAGGAGCTAGTATAAAAGTAGAAAGGTTTATTACTACACCTTCTACTATACAATGCTTAAACTGCTAGTTAATTAGGCATATAGAGAATAGGTGCCTCTATAGCACTACATGTAAATTATATGTAGAGAAACACTATACATTACTGTATAAATGTAACACGTGTAGACTACGATAGGTAAAGCCTGTGTACACACTATACCTAAGTGTATAAACTATAAAGAAGTATATATAGTAGATAGCACATAATATACAGCCTATAAGGATATAATAAACGTATAAACAGATCTTAAATACTAGATAACCTAAGGATCCTACAGGTAAGTCTAAACAAGAGCGCACAAGATATAGAGAGCACCTTACAACTAGCAGTAGAACTAGCTATAGACCTTGTCTTAGTACAAGAGCCTGTTACGATCCTGTGCTAGGGCACGGCACAAACATAAGTACCAGCCAACTAAGACCCCTGACTCCGCCCTAAAGGAACGAACAGTGGAGAAGAACAGAACAGATAGGGATGTTACGTAACTGCTTGTTAACAAGCATAACACACATAACTGCTTATTAATAAGCATAGTACAATATGCTTATCTATAAGCACCCTTATGTATGTTTATAGGACTTAATCTAGTTACTTATTAATAAGCACTGTATCTCCTTAGTAAATAGTTAGAAGGAACACATCCCTTATAGTTTGTGTTTAACCTTATTAATTAAGTTTTTCTTTAGAATTTTAACCTGCTCTTGAACTAGACAGTCTAGTCTGTTCTATTTATTGCACCCTATCTTTACAAGCTTTGCTTAGTTAATAACCCCAACCGATCCACCAGTGCTTATCCCCGAGAACCAATAGAATTAGTGCTTACGGTCTTTAACTAAAGTACAACTTCAACACTAGACTTCTAAACTAGAGCTAATAAGACTTTAGTCTATAACTCTATTTGTTTATAGCTTTATAGACGTTCTTTTTCTACCTACTTAAATATCTCATAGAGAGGGTGCTCCTCTAGCTTTCAGTATGCTGTAGGTAATAGCAGAAGACTATTTAAATGCAGCTTAATTACCTTTGCTATAATCCTTTTTAATTAAGCTTTGTTAAGTAGTTTTCCTAAGTTGCAGAGGAAATCTAAGCACTACGCAACATTGTCTAAGCGTAGTACTTATTTACCTTAAGATCTCTCTGCTAATATATTAACAGAACTATATCCTTATATCTAGACCTTAGAGTTCCTAGTCTAGATATAGTCTTCTATTGCTGGCTAGCATACGTCTCTAAGTCTTAAGAGGTTATTATAGATATGCGTAGTTAAGCTAGAATCTAGGAGAAATACCTTTTTTAATAGATATCCTTAATTACTTACGCTACATACTACTTTTATACTACCTTTTTCAACCTAAGTAATTTCTTAGCTATTAAACAGGAGTAGGAAGCACCCGTTAGTAGGCAGAGAGAGAGAGAGACAAAAGAGAAGATAGATGTAGAGAGATGTATTGATAGTAAGGTAGGTGGTAAGGTGTCTGTCTATTAGATGGATGGATGCCCCTCTTATACCTGGCATCTGAGGGATTGCTGAGGTTATCCCCCTTGTTCACCAGCATTACCGAGGTAGTTACTCTGTGCACCGGCACACTGTCTAGTTACTTAATAATGTTGTTTAGTGTTTAAGACGTCTTAATGTGTAGAGTATTTAATTAAAACATCGTTGTTATCTATAGTTGCTTAGTTCCTTAGGACATTTCCTATATTCTCTTTTATAAGTTACTGTTATATTTAAGCTTATACTATACTAATTTTACAACACCTCTATTTAGCTAAAACTACTAAGGTGCCTTAGCTGTATTTATTTATTAGTAGTTAGATATATTATAACACTGTTTACAGGTAAAACATATATCTTTAGCTCTTGCCGTATTCCTCTCTAGAAACTACTTAGTTCTGGCACTTTAGCTATCTATCTTTCTTTTGTTTTGCCTAAGGTTTCCCTAGCCTTAATATTAGTTGTTAGATAGCGCTCTTAGTTCTCTACTAAAGGCGTCCCTTTATAGGTTTAAGTTAGATTTACCACTTACTCTGTATAATATATCTTCTACTACAAAGGCGCTCTTAGGCTTCTTCTTAGTAGATGTTAAAGTCTTATATAATAACAGAAGAGTTTTATTATTCTTTTCTAGTTTATAGCTTTCTTATTAAATCCTAGACCTTAAAATACTGTAGTCTAGGTTAATGCTATCTTAGATACAGAGCCTAGAAAATTATTAATAACAGCTTGTATTTGCATAACGTTAGCAACTTTAAGGGTCTTAGCTTAAGTTACTACCTATTTATATTTACTTAGCTATATCTCCTAATTTATAGTTATTTATATTAGTCTAAGTCTTATGTAGTATCTTTCTTATCCTTGCGCCTATTCTTTATCTACATCTACTCTAACAGTGTCTTAGAGGGCAATTATCTATTTGCGCAGCGTTCTATCTTTTATGCAGTAGCTTAGCTGCAGATATAGTATTACTGTTATAAGAAATACTTAACTGTTCCTAATACTTTACTTTTCTTATCTTAATAGTCTTTCTTAATTATCTTATATAACTAAAGGTAAAGCTTATAGTCTTTACAATTACCTTTATATACCTCTTATCCCGTTTCTAAAAAGTCTAATACCTATATTAGGATTATAGGTGTTTACAGCTTAGTTCCTAATATGTCTATTACTTTATATATTGTTCTGTAAGCTCTACCTTAACCTACTTAGATAGTCTGTAATAATGTAGTTAAGGTGTTACTTATACTTATTGCTAGTTTCTATTACATAATTTCTAGAGGTAGTGTTCTAGTATAAGTATTGAAGTATCTCGTTTAGTAGGCACATTAGGAAAGAGAGAGAGAGAGAGAGAGGGAGAGGAGAATATATAGATAGGTTGATCGTAAGGTGTCTGTCTATTAGATGGATGGATGCCCCTCTTATACCTGGCATCTAAGGGATTGCCGAGGTTATCCCCCCTGTTCACCAGCATTACCGAGGTAGTTACTCTGTGCACTAGCATAGTAGTAGCGCCTTTAGCTGTATGCGCTAGATTTATTCTTCTTTAGGATCTGCTAGTAGCTATATATCTTACAATTAGCACTTAATCTTAAGTTAGCAGTACTAAGAGACCTAGTTGCTTAAGTTAGTAAGGATAACTGTTACGTTCCTCTAGCTTTGGCTAGTTGCTATTTCGCTTGTTGTTGGCGCTTATCGTAGCAGCAGTAAGACTCTTAATTGTTAGATTAGATATTAATAGTAATAATGTAATAATGATGTATTAATTATATGTTCTTGTTTTATGTAAGGGTGATTTTTATCTAATCTAGGTTTTAGTAGGGGCCCCTGCACGGTTTCTTAGCAGGTACATCACCTATCCCATTTTTCTAATACCTTTTTTTTAACAATAATAAAGAGATATAAACCTAGGAATATAGGCTAGGGAAAGCTAAACAACCTGTCCTAATTACTAGGTTTGCTAGGCTTACTTATAGATACAGTAGTTCTTTAAAGATCTTATCTGTTAATCTACCTTTCTCTTATAACTTTTCTAGGTAGACCTATTTATTATAGCTACTAGAGTTTGCATGCGTCTCTAGTTCTACTAGAGTTTACCTTTATTGCAAGAGGCCTTAAGCTACTAGAGTTTGCCTACTAGAGTTTTCTTACGTCTAATTAATCTTTAGAGACGCGTAGTATACAGATATTAAGGGTTATTATTAGTATAGAGGGTAGTGTTGTGTTATTCTAGGTTTAAAGTGCTAAAACACAGTATTTTGCACGCTGTACTTTATACTAAAGATACAGAAACTAGTAGTATTAGTATAGTTGCTAAAGATAAAAATCTAATAAAGTACCTTTTAGAAATAACTATATAATACTGTAATATAGGCGTGTTAAGCTGCTAATAGTGTAGGTAAGAGTATTGCCTAATGCAAGAAGGTAGTTGTCTTTAATAGCGAGCCCTAATGGCTCGCTGAGATTATCTGATATACCCTCCCAAAAATCACGTGCCTCTAATCCCTAATAGCCCTTTAAGCCCTTGCTAGTTAACACCCCTAATAATCACGTGCACCTAAACCCTAATAGCCTTCTAAGCCCTTGCTAGTTAACCCTATACTTATACTCTACTACACATCTCCCCTACCCTAAGAGCTTAGTCCCCTTAAGCTTACGTCTGCCTCTATCTGCTGTTCTACCCTTCTGTAGCTTCATCGTCTATTCTAACAGAAGACCTACTAGTGTTTGCCTTTAAGCCTCTTCACTTTAAACAACCTTCTAGCACCACCTAGCAGTTTATTAAGCTGTTGCTTAATGGTTTGTATTTACCTAACCACATTTACTCTGGTATTTAGGCATCTAAGCCTATTACAACTAATTCCTAAAGCCCTATTAGTTTAGAACTTAAGAAAGAACCTTACGTGTAACCTAATCTGTTTGCTATAGCAGCTAAGGTAAGTCTAGGTATCTGCTGTTGATTTATCTAGTAAATCTCCTACTTATGTGTTTGTTCGCCTATATTGTTAAAGAAGGACAACCTAATAGCTTATTAGACTGTTTTAAGAATCTATAATCCTCTAGCCCTAGGCCCGCTAATTAGTAGGTCGTTTAGCCTAGTCCAGCAACCCACCACCTTTTACTAGTTAATATTGCTCTAGCTAACTGTTACGATCTACAGAACACGGGAAGGATTCGTCTAATTACAGTGGCTGCGGCACAGTGATTGTGACAACAGAACGAACAACAAGTAAGCAACAATTACAGTGTTAGCACTTAGTAAACAGCTAATGGGACACGTGACCTGATTAGGGGCTTAGCGTAATTAGTACAATTAGTAATTAGTGTTATTAGTGCTTAGTGCGATTAGAGGATACACAACACTAATTAGTCTATATTACTACTATAATTATTAGAGTATATAGTTTATAGGAACACAACCCCTATAGTGTGTGTTTAACTTTAACAATTAAATTTGTTATTAGAATATCTTAAACCTGCTTGTAAAACAGATGGTCTACTCTATACTCTTCCTTACAACTCCTAGTTACTACAGTCTTTCACTAGACAACTACCCCCTTAAGAACCCCTGCACGAACTTATCCCTAAGACCTAATTAAAGAATTACTTACAGACTTTGTCTAAAGTGTAAAACTTAACATTTTAAACACCCCTAAGATAAGTACTTTAGAATCTTACGCTACGCCTAACAGCACTTGCTCTAGCAATACAGATATAGATACTCCTGTTACAAACAGCACTATAAACGTAGCTAAACTAGACACCTATAATAGGGACCGCAACAAGCTTAACAACTAGCTCCTCTAGTTTAACTTGTTCTTTAAATTCTAAGGAAGCAAGATTTCTAATAATAAATATGTTATGCTAGCTACCAGCTACATACATAGAAACGCTTTTAAATAGGTTAAGCTATTTCTCTAAAAGGCTTTGTTAGACAAATGTCTAGACAACATCTCTTAATAGTTTAACAACTTTAATAACTTTAAATAAATAACTAAACTAATATATAGAGTCTAATACAACCTCACTATTATAGGTTGCAACATTTAACGTATTAAGTAATCCTAATCTATAGCTAACTATACTGCTAAGTTCTAGTAACTTACTACTAACACAGAATAGGATAACACTGTGCTAATAACTATGTACAAATAAGGATTAAAGCCTAAGGTTAAAGAGGAACTAATACGCACTAGCGCTAGTACTAAGACCTTAGATAAGCTTATTAATAAGTCTATATCTATTAACGTTAAGCTCTACAAACTATACCTAGAGCTAAGAGAAGATCTGCAGGCACAGGTTGTATTTATTAGAAATAACTACCTGCCTGTACGTAACCTGTAGCGCAACAACACAACAAAGCAAAATTTCGACATAGGGCCCTGCACACCGAAAAAACATCAGAATCTATCTTAACCCAGCGAGGATATACTATCCTAAGCTTCCTAGAGCCTCTAGGCGTCTAGTTGCTGCACGCTGCCTGGTTATCTAACCTAATCTGTTGCAAAAGATTTTGGATTTGCAGAGCACAGACCTCCCCTACAACAATAATCTTATCTTATCTTATCTTCTAAGATCTTACCTTAACAAACAAAACAACTAACAAAACATCCTATCCTTACTAGATAGCAACAAGCCTTTCCTTAGCTTTCTGCTTTTAACCCCTTCTTTCTACTCCTAGAGGTCTACTAGTTAGGCTAGTAAGAATAGAACAAAGGCAAGAATAGTAAAGCTAAGACTGCCTTTTCTTTAGTTTTCAGCTCTAAAAAGCAGATAGAGACTAGGTACCTCTTTCTGTGCAAAAACAAGCTCTCTTCTAGTTATTTCTTAGTCATTTTATCTTAAAAAAGAGAAGGAAAACCCTACCTAGGACCAGGACCCAGGACTATAGAACTAGAACCACCACCTAATAGAGATCACTCTCTAAACACAGGGACAATAGAAATAAGCCCCTCTAGCTCCTTAACCCCTCTAGGAGAGATGTACCAGCCTACACTAATCCTAAGACCTCTATCTATACCCTTGTTGTCTACACTACACCTATAATATACTCTAGGAATACACTAACCTAGTATATTTAACAGGACTACAACGTTACCTCTACCCTTAGCTCCCTCTAAACAACCAGCTAGTAGACCTGCTACTCTAACAGCACCTAGGCTTCCCCCTTTCTAATTTAACATAGCTACTAGGCCTATAAACTAAGCTCCTATTGCTAAAATAGTAAAAGAAGCTCTGTCTATTACCAGGATAATAGTTATCTAGGCTTCTTCCCTAGCTACCTTAAACAAGGAACAATTAAACCTCCTAGACCTCCTAGAAATGTTTTAAGACTAGACAGAAAACAACAGGAAAAACAAAGAAGGCCTCTCTATCCTAGCCTTCTAAGTATCTAACCTTAAAACAGTGTCTAAATTAATTAAAACAAGAGTAAAACTCCTTTCGAAACCTACCTTAGCTACTAAGACTTCTACTATTTAACCTTCTACTTAGCCTACTTTATACGCATCTGCAGCTTTAGCTAACCTTCCTAAGAACATAGACTAGCAAACAGTTACAAAGAAGAAGTAACCTACTATTATTAAGAACTCTCTAAGTGCACGCTAACTAGTTCTTACACTAAAGCAAGAACTACCCTCTTTTACCCCTTTAAAATGCGTAATGCTTTTAATAAGGCCTTTATAGATAAAGGAGTAAGCCTCCCTATAATTGCTTCTACTAGCCTAAGTAGAAGGAACAACATTGTTCGTACTATAACGCCCTCCTTTACCGCAAAATACCTGCTTAAAAACCTAGTAATCTAGCAATTAGTTACTACCTATAAGGAAGCCCTTCTAATGGAACTATAGCACAAAGTAATCCTACATAACATCCCCACGTCTCTAGAAACAAACTAGGACCTAGAGGTGCTTAAGTTAGAAATAACTACCTTTAACAAAGGCCTAACAATAGTAGGAAACCTATTCTGGCTAACAAGCTACAAAAGGAGACAAAAGCAACAACTAGGATCTGTCTATGTAGCGTTTATAATAGAAAAAGAAGCATAACAAGCTATACGCAATAGACTATACCTACTAGGAGCTAGTATAAGAGTAGAGAAGTTTGTTCCTACACCTCCTACTATATAATGCTAAAAATGTTAGCAATTTAGACATACAGAGAACAGGTGCCTTAATAGCACTATTTATAAGATATGCGTAGAGAAACACCCTATAACACTATATAAGTGTAATATGTGTAACACTACTAGTAAAGCCTGCGTATATACTATACCTAAGTGTATAAAGTATAAAGAAGTATATATAGCAGATAGCATTTAATATACAGCCTATAAGGCTATAATAAATGTATAAACACATCTAGAATGCTAAACAACCTAAGGGGTCTATAAGTAAATCTAAATAAGAGCGTATAAGCTACAGAGAGCGCCTTACAACTTGCAGTAGAACTTACTATAGACCTTGTCTTAGTACAAGAACTGTAGCTTACCCCTACTTAACAATAACCTTTAGACCACTTAGACACACGCTCTATAAACCACCCCTCCTTTACATAAATCCTACCTCTACTACAGGACTATAGCATAAGGCCACGCGTTCTAGCCTAAGTTCTACGTTTAACACTAGTACAAATTACCCTAACTGCAGATTTACACCCTAACCTAGACTCTCTAGCTATTACAGTCTAGCAGGCTAGGTTAAACCTTATAATCTATAATATATACAACTAAACAAACGCATAAGGAACAACAACAGTAGAACAAAAGCTTCTAAATAGCTAAACTCTGCCTAACTTAATTCTACTAGGGGACTTTAACACCTACCACCCTTAGTAGGACCCTACTATAACTACTATAACACTAAAAGCTAGTAGTTTTATTGCCTAGATAGAAGAGTAAAACATAGAGCTACTAAATAACCCTAGTATAGGTACCTTCTACAGGCTAAACATAAGCAGGGAAAGTGTTCTAGACCTTACCTTTGCTACAGACAGGCTTGCAAACTAGATAGAAGACTAGTAAACCCTAGCAGGTATAGGCTTAGACTACCTAGGCATCCTGTTTATAATTACTATGCCTAGAACACAGCTCCTAAACAACCCTACTCCCTAGTTTAACACTAAGAAGGCAGACTAGGACCTATTCTAGAAGGAGCTAGCAAAGGAATTAGGAAAAGGCCCTGCCCTAAATACTACAAGCCCTAGACACTCTACTAGCACCTCTCTACTCCTTATCTAAGGAGAGGACAGAGAGCTAGAAAGGCAACTTAAAGTAATAGGAAAGGAGCTTACTACAGCAATAATAAACACAACTAAGACTGTAATCCTACAAAGCTCTACTAGTGTAAGAAGTAAGCCTTAGTAGAACCTAGACCTAAAACTACTAAGGACAAACATGCTTAACAAACAACGCCTCCTACAGAGAGAACTAGCTACTAGCTCTACAACCACATACATATAGAACAGGGACTACCTAATTACTAGAAATAACTACCTACAAACAGTAAAAGCAGTAAAACGCAACTACTAGAATTAATTCCTAGAAAAAGAGGATATAAAATTAATCTTTAAGGCATTGTCCTATACTAGGACTGTAGGTAACTAAAGCATACCTGCTATACAAGGCCCTAGGGGAATAGAGAACTTCTTTTAAGGTAAGTGCTCAGCACTAAGAGACACTCTCTTCCCTAGACTACCTTCCTCCCAGCCTATAGAGTAGAGGACCTACTAAGAAGGTAGCTAGGAATATCTACACCTTACTAAAGAAGAGCTAGAACACGCCTACTCCTCACAAATCTAAAGTAGCTCCCTAGGACTAGATGTAATAACCTAGGAGATTATTACTACAGTATATAAAGCAGAAACAGACATATTCTTCTATATGTTCTCTACACTATTTAACTATAGATACTACCCTTAAATCTAAAAAATAGTAACAAGAGCTATCCTTAAAAAGCTAAACAAACTAGACTATGCAGCCCCTAAAGCCTACAGGGTAATTACCCTCCTTAGCTGCCTAGGCAAAGTTGCAGGAAGACTAGTTACTAAACAGCTTAGCATACTAGCTAAAACAACTACCCTACTACACCCTTTATAACTAGTTAGAAGAGTACAAAAATTAGCTATAGACGCCTCTATACTGCTGCTAAACTAAGTATAAGAATAAAGGAAACTAAAGCGTATAAAAACTACAGTGTTCCTAGACATTAAAGGAGCCTTTAACCACGTCTTACTAGGCTAACTACTTACTATCCTACAACAACTAAAGCTACCTTGCAGCCTAATAGCCTAGATCTAATCCTTCCTCTCTAGACGCAAACTATAACTGTCCTTTAATAGAGAAACAGAAGAATTTAGTAATATAAACGCTGGAATCCTACAAGACAGCCCTGTCTTACCTATTCTGTTCCTGATATGTATTACACCTCTATTCCAGTTAATTACAAACTACTTACTGTCCTACCTAGACAATCTAGCTATTACAGTATTGTCCACTAGCCTAAAGAAAAACATCTACCTACTAGAAAGAGATATAGCTAGCCTATTTGTAAAAGGATCTAGCTGTGTAATATAGTTTAATGCGCTAAAAACTAAACTTATCTACTTTACTACAAGCTAAAAAGCAGAAAACTACACTCTTACCCTGCTAGACAGGTCTACTATAATACTAAAAAAGACTGTTAAATAGCTAGAAATCTACTTTAACAACAGGCTCTCCTTTAAGGAGTATGCTGCCACAAGGATTAGCTAAGCAAGAAACGCCTTCTACAGAATGTGTAGACTAGCAAATAGCAGCAAAGGCCTTACACCTACTGCTCTCTAACAAATATACCTAGCCTGTGTTACTAGCATAGCAGACTATAGATACCAGGTCTTCTAGAAGTAACAAGCTAGGATAGCAAAACAACTACAAGGACAACAGAACCTAGCACTTAGGAAAATCTTAGGCACCTTCTAAACCTTACCTATAATTCCCTAAGAGGTAGAGGCAGCACTAGCCCCTCCTACAATAAGGCTAAACACTGTAATAAGAAAGTACGCCTTTAGAGCTAGGAAGCTCCTAAAGAACCACCCTATCTACACTGCTACAACACAGCTAGAATCTACCCTACAAAACACAGACCTAAACTCTAGCATAGAGTAAGGAGAGATTAACTGTACTAGGCTAAGAATAGAACTTCCTATATAGCTTATGTAAATTACACAGTCTATAGAAAAAGCTATGCCTAGTACAGGAGAAGAGAAACTAAAAGACTTCTTCTTCTGCCCCTAGAATAAGGCTATTGCATACTAAACTAAAATCTTAAAACTACTAAAAGAAGAAGAAGCAAAAGCATATAAAACATAGATGCTATAGAAAGTAGGAAGTAATATACTAGCTATCTACACAGACGCTTCCTCTGTAGAGGGAGGCCTAGGGATAGAAGTAGGAATTACAGTCCTAGACTACAACTAAGAGCTAAAGGAAATCTACACTATAAACTGTAATATTAATAAAGGCTAAATTGTATAACGTACTCTACGGGCGAGTCGGACACACAGGCGAGTCGGACACTCAAATTCACACTAAAAATCACAATTCTTACACCTTAATATCTCTACAACCACACAATAAAATTGTCTAGAAATTTAAAATCTATGCTGCATCTATATAAAAATAAAGAGTCTAGAAGCACTAAGCTCTATTATAGATACACATAGAGGTATTTAAAAGTACGCTAAAATAATCCCTGTATTTTATATCTTACTTACTAACTTCTACATTAATAAGAGGAAAGCTAAGCGCTTCTATAGTCTTTATCTTTATATACATACAGCGTAGTATATTAATTTTCAAATAATTTTATTGTGTAGTTGTAGAGATATTAAGGTTTAAGAATTGTGATTTTAGGTGTGAATTTAAGTGTCCGACTCGCCTGTGTGTCCGACTCGCCCGTGGAGTACGTTATAACAGAGAACTAGAAGGAATAATAAGAGGCTTTAAAATTGCAGCTACTATAGCTACTACAGGACAGGACATCTAAGTCTTTACAGAAAACCAGGTAGCTATTCTAAGACTAAAAACTCCTTTAAATAAGCCTAGACAGGCTTAGCAAATAGGCTGCATAAAGGCAGCTAAAACTATTAAAGATAAAGGATCTACAATAAGCCTTAAATAGACCCCTAGCCACTAAGACAATGCAGGAAACAAGAAAGCAAACCTTCTAGCAAAGGAGACAACAAAAAAGAGGCCTACCTCTAACGCTACAAGCATTACTATAACCAGAATTTAAGTAAAGGCTATTTTAACAGAAAAATAGGTTTACAAACTAGTTACCTATAAAGCTAAAGTAATCCTAAGGAAAGCAGACACCTATGCAGTAAAATACTAGCTAGGACTAATAAATAGAATAAAACTACCTAAAAATACCAAATAAGAGGTAGTAAGTGCCTACTACTAACTAAAAATAGGATATAGATATAACAAAGCATACCTCTACAATATACAGAAGGTAGATAGTAACAGATATATCTACAGCTACACACAAATAACTTAACACCTCCTACTTAGCTGTAAAGAATATAAATAAGTAAGAAAAACAATGCAGGACAGCCTATAAGGACAACGACTCTTAATGCAACTACTACTGCACACAACCTAGGGAATTCTAGCTACTCTAGCTTTTATTTCAGACACTAGAATAGGCACCCGCAAGTGGTACCTACAATAAACAACAGACACCTAAAAATGCTGTTAACCCCCTAGAGCATAGGCTCTCACTACAGGACTCTGAACCCATATTTACTATCTCCTTTTACAATCACGCTCCTTAAATTACTAGAGTAGCTTAACTGCTCTCGTCTTATATAGTTTTAGACTTATACAGGACGTTAAACTTATAAATTAAACCAAATCAAATTAAATCAATTAAAACCTGTAGCGCAACAACCTAAACTAAGAATAATAAGGAGGATGTTACTAGCCTAACACTAGCTAACGCATTAACCACAACATATAGAGTAGTTACTTTAGACTAGAGGCTATAGACCTCTTAAACCTTAATAAAAGACTGCTACTAGGACGATAGAACGAAAAGAAGGGTAGAGGAGGACACTACTCTAATAAGGACAGCAGTAAGGACTGCTATAACTGTAGCAAACTAGGCTACTTTACAAGAGACTGTAAGTTAAAGAACAAGTTTCTTTAACAGCTTAATGTTTTTTACCTACAAAGTTAATACTGCAGATGATAGTAACTAGGAAGTAGTTACTAATCATATAGGACGACTTATAGAAGACCTAGAGTCTAGTCCTAAGGACAGTAACAAATGCATTAAACCTCTAATTTGTGCAGCAACCTCTTACTGCAACACTGCAGAGGGCAAAGGAGTACTATTTACTAATAGTAACTAATAGTATTACGCAGTAGAATACTGTGTAGAAGAAACAAGCCTTAAGGTTAGTAAGAAACACAAAGGCCTGTTCTAATAACAAGGAATAAGCTACTTTAGTCTTAAGGGGAAGGAGCTTCTAGTTATTAAACGTAAACTAGAAGAGGTTACTAAAGAGCAAGCTATGCTTAATAATATTAGCAAACCCTATAAAGAGACTAAAAACTACTAACACAAGATAGACAACCTTCTAGATACTTCTAGACAGACACCTATGTAAATTAGACAAGACACTATGTAATGCTAACACTAACGATGGCAGTATAAGCGCTGTGCTAAGGAAGAAGCGTACGTGTAAGGGCACTGTAGGCAGGCAATAGAGCAGAGCGATATGGGATGAAATAATAGGTAATATTGAGAGATAAGACGAATCCTTAATAGATGAGTCTTTAGGTGTGTGGATATTATATACTGGTCGGTGGGTCTCCAGGCTTGGCCCAGGGTCTGTCCAAGGTATCCCCTGTTGTAGGGAGAACACCTGTGACAATAGCCCCCCCCCTTCTAAAGGTTCGTCCCGAACCGTTTTAGGGAATCCCCAGCGCTATTATTAAGCTCTAGAAAAACCTCCTGTAGAGGGAAAAACTTAGGCAGGAGAAATGTGGTGTGGCCTGGGGTGACTATCCAGCATCAAGTGAGGCCGGGTAGCTGTTTCAAGAGCAATCCCACAGATGCCAGCTACACCGTCGTCACGACGCTTCCTCAGTGCCCTACCGGGGCGGCACCGCTGTGTTGCTAGGCGACCAGGTTTTCCTGCATCAAGTGAGGCCAGGTAGCTGTTAAGAGCAATCTTATAGACGCCAGCTACGCTGTCGTCGCAACGCTTCCTTGTTTGCCGGAGTCTTAACCCAGGTCAAGTCCGCAATTGTCAGCTCCATGGCTTGATGGGTGAGCAGTGGCTCGAACCCGACGTCACAAAGGTTAATCGCCAAAGCGGCCTTTGGCTCAACCTGTGGGGAGCGTGACTGTTAGACGTCACGAAGGTCAACGCCGAAGCGTTCCTTGGCTCTGAAACCCGTGGGGAGCGTGACTGTTGGACGTCACAAAGGTCAATCGCCGAAGCGGCCTTTGGCTCAACCTGTGGGGAGCGTGACTGTTAGACGTCACGAAGGTCAACGCCGAAGCGTTCCTTGGCTCTGAAACCCGTGGGGAGCGTGACTGTTGGACGTCACAAAGGTCAACGCCGAAGCGTCCCTTGGCTCTGAAACCCGTGGGGAGCGTGACTGTTGGACGTCACAAAGGTCAACGCCGAAGCGTCCCTTGGCTCTGAAACCCGTGGGGAGCGTGACTTTTGATGAACCTTGCAATTGATCTTCTCTTCTAACTTAAACGTGCCATTCTTGCCAGTGATGTATCGGATAGACGCCGGGCCTCCTTCAGCCACCAGCTGCACTTATTCTGGGAGCGTCCATCCTTACTTCTTGGCTGGGTTGGAAGGATATCCTTTTTAGGAGGCGGACTTCTTAGGACGTCCTCTCTTACGCTTTGGTAGCGTTGGTTCCCCAGGCACTGCCCGGTCACCCGCCGATGGATCACCCGCGCGAACGCTTTGGTGATAATCCTGAAGGATCTCATCGCAGTGGTCGAGATGGTCAAGTGGTTCCCAGGTTGCCTCTTCGTTAGGCCAACCTAGCCACTTAACTCTGTACTCCCTTCCTTGGGCTACAGTGTCTTGGTGTGACAGTATACCTTCGACCTCATACCTGTTACCAGGCAGAATGTCTTCTGGTATACTGATAGGACCTGGCTAAAACCCGCTGTTCTCTAGGGGTTCCCTCTAGCGCTCAAGTAATGATACATTGAACACCGGGTGCACTCTGTCTATTAATGGGGGGAGCTTCAGCCTGTACGCCAGCTTTCCTATCTTCCTGAGTACTACAAATGGTCCAAGGTAGCAAGCGTCAAACTTCTTTAAAGGACGGCTCGTCATCAGGTTCTTGGCCCGCAGGAGGACTGAGTCCCCCTCAGCGAAGTGTTGTTCTGACCTCTTCGTATTGTACCACCGGGCGTTGCCCTTTTGTGTGTACTCTAAGGCCTCTTTTGCTGTTCTCTACATGTCGTGCCAGCGCTCTAAGCGTCCGGCGACCTGCCTACACAGCTCCGGCGTGGTTCCGTCTTTGTCCCAGACAGCTGGGGGCTTTCGGAGCCAGTGCTTATCAGGCATCCCGTCAAATCCCTTAGGGTCAGTGCCAAAGGCGACCTTAATGGGAGATTCTCCATGTGCGGAGTAAGCTTTGGAGTTGTAGGCGTACTCGGCATATGGCAGGAGGTCTACCTAGTTATCCTGTTGGTAGTTTATGTATATGCGTAAGTACGTCTCTAACTCCTGATTCTGACGCTCCGTTTGCCCGTCCGTCTGGGGATGGAACGCCGTACTGAGCCAGTGGTTAATTGTCAGGTGGTAGCAAATATCAGACCAAAATTGGCTGGTGAACACTGAACCTTGATCTGACAGCAGCGTATCTGGTGGTCCTTGCTTCAAGAAGCTCTGTTCCATCAACAGTTCGGCCAGGCGCTGGGCAGTAATTGTCTTGGTACAGGGTAGGTACTGGACGTACTTACTAAACTGGTCTATAAGGACCAGTATAGCGTCGTACTTGTTCCCCTTAGCGTCTATTGACTTTGGTAGGTCTGTCACAAAGTTAAGGGAGAAGTGCCGCCAGGCAGTATTAGGGACTGGAAGTGGTGTGAGTAAGCCCCACGGCTTGTGCCTCCTGATTTTGTGGAGTTGGCACGTGGGACACCTTCGGATGTAGTGATGTACGTCCTTTATCAGCCCTAGCTAATAGTACTTCTTCTTAAGTACTTCGGCGGTCTTATCTACGCCGTAGTGACCTCCTATAGGGTCATCGTGATTCCTTGATAGGATAGTGTGGCGCAGAGTGATATCATCAGGAATCTAAACTTTCCCACTCCTGCGTAAGGTCCCACTGGGGTCAACCTCCCAGTGGTGTTGTGCCTTCTTCGCTCCGCCATCTGTCCTAGTTGTCAGCGACAGCTTTCTGGGGTATAGTACGTCCCGTTGCTGGACCTGCTTAACGAAATCTGCTAGGATTGCTGGTGTATCTAGGGCAAAAGCGGAATCTCCTTGCGCGGCTTCGTTCGCAAGGTTTGTAGGGGCACCAACTCTGCCGTCTAGGCTACGAAGGAGAGCTTCTGCAACGTTAAAGTTCGGTCCCCTGGCTTCAGTAACGGGCCGATCCTGACTTTGGTCAATGGATGGAGGATTGGGATCTGTGGGAGACGAATCTCTATGGCCGACCTGATGCCGGTGGAATTCCTCAGGGACAACTTCGGGTGGTTGCCGGACCCCTGCTGGGTCTGCCACGGGCACGTTAAGCCCAGATGTTGCCTGTGCATTGTGTTGAGCCCTAGACTCGCGAATTGTCTAGATCTGAAGCTTCTGTTGTAAGGTGGGTAGCATGGCGTCCTGCAGGGCCTGCTGTTCTCTAACCTTGAGACCTTGTGCGTAATCTGGACGCCTCAATGGGCTGTCTGCTGCGTTTTCAGGTCCCGGCTTGTATTCAACTTCAAAGTTGAATCTTGCTAGCTCCTCCGCCCATCAGGCTTGTTTAGGAGAGAGCTCCTTTGTTGTTATAAAGTACCTTAGGTTGTTGTGATCTGAGAGTACTCTGATCGTTGCCGGGGCGTGTTTAAGATAGTGTCTCCATTGCCTAAAGGCTTCGACGATCGCGGACAGTTCTTTATTGTGGGTGTGCCATCTAATAGATGGGCCCGTGAACTTCCGGCTCCAATACGCCACAGGCTTCCAGTGAAGCTCTGTGGCCAGGTCGGACGTTTGGGGTTGCAACAGGATGGCTGCTATGGCGAAATCTGACGCGTTGGTAAGGACAATAATAGGCTTGTTCGGGTTAAAGTGCTGAAGCACTGGGGCCCCTGTGAACTTCTCCCTGATCGTAAAGAACGCCGTGCGAGCTTCCTCTGGCCAGTGCTATAGTTTATACCATTTTGTTAGTCCCTTCTAACTCTTCTTTGGTTTCGCCCCCCCCTCTTCTTGACCGGGGACCCCCCGGTCCTCCTCCGGGCGCTGGGCGGCCGTCATATGGTCGATGAGCGGCCAGACAATTCCTAAATAGTTAAATATAAATTGCTAATAAAAGTTGGCAAAGCCTAAGAACACTTGAATATCCTTATAACTGGATAGTTTGGGCTATTTGGTGATGGTACGGACCCTCTCAGGGTCCATTACCACACCGTCTGGGGTAATAACAAATCCTAGAAACTCCACTGATTTACTAGAGAAGACGCATTTGCTTGCCTTCGCGAACATCCCCCACTTAACCAGACAATCTAGGACCTCCTTGACGTGCTTGTCGTGGTCATCCTCGTTCTGGGAATAGATAAGGATGTCGTCCAGGTACACCACGCAGATCCTATCTAGTAAGCCTCCCAGGGCTCGGTGGATATAGGATTGGAACGTGGCTGGTGTGTTGGCCAGCCCGAACAGCATAACCAGGTATTTGAAATGACCGTATCGCGTCTTGAACGCGGTCTTCCACTCATTGCCCTCCTTGATCTGGAGCCTGTGATAGGCGTCACGTAGATCCAGCTTAGTGAAGACCTTCGCTTTCAACAGTTAATCCATTATTTCGCTCACCAGTGGGATAGGATACCGGTTCTTGATGGTTATCTTGTTCAATCCCCAGTAATTGACGCACAGTCTCATAGTACTATCGGGTTTGGGGACGAACAGGATGGGGGCTCCCGCCGGCGACTTGCTTGGGCGGATCCAGCCCTTCTCCTGTGCCGCCTTGAGGTATTCCCGGAGTATATCCAGCTCTCGGCGGGACAGGTTATAGATCGGGAGGTTAGGAACCTTAGCACCAGCCTCGATATCTATGGAGTGATCATACTCCTGGTGTGGTGCTAACACACTTGTCTGCCGTTTGCTGAAGGCAAACTACTTGTGATGGAGGTGCTCTGGCACATACTTGAGCTCCTCCATATCTAGGGCGTCATCTTCTGGGATAGGGCCGCCGTCGATTCCCACTGCCATGATCCTTGACCATTCGGCGAGGGGCGCGTCCGGCGTCTGTCCGGCGTCCGTCCGATGGACGTCCGCTGGACCACCTATGCCCAGACTCTCGGGCTGTAGCAGGTATGGCTGCTCGCCTGGCTCCAGATCACTGAACAATTGTTCGGCGGTCACCAGCTGGACTCTCTCAACGTCGTCAGTGAACCACTCGTAGGTTCCTGTGGAGAAACGGATACATAGGTCTGCCTCAGCCAGCCATAGATACCCTAATACTAGGTCGTACCCAACAAATAGTGTAGACCAGAATTTGGTTGGCCCAACTGTTTTGGGTGTTCCCTTGCTGTCGTGGCAGACCATTGTTAACTGGTACTGCTTAATCAACGACAGCTTTGTATCGTCTAGGACCACCGCGTTCGGTCGCTGGTTAGTCCCCGCCGGGTTGAGTCCTAGGTCTATGGCTACCTGTGCGGCGATGAGGTTCAGTTCCGAGCCTGAGTCGTACAGGGCCTGGAGAGTTTTAGGGTTGCCCTTAGAGTTAATCAGCTGGACAGTGACCGCTATGCGGGTCTGCTTCCCTTTAGTTTCCAGCCCCAGTTGTAGGTGGGAAAGGTTGGCGACTAGGGCTTCCCATTTCCCTGGTTGCTTCCACTGGACTGTTGGTTGCCACCTCCGCGGCCTCTCTAATGGCCCTGTTGCTGATAATAACCACCTCTATTAGATTGTTGGTGGTAATTGCCCCTATGGGACCCCTTGCCGCCTGACGAATTAGCGTTATTGGTTGCTGGCCGGGAGTCTCCCGGCTGCTTTCCGGCGTCGCTCCCGGAGGGGGTTGAGGCCCGGCTGTGGTGCCTTTTAAATCCTCCCCTATTAGGAGAAGAGTGAGGTCTTTTGTTTTGACCGCTGCCTTTAGCCTGGAGGCTTAAGTTTAAGGGGACTGTTGCGGTCTCTGCGTTACGGAGGGCCTGTTCAAACTCTATCTACTCAGTAATGTGTTCCAGGCTGCCATTGCGCTGGATCTCATGTTAGAGTTTGTGGGGAGTAAGGCTCCATACAAACGCTATCTTGAACTTATAGTTATCTGTGCCGTTGTTAAACTTAGCGAAGTTGTGGGGCAGTAGAGACTCCCGCTTATTCAACTTCATTAGGAAGGTGTTGACGGAATTGTTGGCCTTCCACTCATAGTTAAAGTACTTATTGTAGTTCTTGTACTAAGTAAAGACTGGGTCTTGTACAAGCTGCTCCTCCTCTGCGCGGAGGTCGGCCTAGGTTTGGATTGATCCCTTGTTGATACGTTGTTAGATCAATTCTTAATAGACACTATAGTGGATAGTGCCCATAATCTAATAGGTGCGGGTTACGGAGTCTTTGACTACTTAAGCGTACTGGAACGCCGTGTCTATGTCCTTAATCTACTAGTCCACCTGCTAGGTCAATGGAGGCTTGTTATCCGTCCCAAGTTTTGGCTTAGGTTGGACGTTGTTGAGGACTCGCATTATCTTGCCTGCCTCGTCAAACGCTGGGCGGTGGCTACCCGGCGTGGGTCCGACGTGCGTCCGCTGCAGGGTCTCCACTGCCTGGTTGAATTGCTGCTGCCAGATTTCGATTTCTTGTTTAGGGGCGCCAGACAATTCTGCCTTGTTAAGTGCCTCCAGCAACAACAGGATAGAAGCCTGTAGCGACTCCATTTGTGTGACGCGTGGCGTTGGGACGTCTGGCGTCGCGATGCCTGCCGCTGTGGTAGCTGACCCGCCCCTGATGTGAGGGTTGAGCGGTAGCTCTATAGGTGCCGGCGATACCCTAGGCGCGTTGTTGCGGCGTTGCGCATCCGGCTCCTGACCGAGGTCGTCGCGAGGGGGCAACTCCTCCACGTCGCTAGTGGTTGAGCGGAGGTTGCGTCGTCCTCCAGCCATTGCTGATGGCTGAGTTTTTTCCCGTCTCTCTGCTGCCAATTAGCTGCCTGTTCTGAGAGGAAGTATGAAGGATTCGAATTGTAAGGGCACTGTAGGCAGGCAATAGAGCAGAGCGATATGGGATAAAATAATAGGTGATATTAAGAGATAAGACGAATCCTTAATAGATAAGTCTTTAGGTGTGTGGATATTATATACTGGTCGGTGGGTCTCCGGGCTTGGCCCGGGGTCTGTCCGAGGTATCCCCTGTTGTAGGGAGAACACCCGTGACAGTACGCCTATATGTGTTAAGAACTTATTTAGCCTATAGTAGGATCTAAGGAAGGAGAGCTTACCCTAGAATTTGATTAGCTTATCTGGCAGGTTAAACAACAAACTAACAACTGCTAACAAGTACTAAACGATCTGGAGGAAGCTAAGAACTAATATTAGTGCGAAAGGGAGACATAACGTAGCGCACAGCGCATAAGGGAGCAACAACCCTTACTAATATTACTTCCGCCACTACTAAGCCTACAAGCCTAGTACAAACTAGATGTTAGGAATCTGTAATATAGAGACTTATTATAGACAGCCTGTAGCAATTACTAATACAGTGTACACTAAGAATCTAAGCTAAACTACGAATGGTTTCCTCTAGAATACTACTCTTTTTGTGTTTAGTAGTATAACTGCTAAAACAACTTATATAAGAGGCACCTTATTAACAAACACAGTTATACCTACTTTCCTAGAACAGACACCCTGTAAGCAATTATTTAGATGTAGTTAGGAGGTAATAGACAGTGCTACAACGCGCACTAGCAGAACTACCTAAACCCTAATTATAAGGTTTACTAAGGACATAAGGCACATAACAGATTAAAGAATAAGTCTTTTTTAGGACAGCGCTAGAAAGCGCCAGAGATTAATCTATTAACTCTATTAGGACTGATTGCCTTATTAAGCTTACTATTATACTAAATAGAGTAGAGCTATCAGCACTAATAGACTTAGGAGCCTAGGGAAATTACATATCCTGTGTAGTAGTAGAAGAAGCTAGACTTTAACTATAGTATAAAGAAGAATTTTACCAATTATAAATAGCTAACAGAGAACTAATACTAGGGGAAGAAAGAATCACGCTTAAGGTTTAAGGTGCCCCCTAAGGATATACAACTATAAAAAAAAGTTAGACCTTAATATTCCTAGGATGGCTGCCTATAATATTATATTAGGACTACTATAGTAATAAGAGCATAATCTATAAATTAATTAGAAGAAGTAACAAATCTTATTTACTAGATGTAAGCACTGTATAGCTGCACTAATACCTACGCAACGCACGCTGCAGTTAGTAGATAAGAAGGAGATTAACAATATCTCTTTAATACATAAGACGCGCTAAGATAGAGCAGTTAGCTGGCTACTAACTACTAAGACAGTAGGAGATAGGAAAGGCGCAGCTAAGGAGAAGAACAGTGCACCTCCTAATATCCTAGATAAATATAAGAGTTATATAGAACTCTTCTAGTATAAGAAGACTATAAAAGCATTACTACAGCATAAACTATAGGACTGTAATATTAAGCTCTAGGAAGGGAAGGAACTACCCTTTAGACCTATATATAGACTCTTAGAAAAGGAACTTATAGTACTATGCAAATACATTAAGGAGAACCTTAAGAAAGGATTTATTAGAGAATTAGAATCCCTATTAGGATTTCCTATTACCTTTGCAGCTAAGAAAGACAGCTTACTACGCCTATGTGTTAACAACTAAAAGCTTAACAATATTATAATTAAGATTTAATACCTGCTACTAAATATTAAGGAGTTATAAGATAGACTTAGTAGAGCAAAGTACTTTACTATGCTTAACTTATGCAGAGTGTATAACCTTATACGTATAAAGGAAGGTAGGGAATAGAAGACAGCGTTTAGAACCTATTATAGTTGTTATAAGTACCTAGTTATGCTATTTAGGCTGACTAATGCACTAGCTACGTGCTAGGCTCTAATTAACAACATGTTAAGGGTGCACCTAGACATAATTACAGTAGTATACCTTAATAATATCCTAGTGTATAGTAAGACACTAGAAAAACATATAATCTACGTTAAGGAAGTGTTAGACTACCTAGAAAGAGCAGACCTCTGCCTAAAGCTAGAGAAGTGCAAATAGCATAAGGAAGAAGTAGAATTCCTTAGCTATATTGTAGGAAGATACAGAGTAAAAATAAGTCTAAAGAAAATTTAGGTTGTAAAGGATTAGCTAACGCTAAAAACAGTTAAGGGAATCTAGGAATTCCTTAGCTTTGTTAACTTTAACTAACGCTTTATTAAGGACTACTCTATAAAAGCACTACTTCTTACTAAGCTAATATAGAAGGATGTTCTATTTAAATAGGAATAAGCATAAGAAGATTCTTTCTAGTTACTTAAGCAAGTATACGTAGAACTACCTACAATAATTATATTTAAGAGTAGAAAACTACATTAAATTAAAACTAATGCCTTAGATCTAGTATTAGGAGATTGCGTAAAGTAAGAACAAGATAGCCTATAGCACCAAATTACCTACTATTTATAAAAGTTTACAGGCCTAGAAGAAAATTACAATGTGCACAATAAGGAACTTATAGCAATTGTATTAGCTCTAGAATATTAGAGAATCTATGTAGAAAGCTGCTTAGACCTTACTATATACACAGACTATAAGAACCTAGTTTATTTTACAACAACTAAGGCTCTTAACAGAAGACAAGTTAGATAGTTAGAACTGTTAGGAAAATACAAGTTTAAGATACTGTATACCCTAGGAAAAGACAATAGCAGAGCTAATGTGCCACAAGTGTTCTCCCCACGCCGGGGGATACCTCGGCCAGGTCCCGGGCCAAGCCTGGAGACCTACCGGCCACACACGTATATAATATTCAAGAACCTTAAGACTTATCTATTAAGGATTTAAATTGTGAGGTTGCTGTAGGCAGGCAATGGAGCAGAGCGAGATAGGACGAATAATAGGGTAACATTTAAGAGATAAGACAAATCCTTAATAAATAAGTCTTAAAGTTTGTGAATATTATATACGTGTGTGGCCGGTAGGTCTCCAGGCTTGGCCCGGGACCTGGCCGAGGTATCTCCCGGCGTGGGGAGAACACTCGTGACATAATGAACTTACTTAAAGACACAACCTTACAGAAACAAAAACAATTAATAAGCACGCTATACTTAGAATTAATAAGGATAGATCGTTAGGACTATTGCAGCAGCTTAACAACATAATATAAGTTTAGTAGGAATAACGCATCCTGTTAGAAGTACTAGAGGAACTTTAAGAAGAAATTATAACTATTTATTACAACAACCTGCTATATAGACACCCTAGAATCACGCACATAATAGAATTAATTAAAAGACATTATAAGTTTAAGAACATAAAAGACAAGGTTATTAAGTACATTAAGAACTATATTAATTGTTAACAAAAAAAGTACAGTATACATATAAAATACAGAGAAATACAGGCTATATGGCCTCTAACAGCGCTATGGACAAATATTAATATAGACTTTGTTACACAGCTACCTGTCTCTAAGGACCCTGTTACAGGATATACCTACAACTTAATATTTGTTGTAGTTACGGTGGCAAAGGTGATGTACCCTACCCCTACTCAACCCCTACCTACGCTAATTCCTTGCTAAGAGGGTAGGGGTAGGGTAGGGTCCACATAGGGTAGGGGTAGGGGTAGGGTAGGGTCCACATGGGGTAGGGGTAGGGGTAGGGTAGGGTCCACATAGGGTAGGGGTACAGGTAGGGTAGGGTCCACATAGGGTAGGGGTAGAGGTTAGGTACATTACGTGACTACACATCTGTCCTGTTAAAGCCTCTTTTATATAAATTTCTTAGTTATTAAGCTTTAAATATTATTATAGACAATTATTATAAGTAGGCGTGTTTATTTATTAGTAGCTTATATTATACAAACATTCTATTAAACCCTAATTCTCTCTTTTTCTACTCTTATAATATATATATATTCAGTAGAAGGCACTAATAAGGCTCTAGTAGTATTGCCTTGTAAGATCTACATCCTTTAGCTAAATAGTAACTTACTTTATATAGATAGCGTTTATGTTTATATCTTTTTTTTTTAGTTTTATATTCTTCTGTAAGAAACTAACATATACTTTTAAAGACACTAATAAGGAAAGATTTAGCAGACTCCTAAAGAGCCTCTAGAGCGCTAGCCTAGAAGTAAAGATTATTCCTTAGTTAAAGAGCAACTTCCTAAACTACGCGTAGGAATGGCATCTTAGGTATTAATAATTTAGTTAACCTCTAGTATTAACAGATATTACGTAGTGTAACTGCTACCTTAGTATTAGTTATTAAATGTAATAACAGAATGTAATAACGTACTGCCAGCCTTATAACAGTACCTGCGCTTTAGTAGCAGAGTAGGCGCCTTGTAGGCAGACTTAGCTGCTAAGGGCTTCCTTACTAGCGTGCCGCCAGTTACAGCTAATCCTTAGCTTAGGACAGCCTTGTTCCTGCAACCTCTAGCTATGTTAGTTATTAGGTAGTTAGCTGTAATAGTTAGCTGTAATAGTAGGCTGTAGTAGTAGGCTGTAATAGTAGGCTGTAGTTGTAGGCTGTAAAAATAAGTATAATAGCAGGTGTAATAGCTTATAGGCTGTAATAGCTGTAATAGTAGGCTGTAATATTGTAGTACGCCTAGGTTGCGCAGCAAAATTGTAGTAGTATAGCTGTTGTAATAGTGTAGTAGTGTAGTATAAAAGGTAACAGTAGAGTTTGTTAATAGGTTAGTGTAATAACGCGTGCAGAGGTCTGTACGCTGCTAAAGTTTAGGCTGCTGCCTAACGTAAGAAAATTAGAATGTATAGCTAGTAGAAAGTTATTATAACTATTATATACTAGCGTAAATGTAATAAAAGCTTATAATAACTTACAGGTAGTATAAATACACTAAGCCTATTCTTTTAGCCTAGGCTGAATCTAATTCTACTCTTATTTAATATTGTTAGACGTGTTGCAAATGCTTCCTATAGCTTTAGCGCTAGCGTTTAATGTTTAAGCGCTAGTAGAGGCTGCTGTCTAGTACAAGAAAATTAGAATCTATTATAAGTAGGAGATTATTACAACTATAATTTATAAATAGTTATATAATAAAAATCTATAATAACTTACAGATAGTACAAATACGCTAAGCATATTCTTTTAGCTTAATCTGTATCTAATTCTATTTTAATTTAATATTATAAGACATGTTGCAAATGCTTTCTATTGCTTTAGCGCTAGTGTTTGTTGTTTAAGCGCTAGTAGAGGCTGCTGCCTAGCGTAAGAAAACTAAAATCTATTATAAGTAGGGATTATTATAACTATAATGCACAAATTTTATATAATACTAAACTATAATAACCTATAGATTTTTTATATTTACTAAGCACATTTTTTCAACATAGGTTGCACCTAGCTCTAAGCTGTTCTAATATTATTAGAAGGGGTTTTAATGTTTTTTGTTGCAACAGCGCTAGCGTTTGTTACTTTTGTGCTAGCAAAACTAGGAAAGGTTAAGCACATACCAGCTGCTAAAAAGCTTACTACTGCCCTACCCTTCTACAACACCTTCTGTATCTAAAATACCTTCTGTTTATATAATACTACACGTTATTACTGCCTCCTATTACAGTCAGCATAATTAATCTTAACGCTAATAATATTAAGAAGGAGGAGAAGGAAGATATACTAACCTTTACTAGTAGTACAGGTACTAATATGCTAGCTAGCTTTACTACTAAGGAGTAGGATTAACTAAATAAGGTAGTTATTACAGCCTGTTATAACAGTTAGTGCTAACAATACTAGGGCTTCTATTTAAGAACTATAAGATTAATTAAGTCCTTAATTCTTATAGTTAGATTAGGGCTGCAGGCTAAAAGACTAGCACAAAAGTCTTATTTAAGGGAGAGCTTAGCAACAGTATCTGCGCAGTTTAACAAAGAAATTAAGCTGCCTTGCGTAGCAAAGAGAAGGAAATTATTAATAAGGCAAAGGCTGCTAATTATGCAGCAAAATACCAGGCTAGGCTGAAGTTAAGTTAAGACTAGTCTTATGCTTTAGTAGATCTTGATATTTAAGCTGTAATAGTAGCCTAGACTAAAGAAGATATAGATTAGCAACGCTTTAAGTTATCTGCTAGTAGTTAGTTATTACAGCTTCTTATTATAAACATTTACTAACTAAGAACAGCTAAGTAGCTTAAAAATAAGCTTAAGACTGTTTATAAGAAGTAGGATAATCTTAAGCATAAAATAGATCTTTGCGCACACTAACAGGCCCTTAGAGAGCATACAGAAATTGCTTAAGACAGTTCTACTGCTAGTTAGACTACTGTAGGCTAAGGTAACAAACTGTCCTTTTCTAATAGCAGCGTTGTTAAGAAACTGCTCTGCTAAGAGTATTAGCAAGGTCTTTAAAAACTTAAAGATAACACCTTTAAGAGTAAGAAGGAGAAGGAAGAATAGGAGGCCTTCTATAATAATATGTTACCTAAGAGCATAGTAGTTACAACTAATAATACCTAGCTATAAGTTATTATATTATATTATTACATATACTTACTAATTGCTATATTTAAACTAAACCTCTGTCTCTCTTAAATAAGATTAGCTAGGATACTAAGCTTGTTAGCTATCGCCTACTTATTCTAGCACCTAATAATAATAAGTGTAAGGAGGAGATTAAAGAGTCTAATTCTAAGCTAGAGAAGTACTATTAGTCTATGCTAAATGTGTATAAGTGTTAGATAATATGCTTAATATGGAAAGATAATAATAAAGGTGATTAATTAATAATTATCTTTCTTAATGGCTAATTTTATGTGTGTGTGCCGCTAGCCCCTAAGTTAGCTGAGGTTAATCCTAACTTGGTTCAGCAAGGTCGGTTATCTGACACACCCCCTCAGCTTTAAGGCTCTATTAAAGCTAGACATATTTAGCTCTTATTGTACCTCTAGGTTAGCGAGCTTTTAGTTAAGTAATTCTATCTAGGTGTTGGCTGGCATTCTTTGTTCAGTATGTTTCTCTAATCCTAGCTGCCTTAGAAAGGTTAACTACTTACTTGTAGGCAGAGCCTTTATAAGTCTGTTAGCTAACATCTAAGTAGATAGGACATAAGTTACTGTTATAGTGCCTTTATTTGCCTCTTATTATAGCTAGTAGTGTGCCGGTGCACGCGGTGACTGCCTTAGTAAGAACTAGGATGCTTAGCTAGTGTACGTAATCTGGCCGGCAGAAGGGTACAAGAGGCCTGAACAGGAACTGTCAAGGCAGGACACCTACGACAACAACTAGAAACACTTACTTATGGAATTCAACTACCGTATCACCCGTCTCTTTAACCCTTAACAATGATGATGATAAGTATCCTTCCTGATGTGCCTGCTAACGAGATGCTTCGATACTTATACTGAAACAGTAGTTGTAAATGTCTATATGTTGTAGTTTAGTTTGTAGTTTAGAGACTACCTTATTAATTAATTAGATAGTCTAGGTATTGTTATATTAAATAGTTATTGTTAATTATAAGAGGTTTATGCTAAGTTCTAACAATAGTTATAAGATAAAGATAGCTTCCTTAGCTACCTATACTAGGGTAAGTAGCTCTGCTTTAGTTGTTAATGTAGTAACTGTGTCTTGTTTATTAGCTCTTTAGGTAATAAGACCTCTGTATAGTTTAATGGTATATCCTTAGAAGCTCTTCCTGTTAAGAGTATTATTAGCAAATAATACATTACTAGCAACTACTAGGTGCTTACTGCCTCTTAAGGTAAGAGATAGGTCTTGTGTTCCTTATAGGTATAATAGTACTTAATCTGCTACATTATAGTGCTGCTGTCTAGGGTTAGTTAGAAACTATACCAGCCTAGATGTGGCAAAGGCAATGTTAGCCCTAGTGGTGACTGCAGGAAAGAGGAGAGATCTAATCTTTCTCTAGTATTTGTTAATTTCTAATACTACAGCTTCCCCTTTATTTAGTAGAAGCTTAATACTTAATATTAGTGTGTTATGTTGTATGTCTGTCTTATTTACTAAAGAGCTAATTTTGTTAATATATAACGCCTATAAGAGGAGGATCCTTAGGTTGTCTTAGTCTTAGGTTATCTCTACTCCTAGGAACTATTGCAGATTATTTCCTCCTGTAACAGAGTATTTGTTAGTAATATAGCTAAGGGCCTTGTCTGCCTTATGTTTTCTAGTTAGGTAATAACCTATAATAATATTATCTATTTAGAAGAAGATAGTAACTCTATTCTTAAGTAAGCAATAGGGTTTATAGGGAATAACTACAAATCTATAGCTTGTTAGAGTAGATGTAAATTCCTTCTGCTAGAGGAGTAGAGAGATTCTTAGTCTATATAGTGCCTTGTGTAGCTGTAGGACTGTGCCTAGTTTCTAATGCCTGCGTAGCATCCTTATATAGACCTCTCTGTTAATTAATATATAAATAAAGGCGTTTACAACATTAAACTGCTTAAGTTCTAGGTTATGTGCTGCTGAAATTGCTATAAGCATTCTAAAGGACCTGCTAGCTAGTGTTGCTGCGTAGGTATCTTTAGAAGTAATGTTTTATTGCTAGTTACCTTAGACTACTAGTTGCGCCTTACATTTAAGTAGGTAGTAGCTCTTATTAAGCTTGTATATGTATACCTACATGCAGTTAAGTATCTAGTGTTCTACTACCTTAGTCTTTATTAGGGGTACTTTAGACTATAACTTTATGTTCTAATAGCTACTAAGGTATTCTTGTTTAGCTTCTTTAAACTATTTGTAAAGCAGGTGGTCCTCTAGGTTTAATTATGCTGTAAGCTCTAGTAGGAGTTAGCTTTAATAATGCTTAAGGCCCTTTATTAGTATTTATTTTAACCTAGCCTGGTTAATATTATTGCCCTAGTATGTGCCTATACATCTTCCCTGTATACTAGCTATAAATGCGGCTTTCTATAGGATAGTTTGTGAAGTTCCTTAAGATAGCGCTAGCGTTAATTCTAACTAATTAGCAGTTAACTAGTGCTACCTGCTAACTCCTGATTAGCTGTTACCTCTTACTGACTAGGATAATAATAACATGTTTATTAACAGTGCAACTAGTAGTAGAGTTAGAGGAGGAGTTAAATATATATATCTAGCTTTCTGTCTATTATTATATCCTAGTTAATCTTCTATAGTATTTAAGTTTGTAATAGTATTATCCTTATAGAATAACTAGATTTTAGCCTTATTTTAGGTTAGAGGTAGAATCTCTACGCTTCTTGTCTATATTACTATCTCTTTAAGAGTACTGTGCATAAGGTTGTCTATTAGGTCCTAAGTTTAGCAACTAAAGACAGTATTGTTATTAAAGTTCACATCTCTTATGCTAATAACTTTTGCTAAAGTTAGAATCTATATCTAATATATGTTTAAGGATTAGTATCCTACTAGGTATCCTACCTATACTCTTAGGTCTAGTTACTAGAGTTATAACTTTCCTTAAAGGGTATTACTTATAAGAGTAAAGGCTTTATATCTATATACTTTTAGATATACTTAGTTTAGTTTCCTACTTTATATATTTAGGCTAGCTAGTTAAGCTGTATAGGTAAAGAACACACTATAGGGTGTTTTCTAGTTATTTAATAACCTTAGTGTAAAGTTGTGTAGGTATACTGCTGCCCTTACTATCTCTAGCTATATTTCCTATAGTAGGTTTACGTCTAATCTTATAGTGCGTACCTTATCTTTTATTACACCCCCTAAGCGTTTAGCACCTCTGTTCTATGCTTAGGTGTCTGGTGCAGAAGGCTTAAGTCTAATTAATTTTGCAGCGCACTATTATAATACTTCAAGTTTTATTATAGTAATTTTACTATTACACTTAATTACCTTAGCCTAGATCTTATATTGTTTTAACAGGAATTGTGTACGAGTGTCTAGGAGGTAGATAATTGTCTTTCCTAGTTAATTATCTTTAAAGTAGAAGTCCTAGAGGAAGCTAGATTACCTATTAACAACAAGTAATTAGCTCTTTTCTTTAGTAAAGCTTTCTTCTTTATATAAGTAGAAGTTAATTACTATACGTTCTCCTAGCCCTTTATTGCTTATTTGCAGTGTTTAACTAATTTGCCTCTTAGTCTTAGCCTGTCGGTAAGCATTACATTAGACTCTAGTAATACCCCTAACTCTTACCCCCTAAGATTGTTAGATAAGGTGTTTAATAGTAGTAGCTTTAGGGTGCCCTATTCGCTTATGCTATAGCAGAGCAGTAGCAGTCTTAGGTATTTAGCTTTGTGTTAATTGTATTACAAATGCTGTCTATAGCTGTTTCCTAAGTACCTATTATCTATATTATTTATCTAAGGATGTAATAGCTGTGTTGTCTACTTGTCTAAGCTAAGTTAGATCTCCTTTTATGTCCTACTAGATGCCCTGTTAATATAGTTGTTAGAAAGAGACAAGGTTCTAAAGTAGGTCTAGGCACTATACTACGTTATGTAGTTTAAGAGTAGTTAGTTAGCTTATGTTTAATAGATAGAGATAGACAGTGCTATATCCCTATATCTATACCTAGGAGTTTCCTACCTATAGGTAGTTCTTTAATGTAGGTAGAGTAAGGTCTTATATCTAGTCCTTGTTATTTATAATATAGATTGTTAATCCTATATTAAGAATAAAGAAGTTTCTAAGAAGGTAGCTTAGCAGCTCTATATTGTATAATTCTTTAACTAGACTAATATAAATTATTAATATCTTCTGTCCCTATAGTTATCCTAGAGGTGCCTCTAGTGTTTAGGATGTCTTAATAGCTAGTGTCTTAGTGCAAGCTTGTTTTGCAGATCTAACCTAATCTTAAAGGTTAGCATTTTGTTCTATCCTAAATTGTACTATCTTAGTAATTCTATTGTGTAGGGTAAACTATTCTAGTGCTTTATTTTTATAGATGTAGTAGTAATCTTCTAGTCTATAGCGTTGTCTACAAGCAGGGTATTTTACTCCTCTAGCTGCTGCTGTATCCCCTCTTAGGGACTGCTTAGATGTAGTTATTTAACTAATATTCTGTTTTTAACAAGGTCTTCCCTAACTCTCCTGTGTAGTAGGAGTAGATAATACATCTTTAACAATATAAGAGGTGTCCCTGTTAGTGTCTAGGGAAGATTTACTACTAGTAGTAAAAGTTTAGTTGTTCCCTACAGCAAAGGCGTCCCTTTACTAACGTACCCCACGGGCGAGCCGCTCAACGGGCGAGCCGCTCACTTTTGCCAAGCCCCCACCAAACTCCACCCTATTATGGCCCAAAACAACCTAGTTTAGTGCTGTAAAGTGCAGTATGGCCTGTAATACTATTTAGAAACTACTTCTACCTCTTTCTGACACGTTTGCGCGTTGTGTCCTGTCTGATTGCACTGTCCACAGCGTCTTTGGGAGGGCTCACCTCCTTTAGCGCGCACCTGCTTCTTTGCCTTCTTCCTATTACTACGCGCCCCAAACTCCTTCAGAGTTATTAATTGTAGGCTATCCTTAACTGTTAGGGTCCCTTCTACCTAAACTTGCTTTCTTTTGTGTAATTTTTGTTGTGTAGCTGCCTTATTAGCAGCTTAAAGCTAAGTAATCTCCTGTTGCGCTAACACTAGCTTATGCGCAATTATTGCTGCCCCTTTTGCTACCTTCTTAAACGCCTTAACTATAGAGGTAGGCGAACTATCTATATACCTCTAAATCCTTGTCTTTATAAGTGTTAATTGTAACCTAAGTTTAAGGGTGTTGCTTAGGGTTTGCGACTGCCAGAGCTTGTTGTTGACAGGTAGTGGTGGTGATAGAGTGCGCAACTTCACATTAAGGGCTATTATAACCTAGTCTAGGTTAAATAGGACTAATCCAGCACCTTAGAACCCTCCCTAGATGTTCTTAGAAGTAATTGTAGCATTGTAGGCGCGTATAAAGCATGGCAGGAACTCTGTCTTTGTAATATAGTTAATCTAGTTATATATAAGTATTTTAGCTTAGCGCCTATACGCCTTCTTTAAAGTAGCAAAACAACCTATATTAAGGGGCTGTATAAGGTGTAATAAGTAAAGAGGCAAATAGAGAGCAATAATTTTGTTATCCTTGCAGTATTGCTGGAATTTAAGAGAGTTGTGGCTCTTATAACTATTAATAATAAGTAAATGGTAGGTGCTAATAGTACGCTCCTTTGTATGCCTGTTAAAGTGCTTTAACTAGTTAAGACCAAGCTTGTTGGTAGTCCAGCTGTTATTAGAGACTCTAATAACCCAGTTATAAGGCAGATCCTCTTCTTTGTACCAGGCAGAGAGGTAGTAGTAGGCTTTAAAGATAAGGAAGGCCGGAATAGCCTATCCTTTGGCATTGATGCTTACTATAGCCGTAGCCCACTCTCGGTTGCCTGGCTGGATAGCCTTTGGCCGACCCTGTTGTTCTGAAGCTGTAATAACTGCTCCTGGGGAGATCTGGCCTATTATAAAGCCTGTCTTGTTAAAGTTGTATGTGTCTTTATCCTAGATGCTATACTTAGCTTTAATGTTAGCTACCAGGCTAAACTAGCCCTGTAGAACCTCAGAATCCTTACAGAGGGCTCTCTTGTAGTCGTACTTGCGATTAAACTTGACTTTAAGCTCTAGGTGTTGCTTAACAAACGTACTAGGCCAGTTTACGCTAATAGGGCCTAGATTGCGCTTAGCGCGCAAAGAATTGGCCATAGTAGCTATATCTAAGAGCTGAGGGGAAAATCCTTACGCATCTAGCTCAAGAACATGCTTAATAATTACCTCCTTCTTATTATTGTCTAGCTTCTGTAAGTTGGCTATAGAATCTGTGCGTGAAGGTTGTCCTATATGTCGGTTGCTTAGTGTCTTTTAAGGGACCCTGTAGATAGCTGCAGCGCGTTACTAAGAGAGATTTGCGTCTTGTTTAAGAGCCTAGAGCGTAAGCTGTATCTGAGCTTCCTTTAACACGTCTAAATGGTGTTGTTAAGAAGACATTGGTGTAGGAGGAGAAGTTTGGTGGGGGCTTGGCAAAAGTGAGCGGCTCGCCCGTTAAGCGGCTCGCCCGTGGGGTACGTTATCTCCTCTTAGGGTAGTACTTACTTATATGCTCTTAGAAGTAATTTATTATTTCTTTATAAGTTATGTTTTGTTCTTATCTGCTATAGTCCTAGAATATTATTACCTAGGTTAGTGCTACTTTTTTTACTAAATCTAAGAAGTCTTAGATAGTGTCTTGTATATTATATATTTTAGTAATACCCTAAGTCTTAGCGTTAGTTGCAGCATGGTCATACTTAAGGAGCTAGGTATCCTAGCTCCTAGGTCATCTTATTAGGTTAAGGGCTGCTAGGTATTAGTGGCGTGGTCGTAATTATTCTTCTTTAGCGTTAATACTAACAGTGTGTTTAAGGCCAATAAGCTAAATTTAAATTAATTTACCTATTTAGCAGCAGTTCTTTATAAGGTAAGATAATACTAGGCTTTAGATAAATATTACTACCTTGTCTAGGTTAGCTTGTTCCTTGTTGTAGTCTCTATCCGCTATCTTTTAGGATTTAAGGCAGCTTTTCTAATAGTTATTGTCTTCCTTCTATACCTTTAGGCTGTTAGCTAATAGTTTAGATAGAATTTCTAGAAGCTAAGGGTTTCCTTATTTATTATTGCTAAGGGCTAGCCTCCTCTTGTAGTTAGTAATGTCTAGGGCGTTAGGTACTTATAGTTTAGTCCTTAGAGGGATAGTCTAATTTAGGTCTATCTTCTCCTATACGTCTAGAGAGGCACAGCAGGTCTACAGTTAATACACCTAAGGTGTGTAGGTTATGTAATCTATTAGAATTATTATTAAATTATGTATTATTAATAGCGACATACTAAAAGGGTATTTTAGTAGTGTTAGTAAGACTCTTAATTGTTAGATAATATGCTTTATGTGTAAAGATAATAATAAAGGTAATTAATAATTATCTGTCTTTATGGCTAATTTTATGTGTGTGTGCCGCTAGCCCCTGAGTTAGCCGAGGTTAACCCTAACTTGGTTCGGCAAGGTCGGTTATCTGACAATAAGACTAATAAGCAATTTTACAAGTTATTAGTTAAAAAAGATGTTAAGGAATTAGGATCTAAAGGATTGAAAAATAATAGTAAGATAGATCTAGACTAGATGTAGAGCTAATGTTTTAGCTTAAAATAACAGCTAATTAACACATACATGGCCTCTTTTGCAAGATCTACTAATTTCTGTTTTGTTTATTATTTTGTATCTCTACCTAGTCAGAAACTCGCTTAAGATATCTAAGATAACCCTAAGAAAATAGTGAAACAACTAGTTCCTAGCACTAAATATAACAATCTTGCTGTTAGGGCTTAGGCTTGCCCTAGACAGTTTGTTAAAAAGTCTTTCTATTATCTTATTGCCTTAGGATTAAATATCTATATTTGTTACGTCTATATATAACATATATGTTATTACTACTAATAGACATACCTTCTACTGTACCTAAGCTTCTTCTATCTCTTACTTTCTCTGCTACACAACTTGTTAAAGGGGCGTTTCTAAAACAATTATATCTTATTAAACGGCCAGTATCCCTAGACTCTAATGCTAGTAATAGTAAGGCAACTATTATAGCATAGGATTAGTAGTAGACAACTATATTATAAGGAAGTAATTCATTAGGATGCACTAACTTGCTTAGGCTAGATCTAGAGTAGATATAGCAAAGCCTCTTAGGTATAAGATAGCTATGTATACGTATACTGTTATAACTATAGGTTAGTTCTTTAGCACCTAGTTATAAAAGGCTGTAGGACTAAGTATCTTGTCTAACACCTTAGTTTATAAGCCTGCAGACAAATTAAGAATCCTGCTTATACTTTATTAAACCTCCTATTATATCTATATACTGCCTGCCAGCAAAACAAAAACTAGTTTTCTTCTAATCCTACATACTCCACTTTAGCCTTTAAAACAGAGCTTATGCAATTAGGTGTTAATAACAACCTCTTATTTTAAACAATTAAACAGCTGTTATTCTAACATTTTATCTACTTCCTAAGGCTAGAAGCTGTAATAACGACCTGTTATAATTTTGGCCAGATATTCTAGAGCTAATTTAAGGCTGCTCAACATAATCTTCTCTAGGATCTTAGTTCTAGTACTAAATTGTCTATTGCATTAGATATCTAGACTACAAGTAATTACCTTAGCTTGCTAGCTATTAAAGGTCACTATATAAACAAGAGCTAGAAATTATAAGAAGTCCTTTTAGACTTTATTCCTATACGCAGAAAACATACAGGATCCTCTATAGCACAGCAAGTTCTTTAACCTCTTTAGGAAACTAAAACTACAAAATACCTGCTTGCTATTACTTGCAATAATGCTAGTAATAACAGTGCATTATTACAGACCTTAGAGAGGTTACTACAGCAGAACAACATTACTTAGGATAGTAGAGAGAATACTGTTCCTTGTCTTATATATATAATTAACCTTATTATACAAGACATTATTTACTATCTCTAACTTAAGGTATTACTAGAACTAGAGTATGCACAAAGACTGCAGTAACGCTATATTAGGGGTATTAAAAAAACATGTCTGTTCTAAACTCTCTCTAGAAGGTAGAAATTATTTATTATACTTTTTTATTACATACTAAGAATAACACAGATCTAAGCTATCTATATTGTAATAGATCTATTACTACAATAATTTAAGAGGTTTCTTACACTACAGAGTAATATTGTAGCAAATAATCAACTATTAGTTATATAAGATGTTAGGACTAGGTAAAACTCTACCTACAATATGTGTAAGCGCGCATTAAAGCTTTAGGTCTACATTAATAAATAGTTAGAGCACAAAATTGCACTAAAGGCACTAAGCTGTAGAGAAGGTGCTTCTACATATAACAAGGTAGAAGAAGCTAATTTTAAAGATCTTAAGAAACCTTAACTAGCAGTAACTAGGTAGCAGCACCTGCGGGCTGTTACAATAATACTAAAGCAATTTAAGAAAGTATCTAGTGCCCTTAGTAAGACTTATAAGCCCCTTATCTAGCACATCTAGCTAATATACAACTAGCTATTTAATTTCTTAGATTAGATAACTAAAGAGCTTAGTAACAACCTAGGTTACACTAATAACTTAGAATAGCTAGAAGTTGTAAAAGCAGCTGCGTAAAAGGGTTGTGTTAAGCTGTCTAAGTACTTATCAAAAACAGAGGATAGTTGCGGGTTCTTGTTTAACTGTGTAATAATTTTAGATCTAAGCTAGAAGCTTACTGTGTATAAGGTAATATTATTATAGCAGTTTATTACATACTATTACTAACTACGTTATAAGGATAATATCTAGGAAGTTTAAGATAAGCATATGTACTAAGAGCAATTCTTACAATACCTAGATTGTTATAATAATAATAATTTAGGTTACTCTATGCAAGTACTTTATAACCCTGTTTAATAGTTAGTAGAAGATAATTAGTTCTAAAAACCCGCAATATTAGTCTAACAACATAATAGGAGCTTCTTATCCTACATTTAGAGTTTAATCCTGTCTAATAATAACAAGGAGGTAGCTTACACCTACTAAGAAGGAGAGGCCTATCTTAGTACCCCTTACATAAAACAGGGAGATAGATTTAATCTACTAGACTAGTAGAAGGTTAATGCTGTAACTTATCTATAACTTACTTATGTAGCAAAAGATATACCTACAGTACTAATAACAGAAATTAGAGTTAAATAGGTGTTTAATACAGATAGGGGGGTAATTAGGGACTAACAGTACAGGTTATCTGCTACTACAATACGCTAGATTATAATTCTAAAGGATTCTCTTGCTTTAGCACAGATACAAGAGGGGGAGGAGGCAGCTTTAGATAAGCTAGATAATCTCTTTAAGCTACTAGCTTGTCCTAGTCTAGAAACAGAGGTTATAGAAGAAGAGTAACACAGTAGTAGTACTAAAGAAACTAGTCTATTAACTCTATCTTAGTAAGAACAGAGGCTGTAAAAGAGAGCAAGGCTACTACAGTATTATGATACATAGTTCTGTTATAAATAGCTATTATAAATAGAGAAAATCTAAGAATTCTATCTTCTATTTAAATTTTTTAAAATTAAGTTCTATATGTATACAGCATTTCTAAGTAGTATACTATTAAGTATGTTATCTGTAGTATTATAGGAGATTAGGTAACTTTAACCTACTCTATCCTACCCCTACCTTACCCCTACCTAACCCCTACCTAACCCTACCCTACCTAACCCCTACCCCTACCCCTAGTCCGTGCAGACTGTACCCTACCCCTACCCTACGCTAGAGGTACCCCTACCCTACTCCTACCTAACATCTGTGCAGACCCTACCCTACCCCTACCCTATGTAGACCCTACCCCTACCCTACCCCTACCTAACGTCCGTGCGGACCGTACCTAACCCCTACCTAACCCTGGGGTACCCCCTACCCTTTTGCCAGCCTATTGTCTAGTACGCGTACTGCAGATCCTAATAGCTTATTAGGCTTTTAGATATTGTTATAGATCTAAGATGTTTATTAATAAAGTCCTTAACGTCTTCCTTAGGCTAGCTTAGGGCTTTCTACCCCTTTCCCTCTAGTTGTCTAGAGAGTGCGTCTGCTACTACGTTCTTCTTTCCCACAACGTGTTAGACCTCAAATTCCCACATATTAAGTAAGGCTAACTATTAGGTAATTAGAGCTCCTAGAAGGTCTGTAGCACTTTAGTTAAGCTAATCTACTAAAGTGCAGGTGTCTGTTTTAATAATAAAGTAGATGCTATATATCTACAGCTAGAATTTCTTAAGGGCTAGTAACAACGCTTTTCACTTATGTTTACGTAAGTCCTAGCCTTATTCTGTAGTAGACTAGACTCCTGATTTATAGCGCACTAGGTGCTAGCAGCCTATTAGGTCTTCCTGTTAGATAACTGCTCCCTAACCTTTCTTGCTGCTGTCTACTAATATAATTACTAGCCACAGAGGTTCTATATAGTAAATAGTTACTAGAGCAGAAGTAGTTATTAGGCACGCTTTAAGTTTCTCTATTGCCTAGCTTGCCTTAATAGTCCATTAGAACTCAGCATCTTTCCAGAGCAAGTTAAACAGAGGTGCTGCAACAGGGCTAAATCTAGGAATTTAGATGTAGTAGTAAATACAAAGTCTAAGGAATATTTAAACATCCTTTAGGGTTGTATAGGGGAGCTACATATTAATCTTTAATACCTTCTTTATTGCTAGGTGCCTACCCTTTTCATCTACAACTTATTCTACTACTCCTATACTGTTATAACACTAATTACTTTTTAGGGCTAAGGCAGTAGCTCCTACTATCTTAAGGTTTTAGAGCACTTAGTTAATGTTTATTATATGCTCCCTAATAAACCTCCAGATCCCCTGTCTAAGCAACTTGTTATTATAGTCTGGTTTTAGACCCTTTATAGTAATGTTGTCTATATATAGCATATAATGAGGATAGGACTAGATCCTAGAGCACTTTTGTTACTATGCGTACAAACTCTACTACAGAGTTTATTATTTCTATTAGAAATGTGCATTAATATATAAGCCTATAGCTTAGGGTTATAAACGCAGTTAATAGGCAAGAGTCTAGGTATAGCTCTATTTAGTTATATCTAGAGAAGATGTTAATAAGGGATATAACCTAGCATCTAGCAAACTCTTCTAAGAACTTATAAGGATTAGGTAGCAGGTTCGCATCTCTTATTATAACCTTGTTAATCTGTTAGGCATTATTAATAAGCTAATACCTAGTGTCCTTCTTCTTAACTAAGAACTATAGGTTACTGTATAGGCTCTTACTGTACTCTAAGACTATATAGTTAAGCTGTTTCTAGATTATTTATTCTACTACGCCCCTAAGTTTCCTTAGGACTAGGAAGCTGTTCTCCTCCTAAGCAGCGTGTAGTATTATGTTAATTTGTACTAAAGGGTAGACATCTATATAGATTTACCTAGACTTAGGGAAATTAAAGTATAAGGCTGCTTCTTAACACTAGAACACCTTAATTAACATCTCTTGTTCCCTAGGCCACAG
The DNA here is from genome assembly GCF_004011695.2 of Ascochyta rabiei. Classification (NCBI taxonomy): domain Eukaryota; kingdom Fungi; phylum Ascomycota; class Dothideomycetes; order Pleosporales; family Didymellaceae; genus Ascochyta; species Ascochyta rabiei. Next base: position 119,680 of record NC_082416.1, read on the forward strand.
CCAGTCCGCTACCTTTATTTTCTAAAGCTGTTCTAGGGTTAATCTAGTACCTAATAGAAAGTTAGCAGTGTAGTCCTTAATGTGCCTCTAAAACTACTGCTAGCCCTAATATAGGTTTACTAGGTGTTAAAACTAAGCTCTTTCCTGCTAGTTATAGCGTCCCTCTATAGTATATAGGGTTACTGTTAAATTATAGACTAGTTAGACCTTCTTAGCTTAAGTTTTATACGCAGTACTGCACCTAAGTTTAATAGGGCATAAAGTAGCTTCTCCCTCTAATTATGTAAGTTCAGCCTAATAGAGGCAGTTTAGGTCTAGAAGTATATTAGACAGTACCTTATTATATCTACTCTAATAGAGGTGCTAATTCCCCTTAATTATAGTGCACAGCAGATAGTATTCTAGCTAGGGCCTAACTAGTCTTGCAGTAGCGCATCCTAAAAACCTATTAAGCCTTTGTCTGTTTGCTGTTAGGGTTTTAAAAGGTTCTAGAGAGTTAGGCCTAATGCTAACTCTCCTTGCTCTTTTAAATGTATTACACTGTAAGTAATTATTCTAAATGTCAAGGCCACGGCTCTGCCCACCGTGCCAAGCATGCCTTAAAAAGGTAACAATGCTCACTTTGATAGTGAGACAGCGGCCAGAACAGTACTTATTTGCCCTAAGGCTTCCTACAGGTCAGAGGTGGACGCATCCACATGCCTGAGGCTTAAGAGTAAGGCCAAGAGCCTAACACTAAAAGTGTTGTCTATTGCTCCTACAATAGTTGTATGTAATTTGCAGTCTTTAGAGTAGATAATACACCTTATTTATCTATCTGCCTAGTACTAGAAGGTGCATTATGCGTCTGCTAGGTATAGATTTCTAAGGATAACTAGGCTTAATAACAATTTTAGCACAAAGAAGTTAGTAGGGATTACAATGTTTCTAATTATAACTAGGGTATGCTAAATTATCCTAGTAAAGGCTTTAAATGTGCTTTTAGCGGCCTGTAGATATAAGGACGCTATTTTGTTTAGCATAGTCGTTATTACTAATCTAGTTACTTAAGCTGTCTTTAGCTAAATAGTGTTAAGTTCTGCTCTAGAATCTAGCAGCGCTAACATCTAAGCATTGTTAATAGCTATTAGGGCTTACAGACAGTCTCTTTAGACGTGCTTAAAATTATATTCTTAATTATACTCTCTTTACTCCTTTATAGTCCTTTCTTGTTCTTCTTCTTTAAGGTCTATACTATAAGGATAGTAGAACTACTAGCAAGGAAACATACGTGTAGCTATTAATGTCCTATTAGTGCATAACTTATAAGAGCTAGCTTAAATAATTTGTCTGTTCTAAGCCTCTATATAAACATATTTAGGACATAAGGGTATTATATTATTAACCTAGAAGCGTTATTAACCCCTTTCTTAATTAGGTGCTAGTATTCCTAATAGGTCTAGGTATGCTTTAGCGTAGTACGGCTTGCTAAGTCTTCGCTAGAGCTCTAGGGCTAGTGCTAACAGATCCTTAAGGGATACCTTAATAGTAATTTAGAGGACCTAGCAAACTATCTTGTTTAGGTCTACTATAAGGTTATCTAGTAGTTAGTGCTTTTTTGCATCTTCTTATGTTTTTAGGTTAGGGGCCTAGTTATTAACATCTATTTCTTCTTTAAATGCTACTACCTTAGGGACCTTCTATCCTACGTTTTTACTTTTGTTGTTCTAAACAGTAAAGGTGTAACCTAATAACACTTTAGAAACTGTAGTATCCCTTATATAGCAATTAGTATATATTAGGTTAACTATTACTACAGATTAATTGTTAACTTGTCCTTTAAAGACCTTACAGCTCTTACTTTCTTTTTTTACTATTATAACTGTCTTTAGTCTTTAGGCGTAGTCTTCTTCTTTTAAAAGGCCTAAATCTTAGTCTGTATTAAGGTTTATAACAATACCACTACTAGCAATCCTAATATTACCTTAGGTATTATGTTCTTGCTTGTATAGATTAATAGTAGTTAGTAGTTTAACTACTATATACCCCTCCCTCTTAAGCTACTCCTTAATGCCCTCTATTACTGTTTTTATAATACACGTCTCTAATATGTTATAGATATTACCCTATAGGTTTTTAGCTAATCCCTATGTAAGACATCCTTGCTAGTTAAGGTAGACCTATTAGTTCTAGATTAGCTTTTCTTAGTCTGCGCATGCTAACGCTAGGTAGTCTCCCTTCCTATAAGCATAATAAACTATTAGGCCTCTTAGCTGGCTATATCCCTACAGCGTTGTCTTAGCTAAAAAAGGCCCTTCCTATTAAGTAACAGGGTATTAATTAAAGCTAGTAGGGTTTTACGCATTAATAGGTCTTTAGTATTACCTTTTAAGACCTGTAAGGGCTGTGCTAACTTCCTGTTGTATGTCTTTAAACAAAAGCAGTTCTACTTCCTACAGCTCCTAAGGGGCAAGCAAGAGGTTTATGCTGTTAAGCTTAATCCTAAAGAAATTCTTAATAAGGTTATTCACTTCTTCTTATGTAAACTAATGCCCTAGTAGTATTTAGACTTCTTATTTACCTAGGGGGCGTACTCTAGATAGCCTTTTAAGTATACTTTCTTTGTTTAACTAGGCTAGCTTAAATATGTTTAGGAGTCCTAATAGTTTATTAAATGCCTATATCTTAGTTGCTGTTGTTTTCTTCTAAAATACTAGGTTAAACAATTAAAATTCTAACTTTTGTAAGGCGGCCTTACGAAAGACCACTTTCAATTCAGCGTAGTTAAAGTCCTTTAGGTAGGTTAAAGTAAGTTTGTACTTATGTAATACCTTATTAAGCTATTATTTATTTAGGCTTTTTACTAAGTAGAATCCTTTACACTATTCTGTTACTGTCCTAGCTTCTAGGCATTGTTTAAAGTTTAAACCTAGGGCTAAAGCTGTCTAGGTACCCTTAGAGTAACAAATTTTGGGTTAATAAGCATAAGATACACTAAGACTACAGCAAATCCTTAGTCTCTTCCTGCTAGGCCTTATCCTGGCTTTAAAATTGTTGTTAGAGTGCTTCTTTAACAGCTTGCTAATTAGTTGCTACCTAGGCAGCTGCAAAGTCTATTATGCTTAACTTAATAATCTCTTAGTAAGTATAGTTATAGTAACTAAGAAGTTAGCTAATACAGTCCTTAATAGTCTACTAGTAGAAACTAGAGCATTATTCAATCTCCTTTAGGAATTAGGTTATATTTTCTCTACTAAATACTAGAGGTATGTCTGCAAAAGGGGCTTGCTTATTAGCGTAGGTGCGCTAATTCTCCTAGGCAATATGTCCTACTCTATTAGCAATAATAGAAAGGATTTAGCACAAGTCTAGGTCTCCTAAAGTATTATTACTTAGTAGCAACGCGTTTAGGGTCTCTAGATTTTTAGGATAGAAATAAGCTGCTGTAGCTTCTGCTTCTAGAGGTGACGTAGTAAATCCTCTCCTTACAGCATCCTAATAGGTGCTAGGGAGAGCTTTGTGCGTTAGAGTGTCTAACATACTAGCAAGTTTTAGTTACTGTTATTTTTAGGCGTTTGTTAATGCTGAAGCTTACAGGTAGTTGCTTGTTAGAAGGCGTCTTCTTATCTTATTTAAATAGCCTTTGCTTAGGTGTTCTCTATACGTGTCCTTTAAGGGGCTTCTTTAGTTCTCCTATAGTTCCTGCATCTGTATTATTATTACTTACCTTTATTCTAACGCCTGTAGGATTACTAGGCTACACCCTAATAGATTATGAGTATTTCCTTATAATTTAGTTCTATTATACTTTCCTATTATTTCCTATTACTGTATAATTATCTAATAAGCAGGGGTTTTATAGCCTTAATAAAATTGTAAAAACTATTCTTTACTAGAATTATGTATACTGTATGTAAGGGCTGTAACTATTGTAACTGTATAGACTTTTTACTGCAAGTCCTAATAGATTCCTAAGCCTAGCTTAGTTCTATACTGCTAGTATGTGTTAACCTTTTACTATAAGTCTTAATAAATTCCTAAGCCTAGCTTAGTTCTATACTGCTAGTATGTGTAGACTTTTTACTATAAGTCCTAATAGATTCCTAAGCCTAGCTTAGTTCTGTACTGCTGGTATTTATAGACTTTTTACTATAAGTCCTAATAGATTTCTAAGCCTAGGTTAGGTCTGTAACTGTTAGTGTTAGATCTGTCTAACGCCTTTTACTCTATGCTGTTTTTCTAGGCCTAGCTTAATATGTAACTGCTTACTAGACCTATCTTTTTAAATACTTTATTATAACTGCATAAAAGGACATTATAAAGGAGATGCTGTTTTTCACGTACTGTTTATTAGTGTCCTATTAAGTACTAGCTATAGTAGCCTTAGAGGTCCTAAGGCAGAGGTTTATTAGTGTTTAAGTTGCATATTAGTTACTATTTTTTAGGTAAGAGTATTACCTAATGTAAGAAGGTGGTTGTCTTTAATAGTAAGCCCTAACAGCTTGCTAAGATTATCTAATATACCCTCCTAACAATCACGTACCTCTAATCCCTAATAGCCCTCTAAGCCCTTGCTAGTTTACACCCCTTATAATCACGTGCACCTAAACCCTAATGGCCTTCTAAGCCCTCGCTAGTCAACCCTGTACTTTTACTCCACCACAATAGCTAAGTTTATTAAATTTAGAGTTTTAAAATTGCGTAACGTACTCTACGGGCGAGTCGGACACACAGGCGAGTCGGACACTCAAATTCACACCAAAAATCACAATTCTTAAACCTTAATATCTCCACAACTACACAATAAAATTATTTAAAAATTAATATACTATGCTGTATGTATATAAAGATAAAGACTATAGAAGCGCTTAGCTTTCCTCCTATTAATGTAGAAGTTAGTAAGTAAGATATAAAATACAGGGATTATTTTAGCGTACTTTTAAATACCTCTATGTGTATCTATAATAGAGCTTAGTGCTTCTAGACTCTTTATTCTTATATAGATGCAGCATAGATTTTAAATTTCTAGACAATTTTATTGTGTGGTTGTAGAGATATTAAGGTGTAAGAATTGTGATTTTTGGTGTGAATTTGAGTGTCCGACTCGCCTGTGTGTCCGACTCGCCCGTGGAGTACGTTACTATTAAACTTAGAGCTAAATTATCTAAGACGCTCTGCTAAGGCTGCGCCTCCTAATTAATAAGAGTGCTTTAATTAGTTTATATTTACGCTAGTCTTTAATTAGCTGCTGGAGTCTGCTGGAGTTTGCCCTATTTTAGCGCCGACTTAGCGGAGCGTCTGATTTATGAGATAAGCTTAGGCGTAAGTAGTTCGTTCGGGCTGTCAGCGGCGCACGCAACTCCATTGTGTTGCTTATAGGCAGCCTGTCCGGGGCTGGTACGTAGACTGATGCCAGTATGTCGGCCGATGCCACGGTATTTGACCCTAATGAACCTGGCTCTCTCTGTCTTTCCCAGGCAGAAAATATCATGCTTGCACTTGCATCGACAACAGTCCTCACCATGTCACGCAAGACTCTTCATCTCAGAGCCGAAGCGGCCCCTTTAGAACCCGCGCCATCATCACCCCTGAAGTGGCAAAACAGCTCCTCTCCGACGGCTACCATTTGCACATAGAACGAAGCAGCATCCGTTTCTTCTCCGATGACGAGTACCACTGTAGACCAGCACAATCTACACTTGAAGCGGCACGGGCTGGTGCATCGTCTCCCACTCCAAGTTATCGAACCAGTTCAAGAAGGTTTCCGAGTCGACGCCGTGCTCTGCCAGCATGCTGTAGTCCATGTCCATGGCCCTGGGCGACATGTTGCCGCTCACGCCGCCGCTCATGGTGCCGCTCACGGTGCCGCTCGTGCTCATCTCGCTCCTCTGGTCGGAGCTGTCAAGAATCTCTTCCAAAATGCGCGACAGCGTCTTTGCCGCCCCGGCGCACAGGTTGTGGTTGCCGCCAGACGGCTCCGACGCCCATTGCAGCGACGCGGCGAGCACGCTCGTGTGTCTGATGACTTCAGACTTGGATATGGAGCGTGGAGGGTTAGAACCCTGCTGCATGCGCATGCGAAGGTCGATGGCAAGGACGCCGGCGCTCGGGAGCGCATAGTACAAGAGCTATATACACGTGTCAGTGACATTGGCAACAAGGTACGAGGAAGACGGCTTACCATCCACGCACGATCGCGATGTATGTTGACGCTGTCGACTTGGATGCCGGGGAGAATCATGACCGCTGTGAGCATGCGCATGCTGATCTTGATCAGCGCGTCCGAGGCGCATCTTTGTTGGCGGCAGAGCAATCTCTGCAGCTGGAATTCGTTCTGCAGATGTTCCAGGTAGACCAGCAGCAGCATCAAACATGTTCCCGGTGGGGTACCATCGTTCCAGCAGCTGTGTTTGTACTGCAGATGGCTCGGGATCCGGTTCCACGTCTCATTACAGCGAGTCAATATGTCCCTGACACGATTCATCAAACGCCTACAAGTGGCAAAGTTGGGCGAGAAGGAACTCACTGTACTTTGCAAACCAAATTGTCTTGCGCGCCGCCTAGAGACAGCTCCAAAATCTCCTCTGTGACTTTGCCAAGGGTGTGACGCATGCGAATCCAAGAAGCTGGGCGGATCTTGCAGTCGATGTTCCAACCGGCCATGTCGAGTACGGAGCGAAGGTGGTCTACACAAAAGTTTTCTTGATGGAAGAGGTGATCGTCGACGTCTAAAGGAAGACCGATGTCGCAGTAGTGACCCGGTATCCGGGGTGGCCGGCCAAAGAAGGTGGAGATGCTCTTGTCGACACGAAAGGCGGCGGAAAATAGCTTCTTTCGAGCCTGGACGAGGAAGATTGGCGAAGTGCTCGTCGCCGCGGGTTCCTTGTGCAGACCGAGGGCCAGAATGTCGGTGGAGAGGTCTCCAAGTCGCTGCCAAGAGGCGTGGCCTGCCTCTCTGTTAGAAGCTGAATGGATACAAATGGGTTGTTAGGTCTCATGCTCACTTGCTTCGCCGTGCTGAAAGGTTAGTAGAATGAGGTTCTCATAGAGACACCAGGAGAGTAGGTCGTTGGTGTGGGCATTTTGGCGGCAGAGGGTTATGCACGCGTCACTGCAAGCGGTCAAGAGCTGGGCAAAGGAGGTTTTGCTGATTCCGTCTGGGGTCGTCGCAGAGCCTTTTCCATTCAGCAGAGACATGGACAGAGACAAGCCGGCCCAGGCAAAAACGAGACCAAGAAACTCCCAGCGCAGGTTGTCGCCGGTGAAGAGTGTGCTGAAGGTGCTTGCGTGCATTTCAGGGGGTACCTGTAGCGGCTTTTGCGTATTCCTGGTGGTCTTTTGCGCCAGAACATGCACGTCTCCACTGGCCAGGTGCTGCAAGGTCTCCACAGCTTTCAGAGGGATCAAAGTCGCCGTGGGGGATACTTGGCTTGTTCGAATGTACATGTCGACGAGGGACTGGATAATGGAGACGTGTTGGAGGTTTTGCAGTATCCAGGATCCAAGTTGAAGTGAGCGGCTCAGGCCGGGGTCGTCTTGGCGTATGCCTGCAGAGAGCGTGTCGCCAGCGGGTCTAGAAGGCTGAGAATCTGTGGTAGCGGTCGGCACGTGGTCGACTCGGTCAAAGACAGAGTAGTAGCTGGTGGGGCCATAGTAACCAGAGCCGGCAGGCTTGGGAGCACTCTGCACGTTGAGCTCTACGTCACTACCACCGAAGAAGGAGGGAGGGCGCGAGTGCATGGCGTTGGCTGGTGGGGCCAGGGGGGGCAGGGGGGCGGGGCCAGGGGGCGGTGTATGAGGCTTGCGTGCGGGGAAGTGCCGGCTCGCTCAGCCTGTCACCGGACAGATCCAGGACTCCGAAGCAAGTTTGATATGGCTGCGCGGACAGCTTGTGGGTCCGCCAAGGCGAGCGCGTCAAGGGAGCCGCGTGGTAGACGCATGAGGCGCTGATGCCGCGCGCTTCGCATCTTTGGCAGAATGGGGAGCGATGGTCGCATTTCACCTTTGCCTTTCGACAGGGCTCGCACGAGCTGCGGGTGCCGTTGCGACGCAGCATGGGAGAGCTGGGCCACGAGTGTTTGCGCAGGCTGGACCGCGCGCAGAGGGCCTCGCAGGCGAAGTGGTCAGGCAAGACTGGATGCCATGTGTACGTAGTCGGCGAGACAGGCGGAGGCGAGAAAGAGGGAAAGTCTAGGTGGCATAGCGGCGCGTGGTATTCGTTTGCGTACTTACTAGATGGGGTGTTGGCTGAAAAGCACCGATCCCTGAAAGGGTTCTTGCCCTGACTCATTTCCGACTTGGTGCCTTTACATCCCGTTTCCGTCCCACATCTTGGTCAGCACCTTCTAATTCCTCCCTGTACTTAAAGTATAAAAGCATAAGAAGAATTAGTCTTAGATAATTAATTTTGAAGTATCCTTTAATAGGAATAGAAGATTCTCTGTGTAACCTATCCCAGTGCTCCCATATACCTCGTAGCGGATACCCACGCCTTTTAGAGCCTTTTATCATCCTGTGTCGTTACATTAGCAGGATTCACAGAGCGGCGCAGAATTTACGGACCATAGTTGGGCAGATTTACCAATTAGTAATCACTAAGTTGCTAGCAATTACTAGTTAGTAAGCACCAACAAACTAGTAATTACTAAATAGTAGTTACCAAATTCAGTAAACGAGTAATTACTCATTACTAATCAGTAAAAATGTAAGGGCTTAACTTAAACTTACCTTAGCTATAGTAACACAGACTTAAAATGGTATAGTAATCCATTAGATTAATTAACAAGGGTTTAAATAGTATAAATACCTGTAGCATTCTACTACTACTAACTAGTAATTACTTAGTAACTAACTAATACTAATTAGTAACGTACCCCACGGGCGAGTCGGACAACAGGCGAGTCGGACACTTTTGCCAAGCCCCCACCAAACACCTCCTCCTACACCAATGTCTTCTCAACAGCACTATTTAAACGCGTTAAAGGAAGCGCAGATACAGCTTGCGCTCCAGGCTCTTAAACAAGACGCGACTCTATCTCTGTGACGCGCTGCTGCTATCTACAAGGTCCCTTGAAGCACACTAAGCAACCAGCGCACTAGACAACCTTTACGCGCTAATTCTATAGCTAACTTACAGAAGCTGGACAATAATAAGAAGAAGGTAATTATTAAACATGTTCTTAAGCTAGATGTGCGAGGATTTTCCCCTTAGCTCTTAGATATAGCTACTATAGCTAATTCTTTGCGCGCTAAGCGTAATCTAGGCCCTATTAGCGTAAACTGGCCTAGTACGTTTGTTAAGCAACACCTAGAACTTAAAGTTAAGTTTAATCGCAAGTACGACTACAAGAGATCTCTCTGTAAGGATCCTAAGGTTCTACAGGGCTGGTTTAGCCTGGTAGCTAATACTAAAGCTAAGTATAGCATCTAGGATAAAGACACGTACAACTTTAACAAGACAGGCTTTATAATAGGCCAGATCTCCCTAGAAGTAGTTGTTACAGCTTCAGAACAACAAGGTTGGCCAAAAGCTATCTAGCTAGGCGACTAGGAGTAGGCTACAGCTATAGTGAGCATTAATGCTAAAGGATAGGCTATTCTAGCCTTCCTTATCTTTAAGGCCTACTACCACCTCTCTGCCTAGTACAAGGAGGAAGAACTGCCTTAAGACTAGGTTATTAGAGTCTCTAATAACAGCTGAACTACTAACAAGCTTGGTATAGACTAGATAAACCACTTTAACAGGCATATAAAGGAGCGTACTGTTAGCACCTACTGTTTGCTTATTATTAATAGTTATAAGAGCTACAACTCTCTTAAATTCCAGCAATACTGTAAGGATAACAAGATTATTACTCTCTGTTTGCCTTCTTACTTATCACACCTTATACAGCCCCTTAATGTAGGTTGTTTTACTGCTTTAAAGAAGGCGTATAGGCGCTAAGCTAAAGTACTTATATAGAACTAGATTAACTATATTATAAAGATAGAGTTCCTGCTATGCTTTATACGCGCCTATAACGCTGTAATTACTTCTAAGAATATCTAGGGAGGGTTCTAAGGTGCTAGATTAGTCCTATTTAACCTAGACTAGGTTATAATGGCCCTTAATGTGAAGTTGCGCACTCTATTACCACTACTACCTGTTAACAACAAGCTCTGGCAGTCGCAAACCCTAAGCAACAGCCTTAAACTTAGGTTGTAATTAATGCTTATAAAGACAAGGATTTAGAAGTATATAGATAGTTCGCCTACCTCTATAGTTAAGGCGTTTAAGAAGGTAGCAAAGGGGGCAGCAATAATTGCGCATAAGCTAGTGTTAGCGCAATAGGAGATTACTTAGCTTTAAGCTGCTAATAAGGCAGCTACACAATAAAAATTACATAAAAGAAAGTAAGTTTAGGCAGAAGGGACCCTAACAGTTAAAGAGGGCTAGCAATTAACAGCTCTTAAGGAGTTTAGGGCGCGTAGTAATAGGAAGAAGGCAAAGAAGCAGGTGTGCGCTGAAGGAGGTGAGCCCTCCTAAAGGCGCTGTGGATGGTGTAATCAGACAGGATATAACGCGCGAACGTGTAAGAAAGAGGTAGAAGTAGTTTCTGAATAGTATTACAGACTATACTGCACGTTGCAGCACTAAACTAGGTTGTTTTAGGCCATAATAGGGTGGTGTTTGGTGGGGGCTTGGCAAAAGTGTCCGACTCGCCTGTTGTCCGACTCGCCCGTGGGGTACGTTAATTACTAAGGAAAAAATATATTATTTACTAAATAGTGTTTACAATTTGGTAGTTACTGAAGCGCTAAGCTACTTTCAGCGTTACTAGCTAGTTGCAAAGTAGTGACTAAGTAATTACTTAGTAAACCTTCATCTATGTCACGGACGGACTCAGGACTGATGGTTCAGTGACGGAGTGCTGCGATCCTTGTGAGCTCCACCTTCCGCACGTGGCTTAGCGCTGATAGTCCAGTTGATAGGTACCGTCCATTTACATGTTACGAAGGGCGCCCTGCACCCGGCCGAGCATCGCAGTGCGCGGTCAGGATCACAGCAACGCCAGACGCAACGACAAAGCCCAGACGCCCCTTGAGCATCATGGCCCCAACAAACACACACAGCAGTCACGGGTGGGCTTCCTGGCGAACCCATCACCATCCGGCATGCTATCATCCGTGCCACAACACCCTTACAGATCACTAGACAGCCTTGTCCACTGCCGCCCCACGTGTTGAGGGAGTGGTGCCCCTTCAACACACCTGACAAGGTCGGAGGAGCTTCGTGCGAAAGCGCTTGTGCTGAGCGCGCTTAGCGGCACGCACGAGCGGAGCATCGCGCTTGTGGAGCCGGGAGCCGCGTTGCGACGAAATGCTGCTGCCGCTGCGTCTGGTGGCAGCTCACACCACACAACACAGCTGCATAGGAAGGGAAACATGCTAGAAACGCTCGCAATGGGTTGGACCTCGGAGCGGACACTATACCTAGTATGGTCTACGCCAACCATCTTGAAGTCGAATCGGCTGTCAGAGTCGCTCTTCTCCACCTGCCCAATTGACATGCCGCACTCCGACATGCTCGTCCCAATGGGGTTGCCGCGCATTGCGCGTCAAGTACAGTACCTACGTGCTTCAGCTGTCCACTTGCGACATTTGCAATTCAGTCTTGCACCAGCTCTTGCCCCTTATCGCCGACAACATGTTCCAGGAAAGTGCATCTGCGTTTGCGCCTCTCCAGCCAGCACAAGACACCACCAAAATGCCACCACCTTCCCAGAACATCCTGCTGGCCAGTCGCGAGGGTAAGGCGAGCAGCACCCTGAACGCCGGTAGCTGCTGACCGGCACAGGCAACGTCGTGTGCGAGTGGGCATTGGAGATGGCGCGTTCACCTCAGCCCGCCTACTATCACGTGCTCCGGGTGCACATGAGCCTTCCCCCCAAGACCGACGACTCCTTTCATGGCCAGACGATTCAAATCGCTGAACCTCCGCCTGGCTTGAACTCCCAGTGTTCTTCTGCGCTCGACTTTCTCGATTGGGCTGCACGCCTCGTTTGCGTGGGCAGCGGCGGCAGGCATGCAGCCACTGTACAGATCATCTTACCCGCCCAAGACGGATGCATTGTGCGTGCAGACATACTCCGCCAGCGCCTGGCTACCAGCAAGTCCATGGAACGAGTCGAGGAGTTGGTCTCCCTCGATCAGCATATGACTGCCTTTCAAGAGAGCCAAGGTGCAAGCACAGATCTGCTCAGTATCCTCAGCTACGCCGCTGGTGCCATTCTAGAACAGCAGCATATCCAAAGCTCGCCAAGCGTGAACCAAGAGCTGCAGGCCAGGCTTTCTTTCCCATGGATCTGTCAGCTACCTCGCATCTCGGCCAGCACTTCCGTTGTAATGCTAACCATTACCAGGCCCTGCTCCATGGACTCCGAAACGGCTGGTCCTCGTCGGCTGCAGGCCTGAAGTCATCATGGAGAAGTGGCTGACAGCAGCCTTCAACCTTGGCATTCACATCACCATCGTTGGACAGCATGGCCGATGGCTGCAACACCAGGGCTTTTGCCAGCCTGTGCAAAAGTATATCGATATCGACATGGAGCTGGACGGCGGCTTGGCTGATCGCATTGCCGACGCCCTCATCAGAGATGGCACCGCCTACGACGGCATCACCACCTTCACCGACACCTATTTCGTCGACGTTGCAAGGGTTGCAATTCGTCTCAAACTGCCCACAGCGCCCTTGTCGGCCGTGGAGACCGCCGTCGACAAGTACAAGACTCGATCTCTGTTCCCTGGAGACTGCAACTCTTTCCAAGTCGACAGCTCCGCACAACTTCGCCAATCCATGTCAGACGGTCTGGTCACAGCATACCCGCTCATTGTCAAGCCCAGCCAGGGCTGGGCCTCGGAGGGTGTCTCCAAGGTCACTAACGAGGCAGAGCTGTTTGCTGCCGTCGCTGCTCTCGAGCCTGCAAAACACGGCACTCGCATTGTCATTGAGACATATCTCGACGGCCCCGAGGTCGACGCCAATTTTGTGCTGCAAGACGGAAAAATTCTCTTCTACGAGCTGGTCGACGACTTTCCCTGCACATCGGAGCGAGACGATCTCCCCGGCCAAGAGAATTTCTTGGAGACTGAGATGCTCTATCCTTCGAACCTGCCAACCAACGAGTCAGACATCATCAGAGACGAGCTGAGGAGTATGCTTGTCAAGCTGGGATTCCACACCGGCGTCTTCCATCTCGAGGCCCGAATCACCAACTCTTCAATGGCTTTTACATCGGCCAATGGCGTGGACCTGCGGCCCCATGGCAAGCAGTTGACTAAGGCTCCAACCGCCACACTGCTCGAAATCAACCAGCGCGCGCCTGGCATCATGGCTCAGCATATCACGGCATTCAAGAGCGGGGTAGACTGGACTGCTTTGCATCTGCTCGCAGCTTTGAAAGATACTGTGCGCTTCACTGCGCTGGCGCACGAGTACGCGCCCGAGGCTCAACCCATTGCTGCAATCGTCTTCATCAACACCGAGTTTCCAGGAACTTACAACGGCGAGTGCTTTGCTGTTGATCTGAAGAGGCGGCGCCCTGATCTCGGCGCCATGGTCTACCAAGGTGGCTCCTACTACCACTATACCAATCCCATTGCAACAGCACCCAAACTCGTTGGTCATTTGCTTGTGTCATCTGACAAGGGCCGCAATCATATTCTTGCTGCGGCAAAGGAGATGCGGAGAGAAATTAGACTTCCCATTACACCATTCCGGGCGTAGCTAGTACTCCAGTGCATAGTAGATGAATTGAACCCAGAGAAAGTTTGCTCGGCGGACTTGCAACCGATAATGTGCATTCCCTTCAAGCTGACATGATCAAAGCCCTATAGCACGTGTCATAATGGCTAATGATAAGCAGTGGCTAATGCATTTTAGGTAGTGGAGCTGCCGACGGGACAGAGACTTACAGGGGCGCATTATCGGAGTAAGTTGGGCGAATTGAGCGTCTACTCCGAAAAAGAGGATTAGATTTTACTCCATTCGGCATACCGTATCCGACGCTCGAACTGAACGACCACAAGCATTGGGTAGATGCATGGAAGGTATCGGTCTCGTATGCTTAGTTCGGAGCCATATGCTCTGTCGTCTCCTATAAATCACTCGACCTGTCACTTCTCCCACATTCCTAGGATGATAGCTCCCTGCATGCTCCTTTGAGCCGCATCCAACATCGATCATGGACACGCCCGAGGAGAAGTATTCGTGAGTCTCACGTTTTTTTGACGCAAAAGATAAGACACTGACAGTACAGATTCCCCATTAATGAAGGCTCTGCGTCGATGCCCACAGCCTGCTCTCAGCAGCTTATTGCTGAGACCAATTATTTCGAGGAACCGACCGAAGAGGATCTGAGGACATGTCGACGAGAGGCAGATAAGCTGCCTAAAACGGCTATCCTTGTGGCCGTGGTCTCTCTATGCGAGCGCTATGCCTACTATGGCTTCTTGGGCATTCTCCGTGAGCATCACGACTCGTTCAAGAAAGCAACTGGCTACTGACCCACGGGCAGAGAACTAAATTCAAAATCGCAGGGACGACCCGTTGCGCCCTGGCGCCCTGGGACTCGGCCAGGACATTGCCTCCTTGATGATCAACTGTTTCACTCTCGTTAGCCAAGTCACGCCTCTCGCGACGGGAGCTATTGCAGATTCATATCTTGGTCACTACAAGACCCTTCGCACCTGTTTCTGGTTAGCTTCAACTCTCGTGCAGCCTCTGCTTAATACACCAACTTACTTGTTTGCAGCATGTATGCCGTCGGACTTACCATTCTTCTGATAACGTCTCTCCCGCCCTTGCTGAGGCAAGGCTCCGGACTTCCCGGTCTGATAGTCGCCCTAATTATAATCAGTCTTGGTGTCGGAGGTGTCAAGTCCACGTTGCCGCCATTCCTAGGTCAGTCGAATCGCTACACCCGCTTGTCGCACAATCTCGTTGCAGCTGCTAAACTATGACGACACTTAGCGGACCAATGCCATGCGTCCAAGACTAGAATCAGCATCTCCAAGACAGGAGAGCGAGTCATTGTTGACCGAGAGGCAACCGTCGAGTATGCTTTCAACGTCTACTACTGGTAAGAATTCACAATTCTCTTGAACCACGGTCGGGTCTGACACAAAAAGGTGTGTGAATATCGGTGGCCAAGCCATTGTTGCATCAACATTGCTCGAAAAGAACATTGGTTTCTGGGTCGCGTTTCTGATATGCACGTGCGCCATCTTCCTTGGCCTCACTCTGCTCTTCCTGGGCCGAAAGCATTATGGTGAGACCTTTTAAACCAGTCTGTCAAGCGTCGCGAGACGGAGTCTTAACACGCTTCAACAGTCAATCTTCCTCCAGACGGCAGCGTTCTCCCATCGGCATGGAAAGTCATCTGCATTGCCGTCAGACACGGGTTCCGGCTAGACGCCGCCAGACCTAAAAAGGTGGCCGAGGATACTGGCAAGACAGTAAAGTGGCGTGACAGCTTCATCGAGGAGATGAAAAAAGCGTTGGTCGCCGCGCGCATTGGGTGAGTGGTCGTCCTTGATCACCCCTCCAGAGACGCAACCATATCTGACTCCCAATAGCATCGCATTCGTCGTCTACTGGCTCTGCCAGAACCAACTCACCAGCAATACAATCTCCCAAGCAGCCAACATGGAGACAGGCGGGATCCCCAACGACTTGATGCCCGACCTCAACGCCATTACTGTCCTACTGTGCCTCCCACTAGCAACGCACGGCCTGTACCCGCTGCTGCGCAAGCTGCGCATCAGCTTCCCGCCGGTGACGCGCATCGCGCTCGGCTTCCTGCTCGAGGCCATGGCCATGGGCTTTGCGGCGGGCGTGCAGGGCTACATCTACGCGTCAGGCCCGTGCTACGACCATCCGCGCGCGTGCCCAGCGTCGCCAGACGGCAGCCTGCCCAATCGCGTCAGTATCGTTATGCAGATCCCCATATACGTCTTCGAGGGCCTCGGCGAGATCTTCTCAAACCCGGCCATGTACGAGTATGCCTTCACCGAGGCGCCTCAGAGCATGAAGGCTGTGCTGCAGGCTTTCTTTGCCCTCACCGCCGCAGCTGGCTCTGCGTTCGGCCTCGCTTTAACCCCAACGTACAGGGACCCTCACTTGCTGGCCATGTACGCGTTGCTGGCTGGCGCCATGTTTGTCGGCGCCGTTGGGGTGTATGCGCTTCTACGGCCGAGGCGGAGACGCGGCGATAGCGAGGCTGGCTCATGAGTATGAACGAGGCCTGGGAATACTTCACAACTCGCGGCGACTGAGCCTCCGACCATCAGCGGCGAAGATGCGTTTACTGCGATAATGTCAGGCCGCTACCTGGAGAAAAGCTTGACAATCGACCCCAACGATCCATCCGTCGGTTCCTAACACTTAGACCGTCACCATACATGTCAGTGCTTTGGCCGACACCTTGTTTCTAGCCTCCCTTGCTGTATGTTATGTTTGTGCAGCAGCTTTTCCATACTAAGAGATGAATGTAGAGATTCGATATAGGAGTGCTAGCGAGGTGATGTCGTTGATCTCGCTCTATTGCTAACAGTGGTTCCGTGGAAAGGCGTGCCTAGCTCTACGCACAATGAGATAGGTCCTATCTTACTCCTAGGTGCAACTATAACATAAGATAGAAGCAAAACAATCTACAGCGGTATGTCTGTCTGCAGTTTGTAATAGTGTATGCTCTCTGTAGCAGAACCGACTATGGAAATCAATCCGTCGCCGTTATGACCGGAGTGAGGTCCTTGTATTGACAGGAGATAAGAACAAACCAAAGCTTATTGAGGACGATTGTGGGGGAGATAGACCATGTTGGTTCAGACGAATGCTTCTTGTCTTATACACATCTACCCATCTCAAATGTACGCTTACAAACAAGAACAAGCCCAATGCAATCCTTTTGTATACTCTACAAAACACCCCAAGTTAAAGCAATGCCCAACCACTTATTCAAACTTAAGCGTTTCCCTGTTCCCGCTTCTCCTTCTCTCTGATCTTCTTCGCACCATCCTCTCTCTTGGCACAGGAGTAGACCATCTTGTAAGGTCCAGGTGAAAAGGGCGACAGGATCGCGACGACCGGTTTACTCCAAGTAAGGACATGGCCATCCGACAGTATTATGGAAACGGAATGGTAATCGTTGGACAAAGATCCACCTGAGCTATCCGCAGAGACAACGCTCGTGTTGCGGTCCGCTTCTGGAAATGTCGCAGGGTCCACCTCTATGCCTAAGGTACGCTCTGAACGGCCAGAGACAGGCGGGCAGGGGGCGGGTGCGCTGGGAGGCGCAGGAAGATACTGGAGGGCTTCTTTAAATAGGGCTTCGATGGCCTTCGTGCTCCTCACCGCCAGGGCTGGTGACCATTGGAGATGAGGATGAGGATTGGCTGCTAGATCCAGCCTTTGAGATACGCAGTTGCTGCGGATAGATTAAGATGTAAGGAGGTATAGAATGTCGTGGATTATGATATATGTGCAGCTGAACATTCACCTGTACTCTTAGAGGCTCACTAGCCTGACCAAACACTATTAACTGCCTGATTCTGTCTGCTTTTCGGGAATGGTGGGAGGTGTGCAATGCCAAAGTCGGATTTTGCGTTTGGCCACTTCCCCCAGCACTTAGCTGTCGTGTACTCGCCTACAATCCCTATTTTGCCTAAGGATCTGCGTCTGCTCTATATACTTAAGGGCCTTAGCAGCTAGCTGTGGCGTACTTAGGATAGTCTGGATGTTGTCTCATCCGGACAGGTTGCCGAAGATGCGGCTTTGGAGGTCTCTGCGCTTGCTGCAGTGGAGGAGAATGTGCGTGACGGTCTGCCGTCTCGCTCCGCAGTCGCAGCGCGGACTGGTGACGTCTGGCACTCTTCGGGCGAAGAGTAATTCGTTGAAACCAGGTTACGAGATCATCTTTCATGGTTCTCTCGAGCATGGACATTTATCACAGGTGATTTTGATTAGGCAATAACATTATGATTCAAGCGATACAAAGGTTACGAATCAGGTGCAACCCTCCCCCTCCCCCGGTTTCTTTCGCAAGCGAATGCCATACCTTAGCACTGGTCTCATTCGTCGCTCGTCTTGTTCTGCCTCTCAACATAGATGCGATGGCCTGCGTAATTGCCATTGTCATCGTGATAGATATGCACGGTTTGAGATTTGTTGCTCTTGACCTGTTCCTCAGTAGCCAACAAGACTGTGGCGTGCTGCCTAGAGTCTGTGTGACTTGTATGGGTAGGGTTCCTGTTCCAAGCGTTCAGTGAGCTGACTGACTCTTAGACCTGGTCCAAAATACATGCATACTTCAGCGTAGCTACGGTGAAATGAGCTAGATCCGGCTGTTTGGTAGCTTGGTGAATCAAGTTGAGCGTTTTGTGTCGAAGGACCGTATCTCTTATTCTCTGCGTGAACTTGACGGCACTATGCGCGATGGGAGACATGTTGAAGCTGGAATTGACGGCAAAGAGACGATGAATTCCGGCGACGTGCGGTTTGTGGTGCAATCTGGAGCGATATTGCCACAGATGTGAGAATGCATCTACTTATACGCCATCTGTTTACAGGACTCGGTAAGTGCCCTCTCCGAATCATGTTTTTGGATGTAAGCAGCTGCACATGTCTTCGTTGGTGTGCTACTACCCGCAGCCGCAGGGTTTAGCGCTTAAATGCCGCTAATTTTCTTGGCATCACATCCCTTTCGCCACTTGCTTTCAAGTAGTTAGACGCCTCTCGCAACCCAACCCGTGCGTGCGAAAGCATGAATTTTACTAGAATAAGCGCTTGCCCTCGCAGCATAGCAGCTCGGAAAGCGCTGGCATTCAGACCGTTTTTGTGGGCGCCTGCGCCTTTACGTCCACTTTCTTCTACGTCAATTCAACCCTTCCAGCCTGGTCTGCCGATGGACTGGTCCACACATAGTTGTGACATTGACGCCGAACCTTTGCATCGTTACCACAGGGGTGGCTATCATCCTGTCCATCTGGGAGACTGCTTAAATAATGGCCGGTACAAGATTCTACACAAATTGGGCTGGGGTGGATACTCGACTGTCTGGGCTGCGCGTGATACAAGGTCTTCCTCTCCGCAATATATTGCCACCATTCAGGCTGACGTACTGCTAGGGAAAAAACTTTTGTTGCAATCAAAATATCAGTATCCGAGCCTAATCACCAGAGTCAAGAGATTACCGTCTTGCGTGCCATAGCGGCGGCACATTCGAACCAACCTGGCTACCACTATCTTATGACCATGCAAGATCACTTCCAGATCAATGGTCCAAATGGAACCCACAACTGCCTTGTGTTGGAACTGTTGGGACCAAATGTGGCCGATTTCCTTGACGCTCATCCGGGCATAGACAGGCTTCCTGGAACGCTCGCGAAAGCTATTGCAAAACAGACCTTGCTTGGTTTGTGCTTCCTTCATGATCAGAAGATTGCGCATGCAGGTACGATATAGCGTCTCAGCGTTCGTACTGACTATGCTTACTACTCCCAGATCTGCATACCCGCAACCTAGCCTTCACAATTCCTTCGTTACATATTTTGCGAGAGGAAGATCTCCTTCAGAAACTGGGGAAACCCGAAACAGGACATGTTCAAAGAACCGATCGCCAATCACTTGAGCCTAGTGTACCCCAATACCTTGTCAAACCCACTTCCTATCCAATAGATGCTGAATCTTCATTTAAATCGATCAAGATCATTGATTTCGGCCAATCTTTCTTGAACCATGACAGCCCTAGCGCCCTTCACACTCCACTTCCTTTTCGCGCCCCTGAGATTATCTTCAGAGACAAATTGGATCATCGCGTTGATCTCTGGAGTATGGGCTGTATAGTAAGTTCAACTTCTGGGATACAGAGCCCTAATAAGTATCAATAGGAGGCTGACGATCTTGGCTAGTTGTTTGAGCTTATTGTCGGACAACCGCTGTTTGACAGCTTCATGACAACGCCTGCAATTCTTGTCCGTCAAATGCTTGAGACAAGTAGCGACACTTTGCCAAACCGTTGGCAAAAGGACTGGCATGCTATGAATGGAACATTGTTCAGCGACAGTCCCGCTAATACCCTCCAAAGTTGGCTGGAGGAAATGTACTATGATGGAGAGAGGACTGAGGATATGAGCCGAGAGGACATTGTACGGGTTAGCGTGCTGATCGGAAGTATGCTACGGTTGGAGCCTTCCGCCAGGGCATCACCGAAGACCGTTCTTCAGGACGCTTGGTTCCAGAGAGACTGACGCAGACGGTACGGTAATTCTGCTTCTTGCTTCCACAATGTTGAGATGGCGTGGTCACGATGGAATTTCATTGTCTCTGCACTAACGGCGACCATATGCATGCGATAAATTAGGCTGATTACAGTAATTACATTATCGCTGTTTGCGACGTTTCGTCAACGCCAGCAGTGGCCCCATTTTTGCTTTGCTGACCCTCGAGTTTTTGAAATAACAGCGGACGCAGCGGGTGTGGGGAGAAGCTTCTAGAAGCAATCGCCACGATTTGACCACTCTGGTCAAGCCGAGGTGCAGAGGTAGGTCGCCAACGTATGCCCCTTCGCTCTCGAATATTGCTACTAAATGCCAAAGGATGCTGAGCAAGAGCTCTAAAGCCCCTCCCTAGGCCACGGGACACCCTCTGCGCTGGGACATGCAAGGGGTACCTTGACTTAGAACATCTCGTTTCTTCGCACACACGGACATCTGCTTTAAATCAAGGAAGCTAAGTTCTACCGTTAGTTATACAGGTCTACAGGTCGGCATACCTCAAAATTACGTTACCTTACTACCTTTACACCAAAGTTACAAAGACTTTCTTTTGTGTCTAATGATGTTTCCGTGCTATTATACAACTTGGAGGCTTGCCGTCTCTGAAAAATGCGGTGTCTAACGACAAGAGCCTTCTGATAAATCGTCTAGCACTAATCAGCCTCGTGTCCGCTGTCACATCTAACTTCGTGCAAGATCGACACGATCATCGGTACCTTGGCCCGCGCTAGAAAGCCTTGCGACGTACTACGTAATCATCGCAGGTTAATTTACACGCAGTAGCTGACAGCTTTGTGGTGCTATGTTTGAAAAGTCTGAGCAGAACGCTACATGCTGAGTGTCTGTAGAATAGCGTAGAATAAAATACATCACCAACTCTTTTGGAAAACCCCCAATGAGCGTCAGCGGAGATGAGCAGGAAGCAGGCTCTGTACTACTTGATAAATCATAGTATAAGCCTCACCCCAGGCCTTCAGGCCTCCGCGGTCACATGCTCCGAGCGGAGAAGAGCCACGAAAGGCTTTCATGCGTTGCGTTATGGCTCTAGCTCCTAATCTTGTGACAGGATGTGCGCTTGGCGTACTATCTATAGCTATCCTAGTAACGAAAGGATATTTCATCTACATCAAACTAAGTCACCGAACCACAAGACAATCGCTATTGACGAAATTCCTCGAGTTTTCACCGTTAGTGCTCTCTTTCTGCTGGGCAGCTTACCATGTCACGCGCGAGCTCACGCTGGCAACTTCCCTTGATCTTACCTTCGTACTTGCGACGAACTGGACCAAATGATGAACCCAGACATTGGAGAAATTGGTACTTGACTCTTGAGTGTCATCTACGCGCCTGAGATCATGACATTGATCTCAATGGGAGTGGGACACTGGCATAACAGGGGAAACGAGGTAGATCAAACCTGTATTGTGATTATTATTGGTGTGTTATGCAGTTGGAACTTTGGGTACTATGATGTTGCAGTAAAGGGTCACGATCACGCAGGGCAGACCATAGACACAAGCCGGCCAGATCAGGAAGACCGAGATTACCAACCCACCCGATCTTAGTCCTAGACTAGTGGGGGATCAGACAAGTATATATTCGTGATTCTAAACCATAGAAATAAGACAAGGAACTTATTTAACTCTTTATCACTTTGATCCCCTTCTCTAGTTATCTTGGCTCTAATAGTTATAAATAATAAGTCTAGCGTTATAAAGACTATATAGTAGATTCTCCCTACGTACTTTATATAGCTAAAAAGCTAGAAAAGATTAATTATATACTTTTAAAAATCCTCCTTCATAGAAAAAAGAATCTAATTGATCGCACTAAGCCTTGATTAAGTCACGTGTCTCCTTAGTCCCTGTCACCTGACCAAGCGCTGACACTGTAATTGCTGCTTACTTGTTGTCCTGTTGTTATAATTACTGTGCCGCAGGCACATGTAATTGGTCTGATCCTTCCCGTGTTCTGAGGATCGTAACAGACTATCCCTTTAAGAACCCCTGTTACCGTGCTTTTTCCTAGGATCTAATTGAACAATTACTTACGGACTTTGTGTAAAACGTGAAACTTAACAGTGCCTCAGGCTGGTAAACTTGCTGCTCTTGTGCCTTGTATAATATGCCCCTGTAGCTTATCTGTAGGTCTTGCGCTCTGGAGGAGGTAGCTTTCTCTCTGCAGCACTCTCTTTTGCCGTCTCACATGCTCCTTCTCTACTCTCAGCTCTTGCTTCTCTCTTCTCAAGCACTCCTTCTCAAGCCTGAGCTCTTCTTTCTCCAGCCTCAGCTCCGCCTTGTCATTCTTCAATTCTTCCCGCTCCCGCTTCAAGTCTGCCTTCTCCTCCTGCAACTTGTCCACCTCTTCCATAGCCTTGTCACAGAACTCATCCATCTTGCACCCCACCCGCTCGACCTCAGCCTCCCCGCACTCCTCTATCATGTCTTTGAACTCGCCAAACCTGTACTCGGCAACGCACTCAAATTCCAGCCTCTTGCCCTCGAGCTCGTCGAAGAACTGCGCGTCCGCGGCGTTGCGGAGGTGGTTTGCATGGCTCACCGTGTGGTGGTAGAGGCTGCTGAGTTCGTGCTCAATGCGGTGCGTCATATGTTCGCCGAGGGAAACGCCGAGGGCTGAGAGGACCGGTGGTGGGGGGGTGGTGGAAGTCTGGCTTGCCATGGATTGCAGCGAGGGTGTGGGCGATGGCGATGATGCTGTGAGCAGACGTGGCAGGAGCGAGGGTATGAGGGTTTCTAGCATGCTTGGGATGATAGTCGAGGCTGTTTCTTCGATAACACGTCGGAGATCTGGCTTGTTTTGGGATAGAGGGTGCCCTGGGCAAGATGCAACGAAAGGTGCAGGCTTCTGGCTTGTGGTGTCAAGGTTGATATACGAAGGTGGACACTGTAGGCTGGATGCGGTGGACTTTGGCAGGTCTGGAGGCAAGGCGGGGAGGGGAAGAAATCTTGGGTTTGGTGTTGTTGCAGTGGAGGGCAGCGGCTTCGGACTTGGTGTGGCTACGCTGTCCTTCTCAGTTGGACTCGTATGTGTATCTGGATATGGCGAGAGCAGCACTCGCTTCGGCGGCGGCGAGGAGGGCGTTGGGGTGACTGCAGAGTGTTAGCTCGATTTCCATTAAGCGCTCCTTCTCATGCAAGACTTACCATGTCTGGGTCGTTTATTGCCCTCAGTGTACATAGGCGGTGCCTCCTCAACTGGCGCTTCGTCTTCGGTCGTGGCATCGTCTCCAGCGTTTTCAGCGTTAAACACCGACCAATCCTCGCGCCGGTACTGCTTGCTGTAATGTCTTGAGACTGGGAAGCCAATCAGTTGCTCCGGATGGTCAACAAGGGTTTGGAAGATGTTGTGGTGGTCGCGGTGCAGCCAGTTGTAGTCAAAGAGGATGTGGAGCTTGGTGGCCTTGGCAAGGTTGGCGAGTAAAGTGAAGGCAGCCTCGTGGTCCAGCTTGGGCCTCACGGGTCCAAGAGATGATGGAGTCCACACAGGGCACATCTTCTTCAATGTCAGGGACAGCGTCCGTATCTGGGGGTTGCCTTGACGCGACACCTGATCCAGCCGCCATTGGGGAAGGGGAATGGTCGCAGGTCCTAGGGAATTTTTGCCAGGCTTCAAGTTATCGGCATCATACTGCATAATGAAGACGTGCTTAGCATCGTAGCCATGAATGAAGAGCAATGATTGCAGCAGGAGGGAGGCCGTCGCGCGGCCCTCGTTAAACCTGAAGATTAAAGATGATGATACGGGCGATGCATGGGACGCTGGATAGACCAGTACAGGAATGCCACTCCTGCGAAGGTCATGTGTCATATTGCTAGGCTACGAGACTACTCACTAAGACTCCCCTTGCGATACAATCAAGAGGCGCAAGGAACCCACCCACCCGAGCTTTGCGCGTAGCAGAGCAGCTCTGACTCGGCCACAGCACTACCTGGTAGCAACGCCTTTCCGCGCAAAGTACAGGCCTGATTGTTGTCCTTCGTCCGCGCGAGGACCGGCGCCTGAGCAGGCTGAGTCGCCGGATGCTGCGCGTCCGAGGCCTGGTGAAGTCGCAAGGATGGCGGACTGAGTCTGGCGACGTGGGGAGAGGACGAGGGCGACAGGATGGTGTGTAAGAGGAGGCTCAAACCCGAATGCCTTCGCGCTGCTGGTGCCAGCCTGAGTATCACCCCTCGTCCGCGCGGGTGGCCAGAGCCTGTGCTGGGCAGAGTCTCTGAGCGGCCGCGCGAAGAGGCCTTGTGAAGTTCGCAAGGATGGTGGACTGAGTCTGGCGACGGGCAGCGACAACAGTAAAACAGTCGACAAAAAACACAGCGTCTGGGAGTTGTGGTATAGACGACAAAGATCGTTGGAGGTCGTGGCGTTCTGCAGTCGGCGATGAGAGGCAAATGTCGCTGATGATGTTGTCGAGGCTCAAGTAAGGAGGCTGGGAACACACGGCCGCTTCGCGCAGGCACGTGATACCGCTAACCAAAATGAGATGCAATGCTTGGCATCGACAAAGAAACAACGACGCGTTTTTCATGTTCTTTTCCGCAGAGATGCTATCTCTTTGCCGAACCTTAACGGCTCCTCCCGCTCTTATAAAGATGCAGTTACAAAACGACTTGAACCAAGACCTTTGATCATGACTCCCCCCACAATACAAGCGCACCACAAGAAATCATCGCTTTATCTAGTGTCGTAAAGACCCTCTTCTCCTGAGGCTGTTTTCTCTGGTCTTGTCACTTCTGTTCAATCTCAAGCTTACTTAGATCACTTGAGTCTGCCTTCTGACCTTCGTTCTCATTCAAATTTCAACCACCATTGTCCATGTTTTTCCCGCTCGTTCTTTGGCTATCCCAGCTCTCCGTATTCGACTTTTCCTCTTCGCCTTAGCCTTCTGCGCTTTTGACATCATCTTTGTCTCGTTCTTCCTCTCTGATGTCCCCTTCCTCTTCACTTTTCGCATCCTTCTCTTCCTTGGCTCCTCCATCCCCTTCAGACGCTACTGCCCACCTTTTAGGATCGCAACAATATCTCCACTACTCGCAGCATGACTTGGGTCTGCATATTGTGACCTAAATCCACTCTTTGGCAAGGTCCCAGCTAGCGGATTATCCGGAAATTCTTGCTTCCATTGACCTGGGCGTGTTTGTCAACATGGTCATCTAGCCAAAGCCCAGCACGGTCAAAGCGGCCTTTCTCTTTCTTTTCTGATGTCGCAGCAGCGATCTCATCAGCAGCAGTCCAAAGGAGACAAGGCTTTCGCTTTTTTCGCCGTGATCAAAGTCACTGTTGCAGGCAGGCACGCGCCAAATTCGGCGCAGCTGGACCGGCCGCGCCTTGCACGCTTTCGCGAGATCCCAATTACTAGTGGAGCATGCGAAGGCAACGACACGTTAATGCATTGGAGTCCAAGTACACAGGGAAAAGCTGTTACCCAGGTCGTCGGTGATAGCTGGGTGAAATACCTGTGGCTACTGAAGCACAAATAAGTTTCTTGGGAAATCTTTTGCTACTCAGATGGTTTACTAGAGGACTGCATGATGAGGATCAAAGCGGAGCTTCCATCCAGGGCCTAGCGCTGTTGCAGCTAAAAGCCCAGGACCATTGACTAGTTGAGTGTAATTCTCAGTCAAAGGTAACTAAGTGGATGACATGTCAGCTCCACTAAAGCTTCCGTTTAAACAACTCTTAAGGGGTATCAGATATTTAATAACAGACTTGCTGTTCGTTGGTCTACAGGAGCGCACTCTTCGCCAATAACCCTACTAATTATACCAAGCCTGCTGCAATTAGGATGAATGTTCCAGACATTGGAGAAAAGGAGTCAGTACTAAGACGTGAGCTTGGAAATCTTTTCTATCAGCTCAGGTGACCAGTCCCGCATCAAGACGGTACCTTCAAGATCAAGATGGCTCGCTCTTTATAGAAATTATTCCCCTTTCAGATGACCCATCTTCAATCTCGTATGGATCATTTGTTCGGCGATACTGTAGCTCCCAACCGCTCTCACGGTGTGGGGTCAACATGCGGGCAGGCTCTGAGTCATCAATCAAAGTGGGCGCCACGTGTCGCAAGAACAGACGCATGGTTGGGAGCGTACCAGTAATGATGATGAGGCTGGCTTCAATCAGGCTAGTAAATAAGGTCAGAGACAAAACCAAAATCAGCGGAAGAGCTGGAAGGAAGCAGAGCATGGATGCGTGCTCAAAAGGGAATCTTACATCCACAGACTAGGGTACACCGTGTCCCAAGACGAATCTTTCGAAGTGAGCATTGGAGGAAGTAACGCGACGCGTACAGCACTCGTGACACATGTACTAGCTCACGAGTTAGTCTATGCACTCTATACGAGCCATAGCGCACTGTGAAACCTTACATGGAGCCGGCGCTGAAGAGCAGGATCAGCATGATCTTCCGGGATTTGACCATTTGCAGTGCCAAGACCATGGGGATAGGCAATATCAACACGATGATGTCCGTAATGATGTTGAGTACCCAAGTAGCGATATACAATGCCGCCTTGTTCAAACATAGTCCTTCTCTTACTGTGACATCTGTATTCTTCGTAAATGGTCTGCAGGCTGCAAGCAGCGAAACGACGATGCCAACACAGGATCCGATTACGACGAACATGGTCAAATATACGCTGATGCGAAACCCCTTCCCAGGGTTCAAGTTCAAATAAAAGCATAGAAATGATGGTTTCGCAAAAGCCAGCCCCGGTGAGTATAACACTGTCGTTGCCATGGTTATCTACAGTGATGGCTGTCAGCAAGTAGCGAAGCAGGTACTGATCGCTAGAAACTGACTTTGGCAACAGTGTTAAGTTGGTGACCGGTTAGCTCCCAAGCATGTATACCAATCAAGCCAGCGGAAGCTCTATCTGTAGTGCGTTGGTTAGTTTACGGCTTATGTTACAATGGACTATCTCCTTTGGTCGTGACTCACAGACGATGAGGACTTGGACGGGTATGGAGAAGATCTGTGCCATGACAATTGCGATTCGTCAGTTCAGAGAATAACGACGATCGTGGGCTTGATCAAGCACCCACCCACGCGAACAAGAGACACCCTGGTGAATGTGTTAAGTTGGGTTCAGCGCAATATCTTGGAGTCAAACCTACAATCTTCGGAAGCAATCTTTTTTACCAGCACCAGCTTCGTGTACGCTCTGATTGTTAACAGAGTCGTGGCAAGGATAATGCCAACAACACCAACCCAGGTGATGATCGCTTTTCCGCGTCGCTGCGGGTTCTCAAGGTCCACGATGTAGTCGGTCGGCGCAGGAAAAGTAGGCCTGTTGAGATCAGACATCGCTACGTGGGCAAATTTACTTCCAGAAAGCTTCCACAGAAAAGAATAATCAAAGAATTTAAGAAATTCAGCTTGAGAGACGGGGGCATTGGATTGTCTTTATTCTACTTCAGATCATAGGATTGAAAGCATAAAATTGGACGGGCAAGCGCAAAACAGGAGTCAATCAGCCATAACGATGCAGGATTGTCGATTTACCCAACTGCTTACCGTATTGCTGGAAGCCGCCAGGCATTGAGGCACAGTACATTACGTCCCACTATCCTAGATGTCACTTCTTGTAGACATTAGATGAGTCTCTGACACATAAGCTTGCACGATTTCGACTTTGCTTTGTTGGGTATATGCATGACACTTCCCTCTTCCCTCTTTTCTTGACTTTGCTGTTTCGATCATCTAGAATTTCTTGGTCTATAGATTGAGACAGCCTACTCTGCGGTAAAGCACCATGCGGTGGACCACCATAACGAGCGGAGTTGAACTACCTCTAATTAGATTTCTTCATGATTACTCGTTTACTGCAAAAATCGAAATGCTTCGGAAACTCCGGTGGACAAAGCATTGGGTTTCATCTGCCTTAAAGTCAGTAAGTGACTGAGGAGTGGGAAAATTGTTCTTCTACTGGTGTTCAACAGTACAAGCAAAAATTGCGCAACTACCAAGTACGGGATGTTGAGGTATGCCAGGGTTGCGGAAACGGTACTAGGAAGCCGAAGGGGACGAAGTGACCGGGTTGTGGGGCAAGGATGTGCTCTAGGCGCCATGATTGGCCAAGGTGCCTCCATCTACAGGATCAGATCCTTAGCGCGTAGTTCGGAGACCGGGGAGGCCCTAGGGTTTTCAGCCAATACAAAAAGTTCAGTTAACTGTTGTGCCTAGTCATACACATGCCACGCAAAGGAAACTAACGATCTGTTCGAGGAAGGACAGTGTAGCTTAAGAAGATGGTGAGAAAGATGAGAGGCCAAACTCTTTTGAGCGGGTCTTTTGACAGCCGCTGTCATTGTAAATGTGCCATCAGTGCAAGACCTACCATTAGACTAGTTATAGTGTCCCTAGAAATCACGGTATGTGCGTCTAAAGACACCCTTTGCTTGCGTTCTGTTAGCCCTGGTCCGCTGGTTCTGCCCATGTCACGCGAAGGAACGCTAAGGATCCGCTTAGAGGGAAGCACAGTGTGGCACTCACAATCCTTTCGCATTGCTGTCGCCAACTTAATCAACGTAGCCCCACTTCGCTCCATGGTCGTATGGTACCGCCGACATCAAGAGGCACAGGATGCTTTCGCGAAATACTGAACTTGGTCGATCCTCTGCGCTGACAATCAAATTTCGCTCATCCCGGCTGAAACAGCCCGTCATGCTTCGTTTAAACTTTGCTGTACTCGCTGCAGCACTTTTCAACGTATCACATGCTCAAAATCAGACTGATACTGAGTCCACTGTTCAGTTTCTCCTTCCCGGCTACTGCGTAAGTCACCCCTTACCTTGAATTACTGTTCTTATCTTCTACAGTGCACCGTTTTAACCCTCAGCGCTGTTTCCAAGCGTGTCACTTATCCCGGACAAGATGCATACGAAAGTAGTCTTGATTCGTACTTTGACGGAAAGAGCCGGTTGACGCCTAGCTGTATCGTGCAACCAAAGACCGCTGAAGAGGTCTCTACAACTGTGAAGGTTCTTACGACCGCAAATCTTCTCAAGCCTTGCCAATTTGCCATACGGTCTGGGGGTCATACTCCGATCCCAGGCTCCAACAATGTCGAAGATGGTGTGACCATTGATCTGCTGCACATGAACAGTACCACATACAACGCCAGTACCAAGATAGCAAGTATCTTACCAGCTGCGCGATGGGGTTCGGTGTACGAAGCTCTTGAGCCACTAGGTCGCATGGTAGCTGGTGGTCGCGGCTCTACTGTTGGTGTCGGAGGTTTTCTTCTGGGTGGCGGAATCTCACACTACGCCCCTCGTGTTGGACTGTCCTGCGACAACGTGATCAACTTCCAAATTGTCCTTGCTGATGGGCGCATCGTGAATAGTAACAAGAACACAAACGCGGACCTCTTTACCGCTCTCAAGGGTGGAAGCAGTAACTTCGGCATTGTGACCAGATACGATATGGAGACTTTCCCGAGCGAGAATTTGTGGGGAGGTATCGTCACCTATCCCGCATCGACCGCCGACCAGCATTTCAAAGCTCTTATCAACTTCGGTCTGAATCCAGAAAGAGATCCTAACGCCGCCTTAATCGTCTTCCAGGGCTACTCGACCGCCAGCCCCACTGACGTCGTACGGGCTGCTTTTGATTACACAAAGCCTGTGGCTCGTCCGGATGCTTACAAGGAATTCTTCGCCGTCGCCAACAATCTCAGCGACACCACAAAAATACAACCAATGAGTGCAATTGCCGCTGAATTTGGCAGTGATACGACTAAGAGGTCGGTCTCCCTATATTTCGTCGTCTCCGAAAGCCTATCACTGACCCATATGCTTCACAGGGTCCAATTCCGCACTCTTTCGTTCAAGATTGACCTCGCAACCCTCCAAGAGACTGCCCGGCTTTATAAAATCATGCTCACAGAGCTTCAAGCCAAGGCCTCTGGCCAGTGGCGCGTGTCCTGTCTACATCAAGTATGGTCCACAAGTTACACTGCAAACAGCACAGCCAGAGGTGGTAACGCTCTTGGGATGGAGCGCTACAGTGAGAACTTCATCATGTACCAGTCATATCTGTCTTGGTCCGAGGCCAAAGACGACGAACTCTTCATGAATCTCGGGGTCATGTTGACCGATGGCATTCAGAAGTTTGCGGCTGACAAGGGCACCGCTGTGGACTACCTCTACCTTAACTATGCTGATAAGGACCAAGATCCTCTTTCCGCTTATGGTGCTGACAAAGTGTCGTTCATGAAAATGGTCGCACAGAAGTATGATCCTCTTGGTGTCTATCAGAAATTACTTCCTGGAGGGTTCAAGATCTCTCGTCTGTAAGAAGTGACAGCCTTCACACTCGTGTAATTATTTTAAAACGCAAGACCCTTCAGTACCACACCGTTGAGCTAGGGCATACATATAACATAGTAAAACATTGCAAATACAGTGCTTGGCCTACGAAACACCCATCGCTGGCTTTTATGGGCAGAATTTTTTTCAAATCGTTGCTTTCTGAACCCTTGTTTGGACTGCTTGTCGCTTTTGAAGGTTCTCATGCGCCACAGGAACGACCTTGGAGCAAACAGAGCAGACTCCGGGACCATGTGTGATCCGTCTACTGAGTAGATCTCGACATAATGCTGCATTTCCATTAGAAAGCTTCCCAGCCATCCTTAAAGATGTATATTATTCTTTGCTCTCGGTCGTCACAGTTGTCTTGGAACCCACGTACCAGGGTCTGCACCCTCGGTACTTCAGTCTCGTGGTCCTTTCGAGACCTTCGTTTAACGAGCATCCAATCGCCTTTGTCATTGCGCAACAAGCTTTCAGGTTCAATGGTGTGACGCAAATACTCAAATTTGAGCTCAAGCTTTGAATAGCAAGCCTCGCATGCAAAATACTGTAGGGGCCCTGCGCCGTAGAAGTGAACTCAGCAGCGGGCTCTCTACTCTGCATCGTTGGGGAATTAATATAAGCACCTAAGATATTAGAATAGGCACTCTCATTGCTCTAATGTATTGGCAGATGGCTGCACAGGCAGTTTTAACAACAACTAAATAAGAGTGAAGGTACCTACATTTCTCCGCTTTATAGGATATCGCAAGAGGTAGAAGGGAAAATTGGGTTCCCAGCTAGGGAGCGAGGTTGAGATACTCCCATAACAGTCGCAATCTGGTTCCGCGCTCTACCAACACATGGTGATTGACAACGATCATAACCCGGGATCTGACCGTGATTGTTACGATCCAGGTCACTAAGCCCAAAAGATCTAGGCGGTGCGGAGAAGATTACTCCTAGAGAATCCTAAGCAAGCCTCTCAGATGGCACGTTGTCAGTGTGGGGTTGATAGTGGCGTACAGCCGGGTAACGTTGTTTTTGCATTGTTGAGTGGTCTGCACAATGCGCCGCGGCGGCCGTAAGTGCAATCAACGAGAGATTTCTTTAGGACAAGCTGGTCTGCAAGATTTCATTCATAGTCTTTTTTAATTGGAACAGGTTTTTCTTCGAACGCCTTGGGCAATTCTCTGGTATCGTTAATGACCCGGCATGGATCCAAGACCGTGGCCTTAAGCTCGATATCATACTTGATAGCCATGGCTTTTGAGTCGCCTGCTAGACCGTGCAGAGCATAGACTTTGTCACGTATGTCTATAGAGTGATATAGCTTAAGCAAAGTTGTAAGATCTTTGCCTCCCTCCTACTATGCTTTAGCTCTGATGATGACTGCAGCCGGACTGTCCAATACAGCCAGAGCATTGATTACATGTGTCGCACGCCCCCAATTTAGGATTACTTGAAGGTTATTAAGAAGCTGTTCCAGATTGTTCCATTCGAGACTTTAGTCCCCACACATAGTTGTCGCTCTTTTTGCAAGCATGATCTCTTGCACGATCCACTTCCTCGTCCAGTACTTGCGTCCGCACAAGGTCAGAACAGCACACGCTTGTTGAGCCTTGCAGCACTTGCCAAAGTTGGTGTTTCCGGGCTTGAACGGCTCACGTCGCTGCAAGTAACGTATTGTGAGATCGCTGTCATCGTTCGCAGCGCATAGACACACGTATACGCAATGAGCACTGCTGTATATCTGACGCATCAATTGTGCCTGTTGATTGCGCTCTCGGTTGTTACTTGATTGATAGAAAGGGCGTCTATCCATAACAACAAAGACTGCGGCTGACGGGGTAGGTGACCCCGTTGAGTTCGATCTCGTCGTATCGTTCAATAGGACCCCAGGAGTATGACAACGCGACGTAGGGAGTACTCTTATCACTCAGTGTACACTTACGTACGGTGCATTCGATAAGCTTTGAGTCGTGTTGAAGCTCTAGCTTGGTCAACCTGATCTCTCGATTTCTGAGTTGTATTGGCGCCGTGGCGTAAGGATCTCCCACGATTCGATCGAAGCACAGATTGGAATACCAGTGACAATCATGTCCAGCGGATGGATTATTTGTTCGAAGATTAATGCAGGTTGGGAGCTTACGCTGCAAGACACGAGACGGAACCTGACAGCAGGCGTAATAAGCGTTGTCACGGAGGCTGTGCATTAGGTACAGAGTCTCGAGACCCGAAGGCTGCCACATTACAGCCTGAAGAAAGCGATCTGGAACAAACCTTAGGCATTACCACTGTATAGACAGATAGTAGATCACAACAGCAGCACTATTGCCAGATTTTAGGCCTTTCCTGGTCCTTCACTCATACTTGATGAGTGACTTCCTAGCTGGAATTGCCTCGAGGTTACTGTGTACTTTGGTACATAATAGATAGCTAGCTGCTACAATAACGCAACCCTCTCTTAACTGTAGATAGACGATAGAGCAGCTATAAGCATTTCCAAGATAGTATACACCACTACACACAAACCCAGCAGTTAGAAAAACGAAGAAACGAAGCGTGCAGTGATTAGCTGATTAACCTACGCATTAACGTTATCCTTCCAAGACTTCTATGCACTTACATTAGTTGCGAATACACGACTGCCTTTTAGCTTCATTCCTCAGTGTTTTGTAATGGTTGAGTCGGCTATAACTATTCGTTCTATATTATTTTCAAGCACTCAAAGAATATGCGTGTGGAGTAAGACAGAGAAAGTGCAAGCAAGAGAGCACAAGTCTCGATCTTAGAACAGTAGCGTGCCACTCTCGGCTATGGGAAAGTGATAGCAAAGATCAAAATCTCTTGTTCTGATACTTCCAGCGCACCCTCACGTGCTAACCTTCTCAAAGCGCATCCCCTCGTTCAAATCGCAATGCTCCGCCTTCCAGCTATCCTTGAAGTAATACTCCCTCGGCGTCCAGGGTCCCGAGTTTCCACACTTTGGCATCTTGCTCAGACTGCTCTTGACGTAGGTACTGCTCAAGGGGCTGATGTTCAGAGGGTCCTTCTTCTCTTCCTCGGAGATGGAGGGGATGGCAGCCGTGTATCCGTTTTCATTCATGTGTTTGATTACGCGCGTGAAGAGGCGTGATGCAGTGTCGGAGCCCAGCGTCCATGAGGCGTTCCAGTAGCCGATGATCTGGCCCATGTTGGGCACGTTGGAGAGCATGGCGAAGCGCCACATGTACTCGCTGGGTACGTCGACTTTTTTGCCGTCGACGGCCAGATCGATACCGCCCAGGAACCGCAGGTTCAGCCCGGTGGCCGTGATGATGATGTCTGCGTCGAGCTTCTCGCCGCTGTTCAAAAGGATACCATCGCTGACGACGGACTTGATGGTGTCGGTTACGATGCTGGCTTGTCCGCTGTTGAAGCATTTGAAAAAGTCGCCGTCTGGGCACAGACACAGACGCTGTTCCCACGGGTTGTATCCTGGCTTGAAGTGTGGGTCGATGGGGAAGTCGGGGGGGAGTTGCTTTTTCGCGGCGCCCCGGATAAAAGCGGCGGCGCGATTGGGGAAGTGGATGCAGAAATAGTAGAGCAGGATTGGGACAAGTGTAAACTGGAAGCCTGTGACATGTGAGCGAGTGGTTCAGGCCGGAAGTTTGAGAGGGAAAGGCAACGTACGCTTCCACTTCAGCACCATCCACTGCGGCAGCAACCTCTGCCAGAGCGGCGGCGTCGAGTTGTTGCCTGGCTGCGGCAGTCCCATGATGTACGACGGGCTTCTCTGCAACTGCGTGACATGGCCGACCCCGCCGTCGACCAGCGCAGGAAGCAGCGTAATAGCGGTGGCGCCGCTCCCAATAACCACGACCTTCTTGCCCTTGTAGTCCAGATCCTCGGGCCAAAACTGCGGATGGATCGTCTGGCCCTTGAAGTTGTCTGCGAGCCCGGGGATGTGTGCAAACATGGGCTTCTCATAGCTGTAGTAGCCGGTGCCGAGAATCATCCACTTGGCCCAGTACACGACTCGTTTCTTCTCGCCCTCGCCGCGGCCAACGTCGACTTGCACCTGCCATCGCTGCTGCTCGGAGCGCCAGTCGGCCGAGGCGACTTTGCTGTTGTAGCGGATGCGCGGTGCAATGTCGAACTTCTGCACCGTCTCCTGCAGATATGCGAGGATGTTGTCGCCGGTGGCAATCGGATTCCGCGCCTTCCATGGGTTGAACTTGAAGCCCAGCGTGTGAAGGTCCGAGTCGGAGCGCACGCCAGGGTACTTGAACTGCGACCAGGTGCCGCCGAGCTCGTGGCGGCCTTCGAGCACGGCGTACGAAGAGGTGGGCAATTCGGTTTGTACGCGGTAGGCGGCGTTGACGCCAGAAATGCCTGCGCCGATGACGAGCACGTCGAGATGCGTTTCGTTGTCAGCATAGCCTGCTGTGTGGCTTGTTGTGGTGGTGGTGGTGGTGGCGTGGCGGTTCATGCTGGCCGTGTGAACCCCTGGTACCTGCTGACTGCTGGCGCAAGGTTTCGCAGACAATCTTCCAGGCGAGCTCGTGGTGAGAAGGATTGGGCAGTTGAAGTGTTACAGGAAATTGAAGTGTTACAGGCAACACTCGTTCAATGCGGTGCCAGGGAGGATCTGGAGCGTGGACTGGGAGGCACAGACCTAAGTATGTCGCACGACTCCGCACTCCGCAGCGCCCGACGCTATCGATCTTCACCTTTCTTGACCTTTTCCCACCGGCAGCACGCTCGTCCGCAGCCAAGGCCTCCGAGAGCGAGCGCCATCATTGGGTTGTCTTGCGCGCGTGCTGGCTCGACATGTTGTTCCACTCCGTCATCGCTCCATTTCTCTCGACATGTGTGCCTCGGCACGTCCAAATGAGGCAACGTGGCGCAGTGCTGGCCGCATTTGGCCTGGCTCGCAACACCAACACCATCGCCGCTGTCTCTACCCCACACACAATTCAGGACAAGAGAGCGAAGTCTAGCTGTGCCTAGGTCCGTGGCAATTGAAACCTCCGAGGCTCTCGCACGCTTTTGCGCTCTCGGCTGCCGAGCGAGACGCGCCACCACTGATCAGCCATCGTAGAGCACATAGTCTCCCAACGTACCACGGCATACGTGGTGCACATATTTCGAGGGTACACTTGCGACCATCATGGCGAAATATCCATCATTACAACAGTCGAATTTCCGATGCTAAGAGATATCATTGCGTGGCCATCGAGGCCTACTGGTTTGATAGAAAGTTTCTTCTTTAAAGACTTCCAACGTTATCCCCCACTCAACGCAAGTCGAATATATACAAGAAGTCCGTACCGCTCACAATCAGTTCTCACAGGAGTTTCCACCCCTACAAGTACCTCGCGAACCTAGTCCTGCTGACCCAACCAAGGGCAGGGACCTCGCGCTTGCTCATCTGCTTCACGCTCTCAGCGTAATCGCTGGTGCCCTTGCTAGGCTCCGCGTCTGCGCTCTTGCAAGTAGGCCGCGCACCGTTCTTGCCCAGCTTACCATCCACGGCGGCGAAGTGCTGCTTCTCTGATGTCGTGGCAACCATGTTGGTAGCAGCGTCCTCGGTCCATCCATTGATGAAGTCGCCGTGGCTGCACCACGCAGCACCGCACGCCAGCTTACCGGGGAACGTGCCAGACCAGCCGTTGGGCAGGACCTTGCGCAGGTCGTAGCGCACCGAGAAGCGCAGCTGCGGCATCGATTTCATGCCCGTGGGGCAGTAGTTTGCGGTGCCGTGCGACTTGGACTTGTACGCCGTCTCGAGCGTCTGCTCGTTGACGCACTGCGGGAAATAAAGGAGCTGCTGCAGGTGCGTCGAGCATGCCTTGGATGGAAAGCCGTTGCTGTCCAGTGCCGAGGCGTCGTCGCCTTCGCAGAACCACGTTGCTTTGGCGTCGGCCGGCATGGCGCTCGCGCTGGTTGCGGTAGCGTCGCCGGCGACCATCTTCACGTTCTGGGGGATCGCGACTTCAGCCGGCGTCTCGCCCAGGTTGTAGTACGCACTGAAGCGCATGACAGGGATGGGCTCGTAGGTCGAGCCATCGGCGGTGTAAAGCGGTGTGGGGATCCAGTACACGGAAAAGTCGTTGGGGTTCTGGGCGTTTGTGCAGCCGGCCTGGAGCTCGGCGGACGTGTTGGTGTTGGCTGTGACGGCGTCGGAGCCGAAGAAGGAGTGCAAGTGCGACTTGTCGTACGAGCCAGGAAACACAATGGGATCGACGTTCTTATACATGAAAGGAGAGGCGACGTTGACCTGAGTATAGGCGCTGGCGAGCTGGGCGAGCAGACCGGCGCTCAGAAGGAGGACGTTGGAAGGAGACATCCTGTGTCTGTTGTGTGAAACGAGTGTGATTACTGAAGGTAAAGAACGAAAGAGGTAGAGAGAATGGAATGAGTGAACTGCTGGAGACCTAAAACGCGTTCGCACCGTGAGTATTTATTCCTCAGATAGGCGCAGCAATGCATGCCGCTGCGCAGAAACATACTCTTCCTCTTTCGTGCAGCCTCTGCTAACTCGGTTTCAAGATGCTCGTCTGTCTTCTGTTAAAGCAACCATTCTGAGCCGCGTTGCCGCGCTACTTCGCCTCGCCTTGATTTCAGCACCGATTATAGAACCACAGCCTGCCTAAGAATGATCGTGCGGTGGAGACGGAGCATGAGTGCGGGACGCTGCTGCGATCCGCTTGCTCTGTGACAGGCGCGCTGATTGGCCAACGTTGCGGCTCAAAACACTAATTCCCGTGTTGACAGCACTGAAACACACCCATTCATTTTGTTCCAAACGCCAAGAAAGGGAAGCGGCAATGCCTTGTAAGGGTGCTTCTGTGGCTCAGTCATCTTCATAAGGCATATGCTCCGCGCGCTCGCGCTCGATGCGTTCCAGATGTGATCGCTGCGGGATAGGTTGTGACATTCAACGAGATCTGAGAGCGACGCACAGAGCAAAGTCCGAGAGCGAAGTCCTTTCAGCTTCTAGCCATTCTGGTCATTTCTCTCCATTGCGAGTCGATATGCACAACGGATGACTTGTGACGACAGTTTCACTGCTAGTATTGATGTAGACTTTGCTACGCAGTGACTGAGAACGACAATCGAGACATCAGACATCAAGAAACTGACTCGATGACAATGGTCGACCGACCTTACCAGAAGCGGCTAATGCAACGTCGCTTACATCAGAATCTACCTTAGGTAGATACAACACTTCCTCTCTCACGACTTCGCATCCTTGACATCGGCCCTCTTCACTTGGAATTCCGCGCCATGAAGATAGTTTGGCTGCGTGTAAACCGCAGACTCGCTTGGCCGGGGCTACTGGCTTACACCAGAATAGCAACCAAATCTCAACGAAAACCCTCTTGACCCGGACACTTGCAACTCTTTGCGCGGCATCATCGTTTATGATTGCAAAACGTACTAAGTCAGAAAAGCCCATCG
Source organism: Ascochyta rabiei (assembly GCF_004011695.2). Classification (NCBI taxonomy): domain Eukaryota; kingdom Fungi; phylum Ascomycota; class Dothideomycetes; order Pleosporales; family Didymellaceae; genus Ascochyta; species Ascochyta rabiei. The sequence goes on from NC_082416.1 coordinate 157,728, forward strand.
ATCACGACAGCAGAGTCGACTACCACAGAAGCTTTTGAGCAAGACACCATCGACCATAATGATGATGCGGCTGAGTTCACTCCCGGTAAACAGGAACAGAAGGGTTTTTCTTCACGACATTCACCTTCTTATTTATTAGGGTCTACCACTTAACTGAAAGCATAGTTGGACTGTCTTATATCGGCTCAAGAATCGGTCTAATGAGCGATATGCTCTTTTACGGCTTGACTTCAGATCAGCCGATCCAGCATCTCACCAAAAAGTACGGCGTTGAACGACCAAAGCCAGAATACAGCCTACCTCCCACCATTTTTGGGTCATCTTTATTCCCAGCTAGCCTCTCCATCTACGGCCAGACGTCACTTCCACTAGGCGGTGATACTGCTGGGAACTCCTTCCGTCGGTTTGGGCCCATCACTGTGGTGTCGTCCATCGCCAATTATATGATCGACACTTTCACGGTTCAAGCTGCGTCCGACATGGCTGCGGTCACCACTTTATGATCAGTGTTTACCGCTGCCCTTCCCTTTGCCTGCCCTGCACATGTACGGCACATTGAACGGGGGCTGAGGTAATTGTCTGCTTGGACTCGTCGCCTTGGCAGGCTGTGGTATTCTCCGCTTTTTTGGCTCTACGGTGAGGCCCTACGTCTGGATACTTGATTTCAGATGAACTATGAAGTTGCAGTACACTAGTAGTTCGTGGGATAGAAGGTCGTTCATTCGCCTGCGCGATCGTTTCAAAGACGGCGAGTTCAAGTGCCAGTTAGGCTGTGTTATTGGAGCTTGCTTTTCGCTTTCGTTGAACAGTGCGAAGAACAATCACCCTCAATACAAAGATAGGGTTGGGAACAAAGACCGAGAAGATGTTTACGTGTTCGGCCACACAGAATCGACAGCTCTCGTCACGATGACTTTTCGCATTCATGTGAATTAAGATGGTGCACGTGCACTATGGTCTCCGGCGAAAGTAGAGTCCCATGGCCAATGCGGTGGGTCTTGTGCGGACACGCCTGTCAATGTATACAACAAGCGCGCACAGACGCTAGTACAGTTAACAAAGAGAGAAGATGTCTGCTAATTAGTGTAAAGCCAAGAAAATCTTGGAAGTTGGTCTTGCTAATCCCCTGCTTTTCCTCTACATTGCACTGGTCACGGGACTCTACATCCGCCGGAGACCATAGTATGCTGCGGGCGAACTCAGGGTCCGATCCGTAGCGCCAGGGTGGGGTGACGTGGGGCTGGGTTATTTTCCGGCAGCTTCGCACCAACAAGCTTTCGGGTGCAATCAACGAATCACGCAAAGATCGGACGTCACATGGACATGGAGCGCGTTTCTGCAATTTAACATCGGCGTAGGTTACGCGCCAGCGAGCTTTCGTAAAGAGTTCCTCTGGTGCAGCGTATGTACCGGCTTTGATGCGATTTCGGTAAACCCCGTTGAACTACAGACCTACGACTTGAGCTTTCCTTACCATCAAAATACACTTAAGAGGTTCAGGAACTAATGTAACGAATAAGAGGTATGCTTGGAAATTTGGAGTAAACGATCCTTTTTGGTGATGTGTGCGCACGTGGCGTACCAGTAAGATCTTGCTTTTGTCCTCCATCCAAAAATCCCTCAACCTCTACCTGCAGTCCCCTGCCCAAAACACCATCCGGCTAACTGCACGTGGAAAAATGCCTCAGACGATAAGCTTCCTTGCAAGGAACCAACCAAGGCTTTTGACCTGTCAAGACATTCAGTTGTCACAGATTCTGTCAGTGCTTAGGATCTGGTAGAGATAACGGCGTAGTATAAATGTCTTCTTAACGAGTAAAGATCGTGTTCGACGGTAATACTACGAAACGCGATGGAAAGCTCAGATAAAGCACCAGGCGAGACACTGCAACCAGTACGGTCCCACAATACTCAGGCTGTTGGTGGAGTAGTTCACCTACGATCTCATGCAAAGTTACCCGGTCACAAGAATTCCGTCGATCTCGCCCAGGGGAAAGAGCTTGAAGATCCCGAAGACGAGGATGCAGGTTTACGCGATGAGCGCGATTTTAAGCGCAGTCAGGTATACACAACGTGCGTTGGTTCAACGAACTTACTGACGACGCGCAGGCCTTCAGCCTTAGCCAGGTCTTCTTACTGGCGTACCAATCGGTCGGTGTGATCTACGGCGACATTGGTACCTCGCCTCTTTACGTGTTTTCATCCACGTTTACAGAGGCGCCGAACCATGCGGATCTGCTCGGGGCCTTGTCCCTCATTCTCTGGGCAGTGACTTCCATGGTGACGATCAAGTATATCCTGATTATCCTTCACGCAGACAACGATGGTGAGGGTGGTACATTCAGTACCTACTCGCTTCTGTCAAGATATGTGAGCATCCAGAGATCGAAGGCTTTAAACTCGTTGCTGAAAATGAGTAGGCAAACATTGCTAATCGCGATCCACGAGAAGCTACTATGATTCGTTCGTTTTGTCTTCACTGGATTCGGTGTTGGTACTGATGTTGTGCAGGTATGCAAAGATATGCCACCGACGATCTTGGTCGCTCCACCAAGACTATCCGATCATCCATTGAGAATTCTAGGTTCTTCCGCGGCCTCTTGAAGGCCATCGGAGTACTTGCAGTGTCCATGGTCATGGCTGATGGCGTCTTGACTCCCGCTCAGTCTGTTCTTGGTGCAGTACAGGGTTTGACTGTTGTCAAGGAAGACATTTCAAGGTCGACTATCGTTGGTGTCACATGCGCAATCCTTATCATGCTGTTTGTGATTCAGCCTCTGGGAATTAACAGACTCACAAGAGTGTTTTCGCCCATTGTCATAGTTTGGCTTTTGTTGAATGCCGGTTTTGGAATCTACAATCTGGCCAAGTAAGTACCTGGACTCCATGCCATGTACTCATCCATCTCTAACATTCTCAGGTACGACTACGCAATATTGAAGGCGTTCAATCCGTACTATGCTTTCGATTACCTAGCACGGAACAAACATCACGGGTGGAGAAGTCTTGGGGGTATATTGCTCGCTTTTACCGGTGTTGAGGCACTCTTCGCGGATATTGGTGCTTTCAGCCGCCATGCGATTCAATTGAGTTGGCTTAGCTTTGCTTACCCTTGCCTCCTGCTGGCCTACAGCGGCCAAGCTGCTTACATCAGCGAACACCCGAACGCTTACTCCAACCCGTTTTACAACTGCGCTCCTCCGGGCTGGCTCATTTTCTCCCTGATAGTGGCAATTGCCGCTGCCATTGTGGCTTCGCAAGCCATGATCACAGCAACATTCCAGGTAATTCCATCCTGCGAATTCTCTGCTTGTCTCACTAACACCACAAAGCTACTCACGCAGATCATGAAGCTCTCGTACTTCCCACAAATCAAGGTCGTGCATACGTCTACCGTTTACCACGGTCAGCTCTACGTGCCGAGTGTCAACTGGCTACTTATGATTGGAACTGTCCTTGTAGCTGCGATTTACAATAACACCACATCTCTCGGTAACGCTTATGGCGTGTGTGTCATGTTCGTCACATTCTTTGACACCTGCATGGTGACGCTGGTTGCCATCTTGGTATGGGGAATCAAGCCATACTTCGTCTTTCTTCCTTGGCTTGTTGTAGCTTCTTTGGATGGCGCTTTCTTGTCATCTGCTCTTACGAAAGTTCCGGATGGTGCCTGGTTTACAATCCTCCTGGCATCTATCCTCGCGTCTATCTTCATATTGTGGCGCTTTGGCAAAGAGCAGCAATGGTTTGCAGAAGCCAGCGACCGATTTCCGACTACGCACTTTGTCAAGACTGGCCAAGATGGTCGATTGTACCTGACCGAGCTATTCGGCCACAAGCCTGTTGGCCCTATGGAAGGCTTTGGCATTTTCTTCGACAAAGCTGGCGAAACCACACCGATTGTGTTCAGCCAGTTTATCCGCAAGCTCGCTGCACTGCCAGAGGTTATTGTGTTCTTCCATCTCCGGCCCCTAGATCAGCCATTCGTCGAACCAGAAGATCGTTACAGTGTTTCTCGGCTGGCAGTTCCCAACTGCTATCGACTCGTAGTTCGACATGGCTACATGGACGAGGTCATCACACCGGATCTCGCATCCTTGATCTTCGAAAAAGTTCGCAATTACATCGTCGAGCGCGCCCTTGAGCGCGAAGGCGAGAAGCTTGCCACCACATCCAGTACTCATACTGTCAGGCAGCTCGCTGATATGGAGGGCCTCAACAACACGAGCAATGCATCCGGCATGTCTGCAACAGGAATCTCTACACCACCGCGTAGTTCAACAACATCTTCCCGCCTGGAAGCTTTAGAACGCGCGTACAATCACGAGGTGATCTACATCATCGGCAAGGAGCAGATGAAAGTCTCCGTGGGTACGAACATCGTGCGTCGGTTCTTTATCAACGCCTTCCTATTCATTCGAGATAGCACACGAACAAAGATTGCAAGTCTCGACATACCACTCGATAGGGTCATCGAAGTTGGCTTTGTGAAAGATGTTTGAGTACGTAGCTTAGTTTGTAACATTGACACAATCACAAAACGTCTTGCCGTTTATTCGATGGAAGCGTCATATGCGAGACCAGCACTTTGTCATATCTTTGCTTTGGCCGGTGCCGTAGTCCGCCGTCCATGCACATAACATATTCCCCTAATCCTCTCCGCCGCTTCACCCCACAGCTCGTTTCTCAGCAAGCTGTACACGCCCATCTTGGCCTTTCCTTGCACCTCTCTTGCCTTCTTTAGCGCAACGTCCAGCATCGTTTTTGGATCAGCGATTTGGTCTACGATACCGTCCTCCAGTGCCTCTTTCCCCGTCCACCGATGCGCCTCAAGTAGCATCTTTCGCGCGACTTGTGGTCGCAATTTCAAACGTGGGAGGTATCCGATGCCGGGGAAGTGGAGGCCAAGGTCGACGGGAGGCATACTGAAGAAGCCACGGTTAGAGTTCATGATTCGGTAGTCGTGTGCTAGGGCAAAGGGACAGGCGCCACCGAAGGTGTGCCCGGTTAGGAGCGCAATCGTAGGGAATGGATAGTCGAGGAGTGTGGCAAGGAGCTATCAGTGCCATGTTAGCAATGCTTTCATTGGACGCCAAAGTCGACTGCTATGTGTTTGAAAAGACGAAGGGGCGTACTGGGAAGAAGCCATCACTGTTTGCGTGCGGATTGGTGTCAGACTCATCCAGCTCCAACCCCGTGCACCAAAACTTCTCATCGTTACCTCGAGTGACGACGCAGCCTTCCGAGTCGGAGCCCAACTCTCGCTCAATGTCTCTTAGTGTGCACACTATCTCTTGTGTAAACTTCACGTTGAGCCGGTTCTCAGGCGGTTTTTTCATCGTAATGACGAAAACGCGGTCATGGCGATCGACGCGCAAATTCGTATATGAGCCCAACGCCATTGTACCTACGAAAGAGTATTTCAGTGCAGATGTGCAACGAGGCTGCACTATTCAGCTAATTAAAAACAGCTTTAGGCTCGGTCTGGCGGAATGGCTGGCTGGTCACGCATCTGTTCTACGTAGGCCTGAGGATGCTGTTTGGACTTGCGAACCCGCGACAGCGGGAGCGAAACCTCGGCACAGGAAATGCGGAGATGTGGGGTACCGGTAGCTCGGATCCCAGTCCATGGGCCCGCGGTTTTCGGTAACTGACTCCCACAGATGACTCGATTCATTTTGGCCCAGGAGCGCCAAAAGTGGATTAGGAGACTATCGTGCAAGGCTGCTGGCAGTGGGTCTTGCGATGCTCTACAAGGGGGGTGCCTGAACGGAGTAGAAATACGATTTGCCACAGCTGGGGTTTTCTTCTTGTAAAAGATCACTAGATGCTTAGTGCAAGCAGCTCGTGTTCCTGCTCCGTTCAGGCACCCCCCCTTGTACCAGCCCAAGCCGCCCTGGTCCCAGTCGGTCATCAACCAATTGCCCATAGCATACGGGTCGAACCATTGTTGTGACTGCAGTAAAATAGGCTCAAGAGAAGCTTCGGTCGCAACCTGATTGTTTATCTTGTGTTGTTGAGCAGCAACGTCGGCCGCAATGTCGTGGTGGTTGTTCGGCGTACGCAGACCTTGCAGTATACCGGCCATTTCAAGCTCCCTCAGCGTGAATGTTGCAGACTGTGGAAGCCGATGGTGGATCGAGTGCCACATGTGACAGAGGTCAAGCCCAAAGCCTGAAAAGAATTGTGCTGTTGTGTTTGGAAGACTGCTGTCTGGAAATTGACCAAGACAAGGGCTTTGTGTTGCCTTCTCTCAGATGTCCATCCTAGTAGCGGATTAATACAAGCGAAAGATCCAGGAGTTGATTACAATCTTACAAATGCTTTAAACTGCCTACAGCTGTAGGCCATCGCTTGCTCAACCCTTTAAATGCCCGAGCTAAGACACTGAGATTCTGCTCGGCTAGACCTACAGTTTCTGAATATCGATAGCATGATTGCTGGGCCATACCAGCCGTCAAGCAGTAGAACGGGAAAATGGGACCTAGGTATCGGAGTTCATCGCGAGCCATAAAGTTTTCGAAGATGCCCGCAACATAAGACGATGCTAAAAGAGAGGCTGTTGAAGGTGCTAGTTTAGGATCAAGTGGTCGATTCAAGATGATCAGCACAGTGAAATAGAACGTGAATTTGCGTGCCTCGAAGTTGTATGAGTTAAGAGGCCGCCTTTCTATCGGTTTGCATAGCTGCAGGTGCTCCGGTAGGGTCCTGAGCTATCCAAAAAGCCCATCTTCGAGAGGTAGCTTCTGCTCCTTTAAGCCTTATTTCCGCAGATAGCTTTGGGTGAGATCACCTAGAGAGGCTGTCAAAGACATATCTTCTTGCGGGGAAATAACATGCCTAAGATGCACGAAACGCCCACATATGTTGAAAAGAGGTCAGCAGAACTTGTCGCGCCATCGAAATCAAGGACAGAGATGGGCGCAACAACGGCAAGTTTCCGATCGATGGCACGAGTCCTTCCATGACTAGCATTGATCAGACAATCGCGCAGAACCAACGACCACCAAATCCGTTTGCGCAGTCCAGTATCAGCTTTGCCCGTAGACTTACAAGGCTGTCGGTGCAAGCCTACCTGATAGGCAAGACCAACGCACAACTCGTACCCAGAATCCACTAGTGTCCAGCGACACACGCTTAGGCCCTTCAGGGCTCCACCATTGTAACAGGCAGGCAGATACAGTGTTAATGATAGAGTCATCTTCGGCACCCATCTAGAATAGGAGCCTGGCTTTCTTGTGGAAGTCTTCTGAGGCATAATCCTGTACTGGAGCACTGACTCTGCTACCAGCTAGAAAGATTGCATGTTGAAGTAACAAAGATGTTGTGCCAGGGCTGCGTTCGTCTTTCCAGCTACGCTCAACGACTGGAGTCCAAGGATAGCATCGCGTCTAGAATGCATCAAGCACATTCCCCCAACCTTCTGCCGAAATCGACCTCGGACCTCAGGTCGTGGTCTTCCAACAAGGGTGCTTTACCTGAAGCGAACGAGATGCTGGTTCTGTCACAGTAGCTGTCACTTGCTGCATGAGTTGTAGTCACGTCTTTGGGGACATTTTCTGGCTGTGCCGGGATAATGTCTTGTTCGACTTTTTTTTTGGTTCACGGGCGGCGGAGAACGGCTGAACGTGAACCTTCTTTTTTTGCACTCTCGAGGTACGCATCGTTGGCCAACGACTTCATCAATATCGCAGCGCAATTTCTTCTTGTGACAATTCACACACGCTTTGATGGTTCGGCGCGCCTGTTGCTCCTTATCTATTGGCGGGGCCATCTGCACACGAGACAGTCTGATCGAAAACATATTGGCATCAGGAACAAGAATTGAGTCCATCTCCAGGTGCCACAGATGTGACCGGGAGAAGCTATCAAAGGAGGTGGAAGCTGGAAAGAGTGTTCGCGTTTGTGTTCATGTTTGGCGGAAACTCTGGCACGCGACCCAGAGCGGAGCTGGCTGGGCTTTTCTGCACCCCAGTCATCTCAAGTTGACGTCAGAACAACTCTTTGATTTCCAGCAAGGTAGGCATTTTCAACGATTGCTAGAGACAATGAGCCTATTCTGGGGGGGGGGGCTGTGGTTGCCAATACAAACATGCTGCTTCAAGCTCAAGATCAGCCACCAACAACCGCCCGGCCCAGCTGCAACACCGCCCCCTTGCTTCCCTCACTGCCTCTCGCTTCACCCATCAGATCCGGCTCACCAAGCAATATTGACTTCCCTACCAGCCTCCATATATCCGCTCCATCATCGCCTTTCCCTGGTCGTAAAAGCCACACTCGCAGTGGTATGCATGACTCACCCACCAAAGCGGTTGGCACAGCAGCTCTCAGCTCCTCGACCGGCCCGTCACGGAAGTGCTTGTTGACGTGCGTTGTAGTAGCAAAGCCTCTTTGGCCGTCTGCTGTGCATTGAAGCCGGTATGTAGAGGTGCTGATGTAGTACATGGACCGCGGGTCGGTGAGCCACGTTAGGAATAACTGGGCATCTTCGAATGAGAACGTGGCAGGTGGCGGGATGCTTAATAGCATTGAAGTTGGTAAGAGTTGCGCTATGAGCCTTCGGGCTGCGACGTGTAGAGTCGGGTTGGGTGCTAGGTCTTTGAACAAGCCCTGATTGTAATTTGGACCTACGACGTCTGTTTTGAGTTGTGCCCAAAGCCTCTCTGTGAAAGAATAGCCATTTGTGATGCAAGAGGCGAGAAAACTGCGACGCGAATTATCAATTTCCGCATCAGATTTACATCCAAACGTGTACGACTCTCCTACCGGGCCATGCGTCCCTGGTCGTGTGGTCGCTATTGTCTCGGGAAATATTTGGTAGGTAAGCCTGAGTTCTGCCTCCTGGGCCAGCTGCCATGCTGCGGGTGGCTGAAGGAAAACCACATCTAGTTCGATCTCCTGTTTTGAGATGCGATGAATGCCGCGAAGTCCTCCGAGCTTGAATTTAGGAATCGAGGTATCATCAGCTGCGACGTGCCTCTGTAACCAGGTTCGTCTGTCAGTCAGCTTAACACTCGTTGTGCCATGGAACATAGTTAGCGGATAAGGTTCTCCTGCTGCAAGAGCCAATAAGGCACTCAAGTAAAGAACCTCATCTGTAGTCCTCAACGAATGTCCATGGTACGCGAGTCCAAGCCCACACATGTTGATCATCACGCTCAGCCTGTCCTCCAGATATAGGCAGCCTTTCCGCGCCACACCATTGTACCTTGCCATAAGGCTACCTCTCCATCCAGGTACTCGTTCAGCCGTGTCCATGGCTGTGAATATGGCCTGCCCTTTAGCATCTGTCACCACGCTGCTCACTAAATCAGGGAAGGTCTGCAAAGCAACCACCATGATATAATGCAAGGTGTACCATTTAATCTTTACGGTCGATCCTTTGGGTCCGTTCACAACAAATGTGGCGTTATGTATTTCGTTGCACTGTCTCTTGTCGGTCCAGGGTTCGTTGACGCTGAACTCATGAAAGCACCACGCCCTCTCCCACCACCGCGCAGCGTTGACCTTGTGGTAGAAACTTGCAAAAGCGCCCCATTCATCTTCAGGAGGAACCCATGCCCGTTCGTATTTCGTCTTCTTTTTACTGGGATCGTACTTCTCTGGCAACGCAGCTTCTTGCTCGTCAAGGTACACTTCTTCCAGAAGCACTAGGAGCCGTATGCAGGATCGATATATTACATCCATGGCTGCCACCGACTTCTGCTTATCGACGGCAGATGCTTGGTCGATGCAGAGCTGGTCCATCCAGATGCCTTGGCGGGGGTGACGTTTGTCTTCTAATATGGCGTCCACAAATGGCTTGCTGATTGGCCAGTCGCCATACCTTTCGTATCCTTCTAGCAAGAATTCCTCAGACCGCCAGCAATACGACACGGCGACATACTGTCGAACGTATAGACCCGACTCTTCGAAGGAAGAGAGGTCGGAGCTGGGGAAAATAAGGCGGAAGGGTGTGCTCAGGATTGTAGACGAGGAGCGTAAGGTGAATAGGCCCGCAGTATGTGGATCCCATCTAGCGAGGTTCTCCAGTATGGTGGACGCCTCACGTTCGCCTTCATCTAACTTGGAGAGCGCGTACTCAAAGATTTCGGCTTTGTTTTCTCGCGTTAAGATCAATTGAAAGAGATCGTTGCCGAGCGGTTTATAAGTAGCTGCACGAGGCGAGGTCTCAGGTGCCCCTTCCAGTTGTTCCGACATGGCGAATACCTGCGCTTTTGTCGTGGGAGTCGTGCGGTCTCCATTTGTTGCTCAGATCACCTTGGCAAGGCTGCAACATGTGGGTCCTGTGAATCAGGTTTTTATTTCGCTTAATAGGTCCGACTTGGTGATAGGATGTCTACTTCCTGCATATGCAATCGCGCCAATGCAGTACACTCGTATACTGGATTGTCGATGCCCAAGGCACTGCTCTTGCCTCTCAGCTTGGCAGGCCAACAACCTGGAAGTTGTAGTTGCACAGCGAAGCCGAATCCGCGACATGAAACAGGTCAGCAGTCTTCTCAAAGACGGTGATTAGAATTTTGTACCGCGATCTTACCGTAGCCTCCACCAATCAGGGTACTGCCATCCCATACCTCAAGCTGCACCTTACCGGTTGTCAAGCCACCGAACTTGAATTTGTTGTAACCCTCAACCAAGTTCTGATTACCCAGTTCCTTCGAGCCAACATTGACAACAGCGACGAGGTTAGTCTTGCCTTCTGCCACAAGCACAATACCACTGACAGCGTCTTCAGCGACTGTTTTGATGTCTGCGGACTTTGCTAGAGGGTCTGATCCACAGTCGGCATCGACAGTAAGTGTGTGGTGCCAGAAGACACCTTGAACAGGGCTTTCGCTGGTGGGTACCATGTTCGCGGTTGTCCTGTCGCCACGCTTCCAAGCTTGGATGAAAGCTGGAAGAACCTGCCAGTACCCTTTATGATCACGGTCCTTGACCAGTGCTTGAATATTGGAAGAGCCCGACATGGGCTCATCCCAGATGTTACCCATATAGTGGCCTTCGCCAGCATCGTTCCAGGTCTGGAACTCTAGCATATCAGGTTGCAAGTCTAGAGCTTGGCCGAAACGATACTCCAGGTTGTCTTCACCACGACGATACCAGTTGTTTGTGGTGTCGAGATGCTTGAATTGCATTGGTGAGATACCCATCATGAACAGCTTCGATGCACTGCTGGCTTCGGATTGGAATGTCTTATTGTCCTTGGTAGATACGACGTCCTTTCTTCAGCGCTCTCTGTGGGAACCCATCAATCAAAGTCCAAACACCACGCTGCTCAGCAACGCCGGCGGTAGGGCATTTTGCCATTAGGCTGTCGACGGCAGAGTAGATTACAGACCTATGCATCCTCGATAGCCTTTCCGGTACGATCCGAGTGGATGTGGTGGGGTGTGCAGCAGAGACGTGCAGGAGATACCTACTATGTATGTATCAAAATCGCCTTAGCAGCCAATCATCTACGACAACGCAGCCGTGTCCGAATTAAGCCTTGCACGCCCAGCCAGACTACAACTGTTAAGCTCCGGTCGTGCGCTAGAAGTTCAGAGGGGACCTTCACCCATCTTTGTGGATTAAAAACTTAGCAGGTGCCGTAAGATGAATGCCCTCCCAAGCTTCTCAGTGAGGAAAGACACGATCCGACATTCACAAGCAGATTGATTGTCGATGGGTCCAGGAGCACATGCACAGAGAGGTGGTTAAGATGGTTGTTTCGTCAGATTGAGCATTTCAATGTCAACGCACCGTGTATCTAGTGCAGGTACTCGTTGAAAAATCCAACCGCGTCCCTCTTCGCCTTCTCCAGCGCAGCCTTCTGTGTAGGATCAGTGGGATCACCACGCGCTGCAAAGCCGTGCTGCACACCGGGGAAGTAGATGTATTCCCATGGAATGTTCAGCTGCGGCAACTTCTCCAGCGTGTACTGCTTCAGCTCCTCGGTGTAGGCGAAGTCGTTCTCAGGTGCAAGGATCTGGATAGGGACCTTTGTAGCGTCGATCTCGGCCTTCTCGACCATCGACGGGTGGGCCATGGAGATTGCATCGATCAGTTGGGGGTCTGCACCGAGCTTGAAGCACGCCCACGCTCCGAAGCAGTAGCCAATTGCAGTGACCTTCTTGTACTGCTTCTTCAGGGTCTGCGCGTGCTCCTTGATCGCAGGCCAGCATTTCTCCTTGTTGTGACGACCGATGAAGGCCATCAGGTCGAATGTCTTGGCCTTTTCCGGGTCCGACATTGCGTCTGGGTCGACGACCTCGCCATCAAACCTGCAAGACGTCAGTGTGTGGTCCTCTAGCACTAGCTCCAACAGGAAGCTTACAGGTCGGGGACGTAGACGGTTGCCTGCGATTCTTTTGCGAAGTGGTCGGCGATCAAGCGGATGTTGGGAAGCGTCCAGCCAAAGATGTCTGTCAGGATGAGAATGGCAGCATCCTTGGACTCGCCACTGACGTAGGCTTTGGTGTTGCCGAGAGTGGTCTCCTTGCCAGAAGCAGTGCCGTTCCACTTGAAGCCCGTTTTGCAGTTGTCGCAAGACATCTTGTGAGACTAGTAAAATATCGAGGTGTAGATGGATCTGGTGGTTACAGCCGAGTTTCGCGGAGGATCAGGAAGATGACGATTGAGGGGCTTTTTGCTTGTACTTACAGCCGTTGGTGGGGTAGGACGTATTCCGATATTGAAAGCTGCTTCGTCAACCCGCCAATCGCGTCACAGCATCGGGATGTCTGCGGACGTTATTTGACGTTGTGGGACCTACTCCGTAGTGACGACGAGAATGCTCCGCCATCGACGGAATTAAGCTTCGGCGAGATTAAAAGCCGCCTTCAATCTTGCCGGTGTTGGCCGCAGTCCGTTCTACCGACTGATACTGTGGACGAGTCCGTTCTATCTTAGTGCACCGGCCGCTTGAGGGCTGAACTGTAACTTGCTGAATGAGGGTGGGTTCCGGGTTCTTATGCTTTAGATGCCTGATGCCCGCGTCCTGTAGTTTAACAAGTGCATTGATACACGAAGAACAACACTGCGACACCGAAGGTCAGACGACTGAACCACGCAAAAGGGTACTCTTCCGTAGGTTGAGAAGAGACCAGCTGAAGCCCTGACACTAGATTTCAATGCCGCGGCCCTTAAGGTGCTGCTAAGAGCCACCAGTCCAGCATAATTTGGACACGCGTGTTATCTCGTTCGTCAGCGATGAAGACTGGCCACTCGTTGCCGCGTATGCCATGAAGTTGTGTCCAGATATGAGGTCGGTGTTGGATGAATAGTGGCGGGGAAAATTCGTTGGTGGCAGGTGTAGTGTGAGCCGACTGAGGCATGATTCCAGAGTGTTACGCACGACCTCAACAGTCGAATGGTTCGCTCGTCCCAGGTAATTGAACAGAGGATAGCAATGTTTGGCCTGAGAGAACTGGCGTGTTGTCTTCTGGAGATACTTTGTGATGTGACCATTTGCCCGTGCATTTATTGTCACCACTCAAGACACTTTCTCATTGAACAGGGTCCATGTTCCACGGATTGTGGATGTCGATCCTGCTGCACACCTTACCAATCATCCCAGGCCGACGACAGCGATTCACGATCACAACTTTGCTAAACGTGAACGCGGCATCACCCACTGCTGCACTTCCGGGCACGTCTCATAGTCAGATGGAAAGAAGGGCGGACCCAAGACCTTCTTCTGTACCTTGTCGGTTGCTGCCTTTGGGAGCTTGCCCGGAGCAATGCGAAGCAGCGACGGCAGCTTGTACCCTGAAAGCCTGTCGCGCAAGTCCCTCCGTACATCCTCGATAGTGATTATGTAATCAGCGTCTCCATAAATTTTGAGGAACGAATCTGTCAGGTCTTCTTCCTGCAGCGCGACAAAGGCCGCAACACGTTGTCCAAATTCCTCATCAGCGACACCGACTACCATAGCTTCAGAAACGTGCGGCAACCCTAGTAGCTCGCGCTCGATGTCCAGGGCCGAGATCTTGCAGTCTCCAGATTTGATGATATCCAAGGATGCCCTACCAACTATGTAATAGTAACCACCTTCTTTGCGCACTATGTCGCCAGTCCGGAAGTATCCATCGTCATCGTGTGCTTTTGCAGTGGCTTCTGGGTCTTGCAAATACTTGGAAAACATATGCTGGTGTTATCAGTGGAAGCCGAACTGCAAAGTCGCACGCAAACCTACCGGAGATTTCACCAATACTTCGCCCTCATCGCCATCTGGCAGCTTGACGTCGATGCCGCTCACAGCCTGACCCACGGAGCCATCAGGGACGTTCTTGTCATCCAGACGGACTTTGAAGATGGCTTCAAACTCTGTTGCACCGTATCTCTGAATTGTCTTCTTCTGCATGAGAGCCGACCAGAAGTCGTTAAACGGCTGTGGTAACGCTGATGTCCCGCAAAGGCACGCACGGAATTGTCGTGCACCAGCTGTTTACTTTGCCAGTTCTTGCGAAGTTAGCTTGGCCAGGGAACGTTGGTAGTGTCGCCGCATCCGCATGTATATGGTTGGAACCCCCGAGAAAAAGTCAGCCGGCGGCTAGGATTGGTTGCGCCATGCTTCCACCGCTCCCACATACAGACCTTGTCGAAACCACCACTACGAAACTCGATACGACTTCCAGACATGAGGAAAGAGAAAAAATCAATTCCGACTCCTGCTGCATGATGGACGGAGAGGACGTGTGGTTTGACATCATCTTCAGCAAGTCTGTAATGGTCCGCGATGGACAGCGCGCAGTCGAAGACAAATGACCTTTGCATAATAGCACCCTTAGGAGGGCCGGTGGTGCCGCTAGTGAAGATGACGACCCCAGGTGCGTTTTCCTCTAGGGCGCGATCTGAGGATATCAAGAGGGCCGAAGGAAACAGCCTTGGTGCGTATGTACATGAGCCAATGGGGACTCCTCGAAAATGCTCGTTACTTGTCGATGTAATCCTTTTCTCCAGCTCACAGCACTTTCTAAGATCCAGTGAGCTGACAAGAGCCAGCGCGGCTTGAGCTTTCTCGACGAAGTATGCTGCCTCCTCTACCGGCAGTGCAGGCATTGTAAGCACAGCTGCTGCACCCATTGCAAGCACCGCCAGCATGGCAACAGTGTACTCGTAGCCACCAGCTGCTACGGTTGCGATATAAACCTCGCCTCTTTGGTTCAACGTCTCGAGAGATGCCGCATCAAGCGTGTTCAACGTCGTCTCCCGCAACGCCAACACGTCCGAGAGCAGTTCCAGGTCAGTTCTCTGATGCTCGGATCGCACATCATCGATTGCAATGTGAGCAGGCGTCCGACTGGCGTACCTCAACAATCGACTGAACAAAGGCTGTCGAACTCAGCAGGGCGATGACATAATTGCGACGAACACTCACGGTATTGGGGAGTACGTTGTGACCACTGTGCTTTGGCACCATAAACGAGCGGTCCTCCCGCCATCCTTGTGTGTGATCAATGTCGAACAGCCACCAGCCTACAGGAAATCTGCACCAACTAGCGTTTTGGAACGTATAAAGTTTGTCATCACATCACGCCGTATGTGGGCATACGGATGTCGAATCGATTTAAAGTTTCGCCCAGTTTAATGGTAAATGTCGGTATCTTGTGACGAAGCTCTCGACGCCGACGGGTTTCCGAACAGCTACCCCGCAGCCATTACTCGCTCCCGGCGCTAGCGGGCGCAGGGCCGCAAACAACACCGTCACCTGTGTGCAATTGACCACATCAACCGTCGTCAATTTTTTCAGAAGCATCAAATTATGCTGCCAACACTCTACTATCTCGGCTGTTACATGACAGCCTTGGTCAAGGGATCGCCAATGTACACGAAGAACTAGCAAACGCTTTTCACTCACAGTGCAGCTACACATATTTGCAATGCACGTGCGAAGAAGCTGGGTAGCATCGCAGATTTCCAAGTCCAAATTCAGGCAATGCTGACTCTACCTGGTACGACTGAGTATCTCCAAAATGCCTTCGTATGTTACTATCGTTATTCCAGCGAACGTCACCAAGTGACACAAGGTTGGACCAAGCAACCTCACGATGCATCTTTGAGAGCGGCCTACGGTTGCAGAATTCCAGAAGAATCAGAAGAACGAATAAGCCGGGACCGGTGAACAGAGGAGATAAGCCCTCTACCAGTTACTGCGGTCCGCAGCTGGGGGTCTGTCCACCGTCTCATCCGCATGGTCCCCGGAAGCACGGAGGAAATTCCAGCCACTTATGTTTTGCGGATTGTGCCAGAGGCCCGAACATGTCCTTTTTGCATTCCTTGGACGGTTTCCATATCAGGAACCATGCACTGTCGCGCTCCTACGCCTGTGCCTCGAGCACACATGCATACAGGACAGAGCGCCTGCATGTGGCGAGCAAACGAGTCCCCTACAACAAGTCTGACGGCTTGCAGACATGCACTAAGGCTGGTATACTGCTCATTGGACTTGTAAAGTTGCACGAGACACCCATGCGCTACGTGGCGCTTACTCTTGTTGAGTCACGATCACAATTCTCTTCATACGGCGCCCACCACCCGGCACGTGTTCTTGGGCGACATGCTCGAATTTCCTGTTGTTCTATCGGTGTTGTGCTGGCAAAACAACGGCCCTCGGCCCAAGCTCACGAACTCCACTTGCGACGTGTCTGTCTGTTGCGCGTCCACCGATGACGCATATTTGCTTACGATGTGGTCCATGTTCTCCAAAGACGGTCACAATGCTCACCGCTACGCAACGGCTGTGCTGTTTTAGATTGTGCAGAATCCACATTTGATTGTGTTGTATTCGTTTCAGATGCTGCTGAAGATAGACGCTTTCCAAGCACCTGGACGGTGGTAAGCACGAAGCGCGACATGTGTGCCTATTGTCCGGGATGTTGGTCAGTACGCGCTCGCTGCGCGATGGGCAACACGGCATCTATGTGTGGTGACGGACAGTAGCTTCGCCTCATTAGTCGCTCTGTCGCTGGCCAATACAATCAGCTGCTTGGCGTGACAGGCCCTGCATTCATATTCCAAACTCTGCCCCAGCATGCCGCGCCGAATCCAATCGATGGACGTCAGCCTAGCCAAGAAGCAGACGGGGCAAACAAAAGGACTATTGCTGCATTGCTTTGTCCTTCCCCGAACTTGCGCAGTGGCCTACGCGGAGGAGACTGTGTGTATCTCAAGTGCCCGTCACTCCGTCCCGTGGCAACGGTCGATGCTCAGTGGGCAGCCGAAATTGATCATGCCCTTGCCCTTTGGATCCAGCCTGGTGGAGACGCAAGTTGAACGATCCCACAGGCGGAAGCACATCGCCCGCATCCGCAACGTTTTGCTCAGGAACGATTGAATCGTAGGGCGGACGGGGAAGACGGGCGCTCGACGTTGAGCGCCGGGTGTGACCCTGGAGCCCCTGTCTGGACGAAGCTTGCACGGGGATGCGGCTTGAGGCCCGGTCATGGCACCGCCATGGCACAGAATTGGAATAGTGACCATCGTTAGCGCGATCGGGCCGTATGCCAAACGTCTCGGTCAACGCGGCCTAGCCGTCACACAGGCTCGACAAAGGGACCTTGCGGTGACAGCTCTCATGATGTTTCTTGCGTGTTTGTTGCCCCTTCACCGCAAGGTCTCATTGTCGAGCCCCCGCAAATCCACGGTATGTGTGACTGTTCTCCCTCTTGGTATATATACTAACGGCGGCAGGCCCCGGATATGTCCATAGTCCTCGTTCTGACAACGCGCAATCTTGACGCTAGTATAGTATATTGTCGTGAATCGTAACAGCATGATCGTCAAATCAGAATCCCCACCTGCCGAGGACGTCAAGTCGTTCCACCTTTCCTTCTTGGACCAGAACGCAGTTCGAGTGTACACCCAAACCTTGTGCATATTTCCAGTGGGTGTCGTCTTCGTCTTTACGTGGAGCAACAACTGATCAGGTCTGTGCAGTTCCCCGATCAGAACCATGCCGAGACCGCCATTCGAGCTCTCGACGATGGGCTACGCCTGACCCTCCAGAAGTTCCCGTTCCTCGCTGGCATCCTCAGTCTCGCTGGTGATGGCTCAGGAAGATTGCAGCTCCAGTATCCTGTTGACGTCACGGATCGTGGCATGACGAAGGGCCTGTTCGCGGCTAAGCAAATCCTCTCAGACGACTTCCCTCACCCTTACGAGACACTCAAAAAGGCCGGCATGCCACCGAGCGCGTTCAAGAGTGCCACGTTTCTGCCAGACGACTTCGCAAACTGGGAAGGGGTTCCCGCTACTGGCGAAGGTCTTTGCGACTTTGAGATCAGCGACGTCCCTGTCATGAGGATTCAGGCATGCTTCATTCCAGGCGGGCTCGTCTTGAGCGTTTACGTCCACCACAGTGTGCTGGACTTTCATGGTATCTCGACCTTTTGGGAATGTTTCGCCGCAAACGTCTCTCATGTCGCACGCACGCGTGGTTCCAGAGATATGGATCTAGGTAACCTCTAGCACTGGCCCCGACTATCATTTGGCTAACCTCATTAGTACCTCTAAGTATAGCCGACTATCAGTCGTCGCTACGCGCGAAGCTCGATAAACGCGTGTCTTGCAACAGAGCACAACGTCTAACAGCAGACTGCTACTGCGACGGTACTTTACAGTACAAGAAGACATTACCAGACAGTACACGGTGCACGCAACGACTCTTTGTCCTGCCCGCAGCTCGCATTCGAGGGTACCGTGAACAACTGCGCCCGCACTTCCCGGAGTCATCGCCTCCTACGCTGTGCAATGTCCTAGCTGCTCTGGTTTGGACGCACGTTACACGCGCAAGAGCAGCACGCTTGGTGGAGCACGGATATGCAGAAACTAATATTGGCATCGCCACCGACCTTCGCATGCGATGGCAGCCTCCGGTTGGTGCAGACTTTACAGGTAACTGCGCCTTGTTCTCCAAAAGCACAGCCGAGATCTCAGATCTGACAGCGGAAGAATGGTGAGTTTGCTTTTGTCCTGCATCTGTCGACCCTTGCACCTCACCTGCATGCCTGCACGATGATCACAGTCTAGCCCTTACGCTATCCCGATATGTCATAGATGCCAAACTGACCAACAATGCAGTGTAACCAACACGACCATTCTTCACGTCATCCGGAAGATCAAAAACACCATAATGAGTGTCAACAACGACTGGATCGACCGGCATTTTGCCTTCTTCAAGGGCCTTGAAGAGATCAAGGACACAGAATGTGCTCTGGCTCTAAAGTTTGGGTCTGACTGCTACATTGTATGTCAAGTAAGCCGAGTAGCTGCGCATAAAGCTGACAGCAACAGACCTCGTGGCTCAATTTCGGTGCCGACTACCGCTGGGGCATTCCCGGCACAGACTTGGCCGAAGACTCCCTCGGAGGCCGACCTGAGTTCATTAGGCGAGCATATGGTCCTGGCGATGGCGGCATGATCTTCCTTCCGAGGAGGAGACATGTTGCCAACGATGCCGAAGCGCCCTTTGAGATCCTGGTCCGCCTTACCGAAGAGGATATGGACCGCGTTTTGGAGGAAGATGGTGGCTTATGCAGCTGGTCTGAAGCTGTCGTTTTATAGGCTCTTTACTCGTCGGCAGACGCGGTTTGACACCGCTGTCCCTGTCGAGTAGTGTGGATGATTGGCCCTGTTGTGGCCCCTTGGGTGCCTGGCGCACCTATGTCGACGATACCCCTACGCTACACGCGTCCTCGAGCATCATTAAACGGATATGGTTATTGGCGTTGCATCGCCACGGTTGGGCTCTAGGGATATCCTGTACAAATAGCTGGTCGGTTTCTGGGCTAACTCTGTTTTCACCTTGATGAGGTTATTGTTGGATCCTGGCGCTCCTTTACGATTGTTCCCTTAATTCCGTAACCGCTCACCTCGGCTACCCGCCAGCGGCCAGCGCTGCTTTCATTTCAATTCATGGCAATTCCTTATCACGTCCAATGTGTATCGGGCGAAATCTTACTGCTACTCACTCACTCCATCTTCGGTAGCGTGAGGAAGCGATCCGATGTTGGTGGACTTTGATTGCCGAGAATTCCCGCCATGCGCGACACCGTTCCCCGCAGCGTGAACGCGCCTCACGAATCTTGTAGCCATGAGCTGCAGTGACAAGTAGATCATCACCAACCGAGGTTTTCCATTCTCGCATGATGATGCGCCTCCACGCTACTCTAGTGAGCCATCCATCCTCATTGCTCACCTCGGTTGTGTTCGTCAAACAGCACGCCCTTGCACGTCGCAACGCTCTGCTCAGCCCAGCTCCAGCGCAAGCGACGTGAACGCCATGGCCGACTTCACCGATCACCTCAAGCCGGCTCACGACGGCACAGCGACTCTGCAGATCGAACGAGATGGCTCTGCAATCGTGGTTGATGAGCTGGCAACGCACTTGCTGTCTCGTGACGGCTTCCTGCAGCGGCAAAAGAAAGTGCTTGGAGTTTTGAGCAACGAAGGACTGTTCCAGAAAGATCAGCAGCTCAATCTATCTCGGCCGGAGCGGTATCATCTAGGGTTGTTGGCACGGGCAAAAGCAATTCAGAGGATTCTTCGCAGGGAAGACTGGGAACATGCGGACTACAGCGTGGTGGCGTACCTGAATGACGAGATGTCGCCGTATTTTCTACACATGTCCATGTTTGGTCAGAAGATTCCTTCTGGTTATGCGACGTGGGCCTCAAGCTGACACCGCCAGTGACTACTGTCAGGGAGCAAGCCTCTGAAGAACAGGAAGCCTACTGGATGCCTAAGAATCTCAACTACGACATCATTGGCTGTTATGCCCAGACTGAGCTTGGGCATGGCAGCCACGTCCGTGGATTGGAGACTACCGCGACATGGGGCCCCAACAGCAAGGAATTTGATATTCATAGCCCCTACCTGACCGCAAGCAAGTAGTGGAACGGGTCCATGGGTCGAGCAGCCACACATGCTGTACGTCATTTTGTGACACCCCAAGGGCAGATGGTCCAGCTAATCACCACACCAGATCGTCGTCGCACAGTTACTTCTGCCTGCCCAGGACAATCCCACCGCCAACACCTCACACGGCCCGCAGACATTCTTGCTGCAGACTCGGGACACAAAAACTCACCAGCCGCGCCCAGGCATAGCCGTAGGTGACATCGGCCCGAAATATGGCTACGCTTCCAAGGACGACGGCTACATGCTCTTTGATCACCATCGCGTCCGGAAATCAGCGAGGTTGTCGCGTTACGCAGAAGTGTCAGACCAAGTTGGGGCTTTTACACGGCGCGGGCATCCGGCTGTGGTCTACGGACCCCTGACCTACGTTCGCGGGCAGATCGTCATGTATGCACGTCTCGTACTCGTGCGCGCCGTAACTGTTGCGGTGCGGCACTGTAGCATTCGTCGCCAATTCTCTGATCGGGATGCCAATTCACATCGTGCCGGAGAGGAAAGTGCTCGACTATCCGACGGTGCAGATCCGCCTCTTACCGTTGCTGGCCACCACCTTCGCCTTGCACTATACTGGGGGGTATCTCCATGAGCTCTATGCCGAGTCACGCTCCATGATTGGGAAAGGTGATTTTGGACCTCTCGCGGAACTGCATAGTGCATCCAGCGGTCTGAAGTCTCTGTGCACGACACTGGCAGCGGATGGCATCGAAACTTGTCTTCGCGCAATGGGCGGCCACGGCTTTGGCGGTGGGAGTGGCCTCGTCGGCTTGAATGCTGACTAGCTTTCGAAGCCCAGTGTGGAAGTTTTTTTTTGTTGCTTCTTCTGATTAACATACATTGCGTTGTGTCTTGAGTGCGTCCTCGATATCAGACAGACTAGCAGACGAACGACATCGTGGACCCTGACAACGCGAATGGGAAGCTCCGCAAGACGCCGCAGTATGCCATGTACCAGCAGCGGAATTTCTGGAAGAGCAACGAGGGGGAAAATCCGCAGTTTGATACGGGTCCGTCTGCATGGCTGTCCCATGCGTTCCCTGCGTTGGTGGGCAGCAAGGAAGCTAACCTGTGCAATAGATCCAGGCCAGCTGGAAGAGCAGGCCAAAGCCAAACTGACGCAAAACGGCTGGTTCTACGCCTCTTCCAACGCGGGACAATCGCACACGCACACGGCCAACCGACAGGCCTTCTACCTGCACCGCATCATTCCGCGCATGCTCGTCGACACGCGAACCTCCCTCTTCGGCCACCATGTCAACGCCCCGATCGGCTTCGCGCCGGTCGGCATCAACAAAATCTACCACCCGGCCGGCGAGCTGCCCGTTGCGCGCGCCGCAGGCGGACTGGTGCTGCCGTAAGCACTGTCGACGGCGGGATCGCAGTGCGCTTCTTCCAACTGTACCTGCCGCACGAGACGTGGCAGCTGGGGTGGCGCCACGATGATATCGCGACGAGCAATTAAGCATTTTACCACAGCATGGGCGCAGATTTAGGACTTAGTGATCCCGTCTTCCAGCAGCGGCTGAAGGAGAGGGTGATCGATCCTGTGACGCAGCCAAACCAGGCCGGTGCGCTGTGGATCGATAACGTCTGGCATGGACGCGCACACACGTGTGAGAAAGCCGTGTGGGCTACAGAGCTGTGGAAAGAGCTGTCAGGCGGGAAACCGTTCCGTCTCAGAGACGTCCAGAGCGTCGAGGATGCAAGGAAATGCGATGCGTCGAGTGTGGATTCGATGGGATCGTTGGGTCGAACCATGCTGGGCGACAGGTAGATGGCGCGGTTGCGAGTCTCGATGCGCTGGAGAAGATTGTGGATGGTGAGTCTTCGTATCTACACAGCACAAGTGCGAAACAGTCACTGACAGTGCGAACAGCCGTTGGCAACAGAACCTACATCGTGTACGACTCGGGCGTGCGCTTCGCCTCTGACGTGTTCAAGGCGCTCGCGCTCGGTGCACAGTTCGTCTTCGTCGGTCGTCTGTGGATCTGGGGCCTGAGCATCATGGGTGAGACGGGCGTGGACCACGTGATACGCGCGCTGCTTGCTGATCTAGATATCCTCATGAACGTCGCCGGCTTCACGTCGTTTGACGAGATCAAGAAGGCGGGCAGGGCGGCGCTGGAGAGCGGGGACAAGAACTACCCGCTGTTGCCGTTTCCGAGCAAGCTGTGAGCTGTACGTGGTGAAGGAGTGAGCATGGGCTGCAGATCTAGTGGAAATGCATGTTGTCGCTGGGCATGGGCGCGTGTGCGTCATGAGTGGTCGTGTGAATCATGAGGAGTGTTGTGAGTCATGAGGAGTGTTGTGAGTCATGAGGAGTGTTGTGAATCATGAGGAGTCGTGTGAATCATCAGGACTCGTGTGAGTCATGAGGAGTCGTGTGAATCATGAGGAGTTGTGTGAATCATGAGTAGTCGTGGCGAGGAGACTTCCCACACGGCATCACCAACATCGAGGAACAAGCTAGGCAAGAGGTGAATCAGAAGGATAGTAAGCTAGGATGGCGACAGAATACGACGCCAGGTATCTTTGATCGTAACTTTGCAGCGTTCTCTTCGTGCCCTCGTCCAACGCACTGCAACAAACATGCCACCCGCAATCATGATAGGGAAGACACTACTTGGGACCGTCTCGTCGTAGCACCTATTTGCTGTTTTCAGGCTTCGTCTGCTCGCCGGTTGGGTTCTTGTCTTCAGACTTGTCGGTCGCCACCGAGGACGGCGACTCGGTGACCTCGGTGGGGTTGGGCCCGGGGGTGCCATCGCGCTGGGCGTCGTCTTTGCTGAACTTGCTGACCTGGGAGTCGAGGTCCTTCTCCTCGTCATCGTTGTCGAACATTCCGTTGTCTGCGCCGTCGGTTTCAATTTCAGTGCCATCGCCTAACAGAATGGTGCGGCCACGCGTACCGGTATTCTGCCCAAACCGGCTGTCAAGGTCCATGTCATGCTCATCGGGGGAATCGTCAATGCGGTGGTGGTTGCCAGGGCCGCGGAACTCGGCTGCATTCATGTATTAGACTCGAGTTACTCTTCAGCCTCTGAGGCGGACGGAGCTGGATCTTCAGACTTGCCGTACTCTGGCGGCGCACATGGACCCTCTCCATTTGCAACCCTCTTGGCAATGTCCTCGTACCACTGCTCCTTGGTGCGGCCCTGGAGCAGACCGATGATGGTGATGGTCATGTTGTCGCAGCCAACGCCGCCCGTGTCGCTGTTGGAGGCCAGGCAGTTGTCCATCATGTTCTCGCAGATGGACGCAAGGTCCTGCTTTGCCACGATTCCGCGCCTTACAAACTCGACGACGGCCTGGGAGGACTGTACGTCCCAGATGCCTGGCGCGGTTAGCACGAGATGCCATCGGGGAGCGGGGAGCGTGGGTGTGGCTTACCGTCGCAGGCGACGACAAGAAACTCGTCGTCGGCGTTGATCTCGTGTATCTCGACGTCGGGGAAGGCAGTGACGATCTGCTGCTCGGGGGGGAGATCGGCGCTCTTCTTGAACTCAAAGTCGCCAATCGCGCGGGACAGGGCGAGGTTGCCGTTGACGCGGCCGAAGTCGACGAAGCCTCCAGCGGCCTGGATGCGTGCCTTCTCGGCTGGCACGTGTCAGCGCTGGTGGGGGGAGGGGGAGTTGGAGGTCATGAGGAGCTGGAGCTAGGGGGCCGACTCACCTTCGTTCTGGGGCTTGTGGTCGAAGGAGAGGGGCTTTGCGCGGCCCTTTACGCCGAGGACGGTGCGCGAGTCACCGGCGTTGGCCTGGGTGTTGTCAGAGGGAGGGCGGTTGCAGGGCCGGGGCGCAGGGCGGGGCTACTCACCACGTAGATCTTGTCGTTTGAGAGAAGGCCGACGGAGGCTGTGCAGCCCGAGACTTCCTCCTCGTATCGTGGATCTGGTGGACACGGGTCAGCGGGGCGGTCAGCAGCCGGGCGGGAGGGTGTCGGACGTACCGCTCAGGATGGCGCGGTCGGTGGCGAGGAAGCCGTCCTGCAGGGCCTTTTTCAAGTCGCCGGCCTTGAAGGCCTCCTGCTTTGCGATGATCTCGTGCAGGTGCTCGCCCGTGTAGATGGCGACCTTGTCGCCGCCGTGGCCGTCGTAGACGCCAAAGTAGGCCAGCCGCTTGTCGGCCTCGGTGGGCTTGCCGCCCTCGACGGCGGCCTGCAGGTCGAGGATGCAGGCGTGGGCGTCCTCCATGCTGATGCGCCAGCCCTGCATCGACGAGGTGCCGAAGATGAACGTCTCGCCATCGCCCGACTCTGAATGCTGTCACGTGTCAGTCGGCGGCGGGAAGGGAAGGGCGCGCATGGGCAGCGCGTGTGCGCAACGGCGGGCGTGGCGGGCTGGACCAGGCGCAGGTTGCAGAGCGCGGTGCGGGGGGCGGGGCGGGACTGGACCGGAGTGCGGGCGCCTACCTTGTCGACGACGGGCTCGGAGAGAGTCTGACCCATGGTGCCTGGTTGCTACGAGCACTTGCGGGCGAAGAGGGGGGACGAGTGGACGTGGTGCAGCGAATCGCGCGTTGCGGTCATGTATTTGCGAGCCGTCACTCGGGGCCTGTGTGGCGTGTGGGTGGAGGGGTCACGGCAAGCGCGAGCGGAGGCGGAGGCAGAGGCTGAGGCTGAGAGGTGTCCAAGTCAGGGGAGGGAGGGGGCGAGGTGGGCAGGAGCGAGGGGCGAGGTGGGCAGGAGCGATGAGGGAGGAGGGAAGAGTGTCTATCGCGCCAAGGAGCAGACAGGTCGTGTTGGTGTTGAGGCGGACTGACAGCCGCAGTTCTCGAGCGCTCCCAGCTAGCGCGGGCCTAAGCTTCGAGACTGCAGTGGGCGAAATGACGGCAGCACATTTTCTGCCCGCCGCCCTGCGCCTGACGACACGGGGGGGCACCGTGGGATGGGACGGAGGCGGCAACAGCTCAACGCTCAACAGGTCAACAGGTCGACAGGTCGACAGCGCGGCCTCGGTCTGCTGCCTGCAGCCTGCAGCCTGCAAAGGCCGCAGCTCGAGCGTGGACAGACTCGTAGCCCGCGTGCCATCGCACAGCGCTGCCAACGGCCAACTGCTAATTGCCAACCCAAATCAACCTCACTTCACTCCACTCGCCTCCAGTTCCAAATCATGACGACGCGCCCGCTACTGCGGCTGACAGTACCGCCTCAGGTCCAGGCATCTCTGCCCCAACGTCTCCTTCCTTGTCTGGCTGCACTCTCTTGGCCGTCTGCAGTAGCGTCAAAGTATCTTCAGGAAAATTTCAGGGGATTTTCAGCATGGTTTCACACTGCCTTCAGAGTTCAGACCATCTCCAAGGCACCCAAACCGTGAAGACGGTAGGGAAAGGAATCCCTTCTCGTCCCTCGTGCGTCGATACCGCCGTCATCGTCTGGTGTCAAAAGGCAGGAACAGCCTGTCAGCCCCACATGCACCCGTCCCACCCGTTCAGAGGCCTGCCTTTCTTGCATCCTCGTCATGGCCGTATTTTCGTGTCGCACCCACCCATCCCACGCGGCCATGGGCAATCGTTTTCTTCCCATGCAGCTTGCTTGGCCCTCGACGTGGCAGGCAGATCTGTGGCAGCACGGCTACTGTCAGATGTCAATGTCAGGTTACTCACCAGGCAAAATCGCTCACTAGCCCAATCACCGCCACAGCACAGCGATGGAGGTCATCGCAGCACGGCAATGAATGTTTTCTTGCTGTCGAAGCTCGGCGTGCAGTGGCTTGCATCCATGTGTGCTCACCTTGAACACGTGACAGGACCGCCGTTGTCTTCACATGCCTCTGCCTCCGCCTCTGCCTCTGTCTCCAGCGACGTCGCACGCAGGCTTATCTGATCATCTTATCAGCGCACGTGAGCTGCAAGTCGAACATCGAACCTCGGCATCTTGACTGGGCTTGCCTAACCCAATCCAGCCACGTCCGGGGCAAGACACACGGGGAAGCGCAGAGCAGCACGTCCGGCTCCGGAGACATCGTGGAGAACGCCGACGCGCGCTTTACCGCAAAAGCACGCGTCTCCCGAATACACGCGCTTTCTCGGCGCTTTTCTGTCCCCCAAACCAAAAGCCATGGGCTAAAGGACCTCGGTGATTGCTAGCGCGCTCCCAGCGAGATCAGCTGCCGAGGGATCTCGAACGTCTTGTCGTAATGCATACAAAGATCCGCTCTGCTACACTTCGCCCACCTCCCGTCCACCACCACATTCCACAGCCATCACCATGTCGCCAACACCAGACTGGGTCAAGCAGTTGAAGCCTTCGGGCGCTCAGGGCCACGAGCTCCTCGCCGCAGAGCGTGCCAATTCCAACATTCCCGTCCAGAAGCTGGAGGAGCTGCTCCACACCAAAGAAGTCATCCAGAGGCGGAACAAGATCACCGAGCTGCTCAAGTCGGAGCCCGTCTTCGACAAGTCACAAAACTACTTCATGGGCCGGACCGACCGATTCGAACGAGCGCTCGCAAGGGAGAAGAGGTTGAGGATCCTCAAGAAACAGCACAACTGGTCCTTTGAGGATTTCAGAGCTGCCACAGAGCTCGTCGGCGAGCCCGGTCCTTACGGGCTCCACGATAGCATGTTCATGGTAGGCTGCATGCTCTGGATAGACCAGCATCACGCTAACCGCCCAGGTCACACTTGCTGGTCAAGGCACACCCGAGCAGCAGGAGAAGTGGCTGACCAAGGCCGAGAAGTATGAGATCATTGGATGCTATGCCCAGACCGAGCTCGGTCACGGCTCCAACGTCCGTGGACTCGAGACGACCGCCACGTGGAACGAGGACGACAAGACCTTCACCCTCCACTCACCGCACCTGACATCCAGCAAATGGTGGATCGGCTCCCTCGGGCGCACCGCCAACCACGCCGTCGTCATGGCCCAGCTCATCATCAAGGGCAAGTCCTACGGCCCCACCCCGTTCTGCGTCCAGATCCGTGACCTGAAGACCCACGAGCCACTCGAGAACATCCACGTCGGTGACATCGGGCCCAAGTTCGGTTACAACACCATGGACAACGGCTTCCTCCTCTTCAACCACGTCAAGGTGCCACACATCAGCATGCTTGCCAAGTACACACACGTCGACCCCAACACCAACAAGTTTGGCCGCCGCGGTGCCCCGACGCTTGTGTATGGAACACTCACGTGGGTCCGTTCGACCATCGTCATGCAAGCCGGAAGCGTTCTCGCGCGCGGCGTGACCATCGCTACCCGCTACTGCGCTGTTCGACGCCAGTTTCAGGACCGCGACGCTCCCGCTGGCGAGGCCGAGACACCGGTGCTCAACTACACCATGGTCCAGATCCGTCTGCTTCCGCTCATTGCTGCTACTTTTGCTCTCCACTTCACTGGAAAGTCGATGATGGACATGTACCAGGCCAACCAAGCCAGGATGAGCCAGGTCAAGGACCAGGGCGACGCCAAGCGTGGTGCTGGGCCCGAGGAGACCGAGTCTGGCAGCGACTTGATGGCTGACCTGCACGCCTCGTCGTGCGCGTTGAAGTCGCTGAGCAGCTCCATCGCCGCCGAGGGTCTCGAGGTCTGCCGTCGGGCGTGTGGTGGACACGGATACTCGAGCTTCAGGTAAGTTTGCTCTGACGTCTGTTCACACGGCGGAAAGCTAACCGATTCCAGCGGCATCGGCCCGTGGTACTCTGACTACCTCCCTACGACCACGTGGGAGGGCGACAACTACATGCTTACCCAGCAGGTAGCGCGCTACCTGCTCAAGTCTGCGCGCTCCGTCCTCAAGGGCGAACGCCCCACCAACGACACGACCAAGATTCTGTCCGAGTTCCAGTCGCGCCGCGAGATTGGATGTGCGTTTGACGTGATTGGGTCGGACAAGGATCTTGTGGACGCGTTTGCATGGCGTGTGTCGTTCCTCACGTTTGAAGCGTCCAAGCACCGCGACACGGAGAAGAAGCCGTGGAACGACCTGCTGGTGGACTTCTATCGGCTGTCCAAGGCGCACGCGCAGTACATGGTCGTCAAGAACAACCTGTCGGCGGTGCAGGCGATTGCCAGCAGCAGCCAAGCCAACAACGAGACGGTGGACGTTCTGATGAAGCTGTTCCGCCTCTTCGCACTGCACACACTGGAGCAGGAGGGCAGCGAGTTCTACGTCAGTGGCGCGTGCAGCAAGCACCAGATCATGCTTGCCCGGACCAACGCGGTGATGAAGCTGCTCAAGGACATCAGGCCGCACGCCGTCCGTCTGGTGGACGCGTGGGGCTTTGACGACTGGGTGCTCGACAGCAGTCTGGGCCGCGCGGATGGCAAGGTCTATGAAGACATGTTCTACCGCGCCAGCGAGCTGAACCCGCTGAACAACATCACCGTCGATCCGTACCCGGAGAGCGGTGTTTTGTTCAAGAGGATTGAAAAGTCCAAGTTGTAGGGGTGCGATGACAAGGCGGGTTGGAGTCTGGGTACTGGATAGAGAAAGAGGACCGTTGGTTCCCACTCGTAGAAGTGGCTCAAGCCTCTGAGTGGTAGAAGAAGTGTAAAATAAAAATGGCTCATTCGAAGCGCTGGTACCGTTCTGCATCACCTGGAAGCTCTGGTCAAGGGCTGCTCTGTTGGAGCTTTGTGAGGTGATCCAGTCGAATATGCAAGACGGTAGGGCTGAGAGCTTGCAGATGACCTAGGCGGCCCGTGCGAGAGCGCAACAGGCTAAGTACGAAGTAGGCAAGCAGGCAACCACGACGGATCCACGGTCGCGTCCACGGTCGCGCAACAAGCCGCCCCAGTCTTTGGCCCACGACTGCGCGACATGCTATGAGAGCGTACTCTACGTGTGTCCAAGTCGCCCACATCCTCTGCCTACCCCCCTCCGCTCTCACAACCCACACGTAGCCCACGTCGCCCACCATGTCCGTGATCCTCTGCACAGGTGCGTCGCTCCCCCACACCTCCTCTGCACACAGCTGACCACGGCAGCGGGCTACGACCACACCATCCGGTAGGGCCCTCGCGCGCTCTCTCTGCTTTCTGGCTTTCTGGCTCTCTGGCTCTCTGGCTTTCTGGCTAACCAGCCCCCCCAGCTTCTGGGAAGCGCTGTCGGGCATCTGCTCGCGTACCATCCCCCACCCAGACTCGCAAGTGAACCGCCTGTGCATCTCGCCCGACAAACGCTACCTCGCCGCCGCCGGCCACCACACGGTGAAGCTGTACGACATCAAATCGACCAACCCCAACGCCATCCTCACCTTCGACGGCCACACGAGCAACATCACCGGCGTCGCGTTCCACTGCGAGTCCAAGTGGCTGGTGACGAGCAGCGAGGACGGCACGGTCAAGATCTGGGACACGCGCAGTGGCAATGTGCAGCGCAACTACACACACGGCGTCCCCGTCAATGATGTCGTCATCCATCCCAACCAGGGCGAGCTGATCAGCTGCGATCGAGGGGGGAACGTGAGGATCTGGGATCTGGGGGAGAACAAGTGTAGCCATCAGCTCATTCCCGAGGACGACGTGAGTGTCGCGAGCGTCACGGTGGCGAGCGACGGGAGCATGGTCTGTGCGGGCAACAACGCCGTGAGTCCTGCCTTTCCCCGCCTTCTCCCCGGTCACCAAGCTGAGGGGCGGGCGGCCTGCTGCACTGCGCTGTGCTGTGCTGACTGCCCAGGGCAACGTCTATGTCTGGAAAATGGTGATGCGCGGCGACCTCACCTCCATCATCCCCGTCTGCAAGTTCCTCGCCCACCACACCTACATCACCCGCGTCCTGCTCTCCCCCGACGTGCGCCACCTCGCCACCTGCTCCGCCGACCACACCAGCCGCATCTGGTCCGTCGACCTCTCCTCCCCCCACAACGTCCAGCCCGGCGACGCCCTCCCCAGCGCCGCCGAGCGCGACCCGGCCGCCTTCCCGCTCGAGACCACGCTGCACGGCCACCAGAGGTGGGTCTGGGACTGCGCCTTCAGCGCCGATAGCGCCTATCTCGTCACCGCCTGCAGCGATCACTACGCCCGCCTGTGGGAGCTGGGCAGCCAGAGCATCATCAGGCAGTACAATGGACACCACCGAGGCGCGGTCTGTGTCGCGCTGAACGACACCGCCGTGGGCAACTAGGACGCCACGGATGCCCCGCTCAGAGCAACCAGCAGATCTGGAGAGTAGAGGGAGACGGGCGATGATTGGGTCTTTTATGCATCAGCGCGGCGTTGGTGTGGCGTTCTCTCCGTCCGTCCGTCCGTCCGTCGTGGACGTAGAAATAGGCTTTTGGCCTGTTTTCCACTTCACAAAGTGTAGCTAAACACAGCACGAGGTCCTGCATTACGTTTGAACAGAAGCTTAACAATTCATTCAGATAAATAGTAGAATGCTAGCTCCTACACACTGTATGCATCTTCTCCTAATCTATTTATTATGTGTAGATGGATATAGTACAAGGTTCTATATAAGGTTTATATAGAAGGTTAGTAAAACAATCAGACAAACAGTAGAGTAGCGACAACAGACTATAACGGATCAACCTAAGGCTTAGGAGCTCCTGGTAGGCAGGAGTCCTAACAGCGCCGGTATGTGGCAACGTCTACCTCTAACCTGGTATTGGCAAAAGAAGTACTGTTCTGAAGACAGGCCTTGCTATCTAAGTAAGCATTGTTTCCTTTTAGATGCCTGGCATAGTAGGCAGAGCTGTGTCCTGACGATTTAGGTACTCTTTCCTCCTCTCTTATCTGCTAATCTATCCACTACTCTAGAATTTAACAGAAAAGGAGAATAAAGCCAGGCTTCACATAACATATATCTTCTTTTACCTTTTTTTTAAGGCACTTAGGTACTAGTCTCTTCTTCTCTACTCTCCTATTAATCTGTTTACTACCCAACACACTAAACCACAACAGCCTCCCCTACCCATCACTGCTGCGATAACCACTCTTCCTGCAAGCTGCGCACCTGCGTCTACGCTCTTACGTGCTTCGCTGTTACTGCCTGCTGCAATACTGCAGTAGCAGTGTTATTAAGCTGGCAGCAGTAGACTAGTACTCCAGGAGGTTGTGGATACGCGGGACGCGCAATGCCCCGCCTAACCTAAGGTCATCTTATTGTATGCTATGCCATGCCATGCACTACGTTAATCCTCGTTCACAGAGCCTTGCGTGAGGCTGTGCGCTCCCTGCGGAATGCGTGGGTCTCGCGCTGCTGGCTGGCGAGTTCGGCTGCCCTGGACTGCGCGGCTTGGGATCCTGGAGCATGGGCTCGACAGGTTGGTTGACTGGGTTGGGGGTAACGTGCTGGACGCGCGGTGAGTTGGTGTTTAGTATCTTTGGAGACCGTGTGGGAGGGTTGGTGGGAGGGAAGTGGAGTTGCTCTTATACTTTTCACTGTTTATCTAGGCGCAGAGACTTCCATGGTTTCAGTATCTGATGCAATGGCAATGCTTCCTCGTCTGTCGATATGATTAGCCTGACAGCGTCACTGCACCTTTTTGATGCGATTAGGTAGACTGGTAGTATAAAGTTTAACGCAAACTTGCGTGCTACCACATATCGCCAGCACTGAGACTAAAGGCGAGAGTACTCACACTGTATACGTCGCTGTTTTACCTATCCTAACGTAATTGTCTTAGGAGAGCGATGCGCAGTGCTGTTCCATTTAGTAACCAGCAAAGAAGGATGTTGAGTAAAAAGGGAAGACGGGACGATTTAGCGATCAATAAAAAATCAAACCCGTAAGATATTGCCCGCGCATCATCTAGGCTAGAGCTCCTTCAGCATCTAGACACAGTACTTTGTTTGTTTTGCAAGACTTGCTGGGGCTACTCAGTGTAGAGGGCTGCAGGTAGATTTGCGCGTTGACTGCATGCTTGTCGAGCTGCTTAATCTATTGTACTATGTATGCATAATGGATTTGCAAGACTTTCACTCTCAAAGTTGTAGGCTTGAGTTGGAGACAGTGTTTCTTTAATAGCGATGAATTAAAATCACCCAGCTTCCGCAGCTACGACCGATGGTTAGTATCTGCTATCTTGTGCATTTTTAATATCTATTACAAGTCAAAATGCAGTAGAGGAAGATAGAGTGCCAAGCAGTTTGGTGCCTGATACGTACATCTCTCCAATAACTCGCCTCTTCACTCACCATTTCGTCTCTTCTACTCACGACATCACCTCTGGCGTCAACATTTACGATGCCCCAACCTCGACAAGCAATGTCCGGAATAGACTCTGTATCAGACTACATATCTGAGGCCGCCCAAGAGCACATCAACATCGACTTAATGTAAGTCACCATGCGTCTCTGTTAGGTAGCGCACAGGTTTGCTAACCTGCTCAGCACACTCACGAACCAGATCGAGTCGCCGCTCCTACTTCTCCCAGCTGAGTTGCGCAACAGCATCTATACCCTTTTCTGCGACACAGTTGCTGTAAAAAAGAACAGTCGACCGCCAGTATTTCACATCACTGGGAGTGGAGCCGCTCTACAGCATACTTGCCGACAGATTCGCAGCGAAGCATCGCTTTGCGCCAAAACTCCTACCCAACTCTGCATGCTACGTTACGCCTACCCGGGTCTAATTGAGACCAAGCGGTGTGTTGCACTGCAGACGATTGAAATGGACGACTGGTTATGATCTATAATCAAGTATACAGCAGTACGAGACCATGCTTCAACCAGGCTCAGGTGGCACTGGGCCGACCAAGGAATGGTCCTGGCTACATTCCCGAACGTTCAGCGTGTGGTGTTACTGGAAAGTCTTGTGTCTGCCTATGGAGATCAGAGGACATCACTGGAATTCTTGAAAACAGTGTTTGGGAAGCCAGAGCTAGAAGTAGTCTTTCGTTGAGATAGCAAATACCATTTAACGTCAGAAGTATATGCAAAGAATAGTGGACAGTTTCAGCTGGAAGAATTGTTACCAATGCCTCACGCCATACCGACGCTTCTAATCAATTGACTTACCACTCGGCCTCACCACCATGTCCAACCTTCCAAAGTCTTTGGAACTCCTGTCAGATTTCTTCCTCAGGTGTGATTGATGTCGAGTCTACGCACCTCAATGCTAGCAAACAAATCTTGAATGATTGACCCACCGTACTGACCCTGACTCCTGAGACGCGCACCAAGATCTACGTTTCCGTTCGAAACTCTCTCATGACAAGCATCGAATGCAAGAGGCCAGATCGTCGGCGTTGTCAGGCCAATAACAACACAAAGCTGAGATGCAAATGCTAGATACCAGACCAGTGGGAATACTGGGACCTACACTGTTTGTGTACACAGTCAGATGACTCTAGGTATACATAGCTTTATCAGCCTTAGATATTCGATCGCTCAATTAATACAGTTCTGCCATATCTCACCATCCAGCATACACGGTACTCTGCTTGCTCCTGCATTGTATTTCCAGATGCATGCCCGAGTCATCAGCGCAAGAGATTGCGAACAAAGTGAAAAGACATGGTGCACTACACCATCTTCGTATCAAATTAGATGAATCGTAAGAGTGAAGGTGGACCTGTGCACGTCATGCTGAACGCTGCCACCTGCCCCCCATTTATATCTCATCCATTTCCAACTTCAACACCTCTTCACTCTAAACCCGCATCTCCACCCAAAATTGTGTCTACAGACACCCAAATCACCCACCATCATGCAAAAACCCAAGCTGTCTCCCCGAGACAGGACGTAAGTTTTATGTGTGCTTGAAAAAACAGGTGCATTCACTGGCTTGATCCAGCACCCGCAAGAACCAGCACGACTCACCACTGATACTTCTCCCGGCTGAGCTACGCAACAATATCTATTCGATCATCTCCGGTGGCAATTATATCGAGGTGAAGCAATTATCACGAAGCAGTTGGGTCATCAAAGACATCACCCCACCCCGCTTGACCTGCCGCCAGATCAACCACGAAGCGCGCATATTCGCCCAAAACTCCACAACTCTTATCCTATGGAGACCCATGAAAGAGTCTGACCTGGCGTCACTGTCTACATGGCCCAAATGTTAGTCCATCGTTACCTTCGAGATCAAGTATTTCATCAATGTGCTGCATCACTCCGTAGCGGGTGCCGCGCACATGCCGAGTATGGATTCGAGGATGGCGTTCATGCAAGAAATTCACAGCGCGTTGACGGGCCTTCTCCGAGTTGTGGTTTGGCCAGACAACGACTTTGATACGTTTGAGACGTGGCTGCCAGAACATTTAAGGAGGCAATTAGAAATGCCGGAGTTGGAGATTGTTTTCGGCTGATATCACCAGGCTTAGGATTAGCTTTGGAAGCATTGAAGGTGGATTTGATGATGGGGATGTTAGATCATTCGATCTTCTCGTTACATCGTCTCGTGTGGTCGCATATTCGCTGGTAGATGTACTAACAGCAATCTACTGACAGACGAATCTGTTGAATGAAACTGGAAAGATTGGTCTTGGGCAAATACTATGTAGGCATAAACGTCGTGTTTGCATGTTAGCTAGCATTCATAACCTTGCTTTTCACCCTAACATGGTCTACTTCACCCCATTTCCTAGACGCTTATGCGACTCAACTTTGCAAGGTAGCTACTTTCTTCAACATCAAGTACAGTATGGGGAGGAGACGAGATTAGGCTGGCTGATTTTGTGCGGTATCGATGGGGTAGACCAACGTCAGGTCCCAAAACCGAACGTCCAGCGTTGAATTTCAGTCTGACTCCTGTGTTGGCATATAGGACTACTGTCATACTTCCGTACAACAGCAATGTAAATGCTTTTCTTCTTGTTCTACCACGCAAGTACTGCAGCATTCCCAATCAATTCGTATTTCTTTTTTCTATTTCTGTCTACTTGTAGATCCATGATATGTAGACAGCTTTACTCGTGATCATGTTCGGCTATAATAACAATCGTTACTGGTGCCTTGTGAGAGTGACGGTGAAGTGAGCTGCCAAGCCGCCGCCGCCGCTTATGCAGTGTTTTAAAACCTGTAGCAACACCAGCCTTACTTTTACACGTTTAATCACCACCTCGCAGGTCACACCCAGCTCACGCTTTAGGAGATCATGGGAGGAAACAATACCGATCTTGCAACATACGACTGCGATGAGATGTAATTAGTTACTACCATTATTAATCGATAACAGCAGACTAACATTTGTTTAAGCACCATGCTCAACCAGACAGCCTCGCCACTGCTTCGACTTCCGCTAGAGCTGCGTAACAACATCAACGAATTTGTCTTCTCCACGGCTACGCTTTGGCTTCGAGTTTCATGCTCACACGGCGTGAGACATACTCAGGAAAAGCCAAGCCGTTGCCTCTGTCTCAGAAATGCAGGCCATGGTTTGACTCAAACTTGTCGTCAGTTGCGCCGGGAAGCTGCATGCGATGGGCCGCAACATCTCACGACTCTGGTCTTACCGCTCTACGTTGAACTCTCTGTTCTGATTCACATCTTAGGTCGTCGCAAGTGCGAAAGTGTGCAGAAGATTGAGGTGCACGATAAAATGGCAAGAAGACTGCGGGGTCTCATGTTTGGGGTGTATCTCGGACATCGCGTCAATCTCTGGAAAGACGGAGAGCTGGCAGGGAAGGTGTTCTGTTCGTTGAGAAGCGTCACCGTCGAGGGTGTTTGGAAAAAAAATGTACAGAAGACGAGAACTGCGATTAGGGCCTGTTTTGGGAGGGAGGACCTAGTGCTTAAATTTTGCTAGGTTCTAATGCTGAGCAAAACTAGAGACTAACAGAAGAACAGTCTATAACATTTGCAAGTCTATAGGTGAAATCCCTCTAGACGTATGACTGATTTTGGAAGCTTATAATACTGAACTCAGTAAAGTCCATTTGAAACAATGGCTTTTTCAGATACAGGACTCCCAGCAACGTAACAGGTGACGAGTTGTAGTTACAGGTGGTGTCCCCGTTTACGAAATTGAGTAGCAGTGAGACTAAAACTCTTCCCGCTCCTACCTCTCTATAGGCTATTCAGTTCCCTGTGGAATATCTGCCTCTCTGTCGAGGTGAAGATGAAGATGAAGGTGAAGGTGAAGGACTCTCCCAACTACTGCCGCCTAGCCGCCTTCCGCATTGCAGCTAGCTCTCGAACCTCCTAATGTTTACAAATCCCTTCGCTGCGTGCAAACTCACACAACCTATCTGCTGCTTAATACACCCCTTCAGCATCCTACCACCGCCATGGACGAGCTGGGCAAGAACACTACGTAAGGTCTTCAAGACTCCAAGTCAGTCGCCGCTCTCACTAGCCAATTCTGAGTTCATACTGATTGAAACAGCACTAAGCGAAACAGAAGGAGTCATCGCTATTCCGCCTGCCGCCAGAGCTCCGCAATGAAATCTACGCCTACGCGTTCGACTCCGTCACCATCAACAAACTTCCTATAGTTGTGGAAGACTGATCCGCCGTAAAGCTTGAGTTAGAAGAAAGCCGCCATCCTGTGGCAGTACTCATGAGTGAAGATGGAGGGGCACTATCCCTCGTCTGTCGCCAGCTGCGCCAGGAAGTCTTTTCGTTCCGTGGCACGAATCTTCATCTCAAGATAGACGACGATCCTTGCTTAATCTGCATCGCCAAAGCATTGAGACGTGTGAAAGTTCGCCCTATCCTGTCGATGACACTTGGATACTTGCCAAAGCCCTTACTTCTGAAAGCTGATATTAAAGATGCTGCCACAGTATGGGACAAATATGTCTTTTGGTGGTTCTTAGCGGCAGAAAGAGCAATAGGTTTATTACTAGGATGGGGCGCCGCGTAGAGAAGGGACTCCACTCTATAACTAACATGAAGCATTTAAGCTGCTTGTTAGCCAGATGCTGCTTGCTGCTAAGAAGCTGCCTAGTGCCAATGGTCTTCTTGTTCATGGGCTTGAAGAAGAGACGCTGGTTTAACCTGTTGATAGCAAGCTACTCGAAGTCGGACACGACGCCATCACGATTTCGAAGACCCGCAGCAGCGTCACAACACCACTGATACCACATAAAGGTGGAGGGATCGGAAATTGCCGTACTTAGTAGCTGTTGTTCAGGAACAGTTTAGCCCGAACAGCTTTCCGTACCTAGGTTGAGATGGATCAGCCTGCCAATAAGATCACCGGCATGCACTGTGTGCGTGAACACGATTTTGTAAAGCTGTACATCCGCTGCAAATAAAGAGCTCCCTCCATAAACACAGTCTGCCACTGAACGAAACTGATTATGAAACACAGCTTCCAAGATCCATCCTTGTCTCCGGGCAATTCTTGATCTAACTCCACTACTGCCCTAGTAACTTGTAGCTAGCCACGCCACGCAGATAATTAAAGCGCTGCCTAAATATAAGTGCTTTACTGAGTGTATAAGGCTAAAGAATTAGATTGCGAGTATTGTCTCTCCCTTCCCCTCTCCGTCTGCATGGAACGTGTATTCCTTAGATCTATCTCCTCGCTGCTTGCTGTTTGCTGGCGCACCTCTGTGTCCATTGCTCTCTCACACATGCTAGCTATTGATAGCACGCTGCACGCTTTAAGCTAATATTCTGGCTTTCTAACTTTTCCTACAGTGGTTTTTTAGTGTCCCTTTTCCACTTATTCTAGGCTTGAATTCCGACTATTGAGAAGGCATCCAGCGAGTGTCTACACGACCTCTTTCCAACGCAACCCTTTCCAACAAAAATCCAAGCCCTAGAGATGTCCAAAAACTATAAAATAAACACAGTTAAGTCTTGCCCACCGTACGCCAGTATCAACAACTAACCACCACTATCCCCAGCGACAGCAAATGTGAAATCTCGATCCTAGTTAACTAACCACACGAAAGCAAAGTGGAAACCAATTCATTAATTACAGCATCCTCTCCAGCCAACCTCGCGGAACTAGACCAGCTACACTAATCTAGGTGAAAGGGTAACTTAATATCTATCCTAGCATTAACGTACTCCACAAGCGAGCTGCCCACCCAAGCGAGCTGCCCACTTTTGCCAAGACCACACCAACACCACAACTACTTCGCGATACTACAGTACACAGCAGCAATATACTGTACTAAATAGTAAGCTGTACTAGTCTATAGTACTCTGCGCATCTTTACTACATGTTTGCGCGTTATGCCCTGTCTTGCTACATATGCCACAGCGCCTTAAAGACTAAGTGCTCCCATTAACGCGTGACCTCTTCTTTGCCTTCTTCCTATTACTACAGGCCTTAAACTCCTTTAGAGTAGTTAGCTGCACTCCCTTACTAAACTTTAGTGTCCCTTCACGCTAGATTTGCTTTCTTTTATGTAATTTACGACGTGTAGCAGCCTTGTTAGCTGCCTGTAGGTTAGCAACCTGGTTGCGCACTAAAACCAGTAAATGCGCCATTAGCTCTGCGCCTTTAGTGAGCTGATTAAGGGCGTTAACTATAGGCATTAGTGAGCTATTAGCGTGTCTCTAAATCCTCTCTTAAATCAGATTTAATTAAGACCTAAATTCTAGGGTGTTGCTTGGTGTTTTAGACTCCTATGTGCTGTTGTTTATAGTAGGTAGTGTTAGTATGCGCAGGCGTACTTTAAGCTTTAATATTACAGCCTCTAGGTTAAATAGGACTAGACTAGCGCCTCTAAATCCTCCCTGTATGTTGCTATTAGTAATTAAAGCATTAAAAGCAGCTTTAAAGTACGGCAAGAACTTAAGTTTAGTAATACGCGTAATCTTGCTGCGCATCAGCCGCTTAGCTTAGCGGCCATAGGCCTTCTTTAATAGGGAGAAATAACCCACGTTAAGTGGCTGCAGCAGGTGCGATGAGTGTAGAGGCATACACAGAGTAATAATCTTATGCTCCTTACAGTACTAGTAGAATTTAACTAAGTTGTGGCTCTTGTGGCCGTCTAGAATAAGCAGCTGGTAGCTACTAACAGTGCGCGCCTTTGTGTGCTTATTAAAGTGCTTCAACTACTTAACTCTAAGCTTATTGTTAGTCCAGCTATTTTTAGAGATATTAAGAACCTAGTTGTTAGGTATACTAGGCTCCTTGTACCAGGCTGAGAGGTGGTGCTTGCTAGAGAAGATGATGAAGGGTGGGATAGACCAGCCCTTTGCATTAATGCCCTGGATGATACTTGTCCACTCACGGTTGCCCTGCTGCACTGTCTTTAGTCTCCCTTAACGCTTAGAGCCTGTAATAACAGCTCCTATTAATATAGTGCCTATTATAAAGCCAGATTTATTAAAGTTATAGGTGTCTTTATCTAGGATACTATACTTAGCTTTGGTATTCTCTATAAGCTAGAACTAGTTGCTAATCACCTTAGGATCCTTATAAAGCGCTCTCTTATAGTCGTACTTGCGATTAAACTTAACTTTAAGCTCTAGCCAACGTTTAACAAAGTTGGCAGCCTAGTTCTTGCTAACAGGGGTCTGATAGCGCTTAGCAAGCAGAGAATTGGCTATATCCTCTACATTAGCAAGCTGGGGCAAGTATCCTTGCTCGTCTAGCTTCAGTACATGCTAGACAATTACCTCCTCTTTAGTGCTAGTTATCCTTATTATATTAGGCTTGCAATCGCGTTAAGAGAGCGTTCCTGCGCGTTAAGTGTCTAGTGTTCTTCTAGGAACTTTGTAGATTGCTGCTGCGCGTTGCACGCTTAGCGTTACGTCTTACTTAATTACCTAAAGAGCAAGCTGTATATCAGTTTTATTAAAAGGCTTTAGTAGGTTGCTACGTTGAGGCATTATAAGTTAAGTGAAGTTTGGTGTGGTCTTGGTAAACGTGGGCAGCTCGCTTAGGTGGGCAGCTCGCTTGTGGAGTACGTTATAAACTAACTTTTTCATATTAAGCTATAACCTAACGTACCCCACAGAGAAAAGAATCAACAGACAAGAGAATCACTTTTGCCAAGCCTCCACTAAACCACCCTTCACATAATAATGCCTTCTTAATAACACTATTTAGATGCGTTAAAAGAAGCTTAGATACAGCTTGCGCTCTAGGCTCTTAAATAAGACGTAACTCTCTCTTAGTAACGCGCTGTAGCTATCTATAGAGTTCCTTAAGCTATACTAAGTAAGTAACGTATAAGACAACCTTTACGCGCTAATTCTATAGCTAACTTGTAGAAGCTAGATAATAATAAGAAGAAGGTAATTATTAAATATGTCCTTAACCTAGACGTGTAAGGATTTTCCTCTTAGCTCTTAGATATAGCTACTATAGCTAATTTTTTGCGCACTAAGTATAATCTAGGCCTTATTAGCACAAACTAGCCTAGTATGTTTGTTAAGTAACACCTAGAGCTTAAAGTTAAGTTTAATTGCAAGTACAACTATAAGAGAGCTCTCTATAAGAATCCTAAGGTTCTATAGGGCTAGTTTAGCCTAGTAGCAAACGTTAAAGCTAAGTATAGTATCTAGAATAAAGATATATATAACTTTAACAAGATAGGCTTTATAATAGGCTAGATCTTCCTAGGAGTAGTTATTATAGCTTTAGAATAACAAGGTTAGCTAAAGGCAGTCTAGCTAGGTAACTGCAAGTAGGCTATAGCTATAGTAGGCATTAATGCTAAAGGATAGGCTATTCTAGCCTTCCTTATCTTTAAGGCCTACTACTACCTCTCTGCCTAGTATAAAGAAGAGGATCTGCCTTAAGACTAGGTTATTAGAGTCTCTAATAACAGCTAGACTACTAATAAGCTTAGTCTAGACTAGATAAGCCACTTTAACAGGCATATAAAGGAGCGTACTATTAGCACCTACTATTTACTTATTATTAATAGTTATAAGAGCTACAACTCTCTTAAATTCCAGCAGTACTATAAGGATAACAAGATTATTACTCTCTATTTGCCTTCTTACTTATTACACCTTACATAGCCTCTTAATGTAGCTTATTTTACTGCTTTAAAGAAGGCGTATAGGTACTAAGCTAAAATACTTATATATAACTAGATTAACTATATTATAAAGACAGAGTTCCTACTATACCTTATACGCGCCTATAACGCTATAATTACTTCTAGTAATATTTAGGGGAGGTTCTAAGGCGCTAGACTAGTCCTGTTTAACCTATAACAAGTTATAAGCAGCCTTAATGTAAAGCTACGTACGCTATTACTACTACTACTGTTCTAGTATAAGTATTAAAGCATCTCGTTAGCAGGCATATTAGGAAGGATACTTATTATTATTATTGTTAAGGGTTAAAGAGATAGGTAATACAGTAGTTAAATTCTATAAGTAAGAGTTTCTAGTTATTTTTGTAGGTGTCCTCCCTTAATAGTTCCTGTTAAGGTCTCTTATACCCTTCTGCTGGCCAGATTACATACACTAGCTAAGCATTCTAGTTCTTACTAAGGTAGGTACTATATGCTTTAGCACAAACCTCCCCCCCTTAAGAGCTTAGCCCTATTAAGCAAATAAACTAAGTTAAAACTAAACTCTAAACTAATTACTAACCCCCCTTATTACTCTGCTTGTTCCTTTCCCTTGCTGCCTCCCTGTTTCTGCAATCTTGTTAAGGCCCTAGTTTCCTAAGTAGGTTATTAACTAGAGTCTCCTAATAGCTTAGGGGTAGGAGAGTCTAGTACGTGTCTTAATAAACCCTAGTCTAAGGCGCTGCCTAATTTGTATATTATCTAGGTAGTAGCCTCTGTTGCTTTAATAGTTAGACTGTTAAATAACTTATTAAGAGTACCCCCCTATGTATGCTGTCTGTCCTATAACCCCTATCCTTTCTTATGTTCTAGTACTACTCCCTTGTTAGTAAAGAAGGACTAATTAGGGATACCTAACTCTTTATTAGCCCTAAAGCAATGTTTCTTAGCCATCTTTACCTACTGCTAATGCCTCTTTACTATAGCAACGTTGTTATCTCTACTCTTCTAAATAAATTTTATAAGCTCCTTATTATTAAGACTAAAAATACAGAGTATCTCTTGCTAGACTAGGTAAGAGTTGTACTAAGCCTAGTAATAAATAGCTTTAGAAATCTAGGAAGAGAAAGTTAGCGCTATGTCTACTAGGAAAGTATAGGGAGCACTACTATACTTGTTTAAATAACCTAATAGTAATAAGGGTCCTAGCTTAAGCATCTAATAAGAACTGGCAATGTCCTTATATAATCCTATCTCTAGAATCTCTATAGTCTCTCTGTCCTCTGTAACTAGCACGTACTAAGGGAGTATAGTTTAATGTCTTATTGTAGATAGTCTAGTAGACCTATGTGGCAGTGCTGGGTGGGAGATCCTAACGTCCCCATACTTGCAAGGATACTTCTTCTACTTAGCACCTACTGCGTCTTGTGCTAACTTAGGGTAGTCAACTGTATCCACCCACCCCTTAAGCTTTGCAAGTGCGTTGACAATAGGTTTATGTCCACCCTCTACTTTTCCTATTACTTAAGGGTTGTGTGCGGATGCCTGTACCGTCTTAATCCCGTAGATTAAAGTAAGCCTCTTAACTACTTTAGCAGAGTCTAGCCTACTATTAACTATAAGTCTTCTTATAGTACTCTACCTGTAGACAATGTCCTTATATAGGAACTTTGCTACTGTTAATAACTTATTATTATAAAGCGCCCTTGCCTCTATCCACCCACTTAAGTATTCTCTAGCTGTAACTAGGTACTAGAAGCCTCTGCTTATTAGCATGTGCACAATATTAACAGTAACTAACTTCTATAGTATATAGGAGTAGGTACTAGTTAGCATATCCTTTATAATCTTAGTTGCTCTAAGTTAGCACTTCTTATATATAGAGATTTTTCTCTTAACACTCCTATATATGTTAAGCTAGTAGTATTATTAAGAGACTATAGAGAACACTGCGTTTATACCCCTATAACTAATAGTTTAGTAGATATCCTATATAACTGTAGTTTAGATATCTGCATTATTAACTACACGCCTAATAGCAATATTCTTTAATATTTTTTAGAATAAGTAGCTGTCCCTCTTAAAGAAGTTTATAGCTCTCTTCTTCTAAGCCCTACACTCTTTCCTACTTAACCCAACTAAGGTCTTTAGGGAGTGTAGAAAAACAGCAATGTCTTCTAATTCCTAGGAGTATTCTTATCTTAGAATCTAGGTAGTCCTTGTGTTAACCTAGTTACCTAACACTACATTTGCTATTAGGTTTTTAACAAACTCTTTAACGTTAGATTTAGGTTTATCTAGGTTCTCCTACCCCTCTAGCTTTAGGTATCTTAATAGTGCGTCTGTAACTATGTTCTTCTTTCCTAGTACATAGCATATTTTAAAGTCCTAGAGTAGAATTGCAGTAAGCCACCTGTTTATAACTAAGCCTAGAAGGTCTAACAACAACCTGTTTAGCTAGGTAATTAATATTTAGGTATTAGTCTTAATAATAAAGTGTATACTATATAGCTACATCCTAAACTTCTTAAGTGCCTAAATAACTACCTTATATTTAAGCTTTGTTAAGTGCTACCTACTTTCTGCCTTAGACTAGATAGTGCTTTTAAACCTATATAGGTGTTATTTTCTGTCTAGGCCTATTTATTTAAGGCATGCTCCTGCGCCTTTATTACTTGCATTAACTAAGAGAAATACTAAACTTAGATTTTTATAAAAGA
This sequence comes from Ascochyta rabiei, assembly GCF_004011695.2. Taxonomy (NCBI): domain Eukaryota; kingdom Fungi; phylum Ascomycota; class Dothideomycetes; order Pleosporales; family Didymellaceae; genus Ascochyta; species Ascochyta rabiei. The sequence continues at coordinate 202,114 of NC_082416.1, forward strand.
TTGTTATAAGCGCAGGTGTGTTAATAATATACTCTTTTAGGAGTAATATTAAGCTCTGTTCTATATTGCCCTATTACTATACTGCGTTATTCTTTAATAACTAGAATAGTAGCTTTGCTTTTAAGGCGAATAAGGGTATCTAGATGTAGTAGTACACTACAATTCCTACAAACATCTAGACCTCCTTTAGGTTCTATCACTCTAGCTAATTTGTAATTTTATTAACTTTCTTTTATACTAGATATTATCCTTCTACTAAAACTTTATAGCTAACTACCCCTAATTAATTGTGTCCCTAGTAGCATTTAAGTTCTAATACTGTGCTGCTAGCTCTTTCTATGTCTGTAAGGACCCTGTCTAGTTACTAGATGTGCTTAAGTATATATCGCCTAACACTAGGTAAAGCCTCCTTACTATTATAATCTGTCTTTAGACTACTACTAGTAACGTTATTAAGGAAAGGAAGTGTATCTAGCTAGTAATCCTTAAGAATCTTTATTATAATTCTTAAGAAGACAGCTACTAAGTTAGTAGCCTCTTAAACTAGGGTACATAATTATAAAAGGCTAATTAGCATTATAACTACTCTTATGTCTCTGCTGTCTTTATACAGTGTTATCTGGTTATAACTAGAGAAGAAGTCTATAAGTAATATAATCTTATAGCTAGTAAACCTCTTAGAGAACTTGTCTGTAGTTAGTAGGGTTCCTACATCTTAAACAGAGACACTATTTATATATTAAGCATTATTAATAAACTAAAATCTACTATCTTTCTTAGACACTAAATGCTATAGGTTTCTGTATTAGCTGTTGTATTGCTTAAGTGTTTCTTGTTCTAACCTGTTGTTTAACATCTTAACAAGTTCTCCTTCTAGACTTCTTATAATAGGGAAGGTCTTAACCTGCTAGGCTTTGTGTAGGATTGTCCTAATTTAGTATAAAGGAGAAACCTCCTTCTAAATCTGCCTAGATTTAGAAAAAGTAAAAGCTATAGCTACTTTTCTGTTTAAGATTATTTCCGTAAAAAGTACTATCTCTGCTAGGAATAGAGTATTGCTAAACTTCTAATCTTTTATTTTCTAGGGAGTAAGCCTTTTTCCTCTTAGGAAAGGGGTATATCGCCTTTTTAATAAGTAATTAAAAGGCTTAATATTGTGTAGCCTTAAACTAAGTATTAGCTGCTGTTGTTTATATGCAACTCTTTTCTAGTCTTCCTAACTAAGTTCTATAGGTTTATTAGGTTGTAGATTATTAACAGGTTAAACCTTTACTCCTACTTGTTTGTAGAGTGTATTAACTTCTTAGTTTTTAACTATATTATGCTAACCTCTTATCCTTAATAATTATAAGTTTATTTAGGATAGTAAGATAAGGAAGTCCTTATCTGCATGTACTTGCCTAGGGTCCCCTCCCTTAGAGATCTACTAGAGACTGCTAGCATTGTTCTGTGTAAAGATAAAACTACTTAGGCCTTTTAAGATTTCTAAATCTATAGTTATACATAGGAAGTAGTAGTTTACTTCTACTAAGTAATAGAACTTTAGTGTTGTTAGGTCTTTACTAGTATTAGAACATCCCAGCCTAATTAAGGAGTTCCCCTAACTTTTTCCTTATCCTAGTTATGCTTAACTAGAGTAGAGTAGTAAGGAGATAGGTCTAATATAATAAAGGTAGCGTTTCTCCTACTATTATTAGATATAATACAGTATATAGTTCTTCTAAAGATGTTATACTATATAGCTTGGCTTACTAATAAGCACTATAGCGTTCTAAGGATAACTAATCTTGTTAGGTTCCTTATAAGTCTAAAGTGCGTTAAGGTTGTAACTTCTCTAATCTAGACTAGGACATTCTACAACGTTCTAACAAATAGATCTATACTACTATTAGCTGTAATAACACCCTGCTCTTTTTCTATTAGGTGTGTTATTTCTTTGTACACTATTCCTAGCGCTTAAGAAGCACTAAACCTTATTAAATTTATCTAAGCTCTAGTGTTAATTAAGTAGCTAACTGCATGTAACCTAATCTAAGCCTAGTATGTTAGTAAATCTTAGTGTACTAGCTTCTCTAACCTAGTAGTTTCTATAGTTTTAGCTAGCTTATTTAGAGGATCTTTATTGTTCTATGTATTGCTGTATACTTCTACTTAGTAGCTCCTATAAGTATTCCTTTCTAACCTAACGTTAAAGTATTAAGCCCTGCTATTCTTAATTATAGGGTAATTTTTGCTAAACTTAGCGCTAGTGCAGACCCTTATAATTTCTAGCTAATTAGCAGTTAACTAGTAAGACCTGTTAACTCCTAATTAGTTAGAACCCCTAGCCCGTAGGATTGCTACGTTAACGCTCCTGCTAACTATTAGGTTAGAGTCTAACTCCTTTATAAGCTTCTAGAACATTGCTTAGATATAACCCTAGAAGACTAAGTCTCTAATAGTAATCTCTTGTACTTCTTAACAAAGGATTGCAGTTAGAATCTTGTTTTTAGATAGTTTAAGTAGGTCTGCTATTCTATTGTCTAAACTAGTTATTAAATGCTTCCTCTTTTGCTAATTTAATAGTTAAATGGTTTCTAATACCCTTTCTTATAATAGTATTTTAATAATAGCATACAGCTAACTATACGGTTAACTAGTAAAAGGTATTATTTACTTACTCTCTATTAGTAAAGGGCTTAACCCTAATAAGTCTTTAATATCTGCTGCTAACTTATCTCTAGCATTATTATATGCTTACTTAACTATAGTTTATTAAAACATTAAAGGTCTTTCTTTCCTAACTGTAGCTCTCTAAGCTCTTTCTAGGACAGTATTAACTTAGTAGTTGTGTGCCTTATCTAACCTAGTTACTACGTTTAAGGAGGAGCTATCTTTAACATTATATGCCCCTAGTACAATATCCCTATTATTAATATAATTAAGACTATAAACTTTGTAATAGTTATTATTAAGGATTTAGAAGTTCTAAAGAGAGTGTAATAACTTATAGTCTAGCTTATAATTATCTATTATAGTTAGTACGCTAATACTTCTAATAACCTTTCCCTGTATGTCTAGGCCTAGCCTAGATCTATATATTACTTCTCTAGGCCTAGAGTCTACACCTTTAAATAGATTAGGCTTAACTGCAGAGGCTAGCTAGTCTAAGACATCCTGTAAAACTTTAAAGTACTCTTAAATCTTCTGTTTTAACTAATTAAGTTAATAAGTAGGCAGGACAGATCCTTAGATAGGTTTAATTTAATAGTAACTAGGGCTAAAATAGTATCTACGTTAACTGTCTTAGTTAAGTTAGAAACTGCACCACTCTATGCAGGTAAGTACTCTGTACAACTTACACTTATAGGCTTAGTAGTTTAGTTCTCTACATATATTACAAGAGTTACTATACTCTCTTTATTAGGAGTAGTTTACTCCTTATCTTAGGTTAAGGTTTCTAGGTGCGTTAGTAATATAAGAGCCATCGTTCCTTTCCTAGGTAGCACTAGTTCTAGTTGCTTAAGAAATAAAGTAAGTATAATTAGTAGGAGACTAAAGAATCTCTCTTATCTAATTATTAGAGTTTATAAGGGTGCTAACCTCTGCTAGGGATAGCTTCTACCTGCCTATTGCCTAGACAAGCTCTTTAACGTCTTTATTAACACTAGAAGGTAGGGGTGTTTTACTCTTACTACTCTAACCAGCCAGTTAATCCTTAGCCTAGGTAATAATAGACTTAGCGTTAATTAGCTCCTTAGTGCTGTTTATAAGGCGCTAGGTTTCCTTAGTATATTTATTGTCCCTTCTAAGCGCTAATTCCTATAAGCCTTAGCGCTGCTTATACACCCTTTTTATAAAATTATAGATATTATTAAGTATAAATAAAGATTAATTCTTTATGTCTAGCCTGTTTTGCATGTTAAAGAGGATAAGGTCTTTGTTAACCTTTAGCAGTTCTAAGAAGAAGTAGTATCCTTCCTTAGAGGTTAGAATTTAATTATTCTTCTAATATATATTACTATATACTATAAAGTTAGTATAGTAGTATAATAGTCTAGGGAAGGCTTAAGAGGTTTCTTTAATATAGGCTTTAAGGAATGCTTAATTGCCTATGCGTTAAGCAGTGTTCTAGTCTTTCTAGTAATCCTTTATAGTAATCTAAAGCTTAACCTAAATGTCTAAAGCGTATAGTTTTAGGTGTTTAATAAACCTCCTACAGTAATTATAGTAGTAGTTAGGGAGGACCCTAACCTTCTACTTGTTACTTAACCCTCTGTTTTCTGCTATATAGTTATAGTTATTAAGGAACTCTATAACCTTCTTTCTATTAAAGGATAGTTAGATAGACCTTCCCTTTATTAGAACAACAACCTAACAGCTGTTTCCTGTTAGGGAAGAAAGTGTCTCTATAGAGTCTAAAGGGTTATCTATAGTAGTGTATATTAATCCTTAGTAGTCTATTATATTAAGTAGATAATAGTTTCTTATGATTAAAGTAATCTTAATTACTCTGTCTGTTAGAGCAACTTAGTCCCTGCCTTTTATATTCCTCTAGTCCTAAGAAATAGGGCTAAGCGGAACTGTGTGGATAATATATATAATAAGCATTGGAAATTAGACTAAGATAGTCCCTTAGCTAAGGCTTTTCTAGGTTAACTAGATGCCTACCTTGTTTTAAGCTTATTTTTCTTATTTTCTAAATAATAGGTCTGATAGTAACGTCCTAGTCCAGAATTAACAGGATAATTCCTAGGCCGTGCCCTAGCCTTTAGAGTGGCAGATATTTAGATAATAACGTCCTAGTCCAGAATTAACAGGATAATTCCTAGGCTGTGCCCTAGCCTTTAGAGTAGCAGATATTTAGATAATAACGTCCTAGTCTAGAGTTAACAGGATAATTCCTAAACTATACTCTAGCCTTTAGAGTAGCAGAATTTTAATATTGCCTGCTATACTGTGCCCCCTAGTTAGGTTACTATTTTATTCTAGTATAACGTACTCCACAAGCAAGCTGCCCACCTAAGCAAGCTGCCCACTTTTGCCAAGACCACACTAAACTTCACTTAACTCATAATGCCTTAACGCAGCAACCTACTAAAGCCTTTTAATGAAACTGATATACAGCTTGCTCTTTAGGCAATTAAGTAAGACGTAACGCTAAGCGTGTGACGCGCAGCAGCAATCTACAAAGTTCCTAGAAGAACACTAGACACTTAACGCGCAGGAACGCTCTCTTAACGCAATTGCAAGCCTAACATAATAAGGATGACTAGCACTAAAGAGGAGGTGATTGTCTAGCATGTACTGAAGCTAGACAAGCAAGGATACTTGCCCTAGCTTGCTAATGTAGAGGATATGGCCAATTCTCTGCTTGCTAAGCGCTATTAGACCCCTGTTAGCAAGAACTAGGCTGCCAACTTTGTTAAACGTTGGCTAGAGCTTAAAGTTAAGTTTAATCGCAAGTACAACTACAAGAGAGCGCTTTATAAGGATCCTAAGGTAATTAGTAACTGGTTCTAGCTTATAGAGAATACTAAAGCTAAGTATAGTATCCTAGATAAAGACACCTATAACCTTAATAAATCTGGCTTTATAATAGGCACTATATTAACAGGAGCTGTTATTACAGGCTCTAAGCGTTAAGGGAGACTAAAGACAGTGCAGTAGGGCGACTGTAAGTGGACAAGTATTATCTAGGGCATTAATGCAAAGGGCTAGTCTATCCCACCCTTCATTATCTTCTCTAGCAAGCACTACCTCTCAGCCTGGTACAAGGAGCCTAGTATACCTAACAACTGGGTTCTTAATATCTCTAATAATAGCTAGACTAATAATAAGCTTAGAGTTAAGTAGTTAAAGCACTTTAATAAGCACATAAAGGCGCGCACTGTTAGTAGCTACTGGCTGCTTATTCTGGACGGCCACAAGAGCCACAACTTAGTTAAATTCCACTAGTACTGTAAGGAGCACAAGATTATCACTCTATGCATGCCTCCACACTCATTGCACCTGCTGCAGCCACTTAACGTAGGTTGTTTCTCCCTATTAAAGAAGGCCTATGGCCGCCAAGCCGAGCAGCTGATGCGCAGCAAGATCACGCATATCACTAAACTTAAGTTCTTGCCGTACTTTAAAGCTGCTTTTAATGCTTTAATTACTAATAGCAACATACAGGGAGGATTTAGAGGCGCTGGTCTAGTCCTATTTAACCTAGAGGCTGTAATATTAAAGCTTAAAGTACGCCTGCGCACACTAACACTACCTACTATAAACAACAGCACATAGGAGTCTAAAACACTAAGCAATACCCTAGAATTTGGGTCTTAATTAAATCTGATTTAAGAGAGGATTTAGAGACATACTAATAGCTCACTAACGCCTATAGTTGACGCCCTTAATTAGCTTACTAAAGGCGCAGAGCTAATAGCGCATTTACTGGTTTTAGTGCGCAACCAGGTCGCTAACCTACAGGCAGCTAACAAGGCTGCTATACGTCGTAAATTACACAAAAGAAAGCAAATCTAGCGTGAAGGGACACTAACGTTTAGTAAGGGAGTGCAGCTAACTACTCTAAAGGAGTTTAAGGCCTGTAGTAATAGGAAGAAGGCAAAGAAGAGGTTACGCGTTAATAGGAGCACTTAGTCTTTAAGGCGCTGTAGCACATATAGCAAGACAGGGCATAATGCACAAATATGTAGTAAAGATGCGCAGAGTACTATAGACTAGTACAGCTTACTATTTAGTACAGTATATTGCTGCTGTGTACTGTAGTATCGCAAAGTAGTTGTAGTGTTGGTGTGGTCTTGGCAAAAGTGGGCAGCTTGCTTGGGTGGGCAGCTCGCTTGTGGAGTACGTTAAGTATTAAAGCATCTTATTAGCAGGCACATTAGGAAGGATACTGTTATAGACTGGCCTTAGGGTAGGATGTAATACGGGTCGATATAGTATTGTATCTCTTAAGGAGGTAACACGTTGCGTGTCCTTCTAATATGTCTGTAGGGCATGTAACTACCCTATCTTGCTTAAGGCTTAGACAAGGTCTAAGCCTATAACATACCTCCTTTCCCTATCTCTCCCTAGCTAAATGTATTTTATAGGGTCCTTTCTGCGTTTTGCGTAGATTAGAGGGACGCTGGTAGCAGGTAAACCCTAGAGCTAGTTGTAGTTGCGTAAGGGCCTACCTCTTAGTAAGTCAGCTGCTAGTCTAGTCTGTAGTTTACCTAAGGTAGTCCCTGCGCGCACCTAGGTTGTTTTTATTTTGTTTAGCACACCTGCCTAAGTTAGCTACTATACTACTCTACACTCCTACCTAACCTACCTGTCTTACGCCTACCCTATTTTTTTTTTATTACGCCTATACTTAACCTGCTATATCTATTGTTACTTCTAGTTATAGCTACTAGGCTACTAGCTAAGGAGCTAGTAGTCCCCTTAGAGGAGGTAGTTGTAGTCTGCTATAGTCCCTCCCCTCTGCCTATAATATTCCCCTAGTATTTTTTTTTCTATAGTTTCTAATTTAGTTATAAGGCCTAATAGTATATATAGAAAGCTTACTGCTGTTATATAGGCAACTATAAGGTTAAGAGCAATTTAGACAATAAGGACCTAGTTCCTATCTCTACTAGCGCTGTCCTATGCTGCCTATACTACCTTCTTACTATCTTTACTAGTTAGCCTTATACATATCCTGCTTCTATTATAGGTCTACCTACCTACTAACCTTCTATAGCTAACTATATTCCTAGCGCTAGTAAGACGTGCTGTACCTATACTAAGTATAAGCACACTTACGTGTATAACAACAACCTCTTTACTATAAATGCTAAGCTCTACTACGCTTAGTATAACTTTAAGTAGTACATCTAAGTATATATCTCTGTCCTAGCCCTATATTCCTAACTAATAGTAGTTAAGGTGTTAGTACACGCTAGTAACGCCTATATTAAGACGCCTAGCACCTAGGGTGTAGGTAGTAATAAGGCTAACTAAGGGTATTAGCCTGTCTTCTACTATTAGTTACCCCCTTAGCGCCTCTATAGGTCTTCCTTTCTAATATAATAGTCTTATTAGGCGCCTACTATAAGCATTAGTAGGTGTATAAGGCTACCCTTAACTTAGCCCTAGCTAACCCTACGCTAGTAAAGCAGCTAACTACCTCTTATACTGCCTGTGCCCCTACTAAGCCTAGTACCTAGGTTACCCTACCTACTACGCTGTTATTTAGGTGTTATAGTAGTAACTAGCTTAATATATACCTCTAGTAGTTTATAGCTACTATAGGGTTAGCCTTTTAGTCCTAAACTAAGTATATAAACTAGATAGAGGTAGTCTAGGCCTATACTACTGTAAGTTTTTCTGCCTATATTAGGTACGTAGCTAACTTAATCTAAAGGATGCTATTAACTAAGTTAAGCGCCTACTTACTACGCTCTGCTGCTACCTAGAGTACGCTCTACTGTCCTACTTATCCTACTACTGCTGCTCTAACTCCTCTAATAAGCGCTGCTTGTCTGTCTGTTAGCTCTGCTTACCTCCCTGCTATTACTGCTCTCCTTCCCCTGTTAAGTTGCCTACACCCCTGCGCTGTTGCTACGCTTCCTTTCTTATAGAGTTACCTATACCCCTGTACTATTACTATTCCTCCTCTTCTATAAAGCTACGCTTATTTACCTACTATTACTACTTACTGTCTGTTATAGAGCTGTACACGCCCTACTGCAACTTTAAGAAGATATTATAGCTAACACGTAGCAGCACTATTAAGGTAGATAAAGTAGATAATAATAATAACTATAAGGTTAACTACTGCTGCTGTATTGCGCAGAACTAGGCCTAGGACTTAGCTACTACTGCCTGTTGCTCTCTGTCTGTTAATAACTCTATCTTTTTTAAGTATTAAGGCTTACTACTGTTTATCTAGTAGTATAGAGCTTAAGGTGGCGTTGTGCTAACGCTGTAAGGTTCCTAAGCTCTTCTGTACTAGGCTATATACCCTATACAGCATCTCCTAGTAGAACCCTATAAGGGTTATTATAAATAATAAAAGTTTCTTCTTTTCTATATCTGTTCTTAATATGCTATATACGTTACTATAATAACCTTCTATACTATTATATCCTATAATACCTCTAGTAGTTCCTATATTAGCTTTGTATATCCTTTCTATTTAACTAGAACCTATAACTTATTCTGCCTACAGGCCCTCTTTTCTTTTAGGATAGACTCTACCTCCTATTTAGCTAGGGTTAGGTTATCCTCCTCTAGGACAACTAGCAGCCCTAGTCTACTTTCCTGCAGGCGCTGTGTTAGTAACAGGTTAGAAGCTACGTGTTCTAGTAGGTCTATATGCACTATCTTGTAGAAGTTACCTAGTAAATTTAGGGTAACAGTTAGAGGGGTAGGAACTGTAACTACTATGTACTAGGCTTGTAACTAGTTAAGCTTCTAGCTTAGCCTGTTAGTTTTTATATTGTAGAGGGAGAACTACACCCTATCTCCTATATAGTACTGCTTTATAGGCCTACAGCTACAGTCTGTTATATCCTAGGTGCGTTTTTATACCTATGCTATAGCTGCCTAGGTAAGCTCTATACCCTACTAGAGGTAGTCTAGGAAATAGACCACCTGTCCCTATAGTGTGTTCTAGCTAACAGTTAGGAGCACTATTGTTAGTAGGAGGTCTATATTATAGCTGTAGAGGAGTAGGTTAAGACTAACCCTAGTAACTAAAGAATTATAATTATTAAGAGCTAGTTAGCAGGCTAGAAGGTAGTTAGGCTAGTTATTCTGTTTAAAGTTAACTATAACCTATAGGACTACCTACACCTCTTATTAGCCTACTCTGTCCCTCTGTCTGTCTAGGGGTAATAGGCTGTAGAGAGTAGCTAGTCCACCCCTATAAGGCTACACAGCGTTGTCTAAAAATATCCTAGCTATTCTAAGCTGCAGTCTAAGATTATAGAGCTAAGAAAGCCTTAAAACTACTACTACGTGTTAAAGAAGACCTTAGCGCAATATTCTATAGTTATAGAAGTTATTGCCTTAAGCTATATATACTTAGAGAGGTAATCTATAATAACTAAGAAATAGCATAGTATGTTCTTATTAGCCTAAAAGAGGTTAACTATAAAGTCTATTAAAATCTAGGACTAAAAACAGTTAGCAATAGGTAATAGCTAGAGTAAGCCCTACTATTAGCGCTGTAACACATGCGCTTAAATAAGTAGTAGTTATAGATATAACACTAAACATCCTATAATATCCCCTTCTAGTAGAAGTTGCGTCTAACAATGTAGAATATAGTATTAGCACCTAGATAGCCTATTAGGTTAGATTTATATACCCTTTAGATTATTATAGTTATAAGTAGCTTCTAATACAGAACCTATATAACCCTACACTACAGTAGCATGCTATAAGCACTAAGCATACAATCTACAATTTACTAAGTAGTCTTAGCCTTAGGAGGGAACTAGCAGGCCCTATTACAGATAGCAGACAGGCGTACTATGTGCCCTACGTTCTACTAAACGCCTTTGTCCTACAGTAATTGTATATATATATTAATAAAAAGTAGAAGTGTACTAGGGCCTGGTATACTAATTGCTAATACTAAAACTAGGGTTATTATTCTATAAACCCCCCCTAACCTCCTATTATAGTCCTGTTCCTAGCAGCTTAGCGCATCTAGTTAGGCTGCTAGGCGTTCTAGGCAGAAGTAAAGGTAGAAATAGAACTTTAACAGCTCCTCTGCCTATTAGTACTGCCTCTTACTTAGCCTGCGCGCTGTAGTAAAGTACTAGAGGTTCTTATAGTTAGTTAGGATAGTAAACAGCCTAGTAACAGACCCTAATTTAGCTACCTAGACCCCTAGGCACTTTATAACAGTAGTTAACTCCTTATTATAGATAGTATAGTTCTATTATTCTGTTATAAGTATAGTAGAGTAGTATACTACTAGGCAAAGCACCTTCCTATACTATTAAGAAAGGCAGCTACCTAGCGCCTTACTAGAGTAGTCTGCCTCTAATAGTATTTCTTACTTAGGGTCCTATTAGGCTAGGACTAGTTCTGTTATAAATGTGTTCTTTAGCTAGTAGAACACTACGTCCTCCTCCTGCCCCTACCTAAACAGGATATCCTTCCCTATAAGTTAATTAAGTAGAGCAGTAATATTAGAGAAGGCTAGGATAAAGTCCTAGTAGAAGTTAGTAAACTTAAGGAAACTGTAGACTCTGCGCAAAGACTATAGGGCTTCCTAATTACAGATAGCCTTAACCTTCTTAGGATTAGAATAAATATCCTTTCTAGCTTCTATAATATATCCTAGGTAGTATACTTCCTTTATTACAAATACAAACTTCTTAGAATCTAAATACAGCCCTGCATTACGTAGGAGCGTAAGGACTCTGCTAACCTTCCCTAAGTAGTCTGTCCTAGACCTGCTACTGTAAACAAGGACATTATCTAGGTACGCAGTAGCATAGTTACCTAATATCTCCTAAAGCACGCTGTTAATGTAACACTAGAAGGACGCTAGTGCTCTAGCCAGGCTAAACAGATAGACTAGCTACTTAAAGAGCCTAAAATAGGTATAGAATGTAGTAAGGTGCTTATCTCCTTTTATAACATAAATCTAGTAAAATGCTAAACAGATATTAACCTTAGAGAACTAGCAGGCACCCCCTAGTGTACGCAACGTCTCCTTAATAAGAGGAAGTAGGTACTGGTTAGTAATTATAATACTATTAAGTGCGTAATAGTCTACATACATACGCTACCTACTAGAGGACTTCTTAACTAGTAGGACTAGGGCCCCTGCTAGGGAAGAGGAGGCGTAGATCTACCTCTTGTCTATAAGTGCTAACACTTATTTCTATAGCTTAAGTAGCTAGTCCCTTAGTATATTGTACAGAGGGCCCTAGGGTAGAGGCTTCTCCTTTCTAGACTAGTTATATTATAATTATATATAGTAATCTATCTAGCCCCTATATAGGGGAAGGCTAAAGGCTTTGCTCTTATTAAATAGGTCTTAAAACTAGACTAACTTAGGGGGAAGAGGGTCTACTTTCTCTCCTGTCCCTTGCGCTCCTAGGGATTAAACTAAAAGGATTTTAGTAATGTTATAGAGGCTTATAGAGACAAACTAGTCCCTAGGTAGGCGCTTCTAGAGCCTATTAGCTAGGGTCTTATTAAACTTAGTTACTAATAGGAGAGCTATGTAAATATTTACTATATACTGTAAGGACTTATAGACTATAAGGTTCCCTACCTATTATATCCTTAGTGTGCCCTTTTCTACGTCTAACACTACGCCCTCTTATTAGAGCTAGGGCTTCCCTAAAATAATATCCTAGCTTAGACTTAGCACTACGTAGGCTATAGCCTATAAGTGCTACTTATCTAAGTTAACGTACCCTACGGGCGAGCCGCTCAACGGGCGAGCCGCTCACTTTTGCCAAGCCCCCACCAAACTTCTCCTCCTACACCAATGTCTTCTTAATAACACCATTTAGACGCGTTAAAGGAAGCTTAGATACAGCTTGCGCTCTAGGCTCTTAAACAAGACGCAAATCTCTCTTAGTAACGCGCTGCAGCTATCTATAGGGTCCCTTAAAAGACACTAAGCAACTAACACACAGAACAACCTTTACGCGCAGATTCTATAGCTAACTTATAGAAGCTAGACAATAATAAGGAGGAGGTAATTATTAAGTATGTTCTTAAGCTAGATATGTGAGGATTTTCTCCTTAGCTTTTAGATGTAGCTACTATAGCTAATTCTTTGCGCGCTAAGCGCAATCTAGGCCCTATTAGCATAAACTAGCCTAGTATGTTTATTAAGCAACACCTAGAGCTTAAAGTTAAGTTTAATTGTAAGTATAACTACAAGAGAGCTCTCTGTAAGGATTCTAAGGTTCTACAGGGCTGGTTTAGCCTAGTAGCTAACATTAAAGCTAAGTATAGCATCTAGGATAAAGACACATACAACTTTAACAAGACAGGCTTTATAATAGGCTAGATCTCCCTAGGAGCAGTTGTTACAGCTTTAGAACAACAGGGTCGGCTAAAGGCTATCTAGCCAGGCAACTAAGAGTAGGCTACAGCTATAGTAAGCATTAATGCTAAAGGATAGGCTATTCCAGCCTTCCTTATCTTTAAAGCCTACTACTACCTCTCTGCCTGGTACAAAGAAGAGGATCTGCCTTACAACTAGGTTATTAGAGTCTCTAATAACGGCTGGACTACTAACAAGCTTAGTCTTAACTGGTTAAAGCACTTTAACAGGCATACAAAGGAGCGTACTATTAGCACCTACTATTTACTTATTATTAATAGTTATAAGAGCTATAACTCTCTTAAATTCTAGTAATACTGCAAGGATAACAAGATTATTACTCTCTGTTTACCTTCTTACTTATTACACCTTATACAGCCCCTTAATATAGGTTATTTTACTGCTTTAAAGAAGGCGTATAGGCGCTAAGCTAAAATACTTATAAGTAACTAGATTAACTATATTATAAAGACAGAGTTCCTGCTATACTTTATACGCGCCTATAATGCTACAATTACTTCTAAGAACATCTAGGGAGGGTTCTAAGGTGCTAGATTAGTCCTATTTAACCTAGACTGGGTTATAATGGCCCTTAATGTAAAGTTGCGCACTCTATCACCACTACTACCTGTTAATAACAAGCTCTGGCAGTTGCAAACCCTAAGCAACACTCTTAAACTTAGGTTGTAATCAACGCTTATAAAGATAAGGATTTAGAGGTATATAGATAGTTTGCCTACCTCTATAGTTAAGGCGTTTAAGAAGGTAGTAAAAGAGGTAGCAATAATTACGTATAAGCTAGTGTTGGCGTAACAGGAGATTACTTAGCTTTAAGCTGCTAATAAGGCAGCTATACAACAAAAATTACATAAAAGAAAGTAAGTTTAGGCAGAAGGGACCCTAACAGTTAAGGATAGCCTGTAATTAATAACTCTGAAGGAGTTTAGGGCGCGTAGTAATAGGAAGAAGGTAAAGAAGTAGGTGCGTGCTAAAGGAGGTAAGCCCTCCTAAAGACGCTGTAGACAGTGCAATTAGACAGGACATAACGCGCAAACGTGTTAGAAAGAGGTAGAAGTAGTTTCTAAATAGTATTACAGGCCATACTGCACTTTACAGCACTAAACTAGGTTGTTTTAGGCCATAATAGGGTGGAGTTTGGTGGGGGCTTAGCAAAAGTAAGCGGCTTGCCTGTTGAGCGGCTTGCCTGTAGGGTACGTTATACCTAAATAGGACTTAACAGGAGATTATAGACTTCTTACTAGTGCCTACTACTTACGCTAAGCGTTATAGCAGTACCTTAATAAAGTCTCTTCCTAAGTATATAGTAAAGTTATTACTTACTATACTAAAGTATTTATACCCTAAGTCTACTAGTATGTTAGCCTAAATTACCCTATTAATAAATAATAGAATGTAGAATAGGGGCTTGTCTATAGAGTCTGTAATAGCTCCTTTAGCAGCCTACAACGCCCCTATACTAGTAGTCTCCCCTACTAATATACTTCTATAGCGCTTCTAACTTAGACTTATATTAGAAGTAGCTAGTTTCCCCTATATAAACTAGCCTCTTTCTTACCTAAGATTATTACTACCTATACTGTAGTTACTACTGTGTTAGCGTAATCCTAGTAAATATGTCCCCCTTTACTGTAATAGGTACACAGGTTAGCCTCCTAGCGTTGCTAAAATACCTTATTAGGAACCTACGTAGCCTAGTTAGAAGCAGACTACTTCTAACCCCTATGCTTAGCACTACTGCTAGTGCGCACTGTAGACATAACTGTTATCTTAACGTTACTATCCCTATTAGGCTTAGGTAGCGCCTAGGTAGGGCTATAGCGCAGCTAGTTTTCTATAGCTATAGTTTTAATATCTATAGTAATAGACTTATACTTTATAATAGCTGCGTTATAATCTATATAAGTTACTCCTTAGTTTATTACTATATTATAGATATTTGCGTTTAGAGCCTAGCAGAGCTTTAATAGGCGCTGTTCTCTGTCCTAGTAAAGGCTGCCACTTTGCACTAGTAGCTGCTTAAACTAGATAAAAAAGTCTAAGAATAACTTGCTAGGACCCTAATAGATGCTTTCTAGTTTTGCCTAGGCCTGTTTCTAGCTATAGTTGTTGCTGTAGCAGAATTCTAGGTATGCTAGGAAGTCCTCTAGGCTCTATACACCTTAGGTACCCCTAATCTTATAGAACAGAGCTATATCCTATTACACAGATATGTTAAGCTAGGACTATATAAAGGTAAATATATCCTGTAGCCTACTAATAAAGGACATGTCTACCTACAGCTTATGTTCTATTATAACCTGCTACGCCTTAAAGAAGGATTTGTCCCTAGTAAAGGCCTTGCCTATAGGGAGAGGTTTCCTATAGGCTGTAGACGCCTATATAGAGGTATGCAGGCCTAGAGTAAACGCTAAAAACAGTACTTTATAAGGTAGGTTAGGGGCTAGGGTAGACGTTAATAGGTACAGTGTTACTCCTAAGGAGGATAATAGGACTATAGACGTAGGTCTAGTATAAGCGTTAGCTATTTATACTAGGGACTCTACAAACACGTATATATTAGAGTTATTATATTTAATTAATACTATACACTTATTAGTAGTAGTTAAGGCTTACTATAAGTTTGTTATAAACTATAATATTTAGGCTATAAATTCCTAAAGGGTTAAGGGGACAGATTTGTCTAAGGGGTTATTCTAGGAGCTAGCTAACATAGTACAAGTGCTAGCTGTTCTTCTAGAAGAAGAGATATAAATATTATAGACTGGCCTTAGGGTAGGATGTAATAAGAGTTAATATAGTATTATATCTCTTAAGGAGGTAACATGTTGCATGTCCTTCTAATATGTCTGTAGGGCACGTAACCGCCCTATCTCGCTTAAGGCTTAGACAAGGTCTAAGCCCATAACAGATACTTATTATTATTATTGTTAAGGGTTAAAGAGACAGGTAATACAGTAGTTAAATTCTATAAGTAAGTGTTTCTAGTTGTTTTTATAGGTGTCCTTTCTTAACAGTTCCTGTTAAGGTCTCTTATACCCTTCTGCCGGCCAGATTACGTACACTAGCTAAGCATCCTAGTTCTTACTAAGGCAGTTACCGTGTGCTTTAGCACACTACCTGTTAACAACAAGCTCTAGCAGTCGCAAACCCTAAGCAATACCCTTAAACTTAGGTTGTAATTAATGCTTGTAAAGATAAGGATTTAGAGGCATATAGATAGCTTGCCTACCTCTATAGTTAAAGCGTTTAAGAAGGTCTTAAAGGGGGCAGCTATAATTGCGCACAAGCTAGTGTTAGCGTAACAGGAGATTGCTAAGCTTTAAGCTGCTAATAAGGCAGCTATATAACAAAAATTACACAAAAGAAAGTAGGTTAAGAAAGAAGGTACTCTAATAGTTAAAGAGGGCTAGTAATTAACAGCTCTAAAAGAGTTTAGAGCGCGTAGTAATAGTAAGAAGGTAAAGAAGTAGGTGCGTGCTAATAGGGCTAAGCTAACCTAAAGGTGCTGTAGATAGTGTAGTAAGACTAGACATAACACGTAAACGTGTAAGAATAATATAGAAGTAGTCTCTAAGTAATATTACAGCTTGTCTTACCTTATACAGCGCTAGTTTATAGTGTTTTAGGCTATAATAGGGTGAGTTTTAGTGGGGGCTTAGCAAAAGTAAATCTCTTGTCTGTTGATTCTTTTGTCTGTGGGGTACGTTAAACTATAATTATTTAAGTCTTGTTCTAGATATTAACGTACATTAAAGAAACCTACTTTTATAAGCATTTTAATTAGATAAGTAGCTTCTTTATACTAGTAAACAACTTATGTTAATAGATAAACCTACTATTAACACTATAATTTAGCTAGTAAGAAATTCTACCATTATTTCTTTTTTAACCTAAATATAAATGTATATAGCAGAAATAGTATAGAGCTCTACTTCTCTACTTCTCTACGTTCTTATCTACTAACTATAAAGCGCCTAACGCTCTTCTTTACCCTACCTACATCCTTAAGCCCTAAGCCCACCATCTTACAATAAATCTGCTAAACACCTATTTCTCTACTCTCTCTCTCTCTCTCTCTCTCTCTCTCTCTCTCTCTCTCTCTCTCTCTCTCTCTCTCTCTCTCTCTCTCTCTCTCTCTCTCTCTTTCTCTCTCTCTCTCTACTCTCTCTCTCTTGCTTACTCTAAAGTGCCTAACGCTCTTCTTTACTCTAATCTTTTCTTAAGCAGCCTGTTAATATACTTAAGCTCTCTCTTACTTACTTTAAAGCGCCTAACGCTCTCCTTTACCCTAAAGCCCTTCCCTAGCAGCCTACCTACATCCTTAAGCCCTAAGCCTACTATCTTAGGATAGATACGCTAAATACCTATTTATATACTAATATATATAAGAGTATAGAGTATAAAAACAGTAGTAGGTAAGGTAAATTCTATTAGTAGTAGGAACATTAGGCTAATAAGCGTGTTACTTCTTAAGTACTAAGCCTTCTATCTTAGGATAGAGGGGCTAAACATCTATCTCTCTATTCTCTTTCTCTTACTTACTCTAAGCTTTTAAAGTGCCTAACGCTCTCCTTTACCTTAAAGCCCTTCTCTAGTAGCCAACCTACATCTTTAAGCCCTAAGCCTGCTGTCTTATAATAGATATGCTAAACACCTATCTATATACTAATATATATAAGAGTATAGAGTATAAAGATAGTAGTAGGTAAGATAAATTCTATTAGGGTAGATAGACTAAACATCTATCGCTCTATTCTTTCTCTCTTACTTACTCTAAGCTTTTAAAGCGCCTAATGCTCTCCTTTACCCTAAAGCCCTCTTCTAGCAGCCTGCCTATATCCTTAAGCCCTAAGCCTACTATCTTAGGATAGATACGCTAAATGCCTATTTATAACGTACTCTACGGGTAAGCGGATCAAACAGGTAAGCAGATCACTCTGCCAAGACCACACCAAACCTCCACCTTACCACGCAATGCCTTAACAACAACATTAATCTACGCCCTTAAGAGAAGCTGCAATACAGCTTACGCTCTAGGTAATTAAATAAGATATGAAACTTACCTTATAACGTGCTACAGCTATATATAACGCGCCTTATAGTATACTATATACTTAATACATAGGACAACCTATATAAGCTAATTATATGCTAGTTTAACAGATTATAGACTAGACTAAGGAGGACGTAATTACTAAGTATATCCTTAAGCTAGATACATAAGGATTTACCCCTTAGCTAGCTACTATAGCTAATATAGCTAATTCTTTGCGTGCTAAGTATAATATAGGCTATATTAGCATAAACTAGCCTAACATGTTTATTAAGCGCTGCCCTAACCTTAAAGTAAGGTTTAACTATAAGTATAATTACAAGAGAGCCCTCTGTAAGGATCTAGAGATTATTAGGGGCTAGTTTAGGCTTATAGCAAATTTTAAAGCTAAGTATAGTATCTAGGATAATAGTATATACAACTTTAATAAGACAGGCTTTATAATAGGCTAGATATTAATAGGAGTAGTTATTATAGGCTTAGAGTATTAAGGATAGCTAAAGGTAGTGTAGTAGGGTAACTGTAAGTAGATAACAGTTATATAGGGCATTAATAGCACAGAGTAGGCTATTCTACCCTTAATTATCTTTAAAGGCTATAACTACCTCTCTACCTAGTATAAAGAGGACAATCTGCCCTATAATTAGGTTATTAGAGTCTCTAAGAACAGATAGACTACTAATAAGCTTAGTCTAGACTAGTTAAAGCACTTTAATGCCTATACAAAGACGCGCACCTAAGGAGTATACTAGCTGCTTCTTATTAATAGCTATAAGAGCTATAACTCCCTTAACTTCTAATAATACTATAAGAAAGTAAAGATTATTATACTATATATACCTCTATACTTATTACACCTCTTATAGCTACTAGATATAGGCTGTTTTACCCCTTTAAAGAAGGTGTATAGGTACTAAGCTAAGAATCTTATATATAACTATATTACTTATATTACTAAAACTAAGTTCCTACTATACTTTATAGGCGCCTATAAGGAGACATTTACTTCTAGTAATATCTAAGAAGGCTTTTAAGGCGCTAGAATAGTCTCCTTTAACCTAGAATAGGTTATAATAGGTCTTAATGTCTGCCTATGTACCCTACTGCTACCTCCTGTAGAAGATACTCCCTAGCAGTCCTAAACCCTAAGTAATACCCTGCAATTAGGATTGTAATTAATGCTAGTTTAAGAGAGGATTTAAAGGCATATAAGCAGCTTACTAACTTTAATAGTTAAGGCCTTTAGAAAGCTTACTAAAGGCGTAGCTATTATTGCATATAAGCTAGTATTAGCTAATAAGGAAATTACTAGGCTTTAAATAGCAAATAAGGCTGCTATATAACGTAAATTAAATAAAAGAAAGTAGTTATAGAAGGAAAGGGTCCTAACAGCTAAGGAAGGCCTTTAATTAACTACTCTAACTAAGTTTAGGGTGCGTAGTAATAGTAAGAAGGTAAAGAAGCAAGTGTGCGCTAAAGGAGGGGAAGTAACCTAAAGATGCTATATAAAGTGCTATAATATTAGATATAACTTATATATATATAAGAAGGCTGTAAAAGATATTTCTAAATAATATTATATCCTGTACTACTGTATATAAGGCTAAAGTAGGCTAATGTAAGCTATAATAGGGTAGAGGTTTAGTGTAGTCTTGGCAGAGTGATCTGCTTACCTGTTTAATCTGCTTACCTGTAGAGTACGTTATACTAATATATATAAGAGTATAGAGTATAAAGATAGTAGTAGGTAAGGTAAATTCTATTAGTAGCAGGAATATTAGGCTAATAAGCGTGTTACTTCTTAAGCACTAAGCCTGCTATCTTAGGATAGAGGGGCTAAACGTCTATCCTTCTACTCTCTCTCTCTCTCTACTCTCTCTCTACTCTCTCTCTCTCTCTCTCTCTCTCTCTTACTTACTTGCTCTAAGCTTTTAAAGCGCCTAACGCTCTCCTTCACCCCAAAGCCCTCCCCCAGCAGCCCGCCCACGTCCTCGAGCCCTAAGCCCGCTGTCTCAGGATAGATGCGCCAAACGCCTATCCACACGCCGACGCACACGAGAGCGTAGAGTGCAAAGACAGCGGTGGGCGAGGTGAATTCCATCAGCGGCAGAAATGTCAGGCCGACGAGCGTGTTGCAGGCCCAGTTTGTGCTGGTGGCGAGCCCGGAGCCCAGGGCGCGGACGGAGAGGGGGAAGAGCTCGGATTGCTGCCAAGGGACGCAGCCGAGGCCGATTGCGTAGGCGGCGACGTAGAGGAGGAGGGCGGCGAGGAGGGTCGGGGGCCAGAGGGAGGTGTCGTTGGCGGCGGCGGCGCGCGCGAGGCGTGGGGTGGTGGATGGAGCATCGTCTTGGCCGGCGAGGTCGAGGAAGGAAAACGCGACGGCGCACAGCGCGAGGCCGCAGACCATGATGGGGACGGAGAGGAGCAGGATGCGCCGTCGACCTAAGCGGTCAATGCACCAGAAGGCGACGAGGGTGAAGGCGAAGTTTGTCACGGCGACGGAGAGCGAGGTCAGGGTGGGCGCGTGGAAGCCGACGAGGCGGAAGATGGTGGCGCTGAAGTACATGAGGCTGTTGAAGCCGCAGAGCTGCTGCGCGGCTTGCAGCATGCATGCTATGATGAGCGCGCGGCGATGTGCGCCCACGGAGACGAGCTGGGTGAAGGTCTCGTTGATGCCGGCGAGCTTGGCGGACCAGGCGTGGTCGTGCTTGACGGACGGGGGCGCGGCCTGCTCTTCCTCGAGTATCTCGCGCTCGACGCTCCTCAGCACGGCGTTGACCAGCTTGTCCATGCCGGCAGCACGTCCGTACACGCGGCTCAGGACGCGCTTGGCGCGCACCTTGTGCCCCCTCTTGACGAGGAACCTCGGCGTCTCGGGCATGAAGAAGAGCATCCCAAACTGCGCAACGGCGGGCACAGCGCCCAGGCCCACCATCCAGCGCCACCCGCCGGCTGTGTCTGAAAAGGCCCAGCCGATGAGATAGGCAACGACCTGGCCGCCCGTGATGAACAGACTGAGCACGGTGACCAGCCGGCCGCGGAACGGACTCGGGCTCAGCTCGCCAATGTACAGCGGCACGACGAAGCTCGCGCTCCCCACGGCCGCGCCCACGACGGCGCGGCCCGCGATCATGCCCCAGACCGACGTCGTGTACGCCTGGGACAGCGCGCCCAGCACGAACAGCAGGTCGGCAGCGAGGATGACCGGCTTGCGCCCGGCGGCGTCGGCAACGAGGCCCGTCAGCGGGCTGGCCAGCAGGGCGAAGAAGGAGGTGGCGCTGGTGATGAGGCTCTTGTCCAGCGTGGTGAGGGGGCGGGAGGAGAGGTCGGCGTTGACGGAGACCAGAGCCGAGGATATGACGCCGGTGCTGGACGAGCGTTAGCGTGCACTGATGGCCGACGCGAGGCTTGGGTTGGGAGACGCACTCGTAGCCAAACAACAGCCCCGAGACGCCCGCGCACAGCGTGAGGGTCCAGATGAACAGCCCCGGCGAGACCAGCGCGCTCTCGTCTACGTGCGCATGGTCCGCGTCTTGATCGTGACTGTGCCGCGCATCTCGTCCGTAGTCGACGTCGTCGTCGTCGTTGTTGTTTTGGTGAATGAGGGGCTCAGCAGCCGTGTCCGTCATGCTCCCTAGTTGGCAAGCCCTACTTGCAGGCAGCGTGGTCGTGCTATGCGCAGCCGAGCCGGCGTCGAGAGGTTATACGCGGTACGACCTCGGCGGTGACGCGCGGACGTTGCCGAGACGGGCCGCACTGCTACGTCTGGACTCGGGAGCGTCTGCGTGGCTGCGTGGCTGCGTGGCTGCGTGGCTGCGTGTGGGGACGGAACACGGATCCGTGTTAGCGCGTGCGGTGCATGAGCTCATGCCGGTGCCTGGTGATCACGACCAGGGTCTAGCAGGAAAGCGTGCGCCCCTCACGCAAGACTGCATGTTGACAAGGACTAGTATACTAAAGCTTGTTAGTAGTAATAGAATAAAAGAACTGGCACATCCAAGCTTGTTAGTGTGAATAGAATAAAAGAACTAGCACATCCAAGCTTGTTAGTAGTAATAGAATAAAAGAACTAGTAATCTAAAGCTTGTTTGTGTAAATAGAATAAAAAAGAATTAGTACATCTAAAGCTTGTTACCAGAGCTTGTTAGCAGTAATAGAATAAAAGAACTAGTACATCCAAGCTTGTTACTATAAATAGAATAAAAGAACTGGCACATCTAAGCTTGTTAGTGTGAATGGAAAAAAGAACTGGCACATTTAAGCTTGTTAGTAGTAATAGAATAAAAGAACTAGCACATCTAAGCTTGTTTGTGTGAATAGAATAAAAGTTCTAGCACATCCAAGCTTGTTAGTGTGAATAGAATAATAGAACTAGCATATTTAAGCTTGTTTATAGTAATATAATATAAAGGACTAGTATACTAAAGCTTGTTAGTATAATGGAATAATTGAACTAGCACATCCAAGCTTGTTAGTGTGAATAGAATAAAAAGAACAGGCATATCCAAAGCTTGTGGATAAGAACAGGTAAGACTGCCCTGCTAGCTACAGCTATCATCTGCTTCTACTGTCCTCCGCACGAGACCGAACCGCCTGCCCTTGCACACTCGTCGATGCCTGGCTTGCAAACACTCCCTCCGGGCCGACTGCGAGCGCAGAACAAGCTCGCTCTATCCTCGCACACCTCTTGGACCGACACTTTTCGACGCCACCATGCCCCGTCCCTCCAACGCCCTTCGCTCATGCTTGACATGACTTCACAGTGTCCCGGGAGGCTTCCCTCTCTTCGGGAATCGACCGTGCTCTGCCGTCATCCTGTTGGAGTCGCAAAATGGGTCCTGCTCGTGGCTCATTTCGGCTCCTCCGTGCTCTCGCTTCCGTGCTTGGCTGGGCCGGTGGGGGGTGCCTGGTGTTGGTGCTGCGAGTGCTGATGCACCATCGGCTGCGCGTAGCTCGCGCTGGGTGTGCCGCGATGGGCTTGGTGGGGGAATGGGTGTTGCTGGTGCGGGGACGAGCCGTACGGAGGCTGGTGCTGTGGTGGGTAGGGACCTCGCATGGGCGTCACTGTGCTGGCGTCAGTCGTGCAACAACTCCTCTCAAACCACACCTACTGCTGGCTGGCGGCATCTGGTACATCTGCGGGCCCTGCGCGCCGGGTTGCATGTACACGACGGGAGGCTGCTGGTGTCCTTGCTGCGATCCTTGGTGGCTCATCATCGGTGCTCCAGGCCTGGGGCTGGGGAAGCCATTCGCGCCAGGAGGCATGTGGCCGGGATAGTGGGGGTACCCAGGCGCTTGCGCATACATTTGCATCTGCGGCTGGCCAGGCATGCCCATAAAGGGTCCGTTGGAAGGCTGCTGCTGCATCATGTGTCCGCCCATCTGAGGTCCGGGGCCATTGACAAACTGGCCTCCTTGAGGACCGCGAAGCGCAACATGCTGAACGCCAGGGCTCATGCCGTACTGGGGCATCTGCATCTGCTGCGGGTAACCAGGCATGGGCTGAGGTTGCGCACCGTACGCGTAAGGCGGCATCTGGCGAGGCGACGGCTGGACCGATGAGGTCGAATGCGAGAACTGCATGTGGGGCGCCTCGAAATGGGGCGGACCTTGGCCGTGGTGCGGCTGCACGTGAGGACCACGAGGCGTGTGTTGAGGCGTGTGTCCTTGCTGCATGCCCTGGGGGCCCTGGAGGTGCGGCGGCAGCTGGTGCTGATGAGGCAGGGGGCCGTTTGCCATGCCGTTGTGGGGGGCTGCCATTTGGCGAGGCGGTACATGCTCGAACAGTTCCTTGTAGCCCTTGTCCCGGTTCGACTCGGGGAAGTCCCAGGTCGGCGGGGTGCGGTGCGAGAATGGGACGCCGGCGTTGTACTTTTTGTCGGCGTCTGTAGCCACCTTTGCCAGACGATCCAAAGGACTGAAGGCTTCCTTGGCGTCGACAGCCTTTAGAGTCGGGCGGTGTCCGCCGAAGAAGCTGGTTATGGCAGGCGTCCTGCGGGACTCTTGTCGAGATGCAGAGTCGGGTCTAGGGCTGGAGGTGGCGCTGGTGTTGCCACCAGGCTGGAAGGTGTTTGCGGCAGGGTTGGGCCTGAACTCGTGGGCGCGAACATTGAATCGCGACGAAGCCCCAGAGGTGGGCGTCGGCGCTCCGCTGGACGCTTGCGAAGGGCCAGAGGGAGCGCGCGTGTCCTGCGCGGGTATCGGTTGAGGTACACCGTTGTAGGGAGGGGCGCCTTGCTGCTTGTGCTGCTGCTGGTTCATCTGCAGGCGGGTGCTGAGCGAGCCTTGGTTGCGGGCGGGAATCTGAGCCGGAGCTTGGTGCGAACGCTCGCGCATGCTGGCCGACGGATAGGCGGACTGGCCTGGACGCGGACGTTGCGCTTGCTGTCGGTCGCTGGGAGATGTGCTTGTAGCGTCCAGCTTGGCAGCAGCAGCTCGCGCAGCTGCTTTCGGGTCGGAGACGGTGGAGGGTGTCTTGGGTGGCGAAGGCTTGGTCTCCTGCGCCTGCTTAAGGGCTTTCTCCACAATCGCAGCCTGCTTTGTCTCGTCCTTGGCGAGGATGGGAACCAGATCGGTGGGAACCGGCGTGCTCAGCTTGAAGTTGAGGGCAAACTTCTTCAGGTCATTGAGCTTTACGGCCTTGTTCTCCCGCGCAATCGTTCTCTGTCGCTCGGTCACGCGCAGTTTCTCGGCTGCGGAGAAGGCCTTGAACGAGTCGAGCAGGTCATGCTCGACGTTGGTTGTGGCGTCGTGTGGGCGTGCAGACTTGCGAGGAGGGATGGCTGCAATGGCGGCCATGGCCGGCTTGGCCGCACTGCTGGGCTTCTGCGCTGGTTCCGCGACAGGCTCCAATGCAGCCGCCGATTTGGCCTCGGCCTCGGCCTGGGGAGCAGCGTCTTTGGGCGCGCTGGGCTGTGAAGGCACGGCTACAGGTGCTGGCGGCGCAGGTGCTGGCGGCGCAGGTGCTGGCGGCGCAGGTGCAGCGTCGGCCGGCTTCTCCACGATGGGGCTGGCCGTGCGTTGCGCTGGCTTTGCAGCTGCCGAGTCCGGGCGTGCGATTGTGGAAGACAGGATGGCAGGGTCGATGGGCGCACCCTGAACGGTGGGCTGAGCGCTTGGCGCACGTCGTGCTGGGGGCGTGTACCGGTTCGGCTGTCCACTCGGGAGCGGGGAGAAGTGTCGTCGAACACCGCTGTACCTGCATAGCTGTTAGCACGCTGAGCCGGTCGCGGGGATCGTGGCCCTACTTGTCCTCCTCGTCGAGGCCCTGGTCGTCCTGAGCATGGTGGCCGCCGCGCTCCTCTCGAACGTGGGCGTTTGATGCCGTGCTGGACTCGATTTCGCGAGCGAGACGTTCGGCACGCGCTGCCCTCTGCGCGTACTGGGGGTTGCTGCGGTCGATGGCGGTGGTGTACATGGTCTCGTCGTAGTTGCTCTTCACACCGGTGATGCGGTCGTTGGTAGCAAACTGGTCCCAGCCCGCCAGGCCGCCGGATCCAAGCTCGAGGCTCGTGTCGTGCTCCGAAGGCTCCCACCTCTGCAGGTTGCGCTCACGCAGGGCCAGGTTGCCGGAGATGTCGGCGTCGGTGCGGAAGGCGGCGGTGCCGTTCTGGGGCTTGGCTTGTGTCTTGTCGAGGACGACGTTGTTGACATGGAAATCGGCGACATCGGTCATGTCAAAGGACATGACGTGCGACTCGCCCTGTCCAGCGTACTCGTCGGAAGGCTGGCCGTTGGGCTGTGCATGGTCGGCGGGCTGCAGCAGCTTGACCATCTTGAAGACATAGCGCAGCTCGCTGGGGTCGAGCGAGGTGCCTGAGAGCACGCCCGAGTACCTTGCGCCGTTCTTGAGCGTGATGGTTCCCGGCAGGCCCTGGGCGAGGTTAGCACAGCTCCGTGGACACGTGTCGGCTGCATCGACTCACCGTCAAGTTGGCCAGCAGGTACATCATGCGGTCGCTGAGGTGCCTCATGGGGGTGGCAGTCTCGGCGGAGACGGCGTTGGCGGGCTTGGGGGTGCTTGCGAGGCCGTTGGAAGGGGTGGAGGTGGACGAGCGGTGGGTGATGGGGTTCGCGGATCCGTGTGACCAGGGCTTGGGCGCTGGGGATTTCCTGCGCGAGGCGACGAGTCAGCATTGCGCGCGGAGAGGGATGGACCACGCCCGTCTAGCGGCGGCGGTGTTTCTGCGCGGAGCCGGCATGGACGCGCCCGGCGAGAGTGCAGGGTAGCACTGTGTCTCCATGTGACGGGGAGCACGTGGCACGGGGGTCGTGGGTGGAATGGCAGCCGAGCGCGTTCACGGCGGGCTGCGGGCTGCGGGCTGCGGGCTGCGGCGGTGCGCGGGATGGCGGTGCACGCGAGGAGGAGCTTACCTCTGGGCGGCGTCGACGGGGCTTCCGGGCTTGCGGTGTGCGTCCATGGCTTTGGCGGACGAGGCCATTTTCAGTTTGTGGCCGGGGGTCGCGGCAGGCTGGCTTAAAGCATTGGAGGCGCTGTGGAGGGTCGAGGCAGCGGTGGACATGGGCGAGGGCGAGGGCGAGGGCGAGGGCGTGGGCATGGAGGGGACAGACGAAGACGAAGACGAAGACAAAGAGCGCGGGCGGGCTCCGTGGACCAAGACGGCGGGAGAGAGACGGGAGACGGGGGACGGGGGACGGGGGACGGGGGCCGGGCGACGGGCGACGGGCGACGGGCGACGGTCGATGTGTTTGGCTGCGGGGAAAGGGCGTGGGAGCAGCGCTGGACGCTCACGAGGGCACGAGGGCACGCGCGGGGGGGCAGGCGGGAGAAGGGCCGCGGAGAGAGCGCGGAGAGGGCGGCAGAGAGAGCCAGGCGGCGGAGGGCAGGTGGATGGGGGGGAGGCAGAGGGCAGAGGCAGTGGGAAATGTCGCCGGATGCTAGCTGGCGTGACGACAGGCTGGCTGGAGCGGGAGCTGGAGGTGCCAAGCGGATCGCCCTCGTTTGAAACAACGGAGAGCGGGCGGGAGCTAGGCTAGGCTGAGGGCGCAGTGGGCGGCGGGCGTCTCAGAGCTCAGAGGTGCTGGTGGACTCACTGCATGGATGATGGGCACTGCACTGCTGCGCCGACACAGTGACACACCGAGCCACTGCTGCGCTGCTGCACCCAGCCACTGCTGCGATGGAGCTGGGACATGGAGGCACACACTCTCTCTTCCTCTCTCCCCTCTCCCTCTCCCCTCTCCCCTCTCCCCTCTCCCCCTCTCTCTCTGCGTGTGCGTGTGTGTGCGCCGGCGAGTATGCTGTGACACCTCACGACCACGCCAAAGGGGACTCCAGATGCCAGAACGAGGCCTTGTCTTGCCTGGCCGCTCACTCTCACTCTGCACTCTGCACTTGCACTCTGCACTCTGCACTCGCACTCTGACTCTGCACTCTGCACTCTCACTCTGCACCCTGCACTCTCCTCTGCATTCGGCAACTACAAGACGATGCGACGATGCAGCCATTGTGTTTGCATGTCTGCATGTCTGCATGTTTGCATGTCTGCATGTTTGCATGTCTGCGTCTGCTTGTCTGCATGTCTGAATGTCTGCGTCTGCGTGTCTGCATGTCTGCGTCTGCTTGTCTGCATGTCTGCGTCTGCGTGTCTGCATGTTTGCATGTCTGAATGTCTGCGTCTGCTTGTCTGCATGTCTGCATGTTTGCATGTCTGCGTCTGCTTGTCTGCATGTCTGAATGTCTGCGTCTGCGTGACTGCATGTCTGCGTCTGCGTGTCTGAATGTCTGCGTCTGCGTCTGCGTGTCTGCATGTTTGCATGGGTAGCAGGCCAGCCAACAGCCACCGGCCATCCACGCCTCTCCTCTGCTCTCGCCTAGGAAGCATGGCTGCGGCAGTCATGCTGATTCACGACAGGTAGGCTGTAGGTATCCACTTCGCCCACTGCCTGCCAACTACCGTCGACGGGCGTGGATGGGCGTGCAGCTAGCTCGCCCGCTATTCCCCTATTCCCGGCGAGTGCCAGCCATGGGCGGCTCAGGCCGTCGTCCTTGACGCCGCTACACGTGAGCATGCCATGCCGGCTGTTTTGGCTGTCGACCCTCCTGAGTGCTTGGGGTCTTGGAATGGACTGACTTGGGACCATCTGACTTTGGCTGTCTGCACGCTGCCTCGCTGACCCAGGGCCACTCGCACTGCACCTCTCTCCCACGCGAATGCCCGAATTCATGCGCACGCCCATGTAACCTCGCGCACCCACTCGCACACGGTCTTGGCTTCGACCTCCGTGGCAGATCGCCCGCTCGCCCGCCGGCCGTGGTCACGTGCGCCCTCGAGACGTGGACAACGACCGACTCCCTCACCACCACCGCCGCCGCGAGAGCAGACGACGCGCCCGTCCGCTCGGCCCGACCCCCCTCACTCTCTCGCTGCGCTGTCTGCACGCCCTCCACCATGTCCGACGAAGCCTCGTCGGTGCGCTCCTCGCAGGGGTCCTCGCGACGTGCGCCCAAGAACGTGAGCCTCTCGCTCTGGCTCCATGCACCCCGCTGACACGATGAAGCCCCAGCAGCAGCTCTCGCAGATCGAAAAGTCCGTCACCCACCTGCTCGTCGCCACCAAGCAGCTGCTCGGTGCGTCCCCCTCGTGTGCCCCCCCACACCGCCCACCGCCGCCCGCTAATGCCGCGCAGAGACACTGACCCTGTGGTCGCGCGGGACCGCCACCGAGAGCGAGGTCTCCGATGTCTACGTCCGCCTCGGCTACGAATTCAACATCGCCTCGCGCGCCTTCAACGCCATCGGCGTCGACACAAACGACCTGGGCAACGTGCCCGAGCTGCTGCGCGGCATCCTCGAGGAGACGCTGAGCCAGGAAGCTTCGCAGGCGAGCCTCGACAACTTCCTCCCGCGCATACGCGACATCATCATCAACCTGCTGCACGGCCTGAAGAAGAAGCAGCAGCGCTTGCGCCAGCGCACCGGCCGAGATGGCTCCATCAACGGCACCAGTCCTCGCCAGGCCAGCACAGGGAGCACCGCCGAGGCAGACGAGCCCCAGCAGCACCAGCAGCAGACACGCGCCTCGAGCACACGCCTGCCAGCCCGCAACGACGACAACGCCAACAACCCCGATCTCCCCCCACGCTCCTCGTCGGTCGCGGGACGCCTCTCGCCAACCAAGCACGACGCCCTCCCCCCGAATTCCCGCACGAACCGCAACACAAACACCAGCCAAATCTCCACCGACTCCTCCATGTCGAGCAACACGGCCCAGCACATGCCCGTCATCGCGCCCTATCCAGCCGACGACGCCATGCCCCACACCCCCGACCCTCCACGATCAAACTACGCCACCGACTTCCCCCCAACCCCACCCCCGCCCAAGGAGGAGGATGCCCTGGCTGCCCTGCAGAGGGGCGGAGAGCTGGAGAGGAGGGCCTCACGCCGATTCTCAGCCTATCAGATCCAGAAGCACCTCGGCACCAACGGCATACCGCTTCCACCCGTGCAGAACTCGCCCATACCCAACCGAGGGAGAGACGTGCGGGAGTCGATGAATGCCGTGAGGACAAGGGGTTCTGTCATGCACAGCCGCCACCGGTCGAACCAGCAGCGGCCCGCGGTCGACACCAACCTGGACAGAGCGAACAATGCCTCGAGACGCACATCAGAACAAGGCTCACAGAGCGCGGCCCCCGTGTTCCCCCCGCCTCAAGAGCCTGGCCCAGCGCTCAGCCCCATGCAGCAAACGCCCGAGGAAATGCTGGCCCAGCCTCACTTCCCGGAGCCTGAGCAAGCCTCCGTCGGAGCCACGAGCGGTCCTCTGGGCGACCCCATCGACATGGCCGGCGAGTCCGACGAGCACTTCACACCGGCTGCCAGCCTTCCAGCAAGGAGCAACTCGCGCAGGGCTGCCAAGTCGCCCTCTCCGCAGCCGCAGCAGTTCGTGCCGGAGCAGTCGCCACAGCCCGGCAAAGAGCTCACCTTGTTTCTGCAGTACAAGAGTAAGATTAAGAAATACGTCTTCTCGGACGGATCAGAGCTCTCGCCCGGGCGACTGCAGCTCGCCTTTATTGAAAAGTTCGCCTGGGATACGCACCGAAACGGCGAACTTCCCGATATCCACATTCAGGATCCAGTCTCTGGTGTTCGCTACGAGCTAGAGGATCTGAACGACATCAAGGAACGCTCGGTCCTTGTCTTGAACGTCGAGCAGCTGGACGAGGTCAAAAACCACATCGACGATAAATTCGGTGGTCTGAGCAAACTAGTGGAAAGCATCAAGACGGTCGTCGTCGACCAGCAATCCGCCATCGACCGTGTCGCCGAGCGACAACAACAGACGGCGCGCGAGCTCGCTGGTATCGCAGCAGCACCGCCCTCTTCGGCACGCAACTCGGCACTGCTATCGTCGAGACCGCTACAGACTGGCACACCGCCCGAGGGATCGCTAACCTCGGCTGCCCAGCTCAATGAAGTCCAGTCCCTGCGCCGCGACCTGGCCGTTGTCAGACAAACCTACTCCTCGTTCGTCTCAGACATCCAAGCTAGCATGTCAGCCGTGCGGACAAAGGCGAATGCCGTCAAGTCAACTGCCGTCAAGGCTGCACTGCCTACGCTCGACGGAGACACCGGCCGCGCATACATCAACGGCGGCAAGAAGAACTTGCAAGATGACTCCGAGAAGATCGTCAACCGCGTTGACGATCTCCAGGATCTCGTCGAAGATCTCCGCAAGGACGTCGTCCTGCGAGGTGTGCGACCCCTACCGCGCCAGCTCGAAGTCACCGCAAAGGATCTGTCCAAGGCCACGGCTGAGCTCAAGAAGCTGCAAGACTTCCTGGCCAAGGAGAAGCCTCTGTGGACCAAGATCTGGGAGCAAGAACTGCAGACGGTGTGCGAGGAAAGGGATCTGCTTACCATGCAGGAAGAGCTTGCCGCTGATCTGCAGGACGATCTCGAGAAGGCTACCCAGACGTTTGAACTCGTCGAGCAGGCAACCAAGCAGCAGAACCTGCAGAACGAGAAGGAACAGGGCAAAGGCATTCGCACTGCCAGCGGACAAAAGGCTCTCAACGCTGTAGCTCTCGACAAGGCCGTGGACCCCCGACAGGCCCGAGATGGGGTGCTGGGCGAAGTCAAGGCGCTGCAACCGAACCACGAGAGCAGACTGGAAGCCATTGAGCGTGCGGAAAAGGCTCGGCAACGCGACCTCGAAACAAGGCGCGACGACGAATTCAAGCGAGAGCTCGGCGATTTCGTTCAGGAGGGCAAGCTGAAGAAGAGCGGCGGAGTCGAAGAGGTCGAGCGCATTCGCTTGATGCGAGAAGAGCGTGCTCGGAAGGAGCACATGGAGCGCGAAGCCGAACGCATTAGAAAGAAGTCCGAGAAGATGGAGCGCGAGAGACAGGCCAGGATGGAGGCTGCCGCCGCAGAGGCTGCAGCGCACGACAACGGGACCGAGGAGACCGCCGAAGAAGCCGCACCGGCAGAGGACGCACCAGCACAGGAAGAGGCCAAGGAGGAACGGGCACCGTCGCCTGAAGGTGCAAATCCTTCCTGAGACAGCCATGACCCATCCTTAGCCATCCTGACTCCCGCGTGCTAACCTGCCATGGTCAGACACGCCACAGCTGCGCTACACGGTCCGTCCGTGGGTGCAATCCGGCATCCCCCTCCCCATGCAGATGCTCGCGCACTCCCCCGGTCTCGCAACCCACCTAGCATCCAGTCCCCCGCCGCACTCCTTCCACTCCACCATCAGAGCTGTCGCACCCACCGAGACCCCCACCCACCCCGTGGAACCGCGCACCGCCACACCACTCAGCATCGACTCCCCTGCCTCGACCCTCGGCCGCCGCACGCAGAAATCAGCCTCCCTGAGCCTGCGCGCGAGGGATGCGAATCCTTCGAGCCAGCGATCCACGCCCGCACGGCACGCGAGGGGAAACACCGCGCCGGCCGACTTGCCGCACACCCCAGAACTAGCGAGATACAGAAACGGAGGTGCAGAGAGTGCGTTGAGCTTCACACCTAGCGTGCGCGGCAAGCAGCTCGCCACCTGGTTTTCCGCGCTCTTGGGGCGCTGACTACACACTTGTAGATGGAACAATGTGGCTCTGTAGAGTGCACAAGTAGACTGTTGTACATACCGTATAGATCCTTAACCTTCTAGCATAGTACAGCGTAGAATAGTACAGCATAGCATAGCATAGCGTAGCGTAGTACATAAATATTAGCGTTAATATTAGCATTTACATCTATTACCTAACAGTAATACTATTACTACTACTATCTTATATATAGATAGAATAAGTAACTTTATAGAGTGTATAAGTAGACTATTGTATATACTGTAACATACTGTATAGATCCTTAACCTTCTAGTATAGTACAGCGTAGAATAGTACAGCATAGCATAGCATAGCGTAGCACATAAACATTAGCGTTAATATTAGCATTTATATCTATTACCTAATAGTAATACTATTACTACTACTATCTTATATATAGATGTAAGGAGTGTACAAAGCGATTACAAGGGAGGATAGGGTTAAAGAGGATAGCAGGTGTATTAAGGTACGTAGTGTGTAGTAACGAGACTAATTGCTGAAGTATCAGCGATAACCTCCGACACCTTTATATAGTCTGGGCTGACTAGCCCTATAGTAGCTCGCCAAGACAGGCAGAGGTACCCCCGGGCCCAGCGCCTAACAATAGATAGAATAGGTAGCTCTATAAAGTATATAAGTAGACTGTTGTATATACTGTATAGATCCTTAACCTTCTAGCATAGTACAGCGTAGAATAGTACAGCGTAGAATAGTACAGCATAGCATAGTACAGCATAGCATAGCGTAGCGTAGCACATAAACATTAGCGTGAATATCAGCATTTACATCTATTACAGTATTACCTAACATTAACATTAATATTAACATTATTGCTAGTGTTACTATATTTCTATTACTACTACTAACCTCTATATGTAGATGAAACAGGTGTTAGGTTCTAACACTAACTCAGCCTCCAGCATGTGGCAGCAGGGGTCTACCTCTGACCTGGTATGGCAAATAAGTACTGTTCTGGCCACTGGCTTACTATCTAAGTGAGCATTGTTACCTTTTAGAGGATGCTTAGCATAGTAGTAAGAGCTGTGTCCTAATAACAGGTAGCTCTATAGAGTGTATAAGTTAACTAGTTATTATATATTGTTTTCTTAATATTTTAGTATATTTTAGTATAGTATAGCGTAGTATATAAATATTAGCATTAATCTTAGTATTAATAACGTACTCCACGGGTGAGCGGATTAAACGGGTGAGCGGATCACTCTGCCAAGACCACACCAAATTTCTACCCTATTATAGCTTACATTAGCCTACTTTAGCCTTGTATACAGTAGTGCAGTATATAATATTATTTAGAAACATCTTCTATAGCCTTCTTACATGTATGTAAGTTATGTCTAACATTATAGCACTTTATACAGCGTCTTTAGGTTACTTCCCCTCCTTTAGCACGCACTTGCTTCTTTACCTTCTTACTATTACTACGCACCCTAAACTTAGTTAGAGTAGTTAATTAAAGGCCTTCCTTAGCTGTTAGGACTCTCTCCTGCTGTAATTGCTTTCTTTTATGCAATTTACGTCGCGTAGCAGCCTTATTTACTGCTTAAAGCCTAGTAATCTCCCTTTAAGCTAACACTAGCTTATGCGCTACTATAGCTGCGCCTTTAGTAAGCTTTTTAAAGGCCTTAACTATTAAAGTTAGTAAGCTGCTTGCATACCTTTAAATCCTCTCTTAAACCAGCATTAATTGCAACCCTAATTGCAGGGTAGTGCTTAGGGTTTAGGACTGCTAGGGCTCATCTTCTATAGTAGGTAGTGGTAGGGTACGTAGGCAGACATCAAGACCCATTATAACCTGTTCTGGGTTAAGGGGGACTATTCTAGCGCCTTAGAAGCCTCCTTAGATATTACTAGAAGTAAATATCTCCTTATAGGCGTCTATAAAGCATAGTAGGAACTTAGTTTTAGTAATATAAGTAATATAGTTATATATAAGATTCTTAGCTTAGCGCCTATATACCTTCTTTAGAGGGGCAAAACAACCTATATCTAGTAGTTGTAAGAGGTAAGATAAGTGTAGAGGCATACACAGTGTAACAATCTTTGCTTCCTTACAGTATTATTAGAAGTTAAGGGAGTTGTGGCTCTTGTGGCTGTTAATAAGGAGCAGCTAGTGCACTCCTTAGGTGCGCGTCTTTGTATAGGCATTAAAGTGCTTTAACTAGTCTAGACTAAGCTTGTTAGTAGTCTATCTGTTCTTAGAGACTCTAATAACCCAGTTATAGGGCAGATTGTCCTCTTTGTACCAGGCAGAGAGGTAGTTGCAGCCTTTAAAGATAATAAAGGGTAGAATAGCCTACCCTGTGCTATTAATGCCCTGTATAACTGTTGTTTACTCTTAATTGCCCTACTGCACTGCCTTTAGCTGTCCTTAACGCTCTAAGCCTGTAACAACTGCTCCTGTTAATATCTGGCCTATTATAAAGCCTGTCTTATTAAAGTTGTATGTGTTATTGTCCTAGATACTATACTTAGCTTTAACATTCGCTACAAGCCTAAACCAGCCCCTAATAATCTCTAGATCCTTACAGAGGGCTCTCTTGTAGTTATACTTACAATTAAACCTTACTTTAAGGTTAGGGTAGCGCTTAACAAACGTGTTAGGCTAGTTTATGCTAACATGGCCTATATTGCGCTTAGCACGTAAAGAATTAGCTATATTAGCTATAGTAGCCAGCTAAGGGGCAAATCCTTATGCATCTAGCTTAAGGATATACTTAGTAATCACGTCCTCCTTAGTCTGGTCTATAATCTGTTGAACTGGCGTATAATCAGCTTGTGCAGGTCGTCCTGTGTATTAAGCGTGTAGTGTGCTGTAAGGCGCGTTATATATAGCTGCAGCGCGTTATATAGTAAGTATTACGTCTTATTTAATTGCCTGGAGCGCAAGCTGTATTGCAGCTTCTCTTAAGGGCGTAGATTAATGTTGTTGTTAAGGCATTGCGTGGTAAGGTGGAGGTTTGGTGTGGTCTTGGCAGAGTGATCCGCTCACCTGTTTGATCCGCTCACCCGTGGAGTACGTTATTAGTGTTTACATCTATTAAGTAACACTGTAATTACTCCTCCAACACCTGCCTACACTATACCTGAGATCTTCAGACAACAGGTGAGGAGCATCGAGCGACGCCCTGTGAATCCCCCAGACGACGCAGATGCAGATACCGCGAGCTTCAGGCTGAATAGTCGCGGTGTTGATTCAGCGCACTCCAAGGCGCGGGGCGAGTCCTGCTGAGATATGCAGCGCTTGACCCTGAGCTTGTCGGTGGGGCGGGGGATCTTGTTTGAGAGGCTCCACGCTCCCCGGGCGGATTGCTGCGGCGTCGAGCGTGGAGCGGTGGGGTCGTGTTGCGCGGTTCTGGTGGCGGTCGGAGGAAGAGAGGACGCTGTTGGTTGGTTGGGGTTCTGTCTGCGGCCTGTAGTCCTTCGTTGCACAGCGGGAGTCGAGAGCTACGCTGACATGTGATTGCGAGCGTTGCTGCGCATGTGGAGTAGATGTAACTGCTGTTGAAGTATGGGTTCGACGATGGAGGGAGTACCAAGTGAAGCTTTACCGTACCGTACACGTCGAATTGGTAGCTGTCGGCGATGCTGATGCTGCTTTTAGGGGCTTAGCAGTCTGGCTATTCTCGCCTTCACTTTCGTTTTCCATGTGTACTGTGCTTTGGTCCAGTCTCTGAAAGGAGCTCATGTCATACTGCTTTTCAATGTGATTGTTACCAGCATATCAAAAAATGGGCATATCAGACAACAAACTATTCTTGCATACTTCATTTTGACAGGCTTTGACATGCTATCAGCTGTGTTTGTATACATGCAGTAACACAGTGCAGTCAAGGCAATGTGTCACTTGTTCAGTGTGAAGACTTGGAAGCCTTGCTCTAGATTCGACCTCCGCAGTATCGCCATGGCTAGAGCAAGAGGCGAACGGAGACTAAATCCTATCTATGCACGTCCAAGATTGAAGACGGAAAAGTCTGGAAGCTACGCTACACTCCAAGATACAGCATATCTCTCACTTCTGTCATTAGCAACAGATTCTGTGAAGATGCAGGCTCACCAGTAAGCTGCTCGGCGGAAGCGTACTTTGATCTCCATGCTGCCAAACCGCTTCTGCAACGACGTGCCAATATCGTTTGCGTCGGAGTCGAGATCGAAAGGGAATATCACCACAATGCGCGAGAGCGATTCAAAGACGCGACCTGTGCCATCGCTCCATGCACTGATATCAGGCTCCAATGAACTTTGCTGTTTGACCTTCCTGTGGATGGACCTGGCGAGAGACATGAACATCTCAATACAGCGGATTTCGGCGCACACCGTCTGTCCAATCGAATCTACCAGACATGATATGTCCTTACCATGCGTTCTGAGCGTGAGATGGTGGTATACGGCGCTGGACTGAATGGGAAATGCCTCGTAGCGAAGCTGTCGACAGGCCAGAAGTAGACGTGCGCTGTTGAATACGACGTGGTAACGCTTAGCTGCACATGGGTTTAAATCACGCTTCACCGTTGCTGAATCGAAAGCGAGCTCGTAGATTCTGTTGCGTAGTTCGGCCGGCAGTCGTAGTAGAGGTGAGGCTAGATGGTTTTGCTTGGTACTACACATGTCAGGAAAAGCTGGATATCAGACAGGACGTATCAACTTACATTGCATCGTACTTGAAATTGTGGGAGTCGTGTTTAGTTTGGATTGGTTCATACATGTTGCCTTCAAACAAAAAGGCTGAGATCGTGTGGTTGAGTCCTAGTGGTGGCATGTATTAGAGAGGGCGACGGCGCCTTCCATTATATAGTAACTTGAAGGAAGGTGCAAAATCTTCGGCCTACGCGTCTCACCTTCACTCTCTCCATGTCCGTGCTGTTGAGTGAAGTCAGCCTAGACTCTATCTTAACTGCTCAATATGCTCTACAGGCGTCAATCCGTACTTCCCATTTTTCAATGGATGAAAACACTTAAAGTACATTGCAGTGCTGCCCTCGCTTGAGAGTTTATGATGCATCTCAAGGCCCACCATGGAGGTACTCGTAGTGGACACCGGCTCTGAGGTGAAAGCTCTTTGTGGATCGGGATGTCATGAGTGCCGTATACATGTTGTGTGCTATTGGGTGAAGCAGGTGCCTACGTCTTGGTAACTAAAGCTCGTTCACAGGACATTGATAACACGGTTGAAATTCGTCTGAGACCAAGCCAAATCGATTCAGAAAGCCAGGTATTCGAGTGCTGGAGCATGATACCTCTCGTACCGCTCATCGCGATCCGGATTTGAATACGTCAATCACGCTTGGCATTGCGTGCAAAGATTCATAATATGAGCGGATCGTGAATAATCTCAATCTTTCACAAAAGTCGAACAGTCAGTATTTAGCTTGCACTTGAAGTTATGCCTACCCACCCGCTCTCGCACCTGTCAGCTTCTTTAACACAACAAATCTCACAATCAGGAGGGTCGTCTTTCGCTTTGTCAACACGCATGGCACTGAACATCGTCGGCAATGGGTGCGCTTATGTCAAAGTCTTGATATAGATCTGGAAAAATGCAGCTACGCATTATCAATCGCCTCACCGTGTGGTGTTTGCAATTAGTTGATGTTAGAGAAAAGCAGGAATGGAAGCGAAGTGCTTGGTGATACAATCTTGAAGAACATTTACAAAATGAACTTGAGCACACAGCCGAAAAGACCGACTAGCCTGTTATATTGGGTAAAATGGATATCTGGAACGAAGCGCTTGCATCAAGCATGTATTGCTTCGTAAGCCAACCAGACAGGGTTTCGCGATTACTCCATTTCTCTTCTTGCAGTTTTATCCTGAAGGATCTCGGCTAGCCATACGGCCGCACTGGTATCTAGTGCAATGGTGATTTGGTGACATAATTAGCATGACGAATGCGGGGTTCCTTTCCCAGATCAGACAGCAATCAGTAAAACCATGCCAGGCTGTTCAAGATTTCGGTGGTATTGAGATCGTTCGCAGATCGGTAACACGTACGCTGTGCCATTCACATTGTCGCGCAGACAGCACTTCCAGTGTGCTGCCAGTCGATGAGGATTAGTGTCCGATGGAATCCTTGCATTGACCAATTGTAGACACATCAAGCACTCGGAGACTAATCCCATTCGGACCAGGAGTGGGTCCGCATTGAACATCAGGCGACGGGAAGTTACGGATCCACCTACGACAGCAGTCTTGCGAAGGCTTGATGAGAAATTCCGGATAGATTGGCCGTGGAGGTTTTGTGACTCACGTATGTGGAAGGGCGAAGATTTCATCCCACTTTCGCTGGAGCAGAGGCTCAGCTGTTCGCGAGTCCAGCCAGACTATCTCTCGAAGACGGATGACCACATCGTCCCAAGCTTGCAAATGGAGAGCTTCAACAGCTGTGCAAGCTTGAGTGGTGAACCATTGGGCCTCCGCGGCCCCATCAGAGGATGCCATCCCAACAGAGAGGAGCCATACTGCAAGGGAGCTGTAACTGTGAAGGATAGTGTACCACGTGTGCTCCAACTGTGCTTGGAGCTTGATGGCCGTAGCGTATTGGAGGTGCGCATGAGAAAAGTACGTGGGCCCTTGGATCATGAGCAAGTACAGTACCAATGCATGTCGAACGCTTCCAGAGCCTGCCAAATCAAATGGGAAGCCGTCGATTTGGGGTCGCGGAGACCAGAGTAGTAGTCGGTGGACGACAAACAATGTCAGGTCGTGGAGGTCGGTACTCGTCAGGAGGTACTGGCTCGAATCGAAGAGATTGTGCAACCGGCAAAGTACATCAGTAATCTCAGGATCCATGATGGGGATTTCGAGCGTTGTGGGAGCAGCGCTGTGTATGTTGTTCGTGGCTTCGTACCACTGCGATATAGGAGCAATACCATGGCCGCATCCGTAATCGTCTTGTGTAGGGAATTGCGGTGATTGCATGATGACCATGGAAACCCTGCATACTGTTAGCTGACGTATGTCGTCCAAGATCATGTCAACACTTGCCATGCCACCATTCTGGCGGTAAGAGGGCTTACGCATTTGACGCTGTTGATACCCCCTCTCAAATGCACCAGACGTTTGACGCCATCGATGTGCATTGCACTGACGTTCATGTTGCCTTTGCCACATTCGATAGCAGCTAGCGTGACCACTGTGTCCATTGTGGCATCTTGCAGTGCTGCTGACGGGTCGTCCAGCTTTTGTCTCACTAGCGACACGCAGTCGGCCATCAAAACCTCCGAATTCGTGAAACCCTTTTGCGCTCGTAGCTCGACGTCAAGCGAAGCAGTCTGAAGTGATACATGGAACAGAGCAGGATCTGCAAGAGCAAGTGGCCACCAAGAAACTACAAAAGGGTTCGACATAATGTCAAGATCTAGTGGATAGTATTGAAACGTGATGTGAGAAAGAACTGATTGTGATTAGAGAAGAACTCCTCCAACCCTTGCTGGACTCACAGTGCTGGATCAGACGCTGCACGTGCGATCGAGGGAGTCTTGTCTGAGGATATGTGTCGAAAGGATCAAAAGACTCGATCCCAGGATTGATAAACATGACTACTGGAGCACCTTCGTTGATGGGAGAGTCTTGTGGCGAGGGTGTTGTTTTGTTATCCGTTGATGATGCGGACAAAGGCTGATTGGCGTAGACGCATGCTGACTCTCTTTTAGCGCATCGTGAGCACCGTGGCGTCCGTAAATCACAGGACAGCTTCGACTTGGCGCAAGCATCGCAAGACCTTCGAAGCGTCTTGCGCATTGTGTGTATAGACGTGCATGACTCCGATGTTTGAAAGAGGAGAGATGCTCGGGAAGAGCGGATTGCTCAGCCGGCGACTACGACTCGCTTAACTCTGCGACATCCCTGCTCGTACAATCTCTCATCACCAAGCAACTTGTGCATCTGTTACACGTTCAGAGTTCCCTCGGCTTTGAAGGTACTTGCTACTTGCGCAACCAAGTCGGCTTACTCGGTGTAATACGGCGCGTCTTCAGCCCTGCTGATGTAGCCATAATGGGGGATGCCCAACGAAGCCTGACGGCGAAGCGTGTTCAAAGTCTCCGCCATCTGATCAAGATTCGACTTCCAGCCGCTTGGATTGATGCAAATCGGTGTTGGGAATGATGTGTGGAGGTGTGGACACAGGTGTGTTGTAAATGGATGCTGAAGACAAGGTCGAAGCCTCACGCCAAGATCGGAGAGTGTGTTGAGGCCGTTGCCGACATGACGTCGTATCATCTTCACGACCCTGGCAACGTCGTAAACACTCTTGAGCTCGAGCTTCACTAGCAAGAACGAGCGTTTATTTGTTGTGTTCAGAATGCACCCTGAAACCGTAGCGGCGGTGAGGCGCCAACGCATCGTCATCCCAGCCTCGCAATTCGCATGATTCGCCTAGCTGAGGCTCCACCAGCCACCTCACTGAAGTGTAGTAGATTCTCGGGTATCTTGCACAACATCACTCCGCATTCCTCTCCCTGCGTCTCGACGAGGCCACGAGCTTGCAACGTGCAACCCGTTTCCAAAATGCATATTTCATCCCTCTTGTCGCTGCCATCGACAGTGATTTTACTGCTCTGCGCTACGCCCATAGCAACTGCATCGCAACAATGGCCACACAACCTTCCCAAACATATGAAGTACTTTCCCGAGGACGAGCGACACGTAAAACGAGGATTAGACATCAGAGAAAGATTGCAAAACGAAAAGCCTGTGGGAATGA
Organism: Ascochyta rabiei; assembly: GCF_004011695.2. Lineage (NCBI taxonomy): Eukaryota > Fungi > Ascomycota > Dothideomycetes > Pleosporales > Didymellaceae > Ascochyta > Ascochyta rabiei. Next base: position 243,022 of record NC_082416.1, read on the forward strand.
AGAAGATGAGCACAGACGAAGGGGAGATGTTCATGCTGGACAACTGGATCTTCGCCTCGAGCCAGAGTAAGAGATCGGAACGTGGGGATTCCGGGAACGGCACGCACCAGGCGGAACCGGCGATCAGACCGAATGCTGAAGACGAATGGATCGAGCGTTTGCGCATAAGGGATGTCTTGCTCAAGAGGCAGTTTAAATGTCCAGAAGGCACAAACAGCTGCTCCTCGATTGGAGCCCCGGACGTGTGCTGTGGGACGGGCAGTACATGTGTAAACGTACAAAACACAGATATTGGCTCCGTCGGTTGCTGTCCGCAGGGGCAGACTTGCTCTGGAACCATCAGTTGTAACGAGGCAGCAGGCTACACGTCATGCCCGAATTCCTCAAACGGCGGGTGTTGTTTGCCTGGGTTCCAATGCAGTGGTGTGGGTTGTAAGTTAGTTCTTAGGCTTTTTCGTAGTGTGTAGGCGTGCTAACAGTCGACAGGCGTCGCTGCTGGGACCTCGATCACCTATGTCCAACCTTCAACCTCCGCGCAGCCTTCGTCATCCTCAACCTCAACCGTCGTTGCCGTTCCCACATCTGCTTCAACTTCAGCCATGCCAACAATAACCTCCACACCCACGTCTACACCGGCTCCCTCCTCGTCGCCAACATCGGCCTACACCTGCTCCAACGGATGGTTCTCCTGCCCCGTCAGCCTCGGTGGTGGCTGTTGCCAGAATGGTCGCGAATGCGCTACAGGAGCATCTTGCCTTGGCGACGACCCCTCTAGCACCCAAGCACCATCTGCTCCCGTTCGCCCTACCAGCGAGGCGACGACTGCTATCACCTCAACCGCATCTGAGGGAGATGTTTGTCCTACAGGCTTTTATGTATGCAGCGCATACTATCCCTCCGGATGCTGCAGAGTAGGTCGCGACTGCCAGACCACTGGATCCTGCATTCTGCCTTCTTCAACCACAGTGATTGCGACAAACGGTGTGACTGTCCTCGCGCCCTCGGGAGCCACTGTCGCGACTGGAGCTGCACAGAGTGGGTCGTGTCCGAGCGCTTGGTACAGCTGCCCTGCCAACCAGGGCGGAAGTTGCTGTCCGAACGGGTATGCTTGCGGCGAGCAATGTACGGCGACCGCATCAGGCGTGTCGAGTGTTGAGGCGAAGGTCACACCCAGCACTGCGTCTTTTGTCCCACAATGGTCGGTGTGGGGGCTGGGGATGGCTGCATGCGCGGTTGGTGCCGCTATGATTGCGCTGTGAGAGTATGAATTACGACTGATGTTTATGATTATCATGTATCCCATTCTTAGCCTTCCATGTATGTATTCTTAGCCGGAACGCTTGGCGCCACTTGTGTTCCAGTTACCTTTTGTGACAATCACCCGCGCCGTCATGATCTATGGTGAATTACGAATTACGCCCTCTGCTGTATATCGGCATCCTGATTGTATGCTCGGGTTGGCCTAGCGGTTTCAACGGCCAATGAGGCACATCACCACGCTAGTGTGGGCTAAGCCTTAGCGTGTTGGTGCACGGGCGGAAACTGCAATCGATAGGCAAAAAAAGTCATCGTGAACACCTCTTCCAGCTGCGAATGCCAACACGGAGCCGCAAGACCGAAGCTAACAGAGGGCAACGCTAGTATGGCGCCTTCGAATTCATCGCCTGACACCTCGATATCGTCGCGCACACTTTCGATTGGCTCCGCGCAGCCCACCGCCATGGAGCTCAACTCGACCAGCCCTTCTACGAGCCTGCTAGCCAGCCCCGTCGCGTTCCTCCAGCCTACCGTGCAGCTGAATGCCGCCTTCCTTGCTGCTGCGAAACGATACTTAGATCCTGTCGCTGCCGGCGTGAGCGAGTTGCAAAAACAACGCCAGCAAGAGGAGCGCAAGAAGAGGAAGCGAGGAGAGGGGTACGACGGGGACATGCGGGTGCTGCACTTGAAGAAGGTGCACCTCGACGGCTTTGGCGTAAACCAAGTCTTCGAACAAACCCGCAAAATCGTCGAGGCTGCGACTGAGGAAATCGAGCTTTCTCTGCCAGACTCAGACGATGACGTCGTGGCAGTGGGCGGCGAGGACGGCGAAGAAGAGCCGTCGGACCCGGAAGGGCAATACCACACTGATTCGGACATGGGCGAAGAGGGAGTGGACTACGAGGTCGATGGCGTAGACGACGACGAGGATGCTGTGCCCTCAGACGAAGAGCCAGCTGACGGGGAAGATCTCGAGATGGAACATGGAGAGGAGGGAATCTTTTCTGACGAGGAAGGGTCGGATGAAGAGCCTGCCGCAGAATACCAGCCAGATCCGAACGGTCTCAACGATGGCTTTTTCTCCATTGACGACTTCAACAAGCAGTCTGAGTTCTTGGAGCAACAAGACGCACGCGGTGAAGCTGCTGACAGCGAGGACGAGGAGGTCGACTGGACAACGGACCCTATGGCAGCAGGTGCTGGCAATGCTGGGCTTGGTGGCGACGAGTCGGGAGACGAATCAGACGAGGGCGGCCCAACGTTTGGCAATGTGGACATTAATGCGCCTGAGGGTGACAGCGACGATGATGAGGACTTCGACGAAGGCGATCTTGATGGCATGGACGATGGCATGAACGCTAACAATGTCATGTACGCTGACTTCTTCGCACCTCCTGCGCAGAAAGCCGGCAAAAACAAGAAGAAGCGAGGGCGCCCGAATCCACACAACTTTCCTGCAAAGACAGCGGCCGATGAGGAGCAAGAAGAGAACGCAGAGATGGAAAACGCCATGGCGAGAGTGCACCGCGATCTGTTCGAGGACGATGACGAGGCTGAAAGCGAAGCCGCCCTTTCAGATGTTGACCCCTCAGATCCCAAATCGAGAAAATCGACACACGAACGGAGACAAGCAAAGCTGCGAGAGGAGATCCGCAAGCTGGAAGCCGCCAACGTAGCAAAGCGACAATGGCAGCTGTCCGGCGAAGCCCGTGCCATGGATCGTCCCCTCAATTCGCTCCTCGAGGAGAACCTCGAGTTCGAACGCGCCGGCAAGCCTGTGCACGTCGTCACAGCCGAGCTCTCCGAGGATATCGAAGCCTTGATCAAGCGCCGCATTCTCGCTGGCGAATTCGACGAGGTTCACCGCCGCCGCCCTGACGACCTAGCTACTGGCCCTGTTCGCCGTGGCAGAGTCGAGCTCGACGACACAAAAGCCAAGCAAGGTCTTGCTGAGATGTATGAAGAGGAGCACCTTCGCGCCAACGATCCGAACTTCGTTGATGCGCGCGACGAGAAACTGAAGAAAGAGCATAATGAAATTTCTGCTCTATGGAAGTCGCTCAGCGCAAAACTCGACAGCTTGAGCTCCAGTCACTTTAAGCCCAAGCCTGCCGCACCCAACCTAGAGATCCGCGTCGACGCGCCTGCAATCGAGATGGAAGATGCGCGCCCCACAGCCGGCAGCGACGTCGCCGGTGCATCGATGCTCGCACCGCAAGAGGTCTACAAGCCCGGCGACGAAGAAAACAAGGCCGAGATCGTCACTAAGAGCGGGATGCCACTGTCAAGAGAAGAACTTTCGAGAGAAGAAAAGGCGAGCAGGAGAAGGAGGGACAAAGAGAGGAGCAAGAAGGCTGGCCTCAACAAGCCTAAGGCGACGAAGGAGGAAAAGGGTAAGAAGGCAGGGAGGGGAGAGAAGAAGCAGCTTGTCAGTGATTTAAAGAAGGGTGGTGTGCAAGTCATTGGGCGGAAGGGTGTGATTACGGACGTGGAAGGCAAGGATGTCAAGGAGGCAGCTAAGAGGGGCGCTGGAAGCTTTAAGCTCTAGGTGTTGATTTGCCAATAAGATTGATTGATTAATTGATAAGTTTAACGTCCTGTGTAAGTCTAAGACTATATAAGACGAGAGCAGTTAAGCTACTCTAGTAATTTAAGGAGTGTGTTTCTTTAAAGGGATAGTAAATGTATGTTTATAGTCTAAAAGTAAGGGCCTGTGCCCTAGTTTGTTAAGAAGAGCTGTTGCCCTATTAAATTAGGGTTGTGTAGTACTATCCTATAAGTAGGTAGTTCTAGCGTTTGTTATTTATTGTCTATTACTAGCTATTACTATTGCAGTTAACAGTCTTTGTATTGTTGTTATTATTGTTGTTATTTGTTTGTCTATTACTATTACTAGTAGTAGACTGCTGGGGGTGTTTAAGCTGTTGCTTAGTTAATTTTGTAGGGTATAGCTAGGGATATAGACCTACTTGTTAAGGCCACAGCTCTGCCCACTATGCCAAGCATGCCTTAAAAAGGTAACAATGCTCACTTTGATAGTGAGACAGCAGCCAGAACAGTACTTATTTGCCCTAAGGCTTCCTACAGGTTAGAGGTGGACGCATCTATATGCCTAAGGCTAAGAGTAAGGCTAAGAGCCTAACAATATCTCCCCTCTTAACAAGGGCCTAACCTAGGCTAAGCACCTCTAGTTATAGGTTCTAACGTGCTACTACACTTAGAAGGATCTCTCTCTCTTATCCTAAGTACTAGACCTTCTAGCAGTAACAGCACTAGCCTATATGGGACTGTGCCTTAGCTTACCTACAGATAAGCTAGCTTAGCTAAGACTAGACCTGTGTAGGGTAGTTAACTATCTATCTACAGGTAGGCTAGGTCTGCTAGTATAATTTAAACCTATGTATACTACAGCTATTAAAGTAAGTATAATATTAAGGCTATAGCTCTGCCTACTATGCTAAGCATGCCTTAAAAAGGTAACAATGCTTACTTTAATAGTAAGACAGCAGCTAGAATAGTACTTATTTGCCCTAAGGCTTCCTACAGGTTAGAGGTGGACGCATCTATATGCCTAAGGCTAAGAGTAAGGCTAAGAGCCTAACAATATCTCCCCTCTTAATAAGGGCCTAACCTAGGCTAAGCACCTCTAGTTATAGGTTCTAACGTGCTACTACACTTAGAAGGATCTCTCTCTCTTATCCTAAGTACTAGACCTTCTAGCAGTAACAGCACTAGCCTATATGGGACTGTGCCTTAGCTTACCTACAGATAAGCTAGCTTAGCTAAGACTAGACCTGTATAGGGTAGTTAACTATCTATCTATAGGTAGGCTAGGTCTACTAGTATAATTTAAACCTATGTATACTACAGCTATTAAAGTAAGTATAATATTAAGGCTATAGCTCTGCCTACTATGCTAAGCATGCCTTAAAAAGGTAACAATGCTTACTTTAATAGTAAGACAGCAGCTAGAATAGTACTTATTTGCCCTAAGGCTTCCTACAGGTTAGAGGTGGACGCATCCACATGCCTGAGGCCGAGAGTAAGGCTAAGAGCCTAACACTACTACTTTACTAAGGCAGCAGGTATCTATAGGCCTAAGGAGAGAGCTGTTGCTTTATTAATATAGTGTTTATATTAGGGGTAGGTTTAAGCTGTTACTTAGTTAATTTTATTGTCTAGGTATAGGAGGTTAGTATAGCTAGTTATAATAGGAGGTATTTATAATAAAGTAATAGCTGTGTAGTAATTACTAGGCAGGTAATAGCTATAGCTAGGAGTTCTCTGTTTGTTGTACCTTTAACTAGTCTAAATCTTCTAGCGCACAGGCTGTTATAGAGATTTTATCTTAACTAAGACTAGATAACTACTCTGTTTAGCTTACAATAGCTAGCGCGCCTGTTCCAGCGCCTGCACTACAAAACAGATGCTGGAAATAGATATTAGGAAGGCATGTTTGTAATATTGGGATAAAAAATTGATGGAAATTGACCTTTCTCTAACTATGAAAAGTTGGTGTTTGGTGTTGCCAATGAGATGTTGTAGTGGCTCTGTGGTGGTAATCGGAAGTAAATCACTTTATTCACGATCAATCGGTCCACAGCAACGCCGATACGTGTCTCTTGCAGCTCTTCTCTTCGATTTCAATCAAATTTTCTGAGGCTCACCATTAGATCTCAATACTAGGGCGTTGCTGGCTAGCTACATGTTCCACATGTACAAGTTGTCGGTCCCTTCGACTCGTTACAGATGCATTAGCGCCCTCGGTAACATACAATCGCGTTCTCATTTTAGGAACATATTTTTTCACGCGCAAAGTAGGCCTGAGGTCAGATGTGATTGCTGATTAGGATCCTTCCGCGGAGGGCTGGTGGGATTCATGCAAGCAAAGAGCCTTTGCCTTGAGGGATTCCTGTCTACCTACCAACACCAACATCGTTGATCTTACTTCATCACCTACGACTTGAATATCAACAAAAACCATGGAAACTAACTTGTCTAGTCTTACTCACTTTATTTTGTGTGAGAAGTGCGCAGAACTATTTATTACGACACCTCAGCAGATCCCCTACAGCCGACTCAGGTCCAAGAGAGCAACCCCGCACCACACAGACTTATCCAGCTTTGAGAGGTCCATGAACGCTCGATGTTACATGTGTACACGTTTCAAGGAGGCTCTGCACGGATGGCATGGCTCGAACGATAGCCTTGGTCACTTCGCAGGCATCTCACTTAATGGCGTCACTCATTGAAATGAGTGGGACTTCTGCTTGGTCATGAATGACACTTATCGCAATGCAGCATGTAACCTTGCAGCTTCAGAGTTCTACAGCGGGGGGAAAGGATTGCTCAACACGCACATATCATACAACCCAGTGCTCCAGATGGTGATCCCTTATTGGCGCAACATCTTTACCAACAATGACACCATGTGTGCAGATCAAGGGGACCCCTCGCAAAAACGCTATATGCTGACCGAAATCAATCCATCCACGCGTATTTTCAAGGGTCCACTTTCTAAAAGAGCTTGGGTTCTGCAAGAACAGCTGCTGGTAAGAAGCATCAGCCCAAGTGGCATCACTCGTCTGACTTATCAGTCTCAACGAACGCTACACTTTGGCCGAGAACAGATATTTTGGCAATGTCATGAATTTGTGGCCAACGAGATCTGGCCACTGGGACTCGGTCGGTCAGCGCAGACGGGACCTTTGCACTTTTACCAGATGCAGAATGCCGCCATCCGCTGCGAGCAGTTGAATATCGACGACTTGCTCGAGAAGGAGGTACGAGTTCCTAAAATTCCATGCCAAAGCTGATTTGAGGTTGACTGTCTCCCACACCCTTTTTATATATTAGGTGATCGGGGATGATATCTTGGCCTTCATTCGTTTGAAGCAACTCTTCCACATGCTGACTATCCTTCTCAAAGCACCGCATAATACAAGACATCTGGAGATATCTAATGTGTACATATGCCGGACGGGACATCACTATACCGTCTGATCGTTTACCTGCACTGGCGGGCATAGCGAAAGAGTTCGGTAAAGCTCTCGACTATAGAGCGTACCGCTTTGGAATCTGGATGGGAGATCCTATCGCCCCGTTGTGGGCACATACCAATGAGGTAAGCACAGACCCAGGCCGACGTTTATCGCCAGCAACCCAAACGCCGAACTCACCAACGTGAGCGTGGGCGTCGTGCAACAAGTCAGTATGGTGGATTTACGGACCTTCTCCCATCACGACAGACAACTATGACTGCATTCTCGCTCGGCGTTCCATCCCAGAGAAGGATAGTTCTTTTCTTGCGCTCGATGTCAGGGGACCACTTATGCTACTCAATCCCGAAGATGTCTCCTTGCAAGATCATGACCCCTGGAGGCACATTGCAAGGAGTACATCCAAAGGCAGGTCGAGGACAGAAGGGTTCATTTCATGTGTGGACGGATGGTTCATGTACGAAATGAGAACGGAGCATCCACATACGGCTGCCTCTTTACCACGTTTACGTTTTATGCCAACAGTGACAATACATCAGTCGTCCGTGACCTATCTGCCGTACCGTGCGTGGGGTCTAGTGCTGACACGTCAGTCTGAATCTGGCAAGGCAGTCTACACACGCGTCGGCACAGCAGCTTTCGGGTCTGTGAAAGATAATATACAAGAGCTGTTCCCAAAGTATCGGACTGCACTGGAAGACGACGACTATATCGACATGAATGAGATGGGCAAGTGTACGATTACGATAATCTGAGAATATCTCTGGGTGTGTTCAGGGGAAATTCTACAGCATATGCTCGTCTGACTGACTCTGTTATCAAGCCCTGGGATCGCTAATCGCAGTCACTCGCAATCAAGAAGTTCTCCGCCTGCTTTTTTTTTCTAGTCGGTACTCTATACGTATCAGTTGCTCTGGCCGCATACGCACTCAATCCACACCGTAGCCAGGGATTTCCAATGCTGACCATCTAGGTGATTTCGCGTACGACTGTTTCTATAACCATCATGAAAGTTGTGGTTCTACGAGATCTTGTGGCACTATGTGCTATCAGTAGAATTTGATGAGTATGTATATCTTGGAAAGGGTTGAGATTGAGGTTTGAGGGCCTAGGATGAAGTCAATCTAGGCTTGAGATTGACCAGACATTGCCATTCAGTCGTAAAAATGACGTCGGTGTCGGTTCTTCAGCCTCTGATGTTCAATCGTGCCGAACTGTACTACCTTGGGCTTCGTTGGAGCGGCAGGTCTTGCAAGGAGTGTTGGGAAATTCGAAAGATCAAACCAGCCCTTCCACTCCGCCTCCTCCTGATCGCCGTCACCTCTTTCTCCTTCTTTTTCTTCTTCTACCTCGTCACATGCACTCCGTTCCTGTCTCCTCAACAGCAAGCTGCTGCTCCTTGCAACGTACACCGCCCCCGCGCTCAGCCTACTTTCCCTCCTCTTCTTCTCCCTTTCTATCTCGTCCATGATTCCCCCGTACCCTATATGCCTCAAACCCGACCTCATGCGCCCACCCCCTCCAGGGCTCAGAAGCTCATCACAACGGTCACCGCATCCCAGCCTCTGGCAGCACTCTTTACAGAAAAGAATGCACTCCGTTTCTCCAGATTCTCTGCTAGTTTTGAGAAGACGGCAGTCCATGCACCAAACCCACACCTCGAATCCCTGACGACCGAATGGTGGACGTGGCGAGAACCAGACCTTGGTACCGGGTGCATAAGCCGTCGAACCAAGCGGCTCGATGCCGAGACGGCGCTGCTGGCGTCGAGGCGGGAGACCTGGGTGCGGATGCGGGTAGGCGGAGAACCCGCAGTCTATGCAGAAGCGATACCTGGCGCCGAATGCCCGGCTTTGGTCTGAACTTATCAAGCCCAGTCGGGGTGGGAGGTGATGGCTGTACGCGAACTTATAGTTCGGACGCAGACGGAGACAGACGCAGCACACTCGGTAACGTCCAATGCTTGTCCAGGGTACTTGGGGCGAGCGGTCGACATCCAGGAGTAGCTCGTGCGATAGAGGAATGAGGGTACGGAAGTAGGTATTTGTGGAGCGCAGGTCTAGTATGGCTATATCTGTGACGGTGACAGGATAGCTGGCATGGATGTTATGCACGTGATTGGGGTAATAGCTGCTATCTATTTGGTTCAATTGCTTGCGGTAGGAGTAGTATTTCCTTTCGCAGTGATTGGCCGTGTTGGCTGGATAACATCTCAGAATTTCGAAAGAGAAGAAAGAGATGATGTGGAGGTGTAATTCTGTAGGAAGGCGGAGGATGGGCGGAAGCGTGGACAGGTCGATCGGATCCATGGGTTGCGAAATAGTGTGAGACAGCAAAATTTGTTGATACCTGAGAAAGGTACGGGCATTGTGCCGGTACAAGGATACCTATCAAATATTAGGATGGGTGGCCTGAACGGCCTGGGTGACTCATTCTCATCGTCTTACCGCAGAAGAAAACGTGAGTCTACAATGAGAAGGAATACCTGGAAGTGGATTTTGTGAGTCAAAACAGTATTTGGATCTTATCCCTTCTGCATCCGAACCAAGGTCGACGACGTAGGAATGCCGAGACCTCGACAGTACTGTGTACCTAATCGAGGTTAGCGCCTCTCCCGTTGGACAAACTAGTCTTCAGTTGGCCCCAGTCCTCTTGGTCAAGCAGTCAGTTTCACGTCTCTTGTCACGGCCAACCATCCTCAACAGTGCGGCTTATGTGAGATAGTCGTCTATATGAGCATCATCCATTCTCAATCTCAAAGATGCATATCGTTGAGTTGAGATCCACATCCAAATCCTAATCCACATAACCATACGCATATCCGCCACCAGCACAGTTGCTGCAAGCGCCAAGGGAGTCGGGGACTGACTCTTCGAGGTAGTCATCAATATCCAAGTGAACTTCCACAAGTAGTCGCAGGAGGCGTTGGAGTTCGTTGTCACGCGAATAATGCAAAAGTTCGTCCATCTGATTTGGGTCATCTAGCATGAGATTGGTCCAACAAGCGTACATTACACTCTCGAACATTGGTAACCGGTGAAGGGTGAGACCGGCTATACTCTTCTTGTTTGCTGACTCATAATCGCTCATCAGAGACGCATCCTTCAGAGTACGTTGAACCCCTTTTTACAAGATTTTGAACGAGACTTCGTGAAGGTAGTTGCAGATCGTGGCCATCACTTTCTTGCTGCGTCCTATAGACGGTGCATTATACAAATGGACTGGACGAGGGAAATCCAGCCGAGGGCTGGCGTCATGCGTGGGTAGGTAGCTCGCAACTTCCTCCCTTGAGAAAGCAGTATCTACAACAACCTGAAAATGGAGTCTTGTCACTGCATCAACCGTCTCAAAGAACAAACCTGATGATATACCAGAAAGCATGCATGTCCTTCATAGGGAAAGTCGACTTCTTCTAATTGAGCATTATAACACGTGGCACAGAAGAAGGGAGCTTCACGGCATCGTTTCCACAAACAGCAGTAGCAGAGCGATCGATTAACAGATCCAGTCACTGCTCTCTATAAAGTATACCATCTTCGACTTGCTTACACCTTGTTCTCTGAAGCCTCATGCCTTTCATAGTCCCTATGATCAATGCCAAACAACTTCCAAAAACACAAGCGAGCACCCACGGTCTGTCAACAAGCCACAGCACAGCGGCAACATCGCCGCCGTGCCATGTGCCGCCAGGACTGTGGCCGAAGAAAGTATAGTCCTCGGAGTAGAACATTTGTGGTAATACGCGAAAGCTTGCTGTATCTGCGAAGGAAGTCAGTACCGAGAAAACTCCATTAAAGACCAAGCAGCGGAGTCCTCACCATGCCCACCCATCCTCGCACCATATTTCCACCGCCACGCCTTCAATACATCACTCGCGAACTGCGGCCCCGTACTCCAAAAAATGGTCAGGTACGGAAACAACAGATTTTGATTTCTCCACGCAAGTGCGCTCGTCATGTCCAGCAAAATCGGGTGGCGCGGCATACTCGCCATAAGATCGTTGTTCACGCCCAGTGGGCTCGCCTCAGGGAACCAAGCGGGAAACTGTAGCAAAGGGTCCAAGGGCCGCCGACAAGCGATGTCGAGGTCCATGTACACGCCGCCAAAATGGTAGAGGGCAAAGTATTTCAGCGCGTCGACGCGTTGGATGGGGTGTTTGTACGCGCTGTATGTAGGGAGAAACCAGGCGTACTCTTCTTCGATAAAGGATTGCGCCTCCGTCTCATTCCAGATGCGAATTGTATAGGTGGGATTGAACTTCCTGCAGAGTTCAGGGGCATGGGAGCGAGAGGTCGTCGGGAGAGTCGGCGAGCCGTCGTGCAGGTGGTAGAGGTTTGCAAAGTAGATGAAGTGGATGATGCGAGGGATCCTTGGCGAGGCGAAAGACGCATTGTAGTCCAGGTCTATCAGTGCGTCTCCTTCGGTTCTCGATGCATTGAGAGCGGTTGTGTAGGATTGTGGAAAGTCATCGAAAGTAATGTACAGGTTCGAGAGGGCGCGTTGGAAGATGTATTGGCATCTGATGTGGTAAGTGGCTACAAGGAGAGAGGCCAAGAGGCAAACTTTGGCCAAAGCAGTGCGAGTACGCATTTCAAACGATGCTTGGGAGAGAGTGACAGAAAAGGAGCGACAGAAGAGAAACAGCAGCAAAGAAGTGACGTTAAAAGAGTGACAGCAGCGATGTAGCAGAGACCAAGCAACGTTCAAAAGCTCCCTGGATAATATAACTCAGACCCAAATTTCTCTCCTCAATCCAATGCAACCGCCTCGTGTCTACATGCACGTACACACGCAACGCATTGCACCGACACACCAGCATTCCCTCGCGCAAAACCAGCACTCTGCTTCGCCACCCTCTCCTAGCACCGTCGGTTCACCTCCCGGTCCACGTCTCGCCAAATCCCACCTTCAAACAAACCACTCGGACCTCAACAACCTACCTACCTACCTACCAATCAATCAACCGTCTCGGCAGTTCAGTCCGCCTAACCCAGCGCCCCAGATTCACCAGGGCTACGCGACATCGCCAAGAAGAAACCCACGAACCCAAAGCAAGCAAGTTCAAAACCAAGGATATCATCCTCCCACCTAGCAGCGCAAGGCTATCTCCGCTTCCCACCCACTTTCCCTCCGACAACCACCCAATCCACCCGCGCGCTCAGCCCGAAACCCCACACCTCTGCATAGGAAACAACGTAGCTCGCACGCGCCTCTCGCGTTTTAGATTCCCTGAAACACGCCATGTGGTCGTGCGGGTAAAGGTTATGCGGACCTTTGGCGTAGCGTGGCGGCTTTCCGTTGCGCTAGCGGCGTGTGGGTCTGGGCACTTGGCCTACAGGGCGCGGAGGGTTGACATGTCTGTTTTTTGTGTGAGTACTTAGGGTGGACCGGGAGATTGGGATAGGCGTGGTAGGGTGTGGTGTGGTGTGGTGTGGTGGGTTTCAGGAGGGGAGTCTGCCTTGGGTGGGTAGATGTGTAGGGGGTGTGTGGAGCCCGGGGCTTAGAGGTCTATTTTTAGCGCGTTGTAGATGCTTGGGATGCTTGTTTTCTTTTTTCCACCTGAGGGTTAGTGCTCTATGGGGTGCTGGGTTTCTGTGATTGTGTTGTGGGGTTCCGGGGAGGGGGTTGTAAGGCGGTTGAGCAGCGTGAGCAGATTGGTCTGCAGGGTGTGGATAGGGAGATGGTATCGTCAATTTGCATGGATGTTACTAAGCATTAACTAGCTACTATGGTCTGGGAGTTGTTAACGTGCACCCCTATATATGGTAACGTACGCCCCTATAAGGCAGCCAAGACGCGCCGCCTCGCCTAAGTGCCTGAAATAGCTTAATTACTATACAAATATAGCTGTTAGAGCGTTTTGCTAAAGGTGATATGTCTTACATAACTTTTGTGACACTTAACGCAACGTTTAACGCCTTATCTGAGGCCTTATTAACGCATCAGCTATCTCTATCTCTATCTCTATCTTGTTATTGTTATTATTAACACTATTGCTATCTCTATTGCTATCTCTATCTTGTTGTTATTGTTGTTATTATTAACGCTATTGCTATGCCTCTGTTGTTGTTGTTGTTGTTGTTACTGCTGCCAGCGGCCTAGGGCGCACAATTGTACTCGCCGTCGCGATTGCTGTCCCCTGGCGATTAGGGTGTTTTAGATAAGGATTCTGTTGTCTTACGGCTGTTACGGCCAGCAACACCAGCGTCTAGTGTTACTGGAGAGAGTACTGCTGTTAGCGACGCGTTAGGTGAAGAAGAGGACAGGTTAGAGACTCCTAGCGATCACAACAACGCTAGAGATATTATACCTGGTTGCACAGTCTGTTAACACGCCTATAGAGCTTAAAAACGTTAATACTACAACCTACTAGTTGCTAAAGTAGACCTTAATAGGTTATAGAATAACACTCTGTACAAACTCTAAGACTATAAGCTGCCTCTAGAGGCCTTATACAAGACCCTAGATAACGCAGAAGCTGCAGTGCTTTAATAGGCGAAGGACTACAGTGTCTTATATAGGCGTGATAAATAGTTAAGAGGAGGACGTTACCGTCTACGGATAGCTTACAGCAACGCTAGGCAACATAAGATACTATTAAAGAGAGTTAATAATAGTAACAGTGCAGTTAAGCGTTGCAGAGCTGCTAGCACGCGTACTAACTGTCTAATAGCGTTTTAGCTGGCTGCTAATAATGGCAGAAACCTAGAGATGTTAGTTTAGAGAGTCCTATATATAGAAGAGCGCAAATTGTGTATACACAACTATCCTCCTGTTAAGAACAGGTTTGTCTTTGCTTAGAACAGAAGAGAGACAAGAGAGCTTACTAACAAGGAGTAGGTAACTGTTGTCTCTATTATCTAGAGCTCTAGAGGGGCTGCACCCGCCCTTAGCGCGATTAAGGCAGCATTTCTAGGACAAAGTTGGACACAGCAAGACGTCCGCAACAAGTATTAGAAGGCCTTAAGGATGAAGCTAGGCATAAAAACAAAGGTAGAGCAGTTAGTGCTAGAGATAGACAAGTATAGGTAGTAGCATTAGTATATGTAATCTTACAATATTTCTATAGTGTTAAGGATCTAATATTAAAACAGTAGCCTCTAATTAGCTAGATTGCGCGCGCACGGTTGCTATACAGACTCTGCACAGTTGCTATATAGGCTAAAAACAACTAACAATATATTAGAATAGAGGTTAACGTGTAACAATATATTAAATTTCTCCTTATAATTGCCCCTAAATGCCTTATAAACTTTAAGAAGTTACTAAACGTCCTCCTCTTTAACTGTACCTTTAAGACAAACAAATATAGCATGCTAATACTTAATTTAGTAGGCTTAAACAGTAATAATTGTACAAACTACCTTAGGGTTATCCTTATGCGTTAAAAGGATAAGCTAGTATTTTAATAGGTTTTTAACTAGTTATATAAGCTGTTTAACGCAGAGGGTATTAATATACGCCTGTTTATTACAGACAAAAACCTAGCTGCTATTAACGCGCTTAATTTAGTGTTTAATTGGCCTAAGATTGTTATGTGTAGATAGCACATGAACAAGGACGTCCTTAGCTACGTTAGGCAGGTCTTAATAACTTAGTTTGGCTGTTGTTGTAAAGGGACAAGATAGGTAGATACAGAGAGTACGCTAACGTTTACAGAGCTCTATTACAAGACTCTATACTTAAAAATAGAGGAGGAATATAAGCTTAACTTTACTACTATTAAAAAACTCTCCCTAGCCGCCTATAGGTACCTCGATTGATACTAGTTTAGCTACTACAAAGACAAGCTTGTTAACTACTAGGTAAACCAGAACCTCTATTATAACCTCCTTACAACGAGCAAGGTTAAAGGAGCATACTAGGTTATTAAATTATAGCTTAATAGCAGTACTGCTAACGTACTGTAGTTGTTTTATAAGCTTAAAATATTGTACACAGAGCAATTAGAGCACCTTAACTACCTTAATTCTATACAGAATTAAGGTATCTAAGCTAATTGCTAGCACCCTATCTTTGCTGGCGTTGTTACTCAGATTACTTGCCACACGCTGGCTTTAATAGCAAAACAGTACTCTCTTACCTATAACAATCTGCGACTCTATAACTCTATAAACTACTAATTAAAGCCCTGTACAGGCACTTATACACAGTTGCTTAGCATACCTTATTAGTATAGGCTTACTGTAATATTAGAGCAATTAGGCTTGCTACAACCTAGCAATTTTAACCTACACTAGTGGGTTAATTGCTTACAATCTATAATAACACAATCTGTAACAATTCTGCTGCTATTAAGACCTCTAGAGCCTTGTGTTAAGCGTTAAAAACGCAACAAGGCTTGCTGCCACACAGCTGGCTTAGGCAGACAAGGTAATTGTTGCGATCTATTGCTATTTAAGCGGCTTAATGGCAATATACCTAGTGCCTTAGCGCTAACCTAGGCGCTAATGCCGCGCTGGATAGACCTAGTACAAGCAATACCTACTAAGAATCTTATAGTAATCAGCTTACAACTAGTAAATCTATCGCTAGCGCCTTGCCAGCCGCTGCGGCAGCAACCTTATCCATTGCCAACGCCTCGCCAGCTACTGCGGCAGCAACCTTACTTTGTAACGCCTCTACTGTAGCAGCAGCCTTACTTTATAACGCCTCCGCCGTTGTATAGGCACCTAAGCTATTAACTACTGCTACTAATAGCTTACAATCCTCTCTACCTGCCCTAACAACCTCACAACAACGCGCAGATAGCGCCTCTGGGCAGCTACTTTCAGCACCTATCGCGACAATTAGCAGATCAAACGCAGTACTGGGCGCCGCCGCCGCCGCTGCCGCCGCTAGCAATGTCTATTACTATTAACAACACTATAAACAACGTAGTTAACTATAACAATAGCTTTAGATTTGCAGTGCCAGCGCAGAGCTATAGCTAGGCAGGGCAGTTAAATCTATACAACAGGCAGTAGATAGATAATTGTTAAATTAACCTAACAGGCAGATAGATAGTTATTAAAATTAGTATTAAAAATTAACTTACCTACACTAACATGTATTAAGGATAACTAGGATTGCAATTGGTAGGTAAATAACAACGCGTGCGCGTCTAGGCTTGGTGGCAATACTATACAATACAGATGTGCCAGAGTCCCTAGCTGCCTTGCAGCCAAATCTAGCCTACATAGGCTTATGGGGGCGTACGTTACTATATATGGGGGTGCACGTTAACAACTCCCTATACTATAGTCTCTGGCAAAAGTAGAGTCCCATGGCCAGTGCGTAGGCTAGTATACGGAACTGTTAATTACAGATGTGCATAGACGATTTCTATCTTACTAAGACAAAGGTAGCCTGCTTATTGGTGTGGGACATGTTCTTAATTTCGGTAGAGGCTTCCAGAAACCCTTGTCGAATCCCTGTCTGCACTGGCCATGGGACTCTACTTTTGCTGGAGACCATAGGGGAGTTATTAACGTGCACCCCCATATATAGTAACGTACGCCCCTATAAGCCTATGTAGGCTAGATTCGGCTGCAAGGCAGCCAGGGACCCTGGCACATCTGTATTGTATGGTATTGCCACCAAGCCCAGACGCGCACGCGTCGTTGTTTACCTGCCAATTGCGATCCTAGTTATCCTTAATGCATGTTAGTGTAGGTAAGTTAATTTTTAATGCTAATTTTAATAACTATCTATCTGCCTGTTAGGTTAATTTAACAATTATCTATCTACTGCCTGTTATATAGATTTAACTGCCCTGCCCAGCTATAGCTCTGCGCTGGCACTGCAAATCTGAAGCTATTGTTGTAGTTAACTACGTTATTTATAGTGTTATTAATAGTAATAGACGTTGCTAGCGGCAGCAGCAGCGGCGGCGGCGCCCAGTACTGCGTTTGATCTGCCAATTGTCGCAATAGGTGCTGAAAGTAGCTGCCCAGAGGCGCTATCTGCGCGTTGTTGTAAGGTTGTTAGGGTAGGTAGAGAAGATTATAAGCTATTAGTAGCAGTAGTTAATAGCTTAGGTGCCTATACAACGGCAGAGGCGTTACAAAGTAAGGCTGCTGCTATAGTAGAGGCGTTACAAAGTAAGGTTGCTGCCGCAGTAGCTGGCGAGGCGTTGGCAATGGATAAGGTTGCTGCCGCAGCGGCTGGCAAGGCGCTAGCGATAGATTTACTGGTTATAAGCTGATTACTATAAGATTCTTAGCAGGTATTACTTGTACTAGGTCTATCCAGCGCAGCATTAGCGCCTAGGTTAGCGCTGAGGCACTAGGTATATTGCTATTAAGCCGCTTAAATAGCAATAGATCGCAACAATTACCTTGTCTGCCTAAGCCAGCTGTGTGGCGGCAAGCCTTATTGCGTTTTTAACGCTTAACACAAGGCTCTAGAGGTCTTAATAGCAGCAGAATTATTAAAGATTGTGTTGTTATAGATTGTAAGCGATTAACCTACTAGTGTAGGTTAAAATTACTAGGTTGTAGCAAGCCTAATTGCTCTAATATTATAGTAAGCCTGTACTAATAAGGTATACTAAGTAACTGTGTATAAGTGCCTGTATAGGGCTTTAATTAGTAGTTTATAGAGTTGCAGAGTCGCAGATTATTATAGGTAAGAGAGTACTGTTTTGCTGTTAAAGCCAGCGTGTGGCGAGTAATCTGAGTAACAACGCCAGCAAAGATAGGGTGCTGGCAATTAGCTTAGATACCTTAATTCTGTATAGAATTAAGGTAGTTAAGGTGCTCTAATTGCTCTGTGTACAATATTTTAAGCTTATAAAACAACTACAGTACGTTAGCAGTACTGCTATTAAGCTATAATTTAATAACCTAGTATGCTCCTTTAACCTTGCTCGTTGTAAGGAGGTTATAATAGAGGTTCTGGTTTACCTAGTAGTTAACAAGCTTGTCTTTGTAGTAGCTAAACTAGTATCAATCGAGGTACCTATAGGCGGCTAGGGAGAGTTTTTTAATAGTAGTAAAGTTAAGCTTGTATTCCTCCTCTATTTTTAAGTATAGAGTCTTGTAATAGAGCTCTGTAAACGTCAGCGTACTCTCTGTATCTACCCATCTTGTCCCTTTACAACAACAGCCAAACTAAGTTATTAAGACCTGCCTAACGTAGCTAAGGACGTCCTTGTTTATGTGCCATCTACACATAACAATCTTAGGCCAATTAAACACTAAATTAAGCGCGTTAATAGCAGCTAGGTTGTTGTCTGTAATAAACAGGCGTATATTAATACCCTCTGCGTTAAACAGCTTATGTAACTAGTTAAAAACCTATTAAAATACTGGCTTATCCTTTTAACACATAAGGACAACCCTAAGGTAGTTTGTACAATTGTTGCTGTTTAAGCCTACTAAATTAAGCATTAGCATGCTGTATTTGTTTGTCTTAAAGGTGCAGTTAAAGAGGAGGACGTCTAGTAACTTCTTAAAGTTCGTAAGGCATTTAGGGGCAATTATAAGGAGAAATTTGATGTGTTATTACATGTTAACCTCTATTCTAATATATTGTTAGTTGTTTTTAGCCTGTGCAGCGACTGTGCAGAGTCTGTGCAGCAACCGTACGCGCGCAATCTAGCCAATTAGAGGCCACTGTTTCAATATTAGATCCTTAACACTATAGAAATATTGTAAGATTGCACATACTAATGCTACCACCTACACTTATCTATCTCTAGCATTAACTGCTCTACCTTTGTTTTTATGCCTAGCTTCATCCTTAAGGCCTTCTAATACTTGTTGCAGACATCTTGCCGTGTCCAACTTTGTCCTAGAAATGCTGCCTTAATCGCGCTGAGGGCGGGTGCAGCCCCTCTAGAGCTCTGGATAATAGAGACAACAGTTACCTGCTCCTTGTTAGTAAGCTCTCTTATCTCTCTTCTATTCTAAGTAAAGACAAACCTGTCCTTAACAGGAGGATGGTTGTATATACACAATTTGCGCTCTTCTATATATAGAACTCTCTAAACTAACGTCTCTAGGTTTCTGCCATTATTAGCAGCTAGCTAAAACGCTATTAGACAGTTAGTACGCGTGCTAGCAGCTCCGCAACGCTTAACTGCACTGTTACTATTATTAACTCTCTTTAATAGTATCTTACGTTGCCTAGCGTTACTGTAAGCTATCTGTAGACAGTAACGTCCTCCTCTTAACTATTTATCACGCCTATATAAGACACTATAGTCCTTTGCCTATTAAAGCACTATAGCTTCTGCGTTATCTAGGGTCTTGTATAAGGCCTCTAGAGGCGGCTTATAGTCTTAGAGTTTGTATAGAGTGTTATTCTACAACCTATTAAGGTCTACTTTAGCAACTAGTAGGTTGTAGCGTTAACGTTTTTAAGCTCTATAGGCGCGTTAACAGACTATACAACCAGGTACAATATCTCTAGCATTATTGTGATTGCTAGGAGTCTCTGACCTGTCCTCTTCTTTACCTAACGCGTCGCTAACAGCAGTACTCTCTCCAGCAACACTAGACGCTGGTGTTGCTGGCCGTGACAGCTGCAAGACGACAGAATCCTTATCTAAAACACCCCAATTGCCAGGGGACAGCAATCGCAACAGCGAGTACAATTGTGCGCCCTAGGCCGCTGGCAGCAGTAACAACAACAACAACAACAACAACAACAGAGGCATAGCAATAGCGTTAATAATAACAATAATAACAATAAGATAGAGATGGCGATAGAGATAGCAATAGTGTTAATAATAACAATAATAAGATAGAGATAGAGATAGAGATAGCTAACGTGTTAATAAGGCCTTAGATAAGGCGTTAAATGTTGTATTAAGCGTTACAAAAGTTATATAAGACGTATCACCTTTAGCAAAACGCTCTAACAGCTATATTTGTATAGTAATTAAGCTATTTCAGGCACTTGGGCGAGGTGGCGCGTCTTAGCTGCCTTATAGGGGCGTACGTTACCATATATAGGGGTGCACGTTAACAACTCCCTTGTTGTAGTACCGCACTCTCTGTTAAACATGGGTTATCCTAGGCTCCTTTAGAATAAACCTCTGAGCCAGTTAGGTAACAATCGGGTAACGGTGCGGGGCTCTGCATATGCCAAGATATCAGAATCTTACCAGAATGCGTCTCTCTAGTAAACTAGTACTGTAGCAACATTAATATGCCCTATTGTGGCTCACTTTCAATAC
The DNA here is from genome assembly GCF_004011695.2 of Ascochyta rabiei. Classification (NCBI taxonomy): domain Eukaryota; kingdom Fungi; phylum Ascomycota; class Dothideomycetes; order Pleosporales; family Didymellaceae; genus Ascochyta; species Ascochyta rabiei. The sequence goes on from NC_082416.1 coordinate 263,443, forward strand.
CTTACGATGTTCGAATCCTCCATCAACCCGTGCGCAACCTACTAGTATTAGTCAATCGTCAATCCCTCAGCCGCCACCGTTACCTAGTACTCTGTTAAGCCGGGGTAGCTAATATAGGTACCGTTGTGCTCACAAACACTCCTGCAATTATTTGCAGCCATTTTTAAATCACTACTTTAGCTGCAATTAATACGATTGTGATGCTAGAGAGTGACTAAAGGAGTGTCGTTAAGCGGTAGGCCGCCACTAGCGATCTAATTGGCCCTCGGCGACGTCCCAAAGGAGCCTAGAAGAGCCCATGTTCAACAGAGAGTGCGGTAGCTTGAGCAAGGAATTTTGGCGTTTGGTAAGACCGCAGTACATGCATCCGAAGGTGTGAATGTGAAAGTATCGCAGAAGACAGAAAGCATCGACGCCACGAATAAAAATCACCCAAGCCCAGCACGATACATCTACCAGCAGATGCCATATCCTCATCTAGCGATACACTCCGCAACAGGATCGAAAGAGAAGGCTCCACACGCCTAATGCAACCCCCCCCCCCCCCCCCCCATCGCTGTCACCTCACCGAAGAAGCCTGCCAGAAACCCCGCTCAGTCCTCCAGCACCACAAATGCCCTCTTCTTCGCCGGCCTGGTGCATATCCAGACTAGATCATCGTCGTCATCTCCAATGCTGGATGCAGCAGCAACGACATCCTCACGCTCGCGCTTAATGCGCACAAACGCCTCCCCGTGTTCCTGGTCACTGCGTCAGCATTGTAGCAGGCGTTGTCGAAAAAAAAAAAAAGAGGAACAGACTTTCGTCTTGGTCAGCGCGGCGATCAGCTCCTCGCGCGTCATGGTGTCGGGGTCGCGCGTGTCGAGTTCGAGTTTCGGTGAGAGGGTGGGCGAGCGGGAGGGCGAGGGCGGGCGTGGTATGACGCCGAGGGATTGGAGAGCACCTGATTTTGCCACGTCAATTCGCGCCCTGTACGAAAGAGGGTGGTTTTATTGGAGACGCACCTCTGGAGCGGTAGTGGAACGTGTAGGCTGCAAAGGGCGCGTCTTCCGTCTGGATCTCGTGGAATAGGGAGCTATGCATCGCTTGTGGCGCGGTCAAGCTGATGGAGATAATGTGATCAGTATGGCGTTCACCAGGGGAGATGTGGTGTATGTACCTTGCTTGGTGGGTGAGAACGTCGCCGAGCTTAGGTGCGTTTTTCTGTGCAATCTTCTCGCTCATGGGATCGCATTGGGTCAGTTCGAGCTGTGGCACGACGGTCGCGTGAAACTCGGTTTCGCCGATTATCTGGTAAAAATAGACTGTGATGCAGCCGATACCTTCGAGTTGGTGCTCCAGGTCTTGAATTGTGCGAGAACTACTATCATCTGCGCTACGGTCAGTCTCGAGGTAGTAGAACGGCGATGCATCGTACTTGCCAATTTCCAACTCAGAGAAACGAAAAGACTGGGCGAAGCTTTGTCTATCCTCCTTGTATATCGTCTTTGCGTATTTGTACCCTTGGACGTTGTCTTTGTCGCCAGTCTCTCTAATCGGTGCATGCAGGTAAAAGCCGTCGAGCATGACGGTTGCGTGGATGGCGGCAGTTGACTCGAAAGGTGGCCTGAGTAGCCAGCGAATAGAGAACTCCGCCCCAGAAGGTACCTCGATGTATCTCGTGACTGAGTCGTCGAAAGCTCCGTGGCCAGCAGTGGTGGTGTCCTCGTCTTCGTACTCGTGCTCGGGTAATGCGATATTGTCAACTTCGATGGTGACCTCGAGGCCCGGCATTGATGGTATGATCGCCATTTTGAGGAAAGAGAAGAGTGTTGAAGCAGATAAGATGGAGTTCATGGGGCGAGTGAAAGTCACCTATGAGTCGGGGCAAATGGCGGCGTCCGGGGCTTGCGTTGCAGGTGAGCGATGTACAGGTGAGGTAGATATCAAATGCTGCAAGACCAGGTGATTGAGCTTCAGTAAGACTCGGACTACATTATTTAGACTACCAAAGTAAAGAAAAGCGCCATCTCCAGAGCTGTTGTCATTGTATCATGACCTTCATAAGCTTCATGTACCCGCCGCAAAGTGTTGGAACCGTGAAAATCGTGAATCACTCTGGCTGCACCAAAAGGTGTGCACCGTTCAGCTCCGCTCAAGTCAGATCGATCTCTTCCATGCCATCCTTGTTGGTGTTGGTCGGATAGGTCTCACGTCGCCGCTTCGTTGACACAACCAGTAGCTCGTCGTCGTCGGTATTGTCCGGGAGTGCGCTACTTCTCTCATTAGGACGTTCGCGCTTGACGCCCGCTTCTTGCTTTACAGTGCGAGATGCAGCATCCCGTACCTGCGCGAAGTTAGACAATACCAGATATCAAACATCGAAGGAAGATTGAACGTACCCGCTGTCTACGGACGAGCTCCCGTAGCTCCTCTGGGCTAAGCGCGTCGACGTCTTTGTCCTCTAGTGGCACTGGGGTGGGGCTTCGTGGGATGAGCAGAAGAGATTTGAGTGCATCTAAGTAACATTAGTGGCCTGTTCGAGGAGGAAAAAGTTGCGGGTTGGCTTGTTGACCTCTAGAGCGGTACTTGAAGGTGTACGTCCCGAAAGGCTTTCTTTTGCGGCCGACGTAGTCACACCTACATGTTGAATACGGAGCTCTGACTTGTGGAGCTCGAAGGCTGCATTAATTAGCAAATGGACGAAGATTCATCGAGGCCGCTTACGATATCTGATGCGATAGCGTTCTACCCTTGAGTGCCTTCTCTGGGATTTTCCCGACTTGTTCGATCTTGTTTGGTAAAGCCTGGTCGACTGTGGCTGAGGGACTCAGATTCTTGACAAAATAAGCCTTCACGGTTATCTCGCCCATTTTCTGGATGTCCTGCATGATGTTTTTTTCCAGCTGACCGGCCTTGTTCTCATCTGTCAATGGTCAGCACTGTTGCACAGAGTCTAGACGTAGTCAAGGTACTGACCAACAGTGAGCGCGGCAAAACAGAATTTGTGAAGAAAGCTTTGACCGTTGATCATCGAGGTCGCTCCTTCGATGGTGGAGCTATAGGAAGGATCATTGAAGTGCTTTTGTTGTGCAAATTCGCTATCAGTGTACTTCTGGTCAAGCCAAAGCTCGAACAAGATCGTATACTGAGGCCATGGTTTTGTGATCGTCCAACGGACATGAAACTCTGCGCCTGAGACAGCTTCGACGTACTTGGTCATGACGGTACCGTTTGGCGCATCTTCATCATCCTCGTACTCTTGCAGGGCCGCTCCGTTGCATACGACGGACACTTCAATGGCAGGCTGGGATGGAAGGACTGCCATGGCGAAAGCTAACCTAGGATGTTGCCAGCATACGATGAGACCAGGGCGACTGTGGGAGGTGTGGGAGCTTGGAGGTTGAGAAGGCAGGCGAGGGTGCAGGTGAACTTGGGCGCCGGCGCAAACAAGCCAAAAGTGGGGCAAACGCGTTGTCACGCGGATCACCTTCACCTTCACTCTCATGCTGTGCTCATCTGCAGGTCTAAACATCACGGCGAGCAGGGAGTGGCGTATGACCGACTCTTTCGTTTCCGTTGTGCTACTGTCCGAGACCCTCCACCATTCGATTACACACGACAGCCATACACTAGCAAACTAGCAATACAAACGAATCTATCTGCTGTTCCTGCGCGCTGCGCGCGCCCAAACCACCCTGTAGGCTGGCAATGATTGCAGAACATTACGCCGAAAGAGGTGGGATAAGCCCAGGAACCTCTAAAATCGCGTCCAATACGCCAGTAATGACAAAGGAAAGACCCAACCGCCTAATGCTGTTGTGCGGTGGTATGTAAGTAAGAGAGAAAAGGAGACGCTATGCAAGTCATGACGGTAAAAATGAACCTCCATGCAATGGTGATGTTTGTTGTGTAGGCGGTGGGTGATTGACCAAGTTTGGCAATCATAATTTCGAATCGAGATGCGAGGCGGTGCACAAGCGGGCGGAGGCCTAGCCTCTTCAGCTGCCGGAAAAGCAGGTGTCGACCTCGCTGAGATGGTGCAGGGATTCCTCGTAGCGGCAAGCGGCGGGGTATCCTGGACCGTGTCCATCTACCAGGCTCCGATGCTAGCAGAAGAACCGAGACCATAGCTGCCGTTCAACAGTTGCTGTCGAATAGACATGGCATCGGCTTGTCCCGCAGCCGCAGCCGCAGCCGTGGGTGTCTCGGTGGCCATCCAGCCCAGGCCCCCTCGCAATTCGTTGACTGCATCTTGCATCTTGCCGCCTGAGATGTCATTGTGCTTCGCAATCTTCTGGTCCCACCCTCCGTACAGCAACTGCATGCCGCCGGCTTTCTTGGCAGCCTCGCGGATGACCATGGCCCAGGCTTTGGCCATCTCCTCGTAAGCCTCCTGCTTGTGGCGGTTGTGCTGGTAGGTGTGCCAGTTGGGCAGGCGGTGGATGACGTCGGTGGCTCCGTCGAGGAAGGCGAGCGATGTGGCGGCTTGTTGTTCGTTCGGCGGGAGGAAGTGGGGTGTGAAGTCTTTCATCGACTCAAGAAGGTCAATGAGCTCACGTCGTACGCGGTTGTAGGCATAGTCTGATGACGAGCTGCCGCCGAATGGGAAGGCGGCCTGGAAGGCGGATTCGTACTTGGACAGCACCTCCAGCGTAGACTGGGTGCTTGGCCGAGGCGCCGTGGTGACCACCTCGTTGCCGATGTCTGGGTGGCGCTGGCATATCGACTGCAGGAGGTTGCGCATGTCGTCAGGGGACAGCGTCTCGAGAAGGCGGGGTAGCGGGAGAGGGCGGCCGGAGATGTTGGAGCGCATTCGCTTCTGCATCGAGCGAGGCGGCGGTCTCGAGGAGAGAGCGGGGGAGCTGGACGGTGACTGGGACATGCGCTCGTCCTCGATGTCGTCGTCGGCTTTTCGCTTGCGGCCAGACATGGCGGACGGGGGCGAGAGGACTGGGGGCGTCTTGTCAGCCGTTGCAGGGCGGTGGGGGTGGCAGGGGTGGCAGGGGTGGCAGGCAGACGCACTGTTGCGGATGGGCGAGTAGCGGTTGTGCAGCTGGTGTGGAGCGGAGGGGAAGCTTTGATTGATGTCGCACATGGCGGCCGCCCGGCAAACAAAGTGAAGACGCCCTGTCGGCGTGGTCGGCAGTCGGATCGATAGCGCGAGGAGTGGCTCGCCGGCGGTGACGGGCGGTGCGGCGGTTGGCGGTTGGCGGCGAGAGGCGTGTGTGGGTGGGCGTGGGCGTGTGTGGGTGGGCGTGGGTGCGTGCGTGTCGTTGTTGTTGTTGGAGGAGAGCGACAAGAGACAAGACAAGACGAATGTCAAGGTCCACGCTCCTGCGAGCCTTCAGGCCGTGCGCCACACCGCCCAATCATGTCACATGTCTCGGTCAGAAACACTCCCAGCACGGCAACGGGCAACACATCCATCAAGCAAGCAAAAACGGCACATCGGGGGATCCTTCACCGCGAAAGTCGACGGTCTCAGATGGAGTGAATTTCTATCCAGATAGCAATCGCGCCGCAACGCCGTTGGGTGTGCCCTGCGCCGATGCATCCCTCGTGCGCCTGAGACACGGGTATGCTCCTGTGGCGTCGACGTCTACCATGCATCGAGAGAAGCAGCGCTGGAAAGAGCAACCAAACGTACCGTGAGAATGTTGAACATGCTATACAAATCCCTCGTCGTACACACAACCGTCCAAGGCACGCTGGCCTGGCGCCCGAATCAGAGGTACAAGGACTGGGCTGCCACCAAGTCTCGTCGGACCAGCTCGAGCGCGGCGGTGAACTTCTGCTCGAGCTCTTCACTGCCCATCACTTTGGCGGCCTGAGCGATCTGCCGCAGCAGCTCTTCGAGCCGTCGGAACAGGCGAATCAGACTGCCTTCGTACACATCCGTCATTTTGCTGCGAATCGATTAGTGCTCTCTTCTCACGCCCAGGGACAGTCCGACGTACCAAATCTGAGCAAACGTTGCGCCCTTGGACCACGCAAAGACAACATCCATCAGCTCGTACTTGAACGTCTTGAGGTACTCTTCCTCGTTGACCGTGAGCTTGCTCTCCTGCGATATCTTCGCAATCACCCTGGCTTGCTGCTGGATTTCGCGGTACGGCTTGGCAAGCTCCTCCTTCAACGCTGGAACTTCGCTGCTCTTCTCTTCAAAGATGAAGCAACTCAAACAGGCAGCACACTGCTCTGGTGTGAGCTCGTTGAAGAAGCGATTGAACAGCAACTCGCTGAGGACGAGTTCGTCACCGGTACTGATCTCGCAAGCAACGCGTGCCTTGAGCTGAACCACGTCGGCTTCGTCAATGAAGCCTAGACGTCGCAGCACTCGCTTCCTGCTCTTCAGCTCGTCGAGCTGGATGACAGACAGGGCGTCGGCAATCTCCTTCTTGATCTGCTTGATCTTGTCCGTAAGCGCCATCTTGGTCGCGTACTGCCGGTACAGCTCCGGCAATCTGGGCGAGTTGTGAAGAGGGTTCGACAAGAGGCGAGACTCAAGCACCTCGATTTTCTGTGCACGTTAGCGGATAGCCAGAGCAGAGGAAGACACTTCTGTTACCCTCAATAAGCGCTTGAAGCTTTCATCTGTAATCTTCATGTTCTCAATAGGGTCGAGAATGGCGATACCATCCGGGAAACGCTTCCTGACTTCATCCAGCGCCTTGCGAACGCCGTTCTTCTGTTCAGTCGACTTCAGCTCGTTTGGCAAGAAGACACGCAGATGTCCTATCGACTCGATGCAGCTCAGTAAGACGGGTACGACCTCCATCTTACCCTTCTCTCCTGCGGGTGGTGGGCGAACGCCTGGTGGCAGCCCGTCGTTTGCCTGTGGTGCGAATTTGCTATCGCTCGCGACCGACAGCAACACATCGACAACATACGACTCTTGTGGTTGCAGACTCTCACCCTTGTTGGCCCTCCTGGGCGTGAAAGCGACAACAGCACCCCACCCAAAGTCATGGTTCTTGAACTTGATCTTGACTAAGCGACCAGCCTGCAAGAACGGGAGGCAGTAATTGGGATGCATGATGACATCGCGCATGTCTTTGGTGTGGCTGTCCAGCTGCTGTCGCAGGTTGTAGTAGTCCTTGACCGTGGCCTCGTCGGTGATGACTGTGCTGGCCTTTTCATTCTCGAGCTCTCCAAGCTGCTTCTCCAAGCTAGACACACCAGCCGTGTTCTGGAACTGGAAGAAACAGCGCTCCAGCATAAACTCCGGTGAGATGCCTTCGACACGCATCAGGTTCAGAATCATGTTGTATCCCAGATAAAACGCAGAGTTCAGGTTGTCTTGCTGTCCACGAACAATCTCCTTTGCAACGGCAGGGTCCATCTGCTGGTCGATCATCATAATGACAATACCACGGTCATCGAGACCACGACGACCAGCACGACCAGACATCTGGATGAACTCGGACGGGGTCACCCATCTCTGAGCCACACCATCGAATTTGCGAACACTCGTGAAGACGACGGTCTTGGCCGGCATGTTCAGACCAATGGAGAAGGTTTCGGTCGCGAACAGGACCTTGATCAGACCCTCCTGGAACAGAATCTCAATGGTCTCCTTGAGGATGGGCAGTAGGCCCGAGTGATGAACGCCAATACCTCTTCGCAAAAGGGGAAGAATGTGCTGGATCTGGGGCAAAGCACGGTCCTCTTCCGACAGCATCTCAATGGCGCTGCTGAAGACCTTGGAGACCATGGCTTTCTCCGAGTCATCGTTGAACGAAAGCTGGCTCATGGACAGGGCATAGTTCTCGCAGTCGCGCTTGCTGAAACTGAAGACAATGACTGGGTTGTAGCTCTTGACCATGATCATCTTGACGATCTTGTAGATGTCGGAGCCTTCTTTGTTGCCGCCAGTGTTGGTCTTCTTGTCCTTGCCCTTGCCCTTGCGTTTGGCGAGGAAGTCGTTGGCGGCGGATCCGGCCTTGTCTGCGATCGACGTCATGGCCTTCTGGAAGTTCTCCTCTCGGAACACGCCCTTCTCGTCGACGACCAGGTGGATACCGTCTGCACCCTGGGGGAAGAAGTAGTGCTGCAGGGGCGTCGGGCGGAAGTCGGTGTAGACGACGTGGCACGGCTGGCTGTGTGTCTTTGTGATCCACTCGGCGAACTGCATGGCGTTGGGGATCGTGGCGGACAGGAAGACGTAGCGGACCTTGTCTGGCAGGAGGATGATGGTCTCCTCCCAGACGACACCGCGCGACTTGTCACGCAGATAGTGGACCTCGTCGAAGACGACCCAGGCGACTTCGCGCATGATCTCGGAGCCGCGGTACAGCATGGAGCGCAGAATCTCGGTGGTCATGACCAGGCAGGTCGCGGTGGGGTTGATGGTGACATCGCCCGTCATGAGGCCAACGTCGCCGAACTCTGCCATGAACTCGCGGTACTTCTGGTTGCTGAGGGCCTTGATGGGGCTCGTGTAGATGACTCGCTGGTTGTTCTTCAGACACTGCGCGATGGCGTACTCGGCCACGACCGTCTTGCCGGCCGAGGTGTGCGCCGAGACCAAGACGCTCTCGTTGCGCTGGATCGAGGCAATCGAGACCTGCTGGAAGGGGTCGAGGGTGAAGGGCCACACGCGTGCAGGCTCGGCGGGGGCCTTGTGCCCGGAGATGGGGACGTAGTCGTAGTCGGGCGGGAGCGAGACCTGGTGGCGGACCTGGTGCGAGAGCACGACACCCTGGCCGTCCTGCACCGTCTGGGCCTGCAGGCCGGCGGCGGCGGCGATCTCGCGCGTCTGCTCCGTCTCGAAGTCGTCGGTGACAATGGCCTCGGGCTCGACGTCGCGCTTCTGCCGCTTGAGGTGCTGTGGCGCAGCGCTGCCCGTCTCGTTGTCCTCGGACGGCCCGTCGCTGCCCGCTGCCGGCGCGTCTGACATGGGCGAGTCGGCGACGGGCGACTTGACGGCGCCGTTGGCCTGGCGCTTCTTGGTCCGCTTGCTTTTCTTGGGCGCGTGCTGTGCGGCGCCGGCGGGCTCGCCATCGAAGACGTCGAAGAGGTCGTCCATGGCGGCGGTGGAGAACGGGAGCTGTCGCGGTGGCAGAGAGGCGATGGGTGCCGGGTCCTTGGGTGCAGGGTCCTTGGGTGCAGGGTCCTTGGGTGCCGGGTCCTTGAGTGCCGGTCCTTGAGTGCCAGGTCCTTGGGTGCCGGGTCCTTGGGTGTCGGGTCCTCCTCCCTGGTGTGCGCCGTGTCGAAGCCTGCACACGCGTGAGGCTGTCGTGGTGGGATCAGGCGATGCCCGTGACGTTGTGTGGGTGGAGATCTAAAAAGTTCACGGCCGGCGCGCGACAGCAGCTCGGGCGTGTCGGGGCATCGGTGCATCGGTGCTTCGGCGCTTCCCGGCGCTTGGCGCTCGACCAGCTGCTGGCGCGCCCTCGTCAAACCGCATCACTCCACCGCGCCCGACTCCTCTGCCCTCCACCACCACCGCCAGAGTACGCCCGCGCCCGCGCCCGCGCCCATTGCCCTCCCCGCTGACTCCCCAAGATGCTCGCCCGTGCCGCCTTCCGCGCCGCCTCGGCCCCCACCCTCGTCGCCCGCCGTGGCTTCCAGTCGACCCGCGCCCGCCTCTCCAGCCCCTACCACTACCCCGAGGGCCCCCGCAGCAACCTGCCCTTCGACCCGCTGAAGAAGGGCTTTGCCTTCAAGTACTGGGGCTTCATGGGTGAGCCTGGCGCGCCGTGGCGAGGGGAATGACACAGGCTAACCGCAGCAGCTACCGGCTTCTCCCTGCCCTTCCTCCTGGCTGGTAAGCTATCTCCCGTGACGGCGTCTCGGGCGCGCAGTCTGCTAACCGCGCCCCCTCTACAGTCTGGCAGACAAAGAAGAACAAGCCGTAAATGCTTCGACACGAATCATGGACACGGCGTGAGGGCTCTGGGAGATGGGGGAGGGAACCTGTAGCATAGGTGGAGATCCCGACGACAACTGTACTAGACACAACAGCATCAATTTCATTGCCTGTCACTACTGCCGCACTTGTCCGTCTCGTAGCTGTCGCTGCTGCGCCGTTGCCACACGTGCGTACCTTCGTGATGATGCGGTCTTGGCGCTGAACCACACTAGCGTGAGTCGTACCTCGAATGAAAATTGTTTGATTTCCACCATCGTGCCAGGCGAACTGGGAGATTGCCAGACCCACGAAAACGTAGAAAGATGCGAAACCTCAAGATCGTGGGCAGGGCGCTCCTGCAGTTCTCGGGCGAAAATCCCCTGCCCCTCACTGCCACGGCCTGGGACGCCGCATCGAACTCGTTGATATGCGCCTTTGGACCATCCGAGTCACGTGCTGCCATGGAGCTCAAACGACTCCACTACACACGCAGCGGTGCCGAAGAGCGACTGGAGAGCATAGCCGCGTGGGATGCACCGTGCCCGCTGCCGTCGCTTACACACGACTCGGTAGCAAGCTTGCACCATTTCGCCGACACATCGACGACATGTCTGATTCTAGCTGGAGGCGACATCATCCTAGTCAGAGAAAACCCGCTCTCGAATGAAGACCTGGTCGAGATTGTGGGTTCGGTCGACGCCGGTATTTCTGCTGCAGCATGGTCGCCGGACGAGGAACTTCTTGCCATCACCACCCAGGCCGACACACTTCTTCTGATGAGCCGGGATATCGAAAACATCGCAAGCATCACGCTCGCACCGGCGGATGTGAATGTCTCCAACCACGTGTCTGTCGGCTGGGGGAAGAAGGAGACGCAGTTCAAAGGCAAAAGAGCCAGAGCACTACAGGATCCCACTGTGCCCGAGCATATCGATGCAGGAGAGTTGAGTCCGTTCGACGATCGCTCTGTCACCATCACTTGGCGAGGAGACGGTGCGTACTTTGCCCTCACCAAAGTCGAGCAGGAGCAGCGCCGTATGATTCGAGTGTACTCGCGAGAGGGCCAGCTGGATAGCGTAAGCGAACCAGTCGACGGACTTGAGGGTGCACTCAGTTGGCGCCCTTCTGGAAACTTGATCGCCAGCGTACGCCGCACCAGCGAGAAGCTAGAAGTCGTCTTCTTTGAACGCAATGGTCTTCGCCATGGCCAATTTGATTTACGCCTCACGCAGGAAGAGCTTGCTGGTTGGAAGTCACCGTTGACTGTAAAATGGAATAGCGACTCGAGTGTGCTGGCCGTATCGTACGCAGACAGAGTCCAGCTGTGGACTATGAGTAACTACCACTACTACCTCAAACAGGAGCTCACCTTTCCGTCGCCAGCACGCCATACGCCGTTGTGCTCATGGCATGCCGAGCGACCTCTTGCGGTCGCTGTTTCGACGCCAGGTTTGTACATCTCGAGTCATATGGAATCTCTCTCACATTTTATATCTAGAAGCACTGCAGATCGTTGAGTTCCTGTCTACTACTGCGGTCGGCTCAGTCGCACCACCAAACGACTACGGGCTCGTTGCTTCGATTGATGGCTGTAAGTGGACACGTGCGCGCGCTCTTCGATATTGTACTAACGGCAGAAGTGTCGCTGAAGCTCACACCACTAAGAATCGCAAACGTGCCACCACCCATGGCGTTCTGCACGCTGTCACTAGAACGCAAGGCCATCGATATTGCGCTTTCCCAGTCTGGCACTCGGCTTGCAGTGCTCTCAGATGACAGCCTGGCAGTGTATGAGCTCGACGTGACCAAGAGACCTATATCGAAACCATCAATTCTGTGGCGAAGCCATGCACTCGCTGGAATACTACCACGTCATGTCAGTTTCGTTGGCGATGATCAATTGTGTGTTTTGACAGATAGCTGGCATGAAGACGAGAGCTCGCTCTGGAGAAGCGAAGGCGAAGAGCTTCTTGGACGCTATCCTATCGTAGAAGCAGACGATGCATCGTCTCTCTTCAGTGGTGTAGACTACCAAAATCTCTACGTACAATTGCAGAACGGCGCGTTGCACCAGGTCGACACGAAGGAGATGTCTTTCAATCAGCCAGCACAAACCACGTTAGTGCAAAAATTTCCGGCGTTTGCGCCCGAGGCTAGAATCATCACCGTCGATGGACATGTGAGTAGACTATATGGAGGCATGTAAACTTCGCTAACCATCAAAGGACATTGCATTTGGTCTCACCAAAAGTGGTGTGCTATTCGCCAATGAACGCGTTCTCGTCCGCAACTGCACCTCGTTCGTGGTCACGCCAGCTCATCTCATATTCACGACTACACAACACCTTCTCAAGTTTGTGCACTTGGCGACTATAGATGGTAATCAACGCTCCTGATGGGAAGGGTGTCAAGCTGACCATTGCCAGAACTCGAAGTACCAGGGGACGAGCCGCAAACGGACGAACGCTGCCGAAGCATCGAACGTGGTGCGAAGCTGGTGACGGTCATGCCAACAACCTACTCTGTCGTCCTGCAGATGCCACGAGGAAACCTAGAGACCATCTACCCTCGAGCGCTCGTGCTCGCAGCAATTCGACGCAGTATCGAGGCTGATCAGTACAGCGAGGCGTTTTTTGCTTGCCGCAACCAACGTGTAGATATGAACATCCTCCATGATCATGACTCGGAACGCTTCATGAAAAGCATCGAGTTGATTGTCACTCAAATCAAGAAGGTTGAGCACATTGACCTGTTCTTGTCTCAGCTTCGGTAAGCTCATGTTGCGGGTAGTGGTGGGCTCTCCGACTAACAACTTTAGTAATGAGGATGTGTCAGAAACGATGTACCGCGAGACTCTCAAGACGAAGGACCTCGTGAGCAAGCCGAAGCTTTCGCAAGAACAGGTGGCCAACAAGGTCAACCGCATTTCTGATGCATTCCTTGCTGTGCTCGAGCAACAGCAGTACAAGGACGAACATCTGCAGAACATCATCACCGCTCATGTGTCCAAGGTGCCACCTGCGTTGGAGGCCGGGCTGGAGATGATTGGAAGATTGCAGTGTGAGTGGCCACCTCTGAGTTGCTGTTCACAAGCTAACGAACGGCAGCGTCCCAGGACCCTCTTACAGACAAAGCTGCTGAGCACATCTGCTTCCTTGCTGATGTCAATCAACTTTACGATACCTCCCTTGGTTTGTATAATCTGGATCTCGCTTTGCTTGTCGCCCAGCAGTCACAAAAGGTATGAGACCCGCACTGTTAAATAACTAGCTACTGATATGCCCGCCAGGACCCTCGAGAGTACCTGCCTCATCTTCAGTCTCTGCAAGACCTCCCTGACATCCGACGGAAGTTCCAAATCGATGATCAGCTCGGCCGTCGCGCCAAAGCACTCGCGCACCTCAAGGAACTCCAGGCATTCGACGAAGCGCAAGACTACATTCAGCAACATGTCTTGTACACCGAGGCCTTGGCCATGTATCAGTACGACACAGCATACCTGAAGAAGATTATGCGTCTCTACGCCGAACACCTCAGCAGCACAAACAAGCACGAAGAAGCTGCCTTCGCCTACGAATACCTCAACGACCACGCCTCAGCTTGGCCCAGCTATCGATCCGCTAACCTCTGGCGCGAGGCTCTCTCGTCTGCAACACTGGCCGGCGTCTCTTCTGAGGAACTCTTAGATCTCGCTTCCTCACTGGCCGAGGGCCTCAGCGAGTCGAAAGACTATTCTTCCGCTGCAACGATAACCCTCGACTACCTCTCTGATCTGCCTTCTGCAGCAAGACTGATGTGCCGCGGCCACCACTTCGCCGAGGCCACGCGGCTAGTCATCCTCCGCCGTGATCCTTCCCTCATAGAATCTGTCATCGATCCGTCTCTCATCGAGCGTAGTGCAGACATGACGGAGTTCCTCGCCGACATGCGGTCACAACTGCTCGCTCAGGTACCTCGTCTGCAGGAACTGCGAACCAAAAAAGCCGACGACCCAATGGCATTCTACGATGGCATGGACGGCATTGACAACAACATACCGGACAACATCTCGCTCGCACCCACCGATACAACAAGCGGAGGCACTTTTATGACGAGGTATACGAAGCAGACTGGTACGGTAAACACGACCGCGACACGCAAAACCAGTAAAAACAAGAGACGCGAGGAGAGGAAGAGAGCCAAGGGCAAAAAGGGCACTGTCTACGAGGAGGAGTACCTCGCAAACTCTATCGAGCGTCTCATCGAACGCATAAACAGCATGCAAGACGAGATCCGACGCTTGATTGAGGGGCTGATGAAGAGGGGCATGAGAGAGCGTGCCGACGCGGTGAGTAGAGCGCACCAGGACGTTGTAGAGCGGTGTAGAGAGGCGGTGCGCGAGATGTACCCTGTTGATGTGGAGGCGAAGAAGGCAGAGGATGGTGTTGAGGCTGCTGGCGTGAATGGAGAGACGCTGAGGCCGACGGGTGGTGACGCCACGCTATGGGATAGTCTGCAGGAGGTGGAGAGGAAAAGAGTCGCGCCGATTGTCAAGGGGGTTGACAGGTTAAGTTTGCTTTGATGAGTCTGTTTGAAAGACTGCGTATCCCAAAGAGATTGTTATACTCTAGCCACGTTGCGACGCATCTCTCCCGTTCGTGAGACATGACTTTCTATCCAGACGCAGGGAAGAGGCACTGCACAACCACGTGCACGAACCACGTGCACAACCCACCCACGTATAGGTACTACCATCTCGTCAACTCACGCAATCACTCCAACTCCCTTGTGTCCCATACACTTGTACAGCACCGTCTTCCATCAGCTGTCTTGTACGTGGGGCGCAGACGGTCCGGGTAAGCAACTCGGACCGCAACGCCCAAACGACTCGATGGAAATTCACATGTCGCAATAGGCCACGGATTGACCTCCGGAAAGTGGCAACGATGCGCTCCGGGAGATCAGACCCTGTTCCTACCCACTCCCCACCAGCACCTGAAGCTCACCCAGACTCTCGGAAAACTATCGGGGTCTCAAGCTCCACCAAGTCGCGAGTTCAAACCATGTCCGCACCCGTCACACGCGTCCACATGGTCGAAACAGCGGGGATACCGGCGTGCTGTTACTACGCGCGACGCGGGACCCAACGTCAAGGTTTCGAAAAGCACTCGTCGTTCAAAAGGCCAGCGTCGCCCACGCGCAAAGTTTCGGTTTGGGCTGAGAGAAGCACGCGATCTAGACTGCGTGGTGGACGCTGTCAGGGTCTACTCCCACGCTGGGCGCGACGTCATACGGGTGCTTTCTCATCCGCGCTGCGAGATGCAATCTTGGTGTCAGCTACCAACACTGCCTGGAGTGGACATGTCGTGCTGGCGATCAAGCTCTACACGATATTTGATCCCAGATGGCATGCTTGTTATTTGGTGTTTCCATCCTCCCGGCACGGAAGGAGCCGAGTCAAGTGCGGAGATGTTGGCTAACCGCTTACCGGCGCCGATCACGCGAACAAGGCCAGCGCCTAGCCTCCCGTTCCATGCTGCCACTGACCAAAGGCGTCACCATGATTGGCCTCGGTAACTTGGTCTCATCTCGACCTTGGGACTCTGCAGATCAACGCTCCAGGCACGACGACGTTTGGGACGGAGCCGAGCTTCCCAGATCCATCTCATCTTCATGTCTACATGTCGATCTGCCCCAGCACTCTCAGCTGCGGTTTGTGCGCATTTGGAGAGACAGCGATTCGATCCCGCTTGATCGGGCCTTCGAGTCTCATCTTCGGTCCCGGTCCTGGTCAAAGCAAAGCAGGCGACGCAGCGTGAGGAGGAGAAAGGCTACTAGACGCGTTTCGCGTCACGCTTCTCAGCTGGGGAAGCCCGTTGCAGAGCCTCAGCCACCCACGGACGTCGCTGCTCTATATTGTTATAGCATCTCTCCCACATACTCGCCGGGTTCATATCGTTACCAATTTCGTCGACTATACCTCTTTCAGTCGCACCATGTCGTATCGCGGTCGCCCTAGTAGAGGGTGTGAGCCTTGTAGAGCTCGGAAAGTCAAGGTAAGATCCAGTCAGCCCTTTTCATCTGCCGGTGGCTGAATGGTTTATTTGATCCTTCCTTCCTTCATTCCTACCTGTGGCGGCCGCTGCTCATCTGCTAGGACACGTCACTAACATTTCCGACCTAGTGTGATGAGACGAAACCTGCCTGTAACCGGTGCAGCAAATCAGGCCATGAATGCAAATATCGCGATCAGGCAGATCTTCTCTTCCGAAACCAGACTGCGTTTGCTGCGCAGAGGGCAGAGGACTCGTGGAGAAAAAGATCAAAATCACACCAACGTGCGCTCAGTGACAGTGGCAGCGGCCAGAGGTCTTCTCTAAATGACAGCAGACCAACAATTGAACGCGCCCGCCACGCTTCCGTGAGCGGTGCTCGACGTTCATCGGAAATCATCCATCACGCGCATACGTATGTTGTCGATGGGTCTTCGTTTAATGACAACACACCAACAATCGAACGGGTCCGCCACGCTTCCATAAGCAGTGCTCGCCGTTCATCAGAAATCACTCATCACGCGCATACGTATGTTGTCGATGGGTCTTCGTTTAATGACAACACACCAACAATAGAACGGGTCCGCCACGCTTCCGTAAGCGGTGCTCGCCGTTCATCGGAAATTATCCATGAGGGGCATACGTATATTGTCGATGGTGCTCCAGCTGTCTCCCCTTTTGACGACCTTTGCATTGCACCGGAATTGGCTCTAGACCTGCGTCGTCTGGCTTACGAACGGTTCTTGTACGACTTTGTTATACTCGAGTCGCCGAATCATCCATCAAATGAGCCGTCGGATGCATTGTGGAGCTTCATCCCTGTGTTGTACCAGAGAGCCGCCGAGGACTCGTGTGTGGCGACTATCATCAACGCTGTCGCTTACTGCAACTTTGCACATCGATGCAACGCACCTCAAGCTGCGACGCTAGGGGAAGAGGCCTTGAGCCGAGGTACGGTCTTGTTGTCGAAGATGATCGCGGACAAGGAACAAGCAGTCACTGACGAGGCGCTATGTTCGGTATATCTAATGGGAGTGTACGAGGTAGGCAAGTGCGGCTCGCAGCATCGAACAACTGCTGACGCGGATGCAGAACATCAGCTCTCAACAACGACAGGGGACTTACATTGCTCATTCAAACGGTGCGAACGCTTTGTTACACATGCGTTCCATCAAGCAGTACTACAGCAACTCGATCTCCGCCAGATTGTACGAGGTAGCATACTCGCAAATGGTAGATTCCCACTTCTCCTAGTTCAATCCTTTCATACAACTGACAGCCTGACAGCTGCTTGGAAACTTACATGCCGGAAAGCCACCCCCACTACCGGTGAACAACGCTATCGATGTCAGACAGCATTTGCCCAGCATGTACAACCAGTCTGGTCTTTTTGTGATGCAGCTTATACACCGGGAGGCGAGACTGCACGCCAAGTGGCACGAGATCAAACAGAGCGCCAACCCGCCTACTACGCGGAGAGATCTCGCTGAGCTACTGCAAGCCGCGCTGGACCTGGATCACAAGTACCAGGCGTGGGAGGGTACCCTACCGCTCATCTGGAGATATCAGATGATGCCCAATACGCCCGAGACTCGAGCCACCTACGACAGCAAGTGGCAGAAGCTTATCTTGAACAGCCGGGGCGCGCCAGAAGAGATCCACTCGTACTCGAACCTCAAGAGATGCTGGGTCTGGGGCTTCTACCGCACCAGCCGCATGTTCCTGCTCCGCGATCTGCTCGAGATGCTGAACTGGATGTTCCGTCTCCCAGAAGCCGACCTTGTGACCGCCGGGCCCCTTTCCCCCAACTTCGCCAGCCCGTTTCCGCTGGAGAACGAAGTCTCGCCCGTCACATTTGACAGCGCAGCGCTCCGCATCCACCACTCTTTCGCAACGGTGCACCTCGTCAACACCATTGAGAAGAGCTGCTCCGCCATACTAGGGAGCTTCACGGTCCCCGTGTACGGCAAGTTGTACGAGGACGTCATGGGCATGCGAGGCTACGTCAACCTGTGGCCGTTGGGCATCATGGACGCCGTGCTACGATCCGGCCTCGTCCCCGACTCACAAGCCCACGCCAGTCCGCCCAGCACGGGACAGCACTCGCCGCAGCCCCAAGGCTCGCCGGCCCCCGTGCCAGACGTGCTGATGCAGAACATGCACCACCCGTATCCAACTCCACCGTACCAAAGCCGCAGTCCCGCCAGCGTCAAGCAAGAAGAATTCCTCCCGCTGATCCCCGAGGCGCCGCACGAACACCAGTCCCTCTCCCACTCCCACCCATGTCCACAATCACAATCACAACCACAACCACACCCCAGGCGCGACTCGAAAACAACACCCATCTACAACCCGGCCATGCCCAAAACCCACGTCTTCGACTCATCCGCCCCACACCCGTACGACCACCCAGTGCCCCTCCCGTCGCTGGAGTACGAGATCACAAGACCGCGGGCTATGGACGTGGCCGCGCGCAGGGAGTGGCTGAACTGTCTGCTATACTACACCGCTACGGATCTGGGGATCAAGAAGGGCCTGTACGTTCCGCTTACCGAGGGCATGCTGCCGACAGTCAGCGCCAAGGTGAATGCTGCGCTGGGGCGGTACTAGGACGGGAACAGCGTGCATCATGGGTGAAGGTGCGAGCGATTCCTCCGGTGCGTCGGCACCGCGTTGGGCTGTAATGTGCACGCTGCTCTACGCACCGTGTCGAGTAATAAGACACGCGGCGTAAGAAACAGGATTTTCATCTTCTGCGCCGGCGGAGTTGCATAACATTACTTAGATATCGTATAGACATGATATAGACACAAACTGGGATACGACAGGACACGATATGGGATACCACTGCACGTTGTAAGCTGGCTAGCTTTAAGTACTCTGTCTATGAATTACGTAGTTGTACTTCTTCTTCTTCTCCTTCTTCTTCTCCTCCTCCTCCTCCTTCTTCCTCTCTACATCTCTACATCTCTACATCTCTACATCTCTACATCTCTACATCTCTACATCTCTACATCTCTACATCTCTACATCTCTACATCTCTACATCTCTACATTGCTAGACTCTCAGCCTCAGACTCTCAGCCTCAGGCATGTGGTGCGTCCACCTCTGACCTGTGATACCAACAAGTACTGTTCTAGCCACAGGCTCACTATCCAAGTGAGCATTGTCACCTTTTAGGCACGCTTGGCACGGTAGGCAGAGCCGTGGCCTTGACATACATCCCTGCATCTCCCTAGTAGATAGATTCTATTATCTAGCATCTCGCGGTTCTAAAAGTCGGTAGTTGGTAGTTGGGAGTTGGGAGTTGGGAGTTGGAATACCTATCTAGCTTAGATGCTAATAGTATATGATGTTTAAGGGATAAGGGATAAGAGATGGGAGATGATGAGTTGAAAAAGAGATGACGGGTTTTAAAGGAAAAGTAAGAAATTCTGCATGTCTAAAGTGTTTTAACTATCTGGGAAATAATTATTACTAGGGATTGATGTTGTAGAGTAGCTGGCTTCTACTTCTTAGTTACCTTTACTGGATTTGTAATGCTTCTCTAGCTTCTAATTAGTGCCTTCTGTAGCTGTATACTTTAAACTACTTTACTTTACATTTTCTTTTTTTTTAAACTATGCTATCTCTTACTAATGTTATGTAGAGTCCTAGACAGGGTTGTGTAATATATAAAAAGTAGGTATTCTTATAACGTACCCCACGGGCGAGCCGCTCAACGGGCGAGCCGCTCACTTTTGCTAAGCCCCCACCAAACTTCTCCTCCTACACCAATGTCTTCTTAACAACACCATTTAGACGCGTTAAAGGAAGCTCAGATACAGCTTGCGCTCCAGGCTCTTAAATAAGACGCAAATCTCTCTTAGCAACGCGCTGCAGCTATCTACAGGGTCCCTTAAAAGACACTAAGTAACTGACACACAGGACGACCTTTACGCGCAGATTCTATAGCTAACTTACAGAAGCTGGACAATAATAAGAAGGAGGTAATTATTAAGCATGTTCTTAAGCTAGATGCGCGAGGATTTTCCCCTTAGCTCTTAGATGTAGCTACTATGGCTAATTCTTTGCGCGCTAAGCGCAATCTAGGCCCTATTAGCGTAAACTGGCCTAGTACGTTTGTTAAGCAACACCTAGAGCTTAAAGTCAAGTTTAATTACAAGTACGACTATAAGAGAGCCCTCTATAAGGATTCTAAGGTTCTATAGGGCTAGTTTAGCCTAGTAGCTAATATTAAAGCTAAGTATAGCATCTAGAATAAAGACATGTACAACTTCGACAAGACAGGCTTTATAATAGGCCAGATCTCTCTAGGAGCAGTTGTTACAGCTTTAGAACGACGGGGTTGGCTAAAGGCTATCTAGCCAGGCAACTAAGAGTAGGCTACGGCTATAGTGAGCATTAATGCCAAAGGATAGGCTATTCTGGCCTTCCTTATCTTCAAAGCCTACTACTACCTCTCTGCCTGGTACAAAGAAGAGGATCTGCCTTACAACTAGGTTATTGGAGTCTCTAATAACAGCTGGACTACTAACAAGCTTGGTCTTAACTAGTTAAAGCACTTTAACAGGCATATAAAGGAGCGTACTATTAGCACCTACTATTTGCTTATTATTAATAGTCATAAGAGCCACAACTCTCTTAAATTCCAGCAATACTGCAAGGATAACAAGATTATTACTCTCTGTTTGCCTTCTTACTTATTACACCTTACACAGCCCCTTAATATAGGTTGTTTTGCTGCTTTAAAGAAGGCGTATAGGCGCTAAGCTAAAATACTTATATGCAACTAGATTAACTAAATTATAAAGACAGAGTTCCTGCCATGCTTTATACGCGCCTATAATGCTGCAATTACTTCTAAGAACATCTAGGGAGGGTTCTAAGGTGCTAGATTAGTCCTATTTAACCTAGACCAGGTTATAATGGCCCTTAATGTGAAGTTGCGCACTCTATCACCACCACTACCTGTTAACAACAAGCTCTGGCAGTCGCAAACCCTAAGCAACACCCTTAAACTTAGGTCGCAATTAATACTTATAAAGACAAGGATTTAGAGGCATATAGATAGTTCGCCTACCTCTATAGTTAAGGCGTTTAAGAAGGTAGCAAAAGGGGCAGCAATAATTGCGCATAAGCTAGTGTTGGCGCAACAGGAGATTACTTAGCTTTAAGCTACTAATAAGGCAGCCACACAACAAAAATCACACAAAAGAAAGCAAGTTTAGGCAGAAGGGACCCTAACAGTTAAGGATAGCCTGCAATTAATAACTCTAAAGGAGTTTGGGGCGCGTAGTAATGGGAAGAAGGCAAAGAAGCAGGTGCGCGCTGAAGGAGGTGAGCCCTCCCAAAGACGCTGTAGACAGTGCAATCAGACAGGACACAACGCGCGAACGTGTCAGAAAGAGGTAGAAGTAGTTTCTAAATAGTATTACAGGCCATACTGCACTTTACAGCACCAAACTAGGTTGTTTTGGGCCATAATAGGGTGGAGTTTGGTAGGGGCTTGGCAAAAGTGAGCGGCTCGCCCGTTAAGCGGCTCGCCCGTGGGGTACGTTATTGATAGTGTTTTAAGTTGCCTAGCTACAACATTAGTGGAATCACGCAGCAGCCACCTCACGCTTCTCAACCACCTCAACCAGATCCGCAACGCCCCTCTGCCTCCCAATCGCCACCTTCTGCAGCCTCTCGCTCCCAACCGCCTCGCCCTCGTCTTTGCCTGCGCTATGCTCCTCGTCAACGTCGCGCGGGATCTTGGACAGGTCCATGCGCATGCTGTACGCGTCCTCGCCGTCGGCGTAGTACTTTGCTTCGACCTTGTCGACGCTGAAGCCGAGGGTTTCCTTGTACAGGTTTAGGGCTGCGATGTTGGACATGCGCACGTGTAGGGAGACGTATTGCGCGTCGAAGGTCTCGGCCATTGCGCGTTCTGGGGTTGTTAGTGGGGAGGGGAGAAGAGAGGGGAGGGAGAGGAGAGGAGAGAGGGAGGGAGAGAGGGAAGAGAGGGAGGGAGAGAGGGAAGAGAGAAAGAAGGAGAGATGGGGAAAGAAGGGAGACGTACGACTCTGACGCATCAACTTCTCTGCGAGACCAAGGCGGCGGTGCGTTCGCATCACAGACAACGAGGTGATGTGGCCGTGCGGGATGCCGTCGGCCGGGTCTTCTTCCATCTTAGCCAGCACGTAGCCTACGATTTTGGGAGGGTCGTAGGGTGTCTTTGGCGGGCGGGAGACCTGGGTGTGGTCAGCGTGGTGGTTAGATTTCGTTGTTGGATTGTTTGAACGCGGGAGGGGTTTGTATCGCGAGCTGGAGCTGAGATGCGAGGGGTGGAAATCCAATGCGAACATCTCATCACTCCAAGAAGGACGGTGAAGCATTCCCCATCATCACAGCTTGGAACTCAACACAGCTCTTCTCAGATTTTCTTGCTTTCGGCTCCCCTCCATCCCATTCCCTCCCCAAGAACAGTAGCTCCTCCTGCTTTCACCTCTCCTCCCTCCCACTCCCCTCGCAAGCGCAATGAAAGAAAAAAAAAAAAAAAACTCACATCCACAGCCACATAGCTCAGCTGCGGCCAACTCATAGCATGATAGAGATAGTACTTGCAAAAGTAGTTCTCGGGCAGATTGGTAATGTTGGCGAGCTGCACGTGCGGAATGTCCGAGGGGCGGAGGACGCGGATATCCATTTTTTTTCTTTTCTTTTCTTTTCTTTTCTTTTCTTGGTCTTTCGGCCTGGGTCTAGCTCTTGACGTCCGGGTTGAGGGGGATTGGGTCGAGGCGCGGGGGTTGCTGATGTTTGGTGGTTGATGGGGTGGTGGTGTGTGGATTCGTTGATGTTGCAGTGGAAAGTTGGGTGTGCGTTACGTCAGCGGGAAGTAGAGTGGGGCGGCGAACGTCGAGAGGTGCGCGAATACATGGGGGATTGAGGCACTGCACAGGATGCTGGTGTGGAAGTGCGGTTTTTGTTGTAACGCGTAGATATTCTGCACAGGATGCTGATAGAGAAGTGCGGTTTTTGTTGGGTAGTGTGTAGATATTCTGCACAAGATGCTGATAGAGAAGTGCGATTTTTGTTGGGTAACGCGTAGATTTCTGCACAAGATGCTGATAGAGAAGTGTGATTTTTCGATAATGATTCCATCTTTATATACAATTGCACGGGATGGGCCTGCACGAACTACAAGATAAATAGGAACATGAACAGAGCTGAACCAACAGCAATTCAAGACCCAGACATGGCCTGGCATGTCGACTATTCACAAACGCCATCGCTATGCAGCGACCCACATGGGTATCATAAACAGCAGATCCTCCTCGTAACATTCATCGTGGCTGAACACGACGACTACATCAACCCGCCCAGCACGACCTTGCCGACGCCGCCGACCTCGCCCCTGACGCCTGCGCGACAGCTCTCCTCAAACTCACGGACGACGCCGGCGAGGATGATCTTCCTGACGCGGGCGTCGGCCTTGCTGAAGAGATCGCCGACGGTGGTCGGCACGCCCTGGCCGGCCAAGGCGACGCTCTCGGGGGTGGACAGCATGCTGAGCATCTTGGTGTAGCAGTCGATCAGGACATCGCACAGGGTGGCAAAGGTGCTGAAGAAGTCGGGGTCGAAGGGCAGAGACGGGGTTTGTAGGTAGAAGTAGGTCTCGTTGGGCAGCAGGTCGTCGGTGGGCGGGGAGTCGACGTGGAAGCCGCCGGCGGTGGAGTCGCTGCCGAAGGAGGTCTGTGGTGTGAGGAGGGGGAAGTCGCCGGTGGCGGAGCTGCTCCGGCGGCCTTTGCCGCCGAGGTTTGCGCGCTTGAACATGTGCGGGATGCGAGCGCGAGAGAGGGAGCCGGGGGCGGAGCCGTCGGGGGGGTGGATGGACTGGTACTGCTCGAACTCGAGGAGCAGGGCGTTGAGGGCGCGCAGGTATTCGGCGGGGGAGTTTGCGTGCAGGTCGAGGATGGTGGGCAGGCTGAAGCCAAGGAGCAGGTAGTGGGTTGCGCGGCGGGACTGGTTGCGGGGGGTGAAGGAGGGGAGGCGGGCGAGGTCTGTTTTGGAGAAGAGGAGGGTGTTGAACCAGTAGATGCGTCCTTCGTGGCTGTGTTTGTCAGCCAGTGAAGGGATGGAGAGGGAGGGAGAGAGATGGAGAGATGGAGAGGGAGAGAGATGGAGAGATGGAGAGGGAGAGAGATGGAGAGATGGAGAGATGGAGAGATGGAGAGATGGAGAGATGGAGAGATGGAGAGATGGAGAGATGGAGAGATGGAGAGATGGAGAGATGGAGAGGGAGGGAGAGAGATGGAGAGATGGAGAGATGGAGAGATGGAGAGATGGAGAGAAACATCAGAGAAAGAGAAACGAAGAGAGAGACGCACGCTTTGCGCAGATAATCCAGCGTGGAAATGCGCTTCGAGGCGAGCTCGTGGATGTGCTGGAAGACAAGGTTGGGGTTGGCGCCGGCGGGGGCGGGGATGGGGGCGGCCGGAGCTAGGGCGGTGGTGCTCGGCTGGCGGTGGGGGTGCTGGGTGTCCTTGTGGGAGGGCGGGTGGCGGATCTGGAGGGGCACGGCCATGGCAAAGGGCGTCTTGGGCTTGTCGAGGGCGCTGAGGGGCGCCTTGTCGTAGTGGTGCAGGGCGCCGGGGTCGGGCTTGACGTTGTCGCTGCTCTTGGCCTTTGTGCGGGCAAAGGTGGAGATGGAGAGGGTCGGGCGCGAGGCGGAGATGGGCGCGGCGGCGGGCATCCCTTTCTCCGGCGACGGGGAGAGCGAGTGCATGGTCGAGGCCGAGGGGTTCCTCTTGTGGTGCGACGGGGCCGAGGCGGCGCTGCGCAGGGAGGTGGAGCGGCTCCTCCGCAGCTGCAGGCCGACGGTGCTGGAGAGGCTGGAGATGCTGTGGCGCGACGCGGGCATGCGGTGGTGTGGCGTCGTGGGCAGTCTCGCGGGGGGGTTGGGGTTGGATTGGCTGGCGGTGGGAGGGGTTGTGTCTGGCGGAGGGGGAGGGGGAGGGGGAGTGGGCGGATGGGCGTCGTGCTCGTGCTCGTGCTTGTGCTTGTGCTCGTGCTCGTGCTCGTGTTCGCGGATGGGCGAGGCGGGCTCGAGGTGCAGCGTGGGCGGGATGGACGAGCGCGAGGGCTTGTGTCTGGATTTGCCGCCGAAGAAGGACGGGCGACGGCTGAAGACGCTGTTGGAGTTGTTGGAGTCCATTCCAGGTCCAGGTCCAGGTCCACGCCCACGTCGACGCACGGTGGGACGGCGCTGGCGGGAAAATCAGAGGCCGGGCATGGCTGCTGGTCGAGGGGCGAGGGTCGAGGGTAGGCAGGGCTACCCAGGGCACGTATAGGTAGTCTCGTGTAGGTACACCGTCGTGACGGACTGACGGTGCAGAGCGCCACGAGACGAGACAGGACAGGACAGGGCAAGACAGGACAGGACAGGGCAAGACAAGTCAAGACCAGACAGTCAAGACCAGACCAGACAAGACCAGACAAGTCAAGACTAGACAAGCCAGACAAGTCAAGACTAGACAAGCCAGACAAGTCAAGACCAGACAAGCCAGACAAGTCAAGACCAGACAAGACCAGACCAGACAAGTCAAGACCAGACTACCAACGCCCTAATTCGACTTGACTGCCCCGGCCGTCCCAGGACCCAGGCTACGGCCGCTCGAGTGGCTACGCGCGACACACCAGACACGCCAATCGAGTCACCTCGGCCCAACTCTGCACTTGATCGAGTGCCGCCCGCTGCTGTGCCGAGCCCCGGTGACGTCTCTCTGCCTGCACAGCCGCCAGCCGCTCCTCTGTTGACTGTCGGTGCATCGTCCGTCGTGCGTCGTCTCCCTACCACCACCCATCATGACCGCCCTGCAGCGTCGCCAGAGCGCAAAGGTTGCCCTGCCTCGCCGCCCCCACTCGCCGTCTCCCTTGTACTAACGGCCGCAGGGAGAGTGGATTCCCGCAGAGGGCGTCTGGCCTGTGGACCCCCAGCACGACGTCCCCGTCTCCCAGGACCGCATCTGGGTAGACGGCTGCTTCGACTTTGCCCACCACGGTATGTTGAACTCCTCTCCTTTACACACCCTCACACCCTACCTCAACTCACACTCCCTCTACTTCACACGCACACTCACTCACACTCACTCACACTCACTCACACTCACTCACACTCACTCACACTCACTCACACTCACTCACACTCACTCACACTCACTCACACTCACTCACACTCACTCACACTCACTCACACTCACTCACACTCACTCACACTCACTCACACTCACACTCACTCCCAGGCCATGCCGGCGCCATGCTGCAGGCCCGCCAGCTGGGCTCCGAGCTGCTCGTCGGCGTCCACTCGGACGAGGCCATCCTCGAGAACAAGGGCCCCACCGTCATGCGCCTGAACGAGCGCATCATGGCCGTCGAGGCCTGCCGCTGGGCCACAAAGGCCATCCCCCACGCCCCCTACGTCACCTCGCTGCCCTGGATCTCCCACTACGGCTGCCACTTTGTCGTCCACGGCGACGACATCACCTCCGACAGCGACGGCAAGGACTGCTACCGCTACGTCAAGGCCGCCGGCCGCTTCAAGGTCGTTAAGCGCACCCCGGGCATCTCCACCACCGATCTCGTCGGCCGCATGCTGCTGTGCACAAAGTCGCACTTTATACACTCGCTGGAGAAGCGCCTCTCCGGCGACGAGGGCCCCGGCGGCGACCTCGAGCGCCAGAAGGAGGGCCAGGAGATGCTGCAGCGCATCAAGGACTACGCCACCGACGCGAGCGGTCGCGCCCCCGGCTGCGACGTCTGGTACTGGCACGCTTCTCGCCCCGCCAAGCTGCGACGGACGACCACCAGCAACGCAGCCACGGTGACCAACGAACCGCGCCCGGGCGTGGCCAGGTCAGAGACCGCCAACTCAGCCCTTGGCCCCGTCAAGGAGGAAAAGGGTAAATTCCATCAACTCGTCCAGGGCAAGGGCGTCAAGCCCGGCCAGGTGGTCGTCTACGTCGACGGCGGCTGGGACCTGTTCTCCTCGGGCCACATCGAGTTCCTGCGCAAGGTCACCGAGACCGAGGAAAACGCCGCAGAAGAGCGCGGCTGGTTCACCGACCAGGCCAAGGCAGACAGACTCTCCAGGACAGGCGAGGACTACGGCCCCGTCTTCTTGATCGCAGGCATACACGACGACGACGTCATCAACCACTGGAAAGGCATCAACTACCCCATCATGAACATCTTCGAGCGCGGCCTGTGTGTGCTGCAGTGCAAGGTACGTCCCAAAATCCACACAATCACTCCTGACCAACACAACCACCCAGTACATCCACGCTGCCGTCTTCGGCGCCCCCTTTTCGCTCTCCAAAGCCTTCCTGCTCACCCTCCCCTACGGCACCCCCATCGCCGTCTACCACGGCATCACCAAGTTCATGCCACTGACGTACGACCCCTATGCCGTCGCCAAGATGCTGAACATCTACCGCGAAGTCGCCAACCACCAGTTCCAGAACGTCAACGCGGCCGAGATTGTCGCGCGCATCATGAAGAGCAGAACGCTGTACGAGGAGCGGCAGCGCAAGAAGGGCGAAAAGGGCGCGGGCGAGGAGGCGGAGAAGAGGCGGCAGGAGATGGAGCGGGAGCAGCAGCGGAGGGAGGTCGAGAGCCAGTTCGGCATCTAGTGACGTTCTGGCCTGTCTACGCGCTCAACCTTCGGCGATTAGCTAGCGTATCTTTATCTCCGCATTAGCGCGTCTTTGTCGCGACTGCAATGGACAAACTTGATACCCACCAACAGATCGCACCACCACAGAACCACGACACACGCCTGAAAGCCAAACCCGTCCACCCACGCCTTGAATCTCATCGTTCGCCTACCACGCCTGAAGTCTAAAATCGTGCATCACGCCTGAACCCTAAACACGTCCGCCTACACCACATTCACCCACAAAATGCCACCCCCAAAACGCATGAGCGACATCCTCGCATCCTCGTCCATCGACGCCCCCATCGCCCCCTCCCCCTCACACGCCCGCCCCTATTCCAGCGATGGCCCCACGCTGCCCCTCCTCAGCGCATCGACCCTGCAAGTCGCCCCAAACGACCGGAAACGCAAACGGGCACCTGCGTCCGAGGTACAGGGGCGCGAAGAGGGAGGGCGGGGTGGTGCGGAAAAGGCTGCGGAAAGGAGGGGGACGCATCACCCTGCGTTGTATAAGCCGTGGACGCTACTTCCCCCGAAACTGAGCAAAGTAGTGGAGGAGATGCAGCGTGGGCGTGAGAACGGGGCGTCTGGGGTCGAAGTCGTGGTGTTCAGCAAGAATCAAAATGTCAGATCTGGAGTCAACAGATTGAAAAAACACATTTCTTCGGCTCCGCGGAGAGGTGATGCTGATACGGCGGACTTGCTGGCCGTGTCTGCGCAGGGCGCCGCGGTCGTGAAACTCGTTGGCATTGTGGATGTTGTGCGGAGGGTGGTTGGTGCTGCTGCTGCTGCTCCCACTACAGAGAAGGAGGGGGAGGAAGAAGGAGAGGAGAAGAAAGAACGGGAGGTCGTCAAGTGGTACACATACCCAGTCCTTAGCCACGTCCTTGTCCCTGCTGGACCGCGACGACGGGGAGGATTGGCAGATGGACAGCCGGGGTACGAGCCGGATACAATCGACGTCCTGGATCCTATGGATGTTGACGAAGATGGCGATATCGACTCCCACATTAACAACCCCGCCACGAAGACCACAGACTCGGGAACCGCACAGAGCAGCACGAGAGCCGGCGATGGAGAACACGCCGGGGCCGCAGATGGAAACAGAAGGGAAGATGGGGGTGCAGATGAAAAGCAGAAAACCATTCCCGTCCTCACAATCTGGATCGCGCGGTCGCGTATACCGAGTTTCGCCGATGCCTTTGGGGAGGGCCAGGTTCTGGTGTGCTGAAAGTTCCATCTTGGTGTATATCGTCATGCTGCATCCCTCCTGGCGTAACCCTGGCCTGGCTCGCTGGGGGCTGTGGACGTAGACGTACGTGGCGAGCGAAGAGGAGAGGTGGTAGATACCCATACTAGATACCCATACTATATACCCATACTATATACCAGACACCCCATTCCACACACCCCATATCCCATACCCAGATTCAAACACACCACAACAAACACACCACAAAAAACAGCCCCGCGCAAAGCTAGACAAATCGCTATCCACCCCCCCACCGTGAACCACCGACTCCTTACTACCTACTACTCACTACTTCTCACCTCCTACCTACTTACGTACACACACACGTACCGAAAACCAGCAGCCAACATGGCATCTCTGCTCCTCCACCTATCTAAACCCCCCATCTGTAAAAGCAGACGCCCGCAGAGGACCGCAGAGGACCGCAGAGGACCGCAGAGGACCGCCGAATTGCGATGGCCTAGGTACAACCAAAAATAATCCAGAGACGGAGAATAGAAAGGAGAAAGAAAGGAAGTAGAAAGAGTAGCTATTTCTTGTTGCGTCTTTGCTTCCGGGTAATATCGCGTTTTTGCTTGGTCGTGTGCTTTGGTTTTGTTGGTTTGGCTGCTCGCGTTCTTTTTTTGGTTGCTTGGTTGGCTTGGTTGTGCTCGGTTGGTGCTGAGATGGGTTGGGTGGTGTGTGGTGTTGTGTGGTGTGGTGCAGTATAGTACAGTATAGTATAGTATAGTACAGTACAGTACATTACAGTACATTACAGTAGAGTTCAACCTAGTACAGTCCAGTCCAGTCCAGTTTCAACGTGGCATGTAGTCCGTGTCCGCAGCGCTTCGATTGTGCAATTTGCGCGCGTGGCCTTTCGATGCTAGGACTGGAATGCGTGTGGGTGAGCGGGCCAACAGATGAACACCGAAGGCTTCGTCGCGTGGTACAGTGCAATACAGTGCCGTGCCTTGAGCCTGGCTAGGGGAAGCGTAGGGCTTTGCCTTGGATCTCGTTCTGCTTTCGGCTGGTTCAGGGGTTTCTGGCTGTTCTGTTGAGCGCTTTTCAGCCCTGGGCTTGTCGGTGGCGTGGTATGTTAGGGTACTTCGAGTTGTAGAAGGGGTAGAGGGGTGGTAAAAGAGGAAGTAGATGGAATCAAGAGAAGGTGTGTATTAGGAGGTCTGCAGAGGAAAGGCGAGTAGAGAATTAACAATCCTCTGGTCGTTATTCTTCTAGAAATCTCATTAGTCATTTTTCCCGCTTGGAACAGAAGAGTTCTTTCTCTACACCATCTCGCTTTCTACGCTTCTCTCAATAACAAAACCCTTGCCTTCCCGCCTACACGCTAATGTTTGGCCGAAGATCATAACTTCAATACACTTGGTATCTAGTCTTCTGTGCCTTCCCAGGCTGTTTTTTCTTCTCTCATTATCATTGGTCAGCTAGGATTTTAATCCCGCGCAAACATTTAAAAGCGATGGTGAGAGTGGAAGACAAGACCTTGCGACCACTTTACCTCCCCACCGCACCCGCTTTCTCTTCTCCTTACTCTACTTTACATCGCCTCCATGTGTCAGGGTCTATCGCCATGGCTGACACGAAGTCTTCGATCAAACTCAGTGATGATCTCGCAGCTAGAGAGCGCGACACAGCGTGAGTGACTCCAGAGCTTCTTGCCTGGGCTTTGCCGACAATCCTGCAGCACCGAGCACCAGATAGACTGACCATTCCTGCGTCTTCCCGCCGAACTACGCAACAAGATCTATGGCTTCGTGTTGGAGTCGGCGACCATTCGCGTACTCCTGGAAGGACTTTCGTTCGCGAAGACCTTCGCCTACCCCGAACTTGTCGACATACTCACCATGGGACATGAGATTGGCGGAAGGCTTTATCTCACTTGATCTTCAGGGATGCTGCCGCTCCATTCTCTTCGAAGATGAGCTGCGCTTTAGGGGACACTGCTTCAGCGCGGTAAAAGAACTCAGGCCTTCATTTGACATAAGGATAATGATAGAGTCCTGGGGAAAGAGACACCGTAGAGACGCCTATGCTTGACAGCAGTGCTATGCAATGCACAGGGTCCTTCCGTGCCTCGAAAAAGTGGGTTGGGACCATGAATTCGACTTCTCTAGCGATCTTGGTTCTGTCTTTGATGTTTTCAGCAATCTCAACATCAGGTACATCTTCTTATATATAAACAGGTTAAAGTGATCTCCCCAACAAAGCCCCTGTAAGCCCTGAAATAAGTGCCAGATGGCTGATAAAACTCGCCGCTACCTGCCTATCTGCTTGAGACAAATTAATCAGCCCTGTAGCGGGCGCAGCAGACGTGTAAAGTTGTCGTTTTCTGGCCGTGCACCCTCTAGCGTCAACTCTCAGCTATACTGACGTCCTACACCGCCCGTAGCGGCCCTATATTGTTCCGGTAATCTGCTCCTGTAAACTCCTGTAAAAAGCTTTACAGGTCCTGTACAGGCTCGCTACAGGTTCGTATGGCCCGTCCACGGCGTGTTCTAGCCCCCCCCCCTCCAGTCTTTTCCCTAGCCGTCAGCCAGCCATCATCCCAAGTATTTTGCAGCAGCTGTAGGACCTATCTCCCATCTGCTAACTTCCGCCGCAACCGGATAGGGGGCGTCTACCAGCCATGTAGCAACTGCAGTGCCGTAACTACTACCTCCCCCTCTCTCTGATTACGCTTACAGTCAGTAGACGTCCCGTGCAGGCCGCCGGCGACGCCGTCTCTCTACACCTCCACGTCCATCAAGCCCCCAGAGGGACCGCCTAACTGCCTCCCAGCCAGCGCCCAGTGCTAGCGCCCCTGAACAGGCCTCACGCCGTGAGGGCAGTGCCAGTAATACTCCTAATAACCCGGCTGCTGCTGCTCCAGCTGCTGCCCCTAGCTCCCAGTATAGTGATAACCCGTTTGACGACCTGCCCGAGACAGTCCTTGTAGGGCTCCAACAGGACACCACCCCGCTCCTGCGACGTCGTCCTGATGGTGTATACTACGATATTGGCAGCATGCAGGTGCCCTGTTCAGCCTGCGGCGCCTTACACTGGATAGATGAGCGGAAGAGCACTACCTCTGTAACAGACCCGCGATTTACTCTCTGCTGCCTGGACGGCGAGGTCGACCTGCCAGCCCTCACACCGCTGCCGTCGTACCTGTATCAGCTACTCAACACGAATACTCTAGCAGCGCGGCACTTCCGTAAGGAGCTACGGGCCTACAACGCTGCCTTTGCGTTTACCTCGGTAGACTGTACACCTACCAGCCGTGGGGCGCAGGGCCCTGGCGTGCAGGTGTTTCAGATCCACGGGGCCCTATACCACCGCAGCGGCCCTGTAGAGGTTCTCAAGGGAAGCCTGCCGCAGTACGCTCAGCTATACTTTTACGACCCACAGTACGCTGCCAACGCCCGCCACCAGCGGAACAGCCACTTACAGCTCCAGATTCTCCAAGATCTAACGGCAATGCTATATGAGATCAATAACCCATATATATCTATATACCGCACGGCCCAGGATCGGCTCAACAGTAGCGCTGCAGACGCCCGCGTCATACTAACCAGCAGGCTTACACTAGCCCTAGAGACTAGGCAGGACCGCCGCAGGGAGAACGTACCTACTAGCGATGAGCTAGGCCTAGTGATACCTGACGCAGCAGGTGCAGAGACGTCCCGTCCCATCGTCCTAGCGGCCCGTAACTCCAGCGCCCTGTTTACTATCAGCGCCGCCCACCCATCTTACATGCCGCTACACTACGTACTGATGTTTCCCCACGGGGATTCTGGGTGGCGGCCGGGGCTAACGCTCCGTAACCAGGACGGATCCCGTCTGCAGACGTCGCTGACCCAGCAAACCTACTATCGATACTATCTACACCCCCGCCCTGGGCAGACTACAAATCCGTTCCGCTTCTACAGGCTGTTTCAGCAGTACGTTGTGGATATCTGGGCTATCTGCGACCAGGCCCGGCTGGCCTGGATCCGAGCAAACCAGGCACAGCTGCGGGCAGACCTGTATAGCGGTGTTGCTGATGCCGTTATGGGCAACAACGACGCCCAGGCAGGCCCTGTTGGACGCCGCGTTGTCCTGCCGTCGTCCTATCTAGGCAGCTCACAATTTGTCAGCCAGTGCTATCAGGACTCTATGGCTATCGTCCGTCGATATGGCCGCCCTACCCTGTTTATCACTTTTACAGCTAGCCCATACTGGCCAGAGGTTGCCCGTGAGCTCCGCCCTGGGGAGACAGGCCTGAATCGGCCTGATCTAATCTGCCGGGCCTTCCATCTGAAGGTGCAGAAGCTAGTAGCCGATGTGAAGAGCAACCTGTTCGGCACCCATCTGGGCCACGTGTACACGATTGAGTACCAGAAACGGGGCCTGCCCCATATACACCTGCTGCTGTTCCTGACCCCACACGACCGCGAGGCGTTCACGGATCCTGTAACAATTGATAGCACTATCCGGGCTGAGATCCCTTCCCCTGTGGATGACCCAGACGGCCTGCTTACAGAGGTTGTACGGACCTTCATGCTTCACGGGCCATGTGGGGAGCACAATCTGCAGGCCCCGTGTATGGTGCCTCAGCGCGACAGCGCCCCGCCGCGGTGCTCTAAGAACTTTCCTAAGCGTTACTGCCCATCTACAGTGGTCCATGAGGACGGGTACCCTGAGTATCAGCGCCGGGATGATGGCCGCACGCTTGCTGTACGGTGTAAGGGCCGTATTGTACACCTTGATAACAGCTGGGTTGTCCCGTATAACCCTGGTCTGCTCCGTAAGTACTGGGCCCATATCAATGTAGAGGTTTGCGGCACTATCCACGCTATCAAATACGTCCACAAGTACATCTACAAGGGCACTGACAGGGCAGTACTAAACGTCTCAGAAGCAGATGAGGTTAAGCAGCATCTAAACGGGCGATATATCAGTCCATCTGAGGCTGTTTGGCGGCTGTTTGAGTACCCAGTACACATGGAGCGGCCCACTGTAGTGCCCCTAGCGGTCCACCTACCGAATGAGCAGATAGTTACGTTCCCTGCTAACGCTACCACTGCAGAGTTATCAGCCCGCCTGGAGCGATCTGTAACTACGCTTACGGCGTTCTTCCAGCGCAACGCTGACCATGAGTATGGCCGTGAGGTCCTATATCAGGACTATCCATCCCAGTTTGTTTGGCACCTCCCGTCACGGACCTGGCACGTGCGTCAGCGCGGCACTGCGATTGGCCGCATGTACTTTTGCAGCCCGCTACAGGGTGAACAGTTCTATCTACGGCTTCTCTTGACTACCGTACGGGGTCCACAGTCCTACGCGGACCTGCGTACCTTTAGCGGCACAGAGTATCCTACTTTCCAGGCCGCCGCAGCTGCCCGCGGGTTACTGCTACACGATGGAGACTGGGTAGCCTGCTTCCAGGACGCCGTTACGTTTGCCACAGGCCAGGCGTTACGGTACTTCTTCGTTGCTGCTCTCTTAAATGGGCCTGTTACAGATCCAGCTGCTATCTGGGCAGCCTTCCAGGCGGATTTGTGTGACGACTTACCTGAGGCTGCTGCTGCCCTGCTAGTATCCGCAGATCCAGACGCGTACCTTGACTACGGCCTGTATCTGATAGAAGGGCTGCTGGCAGAGTCTGGCAAACGTCTTACGGATTTCTCACTCCCTGCGTGCCAGTTCAACTGGGGAGTACGGCTGCAGAATCAGCTTCTTGCCGCTGAGCTGGCCTACGATACAGACGGGCAGGACACTGCCTTCTGGGACACTGTTACAGGGCTGAATATGGACCAGCGCGCCGTATTTGATGCCGTTACTGCCGCTATTGAGGCTGACCACAGCACTGCCCACTTCTTCGTACAGGGCCCAGCAGGCACAGGCAAGACGTTCCTCTGGCGCTGTATATGTGCCTACTATCGCTCTACAGGCCAGGTGGTCCTGTGCGTTGCGTCGTCGGGTATAGCTGCTGTCCTGCTGCCCGGCGGCCGCACTGCCCACTCCCGTTTCCGGATCCCGTTGGATATCCACGACGATTCCATCTGCCCTGTTGCTCCAGGCTCGGAGCTTGGGCGGCTGCTGCAGGCCGCTACTCTAGTTATCTGGGACGAGGTGCCTATGCAGCACCGTTACTGCTTCGAGGCAGTCCACCGTATGCTGCAGGACGTCCGTAGCTCCCCTGCCCTGTTTGGCGGCCTCCCTGTAATTGCCAGCGGCGATTTTGCCCAGATCCTACCCGTCGTCCGCCGGGGCCAGCGGCCTGCCATCGTCAACGCCTGCCTGCAGCAGTCTACGCTCATATGGCCGCACATGACCGTACTGCACCTGCGTCAGAATATGCGGGTGCTATCTGGGGCTGACAACACCTGTTTTGCAGCCTGGTGCCGGGGACTGGCTACCCGTGAGATGGATGGCCTGATCTCCATCCCAGACTGGATGACCGTCTACTACAGCCTACAGGGCTTCCTGGATCACGTCTATCCGCCGCACCTCCTCCAGCAGGCTGCTGCGGACTATCAGGTCCTCAACGGCCGTGCTATACTGGCCGTACGGAACGACGCAGTGGCTGTAATCAACGCCGCAATGCTTGCTGCCTTCCCTGGTGAGCTAGTAGAGCTGGTTGCAGTGGACTCTGCTGAGGTTGAGGACAATACAACACAGGATCTGCCTCCCGTAGAGCTGCTGCAGTCCTTTGAGCCCCCGTCACTGCCCCTGTCACGCCTTCTGCTCAAGGTAGGCGTACCAATAATGCTTCTACGGAACCTGTACCCAAGCCAGGGGCTCTGCAACGGTACCCGTTTAGCGGTTACACAGATATCCTCCCGCTGTATCCAGGCCCGCATCCTATCTGGCGAGTTTGCAGGCCAGCTCCGCCTGCTGCCACGTATCAGGCTCACTTCAACCAGTAGAGAGCTCCCGTTTATCGTCAGCCGGGTCCAGTTTCTAGTTCGCCTCTCCTTTGCAATCACTGTAAACAAGTTACAGGGCCAGTCACTCTCTGTTGTAGGCGTTAATCTGCGTTACGCTGTGTTTACACATGGCCAGCTATACGTAGCTATGTCCCGTGTAACTACACTTGCAGGCCTGTCAATCCTGCTGCCAGCACCTGATACTAGCGATGAGCCATCCCGTACGGTCCCTAATATCGTATACCCAGAGGTGCTCCTGTAGCCAGCCACAACCTACTAGTATATCAGCCCGCCAACGTCGCCGCTACCAGTATATCAGCCCGTCAACGTCACTGCCACAACCTACTAGTATATCGGGCTAACGGCTATCAATAGTACGTCACCGCCTAGTTATTCTGCCGTTACAGGTGCTATTGTGCCCGCAGGTTGACCTTCACCGTGAGCTTACAAACCCCCCGCGTACCAGTATCCAGCACCAATCAGGCCACGTACAGTGACCGTACAATCCAGATACAGTATAGCCACAGGCCCTATAACATCATTTAATGGCTGCCTATTCACTGTTTTGGCCCAACAAACAGAATATACTATTCACGGTGAGCTACAACACCAAAATATCGCAGGTCTTGGCAGCTGCTAGCTGGCTGCGATATACTATATAGGCAGCCGCCCTCCCCCCGTTTTACTACTCTCTAGGTCATCAATATGGACTCCTCCGCCCCCGCCGACGACGTCGCCGCCCCGCCAACACCGCCAACACCGCCGCCGCTGACGCCGCCGCTGCTGCTGCTGCTGCCACTGCTGCTGCTGCCACTGCCGCCGCCGCCCTCGCTGCCGCCCCCGCCCTCCCGCCGCTCCCCCCTGCCCCCGGCCCGCCCACCGCCGCCGCCCTGCTCGCCATGCCGCCCGCCTCGCGGGCCTGCACAAGGCTGGCTTCTCGGCCAGTCCAGCGCCAGCTGGAGTTCCGCGCGGGCTACGAGCCCAGCAAGTTCAACCTCGCTGGTAAGTAACCCCCTGTAAGTGTCCTGTAGAGCCCTGTACTGACAGTAAGCAGTTCGGCAGCAGAACCTCGAATCTGCGCTCGCGCAGGTTGTCGGCCGCGTCGCCCCCACTGAATGCGACTCCTGCCAGCGAGCAGCTGGCCTGTATACTACCTGCGTGGTAGTTACAGGCCAGCTGCTCGACTTGTGCGCCAACTGCCACTATGGCAGTGAGGGCGCCCGCTGCTCCTTCCGCCGTAAGTTTACAGCCTCCACATTCCCCATACAGACCTTATTGACCCTGCTACAGCCACGCCCGCCCCCGTCGTCCCCGTCCCCGCCATCGCCACCCCCTCCAGGTCCCGCCGCCAGGTCGCTGCCGCTGCCGCTGCCGCTGCTGCTGCCCCTGCCCCTGCCGCTGCCCCTGCCACCCCCTCCAAGAAGCGCCGCCGCACCACCGCCACCCCTGCTGCCTCCCCCGCCGCCGCCGCCGCCGCCGCCACCACCGCCACCGCCTCCAAGAAGGAGAAGAAGAAGGAGAAGAGGAAGAGGAAGAAGAAGAGTAGGTTACAGGCCTGTAAAAGAAATCTACTGGCTGCTAACATTTTTTACAGAGGTCCGTAAGTGCGTACGGGACGTAAAGAAGTCCGTAGCGGCTCTAGAGCTTGCTATGGATTCCTCCTCCTCAGAGGACAGTGATGAAGATGATGAGGATTAAATAGTTTACAGGTCTGCACATGAATGAAACAGTGTTTACAGTGCTATTTACACTCCTGTTACTGTTGTGATTTTCCCTTGCTTACTAACTCTCTACCCCGCTACCCCTGTAAACGCAAAGCTCTGCACCCGCTGGCCCAAACACTGGCATTTGATCTATGAACCACTAAGGATACGGCGCTGCGAACGAAGGAATGCCAAAAAGGGCCGACAAAAAGTACGGTGAAAGGTACATTGGTTCGATACTTTCCAGGCCACACTGCGCGACGCAGAGTCTTGTCTGTCTCGCCCATGAAGGCTACTAGATGTCTCTTCTCTCAATTTCACAAACCACTCCACTCGTCAGATTAAAGCTCGCATTGAACGTTCTCCACACCCTCTCCTGGGGCATACTGATTGTAAATCGGCGCAGAACTTCAGGTACAATCTTGTAGATCTCCGCCATTGCTAGCTGGAATAATATAATCAGTGCCAATCTCACAAGCTTTCGCAAGTTGTTCAGAAGAATTGGAGCACTCACATGTTGACCCGTACACGTCCTCGTCCCCGCTCCGAAAGACAGCATGGCTGCATTCATCTTTCTCAGTTGACTCGCATCAGCCTCCAACCAGCGCTCGGGCCGAAACTCCTCCGCGTCTTCTCCAAAGATGCTGGTGTTGCGCTGAACAACAAAAGGGTTCATGCCTATCTGGTATCCGCATGGGACCAAGAAGCCATTTGGAAGCTGAAGACCCTGAGCTGGCGCGTATCGCGGCATAGTGACTTGGAAACTCGGCCATACCCGCGCTGCTTCTTTGCAGACTGCCAGCAGGTAAGGAAGGGCCGTGACTTGGGAGTGCCGAGCGGGGTGTGTGAGGGCGTCGCTTGCGTAAGCTGAGTCGATCTCGGCGGTGAGCTTACACATGACGGATGGATGTTTGAGAAGGTGGTAGAAGACAGCACGAAGGCCGCCCGCTATAATCTATTAGTGCTTGTTTGGTATTGATTTCACGACAGAAACTTGTTAGCGAGTCGTAAGGAGGGGCTTACAAGTGCTCTCAGCTCCAGCCATGACAGCGACCCACATCTCACCCGTAACCTCATGGTGCGTGACACCCGTCTTTTCGCCCGAAACCTCCACGACCTTCAGCAGCTGGGTGAGGATATCACGGTGATGAGAGTCCGACTTCCTCGCCATCGCCTCATCCGTCTCGCGAACTGTTGTCTTGCGGATGTCATCCACTGCCAAAACCGCCTGAAGTAGCGACGGCACAGCAGCAGCAATCAACATAAGAACAGATCGCGCGTAGGATGGAGCCATAGACAGGAAAGATAGGAACGGCATAGCCTTGTGCACAGCAGCGATATAGCCTCTATGGTCGCTGCTCGACTCTA
Source organism: Ascochyta rabiei (assembly GCF_004011695.2). NCBI lineage: Eukaryota > Fungi > Ascomycota > Dothideomycetes > Pleosporales > Didymellaceae > Ascochyta > Ascochyta rabiei. The sequence continues at coordinate 302,219 of NC_082416.1, forward strand.
AGAATCCGAACGGTTTGCCAAAGAACACCGAGCCAATGTTGTCGTAAGCGTACATCTCCAGCCAAAGCCCAAAGTCAACCTCTTCTGCACGCTCTACAAACCCATCAAGGCGATCGAGCAGCATGACGACGTTCTGGTCCATAAGCTCCTCGTACTTCAGGATGTTGGTCAGCGAATACACTCCGCCGACAGTACGTCGGTAAGCTGCGTGCCTTCTCTCGTTGGTGATAGTGAACATGTCGATCTGGGACTTGAGTCCAGCGCCTTTGAATGTGTGGTACCAGTCCGTCTTCTCCAGTGGATTGTTGATTCGGTAAATTACAGGAACGCCGTCTGGATTCGAGTATGAAAGCTCGTTGGGTGCGATGCGAATCAGGGGCCCATATCTAAGGCACCGTCAAAGGCACTCGCGTGCTGAGAGAGAATCAGGAAAGTACCTTTTATGCAGTACTTCTTGGGCTAGTTGGTAGTCGCCAATGTACATGCGATACATGAGCCATGTTCTCGATAGAGACGGCCAGATCGGCCCAGGGACTTTTGCAAGTGGATGGTACGTGCGACTGTAGACTATCCATACGAGCCAGTATACAAGCAGCAGTACACCAGTCTGCGCTGCAACGAACGCGATGTTGTCTTGCAGCGAGCTGGAGGGCGCCATAGTCCTCGAAGGCTGAGGTCTTGAATGTAAGTTGTACGCGACGCGGGAGCTGTAGACTTATAAGACACCTCTCGCCCTGGAATTCTCCCACAGACTAGAGATTCCTTTGGCAATGTCGTTGCGCAGAGTCCAGCTTCAAAGCCAATCAGATGCGCTGCTGAAATATCTTCTTGATTGCGTCAACGCTAGATGCTTGTCTTGTATATGCCGGAGGACGCCTGGCTCTAACCGGGGACAAGTGATGTTGTGTTCCGCTGGTTTCGAAGTTCTATGGTTATCGTCAATGAGCTCGTGGCATGCCGTTCGGTGTTCGGCTCGCCAGCCAAACATCGATCCAGGAGTTTTGTTGCCTTATCTAACACGACAAAGATAGGCCTCCGGTACGTTGTGCAACAATAATTGATTGACTGGGCATAGTTTTCGTGCAACCATTGTCGTCATTGTCTGCACACCATGGTTGACATCTAGAATTCGATAGGTGCACGTATGGGGTCGGCACGAAGCTGTCCAGGATTTGAATCCTTCGCTCTGCACGACAAGTATCTAGCCGTCCCAACGAGCGATTTTACGATTATGAGGGACGGACATCTCAACCCGAGGCTCCCCTCGGGCCTCAGATTCTGTCCCTTTTACAACGAAATACTGCTAATGTTGCGATGAAAGAATCTGACTGACCTGCAGTCTACGAGAGGATATTGAGGACAATGTCCGGTTTAGCAAATGCAGAAGGTCCAAACAATATTTCGGCCTTTGCGAGGAATGGTGAAGACGTCGTGCTTTGGCATCTGCTGCTACGAATTAAGAGTGAAGCTGCTGACGTCATGGGTTCTGGAAGCTTCCCGTTTCTGATTCGAGGGCCAGGCCATTTCATGCGTACAGTGTTCATTCAACAAACAACACTGCTTGTCAGAAACGTAGACGTGCTGCAACATCTGTTATGAGACAGAAATTGACGCAAAACTTTCGATACGAGGACGTCCCGTCACGCTTCGCATCCTTCGACACAAGACACGACATGAAACGCGTTTGCGGTTTGCATCGCCACCACGGCCACAACAGAGACGACTACAGCCAGAGCCGCAGACGTGGTATTCAGGTCGATCACTCGCGATAAGCTTGTCTGGAGCTGTGCAATGCTTCAATCGATCTTTTAGAAGGCATGCAACAGACTAGAGTGGCATTATATTGGATCGGTTCTTCGAATCTAATTTGCGGAGGCGTAAGGCATGCTCTTAGCTTTGTCGATCATGGTTGTTTCCTCAAAATCTTGTTGCGTTCCTCAGGCCTTCCAATGTGTTCTTCAGGCGTTTACAACAGTGGGCACCAGCGTGTTTAGCGGTTCAGGGCCCAGATGAAACACCAAGATCGTACCCGAAAGGTCGCAGATCGCCTCGGATCCACATATCCGGCCCATCATGCAACACGATACAAGCGTAGAGTTCAATGCTTGGCCAAAATTAAGCATTCGGGTGGAGTGCATGGTAGCTTTCGCATCCTTTGAGTGGCTTCGTCGGCTGCTGACACGATTAACTACTTGATGCTCCCAAACCGGAGGCGACAGGGCATAAGATCCGGCACGAAACTTCCACCAGATGACTGCGTCCAGACGTCTGAATATCCTTCGTAGCTGTCTCGCGGACGAGAAGTGCGTTTGCGGTCAGCCTCAAGCCCCGCTTTTGTCAATGGCTTTACAGTCATTGTCGGGAACCCCTTCTGCTCATGTGCGTTCAGCAAACTATATATCTTGGTCGTGGGGCGGCCTCTTCCTGAGGATCAGAACTGCAGGTCATTCGCATCAACTTCCTATTCAACCACTTAATACCTTACTTTTAATTATCCAGTCTGCGACTGTCCAATCATATACTTTCGACACATCTGATCTCGCTCATAACACCCTCCAAAATGCTTTTCTCCACGATCCTCGCTGCCGGGCTTGCCCAGGCCATGACTGCTTCCGCTGCCACTATGATGGTCACCGTTGCAGCGAACAACAAATTCCAGTTCACCCCTAACTCGATTACTGCTCAGCCCGGAGATATGGTTGCCTTCAACTTCGTTGCTCAGGTAAGGCATCACCATTCGATACCCTGGCCGCATCGCTAACACGTACCAGAATCACTCTGTTGCTTCGTCGACCGCCAACAACCCTTGCCAGCCCGAGAGGAATGCCATCTTCTCCGACTTCCAGCCCATTCCCGGTAACCCCAATGGTAGCCCCAACGGCGGCGGCAACGGCGGCGGCAATAACAGGAACAACAACCGTCAAGCCGGCAATACGCCCATGTTCATGGTCCCCATCACCGACACCCAGCCTATGTATATATACTGCTCTCAGGCGCAGCATTGCCAGCAAGGCATGGTCATGGTCATCAATCCTCCCAACGCCAATGCTGTCACCCAGTACCAGAACAAGGCTGCACAGGCCAACAACAACGTCTCTCCCCAGGGTGGCATGTCCGGTGGATCTGTCACCAACAACAAGGCTGGTACTAACCCCAAGAATGTCCTCGGTGCCCAGGCCGGTGATGCTGCTACCCAGACAGGGAAGGGTAAGGGTAAGGGTAAGGGTAAGGGTAAAGGAAAGGGTAAAGGAAAGGGTAAAGGAAAGGGTAAGGGCAAGGGCGGCAAGGGAAATGGAAACTAAGAGTTGAGGTTGTTTAGAAGAAATTGCGATGCCTATAATGAAGAGAATAGAAGTACCTAAGCAGAGTGCGAAAACACAGAGATTATGTACATAGAAGCTGGATATTCTATCGATATTAATACGATATTGCAGACCATTGGTAGCTTTATATGTCTCATGCGCGAGCGTGAAGCGCTCGATATTTCCGCAAACGCTCTCTTTCTGGCTCAGTGAATGTCGTTGGTATGTCCTCTTTCGGGGTGAAAAACGAATAGCTGTAAACCTCGTTTTGCGAAACTCTCATTTCCGGGATGGAAAGCTCCGAGTGGTAGTGCCTTGTTTGTTGCGATGATCAGTATCCGCAAGCTTGATGCGGATTCGAAACATGCGGTTTCAGAGCCACCAGAGCTTGGCCTGAACCGAGATCTTCGAGATTCTAGGTCTACCCCGGGCTAGCAGTTTCTCTGACCAACATCATAGCGTTAAAGCCGGAGTGGATTCAATTTTTCACACTCAGTGTCGTCCGCAATATCGTCATGAGGCTCTACACAGTTCGAACCATTCGAATATACTCATGGAGGATATACGGGCAGCTCCAGTACAGAATTTCCATGCCATACATCTCATACTGTCGCAGTTCTTTCGTAGAGCGTTTATTATCGGCCATAGAAAGGTGTGAACAGCAGCGCATATGGGTTGAAAACACCTTCCTATCCCCCCACGAATGGAGTGCTGTGGCACATGGCGCGAATTGCTGGAGACAACACTTTACATGTCAATGATCTTCAGTTCGAACCAAGTGCTTTTGATGCATGATCGTGAGCTATATCGAGTAAGGAATTGACGCGATCGCGAGAGTCTGTGCATTCAGCCTGCGACGTACCCAAGAGCTGGCCCAGGGTGATAATTGAGGTAACGTATGCTCTGATAAGTCTGCGCAACGACAAAGAAATGCTTGATGAACTACTACAAGCGGAATAGAACATGACAGCCTGTAGATTAGTATACTGGGGGGTGGTGAAGTCTTGCGAGTAGATACTGTGTCGCAACGCACGGCTCCTGAATGATCCTAAGACGTCCCCAGAAAGTGAGCCACGTTCTAGTATATTAATTGAGGCCCGGGAGTCGTTCTCTGTTATTCCAATGTCGTTTTCGCTTATCTTTGGCATGGCCTGGCTATCATCGTGAATCCCTGTAACCAATCACGTGACAGCCAAGGCTGCCTTCTCGAAAATTTCACACACGATGCTCATTTGACACCGGCCAACATTGGGGTTCATGCTTGAATGTCTCGCAGGTGAAAAAACGCTTCCTGCAAACTCGGAGTGTTCTTGATTTGCAAACCATCGATACGAACAGCCGTAGTAGCCATCAGCAGATATGGTCAAAACTTTTTGGTATTCAGAACGACATACGTTCGCAATGCATAATAATGGGTAAGCAGGGTCGTCATCCGTCAGGTGAGGTGCTCATGTCTGGATTAGCCTCGGGCCAGCGCCGACCTCCAAATTTCCCAATGCCCGGGACGGCGCGCGTGACGAGCCGGGTTCATTGACGGCTCCACACGACAGTGACGACAGGTACCGTATTTAGCAACTTTGTTGCCCGTGACTGCCTGATTGAGATAAACCGGGCAATGATCTTCAAGGGATTCCCCACAAGATGGTAGCATCTGCATACAATGTCCACTCCATACTTCCAATTGGCCACCAATCAGAGCACTTGAGTTCTTCTCGATAACCTAAGAGAGGAGTGACCAAGAACTAAGGGGAGAAAAAATCGCCTTGGCGAACCGCTCGGCACTATGGGACTGGTATGAGCTTGAACCGATGCGATCAGTACCGTCTTAAGCTTGACCCTCCGCTCCGTTCAAGTTATTGGATATGCTTCCTCGAATGGAAACCGGAGCGGACACTATATTAGTAGAGAACAAGCTGACTGACTGGCAATCTATGTCACGGCAAGAATGTAAGGTATATATATCTAAATCCATACAGCAATGAGAGGTCACAATCACCGCGTTGTCAGTCGCGCAAGATGCACTTCTCCAGCCTACTGTGCGCTGTGGGCCTCCTCGCAATTGTTTCCGCATTCCCTAACGTACCCTTTGTAACCTCGGGTCAATGGGTTCACGACTCTACCGGTGAGAACTTTACCTACGTGGGCGTCAACTGGCCTGGTGCCGGTGAGGTGATGATTCCTGAGGGACTTCAGTACCAGAGCATTGCGTCGATTGTGTCAGATATTAAAAGTCTGGAAATGAACTCAGTCAGGTTGACTTTCGCCATTGAGATGATCGACGACATCAAAGACAATGGGGGAGATGTCACAATTCAAGATGCGTTCAGGAAGGCATTGGGTGACACAAACGGTACCGCTGTATACCAGCAAGTGATCGAAAACAACCCACAATTCGGGCCTTCGACCACAAGACTTCAGGTACTCAAAGATGTGCAGTAGAGACGCAAAGATTCTCTGACGCCTCTCAAGGTCTACGATGCTATCGCTACCGAGCTCGAAAAGCAGCAAATCTATGTTCACCTTGATAACCACATGTCCAAAGGAAAGTGGTGCTGTTCCACCAATGATGGTAACGCATGGTTTGGCGACGCTGATTTTGACGTCACCAAATGGAAACGTGGCCTTCAGTACATGGCTGAGCATGTAAAGTTCCTCGCTCATGCGACCCATAAAGCATACTAATTAAGGATTCCAGAGCAAGCAATGGCCCAACATGGTCTCAATCGGCCTTCGCAATGAATTCCGCGAGCCGGACGATGCCAGCTCTTCCCTTCCATACGACTGGCCAACCTGGTACGAGCAGAATATTGCGGCTGCCGACGTCGTCAATGCTGCAAACCCAGATATCCTAATATTTTTGTCCGGTCTAAACTTCGACACGACACTTCAACCTATTCCCGGAGCCGATGATCTAGGTGATGGCAAGAAGTTCCTCCTTACCGATTTCAAGTATGCCGACAAACTCGTCCTCGAGATGCATAACTACCAGAATTCCGCTACGAACTGTGGAGATATCGAAGGCGGTCTGTGGAACAACGGTTTCCGTGCGACCGGTGAGGAGGCTGTAAACAAGATGCCTGTACTTCTGACTGAGTTTGGATTCACCCAAGCAGATGGTAGCTATGACAGCGTCTATGCGACCTGCCTGCGCAAGCTGATGCCGCAGTGGAAATCGGGTTGGATGGTGTGGGCACTTGGCGGGAGCTATTACATTCGCACCGGGACCCAGGACTATGAGGAGACGTGGGGCTTGTTGAATCATGACTGGAGTGCATGGAGAAACACGGATGCGATTGAAGCGCTCAAAAGCATGGTAAACGCCACACTCGCGGCTGTACAATGAAACTGGATCAGATGATGAAGGGTCGTTGGATGTCTCAATCAGGGAATTCAAATTATGAGGAAAGTGATGTTGCTGGAAAATTGCACAAGCCTTTCTGCCACTAGATTAACATTGTACGTATACACAGCTACTGCGTAGGGCTGTAGAGATAGCACCAGGCACACACCGGGATACTTGTTATCACAACAGAATTCCAGCTATCGAAACAATCGACGCAACCATCGGTACGGCTACCCCCGCTTTGGAAACTTATATCCATATGGCATCCACCCTGCTAGCTGCTCCGGGATAAGTCTCATTTTTGTTCATTGTGTAGTTGACAAGCGTAGGGACGCATCTAGGACGCAATAAAGCATTTGAGTCTGTCACCCAGCACTCAGCTGGTGTGTTTCTGTCGCTTGGCAGAACTTAGCTCTGATTCATCGTACTCTCTTCGTCGCTGAGAATTCCTAAGAACTTCCCAGGCCCGATTTAAAGCCTTGGTGATGGCCTCGTTTTCGGCTTTCTTACTATCTACTAGTTCTGTGCCTTTATCAGGGTGGTGCTTAGAGATCAGAGCTCGGTATGCATCCTTGATCGCTGCATATGAAGCATGTTGCTCTATGCCCAATATCTCATAGAGTTTCGACATGTTGAACTTGGGATTCAGTACAGGAATTTGGGGCGCTATGTAATAGACGCGACGAGCAGAAACGCTTGACCAAGTGTCTCAAAAAGCTTGTTCTTCCCTTGACATTGGCTGGTAGGTAAAGGAAGCTTCAGCCAGAATGTGCGGTAACCGGGTCGCTCTTTTGTTTTGATTTTTCAGATGAGTTGACTTGGCGTGTCGTTCGTTTTCTGTGATCTGTCTGAGCGTGGGTGCTAGGAGACGAAGGTCAAGAGGTTTTGGCAAGAAGTGCGTTGTAGCCGGATGGTACCATGAACCAAGCAAAAAAGAAAGAACGTGGACAAGTACCTCTGCTGTACAACGTCGAATCACAGGAAATTTAAGCGCCTAATCAGAACTACTTGTGTCTCTCAGATTGTGAATAGTCTAACCAGATCTAGAAAACTGCGAACCGTAAAATGATAAATTTTTATTGCTTTCTATCGTCTTCACTCCGAGTCTAGCGAGGCAGAATCATTCTAGATCTTTCCAATACCGGCACCCCGCTTGACGACCTTGGTGACGTCCTTGAGCGAAGTAAGCTTGTACTTGTAAGGAGCCTTGGTGAAGTTGCCAACCTGGGTGATGTTGACGCGGGCCTTGCCAAAGTCGTTCTCTGTGAATCTGTCAGATATTATCTTAAATTTTGCATGCCAGAACACCTACTCGCACCAAGGTTCGCAAATCCGTCAATCTCAAAGTCGCCATCAGGGCTGGTGTTGGGGCTGTCCTCAGGAACAACGAGCCCGTAAGTGCTCAATGCCTCCCGTGTGTTACCGGTGAAAACATTGCCCTCAACGAGAACCTGGTTGTCGCTGCGGCTATGGATAGCCTGGTACAGGAAGTCTTGATACAAGTTGTTGTAGATGTGCTGGTGACCGAAGCGGCCAGCGGGTCCTCGAGTGCCAGAGTTCCTCCAATAGTTGTGGTGGTAGGTAACGTGGAGATGGCCAGTGTCGACATCCCTCAGGGCGTCGCTGTTACCAATCAAAGAGCTTTTCCAGTGGTCGTGGAAGTAGTTCCAAGAGACAGTGATCCAGTCCGAAGCTCGAACGATGTCCAGTTGCCCATCATAGTAATCCGAACCAATCGCGACAGAGATTTCGGAGCTGAATTCTGGTACTTATCAGCGAGTGGCCAGAATGTCAAAACTGAAGGGCCTTACCGTTATGGTCAATCCAGACGCGAGTGCTGTTCTGTATGGTGATGCCATCGTTGTTCACAATCTTGCGGATGGCGAAGTTGCGGAGGATGACGTTTGTCGCATTGACGATCGAGATACCTGCTCCTGTGATCTCTGCGCCCTTTCCGACACCGATGATTGACTGAACAGGTTAGAAGACACGGGGATAGGTTGTCGGATTCACCATGTACCTTGTTGCTGCCAGGTCGCAGGCGCGCTGTCAGATTGAAGTTGCCCTTAACATATATGATCTTTGGCTCTGTGCCAGCAACAGCTGAGACAAGAGCATCGACAGAAGAGACTGTCACAGTCTTGCTTTCCTTGCCAGCGCCACCAGTGGTCGGTCCAATTGGGTTGTTTTTGGCGAAACCAACCAGATCGTAGTCGGCTCCTGAAGGGGCAGCTATAGCTACGAACGCAAGAGAAAGAATCGAGATGAGCAAGAGCTTCATCTTGATTTTAGATAATAGTACACGAGAAAAGGACCGAAGAAGCTCTGGCTACATTGGAGTCGGACCGCTGAGAATGGTACTTATACTGCCCAGAATGAAAGCATCTTCAATCCAGGTCGCTGGAACGCCCTCGTAAACCTTTTGCAATTCTTCCGGCACAGCACGCCGTGGCGCACACAGGGCGAGGGGGAAATAGGCTGCATGTCCGCATATGCCGTCGATATCGTTGCTGCAGAGCTGATGCTCATCGTCTACAAGCCGGGTCGTGGCATCTAGCAGCAAGATGAAGATGTACCATGGCTGAGAGAGGTACTGTTGAGTGGTGGAACAATCTATCCCCAGATTATCCATCGTTGAAGAAGGAAGATCGCCCGTCTTGGAACGTCTTGGCAACTGGGGAAAATGCGGGATGAAGGGCCTCGGAAGGCCCGTGCCACACGTTTCCGCTTGCAAGCACACAGGCTCCACCAGTGCTTGACCCGGACCCCTGCAGTGCCTTCTCCGTCACCTCATCTTCCATCGTCATTTGACAATATGAGCAAATTTTCGCTGCCTTCAGCCACTGCTAATCCTCGATTACGAATGTCGCTTACCGTGAGAATTCACACCTTCCTGACATCTCTGTAGTCTGCGTCATCGAATAGCCTGGCTCAATTAGAAGCCGAGGCCCGTACTCTCACGGCAGACTTAAGCGGGACCGGGCCTTCATCCAATCCTATGGTACACTGGACACAGAGCAAGAAGTCCAGCTCCTGTAACAGATATGGGATCAACACCTGTAATTCAAAGTTTGGTGTTAAGTGAGATCGTAAGAAGCATGTCGACGACAAGTCAAAATACACGTGCAAGCAACTGTCGTGTGGCGGGTATGATCTTCCAGTATCATTTGTTTCGATATTTGCTATTTGTTTCTGTCTTCTTTTGAATTTCAATTGACACTGTTAGCCATAGCCGCTCCTGGCTACCGCTCCGGTGCCTGTCTTCCTCTCCTCGTCCGCCTATTTCGGTTCAGCTTGCAGCTTGCTCAGCCACTCTGGTCGAGACATGCACACCATCAGATAACCTTAAATGTCTGCAGAAATTTGTCCGTTATCTGTTATCACTGTCTTGAAATGCTTGGTTAGCATCTTGAGATCTCGCTCGTTCAGTTCTTGTGCTAAAATCTGCTGGTATCTTGCTGATGATTGCGTATGGAGGGAGACATATCTCAACTCCTGTTTCCTTCCACTCCTCCCTGTGATAGATCTGAACGACAACAACTTGTCATTGTGCGTATTTGACATGGAACTCCAGGCATGTTACCATCACCATGGTGTTTGACACACATGAGCTACTATTGGGTGTCCGCCAGCGATCCTTCCACTTCACTTCGCCTAGCATCTATCGGCCACGTTCCTGGCCACAACAATTTTGAATGAACTAAGTCAGAGAAACTCGGGATGTGGCCCACTCAGAATTGTCAACAAACAAAATTGATCGCCTGTTGGATACCATTTTGGGCGTGCACATTGTACAGCTCTTGCTTGGTCTGTTTACGAATCAAAACGTCGATCAATTTTGTTTGTTGACAACTCTGGGCCCACTACGTACTCCTGACGATGCTTTGCCGCATTGCTGCCCCCAACCTGCTCACCTCCCACCTTCCCTATTGAATCAACCTTGAGAATCGTGTCCAGACGATCGAGGTAAGTCCTCCGCCTAAGTCTTTTTGTGATAATCAGAGCCAGTACAGATTTGGTTTGCTCACAAAACCCCAGTTATGGATATCGATCCTGGTCCTAGCCCAAAAGCGCCCGCACCAACGGGCCAAACGATTTCAGGACCACAGGGTTGAGAAGCCGTCCGAATTCTCGAGAAGGTGCGCCGCACTAGAACTGATGTGCCGCGTGAGCGCGCGCAGGCAATAGGCTATGTGAAGGACCTGCAAGCTCCTGAACAATCGTCCACGTACTGGTGCTCTACCACTGTGAAGTTACCTGATGGAGTCTACAACAACCTCGGGCAACTGCGTAAAGATTTGCGTTCAGTCCTTTTGGCTTGTTTAGTGGTGCAGGGTATTCCCCTACAGTTGTTCAACGAAATGTTGCCCTTGTGGTGTCTACCGAAGAGGTATGTATACGTACTCATAAAATCGTCGTAAATGTGTCCATTATTGAAAATGAGCAGTCTTGACCAGCAGAATGAGTGGCATCTTCTCCTCGAAGATTCAGTCACTGTTCCGACGTCCATACTCCAAAACATTATCAATCTGGCACAGGTCACCCCAAACAACAAGTCAAACAAGGGAAAGGAAGCTGAGTTCAAAAGGACTATCGCTTCAGTCTACTACGTTCGTGAGTTCGTCCTCTCTGCTGTCGAAGCTCGCAAGGTCTCTGAGATCATGAACCTCGATGGTTACTACATGAATCGAAACCTGTATGTCTGGTGGGAAATGGTTATAGCGATGCAAAACCCTGCAACGATTACTCTGAGATACTGTGTTCAGACCATTAACAACCCATGGAAGCGGCATTCAAGCCTTGTACTCGTCATCGCTTAGGTCTTTTCTTGGCCGGTCTAATGCTACTGCAGTCACGCATTGCCAACATGTCGTGACCGCTGCCAAGGTATTTGAGGTCTTGATGCAAGATCATACAAAAATACGCCTCAGAATCGGCAAGACACGACAGAACAGGTGCTTATTGCACCGTTTGGTGATGGCGTCCTAAACACTGAGCAGGATGGAAAGGACTTTATCACCCTTAGTAGTGACGATAAGATGGTCTTCGATACGCTCGAGACTGCCACATATAACCTGCTCAGTTCATTGACAGCTTGTTCAGAGCTTTCTATGAGAAACCTGGGCAAGTATGCGGATGCTGTTGCGAATTATGTTGCTCAAAATGAGACTACCCGCAAAGGCTACAGGTCCATGCACGAGTTCACTAGGACAGCCCAGGATATGCTAGTGCGACAAGGTGCCTTTCAGGAGCTTCCAGATATATCTGCTCTCGTGATCTCCCTTAGTTCTGATCTTAGCGACAACCACGAGGGAGACGAGAAGCCGTTCTTTGAGGCTGTCGGTCATATTGCGGATGTCATGACAGCACTGATCAATCACTTCGGTTACTGGGAGGATCTGTTGACCCCGTACAACGGGGATCTCACCGGGCGTCTGGCAGCGCGCCCTCTATAGCCTTTTGTTGACTACTTTGCGTGGTTTGTCAAGCATAGGAACAATCACTCAGCTATTAGTCGGTTTACTGCTTGTTATACGCAGGTTCTGAAGCCGTGTGCTGTTCTAACGTAAGGAGGCATGGTACACTTTCCAATCTTAGTGATAAATTACCATATGCTTGCTAACTTAAACGTAGCCTGCTTAGGCGGCCACGAAGAACTTCGCATCATTCGAAGCCAAGGAACCTGTCAACTTCAGATCCAGCAAACGCGGAGCGCCGTGGCGGTGACGCAATTTTTTTTTTTTTTTTTTTTTTTTTTGGCTCAACAACGTGCTTATTCGACCTCGAATCGCTGCATTCAACCGCATCGACGGCACTGCCAACGGCCAAGAGCTTGTTCTTATCCCATATTATCACCCTGGCATGCTCTGTCACCCCGGTATCTTGATAGACAAAGCTAAAGGCTAGATTGCCATGGTCGTCGCTCTCACATGGGATGCCATGGGCAAGCCGATATCTCTCCATCAGAACAAGCCGGTCCCTTACGCGAACGGTTACAGGCTGAAATTTCGAGGATTTAATTGCGTACTTGTTGGCTAAACTAGACGTCAAACACCCTTTCGGACAAGTGTTTGCGCGCCCCAAGTCTGGGTGCGCAATCACGTCGAAAGCCGACGAAGAAGCTAGGCGAGCACGAAACCTGAACGAGGACCTCGTGAAGCCCAACAAGGGGATTCTGGAGGCGAAGATTGGACGCGATCAGAGAGACAGAAGGGAAAAGAATATTGTGATTGCCGCAGGCTTAGCTGGCCCATTCAAGCTGGACATCCGAGCAAAGCCTTCAGTGGGACTTGGCGTACGGCAAGTTCACGAGCTCCGCTGGACAGAAATTGGTGGGCAACAGCAATCCCTTGAACCTGTTTGTTTCCCGAGCAACACTATCCCAGAATTATTGGACTCTGAGAAACGCTTTCTGGTCTAGTAAGCCATTACAAAACCTTTGCAGTTAGCAGCACGAGTGCTAACATACAGTAGTACTGCTACCGGGCTTGATATTCGCAACCATGTTAATGTCTCTATGGGAGATCGAGGATGTATGCCTAACGAGCATGGCAATCCAAAGCTGAGACGCTTTCTATTGTCAGCCTTGTTCTTGTGTTGCAGACCCAAGCAAACAGAGACCAACTTTTGGTTCATTGGGAGCACATCACAGGCCAGTCTGTGAACCAGGTGATTGGTCCCACCATTGGTGTCGTCAGCTCTGAGAATCTTTCATCAAACGAGCCTTACCTCCCTAAACGTTTCTTCGCTGATCTCGACACTAAAAGCAGTCTTCCTATCGTTCCAACCACGTCAGGCGTGCTGCGGGCAAGGTGGCTCCAGACACATGTTGAAGAAGTCAGAAACCGCCGCTCTGCCCAACCTGGCGATGTACTCTGGCTTCTGGATCGGTTCCTCGCTGATATCTACCCCAATGGGAGTGAAATTGATCTTTGCCCGGGATCCTTACATGTGAACTCGGTATACAACAAGATCAAGGCTTTCTGTACAAAAAGCAGCCTACAAGCATCATCCACACTGGCGGACCTTGCTTGCTCTTGCCAATATGACAGAGATGGATCTATACGAGCGCCACATCCCAGCCACTTACCTGATATTGGCCACTCAAGTCCTATGTCAACCATTCTACAGCGGCAATGTCAGGAACAAGGGCAAGTTCAAAGGCGTTGGGTCTGGAATCGATCGACAAGTCATGAAAGTCGGGACAACGTGTCCTGCTGGGGTCATCGCCGTATTCGACAATCTGCCATGGACTCAAGACGTCACAAACGAGAGCGACCAGGCTGCTGAGGAGCTGTCCGATGACGATCATGATTGGATCGAGACTCAGCAGAAGACTTCAACCCGTGATAAAAGCAAGGCTAAAGCTTCATATGTATCCGACATTGGGGGTAGGCCCTCTGCTCCTGAACGCAAGGGCACGATTGAGGGCCAGCTCATGATAAGGGTCCTGAAGACGAAGACGAGATGCTCCTGGATCTGCCGATAAACCAGAATACAAAGAAGGCAGCTGAGAATGACGACACGATGCTCTTCGATCCAATACCGGCGATCGAAGGACGCAAGAAGGCCAAGCCTCGTCGCTGCAGCGCCAAAAACAAAGATATCGACATCGGCTCCGCTGACTCCAGCTCTTTTGGCGTCGGACCTGCCGCTTCAGCAAGTACCAGCCTCCGAAATTGAAAGCTCCGACCCAGCACACGGCCGCGATGTCTACCGAGTTTGTTAAATTACGAGTTCCCGTGTTTCTCGCATGCAGTGGTTTGTGTCTTATTTTTGTTTCTGGGGGGGAAAGTTGTTTGTAGGGTGGCGAGCAGCAGCACGAACTTTGATGAAATGAGCAGCATGAAGATGCCTAGGCGCACATCTTTTAGAGAATTGATAAGGGTCAGTGCTGCAGTGCATCAAATAGGTCCAGCCTATCAGGCGAAGAGCAGTAATGCCGACCGTAGTAAAAAGCGCAGCAAACATCTCCCGAGTAGGCGGAGGATGGCGCAAAAGAGATCGACGCAGCAAAAACGAAAAAAAGGGCCTGGCCGGGATTCGAACCCGGGGCCTGTCACAATCAACGATACCGAAGATATCTGGGCATAGGACCCCTGATGAATTGTTATTATACGATCCTGAATTGTCGTGACTGGATCTAACTTACGAAGCGACAATCATACCACTGGTTGGTTGTTAGGGAGTGAGTTGCATTGACTGATGCTTGTTGAGCGTACCTAGACCACCAGGCCGGTCTGAACTCTCGTCCGCCTTGAGAGATATTGATGCAGACGATTTGAAATAATACGAAGATATAGTAGATTCATCACTTGCTGCTTTTTAGCTAGCCTACCCCGCCGTTCATCGTTCGTAGGCGGAGAGATGGCACCTAGTGCCCCACTGAACATCAAGGGTCCAAAGGAAGCAGGATCAAACAGCATGATGACTAGGTGCTAGTAGTTCCTTTTCCAACTTGCTCATGTTGCGGATCGCACGGCCGTTGCTTTGCGTGACTGATTCTGCGTTTGTGTAAGCTAAGCCCTAAGACGGCCCCTGCCCAGCCTCGTTCCTGACACCGACACTGCCCCGCTGCCAGACCTGATTGAGCAGACTTTGCGAACGCTGCCGTAACACTCCCGCGGGAGCAGCCTCGCGTATCAATCGGCTGCCGCGGGAGCTTGCGCTCGATCCTGATTGTGCAAACATTCAGCTGTTGAGCCGCCTGTTATCACTCTGAAGACCACATGACGACAGTCCTCCACCAGTCGCACTTCATCGGGATCCAGCCTGATCGAGTGTCGTGATTGGCAACTTCTTATCGCAACCGCATTCGTCATGCTTGAATGAGGCGAGCGGTGCTCGGGCGGAGAGCCGATCTCCAGGCACAGCACCCGCGGGAAGGCACAAGCATTCCCAACCTTACTCACGGCAGCCAGATGAAATGATGCGATTCGCGAGAAACCCTTGTGGCATTGTACGTGCGCAAGGTCGACGGAAGTGATCGCCGTGCACACCGACTTTGTTGCGCGTTGCTGCAGTGCGCTGGGCAACGTGTGCCAGCAGACACAATGCCAGACCTGCCAAACCGAACCAGCCAGAGTCTCGCAAGTCTCGCATATGGCCGCGTGAGACTCAGGTGTTCTGAATGCATCGATCGTGCTTTCAGACAGCAACGAAAGTGCGGGGTGCCATCTTTAGCTGTAGAGTGGATCATTACCATTGGCCCGGGTGCAGCAGTAAGCCCATTCCAGCGTAGACGGGCGGTTTCAGCGGGCCCAAGCTCCCTGCGCATCCATGTTGAGGACCAACTCGCATGCTGTGTCCAAGAGTGCAGATCACACCAATTGCTGCTGCGCGTTTTATGAACGTTTAGTGCGAGTGAAACGCAATTCCTATCTCACGCCATCAGAGGAAGGAGCCAGGGAAGGCTAGGGTTCCGAGGTGACGCTCAAAAACCCGAGGTCCCCTCCCCTCGTCACTGCTCGATCCACCACTCCTCCTTTCCTCCGAGTTCACTTGATAAGAAGCTTCCGAGCCTCGCCAAGCTGCACCTGTTCGAAGTGCGCAACATTCCAGCCATCCGGTACTACTACAACTTATAACCTCTACTTAAATACTGAGCTTATCTGCTCCTGCCACACCTCCTACTCTTCTTCCTCCACCTTGCTCTCAAATCAACACCCCAACCACAACATCATGTCTGGCCCACGTCTTCTCCGCACTCAAGGCCCTCGCCTTCTTGACGCCCAGGGCCCTCGTCTCCTTAAGACAGAAGGCCCACGTCTACTCTGCACTGCTGAGGGTCCACGCTTGCTCAAGACCCAGACCCAGACCCGTAGTATCCACACTGAGGGTCCCCGCCTTCTCCGCACACAGGGGCCACGCCTCCTCAAGACGGAAGGCCCTCGTCTTCTCAAGACACAAGGACCCCGTCTGCTCAAGACCCAGAGCCGCAGCCTGCACATGACCGGAGCGACCAGCTCCTCGTCGCTCCTTACTTCGGACAAGCCGACGTTTGGCTCTTTGGGCCCAAAGCTGCCCTCATCTGAAGCTGCGGCCTGGACCCACGAGACTGGCAATGTCATGCGTCACTTCAACACAAGTCGGAGCTTGAAGGCTGTCAACGATACCTCCACCATCGACTTCATGTACGTCCCGGACTTTGACCCGGATGCGCAGACCACACCCACCCAGATCCGTGTGCCCATCATTCTGTCGACTGCCACGTCTTCAGCGACACAGGCTGCTGCCGCCGAGGCTGAACAGCCGGTACTTCTGCCCACTGCTTGATACGAGAGCTTTGGACTGATCAAGCAGGTCATGCAACCGACCATCCACACTGTCGCTGCCGACGGCACGCACATCCACGCCCCGTCCGCCATGTCTGATATGACTGAGGGCAACCACATCGACTTCCAGGGCATGGCTGCGCAGGTTGCTACCAAACTGCAGAAGCCTGTCGAGGAAGTCGAGGGTATGGCCAGACAGATCTGGAAAGGTTTCGTCGACGATGTATTCGGCCCTAAGCATGGCGGTGCCCCGAAGGTCTGAGGTCATGGTTCAGTGATGCTGATGGCAAGGTGACGTAGGGTTACGTCTACCAAGTTTCGGAGTATACATTATGAATTTCGGTGGTGGAACAATTAGGTCCGCAAGAGCTTGAAGTGCTCGAGCTCACGAGACATGGATACTATCTATTTTAATCCTTTATTCGATCTAAATTACTTGCTTGTCTCTCCAAACAGTCTTGAACCAGTGTTCGTAGCCTCACTCGCTCCAGACCTATTCCCACCTTAGACGACTCTTGAGGCCATTTGAAAGCAACTGAACTAATTCATGGAGAAGGTCTTGGTCGAATGAGGTTACTCTACCTCATGATTGACCTCGATGGTTACATTATTAATGCGTATCGTAATACGTTCGGCTCTATTAGCTGTGCCGCCAAAGTCCTGCTTGTTCAGCATGTGGGACATAGTCAGTGAACACTCTGCCTCGGTGTTGAGATACCACTCTATGGACACCGATATGGTTGTGTGATGCGATCAACGGTCGATGTTCGGTCGACCTTGCGAGAACTGCTTTCTTGTTGGATGTGAGACAGTAACTGCACGTAGATGCGACGCCATCCACTGACCCGAGAAGGGGAAGCGACGAAAGTTCTGGGCAATTGCCTTGTGTGCTCTTCGCGTCTGCTGCAGCCCGGTCTACAAGATGATGCAGGAACCTGGATGCCGCCGTAGTCGTCGCACGCAGCGACAATCGTCCGAAATGAACACGATCGGATCCTCAGAGTGGGCTGGTGCGCAACTGCAGTATGATAGTAGCGATGAGTAAAAGATGGCATTAGTGACGTACCCCTCACGGTCTAGCGTGGTCGAAGCTTCACCTCGACAAGGCTTCCTCGGCTCTCCCATAGCAATCGCCACCTTGCGTGTAAGGCTTCCCAGCTCCGACTATTTTGATCGTTCATGCCATCCTAGAGGTCCGCAGTCGTTGTTAGCTCGATAATCTCACATTGCGACGACCAAGTCCTTTACTGCCGTGTTGCCGCTCACATGTGTACGACGCCTCGATCAGGTGTCATAACTGAGTGACGAAGACCGCGTAAGACTTCTTGCGGTTTCACAATAGCTGCTCGCATGCCTCGGTCGCAATATCAAACCATTGCCGTTGAGGTTGCTAAATATACCTTACGCATCCGTGCCTATTGATTCAGAGGCAACAGGACATGCACGCAGAGCAGGTGGCTGAGCAGAAGGTTGCACTAACTGCATCCGGCACTATTGCGCGTGTCTTCCACTTCATATACAAAATTGCCAGCGGTGTCAGAAAGCTCTCTACATCTCGATCCAACGTTCCAAGTCCTTGCTCACTAGGCCCGAGCTAAAAGCTTTTCGTTGCGCCTGTCACTCGCTCACCTTGTTCCAGGTTCCTAGTTCACAGCCTCACTCGGCTCGCTCGGCCCATCGAACACCTCCAGAGCCGCAATTACGATCTTCAGTTTCCGAGTCGAAGAACAACAGAATCCCTGCTAAATCGAGGCGGAGAAGAACGTTGAACGTTTTGCTCTAACAGCGTGAGACGTTCCCGGCTTCTTGTCTCGGTTGAGCTTCATATTTTTGCACCATTCTGCACAACACAAATCTCACATTACTCATCGATATGCCTTCAACACCATGCTGCAGGACCTGCGATCATCGCAATCACGCCGTTCGCACTTCGCAATCAGCGCCTTCGCTTGTCGATTTGTGCCTTGTTGCACTTACCTTCAAGGAGGATATCTCACACCATACGAGAGCTTACGCCGCTTTGAACACCTTTCTGAATGACATCATTGATGCAGCCGACTCTTCATCACACCCTTCAGCATTCACATCATGGTCTCCATGTTTGTTAGATCCCAGGACCGCCTTGGTTATCACGACAGCGAGTGAGACGTGTTCACACGCAACATCGCCCATCTACAATGAGATTCTTACTTGTCTCGTATGCCAGCCAAGCATACACCACATCTATCTAGACTACTCTATTCTATCACTCGCTGCATCATCATCGGAGCAGATGATACCTTGCGAGATCATGGCGCTGAAAGCACCTACTTCCGGTATCGCCGCAGCAATCGGCAAGCACTTTGGTTGGGAGCCTAAGCGCTCGTCTCTGTCCTCGCATATGCAGATTACAGCATCAGCAGCTTTCAGTCGACCAGGCGATCTGATCAAGGACTTTTGGGCATGGGCGGAGCTACCCCATGATGGCTCGGTATCGCGCTCCAGCTCCCTTGGATCAAGCAGTACACACTTACCACCAACACTAATGAGCACGAACTCCGATGAGAAGAACATGTCGCTTTATTTTCCTGAAGACGAGGATGAGGATTGGCATAAGACGGACGACGAGTCTTTGATCATGATATTCCAATGGCACGACCATGCAGCTGCAGATCGATTCAAACACCCTCTTCAAAAAAGTTACGGACCCAACGGCGAAGCGGTCAGGAGTGAATTATGGGACGAGCAAGTTGCACACCCAGTACGACACTTCCAAGGGCTTGGTGCTAGATTGGACTTGTACAAACTTGAACTCAGAGCTGTTGAGCCGCGGATTCAGTCGAGAGTGCGGGCAAGCTCGAAATCTGCGGGCAGGGACAGGAGTGGAAGTAAGCGCTTGAGCATGATGGCGGTAGGGCTGGGAGAGAGAGTCAGTGGGATATGGAGAGGATGATCAGGGGAGTCGAGAGACACACTCGTCAGGCACAAGGGCTTGAAGATGCCACATTCGGGTTGTCAGTATTCAGGAACCCGTTCAGCTTGGGGCTCTGCGATGGTCTAGAACTTGGCTTTGACTGCAATATGTGCGATGTGCAAAAGGAGCCGGGCATTGTCAGCTGGGACAAGATGAACACTTTACATGAAAAGGATAGGAGCACTCGTTCCCTACGTACATATTCGGGCCTTCACAGCATGGACGGGAAGAAGTCCGATCCAAGGTGTGTCAATGACGCCTGCATATCTTAGACATATACTCTCGGTGATCGCAAAAGGATCGCCACCACTAATACAATAAATCGCATGTAAAGATGATATTTTGTTGTCCGGTAGTCACCAGCCAATGTGCAATACGGACTTGAGCATGTGTTGCAAAGTGGAAGACGGAACTCCGGATCAGATCAATAGCATGTAATGACCGAGTACAACCTCATATTTCTCCACTGAGTATTGATCTGATGATTCTCAGCAAACGTGCTCACCTAGCAGTCGTCAAAGAGCCTTTCGTCCGCAAGCACTCCCACAAGGAGTAGATTTCCATAGCCTCAATGTTCGTCAAGACACAGCCACACGGAACACGCCACATGTGTCACAGCTGGTCTGATTGGCTCAAAGCCCACCCCTGTGCCGGCCTACGTGGACTCACCGAAACACAGCCTCCAATCCAATGCTCTCCCTCCGTCTCCAGATCCTTAAAATTTTAAACAAACCTGGTACACAAGTGGAAAAAGCGTGATGTTGATACCGCTAGGCCGTTCAGATGGCGGCTCTCGACGCAACTCTTGGACCTTGATGGATCATGGCAGCTGGACGGCGTGGCTCATGCTGCAACGACAACATGCATTAGGTACCGAACTGTCAGGCGCGTAGTCCCGGGTCGATGATGACTCGGTCCGTTTCGAGGTCCGCATGTCAGGGCTCGGTGAAGGTATAAGGTATTGAGAGGGACTGTCAGGTTGACCGACGCGTACATCGACGACCATGGCGGCTGCAGAGTATTACTCGGGCGCGTGCATGGAGTTTGTGCCAAAGCATTTACTTTCGCCAACTGTGTTGCAGAGAGCGCAGACGGAGCTGCTTGGGAAGAGAACAGACAATGTCGAGGTCGCGCAGGGCCGGATCATGTGGCTACCTTCGGTAGAGGGTTTGCCTGAGCGCGCAGTGAGGAGGGCGCATGGAAAAGGTGTTGTCGAAGACGGTATCTACAACCATCCAGTGGTTGTCGTATCAAGGCCACTAGACGATGAGCGAGTTGTACATTTCCACCTTGTAAGCTGACCGCTAGGACAGTATGATCTACACTGACTTATTCTAGATTACGTCTCTGCATGGTAAGAAACTCGACCAACTCTACCCCAAGTCGAATGAATTTCACACTAGTCGACGCTCCTGGTATCTGCCAATCTCACCCAGTCCGGATCACCCTGACGCACATTCGAAGAAGGCAAAGAAACGCTTCCCAACGCTCGCGCTGGCTGACGGCGCCACTCTGCGATGGGACTCGTATGTCAACATCCGACATGTTTACAAGATCGACTGGACCCTGTTGAAACCATACGTAAACCTCAACACTCCAGGAACATCATACTTTCGACTTGACTGGGAGTCTACAGTCCGCATGATCGCCAAGGGGAAGATCCTCACACTATACGAGCCTAGTGCGCAGGTTCTAGTTCCGGAAATACAAAAAGCACGCACGGCACCGACAACACGTACATCGAATGACTCGGCTTCGTATATGGTGCGCGACATGCGCAGGCTGAGCCCTTCGGAATCTGAAGACGAGAGTACTGCTCTACCGGCAGCTTCTCGAACCTCTCGTACTCATGGGTTGACTTTTTGGACGTCAAACGACCGGCGTACAGATCCGCTGCCGGAAGAGCTTCCAAATATCAGGAAAAAGCCATCATTTCTAGACCATCTTCGCAAGAAGCTGTTCAGACGCGGCAGAAAGCTTCGATGACCGTGTAGACAACAAGATCATGCCCGTTTCAAGGAAGAGATTTCCACTTGCCACCGGTGTCAATCCACAGCAAACTGTGCTTCACGTGCTGTGAATACGCTGATTTCGGTTCTGCTACGTTCGAATCATTGACACCGTTCTGAAGTGTGTGTAGAAGTGCTCCATGGTCCTCCAAAACCGTGGGCTGCGCCAGAGCATTACGGACGAAGACCCAGAGAGACTCGTTTTCGGACCTTACTCTGCTGGCGTACTGCAAGACCTTATCCACAATTTTATCACGCTCCCCGACAGGATCGAGTCGTGCGAGCAGGAAGAGGAGGAACGACCAGCCTGAGATATCGCTAGGATGCTTAAAACACCAGGCACACACTTTGTCGGAGAATGCAGATACGATCCCGTCGACCGGAAAAGGTGCATCCATTTCGTTGGCAACAAGGGCGAGAGCATACACTAGTCGACGACCATATTGCCACGCGTAATAGTTACCCGGATGCCGGTCTCCAGACCTGCATACGGAATTGAGTGCACCGGATACGATCGCAGCGATTTGTTTCCCTGACGCATTTCTCATTTCCAGAGGAGTTATCAGTCGTAGCAGCCACAATCGATGATGCCATAGAGTTGGCGATTTGGTCTGTCGGTGCAGTGGGGAAGTCAAGATGCTATCGATGAAACAGAGCTCTGTGTGTACACCTTGCCGGAACTTGAGCAGGTCACCTGTATCCCACAGTGCAAGCATTCTGCGCTTGCGGAAGTTCGCGGCCGTTAGGTGTTCTGGGTCAAACAAGAGCATGGTTTTGGTTGCTTGGAGAGCCTGACATGTGAGTCAGCAAGGCTGATGAAAATTTCGTGGACACGGCTGCCAGCATTACATCCTGCCTCTAGCTTGTTGTACCTTTGGATCAACTTGACTGTTGGTTTTATTGTCGAAGAAGGCCTGCCGCGCTGCCAGAAAAGCAAAGGCAAGCGATTTCTTCTGTATTCCCAAGCTTGAGCCATCTTGCATCAAGACTCCGTCTGGAGGCAGAATTGCAGGAGGCAGAATTTCAATCTCGATAACTTCGTCCTCATGCTCTTCGAAGTAGCGGCTCAAAGACTCGTATATGTGCTGTTGTTGCTCACGCAAGGAAAGATTGCTATCCATTTTGAAAGCCTCAGAGGCAGTTATTTCCACAATGTGCGTAGGATCGTTCTATATATATTGTTTTAGGAATGTTATCTGTCTAGACCCCGGGCACATGCAAGGAAAGAGCTAGGCGTGGCGGGCCTGCCCGCGCTACCTACCAATTCCACTGGCACTGATGACATAACGTGGCCCCTCCACCTTCAACACCAAACACAGAAGTATGTGCTGAGGCTACTCCACGCAACGAAACCCCAGATATTCGCAGCCATGCCGTCTCTTCTGTTGGTAGTCTTCACACTGCAGTTCGTTCTCCATTTGGTCAATACTGTAGGAGCAAGCACTGTCGATGAGCTGGTAAGGCTCCTGTCCTGCTCTCGAAGTACCATGATGTGCTGACACTCCACTAGCTATGGGTTCTTTACAACAAGCTACCTACACCGACCTCAGGATGTGCGCAAAGATGCGAGGCACTCAAGAAAGAGATCGTGCAGCTGAAGCGTGAACTTGGAAACACGTCGGCGCAAGACAACTTTGGCAAATGGGCGAAGCTCGATCGACAGCACAACAAAGCCGTGGCTGAGTACCAGAAGCTGGGTACGTACTACATCGCGACTCTTGATCACACTTTCGGTACTGACAAGACATGAACAGATGGTTCTCTGCGCACTCACCAAACGACCTTCAATTCCGCCGTCAAGACCTTGCGCTTCCTGGGTACACAAGGCCTCCGCTTCGTCCTACAATTCTGGTTTGCTAAGTCGCCCATGTTCTGGCTGCCGGCCGGCTGGGTGCCATATTATGTGGAATGGATCTTGAGCTTCCCGCGCGCACCTTTGGGCAGCATCAGCATTCAGGTGTGGACTGCTGCTTGCGCAGCCATCATTGCGCTGGCATCGGAGGCGCTCGCAGCCATTTGGGTGCTTGCAACCAAGAAGCCTACCCCAACAGCGAAGCAACAAGAGAAAGAGCCTATGGCCTTCAAGGCAGACCAACAGCCTGCGTCAGACGCTGGAGGAAAGAAGGAGCTCTAGCTGGTGGGCAGGGAGCTTTCACGCCATGGCGTAAGCATCACAGCAACATAGAAATTTAAAAACATGTCATATCATGAGAATGTCTCCCAATGCTTTAGACGCAAAGTCGTCCTGGCTTTCGCTCAGACACTGCAACACGAGTGGGATGACCTTGGCAGGTCGTTGGGCTCGCTATAGGCTACAAATTGAACTCGTGATCGTGGAGAGTATCATATCGCCGAGTCTTCGAAAGAGCCAATCTACATGACAAAAGCGCAGAGATAGCTGACATGAAGCTGCTCGTTGCTGGTGTGATTGCGAATTGTTTCGCTGGTGTTTGATGAGATGCGCAGAAAGCAGAACGAAGAAAAATGTAGCTCGGCCGGCTTCCTACGCGGGCCGACCATGCCGCCGGCGCGCTCAGACACTTTTGTTGACTGCCCGTCGAGTCCGATGTGAAGCCAGCAACATTCAGCCTCGTAGTTAGTTCTAAGACAAGAACTGTTATCTGGACAGTGTATGATAATACAAGATTGGTTCAAAGCATGTACAGGTCATCCGAAATGAGCTGCTTCCTACACCTCCACGCCGACGCCTTGCACAACTAATCGGTCCTACACATCGTCCCTGCTGATTGGCTTACTCTTCCGCCATCGCCCACAGCCAGCAACGCTGGCGAACGGTCATTGGTCGCCTGCTCCCTATTATTGCGCCAGATTTGCCCTTCGATGCCGCAGTGTTCGATGGATTTTGAGGCCTAACTGAGCGCGCCTGCCGTTAAAGGAAGGTTAAAGGGGCAAAGGGCGCGTTGATGGCGTGCCTGTGCCTCCAACTTGCGTCTTCAGTTGGAGGGCAAAGGGCAAGACGGCTGACATGCGAGATAAGCTTGTGTCATGGGCGCTTTGTTTGGTGCGGGATCGTGGATGCTCTCCTAGAAGGCCTGCTACCAGCGCCAGAGCGATTTCATACATTTTAGGACTACCGGTACTTCAGCTTCAAGTCTAGACTAGGCACCACAACCTGCCTAACCCGACTCTTCGGAGATCTATTGAGACCAAGATGTGGTCTTATCCGAACTCAATCTAAGCTGCCTATCGGCATCGAGACGGGGTTACCTTAGCGCCCTCACTATGCGAAAAGTCGTATGCTCTCCACTGCCCAAGTTCTTGAACCATTGAGATGAAACTTAGGAAGACAGAACATAATCTTTCCTTCAGATCGACGGCCTACACGTCTTCATCACAGGTGCTGCGGAGGGGCATCGGTAGCACAATTGTGCAAGAATTCCTAAAGCAAGGATGCAAGATATCAGCGCAGGACCTGAAGCCGAATCGTTTGGCTTCTACTGCCAATTCAAATCTGCACTTCCTGCAGGGCGACATCAGCCACGAGACGTCTATATCTGGCTCCTTTGAAGAAGTTGTTAAAGTATTTGGCCGATACATATCCTTTGCACCAACGCCGGTATCACGGACGAATCTAAAGACTATTCAATATGGAACATGCCGACTGAATTGTGGGATCGTACATACGCTGTAAACGTTCGAGGCACCTACCTGACGATCAAGCACTTCCTTAAGAGCATCGGATCTTGTCAGACTCGTACAGGGAAAGAGCTGGATAACGTCAGTATCATAGTGACTGGGTCAGAGTGTGGTGTCTTTGGCCAGGCTGGGCATGTAGAGCACGCACCCGGCAAAGTTGGGCTATAGTATGGCCTCGTCAAAACTGTCAAGAATGATATTGTCAGATTGAACGGCATGGCAAGGATCAAGGCTGTAGCACCAGTATGGGTGGACACCAAGTTGATCGAGGGCCGGCTGGACGATCCAAAAGAGATGTGGCGAGAGGCACAAGCTAAGTACGTGTCTCTGCCTGCACAGCGATGAACCACGTGCTGACATGCAACAGTGTCCCACTAAAGAAGGTTGCACAACCAACAGACGTTGCAAGAGCAGCAGTGTTTCTATCTTCTCACCGAGCGGCCGGGAATATCTTGGGACAATGCATCTCAGTAGAGGGCGGGACGAGGGCAGGATTGTGTGGTCTGAAGAGGACATTACGCAATCACAGAAGCCAATATCAGCAGCCGCAACATCACTGTCCAGTGGATCTCTACCAACAGAATCATCCGGTGCTCAGAGCACACTATTGCTGCCCATTACCCGGTCTCGACCGAAGATTAGAATTCTGCTTTCTGCCAACTTCGATGCCGTATCCGGTTGGCTGGGCACAGGTCAACGTCCGGACAACAATCTTGCGGATTACAGCTCGGGCTTTTTCTCTGCACACGTCGGCGTGCATCGACTTCTAAGGCTATTCAAGAAGCTTGAGGTCCAGGACAAGGTTACATGGTTTGTACCGATACACTCGGCAGAAAACATTCCATAAGAGTTTGCGAATATCATGGACAGTGGCACAGAGATTGGTCTCTATGGCTATTGTCACGAAGGCGCGCCTTAGTTGACTATCGCCCAAGAACGCGAAGTGCTCGAGCACTGCATCACACTTTGCCAAAAACTCAACGGCCGCAGACCGGTTGGATACCGCTCCCCACTGTACCAATTACGTGAGTCAACCGTAGAACTGCTAGAGGAATTCTCCTTTCTCTATAACTCCTCACTTTCGCATCACGATAGCAAACCATACTATCTTCCCAATCTTCCGCCTACCAAAGCACCCACATACGAAGCTGAAGCGTCGGCAAAAGACTGGATGAAACCTCTTTTAAAGCCGTCGCCTCCAACATTGAAGACGCTCATCAAGATTCCCTCAAATTGGTACGCCGAGGACATGACGCCAATGCAATTCTGGCCACACTCTCCGAATTCCCAAGGATTTGTCGATGCTCGTGTTGTGGAGAACATGTGGAAGGACAGATTCGAGTGGATCAGAACCGAGGTGGATTGTATGAGCGAATCTGATGTCATGGTGTTCCCTTTGGTGCTGCATCCTGACATGAGCGGTATGGCTCATGTGATTGGTATGATTGAGAGGATCATTACCTATCTAAAGGGCTGGGGAATGAAGTGGAGTTCTATACATTCGAAGCTGTTGCGAAAGAGTGGAAGAGGAAGAACCCGGTTGTCTGATAAAGTGGCTAGAACTGTGCAGCTCAAGATCCGGTTGGGCGGATATTCACGGACAGCCCTATCAGCGAGGCAGTAGTTTGCGAGACAGCAAACCCTGGGTGTAGAGCGCAATTCGCGTTTAGTCATACTGCGGTTAGACTATAACCGGAGCAAACTCAATATATATCCTCAGCACTTTGTTCAGCGAATCTGCTTGATGATTTGGATGCCTCTTCTCGTGTGCTCTTGCGCAACACCATCTCATTATTACCCACGTGCAAACCACTCCCTCCCACTTTTCAAAGAACATTTCTCCGCAGCCAATTTATCACATCGCTCACGCAGTCTTGCAGAATGGCAACCAAACAACCCTCTCTAGAGCCACGGATCACGCCCATCAAGCATAACGATTTCGATGAGTGGGAGCGGCTCTTCAAACTATACATCGACTTCTACAAGTCCTCACTTCCAGAGATACAGTATCGCAAGACATTCGATCGAATTCTTGATCATCAAAAAGATTTGTACTGTCTTGTACTGCGAGATACGAGTGATCCTAAGAAGTTGTACGGACTCGCGCACTACTTTCCTATGCAGACGCCGTGGGCCGAGGAGCAACTCATGCACTTGAACGGTATGCAGACAAGCTCCCATGACGACCAGCAACCCTGAATATACATCAAGAGTGAAGGCTAACGGTTTGCAAGGCCTCTACATCGACCATGAACTCCGAGGCAAGGGTTATGGGAGGAAGATTATTCAGGCGGTGGCAAAAGAAGCCCAGACTCAGGGATGCACGCGTCTGCAGTGGACTACACAACATGGAAACCCAGCGAGGAAGCTATACGATGAGCTGGCAACCTGTGAATTTGTGCAATATCGCATGAACTTGAAAGATTTGTAAACGAAAGGCGAAGCGAGAAGAGCAATGAAGAACCTCGCTGTTAGCGCTCGGACATCGACCCCACCTTCCCAACCTCTCTAATGATGCTCTTCCCAACCTCCAAAACAGTTCGCAATGCCTGGACTTGGTCGTCACTGTACTCGAAATGATGAAAGCTGCTGCTCACAATGCCAACGTCGCGCCCGCAACGCCCACAACCGCCGCCTTGACCTTCGCAGATCCCAGCAGCGTGTACGTGTATGGCACGCTCGCGAGCGTACCAACCGGCGCCTCGTTTGTGCCAATGCCTAGATCAACATCCCTCACAACAGCGTACCCGTTTTTCGCAAAGATACAATCGTTCGTGTTCTCAAAGACGCTAGACTCGATGAGCAATTGAGCACCAGCACGCGTTCGGACGGCATCGTCCATTTGGTTCCAGTAGTTGTTGAAGATATGACCTGTACCAATGCGGAACATGGGTCCACGGCTGGCGATGTTGAAGAAGTGGTTGTTAGCGTATGTTACCCGCAGATGGCCGCCATCCTCGGCTTGGTTGTTGTCGGAGTGGCCGACTAGAGAGCCTTTCCAATGGTCATGCAAATAGCTGTTGGAGATGGTGACAAAGTCCTGCATTGATCTGTCAGCTTGAACCAAGTACGGTTCTTTAGGGATCCATACCGAAGCTCGGGTCACATCGACAAGTCCATCGTAAAAGTCCTTGTCATGATCTCTGTCGGCACTCAGGTCTACGTGGTCCACCCACACATTTGTAGAGCGGAAGATTGTAATCGCATCCTCGAAAGTCGATGGCACTTTCTGGTGGATCGTATTTCTGATGATAACGTTGGTTGCGTTAACAATCGAAAGGCCAATACCAATGATTTCTATAACTCGTTAGAGATGGTTTATATAAACACGATAGACAGGACTCACTGCCAGAGCGGCCTATGATCGACTTGTTGCTCCCGACGTACACCCTCTTCGCACCCGAGATGGTACCAGAAACCACTACAATGCGAGGATCGTTTCCTGTGACAGCATTCTCTAAAGCTTCGAGCGTTGATACGATGACGGTGGGTCCGCCTTGACCTCCGGAAGTACTACAGGTCCTGAGTGACTGTGTTCAACGGTTGCAAGTCGTATGGGCTTACCCGGCACCTAGAGTACAGTAGCCGACTGTGCAAACGTCGGTCAGTGAGGCAGCAGCTACCGCACCAAGCTGACTGGCCAGACACACAAGGAGCGAAGCGAGACCGTGCATGTTTGTTCCAGAATGAACTGCAAAGAGGGTTGATGTATATTGAATCTTGTCAAGCTCATCCAAGACTTTATAAGCATTTCTAGCATTTTGTAACGCGATTTTTACCTGCGTGCTTTACCCAGACTGAGCAGTTCTTCCGGGCGCCAAGTCCTTGGCTACTATGTGGTGCGCAAAGGTTGTTGCTACAAAGCTCGATGTGGAATCTCAGATCTGGTATTTGGGAAGTTGTGGTTGCCAAGCGATGTCATTGGCGGAGTAACTCGAGAGGTAATATGGGAGCCAAACGCGTTGGAACCGAACACCACGAACAAGTGCGAAAGCCGACAATGGTGCACGTGGAGATGCGTTACGAGTTTTCCGACAGGAGAAAGTACCCGAGTGAGCCAGTGAAAGCTATCTGTGTTCTCTACACCCGGAAATACTATGATAGGCTAGAAAGAGACAGTGCTGTAAGTTAAGATCACCAAATCTTCAAGTATGCGTGTACGAACGGTACAGAGCCCCATTGGCCTGTGGTCTATCTTCGGACGTTGCACTCTAATCACGAAACCCACGTTGACCCTCTCTGTGGCCTTCTCTATACAGCTCTACGAAACAAGTGTCTCTACACAGCAATTTATTCCTCGGGATGCACTACCGCTTGACATGGGGGTTATGCTGATTCCAGACGAAGACATGACCCAGTCCTCCGTCTGGGCCGGGCTCTTTATCATGTCATTTCTTGCTGGACTGGATCTCTGCTCCTCCATTGACTTCCTCCTTCTGAAGCCCTATCACTTAAGCACCCGCGCATGTCCAATCTCCTTGACCCAGAATGTATGCGTCACCTTCTCGCCAGTGATCTGGAATCAGTCCCATTCATTATCCTTGAAGAGGACGCCGCTCGGATGCCGTTGGCTTGATACGCAGCCTCGAGGGTTGGACAGTGCGCTCGGGCTCAACAGACTGATTGGATAGTGACACGGTTGGATGGCGGAAGGCCGACTTCATGATGATGGAGATTATGGGTTTGGTGGGTTGCCAAAGACTGGCGGAGTGCTTTGCGTGGACACCCATTTTTGATGGTACGAAGCCGGTAGGAGGGAGAGATGATCGGGCTTTCATCTCTGACGGTATGTAGATGGCGTCGTAAGGACTTCCCGAAGCGTTCTTGAGCACCGAAAAGTCAAGTTGTCTGTAGCTGCTTGGTTATGTGAGCTGTGTCCGATGAGCTAGTAGTGGTTGCTGAGAGCGCGATGTTACATAACATTAGAACTTCGATTAGGAGACTAGTGAAAGACCGAGGGTGTTACATTGTCAAGTCACACTCCTACGCAATTTGCATATTCGGCCTCTCACACGTGCTGTCTGCCGAAGCTCGGTTCTCGTTTTCACAGAGTTGAGCTGTAGAAGACTATAATGTATTAGGAAAAATGTCCTGGTGGAAGCTGAGCCCCGATGCAGCGGCTTGGGACTTCTAACACTCTTACAGTTCGCTGGAGCTACAATGTACGGCATCCTTGTACACGATCACAGGTAATCAGCCTGTCAGCCAAGGAACGTGAGCCGCATTTACCGATGACAGTCATTGAATGAAATGAACTGTAAGGATTGACTGTCAATAGAGAAAAGAGGAAAAGATTAGTCGCTGAAAAACAATCGGCATATTGGAGCTTGAATAAACATGGACTGGCTGTGAAGCAGTGAGACTAGGGGCTGAGTGAGAGTGAAGTCAGAAAGAAGAGCTTAGAGGGGGTAAGCAAGATGATCCGAAGTCCTGTATGGTCTTGCGAAGTATGTGAGCAATCGTACACGTTGTGGAGGCATCGCAGGGGAGGCTTAGTGTACGTCGTAATCGTTTCGGTCGTTTTCATGGCGCATCACGCCAAAGTGTCTGAGTACCCCAACACATCACAACAAGACTCCAGCTTTTGCACTTTTTGGATTGTTCCATTGACCAGCCGACCTATACATATCTCATGACGCCGTCATCGTGTTCCGGTTCGGCCGGTATGTAAGCCGCGTCACTGAAAGGTCGTGACTATTTCCACCCCAGTAATGGGAATATGCACCGTTGATCCGTGTTGAGCACCCCCGAGAAAGGCAAATGGCGAAAGAAAGGGCGAAAGAAGGCGCTTAGTCGAAGAGACCAAAGCCCATGTCGTCGTCTGACTCCTCCTTCTCTGTAGTAATTTGTCAGTTTCTGACTTGCAAACGTCGAGTGCGTGCGGTGTAGCGTACCCTCAGCCTTCTCCTCAGCGGGCGCGGCCTCAGCAGCGGCGTCAC
The DNA here is from genome assembly GCF_004011695.2 of Ascochyta rabiei. Taxonomy (NCBI): domain Eukaryota; kingdom Fungi; phylum Ascomycota; class Dothideomycetes; order Pleosporales; family Didymellaceae; genus Ascochyta; species Ascochyta rabiei. Next base: position 333,696 of record NC_082416.1, read on the forward strand.
CACCAGCGGCAGCGCCGCCAGCAGCAGCACCAGCAGCGGGCGCGCCGCCGCCGGAGCCGACGTTCAGGAGCAGGTCCTTGACGTCCTTGCCCTCAAGAGCCTGTCCATTGTATCAGAAAAGGTATCCCATGTCTTCTTTCACCCGCGAATGCGCACCTTGGCGAACAGGGTTGTCCAGATGGGCTCGACCTCCTCGATCTTTGCGGCCTTGATCAGGGACTGGAGCTTGTCGGCCTGGAAGAATTAGCACCTGCGCTCTCATCGCGATGTTCAAGTCCACTTCAGGAATCGTACAGTGATGTCGACACCGTCATCAGCGAGGATGAGGGCTGCGTAGGATGTGGCGAGCTCGGAGGTAGACATTGCGACGGTGGTTATCGTGTGAAGGATAGGTGTCGGTCGAGGTGTTGCAGTTCGCGATACTCGTGGATTTCGATGGGCTGTGTGAGATTAGGGTCTCGCTAAACAGAAGGTGCCTTTACCGCTTTGGTGCTAGAGTGAAAGGGACTGTGCTCGTGCACGTGATCAAGTGACGTATCAGCTCCCCCACCATGGATTCAACTTGGCTGCCGAATCGGTCCACTGGCACATTGTATATCTGAACGCAGCAGACCACTTCGTCCCAGATTATCCCTGCCCTGTTGTTCGAAGAACTGCTCTGCTGCTGCCCATTGACGTTTGTAACGCACAATGACAGACTCCCCACTACCGAGGATCCCGCTGGACCCGAAAGAGCAGCCCATCCTCGACAAGCTGCAGGCGATACGCACGCAGCTCGAGTTGCTGAAACGCGACCGATCGACATATGTTAGGAGCCAGGATGTCCTCCAACTCTACGATCAAGTCATCGAACAGGTGATGATCCTTAACGAGATTCGGGTAACGAAGCGCCTCGAACAGAACAAGGGTACGCCTACTGGCCGGACTTTTGGCGGTGCAGTCGCTCATATGATACGACAGTCGATTACATGCTAGACGATTGTTTTCAGCTTATATCACTGGCATACATGACAATAGGGAAGAACCATGAGCCGCCAGCTGTGTAAGTTGCCACTCTTGCCGCCACCGTCAACGAATCTACTGACCACGTGCTGCAGCTACTCTTACGTCTCCACAGCAAAGGTACCCATAACTTGACACTCGTTCCATTTTACAGTTACTGACTCGACAAAGCGACTGCTGGATCATCTCAAGGAAGCAATGTTCTACTCGCCCAAGGATCTGGACGGTATTGGTGGCCACCTGAAAGAGTGTCGGCGCTATGTTGACAGGGGCTCGGAGGAGTATAGCCCTCATCTCTTGACTTTGCTCGACGCTCGCATCAAGGTGTGCGAAGAGACAATAGCAGCACTGCGACTGAACCTATCAGACCTAACGCCAGAGTTGACGCCGAAATGGGACAAACTCGTGTCCTTGCTTCGTTCGTTGGCAGGCTGTAACGCAAGGTCGAAATTCCCCAACGAAGAGGTTGATGCGTATGCGAAGGAGCTTTACGAACTTGAAGAAGAACTTAGGAAGGACGGAATTGTGGCGTATGAGAGCACTGGTTCGACGGAGGACAAGCTCATTGAGATGGCCAAGAAGATGCAGTTAAATGACGCACAATCAGAAACGCCACCAACAGCCACAACATTGATTTCGCAACTCCTTCGAAGAAACCTTCTGTGGGTAGCTTTGATCAAGGAAAAGTCAGCGCTCCGGATCCACCTGGCAAAATCCGCGGCTAACAGTCGAACAGGCAAGGGCGAATCAATCCTGCTTTCCAAGACGTGTACGATAAGCTTCTGTCCATCCGAAACAAGCTGGAGAAGCTCTCGCTCACACAAGCATGGTCTTTACGCGAAACGGACCTTTGGGACTTTCAGCGGCAATTGGACCGTGTAGACGAATCTCGAGTTGATGGCAACTTCTTCGATGCACTTGGCAGGCCCGCCGAAATCTACGAACAGAGGGTAAATTTCGATATCAGCGCTGAACATACACTGTGCCTAACAAGTGCCTAGACACTCCTCTATCTTCTGCGCAAGAGCTACGCTATCATCTACCAACTGCTTCTGACTTCCGAGCCTGTTTCCGAAGCTCTTCTACCGATTTACAACCAATTGACGACCCTGAGAAAATGCTTGCTTGAGGTCAAGAAGCTTGGCGGGGTCTCTTCGCCACGGGAGCTGTACCCATACAGCATGAAGGTACTTGAGTCGTGCAATTCTATCTTTGAATGCCATACTGATGAAAACGTGTAGCTCAACTCCATTGACAACATGCGCATCGACGGAAAGTTCATGGTCGGCGATGAGATCCCAGACGGGCAAGGGAGCGTTACCCAACTCTTGGAGGAGTGTTTCGATCTGGCTTACGAACTGAGGAACGATGCGGAGGACAGCAGCTCGGCAGAAGCAGAAGCAACGCCACAAAGCGAGACTCCCAGCGAGCCTGTTGTCGCGGAGTCATGATTTTTTGATCGTCCTTGTTTGGTGGCGTTTGGTCAAATTCGGATCATTGGCAGCCCGACGTCAATGCGTTAATACTGGAGTGGACTGAGGGGGTGCTCGGTGGCTTTTCGCGCTCTGTGTTAATGTTTTGTACATGTATTCGCGTATTCAACGCTCAATCGAACTGTATCTGGTTGAACATTTCAAGCTCTTCTTCGGGCGGCGGGGTGATGGGAGCATCTGCGTCCTTGAACGTGAGGTAACTCCCGTATGATATACCTTTTGTTTTCTTGTTAAAGAATGATGCGTCGATCTTGATCATCCACTTACAGAGCTCCTGGCCAACGGGAATGTCGCGTAACGCTCTGTACGTGATGATCAAGCGTTCTGGGTCTCGGTCCCACACAATGTTTTGGTCTTGGGCGGAATGATTGAACATGGAGCCCAAGCCCAGTATTACGGCCTGGGCCACTTGCTTATCACCATTGGAGTCTACGACCGGCCAGTTGCTATTTTGCACGTGAGCAAACATGTTGCAAGCGAGCGATCTAGAAATCCGCTTACTATGTGTAGTGGTACAAAGAAGTGTGTTCGATGTGGGTCTTGTTCTCATCCAGCCCCAGAATTAAGACCGGACAGACATCGATTACAGTTTTTGCGGGAATTGTCTTGGTTGCATACACTCCTCGACCTGCATACAGTCAGCCCATCCGGCTCGTCCAAGTTGGCAGATGTTGCGATTGACCTTTGGGTGTATCCACTTTGATGTACAGATCTGGACAGCGCTGTAAAGGAACATCGGATTTACTCGATGGCGTAGCCATACTGTATAGATAGGAAGAAGCATTTCTCTCCTCAAGAGCGGCTTGAAAAGTTTTGAGCGAGCCGTGCCAAAATTTAGCACTTGCACAGTGGGCTCGATCCGTCCTCCCGAGCAACGCGCGCGGGAATGCCCCACATCCTTCGGCACCCAGCTCCCGCACCTGATCTTCGACCTGGAAGCGTTGCAGATATGGCTCACCAGCGCAACCAGCCCTCGATGGGCGACTCGCTCAAGACACCTCATTCGGTGAGCCTAAAGGTGCTGAGGTAGGTTCTGCCCAGAGCCTGGTTCGAAGCAAAGCTGACTGTACCCCTACAGATTGTCACGTCCATCGCTCGCAACACAGTACCCGCTGCCGAACTCGCAGGAGCTTGGAATCTCGCCCAAAGCCTCGCTCGCATATCCATCCGACCATAACACGGCCGACAGGTTCATTCTCAGTCCGGCTCTGAGCCTCCCCGAGGCTTTTGGCAGCGCCTATGTCGGCGAAACGTTCTCGTGTACGCTATGCGCCAACAACGAACTGCTTCCCTCGGACAACACCAAAGCAATCAGTGGCGTGAGGATACAAGGCGACATGCAGACTCCGTCGAACCCCACAGGCGCGCCTTTGGACCTCGCCGGTGCCGACGGCGAGCTTGACGGCGACATGTCTCCCGCGCCCGGCGAGTCACTGCAGCGCATACTGAGATTCGAGCTGAAGGAAGAAGGCAACCATGTCCTGGCGGTCACAGTCACATACACAGAAACACTGCTTGGAGAGGGCAGGGCTTCCGGTGGCCGAGTGCGAACATTCCGGAAGCTATACCAGTTTGTTGCGCAGCAGCTACTGAGCGTGCGCACCAAAGCTGGGGGGCTGAGCCAGAGAGACGGCGTGTCCAGATACCTCCTGGAAGCACAGTTGGAGAATATGGGCGAGGCTGCTGTATGCTTGGAGGTACGTCTACCAGCTACGCAATTTTGTTTACAAACGTTCGACTGCACGCGTCTCCGCAAGCTTCATCAAACTCAAACACCTCCCCTGCAACCGCATAATGGTTACCATCTATTGCAACACTAGCCCCTTGATGATGCATGCACGATTTTCGCGCATCATGCATGCGGGCCCGGTGTTTCTCGAAGAGCCCGTCCCATCCCTCCACCACCGTCAACCAGAAACCTGGGTGTACAGGCGTGCGCGACTGACACACGACAGGCAGTCAGCGTGAATCCAAAGCCGCCCCTGAAATCGACATCTCTGAACTGGGACATGCCTGCTCCAGGATCTGACCAAGCCAACGCCCCTATACTAACGCCTCGCGATGTCATACAAGTAGCTTTCCTTCTCGAGCAGCCAGACGTCGATGAGTCGCGTGACGATGCCTCAACGGCAGCAGGTGGCGGCAAGAAGGTTCTCGGACAGCTGGCCATTCAGTGGCGGAGCCCACTGGGCGACCGAGGATCTTTGAGCACCGGTTGGCTGACGAGCCGACGATGAGGCTACGATAGAGTTTGGCAAACCTTACCCTATTCTCCGGCAGAGTGTTTGGCTTTGGCACCTGCAGCGCCCCCCAACTCGTTGGGTCTGTCGGTGCTACCTGAGTGCCGAGTTGTTCGGAGGCGTCTCCGGATGTCTCCTCCACGCTTGATTGGAGAAGGCTGAGGCGATTCTCGGTAACGGACCGAGCGAGACGACGATGCACAGATACGCTGGATGCAAAGCTACTGAGATAGCAGGCTTGAAGACTGGTGCCTGGATTTCATTGGGCGCCTCGGAAGCGAGGTTGCAAGACCATCGAAGCTGTCATCCGGCGAGGTCAATTTACTCCAGACATGGCAGAAGGGTATGCAAACATGAGTTTGAAGTCGCGAACGTGTGCTCGGGTGTACAAGAGGCCTGTGTGTGCCTCCAACACACGCTGTACGTTGCGATCAAGATTGAATCGAAATCCTCAGGGTTCTCCCATGCGCATCGTGCGGATCTTGTCCCTTCGCTGCCGTACTTTGTACCTAGCTGGAGCCTGATTGCGGAGGACGGGTGGCCCCTCGCCTATCCACACTGCCAGACGGAGTGAGCCAAGCAAATGCCCTGACGGCAACAATCTACACACAGCACTACACTCCAAGCACTCTACTTGCCGCGCAAACCTGCAGTGCGCCCCCAAGAAGTTGCAACCACGTACCCTGTGCGCGAGTCGCAGGGCCCCCTCCATAGGTAGCCAGGTCGGCGACACAGATCTGCCACTTCCCCGCTAATCCGCCTCGGAGGCTGAATCCCACTGCAGTTGCGTCGCTCGGCAAGGTACCCCAGAGTTTGGCGCGTTTGCGCGGTGGGGCATCTTGGTGCGACGGCAGGGGGACGGCAAAAATCTCCCCAGTCCCACGTTGAGTGCGCGGCATTGCTGGCGCAATTTTGCGACTTTTTAAGATTGCAAGATGTGAACCGTTGAAGGGTCTTGCGAGGGTCCTGGGTGAGATCGTCGCGGGCTGTGATGAAAAGTGGGATGGCCGAGGTGACCTAGTGGCGCAGGACATTGGCGACGACGACGATGGTGATGAGGACGAGCCAGGTGGGTTCGAATGGAAAGAAAATTGGGGACAGGATCAAGTGGTTGATTGGACGCTTGTCATGTACCTATGGGCCTGCTGTCAATTGATCCCAGACTGTACCATCAGTGATCAGTGGTTACGGACTTGTCTCTGCATTATCGAATCTGACATGAGTATGTTTTGATCGTTGCCAGGCCCTGACGCTGACCACGTTCACATTACTCTCTTGCAGATTCGGAGACATGCGTCCGCAAATTGTCACGAGCTGCCTACTCGGGTTGCCTGTCTGTATATGCGCTGGGCATTGTGCCTGAATGAGACGTTGAAAATGCCACATGCAGGGGGGTGGAACCACATTCGTATTACACGCACATTAGCCACGGTGATCCTCCTCTAGATTACGAGTCTCCTACCAACGATTGCGTTCCCAGGCTGATAGGCAGTCGACGGTCACGCACCGGCTTGAAAAGTATGCATGTGCGCCGCTTGTGCTGTGCGCAACGGTTGCAGGAGGCGACTTGCATTGTGTCAGCGGCAGGACGCAGGTTGACATTTGGCAGATGGTACTGTGCACCGTTGACGTTGCACGCAGTGGTGGTTTGGCTGGGCTCCTATGGGCAAGGTAGCAGGCGCTCTACAGCTGAAACAAGAGGCGCTGATGCTGGCAGTGGGATGATTGCGTGTAGATATGGCCGTTGGACATTATCCGTAGTTGGCATTCAGTCGACGAAGCAGGGATTGGCGGGTACTGACTGGAGCATCCTTGTTCGCCCTCACGTTCACGTCCACACTCAGGACCACGTGTGGAGGATCGCCAAACGCAAGTCAGGAGAGAGCGCAGAAGCTGTCCTGAGCTGGGAGCCAAAACGGGCTCCGAAGCATTTGGCGCGTCTGCCTGCCTGGCTACTCGCGTTTGTTGGTGGCGTGGTGGCTTCGTCGCTCGCTGGTCGTCGCTCGTCGCCCGCTGGAGTGCACGCCAAAGATAGCCGCGGTTGCGCATCCTTAGCCCCTGAGCCAAACACGCGTCCCAGATAGGCAAGGGCCGGCCAAGCGATTTCCAAATGCGTGCCGTGTCGCCAGCACCCCTGCCGTCCAAGCGTCTGCACCTCCTGCCGGCGAGCGGTCAACACCGCGTGCCCCAACCACAGGGCAGCAGAACGGATGCTTTGTCCGTGGAGAGCCAGCGCCCGCCGACGCGTCGCTCCAGGGCGTGCTCAGTGGCTCACGACGTCGGCGCTGGCGTGCCTGGCGCTCGTCCGCGTTCGTGGACTGGGTGGACTCGCAGCCAGGGTAGGGCCAGGTCTGACAGGCCACTGAGCGTCAGAGGAGCGGGAGGTGTCGCGCGCCAGGCCCAACGCGTCACAGCCACGGCACGATAAGGTCGCGGATGGTGTGGGTCCCAGAGGCATTGCAGGGGATCTGGGCAAGCAGCTTGGAGCCCTCATTTGTATGGCCTGTGACCGGCCGAGAAGCCCACACGGACAAGGACCCTCTTCTTCTTGCTACTGCTGCTGCTGCTGCTGCTGCTACTGCTGCTACCGCTGCTGCTGCTACCGCTGCTACGGCTGCGTTGCTGCGTCTGTTGCGTCTCGCTGCATCATCCACTTGCTTTGTTCATTGGTTCACTCGGAGCCACTCTCCTCTGCTGCCCGCCCAACGCCCTGCAAACGCTCCACAACACACGCCTTTCACCCACGCACTCGCCCCGGCCCCGCGTGCACCTGCCCTCACCGCACTCGCTTCTGGCTAACCCCCCCGTCCTCGTTGTGCTTTGCGCGTACGCAGCCGGCGCCCGTGCAACCGCTTTCTCCCTCTGCCACGGTCGCACAATCTCAAGCCTTCCCGTGCACGCCGTCTGCGCTTCATTACACAAACAAACCGTTGGAGCTGGCGTCCAATCCCCAATGACCTGACGCCGCGGCCACTCTCGACGCCCTACAGCCTGCCACCGCGCGCTCGACACTCTTTTGGCACTCGCTTTTCTTTTTTGGATCTCCCATGCCCTGTTAGCCGCCCGACATGGCTCCCCTTTCTTCCGCCGAGGGCTCCTCCGCCCCGCTCGCCGACTACTTCTTCATATCTGGTATCGAGAGCTCGCAGGTCTACGACGAGCGCCTCCAGCCGAGCGGCGTCGTCTCCCCGCTTGCGTCCCCACCAGTCGATGAGACGATCGAAGAGGACCGCGCCCTCGAGACCGATTCGATTCGCCCAACATCACAGGACGGCCTGCCCAATGGCGGCAGCACCCACCGGCGGTCCGGACAGCGCATGAGCGAGCACCGCCAATCAATCGGCACCATCACTGGCATCGACAGCAAACCAACGGTGACAGCCAGCAACCGCAGCAGCGCTACCATCAAAGGCCTGAACCTTGGCGGGCCCGGCCTTAGTGATGTCGACTTTGAGAATGCGCTGCGCAAGTTCGCCTCGGAGCGAGACACCTTCCTGGAGGAGATACAGTTCAGCGCAGGAGTCACGCAGCAGAGCCGCCAAACGCCCACGAGGCCACGCCCAAGACCCCCACGCGTCTCACAGGCACCGAGCGTTAGCGCAGAAGATGGGATCGCGAACCTGCGCTCAGGCGTAGGGAGCATTCGAAGGCGCCTGTCGACCATGCAGAGCAGTCTGAAAAGGCAGCCTTCGACAGCACGTCAGTGTGAGTCTCGTCTCGAGAAGCTTCGTGACACCAGCCGTGTGCAGACAAGGATTACTTGCTTTTTGGCCGACCAATACTGACATCCTTGCAGCCTCAATACGAACGTCCAAGCGCATGTCAGGCTACAATTCGGTGATTCCAGCGCCGCAACCGTTCAATCCAGAGCCCAACATGCACCCGCTCTTGCGCCGCTATGAGCCCGTGCTACTGGACCGCTATCCGCCCAGGAACATGGTCGAGGAGCTCAAGCGACGAAATCCCTTCCCGGACTATGTGCCCATGTTCGCTTTCCCAGATGATGTCAGCGTGGTTTCCTCTGACGAGCGACCGAAGACGCAATGGCATGGTTTCGCCATGACCAATGGCGACAGCTCCAAGCTCTACGGTATCACCATGGTTGTCTGGTTGCCACTGAACGCCACTGCAGCAGAAGGACTCGAGCGTCAGTGTGAAGAATGGAGAAGAAATCATATGAATACAGAAGAGAGGGAACTGGCAAGCAGCCTAGGTGAACGTCTCGCACTGGAACGGGCGAAATTGTCGCAGCTCTTGGCTAAGCTGCCAACCGTCCAGCCGGACTCCGATGAACGAGACAATCTAGATGACGAGATAGGCGCAGTGGAAGAGAAGATCCAGCTCATGACAGACCTTCTTCGACCAGTGAGGCACGGTGCAGCATCGAAGATCGAGGGGCTGACCGACGGAGAGACCGGCCTTTGGATTCCACGTGCTTACGGTGTGATGGGGAGGGAGGCCAGTCTCACGCCACTGTGGAAAGAATGGCTAAAGGCGATTGTCGTCCCCATGACAAACGGTGCTGTCCTGCGTGTTCCTCCAAGCTCACCACGAGTGGGCATGTGGCAACCACTCGAACGATACGTTGTCAACCTCTGCGCAGAGGCTCTTAGTCCGATTACCTCCATCACTCAGGTTGAGCTGGCTGTACGTGAGCTTCGAATGTACGCCCGTAAAGAAGCTCTGAACGAAATTCCTGGATCTCGCAACATCGACCTCTACGCCCTCTTCCGTTGTCTGTCGATACCGAACATCGTCACGCTCTTTGAGTACGTCCTCTCCGAGGCAAGGATCATCCTTCTTTCATCTCACACAGCTATGCTCCACCTCGCAAGCATGGCCATCACAAACCTCATCTACCCGTTTCAGTGGTGCGGCGTCTTCATTCCCGTCTTGCCAGCCCGTCTTGTGCAAACAATCGAGGCACCGTGCCCGTACATCGTAGGCATTGAGCGACGATACGAACCTACCGACTACCCAGATGACGACTTTGTGCTAGTTGATCTGGACCAGAACTCGATCGTGTCGAACGGACCTCCGCCCCCGCCTCTGCCTCGCCAGCAGCGCCGAAAGCTCACCTCTCTCCTTCAGCACTCGGCACCGCACCATATGCGCTACGGTGTTCCCACTGGACCTCCAGCTTATGCTGTGGAAGCATTTCCATATGACACCTTCTGTTCAGAGAATCCAGGTATCTTTACGCCTAAAGCACACGCATCGACCGTACAGACCTACGTCGGTCTCAACTCCACATCGTTTGGCTCTGTTACAGGACCAGCCAGCGGACGTCCACTAATCTACAACGCATTTTTGCAATCAGGTGCCCATAGTCGTGGCAGCGACAGGCCCTCCACATCCTCCACGGTCAGGACCTTCTCGAACTCACCACCTTCACCGAAGGTTTCTCCTGTGTCGACGGTCTTTCCACCTATGCCTAGCACTCCAATTTCCCGTAGTGATTCAGGCTACGCGCTGCAGGCGAACCTGCGCGAGAAGCGCTCAGCCCATTTCGACGCTCAGTCGCGGCGTAGTTCTTCGGTAAGTTCAATGACTCGGCTTCTTACTCGAGTAGTTTGTTGACAAATATGGTTAGTTTGGGTTCGAAAAGGTACCACAGACGAGGAGGCCCAGCCAACCGATGCTGGGCCATGCGCCGAGCGCTTCAACATCTTCGTTGAGTCAGGAGTTGCGCGCGGGATCTTCTTACGCGCCGTCGGTGTACGCTCAATCCACGCTGGCAGCGTCGACGATCATGCCTGGCATGGCGATGCAGCCCGTGCGCAGTACGGCGAGTGTGCAGTGGCAGGAAGGCCATTGTCTGCAGTGGAGGCCGCACGAAGACAAGGCTACCTGCTCCATCTGTGAGGAAAAGTCGGATGAAGGGCTGTATCGATGCTCTGGTAAGTTTCAGATCACACCCTAATATAGCTCCTGTCTGACCCCGCACAGGATGCACCACCCATGCTCACGCAAGGTGCGCCCCTTCAATCTGCATTGTCTGCCCTGCGGCTTTTCGACCCGATCAAGTGCGCGCATCGTTTGTGCGATGTTTTGCCAGCCTGCTGTACACTTACCGCCGCTACCTTGTACCGGCGACTGGCGACCGCAAGAAGTCCGGCATGCACTACCAGTTCAAGATGGATGAGTTTATGAAGAACCAGCCAGCCGAGAACGTGCAGTATCTGACTACTCTGCAACAAACCCAAGCTTTGAACGAGTTCATCCATGAACGCGAGAGCATCTCCGGCGAGGATCCTAAGATCAAGCTCTTTGACGAAGTCATTCTCGCAAAGAAGAACCGCGGCGCATCTTCATACTTTTACAAAATCAAGGCCGACTTTCTCTCCGACACCAGCGACCATCTTTGGCGCACCGCACATGCCAGCCCTCCAACTTCTCGTTTCCCTGGGGATTATCGAGCTGTTGTCAGCCGAGGCAAGTCGTCTTTAAACGTTCACGATCGACATCTGCTGACTTCCCTCAGTCCCCGCTAAGCTTGACATTACACTCATGAAAGAACCGCGCGTCATCCAAGGCGTGCCTCGACCTCAAAACGCGAAAGCACGACGAAAGCCGATCCCCTCTATGCTCTCAAACGGCTTCCCTGCATCATGAGCACCGCTCGAACCTCACGCTTTTCCGGCGACAATCCCACTCAACACGGACGCTTACGCCGCCTCCTCACCACTATCACTCTTGTTCCTTTTCTGTTTGTGCTTGTACTATATCAGCGATGGAGTTCTGGGCGCACCGGCCACCCATTGTGGTAGCCTGCATTGGCTTGGGTTGATTTCTGGACAAATCAATCTGCAAATCATCTGCATCTACAGTGGCTGGATGGGACCTCTGGGGTCTTTAAAATCTTCCCGTCACATACTGGGCCAAGGAAAAACGGAGGCTTGCTCGAACGCACGATATCACTTGTAATGCATCTTTTCGACTCACTCGCTTTGGCGTCCGCTTGTAATACGCGGGCTTGCTTTTTTCCGTAGTATCCTGAGCTTGTAGATGAAGGGGTCATTTGGCCTGAGATAGAGTCTTGTCGTTGTTGGATACCACAATGCACCACACGTCTCAATCGCTTACTGCTTCCCTGCCTTGTTTGATGGGCTTGAGCTTATTTCGCACTTTACGACCCTCATGCAGGAACACCAATTATATCCTTGTTCCGCTGCGGTTCCTGACTAACATATTAGCGCCCGAAACGGTAAGCGCTGATCTGCTTGGCATGGGGATGCCACGGCCCCTATCACGCCTCTTCGCTCTCTCAAGCCCAACCACAAGCCAGACTTCTACAGTCGTCATTCCTTACCTATCGCTTTCTGTCGTCGCTCTTTAGCTTAATATTCTTATACGCTCATTACCGCTATCTAACCCCAGTTCCTACGAGACCAATCGAACCGTTCCGACCGTCCAAACAAGCCATAAATACCGTCGACATGCTCGCCAAGTCCGTTTTCGCCGCTACCATGTTCGCGCTCGCCCAGTTCGCTGTCGCTTCGCCTCCGGGTTGTCTCCTTGGTGCCGTCAATGAGTACGCCAACCCTGCGGATATGAAGTCCGTCTGCAAGGACAAGGATGCTGCCACAAAGATTGCCAGCGCCTGCGGCGACGACACAAAGGCGGCCCTGAGTGCGTTCGCAGAGGTCTGCGCCGACCAGGGCGTCAAAGTTGGTATGTACACCCAATCCACACCGGAGCGAAAGGTCGTGAAGCACATGGAGAACAGAGGCTAACCGTTGCACAGCGACTGACGCCCCTACCTCGACTTCCGGCAGCAGCATCAAGCCCAGTGGCACTGGCGCATCTGCTTCTGCCTCTGGCACAGGTTCGATCATCGTTTCTCCCTCGGGCAACGCGACTCTGGCTACCGCGACTGGCGCAGCACCCACGCCTACCAGCGCCACTGGCACATCCACCACTGGCCCTCCCGAGTCCACTGGTGCCGCGGGGAAGCTTGAAGTTAGCCTCGTTGCGGCTTTTGCCGGCCTGATGGCAATTGCTTTGTAGTGAGGATGGAGGAGTATTGTGGATAGAGAAAGGTCAGGAACCCAGAGGAAGACATGGGAAGGATCTGAAAGACATAATTGTACATGCAGGATACCATAGATCATCACAATCAAGCTTTGAGACTCGCTATTGGTCTCTTTGAGTGGCACTCTACATGCACGTCATGGAAGGAAGACCACTTATCGTGATCGCGTTCAGCTCTTGAGTCTAGGAAGAAACACGCCGGAATGGTTTTACTACCATCTCCCACCCAGCAAAGGCAGTACCCACAAACACCCCCCAAACCTGGCACTACTTCCCAAGCCCACCTAGAGTAGAACACACCCTCCAGCATCCAGAATCCAGCGCCCCGAAAACTGACCCGCACCAGCAAGCCGCCCCAAGTATCGATCTCGCCCAACTCCACTCCCGACTAACTAAACATAAGTATATATATTTCACCACCCACTACACTTTCATCCAATCACCAGGACAGATGGGTAAGCTCACACAACACCACCAAGCGTCTGCAACAGTTCACTAACAATTCTACAGCCGAGCGGTTAAGGCGCTAGCTTCAGGTGCTAGTAGAGTAATCTGCGTGGGTTCGAATCCCACTCTGTTCACCATTTCTTTTTTGCTTTTTTCCTTCTCCCCCCCCTTTTTTTTTCTGCTTTGTCTTTTTGGTGTGCACTGTGCACAGTGTGCAGAAGGGAAGTGATGTACGTGTTGCAGTACAAGGATAGTGGTTCCATAGGGCCGTCGTTCTTCATGCCTGGCTGGCTACAAGGATACGAAGCAGATTTTACTTGTACATTGTGGCTTTGCTGTCTTGTGACAGGTGAAGAAGCTGTTGCTGGGATGATGCTTTTTCGCTACTCTTTCTTGTCTGGCTTGCTGCGAGAGTACGGTGTAAGATTGCTGCGAAAGGAATATCTTCCATTGTCACTCCACCCAATGCTAATGGTATCAAAGTCTATGAGCGCGCCCGTGACGCAAAAACGCCGAACATACCAATACTGCACACGTCCAACGTGCAAGCTCAGTGCTTTGTGCGCTCAACCTGCAGCTTGACGAGCTTGTCCATGTTCCTCAGCCACTTGTCCGCAAAGCCACGGTCTGTGAACCGCTCTGCAGACTTGCGCGCCCGCTGTCTCATGGCCAATGTTTCCTTCGGTGATAACGTCAACGCCTTGCGGAAGCCCTCGGCATACTCGTCTGCGGTAGTCGCATGGAAACCTAGACACGTCAATCATGAATCGAATCCAAACCATGCAGATAAGACTTACCGGTAGGCTTGCCATCCACTTCAACGACAATGTCCAGCTTCGGGCCCCCAGAGTCGTTCACAACCGAGATCAAACCTGCGGCCTGGTACTCGACGACGCCAATGCCAAAGTGCTCGTTCCACATGCCGTTGACACCAACACTGGCTCTGCCCATCCATTCCAGCATCTGCGGCCATGGCGCATCGCAGAGAAACTCGACGTTCTCCTTCATATGGAGCTCGTGAGCCAACAGCCGCAACTTGTACACGCTCTTTTCGTCGAGGGAATCGCGGACGGAGCCAATAAGGATAAGCTGTGGTTTCTCGTTGGGGTATGCTGGAAGTTTGGGGTCCGAACGCAGGAAACTGGAAAAAGCCTCGAGGATGAGCTGGTGGTTCTTCTCCGGTCGGAACTGTGCAATGTAGAGGATGTACGGGCCGCGCTTCTTCTCGCTGGCTTGAGAGACTTCGACTGCTTCTGTCACCTCCTCAACTGCGACCGGGGGGAAGACTACGTCGATGTCGTTCCCGGCCGTATGGTTGCGCTTGTTGCGAGAAGGGCCCCAAAGCGAGCTGACATGGGCCTGGGTCCAGGTAGAGTTGGTCATGACCACATCGATGGTGCCGCCAATCTTGCTGTAAAGCTGTGCGAACAGCTGCCAGTACTTCTGCTTAGCCGCGCCTCGGTATCCCTTCCCAGCACCAGCGTTGACGCCCTGGCCACCCGCGTGCAAAGAGTCCAGCATGTCGGTGGAGATGGTGGGATAGTGGACGTAGGCGCCCGTGGGCACGTCTGGAAAAAAGAGCGAGGAGAGCGCAAGGGCAAAAGCATAGCCCATGGTGTCGACGAAGATGTCTGGAACAAGCAGAGCAAAGGCGTCATAGGCCATGACCAGCGAGCCCAAGGACTGACCAAGCAGGGTGAAGCGCGGCCATGTGCTGGCGAGCACCCAGTGGCGCGTGGTGAGGTAAAGGAAGTGGACCGTGGGTGGGTGGAGGTGGATGTTGAAGCGGTCCTCGACGCGCTTGAGGATTGCGGCCTTGTCGACATCGTGGTCGCCGGTGTAGACTACACAGACGGCCTTGGGCCAGCGCTTTTGTGTCGCGCGGACGGCTGCCCAGAGAACTCGTTCACCGCCGCCGCCGGCGTTACTGGAATCTTGGTCAACAACAGTCGGTTGGCAGTAGAGTGAGCGGGCTACCAAAATGGGTGGAAGAAGCCCACGAAGCCCTCCCAGTGCTTGTCTGCCTTGCTGCTGCCCGCTCGGCCATCAGTAGCGACCGATGCAATTTCCTCCCAGTCGAAGTCCTCGACCTCAGCATGCTTGGCGTCGCACTTGTTGGTCTCAGCTGCCACTCTGGCCGACAGCAGCTCTCGTCTGGTGCGCGACGACCGGCGCAGATAGTGGCCCACCTGCGCAGCCAGGAAACGCACGATCCTAGGGAAGAATAGAGCAGAAACAAGGACAGAGAACAGTAGCGAGAGAAGCATGTGAAACAGAGCCATGGTGGGCAGCGCTGGCTCGGGTATCGCCGTGGAGAGAGGAGCGGGACGCTGCACGCAACAACGTCGAGACTCGAACCACGAAGCCTCGCACTGGACACGAATACGACAGGTGGGATGACGCGCCGCTGCAGTGGACCCTGTGGCTTCGGTCGGTGGATCGTGGCCGTGCGCTTTCCCGCGGCGAAGACTCGGGGACGCGACAAGCTGCAGCGAGCAGCAACAGCAGCAACGGCAGCAACCAACGAAAACACAACCAACGAAAACACCACACGTCATGTCTTCCAGACTGCTGCGGCGTCCAGCGCGCCAATTGCTGTCGCAGGGCTGTGGTGCTGCACCCAGTGCACCGGCTACACCTCCGCCAGCACGTTGCTTCCATGCATCTGCACCGCGGCAGGACCCCGTCCTCGATGCCATCCTCTACCTCCCGCACGAGATGATGACCCTGATCCACACCCAAGTCCCCTGGTACGCTGCTATCCCGGCCTCCGCCTTCCTGCTACGCGGCGCTCTTGTCACCAGCTTTGGAACATGGGCGCGCTCGCTCATGGCGCGCTACATCGGCCTGCAACCACTCCGCCAGGCGCTCGCACGCCAGAAGCGGGATGAGATCACGCGACAGGGCAACTTTCGAACGCCTAAAGAGGCCGTCGTTCGCATAAAGCAAGAGGTCAGACAGGAGGTGCTCAAGCTGGACAGCAGGTGGAAGGTCACGCTCAAGGGTCAGATAGGCTGGACCCTCATACAGATACCCATCTTTTTCACCATGGCCGAAGTGATCAGGAAGATGTGTGGCGCACGAGATGGACTCTTGGCGTTGAGCACTTCGGTCTTTAGATCAAAGGCAGAGGCGCCGACGACTGAGGCTGCTGATGCGTTGGCGACCACAGATGCAGTTGCGGCAACTGATGCATTCCCTGCTCTTGACCTGCATTCGACTGGCGATGCCATTCGAGCCACCGACACCGTTGCGGTATCCAATGTCGACGGTCTAGCGGCCATGACCACGAATCCCTTCTTCGAACCGTCACTCGCCAACGAAGGCATGCTCTGGTTTCAAGACCTGGTTCTGCCCGACCCCACAGGCGCTCTGCCGTTCATTGTGTCAGGCCTCATGTTTTCAAATATCTACTTTACCAAAAACACCGTCACGAACGAGAAGACCTGGCCAAACTACATTCGGAGAGTCTTGCTGGGCGTCTCTCTGCTGATCGGTCCGCTCTGCCAGGGGCTACCATCTGCTCTGATGTTGTATTGGGCGTCTAGCACCTCGTCGGTCATGATATGGAACGCATGGCTTGACTGGAAGTACCCTGCGCCAAGAGACTTCACGGCCTGCAAAAGACCTCTTCAGATGCCACCAACTGCAAAGCCACGAGCCACAAGGCTATGATTCGGGGACAATTGAAGATGCAAAGCTAAATCTAAGACATAATCTCTCCAGATTGTACGATCGATATCACTTCCACACAAGAGAAAAACCGCAGACTTGGTGGCTAAGTCGAGACCGATGCGTGAGGGAAGTGCATTCACTAGGCCGACGAGTGTTCCTCTGCTACATGCGTAAACAGAGCGTGAGGTTTGTCCAAGGACTACCCCACTCGACATGCCTCACCGCAGACCCTCCCATATCGTTGCGTCTCGGTATCTTTCTATCGCGGTCATTACTCGATAGGTGTCGCATGGAAGTCGTGAAGAAGGGCGATGTGCAGGATTTGAGGCTTTCCATGTGGATGTAAGAACTCCCATCAGTTAAGATTGAGATCTGAGCAGAGTAACAGTAGCCCGAAAAAGAAGACATTGGGGACTTCGCTTTACGAGAACGAGGAGATACCAGCAGATGATAGTAACGATAGCGAAGCGAAGCGAAGAGAAGAAAAAGGCCATGAATTTGCTTTACAGATAAGAGATCTGCTCACAGCTCAGCATAATGCAACGCTACAAGTCATTTTGATTTTCCAGTCACTTTGCTCAGCTGCTATGTTGACACCAGCGACGTTGCAAGCATAACCAGCGCCCCAGGCCCACCCATACCCGCACACCACTCCTGCCAATGGCTCGCACTTTCCTCATCTCCAATACCAGCGGAAAACTCATCTCTGCGGCGAGAACAACTTGCTGCTCTTGCAGCCTCATCATTTGACCACCCGTCAAAACACCAAACACACCCGGAATCGGCCCGTCTCGACTCTTCTCCGCCATCCACGCCTGTGCATCATCGGGCGCCTCCCACAACTGTTTCCTGCCCGGCAAAGGAGCGAGCAAGAAGCCATCGGGCTCTGCGCAGAACGTCGCAGGGTCGAGGGAGTAGAGCATCTTGAGGATCTGGTAGACGAGGGCGAGCCTGCAAAGGAAGCGAGCGGTACGTTGAGCATAGAGATTGATGCGACTGACCGTCTTGGAAGTTCTTCGAAGATCCATTCCGAGCCGTCTGAGCCGTGGTATAGCCCCGAGCGAGCGATACAGGGGCCGAAGTTGACTTGCTCGTTGAGGGCGTAGGTTACCATCTGCTGCCAATGAGTCAACATCGACGTGCAGCGGTTCTCCTTGGACTCACCAACAGAGTCGATAGAAGCAAGATGTCGTGGCTGTTGTCTGGCGTTTCGCCTTCTTGTAGTCTGACAAGGATGTGGACCGTCAGTGCTTGCATCGCTGACAGTAAACCCCACTTGTCAGAGGTGAGCATCTGCATCGGTGAGTCAATATTTCTAGTGGCGAAAACTGGTGGAAGTGTACCTCGACTTGTAACCTTTCGCACTCCAATCTAAAGTTTTTCCTGAACAGTTTCCGACTGCTAATTGCGCCGCTAGACATCATCTGCATGAGAGTCACGCAAATCGTTAGCGACTCAAAACCCTCGTTTAGGCTTTGTGCACTATGTCTAAGCGAGTGCGGATGTATGAATGGTGGCAGTGACCCTGGGATGTACATTATCCTTGGGTATGAGGTCAGCATGCATGTCATGAGTGTTATGGTAGCTGAATTTCTCCCCATTAAAGACTTGCACTTTGCACAGTCTGACCTGACCAGATACAATTTCCACCGCCTGTAAGATTTGCACAATTCAGTTGTTCTCGCCAATTCAAAGTTGAGAAACTCCGTTGCTGAGCAATTCCCAAACTTTTGCCATGGCGACGGGAGTATTAAAGCCTTCGTTTCACCAGACATTGCAGCCATCATCCATCAGCGCAACATCCTGTTCTGAATCTCTTACAGTTACCTCCTGAATTGACAATGTCTTCTCAAGCTTCCCCTACCAAGACCTATCATAAGGCACCTTACCCTTCCATCGACAACGTGGCAACCACGCTCCTCAAGAACGCGACCGCATACCCTGTAATCGTCGAAGTCACCTCCGCCGCCGCGCATCTCACCATCGCGCCTGACTTCGCCGCATACAACATCTCCAAGATGGCCACCGCGCGTTTCTACACCTCTCTGGCGCTTGACCATCCTGAGCTTGCTGTGTATTTCATTCAACCTGGTACCGTGGAAACTGAGATGAACAAGAACGCAGGATATAAGAAGGAAGGAGAGGAAGGAAGGAGAGGAAGGAAGGCGGGGGCGCGGCAGACTTGTTGGGCCGATTTGACGATGCAGGCTTGCCGGCAGGCTTCAATGTCTTGCTTGTGGGTCCTGAAGGCAGGTTCTTAAAGGAAAAGTACTTGTGGGCTAACTGGGACGTGGATGAGCTCCAAGCGCCAAAGGAGCAAACTAAGGGGTCAAACTTTCTGGAGCTGGGGCTCATTGGGTGGCCGTTCAGCTAGTGAGGTTGGTTAAGTGAACTCGTTTTTGGTTTGCCGTAATGTTACGTGAAAAAGTGGCAGGTAACATCTCGGGGTTTTGGTACGCGAGACAATGGTAGAGCCAGTCGAATTGCTTCCGAATTCGGAAAATCGTTTGGTTATGTGTTTATTCGAGTCAAAGGTGCTGCGTCTGCTTTTGCTGCATGACGACTTCGTCGAGGCTGTGCTGCTTGTGCATTCGGACGCCATTGTAGTTGAAGTTCGTGTGGTGATTGCGAGGTGTAGTGGTTGGGGGGTTCGGAGCATGTAGGAGTGGTGGTAAATGGCTCAGTCTCAGTAGCCAGTATATGTGGAGTTCTTTGGGCGAATACCAATTGCAATAGCTTGTGCGATCGGTTTGCAGTAGGTCTTCTTCGTAACCTTTCTTCCATCAATAGGCTCATGGGTATGGACCAAGCGTGGTAAGAAGTGTAATTCTTGTTATCCTATTCGGGTCAGCGCTAATGCTCTTCTCATGGGTACGTACCAAAAGTCCTCGACGCAGAGGCTGTGTTACGCGTCAACTGAAAAGAGGCCAAGGTGCCAGATATACACGCTGCCGCCATTTCTTGACAAATAGAGCTCATGTGTGCAGTAACTCGCTCCGGCTCTGTTGTCATTACGTCGGGAATCCTTCTGCAATCGCAATCGTGTCTTTTACGACTTCATGCGTCGCACCTGCCGGACTGCGAGGCTCTTCCATCCTTTTCGTCTCGTGCACCAAGACAGAGCAACGGCATTTGAGCAAGGAATTCGTCTTCCGCGGTGTTCCACCGTCTTCTGTGAAGTTTTCGAGTACCGCACTTGAGATGGTGATAGACTGGTACTCACACCTCCCAATCAGTTGTTTGTTTGGCAACGATCCTCCTTTTAAAAATGCCCGAACCCAATAGTAACTGTTTACGCTTTTCTGAGCGCCATTGCGATGCTCAGCTAGTGCCATCCGTAAACCTGAAGGAGGTTCCTTCCAGCTAATTCGATGTAAACAATTGAGTATGAACCTTGAGAGTCGGTGTGTGATAACAACATACTCAACCAGGGGCACGTACAGAAGCCCCTCCCCGGAGGAGGCTTGTTCGAGCCCGCAATCTACCATCGGTACGATCGTTCCAGATATAAGAGCAAACGGGAGTTCTGCCCAGTCCCTCTTTGATGGCGTGGTGATTTTATCTCTCCAGCGTACCGCATTTGTCTGGCGTGATCCGCCATTTTATGCAGTACCGTACCAGGAAAGTCTTCTTTACCATAGCAATCTCTCTCTGGAAGACTTCTTGGATCAGTTCCAGAGAGAAATGGCTCCTCTTATATACCGTCCGCAGTCTGCGTTTCCTTCTCTTTCTCCATCCTCTCTGACCAGCTATCATTAACGATCATCACCATCGTTCGACGTAGCACCACTGAAGCCATCACTCATTCTCGTCTTTCAAGCCGCACTTGACATCCCAAGCAAGATGGCTTCCTCATACACTCCTTCCTTTGGCAAAATGGGCAAGTTCAGCGCACCCGCCGCTTCCAGCGTCAAGATGGGAAACTTCAGCTCTACTCCCTCGACGGTTGCCAGAAATCGAGTTCTGGAGAGCTGCTGGCGCAAGCCTGAAAGTTCACCATTACCACCCACAGCAACACCCCTGTGCCCAACCTCAATCTCATCATCACCACACAGCAATCCCTTCCTGATCACTCGCCCAAAACCTGCTGAGAACTGCCCCTGGGACGCGTTTGGTGCAGCACGCTTGAGTGGCCTTCAGGCACCTAAGCGCGCAGGCGCTACGCAACCCCTCGAGTGCGTTGTCGGCCGAGTGGTTCTTCTGCCTGGCCAGCAGTTGATCCCGACGACATCCGTCGTCCACAGACAAGCACAGGGCAAGCCCTGGGAACACCCCCAAGTCATCACTAAGACCTGGGTAGACGGGAACGGCGTCAGACTCGTCAAGCTCCGGACCTGTACGAGCTTCGGTGGGGAGGGCATTACCCGAAAGAAGGAGCACCAGCGCCACTACTTCGTGGAGGCCGAGGAGAGCCAGCTGACGCGCGAGTCTGATACTTTCACCAAGCAGACCTACGTCAACTGCTCACCGGGGGCTGAGTTCACGGCCGAGTTCGAGCATCTCGCGTTGTGGCCAGGCTCAGCCAAGAACGCCATCCAGTTCAGCCCTGCTGCGGTAGTAGGCTTCAACAAGTGCGAAGACGAACGCAGAGACAGCTGCAACTGATCAGCTCTGTCCCCTTCTGGTGCCCTTTGGTCGTCGACTACCTCTTTTCGACGCCCTCCTCTTCTCTCTCCAACGGTTATCCGTCACTCTCAAACGGATCGCAGCACAGTAGCGAAACTGTTGCACTCTTCCTCTTATACCCTTCCGGTTCGGCGCCTGGCAAGCCCTTACCACACTCTCAACGGTTATCCTTCGTCCTAAAACGGATCGCAGCGCAGTAGCGAAACTGTCGCACAAAGATTTTTCTTCACTGCACGGGCTGAAAGTGCTTTGGCCAGCGAAGTAAATTCAGTCGTCCTGAAGGGGATTTCCTGGTTTTTCTTCGTGTTGTAGTTTGTGCGTGCGCGCCCAACGCGGTAGCGACTCGGAGTATGGTGTTTTCGTATGAGCCAGTTATCATATTTCCCCCTAAGGTATTCACGATTCAGTCAAGGGTTATTCCGAGACAAATTTCATCCTCCATGCTAGGGGTAACCTGGGCACAACATTGGTCTTTCATGAATGCGTGATGGTGACTTACTGTGATGGAGGAAACAGTGATCATTTCTCCTCGCTGGGGCCGCACCAGTCCAGCCCGAGTCAAGGCACGCAGGACATGTTTTTGTCAAGACGCCACCTTGAGTAAGCAATAACTCAGGTCGAGGTTTTCCAACGTGGATTCGGTCACGCACACCTCGGTACTGCGGCATTTGTGGCAGCATAACTGTGACTCCTAACTGTAGCAACTGCAGCACTGCGGCAGCACAGCTTCCTACTGTAGTGATTGCGGTGATTGCGGTGATTGCGGTGATTGCGGTGGCCGCGGTGGCCGCGGTGACTGCGACAGAAACCCGCGCACGCACATTCGGAAAAGAACTAGCCCACCACTTTCCCTATCCACATATCAGTATACATTCATCATGCCTTGCACAAGAAGTACTTTGGCTCGGTTGCCAACACCTCAAGAACCTGCATCGCCTTGAAAACCCATATCACTCACTGAGACCTCGACTCCTGTATATCAAACGCCAACGAATCTGCTCGAATCCAGGACCTAGGGAAATCGAAAAGTAAAACGGATATGGAGTTCATTGCTGCAAAATCTGCACCACCCTAGGAAGAGACAGTCGTTGTGTTTGCCATTGCGGGAATGTCTATTGGTTGATGGATTGCAGAACCTGTCTTCTTGAGCGAGAATGTACTCGCACCGAAGCTCGGCCTACTGCGGCTCTGATACTTCTCTACTTTCTCCAATGCAAAGGTAGCTGTTTCGATGGAAAGTAATCAGATGTAGATTGGAGATCATATACGATGTAGATGAGGGAGGAAGCATCATGGGATACGCATGGGACACAGGGTTTGAGATGATTACGTCATCCATTGGCGCTGTCTACACGGCTTGTATCGCATATTTGATCAACGTTCATAGGCCATGCTAGAATACGAGTGACGAGAATGGAATCAGAGTGCATGTTCTTGAATTCGTTCAAATCATTACTATTGTGTGTCTATCTGGACCTGCTCTTAGCCGGGCCTCAATACGACTTCGCCAACCAGTATTACAACGTTCTTGAAGAACCTCCTCCACTCCAGAGGATCGCCGCTAGCTTTCACAAAGCGCACTTCACTGTACGCCAAATCGTCGTAGACTGCCTTCTCGATCACGATGTGTCCGTTCAAACCTTGCCGCCGTCCATCGGCCATCTTGACCCGTATACTCGTGCTCTCGTCTATTTCGCACTGCGCAATCTGCCTCTCAGTAAAGGCTGGTGGGGGAACGCCAAGTCGATGCAGGGCTTCCAACAGAAGCGGGATAAGGAAAGTCAACGAGTGCGGTGAGATGAAGCGCGCAAGCGAGTACGAAGGCATTATATCTGCGAAGCGGCGCGCTATCTGCGTGAGCGTAAGGGGTACTTGTGGTGTTGCGGTGAACTGCGCCATGCCTGGATCTTGAGACAGCATGTCCTGTGTTGACGGGGGAAGCTGAGACATGAATGGAGTTGAAGTGACTGTCTGTGACTGATAGACTGGTCGCAAGTGGTCGCCCGTTGGTTGTGAGGCCGAAATTCCATCATGCGAGGCTAGACGAGGGGGCCGTTCCCAGTCGAACACCGTCTCTGCCGCTGGCGTCTCAGGCTGTGTAGAGGATAGCATATGAGTGGCGTTCGCTGGGTTTGCGCTTGAACGTCGCGGAGATGTGTCAACGTCCATGGCATCTGCGTCCTGTGAGAAGCCTCTTTGCGATTGCGTTGGTCCACGGGCGAAGTCGATGCGCAGGTGAGACAACATTTGTGTAGCCATACCGACAGGATTGGCGTTGCAACCGCTTGGTGATAGATACGAGTTTGGTCTTGTGAACCATGGGTGCCGTCGAACTTCATCGAGTGTAAATCGCGAACCTGGGTCAAGCTTCAACATCCCACGAAGCAGCGAGATGATTTCAGAAGGGACCAACTGCCAGAGTTCATCCGTAGTGTGCCCATCCGTCTCCACGTACTCCTTGAATTCCTCGCTGCGCATGGTAGGTTCATCCCAGGGCGTGTTCCCAACCAGTAGGACAAACAGTACAACACCACAGCTCCAGATGTCGCAAACATTTGCGTGATATCCAACATCGAGCACATCGGCCCTCTTGCTTCTTCTCCCACTTACAATCTCCGGTGCAATGTATGGCGGTGAACCACACACCGTGTTGCACAACCGCGCTTTGCCGTCCTTCTTGAAGAGCGCGGCGAGCCCGAAGTCACTTAACTTCAGGTCCCCTTCTGCACTCAGCAGCACGTTCTCAGGCTTGATGTCGCGATGTGCAATGCCCATAGAGTGCATGTACCCAACAGCGCTGATCAACTGCGAAAAGTAGAAGTGGGCAATGTCTTCCCCTACACCCTCGTCTGCCTCGATCTTGTCGAAAAGGTCGCCGCCGTCTGCGAGCTCCATTGCTATCCATGTCCACAGCGCATCCTCGCCAGAGCCGAGGAGGTGTACGATGTTCTGGTGTTTGCCGAGGTGTTGATGGAGGACTATTTCCATCTTGATCTGCTTCGGCGAGAGGCGGCCCTGCTTGAATGCATGTTCTTTGTTGATGAACTTGATCGCGATGACAGGTTTGGGCCTATCGTGGGGCACGGCTTTGCGTATCCTGGAAGCTATCCATCAATCTGTGCGCAAGAAGCAAACGAGGGTGCTACTTACGATGCGTATGCGCCCTGCCCTATCGTTTTGCTGACGAGTCGAAAGGGCAGATTCGAAGGTAATGGAGCGACTTGACTCTGCGGAAGTCGTTAGCACGCGGTGCATGACATCATCGCAGTTGCTCGGAAGATGGGGGCGCGTTCGCTTCGAAATTGCAGTGAACGTGTTTCGAATCAATGCACCCACATTGTGGGCCTAGTAGGTCAGCAGGAGAGACTTACCCCAGGCGGTGCGCCCATTGTGGTGGAATATCTTCAACAGTGCTCTGAGCTTGTCGCTGCTATACAAGGCGTAGATGAAGAAACAATCAGAAAAGAGCGTAATGGCAGGTGACGACGATCTTGCTTTCGCGGCTGCCTGGTTGTCGAGTCGAACGCGTCGCCTAAACAATGGCAAAAGCTAGCTGACTCGAAGACAAGGAAGGCGCGATAACGCGCGCCTTCCTTATCGCGTAGTCACGTGGACGGATCTGCTTCCATCTGACGTCTTCCGAGCGGAAACCTTGATGCAGTAGTTTCCCTTCGTTTCACCTTCTCACGTCTACTGCGAGATCACCAGTAGTCTGCTATCCATTTAAACCTTCCCAGAAATCGGACAATCTGCTGTAACAGATGTTCTTACTTGACTGGGGAGA
Source organism: Ascochyta rabiei (assembly GCF_004011695.2). NCBI lineage: Eukaryota > Fungi > Ascomycota > Dothideomycetes > Pleosporales > Didymellaceae > Ascochyta > Ascochyta rabiei. Next base: position 358,997 of record NC_082416.1, read on the forward strand.
CCATCGTTCTCAACACTCATCCAAACATTTAGGTAATCTGTGGTCGTGCGTTATGCGCGTTCCATGTTTAACCCCTCCCGGACAGTGCTCCGTCGTGCGAATCACAAGCTTGCGGGTAGCAGCATAGTCGATGCTTGAATCACCTTTCGTCTCAGTCCAGTTGAAGCGAGTGTGTTGACCCCAGGAGACAGTGTACTGGGAGGTGACATTTGTACTGTGACAGCGAGGTACCGGCCTGTCAAATCCACCGGAGCTGAGTCCTGAGCTATGATGGTTTACTCCGAGTGGCTTCGAATTAACACTGGACCGACCATCCACAACACTTTGCGATCACAATCAACGACCATACACGTGGGTTTTTCTGCCAACAAGCATTTCCATGCTGCCCGTAAACTCAAATTTCCGTTTCCGTTAGGCCGCCTCGGAGTTAAGAAAAACCAGCACATGTGCATGTGCTGCCACGGGTTGCGGGCGGCGGCCAGCCCTGCCGCTCCATCTGCGAACTCTATTGTATGTCCTGCAGAGCCGTGGTGGGTCCTCGTCAAAGACGCTCAGCCAGCGTATTTGGCAGCTCACACTTGTAGGTTTCTAGGCTGTCTCAAAAGGGAATCTCTGGCTATCTTAATCGAGAAAGATCGCTTTCACAAAGCTGCATCATGGGGGTTAGAAAGGTAGCCCGGTGCTCAGGCACCTGAAGCTCCGCGGCCGCTTGTAGGGACTCGGCCTGGATGCGTCTAGTACAAGTCCCCATGCAGGGTGAGGTAAAGCGTACTGAACGAATTGACCGGACACCATTATCAGATGCAATAATGAACCCTCGTCAGATCTGAAGTCTGAAGAGATTGAAAGTGATTCCTGTACAACGAACGTTGGGGTATCACGTCGCTCAAAGGCGCAACGCACGAATCTCACGAACAATTCGGCTGCCCTAGTCTTCCCCGCGTTCTCACGTTGCTCCCGCAATCCTTCCGCGGACCGTTGAATCCTTCTCGCATCACCAAACCACTGAACCTTCAACGTCTCCACCATCGTTAACTCAAACCCCCGACAAATTGCCAAGTCGCGCTCCCGTATCTTTGTACAGCCGATCCGAAAATAAAAAAAACTTTGACATTCACACTTCGGAATCATAACACCGAACGCGCTACGACACAGTTTGGGCCGTTCACCGCCGATATCCGTCCCAATCGCGACCAGCGGGAAGAACTCGTCCAAACACAGGCTGCTGAACGTCACGCCACGGCTAGCAGGCCACCACAGCAACGCATCAAAGTTTTTATTTTTTATTTTTTATTTTTTATTTTTTTTTGACAGCAGATGCTGGGAGGCCAGGAGAAGGTCTCTGCCCGAGCTAGCCAGCAGCATAACATGGAAGGTTCAAGGGACTGTTCAAGCACAGGAGGCGGACGAATGTCACTAGACCAGAGTATATGTCGGAGATGAACAATCTGCAAATATAGCGTTGACCTTGCTGCGCTTGCAGAATACCACCGATGACAGCTTCATCCTGGGCTTGCAGTCGGCCCGGCAGCGTATTCCAAAGGCTTGTTCATGGGATGTGCACGTCCGCCACGTTCCGAGCAAGCTGCGTCGGTCCTGCGGCGGACAGTTCCATGAGCGCATAGGCAGCCCTCTCTTGAGCGCAGGGCAAGCACAGAGTTTCGGTGTTAAGGCGCATTAGGTTGCAGTCGCGGAGTTGCGTGTGGATCGTAGCGCGAGCTTGCGCATCGGCGTGCTCGCCGTTTCGGATGTAGATCGCGGAGAGGCGTCCGTGGCTGCGGACGCTACCGACCCAACTTCAGAAATTTCCAAGGGATGCATCAAAGGTTGGATATAGAAGGGGGCACCGATGGTAGGCGCGTAGACGCCAGGAATTGTCTGTGAATGTCTGGACTGCTGTGAGTGCGACTGTAGGGGGAACGATTCGAGTCAGGAATGGCAGATGGACAAAGGGTGTGTTGTCAGAGGTCTTTCTATTGAGCACTGAGGTACACAGACGACCAAGGAGCCATGTGTCCTATATTAGGAGGTACTACAGTCGAGTGTACCAAATGCTGTCCTTCCGCCAAGGCGGAGAAAGTAGATTCTTTGCCATTGTCCAGGACACGTCTTCTTGCACGTGCACTGTATCAAAGCCAGAACGCGAGCGTGCTGAACATATGCATCTGAAATCCATCCCTGCCGTCTTTATGTCACATGTGGGCTCGAAAGTCATCCAACAAGGACTGGGAAGAAATCCAACAGGTGCCTTGCTTTTACGGACAACCTTGCAAGGACAATCAGATCCCAGAATATCGAAAATCCGCAAAGGTGGCAGATGTTGCCAAGAAGGGTCGTGCGAGCGTGGAAACCGGATGGTCAGGATGGCATGTCAGGAAAACCTGCCGCAAACCCGGTAGCCGAGGAGAATTAGAAGAAACGATCCAGTCGCCCGGCAAATGCTGATGTTTTTGTCCAATCCGAAAACGCCAGAAGTCTATGAGAATGCATGGAGGAAAAGGGGAATAATGCAACGGTCCAAGGAGCACGTCCACGATGGTGGAGCAAGTCGTCAAGTAGTGGAAGAAGGCTGGTAGAACATTGCGAGCTATCATCGAGCACCGACAGGGAGCGCGGCGTAGGAGGAGGCGGCTGCGGCATCGAGACCACGCAGCTGAGGGGCGTACTTGGGGTGCTTGACAAACTTCGGTACTGAGTCCTGTACTCGATTAGCAACGAGAAGAGAATCGCTGCATGTTCCGACTTACACTAGACATAAGCTTGAAGATAGAATTCTGGGCCTTGTCGAACAATGTTGCAACCTCGTTGAGGCTTTGCAACATAGCAGCATCATCGCCAACAGCACGTGTCATTCGGGTAGCTAGTTGAGTGCGAAGACCGTGGTCGATATTCAGCTCGTTCGGTGACCCGGGCGCCAAGAACGCATTGTACAAACCGTAGGCGGCGGCGAGCGTCTCACGGATGGTCTCCACCTTGCTGTCGCCCTTGTCGCCGATGGCAGCACGATATTGCCTGTTGAACTCCTGGACCTCCAGATAGAAAGACAGGTTCTCCTCACACATGGTCTCCTTGAGGAACTCACGGTACAGCAGACGCCATGAAGGGTTGCGAATGATGACGTTTGTGCGATTGCTGTTCGAATCACGGGCCATACCGTCACGAGTCTTTGCGGCAATGACCTCTCCACTCGATGGGACTTCCTCCAGGCTCCATCCTGCAACGCGCTCACCGTGTGGTGTGACGTAGTAGTGAACCTGCTTGACGGGCTGGAAGGTGTGCTCCGGGACGCGGGGATCGACGGGAGCAATCAGCTTGAGTTGCAAGAAGAGGGACCCTATCTCTATCGACTCTCGTGGATCAACCATTGTGGTGCAGTCCATCAACCATTGTGCAGCATTGCGGCCGTTGAAGGTGTACTCGTACTGACGGCTAGTGGTAGGTCGGTGCTTGACGAGCTTGACGCCAACATCGCACTTTGAGAACTCGTGTATCGAGTCCGAGTCGGATTGTATCTCGTTTGCGGTAGTACCCACGAAACGGCGGAAGAGGATCTCGACAGTTTGCTCGTCGTGGTGCAGCTTGTCGTTTTCTGTGTTGCGCTCAAGGATGACTAGGATATGGGGGTTGCGGTTGGACTCAATGACGGCCTTGACATGGGCAGATTGGATGCCATTGCGCGTGCAGAATCGTTCCAAGATGTGAATGCCTTTGGGGGTCAACTGCCAGACAGAGCTCTTGTTTGTGAAGTCAGTCTTGCCCTCGACCGACTCGACGAACTTGGCCTCAAGGAACTTTTGGCAGACAGAGCGAGCCATCTCTTTCGCCATTGAGAAGGTGGTAGTTGTGGTGGTGGTCACAACACGCGATGAGTCCTTGGGGTCAGGCATGCGGTTGGACTGAGAGAACTTGAGGGAGCCAAGGTTGGTGATGGCCTCGTCTGATGTGAATGTGTAATCGATCATTCTGAAGCGAACCCGGTGAGGGGTAAGTGGTAATGACACCATGAGAGTCGCGAAGAGGTCCTTGAAATCCTGTGACAACTGTCAGTTGTAGTTCACAAGCATGGCGGAATGAGTGTGCAGGGTGATATGCAGTTTGCTGTAGTTTGCAGTAGCTTGCTGGTTCCACGTGGTGGGCCCAGCTAGCCAGGACAAAAAGTTTTGAAGTGAGGAAAAAGAAAGGGAAAAAGGAAAAAAAAAGAAAATCAAAAAAAGATCGTGGTTGCGTTGCCAAACATTCCTCTGCACGGCAGCAGCCACGGCAGGAGCCGTGTTTGCACGGACAGAGAAGTAGCTGTTGCGAGCTCCTGTCTGCAGCTTGGGGAAGTGGGAGTGAATTGTCAAGTCTGTCCGCTGACGTGCAGTGGACGGTGCTCAGAGGTGTAGGGGGAGAGTGGAAGTACTCACCCTCGTGTACGGCCGCTCATCATCGGTCATACGTAGCAGTCTCGAGCTGGTTTGATGCATCTTGCCGGGCTGGGCTGCTTGCTGCAGACTGGTAGGCGTATGAGTGTTTCCTTGCTCTTCTCCTTCAAAGCTGCCGGAGCGGAGGCTGGCGTAGGCGGACGGCTCGCGTGCGGTCGAGGGATCGCGCGGGGGAGGCTCGGCGCGGTCACGCGCAAACGAGGGCCGGGAGGATCGTGGAGCGCCGGTGGAGAGGAAGGGCGAGTCGGCGTGGGAAGGCGCGGCGGCGGTAGAGATGCTGCTGCCTCTGAAGTGGGCGGAGGCGGCGCGGGTGAGCTCGCGACTGCCTTTTCGCAGCAGAGGAAAGCGGGTGAAGGTGAGGCGCCTGCTGGTGCTGGTGCTGGTGCTGCGAGCAAAAGGAGCGGGCAGAGCAGGCAGAGCAGGCAGAGCGGGCAGAGCGGGCAGTGCGGGCGGGGCGTGCGGGTTGGTGGTTGCGGAGGCCTCCGAAACGGCAGCGAGTGCTTCAAGGTCGAGGCGCAGCTGGGGCTCGTCAAGATCAGGGCCGATGTGTGTCGAGTCGGCGGGGTGGGAGGAGTGGGAGGGAGAGAGCGAGGCGGCGGAGAGGGTCAGAGGCAGAAATGGAGTCGTCAAGGGCATTGCCGTTAGAGGCAGGATGGTCGCGGAGAGTCGTCGCAGGACTGACGAAAGGGCGAGAGTGGGTACTCTAGCAAGGATTGGCTGTCTGCTCGCGCAGTCGCTCAGTCGCTCGAGGGGCCCGTGACCGTCGTGTCTGTCTCTGCCACACCGCCCTCCCAAGACAGCTTAGAAGAAGCCGGGCGAGGGCTAAAGCGCGCGCACTTCTGACAAAGGTACGACCGCAGCAAGCGCCCTAGTGCCAGCGCGAGACACATGGCGGCGCGCACGCCCACGCATGCACACGCCCGCCCACGCCCGCACACGCCCGCATGGAAATAAAAACCTTGGCCCACGCCGGCGCCCACGAGGCATCCCTGGCCGGCCAGCCTGCCGCCCCCTGTCTGCACGTGAGACGTGCGCCGAGCCCACAGCCTACAGGGCACGCACGACTCGCGACGGAGGGAGGCCACCGGGCAGGGACGTGGCCTGCCTACCTAGTACCTACACAGTACAACTGTACAAGCACAGTGGCCTAATAGTAATAGTACATGCACAGCGGCCCAGCTACACAGTGGCCCATGATCCATCTACACGGTGGCCTACACTGTGGCCTACTATGGCACATGGCCAACCATGGCACATGGCTGGGTGCGTGCTTGTTCGCTGATGCACCCAGCATGACTGAGAACGCGGTGACGCTGCAAGTCTCGCTGACTGACCCCCTCTGCACCAAACCTACGAGGCATGACGACGACGACGACGCCGGCTGCCCCTCCAAGACATTCCATGGTGCCAAGCATTGCACCGCATCGCAGCACCGCAGCACCAGCAACACCAGCAACACCAGAACCACCAGAACCACCAGCACCACCAGCACCACCAGCGTCGTGTGTCGTGCCCACTGCGCAGCCCTGTTGCGTGCTACGGCAGGCGCCACCACCTCCCAGCTGCAGAGACAAAGACGCTGCAGGAGGACAACGGTGAGGGGTTCGCGCCAGTTCCTTTGTGCCGGCCGCATTCATCTGCACGCAATACCGGTACCGTCAGTGGAGCGCAAGCTGGTACGGTGCTCCTGATATCGCGACTCATCTCCTCGCCCAGCGTGCAGACACTTTGTCCTCCCTGCAACCACCATCCAGAGCGGTCGTCTGTGTTACAGCCTCATCTCGCACGACGCACACCAACCTCTTACCAGAGCACGCACCAGTGACAACCACGACACGACGGCTGCAGCGCCGTTGGCTCACACCTTGGTCCGAACCCGTTTTGGCGCGACCCCATTCCAAGCATGCAATCGGCTGTCAGCACGTCGTACAAGCAAGCCACCTGCCAATCGCTACGCTCCCACCCTGTGACACGCTTTCACCACCCTGAGAGGCGCGGAGGATTGTGCTGATTCCGTGGAAACGTGGACGGCACGTTGCACCCTTGCATCTGACAACAAAAAAGCCCGCTGCTCATCGGTAGTCAGCACGAAGCTACGCATTCTTTCTTGCAGTACGAGATTCCACATGGTTGACGCAAGTGCGTGATCGTTGTCACCAACGCTTGCGGCATCACACCACACCAAACGTCCTGCCGTCATTGTGCTCAATCGTGACCCTGGGAAGACTTGCATTCCAAAGCCCTGTACTTGATGCTCGTCAACGTGTGTACAGGAGACATGAGAATAGCGCTGTACACAGCACATGTGAAGTATTCTGCAGACCCACTCCCAACGCTGCAGAACACGAGGCCTTCTCTGTGGGGGGGCTGCTGCTTTCTTCTCGCTGAGACGGATGCCCGCACTTGCACGGTGCAACCCAACTACAACACGATTACGCTGTTGGGCACTGCATGCGAGACACATCGACCAACAGGTTCTTGGCCGGTGGCCCGCAACGCCAGATCCGCTACGCTGGACCCTTCACGGCTTCGCTTGCCCATCATGCCCGTTTCCAGCACCCTCCGCGGAGCCCGGAATACTCACGAATCAGCACTATCGGGGGTGCGTTGACAGGCGCCAAGGGCGATTACAATTGCTGTAACGATCAGCGTCCAGTAAACCCATTGCTTCGTACCAGAGGGCAAACGTCCATGTACACCCTGAAGGCGGTGGTCGACAAGTCTCACTAGACCAACCTCCGCTGCCGTACAGCATGGCGACTGTTTGAAGTCTCCGAGCACCCGACGACACGTGCGATGGCTTGGGAAAAAGCAGCCACACACTTGTGTTTCAGCATACGGCAGCAATTCCGCCATTCTGCCGGTCGGATCCAACTCCGGGCTGATTTTGCATCTCTCCATGGCAGAGACGGAAGATGAGGTGCCACTTCTTTCGCCACTATCTGAGGGGCGACGGGAAACGCCATGCATCATCACTCCTTCCCGTCGTCGAATGCCCTTCTGGAAATTCGTCACCATCCGCAGGCAAGCAGCAGGCAAAGAGCATCATCGACACTCGCCAAGACAGTGCGGAATTAGTGGTGTTTGTCAAACGCTGGCAATGATGCCTAAATATCGATTTGCCTGCACCGTGCTCCCCTTGCTCATTTGCCAGTTCAAGCCTTCCAGAACGCCGGAACCTTTGAGCAGCGCCATAGCATCCTCGGCGCAACTACCTTTTTCTTTTTTCTTCTCTTTTTTTCTTTTTTAGCTGCCGATGCCCAATGCCGCTCGGTAGACGATGAAACACGAGATGCTCCGTCACTTGTCAGTCACCCTTGCGTCCTCTGGGCAAGCCGAAGGAACCTCGTCAGTCGTCTCTCTGTCACAGCCCTATCAAAGTCATATGGACGAGGATCACCCGTCTGTTTCGGCAGAAAAACCACAGCCTGACAGCCCGAGTCATGGGTCAAGCCCCGAGCACGCCAGGGGGGTGCCTACACGTGGCAATCGATTCCTTCTATCTAGCGGGCCGCTTTGCCCTGGCGTGAACGATGGTGCTCCAGTCGTGCAACCCACGATGCCGCCCTCGCGTGTCCTCGACGCAGACCTGCATCGCCTGTGACTGGACGCACCCCAAGCACTACTGCAGGCGTCGCGTGGCTGACAGCGCTGCTTGTATTTACCCGAGCATATTGATCAGATCCAATATGACGCTCACCAACGTGGCTTCGAAACTTACAAACGCCTCTTCATTTGCAGCTCGTTTCAACATGGGCTTTGCGCATCATGCCGACATTGTGCGCGTCCCTCAGATGTGCGAATCCCTTCGTTCCCCTCCACCAATATTGCCGCCTGTTATGACTGTCTTCAAACCCCGTGCTGGGTGGGGCTTTACCGAGGAACGTCCTCGAGTCAGGAATGTCGGTGAGACTTTTGTTGTTCACCATGGATGACGAGAGATAGGGTACTTATCAGCACCCTTGGCCGGTCACGAGCTGGCAAAATCCTTCTCGGTAGAAGCCATCCGCGTCTGCGAGGACCCTTTCACGTCGTGCAATGTCCCAAACCCGGTGTTGAGGCGTGCAGCCGGACAATGCGCACTTCTGGCTAGTGCTGCAAGAGGCGGTTATCGTCAACCACCGCTGTCGCGGCGAACATCGGCACTGCGTTCTCGAACGTGCCGACTCACAGAGGCTGAGGGATCGGAACATCGCGCATGAGATGTCGCAGCCACGTTGTGGGCGGCAGCTGAGCCTAGGCTTCAACGATGAGTAGCGCCATCTTCTTTCATGCTTTGCAAGAGCAAGGGAATGTTTGTCGACTGACTCGGACCCATGATTCCGAAGCTCATGCGAGCGACGTCTGGTTCTCGTCCCATCGTCGTGTACACAAGCCTCATGCACCCCGTCGCGAGGTGCCACATGGGGCTGCGCGTGTTTACGACATCGTGTGACAAGAGATGGGCATCTAGATGTAGGCATGCATACTCTTATGCTGTGAACAGTGGTGAGCGAGCTTCGCATACCGAGAGCACGGAGGACTTCGGTCTGGTTTTGAGGTTTGTCGTTGGAGATCAATGCTATCCGTCTGCAAGAGTTATGTCCGTCGGGTCTCATAAGCAGGACACTGTTGCCACCTCCTTTTGTACGACAGCATTGATTCCGCGTTCTCCCAGATTACAGAAAGTGTCCAGAAGTCAAGCTCGACGCCTGCGCTTTTACTCTGTGGTGGCGAGGTTTCGTCGTAGTGGACCCAGGACCCTGTCGGTGTCCACATTTCGAGCTTGAGTTCTAGAGAGTGCTGCGAGAGCGGGGAGGAACTAGAATGTCATTGCTGGACACTCACCTACAGGCGTCGGTGCCAGCTCGAGCTCGCCAGCGTGCACGCCGCTCGTACTGATCGGCGGCATTGTGGGCGGTAGTGTAAGCGTAGCGGTGTTGGGTAGTGGTGGTACTGTCTAACAGCAGGGTCATGGTAGTGTGGGCCCAGATTAGAGCGTCTTCTGACGCTTAGTAGAGGTCGACGATGGCGTTGGTGGTGGGGCAAGCAGCCCATGGTGTTGTAACCGATACCCCTTCGAGAAGCACCATCTCCACCGTCGGACAAACCAATCACTCTTGACTTGTGGACAACTGTATAACCGGCGGCTGGAGGTGCCAACAAACTCCCAATATCCGTGTGGCTTAGCTTCTGGCATAATAGCAACAGTGCCTGCGATATTACGTCTACTCTGATCCCTCAGCTACATATCTTCCTGGACTTATGAGAAACGTAGCCCGCAGGCCCGCAACCAGACTATAGCAGGTCATAGTACCCGATTCTTTCTGCTCTACTATGTAGGTCTGTAGTGCTCCACACTCTGACATTCAGTAGCAGTACATCAGCCGCAGACTTACCACGACTACCTAGGACTATAAGTCAGGTTCTTTGAGGCAGATTTGATACTCTTGTGTTGACTGCAATGTGTCCTGTTTTACCACGTCAAAGCCGTCTTCGGTTGACGACCCTCTCTATCACCCTTCAACCTCGAGATCGATGCTACAGAAGGCCTGGCACCTTCGCATTGCCTGCCCTCTCGAGCACATATCAAACACAACACTGCAGGCTACAGACGCACCTCGCGAGTAGAAGGGGCCTGTGAACAGTACCGAAATCCTTCCAGGGAACACTTTCGCAATGCCAGCCAACAGCAACACCGATGGATGTATTAGATTCACCACATCAAAGTCCACCTCATCCCTAAGTACCCTCCAACGAACCTTCCAACCCATGGTTCGGCAATTTTCAACTCGCCACGTTGGTAGCCGACCCGTGCGGCGCAGTCGTTATCCCGACACCCTTACTTAACGCTAGAACAACCACGCCGCCTGTGCCGCTTCGCTCCGCACCCAGTCCACAAAGCGCTCGGTAATTTGCAACCGATGGAAAGGATGCTGGAGTTTTGGGCTGTTCCAGAGACATGGGTTGGGGCGAGGTGTCGAGGTGGTGAGTCATTGCACAAACGCCTGAATGCTTGCACGACGGGGTTGGACGGGGGGGGGGGGGGTCCAGCAATGTACCTTTGTATCGATGGGTCGCGTATGATGCTGCAGCATCGTGGAGCCTTGTTGGGCGGCTAGAGCTGGTCGTGCCGCGCTGGACTGGATGTATGGTGATGTAGGTGACGGGCCACGCTAGGTAACTCTGGTGTAGACGTGGTGTTTTAGGTAAATGCTCTCGCACTCGCACCTGACTTGGCATGCAGGATCGATAGTCTACACTTTATGTTTTGTGACTATGATCAGTAAGCGCACAGAAAGCTGGGAGACAGGGTCGTCTGCTGTGATGTATCGTTCTGTTGAACTCGTTTACATGCTGCTACAACGAGGGCTACGGAGCTACAATTTAACTTGATAGCCTTCAAGCAATATGAAGTATAACTGCTACAGCCATCGTTCTTATACCATGTTGTTCTCCGTCAGTCACTCAGGAGAGAGGTAACCACTGCTCATTCCAAAGCTGGAGTGTCCGCATAGCACTGGGCCATCATTTGTGGAGCATAGCGCTCACCACTGACATCCGCCTCTTCACAGGCCTTCCTGATGTGCTGCTCCTCCTCTTTGCTCAGCTTCACATCCAACGAACCCAAGTTCTCCTTGAGCCTGTTGACCTTCGTTGTACCTGGGATGGGGAAGATGTCGTCGCCCTGCGCCATCAACCACGCAAGCGTCAACTGGCTGGACTCGACACCCTTCTTCTTCGCCAACTCGGTGATCTGATCAACAAGCTTCAAGTTCTTGGGGAAGTTTTCTGCGCTGAAACGGGGCATCTGGCTGCGGAAGTCGTCCTTGGCGAAATCGTCTGGAGACCTCAGGGCACCACTGAGAATACCGCGGCAGAGGGGAGAGTAGGCGACGACTGCGACGCCCAGCTCCCGACAAGTCGCGAGAAGATCGATCTGCTTGCTCTCGATCTCTAGCGCGAATGGTGAGTACTCGACTTGCACGACGGAGATGGGATGTACGGCATGTGCGCGACGCAAAGTATCAGACGACACTTCTGACAGTCCAAGGTACTTAATCTTTCTCTCGTTTTTCAACTCGGCCATGGCTTCAACAGTCTTCTCGATTGGTGTCTTTCCATCGACACGGTGGCAATAGTACAGGTCGATCTGTGACAGGCCAAGACGCTCAAGACTGGCACTGCAGGCTTTCTTGGCGTGCTCTGGTGAGCTGTCGGTTTGGAAAGTCTTCTGGTCAACAGCAAACTTTGTGGCAAGGAAGATGTCGTTGCGTTTGTCCTTGTTGGCGGCAAACCATTTGCCGAGGAGAATCTCGTTATCGCCGTACCTGCAGTCAGTTAGTTAAGAGCTGGACAAACGGTGCGGGAGAACATGCAGGTCAGATGAGTCCCAGAAGCGCTCGCCCAGTTTGTGGGCCTGTGTAAGGATCTCAAGGCGCTCTTCGTCTGGCTTTGGTGTGCCGTAGAACATGGACAGACCCATGAGGCCAAATCCCAGACGGTTGACATGAGGGCCGTTGCGACCTAACTGAGCTGTAGGTAGAGACATTATGAGATTGTTGTGGGGTGCAAAGAGATCGCTAGATGTTTGAGGAGAGTATAAGACAGAACGGTGCGACTGAAAGAAGGAATGAAGCTAAGTAAGGGTACAGCAAATGTTCAATAAGGAGCCACGAGGCCATACTTAAGAACGATGAGAAAGTGCTTCAGTAGTCTCTTGTGCAACTATTATCAAATCATCCATTCAAATCGCTACTTCCGGACCAAGTTTACCCTATTCCACCGCCACCGCTCGCATCACAAATAGCTGTGACGTCGGCGAAGCGGATTTAAGCGTATCTCCATCGCGTTTTTCTACATGGCAAGGCCACACCTTCGTGAACTCTTGCGTTCAACTGGTGGAACGAATGAACCCTCAAGAACAACGCATAGAAGAGCAAATTCAAAGGACGTTTTGAGACTTTTGATCAAACAAGTGCACGACGCTTACTGATCTCGCGTGGCTCTGCGATAGCCGAGATCTGTGACTGTACCCTTGGGCTTACTACATCAACGCACTAAAAACGCGTCAAGTCGAGTTCATAAATACCACAACGTCATCTTTGCAAATTGACCATTACACTTACTACGTCACTATGTCGGTAGAAATTCGCGATCTAAAGCTGTCAAAGCTCAAACCCCTCGAACACCAGCATTCCGAACCACCCACACAATTCCGCAGCCGTTTCGACTTCGATCACCGCGATGAGAAGATACACCTCTTGTTGTGCGCGACCGGATCCGTTGCCACGATCAAGATACCCAACATAATCAACGCGCTTGCGAAACACCCGAATATTGCAATTCGACTCATATTCACAACATCGGCGAAGAATTTCCTGCAAGGACAGAGCGATGAGCAACCGTCGCTGATGACTATAGAGGCGCTGCCGAATGTAGAGGGGATATATTATGACGAAGATGAGTGGAAAGAGCCATGGAAACGTGGCAATAAGATTCTGCACATTGAGCTACGGCGGTGGGCAGATATAATGGTTATTGCACCGTTGAGCGCGAATGAAATGGCAAAGATTACACAGGGCTGGTCGGACAACCTACTGCTGTCTGTAGTACGGGCTTGGGATACTACAGGTCTGATAGATCCGGTCAGAGACATACCAGGCGTAAATTGGCCGGAAGAGGAAGGATGGAAAGAAGGTCCGAACAAGAAGCGAATACTAATTGCGCCATCGATGAACACGGCAATGTGGTTGCAGCCAATTACGAAGAAACAGGTGCAGGTGTTGGAGGACGAGTGGGGTGTCAAAAATGGGGGCTGGTATGAGGTACTGCAGCCAATGTCGAAGGAGCTGGCGTGTGGAGATGTTGGCGGCGGGGCTATGAAAGATTGGAGGGAGATCGTGGGTGTCATCGAAGCAAGACTTGGTTTGAAAACTATCGAGGATTGAGATGCGCAAGCTTTTGAACCAAACAAGGCGGTAGTCGTGCTGTAAAACGCCTCCTTGTAATGACAGATCCTTCGAGCGACCGCAGTTTCTCGCACGAGATGATCATATCTGAGGGTGTGAACACTGATGCACAAGCAAGATACGCGAATGGTCTTTGAAGTGGGCATGGACCAAGTCGTGATCTTGCCATGGGCAGATGGACCAGCCGACATAGGTACGGGATTTCTGCGTATCAAATACAGCTTCGGGGTTTTCTGCACCCTCGATACTTCATTGTTTCATTGGCTCGCAGTTTGGACGACTGTGAAGCCTTTGACAGGCTGTTATCCTGTGTACTCCTCTTCACAAAGCAACTATGGCATGTATGCGACTCTGTTTACGGACATGTCTTCTGACAACTTCAAACGCGATGCTCTAATTAATGAGGACACTTGCGAGAACGAGTATCACTTCAAAACGAGGCACCAGATGTGCGAGGTTTATCAGCAAGATCATCATGTCACTGGATATGCCCCGCAAAGAGTAGCCATAGCTGGCTTCATCCGTCATTGACGAATACCATAATTGCATATTTGAGATCAAGCCTCAGGAATAAGCTTTTTCGGTGCGTATCTCTATGTCAACGAACGGCCACTGATACATGCGAGGCGGTCGTTCAGGAACACCAAGTATTGGAAATATTGCAGCGCACCTTCTATAACTATATCAGCCGTCAATATTGAACACAGCTGTCCAGTCGGTATCTACAAATGCAGGGGTACGCAGACGTTCCCAGCCCGAGCGAAGAGAATACCGCAACTTGAAGTTCCCAGAAACACACATTGACAGGCTCATCAAACGTTTCTCGAGTACAAACAGGCTCTTACGAGAAATGCTTAGACTCCATTCGTAAATCAGGTGATGTAACGGGATAGCTTCTTTACAACGAGCTACCCCCTGATACTGCAGTGCGCCAACACCGGCACATCAACCGAACCATACACTTGGTATAACCGAGCACATACACATTCAAGCGTGCATAAACCCTACAGGGATTCATATTAAGCCCAAGAGTGGCACTATTGTCAGGACGACAAGTTCACCGCAACTGCCCAGTGTCAGTTCACCGCACTAAAATACTAGATAACAGCTGAACCACTTAACGAATGGGTAAGCAGCTCAAAGCATCGAGGGGTATTGTAAATATTGTAAGCACGAACTGGTGATAGGTAGTCCTATAGGAGTTCACAGAGACTATGCTGAACGCTTTGCTCTCGAAAGTACGGTTGTGAACAGATGCTTAAGACTGCTCTCTAATCGCGTACAGATGTGACTCCAAGTGACCGAGCTTGTTCTTCTGGGATGCTAGACCGGAAATGCTGGACAAAAGTCTGCTATGACTATAGTCTTCTTTCAATATATACTTCCCAGTTCACAAAGTAGTGTTGTAGACCGGGAGCAGTGGATGTAAGTCTTGTGTTTGATGTTCTTGGAAAATCAATTGGAGACATGGTTGTACCTTGTTGCTGCAAAAGGAATTGAGATTAGCCGTCTGAAGGTTTCGCTCATTGGGCACACAGATGGCAGACACTGCTCATACCGCCCACTGACCATGGTAAAACCTGGGCTCGAACCTATACCTCCTCGAAACTATGCCTGTTGTTATGTTAGGAAGTGTTGCTGTTATCGTTCTTGTGCTGACACGCTGCTCTTCTTTTCGAATCCCACATCTGAAATCAGACTGATTGCTCAGGGAGGGGGAAATCTAGACGCGTAGTGGAAGAGTTACTGTGTAGATAAAAGACGTCAACGATTACACTGGGCGAGGATGCGTGTTTCGCTTCATTGCTCAACGCAGACACCCGGTAGATTAGTCACTGTGACCGCAGCGTTTCCAACGGGCAGTACGATTTACATTGAGAGCAACAAAGCTTGCCGTAATTGAATTCTCATATCAACATTCAGTTTTTGAAGCGATAGAAGGTACCAGTTGAACGCTTAGTCCAACATACGGTCGCTTAGCAGAGACACATATGCCAGTGTTGAGTCTAAATCGAATTGCGCGTGAAAATGACCTCGTGACTGTCAATGGACGAGATCGGTACAACGACTTGCGTCAGAAGTCATAGGTCTTGAATAACCTCCTTGAAGCAGCATTTGGGTTGTACAGATTAGTGGAAGAACCAGATGCCCGCAGGTGCACGAGATCCGCGCACAGGTTGAAAGCTTACGGAGCAGGATTGTGAATTGACATAATAGAGCCGCTCCAACGCCGCTAAAAGTAGCGCAGAGAGTTCCTCACTAGCACAATGAGAACGTACATAGGAGAAGCAAAAAGACACATCGCGTAAGGGATGACGGAGCAGCGTGCTGAATCCCACAGGTGTGCAAAAAAGATGTTATCTCCCCCGGAAAGGCTCGAACTTTCAACCTCCTGATGTGCGATCAAGCGAGATGCGGATAACAGTCAGACGCGCTAGCCAATTGCGCCACGGAGGATTCAACTTGTGAAGTTGAGTGGCAACTGTTTATGAAATTTCACCTTCATTTTACATATATATACGTTTTGTTTAGCAACCATATCCAGGTAAAGCAGTCATTGAAACTAGTATGCTTGGCATCTAAAACACCAATCCCAATAATACACTCGGCGGGAGGGTCGCCATTTTGCCCGAAATTCGAAAATGAAGCTCGGACGTAGCAGCTCTCCATTCTCTCTCCAACAACAATGTCTAGATATTCTTAACGATACTTAGGCAAAGGCCTTGAACCTAACCCACTCTTTCAAACCATCCCAAGTGCTGCCTAGCGTCTAGAAAGCTGCGGTCCAACCTGCCTGGAGGTGTCTCGAGACGAGTCCAGCAACAGTAGATCGGATGGTGGAAAACCGGAAACCCAGGCAATCGTCTGTCGGCGTGCGGTCCGTTCTGCATGCCTCCTCTCTGGCGGATTGAACATTGATGTTGCGGTTCTGACTTCGCCGTTCCTACTACGCGGCCGTACGCCGGACTGTGCATTGTGGAATGGCCGCGCATGTGTTGCCTCGCCCCCACACTACGTAGACAACTGTAGAACTTGTTGGCCCCTGGGCAGGAAACCACAGAGGACGCATCAAGGAAGCTTATCTACAAACACTCCTGAGCGCTTAAATCGGCGTCGTGAAGGCTTGTAGGAACCGGTTATGGCTCACTCTGATGTTGGGGAAATGTATACTTATCTAGAAGCAAGGAGCGAACAGTGTGTCTGAGGACGAACAATTTATTTCTAGTCTGTACGTGCGTCTAGCGACTTCCGGTCAGATGGCGCAATGCGATGTGCAACCCATCTACACAACACCAGCCAACACGTTATGTACGTACAGATGCCATCCGGATGCCTTGTCCGCCGATATCCTGATCTGCATGCAGTTCTGCAGACATTAAACCTCTACCCTCCTCTTGATCTCCGTATTGTCCAACCACTTCCGCCTTCTTTGGACCCTCCTTATGCATAGCAACGTAAATCGCTGAACCGAGGATGAGCGACGAGCCGACGATGGACAACGCCCCTGGTGTGGTGTCCCAAATGAGCTTGTCGAAACCGAGTGCGAACAGCATCTGCATGTACACCATATTAGTCGCCCGTGAAGATTTTTCATATTGCAGCCCTGCAGCAAGAAGAAATTGCTGTCCGGCGTTAGCAAAGGATTTGTTCCCAAAATAAGACAGAGTGACTCACCATCACAAATCCACAAATGCCTAAGAAGATCAAATAGCACCAGTCTCTAGAAGACCGAGGGAGTAGGAACCCAACTCCAGGCAAGACGAGCATCATGACAATGCTCACCACTGTACACCAGGTTGCGAAGTAGTTGACCGAGATTAGTGGATGCGCTCGCTTGCCGATCCATCGAATGGTCGTGTAAGCGCCTGCAGCTCCTAAGACCCCCAGCAAAGCAGCGCCAACAGCTGATGCTCGTTGAGCTGGTGTGACCGCATCAATTTCGGCGGCAAGGCGGTGGGCATCAGCTGTGGCATTGATTGCAACAGCAATATCTGAATCACCACTTGCAGGTGGGACTGCCTCACTGGAATGTGACAGAAATGTGAGAAGCGAAACTGGCCCAGCAATGAGAATGACGCCGAACAGTGACACATAGGCTGCGATCTGTTCAACGCGAGTAAAAGTCTCATTGATGAGATAAGAGCAAGCCCAACATGCGAGACTAGGTGCTAAGAAGGTGATGACAGTGGCGTCGGCCAACGGCAAGTAGAGCAAGGAGTCTTGAGAAGAAGTTAGCATATGGACTTGAGGGCAACTCAGGGGATAGCACGCTGTAATGGTCGAGGTTTGACAGCGACGAGCTTGCCATAAGATCGGAAACGGTAAAAACATAAACACAAGCAATACATTGATATTGTAAAAGTATGACTCACAGTACATGCCGAACACCCCAAAGAAGCCGAAAAGTCCTCGGGCAACTAGTAAAGGCCGAACTTCCCTCATGCCAAAAGGAAAGTGTTCAGTCTTCTTATACCACATGTACACCGATGCACATAGGACTGTGATGCCCATACGAGCGAAGAGGATGTGAAAAGGATGGTATCCTTTGCCTGCGTGTAGTTGTTAGTACCCTCTGTTTTGACCAGTCGCTCATCTTACCATCGTTGCCCTCCATCTCGAGCATTCTCGTGGTGACATTCATCAAAGCACCGAAGAACTGTGAAATCAAGACCAAGAACAAGCCCTTGTTCTTCGTCCATATTGCCTGCGCCCTTGTCTTTACGGTCTGTGGAGGTGCTGGAGACCGAGAAGCATACCTACGACCATTTCGGTCAGGGAAATAGTCAGGGTTGTGACCTAATCGTATATTGTTGCTGTCGTCTATCGAGAGAAGTGATGGGTCCGGGGAGGGCACCCGTATAGCCCCACGTGCGACATTCAGAGATTCTTCTAGCTTATTGCCGCCGGGTTTGTCAGAAGTTACAGCCTCATAGGCGTCAAGCCGTTCGCTCGCAGCGTGCTTATCATCGTCTTCAAAGTCCCTCGGATGCGGCAGCGTGTTCATCACGCTTCCTTGAACGGTCCTGGAGAGGATCTGTAAAGTGGTGACGACGTTGTGAAGCCATCGTTGGAAGCGTAGAAAAGCCGTGAAGCCAAGTGCGCGATACGACAATGAGGAAGGCGCGAACTGGTACTCAGCGAGTGAGAAGGCACACGACGCAGAGTAGCCCCCACTATCCCGCCACCCCGCGTTCTTTTCCGAATACTCCGGATGACGACCCACAGATCGGTCGCTAGCAGCGATCATGTTCACGACAAAGCTGTACAATTAACTTCGTCTGCTGCTGATGATGAGAGGTTGAGCCTGAACCTTGAGCTGAATTGGACATCCTCCGACGATGACGCTCACCCACCTCGCGTTCGAAAATAAAGATCCTCGGCTGTGACCGCAGAGCTTCCGGGTACCAGGGACGGCGTTACTTTGTTTCCACCAAGTCGAAAATTACGGTATAGTTTGATTAGAGTCGATTGCTGTTCTTTCTATTCGCATGATGTTTGGTGCTCTTAATTTCGCTTTATTCTTACATGTTCAAGGAGGTACTGCTGAGAACTGACCGATGGCGACGGTCCCAAGGCTGGCTAGTGAATAATACACTTGGGTTTCAACAAGAGATAGGAAGCCTGCTAATATACAGGAATCCATTTCTCACTCAAAGGAGTACCCTTCGATTCTTGTCGTCAAATGCAGCTTCTTGTTCGACCTCCTCCCTCCATTATTAGTAGCCTCAACTGCAAGGATCATATTTGATATATCGGTCTGCCCATCAGGCCACCAGATGTTAGCATGGATGTGCATTTGCACTCCAAATCGCTCTAAAAGCTTTTGTCGGCTGACCTCTCGCCCCTGAACTCTATGCATGAGCTGACCGATCAAGAGCTGGAATGTGTTGAGTGTGACACAAACCATCCAGTGGCCACGTTCTCGACGGGACGGCTCATTGCCGTGTAGGCGAGCGATATCATGGCTGCAGCTATAGATGGCTGCTGCATAATAGAAAGAAGGACGACGAGGTAAATGCAACAATGCCCACATCTGCCTCTAGCGCAAGCATGATGCCAATATTTGGCCACGGACCGTCCTCTGGCGTCACTCACTGGGGAATGACGGTCGTCTGCCTCGTTCCGGTGGTTAAATTCCTACCCATCAAACGTCGCGAAGTAGACAAGTCACGTACATGCCCTAGTTGCCCAGTCCTGCCGCGAAACATGAGCAGGTCAGAAACCGCATGTCCTCTTGGAACAACCCACTCACTTGAATGAAACACGGCAGAGAACCTTCAGACGTGACTGCGCATGGACAGATGCAGCACGGGCTGAACGGTGGTAGCGAGATCACGACTCAAGCGCATCCCAACTTTGGTACCCTAGAATGATCCTTTGTTTCCACGATGCCCAACGCCTCAGCGGGATCGTAACTTGCCGTCATGTATCAACTCCACATTCGACTCGTAAGCTCGCGGTCGGAGACATACTGCTGGGCCTTTCGTCATGACCTTGCATTCACTGCCTCTACGTTTTTGTCAGCGAATCAGCAATCCATGTCTCCTATCTATCCGGACAAACTCTTTACTCATCCGCAATAATACACCGTGATAGGTATTTGTGATTGATGATGCCGAGCCAAGTAGGTTCTTACGCGACATTGTGGAGTCATGGTGACTTTTCGCCTAACTCGGCTCGCACACGGCGATCACTGACAGGCGGGGGGACGGGATGCTTGCCATGCTTCACACGTGAGGTACATGCATGAGCTTACCGATGTTTGTGGCGAATCTAAGTGCGACGTCTCTATAGTGGCTACAGTCCTGTCGGAGTTTTCCATACCGAGATCAAAGCTTTGCTTGCAGAGCCAAACCGAAAGCTGCGTCGAGGGCTGTCATTGTGGTAGGTATGGTCTTGTGCGACTGCGATTGCGAATGCGGAAAACCGTCGCAAATTCACTAGCTGACCGCTGTGAAGGGCTGCTGACGTCTCTCACGCTAGGAGAGAATCTCGGACGTTTGCTCCGCTCGGCTTTCCAGGGGTGGGGAAACCGCTATACCCTGATTGTTTGCTGATGTTCTGCAGTTGGCCAGCTTAAGATTCGATGCGAAGGTCCGTGTCCTATACCTTGTAACCTGCATGCGACGTCTAAACCACAAGCATTCGCGGTCACCTGCCCGGATGCATACTTCCTGCGTCATGCATTCCATCGCGCGTAGCTCAAGCTGAACCCTCGACAGCCCTCGGTGCGCAACCGGTGGAGGGTTGGAGTCTTGATGAAGACGGCAGAGCGTAGATCATCCCACGCCGATCGAAGGTAACATCCTCGGGGTGCCCGATGCAAAGCTTTTGGCTGCTCTTCGGCGATGGGAGCCTGGTATCCAAACCAACATGGCAGTATCCGCTGGCGATCTTCTGTAGAGTGCTTGAGCCTTGCTAAGTCAATCATCAGCCTTACGTCCGCACATCAACTCATCCGATCCGGACCCAGTTCGCTTCTAGCTTAGGCAAGAGCTCATGCCATCCTGATAATGTGAGGCATTATAGCGCGGCTCAGAAGGCGACACCACCCACTTACCTAGACATCCACATACACTACGACTAGTGATGTGGGGAGCACCCACATCCACATTCACATCGTCGGCTTGCCGCGATGTGCGCGTCGACCATGTGGGACACATGCGGGGCCTAAGATGCTGAAATGCTTGACTCCTGAAGATGCCCAAGATGCATGGAATCTGAAAGATGATCTAGATGCGACGACTGTGCAAAGAGAGTGTGCCGTGTTTGACTGGAGGCAGTGTCGCAGTGCCTGACGTGACGCTGTGTAGTGGAAACTGCAGACTGTGGATATGTGTGGATTAATAATGCAGTGTTGGCTATGGTCGTATGCTATGAGCCACTGCCGTTCTGTGACTGGAGCTTAGAGAAAGTCCGTTGCCGCAAGATGCCCACCTAGGCTTGTGATCAAGAATCCCAACTCCAGGTGAGCGCCTGGAAATGCTGTCTCATACACTGCTATTCCACCTTGTAGTGATACGTAGCATGTTCGTGAAGTGTCTCATGCATGTGCCAATCTTCTTCCCTGATGCTGTTTCTATTTGCCATAGTATTCACACTCATCTTCCCTTAGTGCGGCCTTCTCCCCAGCAGCGGCCCAATGCCCTCCGTTGCAAGAACCTGCAGTTTGTGGCCACGAGCACAGTCTAGTCCAGCATCATAAGCCGGTTGTCTGATCCTCAGAAGCCTCCCCACCGGCCACTACTGATCCATTCACTGCAAGTATGCCCTGTTGGTAAAGCACTTCGTCATTGTGAACCGTTGGTTCGCAAACGCCGTCAATGCCGCTAAGCACATAGTGTTGCTCCATACTGCCAAAGCCATGTGATATCTTCTGCGCTGGGGTACTGATGTAAGATGCCGTGCCGTTTTGTGAATTTCCTAGTCTTGTTCCATTGTATATTGCGTATTTAGACGCCATTGGCTTCCATCCGTCGTGAAAGGCAAGTTCACCGGTCTGCTCGATATTCTTGGCTCGCCGTATCGTAGCATCAATGGCAAAGCCACCGCTCGGGGGTGCTCGGTAAGACGAGGTAACCCACAGGGGGTACGCAAAGGACTTGAAATAAGTCGAGGATGGTGATGTGTTGTTTCCACTCGTGTTCTGCCAGACGATCTGGTCGTTGCCCTTGCCTGTGAGCGTGCCGTGATTGAAGTATACAAGATTCTGGGTCCAAGAGACCTCTTCTGGGCCTTTCGATGTCTCGAGGGTGGATGAGATGTGGATGAAGCGAGAGACGTAAACCGAGTACTGGAGCGAGTCGACAACGTCCTTGACTGCGCTGGAGAATACGCTGATCGAAGGGATTGGGCGTTGTATTGTGTGACTCGTACCTGTGACAATGCTAGAGTCAGCATCAAGCCAAATGAACAGCTTGCCTGTAACCACCCAATTTGATTCAATTGACTGCGTGAGCTCGCCATGGCCGTGACCATTGTCCTCTATACCAACCACTCGGATTTCAAAGACGTGGTCCTCGTTGTCGTTGAGTCTCGGAAGGAATGGTGTTACGTCGATCTCGTCTTCAACCAGGTCGAATGTATCGATGCCTACGAGGGGTCTCCAAAATGCAGGAACGACACCCCCTGAGAAGATCACTGGGAACGGCCATGCAACACCAGCCAGTTGGTCGTCAATAAAGAGTTGTAGCTCTCGGAAGGGCGAGTGACCGTAGAGAACATCGTCGTCGCCAAATACTTGTGAATCAGACGAGAGGACATTGCTCCACCAAAACTCTTCAGCAGCCTGACCACAAGCCGATATCGAAAACACGGCTCTCCTGGCATTCTGCGGGATCTTCAGAGCATCGATGGCTCTTGACGCAGGTAGGGTGAAATGACTCGGCCTATCTGCGGAAGATCGGCGCGCAGATACTGGGAAGATGGTATCCGCGGGCACCAGCAAATCGTCGGCAGTGAAGTAAGTCGCTGTCAAGGTAGTTTGCCAAGCTCCGGTATACGTGTCGTCTACAAGGTTCCCAAGATCGAAGATGATCTTATGAGGTTGCTTGAACAAGGCAAGATAGCTACTCATATCCTTGGCGTACTTCCACACAATGCCATTATGAGTCGGCTCTGCCGTCGATGTCCGGAATATCTCGACATCGTCAAAAAACATCAAAGCGAGTCGATCGAACTGACGTCCTGCAGAAGTGACGGTCAGGTTGAAGACTACACGGTTGTATCTGCAATTTGGCGGGTAGTACTGGCCTATGCGGCTTGGTGAGTATATTGATCGATAAGCGCTTTCGCATGAACAGACGTTCGCATCACATGTATTGGAGAGAGATGTTCGGCAAGCTTATGACGTACCTACGAAAGGTTGGCCATACGAGAGGGCAAAGGTGTGTACCATTAGAGTTTGGTGACATGTCGCTGGGGGGATTGCAATGGGAGGCGCAACCTGCAGACATTCGAGCAGGGGAGACTCATCATTGGCAGGACTGTTGAGAGCAGGATTGCCGAGAGCAGGATTCTGACGCAGCAGTTTTGGTGGCGTGATCAGGAATGCAAGTGCAACACGAGGGACCGTGACCAGCATTAAACAAATGGAACAATGTTTTAGCAGCCTGTGGTTGTATGGCGAACGATGTGGCGGCTTTTGCCGCTCCGTTGCCATCTCTTTGTTTTGCCACCCAATCAGTGGGCTGCAGCTCTGCTCTGAATTGTACATGACACGCATCAGGACCATGGATGCCACCTGAGTCGTAGTCGTCGCCAAGGAAAAGCGGTAACGCCGTCGTATGAGGTATCGTGCGAGAATCCAAAGTTTTACAATCCGCTAAAACGCCTATAGGAGAACTTTATGTCGAGTGAACTTAATCTAGAGTGTCGAGTTAGCATGCGCATGTCACACAAGAAGCAACGTGGTCGGGTACCTCGTCAAGGGATGGGAATTACAAACAGGGATGCACTCAGTCAAGCAGTACCTTTGTGATTGTCCCAGAATCGTTTTGTCGCGTCTTTGACAACCACAGAGTCGCCGAAGCGTGGCCGGTAGTAGTTGAGGAGAGCGAATTCGTCTGCCGGAAGGATGTATGATGTGGGTTCAGCGTTGAGTTTTGCCCAAACGTCCGCTAACCTCTTCTCGAGGAATTGAGCAAGATGTTGGTCGACACCACCTTCACTATTTTGTGCGATGTGAACAGCTTGCCCAAGGGAGAGTTGACCGTAGCCGGCTAGGTATTCTGTGTTACCACCCATGTTGTTGTAGAGCGAGTAATGGCGGATGGACGAGGTTGCTTTTGCAGAGAGAGACGCTCAAGGAATTTGTTGACGAAGGGACAGTGGTGTGCTTGTTGATAACAAGACCGAAAAGAGCGATGCTCGGTGAAGCCGTGAAAGTAGGAGAGGTGAGGGGGTAGTGCGGGAGTGGACTATATATACAAAAGCATATTAATAGTCATTTTACGAAGGAGAGCGAACCCACGTGGAGAAGCTGGCAGACCCCGAGCACGAACTCATGCAGCTGCGTAAGACGAGAGCTTGGTCAAGGCCTCAAACAGTTGGTTCCGGGAGCGTGCCGTTTTGGGCGCTGTCAAGCTGTGAAGCGGACAAGTGGGTGCGGCGACACCAAGTTGCGGACTATCCGTCCAACGAACGTGTGAAGCCAGAGCCCTGGTCCACCGAAAAGCGTGACGGCTGGGCTTCACCAAGGAGAAAAGAAGGAGCCGAGCAATTAGGTGGGACGCAAGACAGCGTTCCCAGGCCAAGACCAGCTGTATCCGCTATCCTGGAACATTTTAGTTCTGACAAACCACGAACGACTCAGTCGCACAACCAACCAGGGATCAGACGCTGCCTGAAGGGGACTTGACGCGCCTGAAAGATGAACAAGGTCCTAGCACTCGCCAGTGTCGATGCGCAGAAGGCCCAAGTTTGAGACTGGTGCAGTAGCAGGGTTGTTGGTGCGCCGAAAACTTTGTTCGCAGCCCGTAAACCTTCGCAGGTCCCGCAGTCAGGCTCCAAGCCGCTTCAAAGCCGTGTTCTCGATCCAGCTAGCGGATGAGAGCTTGAGAGCTTGAGAGCTTGAGAGCTTGAGAGCTTGACAGCTTGAGAGAGCGTCCCCAACGACAATAAGGCCAGCAGACGAAAGTCAGGGGCTTTGCCACGCAAGAAACGAGACGATGCTGTGATGTCGTGATGTCGTGATGTCGTGATATCATCATGGTCCGTTGCTGAGGATCCCGCATGCTTGGGCGTTCGAGTTGGACGACATATGCAGCACGTTGCTGCAGGGAGGAAGCAGCATGTGAGCCAATTGGCGAGCATAGCATGTATGGATTCATTGTTAGCTCGAGATAGGCTGACGTTGAACGTTGGCAATGGCTAGCAGCCGGCTGCGTCCGCAAAGCAGGCCAACGCCATTCTCCCAGATGGTCCCACGCGGTGACGCGGAGCCTCTCGATGCGCCATTACTCGGCCTGCGCCTGCGCCCAATGTGCGTCTGGTGATTGACATGTAGGGTGGTAGGGATAAATGTGCGACACGACAGCGCCGACTCAAGCGCTCCAGGTAATAAAGTGTAGTGGAGTCTCCTCCTTGTTCCACACGCGCGCTACTGTTACCAGCAGATAGGTTCGCATAGAGTTGGACCCGCATTGCCTGATCTTGAAGCTACCATAGTATATGCGTCTGCCCCGCACTGCTGAATTCGAGCCAGTACGAAGCGGTGCAAGAAGAAGAGCGCCGGCAGAAGAGCGTTGACAGCCGACAGCGTTCGGTGGAGAGAAGGCTTCAAAGTCTAGGCAGCATGAGGCGATGTTGAACGGCGTTCAGCGGGAACATGACCTCTCACAATCTCACAAGTAGTGGCATCGACTCATGTTTGCTCGGCGTTATGTGACATGCAGGACCAAGGCTATGTTCCACAGCAGCACAGGACGAAGCGAGGACGAGTTGCACGCACGACCCATGAACTATGTTGCGCCACCGCAAGCTGACAGCCAGAGCTGTTCCATGCCGTTTCTCAGGCGCCTTTGATGTGCAGCTGCATGGAGCCAGGTCGGAGCCTCTTCTGGAGAGGCTCTTCGACGCCATGCAGTCGAAGAGAATACTCGATTGGGACGGCAATCTCAGCGCAAGCCGTGAAGTTGCCAATCAAGGATGACACGCATGCTCCGGAATCAGGATGACGGCGATTCTCCAGAGTCGCTGCCGGCTCGGAAATTGTGATGCCTGGTTCCTGGATGCCAAAGCCGCTGCTGCCGCTGCTGCCGCTGCTGTGGCCCGGGGAACCTCGACTTACTCGACGCATTCGTCTTCCCAAGGTCTGGCTTCGGCCCGGAAGAGGATCACCTGTCCGTACGCCGTACGCACGGAAATGAATCAGATGATGGTTGGAACTTGGCTCGAGGATGCGAGAGGCAGTGAGGCACCGTCCGGTGCTAGCGCCGACAACCGCGACTCAGTCGATTGTTCGCTCTTGTACCTGCACGGCCCAGAGTGAGGCGAGAAGAGAAGCCAGCGAGAAGGTTTGTCTCTCCGATGCTGCACGTCGCAGGGTGACACATGATGTTTCCTCGTGCGGTGCCTGAAGGTCCTGAACGGCGCTCCAAACAGTAGGGCGGTGTGCTCGAGCCTCGAGGCGGGTGCAAGCAGGTCGGAGCTTTTTTTCGCCGACCGCAGCGAGGGACCCTGGCGGTTTTATCGTCACTGCGACGAAACATGCACTTGACGAACACACTGCGACAACCACCTGATACAGAAACTCGGCACGTGAGCGCCCTTTCACTCCACCTACACACCGACCGCCACTCTCCATGAAGACGCGAGTCGCACGCATTCGACCAGGGCAGCTCCTGTTTGGGGCATCTCAGGCAGCAAGGAGCCCTGTGTCGCGCGCGTTTGCGCCATTCGCCAGGAGCTTGTTCTCCTCCACTCAGCCCTCTGCCCGGACCCGAGCACGACGAGAGACGTTGCAGCACAGTGCGTTGCTGTACTTTCGATTCCAGCGATCCGCCCTCGCACGCCGCTTCCGCTCCCTCCGCTTCAACAGCAACAGCAACAGCCACAGCCACGGCAACAGCAAAAGCAACAGCCACAGCAACAGCAAAAGCAACAGCCACAGCAACAGCAAAAGCAACAGCCACAGCAACAGCAACAGCAACAGCCACAGCAACAGCAACAGCAACAAGCCGAATGCATCACATCATGATCCAACGCCACACTTGGGCAGCCCCGAGCCGGCGCAGTCGCTGTCGCAGAAACTCAAGGCTCTCTCGAAAGAGTATGGCTGGGCGGCTCTGGGTGTATATCTGGCACTATCCGCCCTCGACTTCCCCGTCTGCTTCCTTGCCGTGCGACTCCTCGGCACAGACAGGATAGGCCATTATGAGGAGGTCGTCAAAGATGCCTTCTGGAATCTCGTACGAGTCGTCTTCCCGACTGCAGGAACCACTTCGGCAGAGAAGCATGCATCCGAGGACACGGCTGAGGCGACCTTGAGGGAGGGCAGTCTGGATGCTGGCGAAGTAGCGGCCGTCAAAGCGCGAAACGGCGGTGACGCGTGTAAGCATGGTCCTGTGCCTTGCGCTCTCTCCCCGGTGACTGACCTGAATCTAGCCATCTGGACCCAGCTTGGTTTGGCTTACCTCGTCCACAAGTCTTTGATCTTCTTTCGCGTTCCACTTACCGCTGCCGTCCTGCCCAAGGTCGTAAAGACGCTTAGGAAGTGGGGCTACAACATTGGGAAGAAGAAGCCAAAGACGGACTAAACCTGGCCCAGTCTTGGACTCTTGGACAGGTTGTCCGTGAATCTTCCCACTCCACCATCGAGCCCCAGGTCGGCCAGGCCCTCGGCATTTCATGCATAATGACGCTGTACCCTTAATATTGTAAGATAGGCCTGTAAGAAAGCTAGTGCTGCCTGCAACACGTATAATTGGCAAACGAATTTGCCTTTCTTGTTCCTGAATCAAAAGCGTACACATATATCTGTAAAGGTTTACTGCGCATAGTATCGCCATGCCTGGACCGCCATGAGCATAGGTTGTATCCACTACATAGACACCCTAGCCCACTCCTCGCTCGCAAGCCCCATGCACAGACAAGCGACGATGCTGTCTACCTGCCCTGCCGCACAGGAAGGCGTAGGCGCGCAGTGCCGACTCGGAGCGGTGCCGAGCGACGTAGCGCTTAGTCCGTCTCCATCCCCCAACATGTCACTACTCGAAACAGTAAATTGAAGTTGCCTGTTTGGGAATGTACAGGCATGGCGGATGCCTTGCATGCAGGACACACACATTCGGGCCATGCTTAATGCTCTCTCGACCCGTCCTCGCGGACCTCTCTCCGACGCACGGTGGAAAGCTTCGTGCCTGGCGCACATCTACCCCGAGGCTTGGACGAGACGCATGACAATCATGCAGGTACATTTGCGTACCACATCCACACATGCTGTGCAGAACCATGTCTTGCATGGGACTACACAGTGACATGCCAACTCCCATGCCAGCCTATCGCAGCTCCGCGAGTTGTCGTCCGTCGTCCGCCGTCCGCCGCTCAAACAGGACACGACTGACCATGGCCATGCGTACTGGCATTGCGCTGAGAAGAAGCATCAAACAGCGTCGACCAAAGTGCATCGAGAACAAGCCATGCGTAGCCAGAGCACCCACTCACACAGGACTGCCGCCCAGAACTCTCTTCCCACACCAACCGCGGCAGAAACTCTATTTACGGAGTCCATCCCGCACACCTCTCTACCAATGAGACGCGAGCGGACGACATGTCTACGTGAGACAACTAGCACACACACACACACACACACAAATACATACATACACAAATACATACATACACACATACACACTCACACACGCATACCTACACAAGTAACAAGCCCAACTAAGCGCGGCTCGGAGCTTTCCACCGCACGGTCCGCGGTGGGAGCCTCTCTGGCAGATCAGATGCTAGGCACCCACTAGAAGCCCCCAACCCCAGCACCGCGACGGGTCTCGGATCTGGTCAAACCACCAAGCCAGGGCCTCGTGGTAGTGGGCCGCGGTAGTGGGCCGTGGTGGTGGGCCGTGGTAATGGGCCGTGGTGGTGCGGGGGGTCCCAGCAGAGGGGCCGCGTAGGCCCTGCGGGCTCGTGAGACGACCACCTCTTGGGTGACGGTGGCAGCGTGTGGGCCGTGTGAGAGGATTCATGCGTTGCGCCATGGAGGCGGTTCGCTTGCGTGCTCGCTCGTCGGCGGTTCTGGCCCGTCGTGCTGGCTGGGAGCTTGAACCGCGTCAGAGGGAGGGAGGGAGGCATGGTTGTCGGCACGACTTCTGGGCCATCATCACGGTAGTCGATGGGTGGCTTGGAGGCTTTCGATACTCAAATACGTCTGGGCTAAAGTTCCGTCGCATCGTTCCGAGGAGATGCACGGCTTGAGTCCGGCGGCGTGGTAAGAGCAGGACAATCATCGCGTACAAGCTGCTTTGTCTAGTGGCGTTTGTGCCTTCACGTTTTGGGCATCAGCGAATGCGTTTGTCCGTCCATGCCAACGATCCTCTCGCCAATCAAGTACGTAGTGAATGGCTGTCTATAGGCCTCTTCTACCTGGCAGCAGGCGCTTGCATCATCTCAGGCTGCCTCGCCACAGCTGCTGCCTTTTGCGCATCGGATACCTCCAGCCTGCTCATACCCATACCACTCAAGTACTGTTCGAAGCTCCCGAGAACGTTGTGCAGCCCCTTTCGTAGGCAGTCTTTGACCTGCTCCACCTCTGCGACTCTCTTGCGTTCGCCTTCTGGCTTGGCTAACGTGTCCTTGTCGCTCCAGTGAACTTGGAGGCTCGCCATGTACGCATCCATCTTGTTGATAGCTGCGGTGAAGGTGCGTACGATGGCCGGAACGCTCTCGTGGAACCGCCCAATCGCATCCTCGGCAATAGAGAATACGGCGAGGTTCGTGAGGGCAGTGATGGCGTTGCAGATCAGCGAGATGCGGGAGAAGGGTGCACCGAGGACAACGAGCTTTGCCCTGCGTGGTAGGGAATGGCTGAATACATAGCCGAAGGGTGACGACAGGATCTTGGTGGACGCGGTCGATGCAGCGGATTCTGCCTGCTGAGCACCTTCTTGGGCCTTCTTCATGCCCCTGTGAATAGCCTCGCGACCATAGGCTTGCTGGGAGTTGCCTGGTGAGCTGTGCAGCTTGGCAATCCCGGATGTTGCAGCCTCAAAATGCTCCCACCTCGTGTTGGGTTTCGGTGGAAGAGCGACGACTTGCTTGTCATCCTTGAGCGGCTGAGAGATCTGAGGGACCAGATCGACGGATGGCGTGGGCTGTGGCACAGCCGAGGCAGCCGCAGGTTGGTAGGTTGGGTCGAGACCAATGTTCAAGCGGTCGACAAGGAGCCTGATCTCAGCAAGGCATAAGTCGGTGACCTGCTGAAAGGTTGCAGCTTTCTTGCGTTCCATCTCGCTGTAGATCGTCTTCCGGCGGTCAGGGAACGCTTCGGTAATGAGGGCCAATTCCCAAAACGCCATAGCCTATGGTTGTCAGCTGGAGAGTCGGTCCATGACTATGCAACCTACCTTGTTGGCATCCTTGTTCGACTTCAGCCCGTTCAGCAGTGTTCCGTTAGGGTCCTTGGAGTCACTCGTAATGGGCTTGTTGTTCTTCAGTGGCTCCTGTGCGATGTACAGGTCGAAAGCCTTGTTGACAAACTCCCACAGGAGCACGAGGAAAGTGCCTTCTGTGACGAACTTGGCTACCAAAGGCGCAAAAGGCGCCAGCCCAGTTGGCTTGGATGTTTTGGACAAGCTGATGAAGTACCGGCTGAAGCTGTAGTAATACTCCCAGATCAGGTAGCGGGGCCCCGCGAAGTAGGAAACAGACCCAACGGCGGCGACAAGCAGTGCCAGCCTTAGTGAGGTGATGGACATGGGCTGCAGCTGCTTCAAGAGCACCATTCTCGGCTTGGGACCCCTCCTCACCGGTGTCTCGGCCGCTGCGTCTTGGCCACCAGGCGTCCTGGGTTGCATGGCTGGCACATGGATTCGATCGTAGTCGTTCCACAAATGCACGCCCGTCTGGGCGAATGCCAGTGCGAGGAACAAGAAGCGCAAGTACAGCGGGCGCTCGTTCAGCTTGAGCCGCTCATGGGCGCGCCCTAGCTCGGTGAAGTTCAGCCTGTCCTCGGCGGTGCGCGACCACGTGTAGACTTCGTTGTAGAGCCAGGCAGAAAAGGCGTAGAAGATGAAGGTCACGATGGTGTTCTTCCTGAAAAAGTACTTCTGGAAGGTTTCGGCGCGTGTCAAAGTTTGTCGCGAGCCAACGTGCCATTGCGCGATTCGAAGCAAGTAGATGGCGAGGGCGGGGATGAAGAGGAGAAGGGTGCGAATGCCCGTGGGGCCGAAGGGTAGCCATAGCCATACCACTGCGAGTCTGATTAGCAGGAGCTCTCTGGCGCGTAGCAGGTCCAGCCCACGGTGATTCCAATTGCCCATCCAGCATGCCATGGCGTAGCATAGCAGCAGCGTGTACTTGCTGGCTCGTACGAACCTGGTGTGAAGCGAGGGCGTCAGGTAGTCCCGGTATGGGCGGGTGTGCGTCCCCAGCGGTGCGAGTGCCGCCATGTCCGTGGTGCGGGTGCGGGTGCGGGTGCGCGTCCTGCTCTGCTGTACAGGGCAGCCCGACTTGTCAAACAAACAAATGAAACAATGATCCGCGCTGCCGCCAAGCTGGACCGCCACAGGCACCGCCACCGCCACCGCCACAGGCACCGCCACAGCCGCCATCAACACGCAACCGCCGACTCCATCGCTGTCGCCTGCGCAGACCGAACCCCGCTCCTGCTGCACTCACCCGCCCGCATGTCTTTCCAGCGCAGCTCTGCTCTCGAGAGCCAGCCGACGCACTGGCGGCGCGAGGATGACCCGCAGTACGCCGACGATCCAGAGTTCCGCGACTTCGCCAGCAAGCTCTCCGATGATCTGTTCGCCCTGACCCGCAACGTCGCCCGCCTCTCCACCGAGATCTCCAAGCTGGGCACCAAGCACGAGACCGCACGGGTGCGGGAACGAGTCAAGACCACGACCGAAGAGACGGCCGAGAAGTTCAAGGAGATCGGAGAGGGCGTCAAGAAGATCAGCCAGTGGCATGACGTCGGCGTAGGTCGAAGCTGTGTCTTGGCCGGGCGGGGACTGGGCTAACAGCAGGCAGCCGTCGCAGAGGTTCACGCAGTCGAAGCTCAGCCGCGAGTTCAAGGCCTCGCTCACCGAGTTCCAGCAGCTGCAGAAGCAGTCTCTCGACAAGGAGCGGGCTTCGGCGTCTGCGGCACGAGCGGCCCTCGACGACCAGGCATCGCCAAGCGCAGAGCGTGCAGAGTTTGGCCAGCAGCAGGAGCAGGAGCAGCTTCGATTGGCAAACCAGGACGAGGTCGACTTCCAAGAGTCGCTCATCATCGAGCGCGAGTCGGAGATCCGCAACATCGAGCAGTCGGTCGGCGAGCTCAACGAGCTGTTCCGTGATGTCGCCCACATGGTCCACGAGCAGGGCGCCCAGCTGGACATCATCGAGGAGAATGTCGAGGTTACGCACGATGCTTCCAGAGGCGCACACGTCAACCTGAAGCAAGCGAGCAACTACCAGAAGAGCGCGAGGAGTAAGGCCTGCATCCTGTTGCTGATCCTGGCCATCGTTCTGGTCATCATCATCCTGGCTGTAGTCCTGGATTAGACGCGCTGCCTCATCTTGTCACCATCTGATTTCTAGCCTTTGGGAACTTTCGAGGAGCTCTTATACCATGGCGTTAGGCCTGTTTTTGGTTTCCATGTAATCGCTGTCCTCGGCGCGTAGTGTACAGTCAATGCAAACGCGCTCTCCTACTCTCCTTACTGCTTGTTGCATCTCGAGGGTGCAGCGGCCGACACCGCTCCTGCGTCAAGGACGCCAGTACGAGGAAGGTGCGGCTGCATTCTGTCCTGCCCGTGAATACCAACCTTTGCCTCTTCACCCCACGATCCTCTGACACGCCCAGACTCCGGCATGAGTAACGCGATCGACAAACCCCGCAAGGCAATGTGTGCTGAGCTGCGGAGAGATCACCCCTTCAGCCGTCCTGCTACCGCTCCGTCACAGCAGACGGGTAGTCAGGACCAGCCTCCGCTCCACAGGTGCGCACGGTAATCAACAAGAACCCCACTCGATACTGACTAGTGGACAGTGCTGTTGCACGCATGTCCATACCTGGCGAGGTCACCATCGAGGTCGGACCTGATCGAGTAAAGTATCGTATGCTCGAGACCTTCCTTGGCCACCACTCCGAGTACTTCCAACGTGCGCTGAATGGCACCTGGAGAGAGGCCTCCGAACGCGTCGTGGTACTCGGCAGCGACGTCGCGCCCTGTATCTTCAATCTCTTTGTGGAGTGGCTGTACACGCAGACACTGCCTACCTTGTCCCCGGACTGGCGCCGCATTGCTGATCCATCGAACCCCTTCAGCGTCTCGGCCAAGATGCTTCGCCTCAAGCTATACGTCTTTGCCGACCGCTTCGTCGTACCGTTGTTGCGAAGGCAGCTCAACCGCGCCATCGTCAACGACTACGACTCGGACTGCCCTGCCCTTGAGGAGTATGAGACAATCGCCTACGCCTTCCACAACTTGCCGCCTACCGACCCGCTGCTGGACCTCATTGTCGACCGCTACTTTATGGTGTGGAGGCTCGACCTTGACGAGGGAGAGGATGAGGAAGCCTACGACACTCTACCACACGACTTCCTGTTGCGCTTCTACAAGAGGGTGGGCAAGTGGCGCAAAGACGACCTTCAGAACCGACACCAGCTGTTCAACATGGACTTTTGCAGCTACCACGAGCACACAAACGAGCAGGACAAGTCGGAGTGTCCACACAAGACCCAGAGGATGAAGGCAGGCCAGAGCTGGCTTCAGCGGGAGCCACGTTACCAGCAGCCAGCGCTCCAGACGAGCACCTGTTAGCTTTGTTGTTGTTGTTGTTGTTGAAGAAGAAGAAGAAGAAGAAGAAAAGACTTCACTCGTCAGCTCATTCACCGGTGCTACGCAATTCACGACGTGTGGTCAAGCACAGGAAACGTAGCTTCATTCGAGGGTATCTAATGCTTTGCTTGTGTGTCTTTTAATACAGAACTGAGACTGGCTCGCCCTTTTCGTTGATCAGACTCTCCTCAGTCCTTCGCGGGCCCTCCCCAACGCCAGTCAGGATGACTCTGCTGACACCGTCCTTGAGCAGACCGACAGCGACCTCGGCCTCGGTGTTGGCCTTCTCGGCGGCCTCGTAGTTGCCCTGCACCTTGGCGCCACGCTCACCGCTCCAGCCATCCTTGTCGGCCAGGAGGGTCTTGAAGACGCCAGCCACCTGCTTCTCGTTCTCCTCGAGGTAGTAGATGACGGCATTGGGACCGGCGTCGAAGGTGTAGGCTGCGATGATGTTGCCAGCAGCTGCGTTGATGTGCTCGACCATCTTGATGGCCGCCCGGGAAACATCGTTGAGGTAGAAGATGGGCGGGTAGGTGTCGAGGCAGGTGGCGTGGAAAGAGTTGCTGTCCATCATGGTGACCTTGGCAAACGTCTCAAAGTCCTTGTTCTCGACAGCCTCCTGCATCTCCTTCATGCGCCTGGGGACCGTCTCGCTCGCCCTCGAGGCGAACAGCGAGGAGGTGGCGACAGTGGTCTGCATGCCGCTTGTGCTGGAGACGTCCTTCTTCGCCGCGCTGACGACCAGGATGACGGCGCGCATGTTCGGCCAGTGGCTAGCGGGAGCGACCTCGAAGGCCTTGCTGTCCGAGCCGTCTGCGGCAGAGCCCTGCTCCCATCCTACGTATCCCCCGAACAAACTCCTGCACGCGGAGCCAGAGCCCTGACGAGCGATGCGCGAGAGCTCGGTGGGGTCTGCAGGCAGCTCGTACAGGTTCGCAATTGCGCGCACCAGAGCCGCGAAGCCAGCGGCACTGCTAGCCAACCCGGCCGCGGTGGGGAAGTTGTTCTCGGACACAATCTTCAGCGGCAGGTCGGCGAGCCTGGGCGCGTTCGAGTCGTTGGCCTCGACGTCCTTCCTCAGCGCCCTGAGTTGGCGGAAGCAGGCTTGTGTTCGGGCGCCCGACACATCTTGCGGCTTGCCGTTGAGGAGCAGCGAGTCCTCGGCGGGGTAGGAGGCGGAGCAGGACGCGGTCGTGTGCGTGCGCAGGTCGTTCTGCGAGAGGGTGACGCTGAGGGAGGAGTTTGTGGGGAGGTTGAGCTTGGGGTCGCGCTTGCCCCAGTATTTGATGACGGCGATGTTGACGGGCGCGGTGGTGCTGGCACGGTAGATGTCGGACATGTTGGCGGTGCGAGGTGTGGAGGTGTGTACTTGTACTTGTGCAATTGTACTTGTGTAATTGTATTTGTGGAGTTGTACTTGTGGAGTTGTACTTTTGGAGTTGTAGTTGTGGATTTGTAGTTGTGGAGTTGTACTTGTGGAACGGTGTACTTGTACTTGTAGACTTGTACTTGTGGAATTGTACACTTTGGAGTGTGTACTTGTGGACTTGTGGACTTGTGGACTTGTGGACTTGCGGAGGGAAAGGGGGGTGAAGTTTGGTGGGGTCGAGGATTTGTTGGTGTATGCAGGGTCTCGTGGGATATTGACGGCCAACAACCACAATGCAGCGACAGTCTGCAAGGAATGGTGAGCTGACGTAGCAGGCAAACCCAGAGCGTTTGTTCTTCTGTCCCTCCTTTTCGATTCCAATAGAGCTGCCCGCGCTCGCCTCGTGAAGCTAAACACCTTTCAAGCGGTGAGCTAGCCCAAAAGCGTGGTAGTCGAGGCCCACCAATCACAGCACCCGGCGTTCATCGCATGCCGAACAAAGTCCAAGCTCAACTCTTCTGGCCGACCATCTCGTCATCCGCTTTTGCGACTTGCCTTGCTCAGACTTCAGTTCAGACACTCCCGCGATTCGCCGCCACCATGTCCTCGCAACACGACGAAGCAGCCGCCGCCGGGTGTCCCGTCGACCACAAAGCCCGCGAAGCCTGGCTCCAGCAAGCCCGCGCCGCCGGCAACGTCCAACCCAACCCTCACACCCAACCCAACCCTCACACATCTGCGCCGCCGCCGCCGCCGCCGTCGCAAGCACAAGCACAAGCACAAGCACAAGCACAAGCACAAGCACAGCCACAATCACAAGCAGCCACATCAGCAGCCGCCTCGCCGGTGCAGCAATCCTGCGACTCGTCGACGCTGGACCAATCCACCGCCTCGCCCGCACCCACGGCCGCCCACCTGCTCTCCCACCTGCGCCTTGGCACCGATCGCGAAATCAGCACCATCCCGCGCGCCCAACCCACGGCGCCGACCGCGCGCCCAGCCAACAGCGAAGCAGACACGGGCGCGGACAAAGCCACGGGGAACTGGATCTACCCGAGCGAGCGCATGTTCTTCGACGCCATGCGCCGCAAGTCCTTCGACCCGCAAACCTCGGACATGAAGACCATAGTGCCGATCCACAACGCCGTCAACGAGCGCGCCTGGCACGAGATCAAAGCCTGGGAAGCAGGCCGCGGGAGCGACGCCTGCGGGGGTCCCAAGCTCGAGAGCTTCTCCGGCCTGAGCACCAGCCTGACGCCGCGCGCTCGGTGGAACGCGCTGCTGGGCTACCAGCCGCCGTTTGACCGCCATGATTGGGTGGTCGACCGCTGCGGGACCAAGGTCGACTATGTCATTGATTTCTACGCCGGCAAGACGAGCCCGGGACAGCAGGCCGGCCAGGGCCTGAATTTCTACCTCGATGTGAGGCCCAAGCTGAATAGCTGGGAGGCCGTCAAGACGCGTGTGTCGAGGTTCTGGGGCTTCTAACTCATCGCCCTTTTACATCACGGGGCTTTTACATCACGGGGCTTATTGTAAAGATATGTATCATAGGTTGAAGTTGCGAATGGCATGCATGGCTGTTAGTACATCATGGCGTGGGCGTCATCTCGGAAGGGGATTAGATAGACTGCGCTGACGGACGAGTCTCGCAACTCTTTTGCTCAATGAGAGAGGGACATGTCTGCGCTTCGCAGTGGAATGGACATATCTGCATGCATGGATGGATGGATGGATGCATGGATGGATGGATATAGACGCCCTCCCCCTCTTCGCCACACATGGTATCTTTCCCTCTTCTTCCTCCCCCTTCTTCCCCGGGTCGCCAATAATTACTACAGAATCGAAAAGAAGAAAAAACACCTAGCCACAGAGCGTCGACGTGGCTCAGTACCGCCGGCGCAGTCCGTGCTTGGCCAGCAGGTCGCAGTTGGGCATGGGCATGCTGCGGGCCTGTGCCATGGCCTCTTCGTCGACGAAGAACCAGCCTTGCGCGTCCTGCATCTTCTTGCTCTGTGTGTACTGCTCGTTGCTGCACCGCACGTCGAGCGTGTGCACGTACGAGGCCTCGACCTGCTTGTCCAGCGCCTTCCACCGCTTGTCTCGGGGGTTGCCGCCGTACTCGCTGCATACGGCGGGCGCGACGTAGTAGTTGACGCCGAAGGCGCCCTGCGACTTGTGCAGACACGTGTAGTCTCGCTGCGGGGTGAAGGCAAAGCTCGGGCCGGAGCTCGACGAGCCGCCGGAGAAGAGGCTCGACAGCAGCGGCAGCACGAACAGGAAGAGCAGCGGCAGCAGGTTGCCCAGCATGTTGCCCATCCCCGGCGTCGCTTCCTGGCCCGGCGGCTGCGCCGTCCCCGGTCTTCTCCTCGGCCGTCCGCCGCCAAACTGATGTACGCGCACGCCGGGTCCGCCGCCGAGGTTGAAGACGAAGCCTGGCCCTGTGTCGAAGCCGCCTATCTACATTAGCCCGTCGCTCGCTCTCGCACGCCCAACACGAGTGTGGCACTTGGACCTACCGAACGGCGCGCCGAATCCCCCGCCAAAGAACTGCCGGAACAGTTCCTCGGGCGTCATCTCCTCCTGGAATCCGCCTCCCCGCTGCCCCGCGAATCCACTGAACGGCGACCCTCCGCCTCCGGCGCCCGCGGCTGCCGGGTTGAAGCGCGCGTCTGGGTCTCCGCCGAACTGGTCGAATTTGTTCTTCTTGTCCGGATCGCTGAGCACCTGGAAGGCCTTGGAGACGAGCTTGAACGCCTCGTCTGCGCCGGCGTATCCGTTTTTGTCCGGATGTGTGAGCAGCGACAGCTTTCTGTACGCCTTCTTGATTTCGCCGTCTGTGCACGTCTTCCTGACCTCTTCGAGGCCGAGGATCTCGTAGTACGCCGTGGGCGCGCATTTTCTTATGCGCAGCACCGCTGCTTTCTGCTCGACCGTGTACGCGCGACCCGCAGAGCCGTCGTGATGTGTGCGTTCGGACATGGCAGTGGTGTGTTGTGTTGTTTGTGTTGTGTTGTGTTGTGTTGTGTTGTCTTGTGTTGTGTTGTGTTGTGTTGTGTTGTGTTGTGTTGTCTTGTCTTGTCTTGTCTTGTCTTGTCTTGTGTTGTCTTGTTTGTGTTGTGTTGTCTCGTCTTGTGTTGTCTTGTCTTGTCTTGTCTTGTCTTGTCTTGTCTTATCTTGTCTTGTCTTGTCTTGTCTTGTCTTGTCTTATCTTGTCTTGTCTTATCTTGTCTTGTCTTGCGGAGGGGTCTGTGGGCTGGGGGTTGGCCGCGGAGGTGGCCGCGAGGTCAAACGGTGAGGGTGTGCCAGGCGGTGTTGTGCGCGGTCAAATGCAGCAGCGGTGGGGGGAAATGCGCGGGTGGCGAGCGTGGCAGAGACAAGGCGATCTGTTGTTGTGAGATGCCAGAAGGATGCGGCTCGGCAGCGTTGAATCTCGGTCGAGGCCACACTTTCCAGCTTTCGCTTTCCAGACACCAGTGACCAGTCGCTAGCAAGCCCGCATGGGCACGGACTTCACGTCATTGAACTGCGACTTGCACATCGCAGCCTCTCCATCTGGAGACGTCGATTCCCTCGCTGCATTTCCCCAATTGCCATTCCTCCCCGTCCTGCACAATGTCCGAAGAAACAAAGCAATCCACTCTCCAAGCGCTGCGCAACTGGGGCGGTACGTCTCCCCCGTACAACAGCATCTCACGTGCC
This sequence comes from Ascochyta rabiei, assembly GCF_004011695.2. NCBI lineage: Eukaryota > Fungi > Ascomycota > Dothideomycetes > Pleosporales > Didymellaceae > Ascochyta > Ascochyta rabiei. Next base: position 397,941 of record NC_082416.1, read on the forward strand.
ACCCACCTCACACCCCATCTGCATGCAACTTGAAAGTCGCAACCACTGACCCCCCTCCCCTGCAGAAAATTCCGTACCGCCCACTCTGCTCGCAACACTCATCACAGCTCAACATGCCCGGCCCTTCCAGCCCCTCCCCATGCTCTTCACCCCGGTCCTGCTCTTCTCCTCCTACCTGAACCTCAGCAACTACAAGACCGACGCCGCGGGCATCACTGCTGCGTGGAGTGGGCTGTACGGCCTGCTAGCCCTGCGGAGAAGCCAGGTGAGTCTCCAATCAACCCGAAATCCGGCCTACGATGGAGTCGTCATGAACTGATAATGTACGGCAGCGACTGAAGAATAAGTTCACCGTGAGAGGCGTGGTAAGAGGTGGCTCGCTGGCGCTCTGTGCTGTTAACGTCGTGGGCTGCGGACTGGCGTACACTTTCGGCAAGCGCGAGAAGGAGGAGAAGTCGGCGTGAGCTGGTCCGCCACCATCATTGTAACATTACATGTTGTGGGATACTATTGGGGTGGGCAAGCGCTCATGCAAGATCGTTCCGTCTAGACGCTATACAGGGAACTATCGACCTCGTGTCTTGATCTTGTCAGGGGTGCATGTCTAACCGCAGATGCCGTTGATCATAGTCTATCGCCTTCAAACGGCCCGTAGGAAAGCCCAGATGCAGTGTATGGCGATGCATCTGAGATGCACCTAACGATCAAGCCCACCAAATGATTGCAGACCAGCCATGCTGAAACCAGCGGAGGCCTTCAAGATTCCGAAGCAGACGCACGGCTGCATGATAAACACCAAAACACCCTCAATGCACAATCGTAAACCCCTGTTGAGCACGCCCGACTACGACGTCTCCATGGGCTCGGCTGCGGCCGCTGCGGCCGACGCGGCGGTACGCTCAGCTCTCTTCTTCGCCAGTAGCTCTGCCTTCCAGGTCAAGATCTCTTTCCTGAGAGCATCGTTGGGAATAACGTCCTCAATCTTCAGCGGACTACGATTGAAAGGGTCGTGCGGATCACTCAGCAGATGGCTCTGGATCGTACTCCGGTCGACCGTGTTCTTGCTGGTGGGCAGGATGACAGGGTCTTCCATCAGCGTTGCAAGGATAGGATCTGTGTACTCGTCAGGATACTCTCCCAGGTCGGCCTCGTCCATGTCGGCAGCTTCCTTTGAAGCGCTGATTTCACGCGCCATGGCCTCCCACTGTTGAAGCTGCTGGTCATCTTTCAGGTAGAACCTGGACATGATCTTGTGCGCTTCTATCCAGTACTCCGGCCGGTAGGAGCGTCCATCTGTGGCAACAGCATCGATAAATGACTGCCTATTCCGTAGGTTGAGGTAGACGTCTGTCAGCTCAGCCAGCATTTGGCGAGGATTCCATCCGTATTCTTCGGGATTTTCAACCTTCAGGCTCGATTTCTTAGGCCCAACCAAGGCTTCTAGATTGTAGTCAAGCATATGCGCAAGTCGAACAACAACCTCTTTCTTGGTAAACGAGTCGGCGAGCGCTTCGGTAAACAGCTTCAACATAGCAACCGTCTCGTTGGTCAGCTGCATGTAGCTCTTGGCCTTGCTCTGCGCAGCAGTAAGCTTCTCCTCCTTCTCCTGACGCACAGCCTGGTCCATGTTCGGGTCGCTCTTGAGTTCCTTTGAGGTATCGTGGATCTGTGTGAAGGCAGTAAACGACTCGTCAAGAACGAAAGTGACATCGTTCAGTAGCAAGTTGACAAACTGCACGAAGAACTCAAGGTTGACACTGCTCGCGTTAGTATGAATACGCACCTTGGTTGGACAGCATTGAATATACGTACCGTGCTTCTGTGGCAAGGTTGTCACGGTAGACTGGGTTTGGCCAGATGCACTTGATTACCTGGAAGATCTCATATCTTATGTTGAACTTGTCATAGAACTGCGTGTGTGCCCCTGTGCTTTCGCACTCGTTGTAGAACTGCATCAGCGCATGCAGCAAGTGCTTCATGGCAAACTTGTTTCCGAATAACGTGTCACCAAGTACGCCCTTTGAGCGGCCTTGGATCTCCCAAACTCCGTGGCAGAGGATGGTTACGAGACCAGACTTCAAGTATGGGTTCTTGATGTACTCTGAGCTTCGGAGGAAGACAATGCAGATCTTTACAAGCTCTTCGCACTGAGTCGAAGTGATGATATGCGGCATCATGCGGGTGATGAACTTGAAGTTGCCGACGATGTCTTCAACAAAGTATTCAGGGAGACAGCGGAACGCCAGAGACTGTTCGTTAGGAAGAGGCAGCTGCAATTCCTGCCTGGGGAAATCGGTCCCAGAAACGATGCGTAGCAACCAGACGATAACATATCGCATGAGTTGCATGGACCGGGACTGCATGACTTCGTCTCCAAGTACGCCTATAATGGCGTAGCTAGTGCATGTACCTCGTTCTATTTGATCTTTGATCTTCTTGACGTGGTTATCGAAAAGCTTCAGCTGAATCGGGTTCGACGCATACTTGTGCCGTTCCGTCTCGAACTTCTCGAGTTCCTTCTTAAGCCACTTGACGTCCTTTTGTAACGACGAAAGCTTCGCGTTGGCAGCCTCGGTACCGTAGTGATGGGCGGCCACAGTCAGGAAGAAAACCTCAGAGATGAAGTTGCTGGTCCCGTCCAGCTTATTACTGTAGAACTCGTCGGACGTCTTCTCGTCGGCGTTGATCTTGGTCTCGTCTTTGATGTCAATACGCGGCGCTCGTCGTAAATACCCGATGTCGATTTTGTCAATCTTGGCAAAGGTTGCGTCCATGAAGGGCTCACAAAGTCGGTCCAGGACAACGGTAACGTTGACCATGAAGCCATCTGTCGATACAGTCTTAGCGTCGACTTGCAAAGCTCGTCGCTTGTGGTTCTTGTTCACAGTAAGGGCGAACCAGTTGAGCATAGACTCTCGCGAGTCTTTGTTCTTGATGAACGTGTTTGCGATGTCGAATAGTTCGTCCTGGTGGGTTTGTAGTGTCATACGGAGAGCCCGTTGGGCGTTAGCAATGAGACCCTTGTCTCCGCCTGCTGCACCAGAGAAATAGTTCACCGCGACCTCGCCCTGCATGGGGGACAGTCGAAAGAAAGGCCCAAGGAGAGTTTTTGTCTCAATGGACTGTGCCTCAATATCAGCAGGTAAGAACGTGTCTGATCGCACCAGAGCAGTGACGAGTGGCGGGAAGCGGATGAGGCTACGAAGTGCCAGCATGTAAGGCTTGTAGTCGCTGTTCATGGATGTTCTCGCCAATCGCCGGCTCAAGTCTTCCACAGCAGCCACCAGCGCCTCTTTAGCAGTGTCGTCGTCCTCAGCACGGGTGCAGGCTTCTTGGAGGAAGTCGAAGCAGATGCCGCGATCGTCTTCAGGTCCGAGCAGCAGGCGGTCGGTCAGCGCGTTCTCCAAGGGCGCTTCTTCACCAAACATGTCAGGCATGGTGGCGGCGAAGATGGCGTAGTTGAAGCATATCCGCCGAAGCTCTCGCACAATCTCGTAATTTGGATCGTTCTTGTTGGCAATGCTCTTGGTCTGCTTTGCCACTCGCTTCCAGCACCCAAGGAGATATTCCAGCGCATTTCCGTGCATATGGCTCGATGCAGCTTCCAACACAACCGAGTCCAGCATATCGGTAGTGAACCGGAGCGGCCGGCCTTCGTCTTCAAGATCTTGCTTTGAACTCAATGCAAAGTAGACCTTGTGGCCGTGTGGATCTTGTGTCCGCCCTTCTTCTAGGGTTATCCTGAAGATGCCACTGATTGTGCGGTCTGTCCACGCTTCGATGCTGACATCTTGTGTCTTCGGCGCAGGTGGCGGCGGGGCGGGAGTGCTCGCGCTGACAGCTGGCTTGATGTTGATGCGCGACGCTGGCTCCTGCTCTATCTTGCCATCTGACTGCGAGCCCAAATCAGACGTCCGTGGAGGCTGGGTGGTTGCAGGCTTCGGTGACGAGGTGCCAGACGCTGGAGCTGAGCCTGAGGCTTCAGGTGCTGTGCAGGATGGTCGTGAGGTGGGTGGGCCTCCAAGTTTGGCCAGGCGCTTGGCTCGAATCTGCGCGATATGGTCGTCAGCTTTTCTCTTTGGACGAGAGCTGTCTTGGAGCTGTACCTTGTCGGCGTCAGACATGGCGGTGTCTTGCTCCTGCGGCGAAGGGTCTGTCATTTCGTGATCGGCCATGTTGGGTATGCGAGACAAGAAGCGGAGTGGCGCAGGAGATTAATATGCAGTAAGAAAGAAAGTCGTCGTGCGCCCCAGACAGTAGTGAAGGTCGACTATGATGTCGAGCGAGCGACCCGGGGATAAGTTGCCCCACCCACTTAGCGTAGCTGCACTCCAGGCGCGCTTTCACCATTTCACGCGTCAAGATAGAAGGTCGTAGAAGCAAAGAGGGCAACAGCCAGCACGTGCATCCCCAACTCCGCAAAGCGCAATGTGTATCAAGTACAGATCTAGGTGAATGTTCGATGTCCCGGTTCTGCGTCTCATTCGTGGCTTCTCGCGAACTTCCTGTGGAGGCATCCGAGTCACCCAAAGAAAGCGGCAGAAGCGCGTGCATCTACCTTTGTTCTGTGGCTGACTGTTCTCACGTGGTCCACTTTTGTTCTGTGGCTGGAACTTCTCACGTGAGGGCTTGTCTGGACTGTAATCACTCAAAACAAACCAAGATGCTCGCAATACCTATGCAGAGACATGCAGGGCTGTCATTCGACACTGCAATGCCAAGAGAGGTGATGCAGCTGCAGGTGGACCGCGACAGACCCTGAACGCCAGTCGTGGTTGCGGAGAACAAAGAGGCAACTCAAAACACAACAAGAGTGGCCGGGCGAATCGATTGCTGTTTGTGACGCATTTCACCGGCGGCCCCGCAGTTCCAGGCTCCGCCAGGACAGGAGGACAGGCATCCGAGAGCGTGATTGCAGGGCAGGCTAATAAGACTGTTGTCCGGCCTACGATAGTAGATAAGCGGTGACCACACTGGGAGCATCGGTGCAGGACGGGCGGACTTGTTCTTGCTGTTCTGCGGGACAAGACGTGGGGAAACGACAGGCAAGCGGCCGCATATCAAACCGAGTGTTGTTTCTGAAACAACTATAAAGCTCTTGTTGGATGACGAATGACGCGCATCCCAGGCTGCGCTCACTGCCAGTGATTGTTGAGCCGTCGGCAGGTGCCGTGGCCGTCAGAGCGAAGAGGCTGCTGCACTCACTGCTGGCGTGCGGGTTCTTGTGTGTGTGTGGGTGTGGGTGTGTGTGTGTGTGTGAGAGAGAGAGAGAGAGAGAGAGAGAGTGCGTGTGTGATTCACAGAGGGATGGTTGCAAGACATTTAGTGTCGTACTGGAGGAATAAGTGCAGATCACGAGTGGTAGCGGTCTGGCGCGTGGCTGCATCAGCGTCCACTCTATCGTCGTCGTCCTGCTAGACCGACTTGTTGCCGTGGAACGTCTTGCCTCCTCATATCAACACCACTTCACCACTTCACTACTTCACCACTTCACCACCCTCTGCCCACGCACACCGCCCACCACACACCACACGTTGCCCCTTATCAGCTTGCGTCATAAGCTGTCTTCTTGACTGCACGGTACGCATGCATCAGCCACAGCCTCCCCGGGCGACGTTTGGCCCAGCTCAGCCGCAGCACGGCCCAGCCGCCCAGCCTAGCAGCGTGGAGCGTGCCCTTCATCTTCACAACCCTCTACATCAACCACCCTTTCTCCATCTCACCTGCTAACTCCCTGCCCGCCCAGCACCACCGCAAACACTGCCCGTTATCCCCACCCTCCCCCCGACACACACCAAAATGGCCGAGATCCGTCGCAAGCTCGTGATTGTCGGTGACGGCGCCTGCGGAAAGACCTGTCTGCTCATGTAAGTCGACGCCCAGACGCCTATCGCGCACGCTGCCCCCTTTGTCCGCCCTCGCAACGACTGACAACGTGCTCGCAGTGTCTTCTCCAAGGGCACCTTCCCTGAGGTCAGTCTACACCGCGCTCCCGCGCCCCGTCCCTGAGCTGCGTCAGCCTGGCCCGCCTGCGCCTCCATGGCCGTGCCTGGCCGCAAACACAGCGGCCGCTCCACAATGCACACACACTGACATCATCCCCGCGCAGGTCTACGTCCCCACTGTCTTCGAAAACTACGTCGCCGACGTCGAGGTCGATGGCAAGCACGTCGAGCTCGCCCTCTGGGATACCGCCGGCCAGGAAGATTACGACCGTCTCCGCCCTCTTTCATACCCAGACTCCCACGTCATCCTGATCTGCTTTGCCATCGACTCGCCCGATTCGCTCGACAACGTACAGGAGAAGGTACCGTCCATGCCGCTCTCATGTGCACACGCCGTCTGCTAACCACTCCGTAGTGGATCTCCGAGGTTCTGCACTTCTGCCAGGGCTTGCCCATCATCCTTGTCGGCTGCAAGAAGGATCTGCGCTTCGACCAGAAGACTATTGAAGAGCTGCACAAGACCTCCCAGAAGCCTGTAACTCCCGAGCAGGTCAGTCAACCCACTTGGCCCGCAACGTGACAACAGCTAACCATGACCAGGCTGAGGACGTCCGCAAGAAGATCGGCGCCCAGAAGTACCTTGAGTGCTCGGCAAAGACCAACGAGGGTGTCCGGGAGGTATTCGAGCACGCCACACGAGCTGCCCTGCTCACCCGGAAAGAGAAGAAGAAGTCCAAGTGCACAGTCTTGTAGATGGAGTCAAGAAGGTGTGAATGGACCGGAGCCGCCACAGCCGCACCATGTTGATCCTGGACAAGAACAACACTGTGGCGGCCTTGATGTGTTAATCGTGGGCGAACCACATGTGAATGAAGGGTGAGGTGGAAGACGAATCAACCTGTCCTGGCCAGTGAGAGCCATTTCTTCCACGGCACCTGTTCGAGGCGTTAGTGCGCAGGATCTTTCTTGTTTGGAAGTAGTACATCATCTTGGGGCAGTCTATGATGGGGTTATTTGCTCGGAGCGTGTGGGTCGAGATTGAGCTGCTATCGATTTCCAGCAATGGTAGGATCTTTCTAATAACGTGCTTTGCTTTGCTTTGCTTTGCTCTGCTTTGCGTTGCCTACCATGCCGTGCCGCTGCTCGCACGTCACGTTGCTGGACATTCTTACTGCATGCAAGTCTACACCACTCTCTCATACTTGCTATTGCTATTGCTATGCTATCGGTTCGGTTCAGTCAGGTCAATCGGAGTCGTCCTTTCGTTTTCCTTATCGGATCGATATCAATTTGCTTGCTGCTCGTTTCTTCGCATATCATGCCATACCATGCCATACCATACCATACCACACCATGCTCTTCACGTCTAAGCCATGCCCATGCCAACGCCAACGCAACATGCGCCGCCCAAGGTAACAGAATGTGCCGTTATGAGGACAGCGTCGCTTTGGGTCAGATGGGCCTTTGGCTGTTGGTGTAGCTGTATTGTTTTTCCTGGGAGTTGGCGCTGACGATGGCGATGGTAGTGGCAACAGACGGCAACAGCGGCAGCCGGTAGATACGCAGGGTTATCACTGAGCTTGCGTTGGCAGCGTCTGTCTGTCTGTCTGTCTGTTTTGCGTTTTACCCTGCCTGCCCGTTCGATCATGGCTTGCTCGGTTGTGAGTGTCTGGCCGTGGTGTGGGTATTGAGAGGACGGTAGCTGAGGTGTGTGCTTTTCCTTCCTTCCTTCCTCTCCCTCCATCCTTCCTTCCTTCCTCTCCCTCCATCCCATCTCTGTCTGCTGCATATGCACCCACCTCGACTCTCCACGCGTCACGTGGATCTGAACAGCAGTGCAAACCATCGGTATCGTCGCACAGCGCGTGGTGTCGTTCCTGTCATGTCACCTCACATTACGTTGAACGGCCCCATATCATCGCGTGCGATGCCTCGTTATGATCTCCTTGTATTGAACTAGAGTACGGTGTCTTTTAGTTTACTCTATTCTACCGTATTTACACCACACCACACTACACTACACCACATCACACCCCCACCTATACCCAACAACCGCATATCTCCAGTACCCCCGACACGACCCAAAACCCCCGAGCTCGGCAGTGAGCTGCAGCAAGCACAGCAGGTGACGATAAGGCCTAGCACGCCAAGAGAAAAGCATGCTATAGGTGTATTTTCTCGCAGACCAATATAGGGTGCTGTGCGATTAGCTTTGTAGATGGTGCTCTGTTGCTTGGTAGGGTGTTTTGTTGTTGTGTACTGTGCTGTGCTGTACTATACTACACTATATAAACACCTTACTATACGTAATAGTCCTAGGTGGATGTAGTAATGGAAAGAGGGAAATGATACAAGTAGTAGGTGCCGCAAGGGCAGAAGAGTAGAAGTAGTAATAAGTGTGGTTGTGTAGTCAACGAGCTGGTTGTTGTGTGTAGGTAGGTTAGGATGCAAGTAGTAGGTACTATAGGAGTAGAAGAGTAGTAGTAGAAGAGTAGTAGTAATAAGTGTGGTTGTGTAGTTGAAGAGCTGGTTGTTGTGTATAGGTTCATGTTGTTCATTATTTAATGCTTTGATGCTATGCTGTGCTATACTATGCTACGCCATGCTATGCCATGCCATAGCATACGATGCTGTGCCATGTCATGCTGTTGTGAACGCCTTGCCTGTCATGCACCAACTCCGGGCCAACTCCAACAGGTAAATGCAAAAAAAAGCTTATACGAATACAGCGAGCGACAGAGCGCACGTGAACAGCATCAGAGGCGCTTTTACCGCCCCAGCAGCCCCGCCCTGCTGCGCGCTCTGTCCCTGGCTCTCGGCAACAGGAGTCGAACTCGGGTCTGGACTGCCCTCGACGGCGACTGTCTGCGTCGCGGCTGGCGCTGCGCTGGATTGCGAGGCGCCCGTGGCCGAGGGAGACGAGGGAGACGACGAAGCCGCAGAGCTGGAGCTCTGCTGATCATCTCCGGTACCGGGTGTGCCGAGCCCGACTCGATTCCCGTCAAAGTCGAAGACAGAGTACACGTTCTTGAGGAATACGTCGCCGATGAGCCACTGGCTCTCGTTGAACGTCTGCCGGCCTACCATGTTGCTCCGGCATAGTCCCGAGTCGAGCTTGCCGCCTAGCCAGTCTGTGGTGGAGATGTTGTAGCCTGTTTTTCCGAAGATGAATTGTAGTGGGGTTTTGGTGTCGCATGGCACGCTGAACGTCTCGCCGCTCTGTGCGAAGTTGGGGATCTGGGAGTGGATGGCTAGTGCGTCGGCGGGCGGCATCAGGATGTAAGACGTGCCCGTGTCCATGATGCCCTTCTTCCCTTGCAGACCGAGTGTCTTGCCGTTCACAGAGGCGTCCGAGATGGCAACCTCCCAGAAACCTGTGTCGTTGGGCTCGCAGTCTAGCCAGTTCAGGTCGCCGGAGAAACGGGCTTTGTTGACGTCACCGAGGTCTAGCTCGCCGTCGTTCAAGCCATCCGAGGAGCGACTGAGGTGGATGCCATAGAGCTTTGAGCCGATTAGGTTCTCGGTCTTCAGGGCATCCATGATCTGAGGCGCGTCTACTGCTCCCTTGACATTCGCGCCGCGGCCGATGCCGAGGATGCCGTCCATGGGGTAGGCCTTGAATTCTGACGAGACGTTGGTTGCGAGGCCAAAGGTCACGGAGGGAGAGAGAGAGACGCCAATGTGCAGTGTGTCGGTCGCGAGGGTACCACTGACAGAGCCCGTGCCGTAGGTGACGCTGAAAGGCGTGTCTTGCGTCTGTCAGATTCGTTAGTCACTTGCTGTGCTGTTTGCTGGACGGTCCGCCTCACTTGGAGAGAGCTTGAATCTCCGTGGCCAAAGGTGGTATGTATCCCACAAGCATCGCTCTTGCAGTCTTGCCCCATGACCCAGGTGTTGCTCGCAGCTGAATCCAGGAGCAGATGGTATTCCTCTTTGCTGTCTCCAATCGTCACGGCAACCATGTAGCTCAGGTCGCTCCCGTCTTGGTCGATCGCTACGCTGTTCTTTTGCGTAGGGTCTTTCGAGTTGACGATGTTGTACGCGTTCTGGCGGGTTCGGAGAGAGGCCGGTACGCGGCGTAGTGGCAGTGTGACGGACCTCGAATCTGGCCTTGGGAGTCGAGTGCTTCGCCGACTTGAAGCGGTCGGTTTGCTACCGTCATCGTACCGGTAGGGATAGAAGGCTGTGACTGTGGGCCACACGGCTGCTGAGACCGCCAGCCATGTCGACAGCGAGGCGTGCATGATGGGGCGTGAAGGTGCAAAAACGCACGAGGCTCCACTATCAGTTGACAAGTCAAGGCCAAGATTGGTGAGGGTCCAAGGCAGGGCGAGTCCCTTCGCAAGGCTGTTCAAATCCGGTGGTCCTCGTCCGTACAAGGCTGGCAATCTAGGGCGGAGGCTCGGTCCGTGAAACAGGGAGTGCAATTCGGTCAGGACAGCTTGCCCTTGAGAGGGAAGGGAGGAACTCGAGCGGAAGCAGCAGAGACGGCCATATTCGGTCCTCAGCTGTTTCATGCGCCCGTCGAGCTCGGTGACGTCCTGATATCCGTGTTGAGACGAACGACAGGGTTGACGCTGATGGTCAAAGGTCGAAGTGGGGCGTCTGGCCCCTGACCAGCTACCAAACTGCCGGAAGCAGGTCGTTGAAACCGCTATTCTCGTCCAGGCACGCCAATAACGGCGCGCGGAACGACTGTCATGCGTTCTCCTGGGACGTGCAAGTTTCCTAGACGAGAGTCTGGGAGGGAGGTTGAGAATGTGATTTGCTGCACAGGCACTACATTCGTCTTGCGAGCTGACGGTGCTGTCTTGATAGGTGATTGGCTTTCCAATATGATGCCGAACGCTCTATATGATGGGGGAAGTCTAGTTGTAGTCTCTTACATTCACTGCACTTTATATAGTTTATATTACAGTCTAGTATACTCTCCTCTATCAACTACACTTTATGTAGTTTATAATCAAGTCTGGTATACTCTCCTCTATCAACTACACTTTATGTAGTTTATAATCAAGTCTAGTATACTCTCCTATATCAACTTTACTTTATGTAGTTTATTTAAAGTCTAGTATACTCTCCTACATCAACTGCACTCTACATGGGTTGAGGAGCAACTTCTTCACCTTTGCATTCCCCCTGCCCGCCTTGCCGCCCGCATAGGTACTCGATTCTATACGGCCCACACGCCCACAGGCTGCTCGGAACAGGGGGTCGGGACCGTGGTGCTGAGCCCACAGACCGGGCTGGCCGTGTGTGTTTGTGTAGGGTAGAGTGACGAGCTCATGCATGACCAGCCGGTCGCCATTGGGGAGCGTGCACCATGTGTCGCCCAGGGCGCGATGGACAGCCAGGATCTGGTCCATGTGCATGGCCGTGAAGTCGATGAAGCCATGCTGCTTGGTGATCTTGGGCGCATGGTCGAGGGGCCTGTTCGACTGAGCATACCAGCCCACGCCTTGTAGCGGGGAGACAAACTTGCGCGTGTGCAGCACGTCGACGAGCATGTCTGCTCCTGCTGCAGCGAGCCGCCCCTCCAGCTCGGCAGCCGTCTCGTGTTTGGCAATGGATATGCCCGGGGGCGGAGTCTGGGCCAGCACGACGCCTTGGTCGAAGTGGGTGGGATGCAGGGTCTGCACACTGACGCCTGTGTATTCGCGCCGCTTCAGGATCGCGTGTTCGATGGGGGCAGCGCCGCGCAGGTCGGGGAGCAGCGAAGGGTGGACATTCAGACCGCCGTAGGGTGCCAGGGAGAGGATGCGCGGCGGGACGAGCAGGCCAAAGGACACGGCAACGACCAGGTTGTAGGAGAATGGGGGCGTCCAGCCGGTGAAGGTGTCGAGGGTGTGGGTGGGGAGGGAGAGGTCGCGTGCGGCCTGTGTGATGGGCACTTTGTGGTGTCAGTGTCTTGTTTCTTGACGATGCGCATGCAGGAGTCATTACCTGGTCGCAGGGTCTTGAGGCCCCTACCCGTCGGCTTCGCCGGGCGGTGAGCGACGTGGATCTCGTCGATGAGGCCGGGCAGACGGCGCCTTGCCGCGTCCAGGGCGCGCAGCGAGATGATGCTGAAGTCATCGGAGCCGCAGAACAAGATCTTCAAGGAGTCTGCAGCTCGCGTCGAAGTGGCATACGGGCGACGGCTAGCAAGCAGCCAAGAGCGGGTGGGGGCCGGCAGCCTCCAGCGCATGATGGCGGCCGTGTTCTGGAAGCCGGGAGCTGGGCGCTGGGGGTGGGCCAACAATGCCCATGGCTTCCGGGCCGAGCTTGACGGAGATGTGATGAGTGATGAGTGATGGGTGATGGGTGATGGGTGGGGCCGTCGCACGCGAACAGCCGGCAGCATCCCTGCACGCGCCGGGTTGGTGACGCCACCCGTTGAGCGTGCCTCGCGATCGAGATGAGCTGCATCGCTCTGGGCCGGCCCAAAAGCCCAACAGGACAGGCAGGACAGGCAGGCAGGCAGTACACCAGCACAGGCAGCACACCCAGCACACCAGCACACCCACCATACCCAGCACACCAGTACACCCGCCACCAGCACACCCACCACCAGCACACCCACCACCAGCACACCCACCACCAGCACACCCACCACCAGTACACCCACCACCACCACCACCACCACCACCACCACCACCACCACACGGCCATGGCGTCGGCCGCCGTGCCCAAAGTGGTGCCCGCCCAGCTGTCGTTCCTCGCCATCTACAACCCCTCCCTCGGCGACTCGGACGAGACGTTCCACCGCCAGGTCGTCTTCTACTACGCCAAAGCCGCAAAGCCACACCCACGGGTCGGCCATGGAGCCTCGCAGGCGGCAGAGGCCCTGCGCGAGGCCGAGAACGAGAAGCTGCGCCAGGTCGGGCTGGCCCAGGGCATGGTCGCCTTTGCGCGCTCCTTCTCCGCCGCCGACACGCTCGACTCCATCGAGACGGACAGGTCGCGCATTGTCCTGCACGAGCTGGAGCGCGGCTGGTGGATCCTGGCGGTGCGCACCCGGCGATGCAGCTTCGCCGGCCTGGGCTAACACAAGCACGCAGTCCATCGACCTGACCCAGCTCCCCGCCGCCCGCCCCGACAAAGACAGCGAGCGAGACAAGAGCGCGAGCGCGACTGCGCCCGCCGTCGAATACTCGGCCCGCGAGGTCAGCCCGCCCGCGCTCCTGATCCAGCAGATCGTCCGCGCCCACCGCCTCTTCACCCTCCACCACGGCTGGCCGCTGGACCAGCTCTTCAAGAAGCACGGCCGCGACAAGTTCGCCAGCATCGTGGACACGTACTGGTCGCGCTTCGCCGCCCACTGGGACGTCATGCTGCACGGCAGCCCCGCCGTCGACATGTGCCGCGGCCTGAAGCTCGCCGCCGGCGGCGAGCTGGGCATGGGCGTCGGCGAAGAGGAGTGGGGCAGCAGCGAGCGCGACGTCCTCGAGGACTTTGCCCGCCGCACAGAGGGCCTGGTCGACGTCATGGTATCGCGCTTCGGCGAGGCATCGCCGCTGCAGCACACCAGCACACAGGACCACCACCAGCCCCCCGGCCCTTGGATGGCCTGTGCCGGCACGGTAGCAGCCACCGACGGCGTCGTCTTCTCGGGCGTCGGCGCGCTCAGTCGAGCCTCGCTGCGCGACGTGGCCCACTGGACCGAGGACATGTATCGCTACGGAGACCATGCCTACGGTGTTCGAGACAACCCAACCTCGGACCGCAGGAGACGGCGAAAGAGGTTCCTCCATGCCCCAACCCGCCAGCCAGATGCCTCCTCTGCAAAGCCCGCCACAGAAGACAGAGCGCAGCCCCACGATTCGGGCACCGGTGAAGCGCCTCGCATACCACCCCCCATCGTCAAGGCAGTCGAAAGCTCTCTGGACAAGGCCTCAAGAGCAATCGACGATGCCCCAGGCCGTACCGAGCCTGCTGCCAAGCAGGAGACCGGGCACATGCTGGCGTCCTTGGCTGACACCGACACGTGGGTCAAGTACATGACCCTTGGCTACGGCACAGCGTGGGGCGGCAAGAAGCAGGAGGCCACCGAAGAGCCATCGCCATCGCCATCGCCATCGCCATCGCCATCGCCATCGCCATCGCCATCGCCATCGCCAGCGCCAGCGCCAGCAACCGAGTCTACCACGAGGAGAGAGCAATCACCAGAAGCGATGCGCTACGTGGAGCCCGCGCCCCACGTCGACTGGCTCGAAGAGAAACGCAAAGCCCAAGTGCGGTCGGAGAACAACGGCTACTTCCTCGTCGGCCTCAAGGGCGACATGGTCGAGGCAGACCTGGACGACAACAATGAGGACGGTAACTGGAACGCTCGCATCCCTCTGCGCACCGTCTACGTCGAGAAGGTCAGCAAGGACACCCTCCTATCCGAATCTGACGAGACACCGGGCGAGGACAGCAACAAAGAGCCCAACTTCAACACGGCCACCAAGCTCGAAAAGTCGCGCCTCCGCCCCGTCGTCTACGTGGTACGTCTCCCCCGCTCTCAAGAAAGCGTACCCTCCGCTAACACGCCCAGCACCGGCCCTTCATCTACACGTTCCTCTTCGCCCACCGCACCAACTCGCTCAGCATCACTTCCTTCTACCGCGACATCCACCACTTCTTCTCGCCCCTGCACCGCTCGCTCGACAGAAACACAACCCCAGCCCGCGTCGCCGACCGCCTCGCCGCAGCGCGATCCCACCAAACCACCACCTCAGGCCCAAACACATCCCCCATCTACGACCTCGTCTGGGATCCACGCACCCTCACCGTCCACTCCAGCATCCCCAACATCCCCGACCCCGGCACCCTCACCGCCGAAGGCCTGAGCAGCAGCAGCGGCGGCGGCGGCAGCGGCAGCAGTAGCGATGCAACATGGACACGCCTCGACGCCCTAAACGTGCACGCCCACATCCTCGCCACAATGCAAGCCACGCGCCGCTCCAGCAGCGAAATAGAACGCACCTGCAAGACTGCCCGCGGGTGGTGGGTCGTGTGGATGCGCCTCCCGCCCTCGCTCGTCCCCGCAGACGCAGACGCAGACGCAGACGCAGACTCGACTGCCTCGCGCGCGTCGAGCAGGGGCTTCAACACGGATGAGCTGCGCGAGGCGTTTTTGATTCGCCGCGCGCAGGACGGCGAGACGCCTGCGGGTAGGAAGACCCCGGGGAGTAGGATGGCGAGCGGTATGTGGAGTGGATTGGGATGGGGAATGGGCGGCGGTGGTGCGAGTCAGAGTCAGAGTCAGCGGATGGGCGGGAGGGCCGCTGGGTGGGGGCCCAAGGGGCTGGCCGAGGGGATTGGCATGGATGCGAGGCGGTATGTGGATGAGTTGCTGAGCTTGAATCGGTGAGCAAAGCGGCGTTGGGTTATGACATGAAAAATAGGGATCGATTTGGGATAGGACCAGTTAGGAGTGCGGATGCAGTGCTGTATCGTCTTGTATCTTCTTGTATCGTCTTGTATCTTCTTGTATCGTCTTGTATTGTCTTGTATTGTCTTGTATCGTCTTGTATTGTCGAGTATCGTCGAGTATCGTAGAGTATTCCACAACGCCATCGCCATGCATTCATCCTCTACAAAGCAGCAGCAGCAGCAGCCAACACACAACCCCACCTACCTACCAATCATCCCCCCACCCCTCAATCTCATCCTCCTTATTCTTGGCCTCTTCCTTCCTGACCTCCTTCTTGACCTCCTTCTTGGGCGCAACAACAACCTTCCTCGCTGCTGATCCCGCCGTGCTAGAGCGCCCCGCAACAATCGGCCGCTTCGCTGCAGGCGCCGTTGCCGTCGATGGCTTGCTCAGGCCCTTGGGCAGCGGGCTCTTGACCGCTTTCTTGGTCTGGTTCTGCGCTGCCAGCCACCCAGCGAAGTCGGGCTCGCCTTTGTCGTCGAACGAGGTGGTGCTGGTGGGCTTCGAGATGGACGGTGTGCCCCATGGATCCTCTTCTTCGTCTTTGGTGGTGCCCAAGGCGTCCTCGGTGGCGAAACCGCCCCAGTCGCCGTCGAAGTCTTCGGCTTCATCGTTGAATGCTGCGGCGGGGTCAGGCGACCTGATGGTAGGTATGTTTGCCGAGCTCTTCGCCGTGTGCAGTGGCATGCCTGGCTTCGAGGCTAGGGGCACCGGCGGTTTGCTCGATGCTGTGGGTGGAACGGAAGACGATCGGTGGTCTGCAGCCCCGTTTGTTGCTGAGCTGGATTCTATTGTCCCACTGGTTGATGCGAGCTTGTTGGTGAAGCTGGAAATGGCCCAGCCAGCCCAGCCACTCTCATTCGCTGGAGTGCCTATGCGTGGAGCAGCAGCACCTCCAGCTGCGAGGCCAGGCGAAGGAAGCACGCTGTCGGGCATAGTTGCGGCATGCTTTCGTATCCGAGTGATATAGATATCCACGCTTTTCTGTGCTTGATCTCGAATGAGCTTCTCCTTGTCAACCAGGGCCGGACACATGATCGGTAGCAGCTTGGTAGCACAGTCCTCTTCGCTAAACAGGTCGGCTGTTGCTGCCAGTGCAAGGAGGGCGGCATTACGAGCATGCACAAAAGGGTCCCGTAGAGAACGCGCAAATGCTGCTGCAAGGACCTTTGCCCTGCTCTGTAGGTCGTTAGTAAGACGATGCTATTAGAGTGTTTCAGACGTACGTTGACCCCTAGGTTTCGAGCGATTTTTCCTAAGCAAATGATTGTGTTCGTACGAATCCCAGGTTGCTCGTCATTCGCTGTCTTTGCCAAATGTCTCAGAAGTTCGCCGTTCACAATCCTATCCGAGAGCTTTGGCACCACTGTGAGGACCGCTCTGACTGTCTGCTCACGAACGACAGGTGCTACATCGGTGAAGCCGGTGACCTATTCCGATGTCAGTATGTGACGGCATTTTCAGCCCCTAGTAGACCTACCATCTGTGGAAAGATCTTGTCATTCACGAGTTTCTGTGGTAGGTGGTCAATCATCAGCGGCAGGTTATCCAGCAGGCAGACACGAATGGCGCGGTCAGGGTTCGCGAACAGTCGGACGACCACTGGTGTGATTTGCGTCTCGTACTCCTCATCGGACAGCTTCTGCCCTATTTGCATGACCGTGTTGAAGACTTTCGCACCGCCACCACCAAACTCTACTGACTTCAGTAGCTCTGGAAGCACCTTCATCTTGAAGAAGTCTGCAGGGAAATCGTCTGCTACCTTATCGAGCTTCCTATTACCAATTAGTCGCTGTGAAAGGTTGTCCCCGGTGTGCTACTTGCTCAAGTAACTCATTCCGCTCGTCCTCAGCCTTCAAGCCCAGGTTATCGATATCCTCTGTGACCTGGATCAAGGGAGTTTGGAAGAAACCTCCTATCCGTTTGCCCTGGTCCAGAAACTGCCCCACACTCATTCGTGACTTCGGGTTGGGGTTTAACAGTCGCTTATAGGATTGGTGCATGCTCGGAGGAATGCTCTTCATCTGCGCCAGCTGGTCGCTGCTGCTGTAGCTTCCGTTGAAGCACTCGAAGATTAGGACGCCGAAGTTGTATGCATCTACTGCGTGTGTAGGATTCTGCTTGATGACCTCCCACCCTGCTTTTGAGATCTCAGGTGCCATGTATCGCCCAGCATCTGGTATCAGGCCACCATAGGTTGGCAGAACAGAGTCATCCTCTTTCACAGAGCTCAGTGCATCGAAACCGCCGAGTTTCCACTCTCCACTCTCGCCGAAGAATACTGAAGCTGGGCGTATACAGCCGTGTATCGAGGTAGCATCGGCGTTTATAAACTTGAGGGTTTTCGCAACGTTGTGCAGTCCCCATTTGGTGGTCTCCTCTGTGAGGCTCTTCCGCTTTACGTGCCAGCTCAATGGCGTCAGTCTCTCGGTCGCGATATAGATATGGGTCTCCGACTGCGCTCATTTAGCTTCACTTTCCCTTGAGACTCCCTTGTGTACCCACCTCCTGTGTGTCAAGGACCTTGACCACGCCAGGGTGTCGCAGGGTTCGTAGTTTCCGGAGCGCATTGCGTGCGAGGGGCAGTCGAGACTTGTTCGCGGTTATGTCGAAGGAGAAGATACTGCACTTGGAACCATCGTCCTGACAGGAGAGTTAGCTTGGCGGTATAAGAAGTGTAGATATCAGGGCCATACTCGCTTTGTGCCGTTGTGTAATGTCCAAATGGAGTCGTCGATGTCCACACGATCACCAAAGGTGTAGCCCCATGTTGGATAGCCCTTTGAGATTGCCGATGCTACCGCTGACTTGAGGAAGTCCATAATTACGAATTACAGCACCCTCCAAAGTACGAGCGCGTTGGTGGCTTGTTGACACACCAAGTCGCAACTTCCTGAGGACAGATGCGCCCCACATGATGCTGCGACAGCCTCAGGCCGCGATGATCCCTGCACGTGAAAGCGCGTCGCTTCTACGCGAGCCACCTAGTCCACGATTACCCTCACCAACGTCCAGCATCGCACATGCTGACGGTACCTCTCCATTCACACACCAAACGAGCTTCTTTGTGGATCACAGCAATGACAGGTACGTCGAGCTCCTATGCAAGATACATATTCCACGCGTGATGAGCATTTGGTAAAAGGTTAGATCGCTCTACTGATGGTTTCCCTTCGGTATGCTTTGCGTGCCTGCTTGCGCGGACGTTAGAGCGCATTCGATGCGGAGGAGGAAGCCTCAGTGGGGCGAAATGCTACCACTTGGAAAATTATAGATGGCTGATGCAACTGTTATTCGGTACATTGTCTCTCTTTGCTGCCGGTGACGAGAACGCTGACTGTGGCATAGTGAGACTACATCCTTCAGGCCAGGTCATCAGTTGCGCCAGAACCTAAAACTATGATGACATCGCGGCCGTGGATGTCTGCTCCGCACCATGCAACTCAACAGCCAGTGTGCTCGCCTTATGAATCATGGAGTCGTCGGTTTGTTGTTCGCCCAGAGCTAGCCACCGCAGCACTGTCCGTTCCACAAGTTACAGAATGGTCAACAGCACCGAATGACATTCAGAAATCTGCTCACTCGTGACCGTCGCTCCTTTGGGAGCTTCAACACACTGAGAAACCTTCTCAACCCAACTCTGTCCGCTCTTGGGTCTTAATAGCCCCGCAAGACTTCACTCTGTACAAGAGGAGAGCGCAGTGTATGGCGTAGAGGTAGAAGTGAGGACCGTGGTAGCGAACATGCGGTCTGAAGCTGAAGAGAAGAAAAGTAGAACCGCCAATCCGGTAGCAAGGGACGACCCTTGACACCGACAACAGGTCTCAGCATTGAACCAGAACATAAGTGACGCTGGTTTCTTATTGCGAGATATTGTGAAGTATGAGCCGAATGCTAAGGAAGTGGTAGGTTACAGGGCACGAGACAGGCAACATACTCCACAATCCATGAATGATGCATGCGGGCTTTTGGGACGAGGACTTGAAGGGTCCAGGACAGACTTGGGAATTGGTATAGACTGGGGAAGCCGCTTAATAAGAAGTGAATGAATGATCATCAACCGCCCGGCGGGTTACAAGAACAATGGAAGCCAACACACATGACCTGTGCCACAGAATCCTTCTTCAGATTTAGGGAATCGAAGTAGTCAAGACAGTATCGAAGCATGTAAGTGATAGAGAGATACCGAGGTTGCAAAACGGGTAGCAAGAAGTCTGCTCCTGCATGCATAGCGGGGTCCAACACCTGCCCCACACAAGCTACAACAGCTCGTAACCAAGTACCGTCAATCCGTCCCGTGACATCCTATACACATCGAGCCGCCTTACGCCCACCCTTCCTCACCGTTGCAATACCCACGCAAGGCCAACTTCCAATCCAACTCACCATGCCATACTCGCTCCAGGGCCGCAACGTCCTCGTAACCGGCGGGTCAGCGTAAGCTCCTCACCCACGCTTCAAGCTGCGAAGTCACAACCAAATTGCTGACAACCCCACTAGCGGCTTAGGTGCACTGCTCTCCACAGCTTTTGCACAGCAGGGATGCAACATAGCAATCAACTACTTCAACCGGCTGGAGCCCGCGCAGCAAGTGCAGCAGCAGTGTCAAGCGACGGGCGTCAAGGCCGTGGTGATCAAGGCCGATATGACGAGCACGAGGGAGGCGGCGAGGGCTGTGCAGGAGACGATTGAGCAGCTGGGGGGGATTGATGTTGTGGTTGCTAATGCGGTGAGTGTGGCCTGGTGGCTGAGAGGGTGTGATGGTGTGTTTGTGTACTGATTCAATGGGAGAGTAGGGGTGGACCAAGTTCTGTGAGTGGAAGGATCATGAGGGGATGACGGAAGAGGAGTGGGATAAGGTGTGTTTGTCTGGCGACTTCTGATGCTGTAGTCTGACTTGGGAACTGTACTAATATGGCCCCCGACAGTGCTGGTCCGCCAATGTCAAGGTCCCTCGCGCCCTTCTTCTCGCTGCAAAACCCACGTTCGATGCCAACCCTGATGGTGGGCAGATGATCACCACAGGATCAATCGCTGTGAGCCTCCCCCTATCTAACTTGCTACCATCTGTCACGTACGTTCTGACATTTGTAGGGTGTCAGCCAGGGCGGGTCGTCGATGCCGTACTCGATAACGAAAGCCGCTCAACTGCACCTCGTGAAATGCCTCGCCGTCACAGAAGGGCCTAAGATCCGGGTCAATACCGTCTTACCGGGCCTCCTCTTAACCGAGTGGGGCAAGAAGTACAGTCCCGAGCGCATCGAGGCACTGAAGAATGCCGCGGTGCTGAAGAAGGATACAGAGTTGCAGGATTGCGTGGATGCGTTTGTGATGTTGGCCAAGAATTCGAGTATGACAGGGATGCGGATCCAGGTCGATGCTGGGCTGAATGTGCAGGGTGCATGACGTGGGTTCGTGTCGAACCGAATCGATGGCGAGATACTGTCTTCAGTCTTCGGAAGCTTCCGTGTCATCGAGTGCGCGCACAACTTCTTCCATGTCCTTTGGACTTGTAATCGCCCATACGCCTCCACCTTTGACTGCGCCTTTCATGCCGACCTCTTTGCCGACCAGATTTCTGCCTACTTTCCCAGGGCCGATGCCGACGTAGCGGCGGACATTCTCTTCTTCGTGGAGATACTTGACGCTCTTCCACCATTGCACCGTTTCGACGCAGCTACGTGCTAATAGGTCTTTTAGCTGGTCTTTGCTCTCGTATGGTCTCCCTGTCACATTTGACACGCATGGCATCAGGCCTGGCCATGTGACAATGTCGCTCCCGTCTTTTTTTTCTTTATATAGCATGCGTTTTACCGTCTCGTAGGTGGGCTTCATAAGTGGGCCATGGAAGGGGGTGTCGGACTTCAGCCTAACATGCCGCGGGTCATGGCCGCCGAATTGGCGCAGGTTCGTAAGGAGGGTGTTGATGCGCGCTATGCTACCGCTGAGCACGATTTGGTTCTTCGAATTGATGTTGGCGATGAGGACTTGTTGTACGGCTGGGAGGTCGTCGTTGGAGTCGGAGCGCGAGCCACCCAGGCGCAGAAACTCGTGTATTGCAGCCACAAGAGCTGCCATGCGTTCTTCTGATTCACAGACTAGGGCGACCATGCCAAATTCGCCGCCCTCGGCCTCGACGGCTTCCTTGCTGCATCTGCTGGCAACTTCTGCGCGCCGTCGTACCATGTTCAGCGCGTCTTGGAAGGTGAGATATCCTCCAGCTACCAGAGCCGCAAACTCGCCCAGTGAGTGACCCAGCGTGATGTCGACGCGCTCAGATGTTTTGAAACCGAACTCTCGCTCCAGTATGCGCAGGATGAGGATGCTGGTCGCCATGATCGCCGGCTGTGCGTTCTCCGTGCACGTGAGCTCGGCGTTGGTGCCAGACTCTATGATTCTGGTGAGCGGTGTGTGCGGCAGGTTCAGTGTAGCGTCGATCTCTTCGAGGATGGGCTTCGCGGTGCGTGGGAAGGCCTCGAGCCATGGTGTTATCATGCCAACGCGCTGCACGCCTTGGCCTGATGGCTGTTAGCATCTTGATTCCACGGAGCTGGCAAACGGTATAGACACACCTGGAAAGAAAATCGCAGTCTTCGGCCTCTTCACTGTTGAATGCGTGCTGCTCATCCACCGCCGCGCTGTCGGCCGACTGCTACTACCACCACTTCTGAGCCCACCACATCGCGCACACGTCGCCTCGACACGCGGAAGAATTCGAAGAACCGGGGCGCAAGAGCTCGACATGGCGATGGAAAGTGTGTTGTTATTGTTGACAGTGCATATTAGGGCATTGTTAATGGCTGGCGGAACTGTGGAGATTAGGAGTGTGGGGGTGGAGGCTGAGGAGCTTGGGGCAGGAAACGATGCCGGTCCCGCGGCCAGCCGAGGTCCGCTTTTTCCGAGATTGCGAGGCTTTCCGGAGCAGCGTGCACCGAGGAGGGTCCACCTCTACTATGGTATCAGGCATAAGTTTTGTGGGGGTCCACAACGTCCAGGGGTAGACATAGGAACTCTTACTATCCATCTGAACTAATAAGAACAGACTTAGCTAATGACCTTGCCTGCTATCTCCCTGTGCAGAGCAGTAAAAATATAATACGTAGGGCGGCTTGTCCATCAGCTACTGCGCGACCCACTTACAAAACCTACGCCTAGTATCCAGAGTAGACACGCCAGGAGGGAGTCACCCAGTCTGTTCTGATGGTTTTCTAAGCTGCGGGTAAAATCCTGGTCAACTTACATTCTAGTGCCTCCCTTATATTCATCTTTTTATACAACATTATAGTTTATGCAAAGAGCCCACAGCGTGGTTCCACTGTTCAACAGCCTGCTGTTTTTCCTCTTCAGCCCATGTTAACCGCTCGGTCTGATCTTGCACGTTCTACATGTTATCGAAGTCCAGGCCCCAGTCATCCTCACCACCTCCGCCCATGTTCATATCCATATCCATGTCCATGCTCATGCCCATGCCCGTCATGTCACTCAGGTCGAGATCTGGCAGGCTTCCCAGGTTGGCGTCCATGTCACTCGCCATACCAGTTCCGGTCTCCATGCCTATACCGGAAAGGTTTAAGCCTTCTGGGCCCGTGAGCTCTTCCATGCTACGCTCCAAAGCCTTCTTGTCCATGCTTGGTATCTCCATATCGTTGGCTAAGCTAGCCGTGGCAGCATCTTCCATGGCTTTGTTGATATCGTCGGAGATGTTCTGAGCTTGCATGCTGTCCATACTAACGCTTGGAAGGCTAATGACAGGTGCTTGGAGGCCTGCTTGCCCGACTGAGGCGAGCTGTGCCTCCACACGTCGATGCAGACGCACAATGGCTTCCGCACTCGAAGGATCTGTCGTGATTAAGCTGAGAGCGTTATCAAAAAGGTGCTTTAGCATCTCGCGCAGATTTATCCTGGTTCGTGGCGGCGCCGGCGCAGAAATCGAGCTCCCTATCCAATCTACCGGTATAGGGCTGTCTTCAACGGTCGGCGCGCAGATGATCGACACACCAATATCAAGTGCGGCTGCACCATTACCAGCCTCAGTCTGCGCTTTGACCTCATCGACGATCGCTCGTACAGTTTGGTATACTCCTAGCATGTTCGATGCTGCGTACACTTGCCGATGTGTATAGCTGGGCGGATTAGGATTGATAGCAGCGGTAGACGCCCATTGCGCAAGCTGCTGTATAGTATGTCGCAGCGCTGTGTTCAATGTGCTATTTGGTGCATTCGTCCACTGTTCCAACTCTCTGATTGAGGCATATGTGGAACGGCCATAGTGTGCGTTACCTTTGATGGCCTGTAGGAGAGGCTCGATATTGGTTCGATGTGGGTCGCGACGCTGCAATGTGCGGAAACACTTCTCGAGACGACTTGACACCATAGCTATGATTGTAGAATGCATAGCCTGTGCGTCTCCCGAGGACGGTACTGAAAGGATCGCCTGGTGGAATATTCGCATCATGGCGTCGAGGTCGTTGTGTGTCTGTTTGAGGGCGTGGCTTGCCATCCAACTAAGCCCTCCAATCAACGAAGGCAAAAGGAACGTTTCGCCGAGATCTGTATACATGGTCAGAATACAATGAGTCAAGTTGGTAGCAAAGAAATACTCACATTCCAGGCCGCCTTTCACGGTCTCAAGTGACAGTACACCGGCAGAGCACGCCATGACTGTCTGGCTGAAGAAAGTCGGCACTATCAAGTAGAAATCTTGCGGTCGACATGAAGCGAATACATCGTTGCTAAGACCTTCATTGCCGGAGTCGTACAGCCCCTTCAGCCAGCTTGCAAGGTGCCTGCCTTGCTCCTCCGTCAAATTGTCTGGGGCAACGCTGTGGTTGCCACGCTCAATCAGCCTAGCAATGAATGATTCATGGTTGATCCCAATGTCATGATGTGTAAGATCGTAGCGATACACAAATGCCATGATCAGGACGAGGATAGCTCCAAACTCATCGTAGACTGGCTGGTACTCGCCTGGCACTGTTAGTAGTGGTACTTTGCATATGGTGTGTTCTCCAACCTTGATCGCTATCATAATGCCACTCATCAAGAAACTGGCACAGCGGCCGCAGGATACTGGCAGGGGAGGTAAACTGCAACATGACATCCAAGCATTGTGGTTTCTTCGACAACAGATTGCAGATGTGTTTCAGATACATCGTCACCTGAGTCTCACAGAGATGCGCTATAAACTGTTGAATGGTCAGCACGATTTCACAAACTATGAAAGATCATCTCATGCCTCGGTGATAGCACCAACGATGGCGCCAGCATTGCCGTCCAGATTCTCCATCTCATCGATATAAGCATTGACCTTGTCGAAATTGTTCTTGCACTGGTCCAGTAATGTTTTCTTGTCATACTTTGTAGCGGGTGGCCCTTGTATGGGCGGCTCTCCCAGGAGTCGCTCAACAGTGTTTGTAGCAATGTGTCCGTGAAGTGCACAAGCGTTCAAAAAATCCTGCCTCACATCGGAAAGCGAGTTGTTTCCGCCCATGATGTCGTCAAAGCCTTGCGAGAAGGCCGGAAAAGCATTAGGGTCGACGTGACTGAGAGCTTGCGTGATGCAAATCTCGGGTGTCATTGGGTAAATTGACCCTGAGAGTTGCGACAGCAATACGGGAACCTTGTTGATCAGAAAAGATTTCAGAAGGAACATTGTTGAGCTAGGTTCACTGCGGTACATCGCGTTGGCCAGAACATCGAATGAAGCGGTGATCAGATCTGCGGCCATGTTTTGAGCGTCGATCTGACATAAATCAGTGTCGAACAAAGTTTTTCTTGCGAAACCGAAGTACCTTGTATCTCGAATGTAAGTAGTTGATGATCGTGAACTCGTCCGTGAGTGGGCGAGCAACAAGCTACAGTTGAATTAGCCTTTGATAGATATGGAAACATTGAGACCTACTAACGAGTTGACAAACACGTAGAGTCCAGCTCGTGTAGATACGAGTGGCAAATCCATGACCGCTTCGAGCTGTAAAGCTGCCACTTCAAGGTTGGCATGCTCATTTGGCACACCTTCGATATTGGCAGGTTTCTCGTAAAGGCTGTGCTGTTTCTGTGACATCTCTAACCTGTTTGCAATCTCCAACGACGATTGAGACCCCAACGAGTTGTGAGACAAGAATGGAATGAATGATGCCAACGATTGAGCCAACCGTTTTCGCAAATCTGGAATCTGTAAGCATGGTCACATGTACACTTGTGTCTCGTTGAAGAAGTTTTGATGATATCGCCACGACACTCACCTGTGGCAGTGTGGTGGCTCAAAATGAGCAGGATCTTGGAGTTCTCGATGAGACCGACGACAAGAACGCCCAGAGCTTCGCGAACGTTGATGGACTGTTGTTGAGGTTGTTGCGAGATACCGGCCATAGCCTGCATCATCGTATCGCTGGTGTGTGACGTTACCATGGCCTGCATCCATCTTGTGACAACGATGAGCGTTTGCATCCCCTCGCTGTTGTTGGTAGGGCGATCCTCGGCAGCGAACGCTTTGTGAAGACGGTGGCATACAACCTCCTCCAACTCGGATGCGTTGTGCCATCTTGGCTCATTTTCAGTTAAATGTCCGTCATTCTTCGGTAGGCGATCTTTTGAATAGTAGAACGTCGCAGACAGGACGTCTGACGCGTCAACTCTTTTTAGCGCTAGCAGGCGCTCGAGGTAGACGATCACACGAGGGTCGACACTGTTTGCACGTGCAGATCGCGGTTTCAGTAGAAGGCCGGCGAGCTTGCGTCCAGGTAGTGGTGATGTTCGGTATAGTTGTGTAGTTGCAGCGTCGAACAGATCGGCCGGTACTCGCTGGTTCAGGCATCGGTCAAGGAATACCGTCCATTCTTTGACCATGGAGTCCATGATCTATCGACTAAGTACTGAACAGCCCGTCCAACCGAGGGGCTTGAAATCAGCTAAATATGTATACCAAGAATATAAAGACTGATAAGGTGATCAACAATGCCTAGCCGGGGTTATTGATGAAGGGTGCTGCAGCGAGTGGTGAGGCCAAGAGCAATCGAAGCGAACAACTTAGCCGAAAGGTCTGTGCTGGATCTGAGCACTTGGCCTCTGTACCATCACATGTCGACCGGGGTTTGTAGATGCATTTAAGACAAACCGCATCATCTTCTTGTGAAGAGTGGCATCGATGATGCAACATAAGCGATGACTGGTCACACGGTTCGGACAAGGCACTGCATGGATCATGGAATCATTGCTTCTTCGAAATCGCGCGGGTTTTCGGCCTACCGTGTCCGTGCGCGCAACAACCGGAGTCGCGCAACGACCAAATCGTCATAACTACACCATACTTAACGCGTTACATCTTAACAACTATAGCAGCTATAAACAGAGCACTTAAAGTAATTCATGTACTAGGATGTAGTAAAAAAATTATAAACTAGACTTTTACTAATATAAGGTACAATTAAGCTTTTTAACCTAGGTAAACTATAATAACATAAAATATTAGAAGGCTCTAGAATACGTATGTATATATCTACTACAAGGTGTATAGAAGTACTAATGTAAAGAATATAGATATTCTTCTATTCTGTTATAAGTATTCTCCCTACGCTAGAAGATACCTTAGCTAGGTCCTAGGCTAAGCCTAGGGACCTACTGGCCACACACGTATATAATATTCACAAACCTTAAGACTTATCTATTAAGGATTTATCTTATCTCTTAATATTACCCTATTATTTGTTCTATCTTGCTCTGCTCTATTACCTACCTATAGTGCCCTTACAATTTAAATCCTTTATACTCCTCTTAGAACAGGCAGCTAATTAGCAGTAGAGGAGCAGGAAAAACCTAGCTATTACAATGGTAGGAGGACAACGTAACCTCTGCTTAACTACTAGTAATATAGAAGAGCTACCCCCTTATAATAACCTTAGTTAGGAGCTAGACGCTTAATAACATAACAACGTACTTAGGGTGTTGCTATTACCTATAGAGCTACTACTTAACCCTTATATTAGGGGTAAGTTAGACACTACAATAGCAGGCGTTACAATACTAGACGTCCTAACGCTACGCGCTAAATAACCTGTAATAGAGTTGTTATAAGCTTCTATCCTGTTATTACTAAAAGCACTTAATAAGGCAGAACTGTCTAGTGCTACTAAGCAGGAGATTAAAATCTAGTAATAACAATTTAACTAGGTAGTTAAAACCCTGTAATAGACGCACGCTAAACAAGCACTAGGTAGCTAACGCCTAGCGTTTAACAAGGCCAGCAGAATAATACAAGTCCTTAATAATATTTAGCCTAAGCTAAAACTTAGGACAGATAACAAGCCTCTATTAACCTAGTAGGTAGACTAGTAGATTAAGGATATAGACACAGTGTTCTAGTACACTTAAGTACTTAAAGACTCTATAACCTGTACCTACTAGATTATAGGCACTATCTACTATAGTGTCTACTAGGAATTAATTTAACAACGTATTAATAAGGGATTAATCTAGACCTAGGCTAACCTCTGCGTAGAAGAGGAGCAGCTTATCTAAGACCTAGTCTTTACTTAGTATAAAAACTATAATAAGTACTTTAACTATAAGTAGAAGTCTAATAATTTAGTTAATACCTTTCTAATAAAGTTAAATAAGCAGAAGTCTCTACTGCCCTATAACTTTATAAAGTTTAAAGACAGCAGTAATAACTATAAGTTTAAGATAGTATTTATATAGAGCCTTACACCCTCTATACTCTAATATAAAATCTAGTAGAATAGTAGTCTAGAATATATTACTAAGTAGGCGGAGTTTAAATAGGCCCTCTAAAACGCAGAAACCTTAACAGTCCTCTTAAACTTAGGGTTGTAGACTAAAAGTAGCAGTAGAAATAAGGGACCTCTTTCTTTAGACGCTAGGAGGAAGTTTAAAAGGTATAACAGTTAGGCGTTAACCCCCTCTAGGAGCAATACTAGGAAGCACCTAGAAGACCCCTAGCTAACAACTAGTGCTGCTAATTTATTAGGCAGAAGATAGATCCTTAAGGGAAACAACTATTAACAATCCTAAGGTTAACTACAGAACTAGGGACAACATACCTAGGAATACTAGCAGCAGGGCTATTAGAGAGGCTACAGAGGCAGCTAACAACATTCTAGTAGCAAGCTAATCCTAGAAAATAGCAAGCCCTAGTTGCTAACCTGTTCTACCTGTAGCTAGAGTTAGAAACTAAAGGGAAATAAACCTGCATAACAGTTATAGTCTAGCTTAACAACGCTAATAGTAACCCTAGAACCCTCTAGGCTCTGTACAACTTAGGCTTAGAGCTAAACCTTATTACTAAGAATGTAGCTAGAGACCTAGGGCTAGACCTAGCAGGCACTAACTAATAACTAAAGGCCGTAGTCCTAGACAATACAGAGCTGTCCCTAACTAACTAGTACTAGTTAACAGTAGTCTACTACAACAGCAAAGGAGTACCTAAGATAATTAGACTAACTAAGTTCTAGTCTACATTATTTATTAGGTACAACCTAGTCCTAGGTTATCTATAGCTAGCTAAGGTAGACCTATATATCTATTTCTTAGCAGAAACCTATAAGTAGTTTACTAACAACACTAAGAGAGTCTAGCTATTAATAGCTAAATAATTATTTAGTAAACTAGGTCTAGGTAAGCAGCTATATCTGCTATATCTAGAGAGCCTAAAGATAGGTAGTCTAACAGACGCCTACTAGGTAGACGCTAGACAGGTATTAGAAGTAGCCTGTCTTACTAAATAGTTAAGAATTATAGCAGTAGGACTTAACAGCAGCACTATTCTAGATAACAACGCCCTAGATACAGAAGAACTTCAGTACGTGCCTAAACACCTCTATTATAAGTAGTTTACCTTTAGTAAATAACAGATAAGTATGCTAGCACCCTACTAGAAGTATAACTACTCTATTAAGATTAAGGATAGAGCTAAGGTTCCTAACCTTCTAATCTACAACCTGTCTTACAGAGAGCTAGACATCCTCTAGGACTACCTTAAGACAGCACAGGAGAAGGGCTAGATCTGTCTAAGCAAGTTACTAGCAGAAGCCCTTATTCTATTTATCTCTAAGTTAGACAGCACTATAAGACTATGCGTTAACTATTAGAGATTAAATAGGGTAACTATTAAGAACTAGTACCCTATACTACTAGTTAGTAAGATAATAGACTACCTATTAAAAGTAAAGGTCTTTACTAAGCTAGATCTACGTAACACCTACTATAGGCTCTAGTTTAAGAAAGGTAATAAGTAGAAGACTGCGTTTAAGACACAGTATAGTTATTTTAAATACCTAGTAATACCTTTTAGCCTAGCAAACGCGCTAGCCACATTTTAATCCTACATCTACTAAGCCCTAGAAGGCCTACTAGATAGGACCTACGTAGTCTACCTTAATAATATCCTTATCTACTTCTAGGACAAGAAGGACTACAACAAGCACGTTAAGAAGGTCCTAGATCGCCTAGTTAAGTAGGGGATGTTTGCGAAGGCTAGTAAGTGCGTCTTCTCTAGCAAGTTAGTAGAGTTTTTAAGATTTATTATTATACTAGACAGCTTAGTTATAGACTCTAAGAGGGTCTACACTATTACTAAATAGCTAGAGCTATTAAGCTACAACAACATTTAGGTGTTCTTAGGCTTTACTAACTTCTATTAATAATTTATTTTTAACTACTTAGGAATTATCTAACTGCTTATAGACTATATAACAGCTGCCTAGAACCTAACAGAGGACTAGAGGGTCCCTAGTCTAGAAAAAGGGAAGGTAAGACTAAAGAAAAGCTAAAAGGGACTAATAAAATAGTATAAACTATAGTACTAGCTAGAGAAAGCCTACACAGCTTTCCTTACAATTAGAGAGAAGTTTACAAAAGCCCTAGTGCTATAACACTTTAACCCTAATAAGCCTATTATTATTCTTATAGACGTGTTAGACTTTACTATAGCAGCTATCTTATTATAACCCTAGACGTCTAAGGTAGCAACAGAGCAGCACTAGAAACTAGTAGCGTTCTAGAGCTGGAAGTTCTAAGGTCTATCTATTAGATAGCATACCTATAATAAGAAACTCTTAGTAATTATTAATAATTTTAGGTAGTAGAGGTATTACCTTAAACATGCCCCTATAACAATCTAGGTACTCTTAGACTATAATAACCTAAGGTACTTTATAATAATAAAAGAGCTCTCTCTAAAACAAGCCTGTTAGGCAGAAGAGCTAGTAAGGTTTAACTTTAAAGTTAAATATAAGCTAGAACTAGAGAACGTAGTAAATAGTCCCTTAAGACGTCTAGATTACGCATAAGGTCTTAAGGTTAGAGAACAGTAAGCCCTTAGGGACGCTATGCTACCTACCTTACAATAGAAGCTTTAGATCTAGATAATTTAAAAGTCTAGGGCTTAAAAAGATATATAGGTAATATCTAGAAGTAATATACCTATAGAAGACCTAGTAGAGGTCTAACAACTACCTAAAATTATCCCTAAGGAATTCCGCCAACATTAGATTAGCCTTAGAGACTTGTCTCCTCTAGCTCTTAACCCTCTATCTAATAGCTATTAGAGCTAGGGTTAATCTAAAGACACTAAAGCTAGGGAACTAGACTTTAACGTTGTAGAAGCTCTTCTTTATAGCCTAGATAATAGAGTTAGTGCCCTTACACACCTTGCAAACAAAGCTACGCAGAGAGATTCTGCTTACGCCTTAGAAACCCTAGAACTCCTAATAGATTTTATTAAGTAAGTCTAGTAACAGGACGTAGTATACCCTACAAACTAGTTATTAATAACCTAGACAGACAGTAAAGCAAAGAAGGGACAGCACTACTAGGAGGTTAACCCTAGTAGGACCTTACGCAGAAGTAGGAAAGTTTAGATTCCTAATAATATTATACTGCGCTAAACTATTCTTTTAAGGAATTATAATAACCCTATAGAAGGTTACTACAGTATAGATAAGACTACTAAAGTACTTAAGAGAAAGTACTACTAGCTATAACTAATAAAGGACGTATATAAGTACATCTAAAGGTGTTCTACATACTAACTATATAAGATTAGGAGGTATAAGCTATAGGAATTGCTTATACTATTACTAGTACTAAATATAGCCTAGTAGCACTTCTCTCTTAACTTTATAACAGACCTACTAAAGTTAATAGATGCTAAGTAGAATAAGTATAACTCTATACTAGTCCTTATAGACTACTTTAGTAAGTACGTATAGTACCTACCCTATACTAAAATAATTACTACCTAATACCTAGCTAAGCTGCTTATAGAGTAGAGCTTTTTAAAGTAAGAACTACTAGATACGTTGTTGTTAGATTAAGGTTTAGTGTTTACTAGTTAATTCTAGTCTAATATATGCTACTACCTTAAAATTAACTACTAATTAAGTACAGCTTTCTACCCCTAGACAGATAGGTAGATAGAGTAATAAAACTAGAAGTTAGAAACGTACCTCTATATATATATAAACTACTAATAGGATAACTAGGTAGACCTCCTACTATACGCTAAGTACGCCTATAACTCTAAAGCTTACTCTACTTATAGAGAATCTTCTATAAAGGTTACCTTTAGCATAGACCCTAAAGGATTTAATAGGATACCTAATAAGCACTAGCTATAAAAACTCTAAACTGTCTAGAATAAGGATAAGGTAACACTAGAACTACGCTAGCAGGTTACTAGCTGCCTATTAAACTAGCATAAAATGTAGAAAATAGTAAAGAAGGCCTTAGAGTACGTATAAAAGGGTAATGCCTAGTAGTACAACACAAAACAGTCTAAACAACACTTTACTAAGGGAGACTCTGTTCTCCTTTAGGCTAAGAACCTAATAACAAGTTATTCTTTAAAGAAGTTTAACGCTTAATACCTTAGGCTATTTATAGTAATTAAGAAGGTAGGTAAGCTAGTATATAAGCTAAAGCTGCCCCTATCTATAGACAGAGTGCACCTAGTGTTTAATATATTACTTCTTAAGCACTAGAGGGAACCTCTTATAAATAGTAGGTTCTAGCTAGGTCCTATTAGTATACTAGAAGACGTCTTACCTAGTAATAGGTTTAAAGTTAAAGGTATACTATTATATAGAGATACTACTACCTAAGGAAGAGAGTATAGGGTTAAGTAGCTAAGTTAGCTAAATAAAGAAGCTACCTAGGAACTACTTAAGAACCTTAACTACTGCAATAAGATCCTTTAGAATTATTACTAATACGCTTAGGTAGGTAATCTATCTAGAGTAGGCCGCCCTATAACTAACAGACTAGCGTAACTAAAGTAAAAGAGAGGACGTTCTTAGAAGTCCGCCTTATAAACCCTACTCTAAAATAGCTAATAGGAAAGTAAAGATAGATAGTCCTAAGACTTGTGTAACTAGAGGCTAAAGAAGGCCTAGCGTCTATCTAATATATTACTAGTAAAGACTAGCATATTTATAGGAGAGGAGAGTTTTATTATTATCTACTAGTCTATTAAGAAGTATTATAGAAATAGAGGGTCTTTATAACTACAACTACAGCTTAAGCAGCTCCTCTGTAACCCTTAGAAGGGCTTATCTTATAGGAGGGGCTGCAACAACAACAACTACTAGAAGTAGGTTTAGTTAGAGACAATAAAAACTGCTTAAAAGAAGCTAATAGAGCCTAAATAGTAGAAGGCAGGTTAGTACTATAATAGTACTACTGCTTCTCTGCGTTATAAGCACTACCTATCTTCTAGAAGTAATTCTTAATTATGCTGTTAATTATAACGTTATTAGAAAGCTTTATACTAATAGTTCTAACTATAGCCTATAATAAGTTAGCTCTATATAAGAAAGAGAGAGAGGGAAAACACCTATAATATACTACTTAAGGTTATATAACTAAGAAACCTAACAGGCTTAAGTATACTTAGTCTTACTTAGACTAGACTTATTAATATAGTAACAAACTATAGTATTATAGGCAATAAAGCTGTTATAATAAGCCTTAGCGTAGTTATAGGTAGTCTGCTAGTACGCCTACACCTAAGTAATTACATTATTATTAGTTGCCTAGTTACCTTAGGTAACTGTCTTATTATTTGTCTTACAGAGGGTACGCTTAATTAAGAAATTAAGCATATTATAGGCTTAATAGAAAATAAGGTTAATCTATAAAAGTTAGTAGGAGTAGACACTAGGAAAGCGCAAGAAATACCTTAATATACCTTTCTTTCTTTAATTAGACGCAGTAGAGGTATATACTAAAGTTGTCCTTATAAAGCCTATACCTACTAGGCTAACAAAAGACATAGCTAAAGAATAAGATAGTGCTATTAGGGTTACTCTTAGATAAGGTAGTTAAGTGCGTAATGCTAGTATAGTACTAGTACTATAAAAGTAATAGCTAAGGCTATATACTCTTAGGTAGCTAGTAGGTATAGTTAGGTAGAGCCTTATAGAAGATATATATTAGAGGGGGCGTTATAGTATAGAAGGTAAGAGCTAGAAGGTAGATATAGATAAAGGTGTAGGAATAATAAGGTACTATAAGTAAGTAGATACAGTTCTTATATACGCTAAATTCCCTCTACCTAGTAGCTCTCTAGTAACAACCTAGCCTCTTACTGCTCTCTTACCTGTTGCAATCTACTGCGTAGGAAGATAATTCTTATTACAAATATCTAGGCATAGGTCTATTAACTACTAGAAGGGTAACTAGTAATCTTACCTAAGATTTACGTTGTAAATAAACGCTAGAGCCTAGACTATGCTGTGTAAGGGTTTAGGTAAGGTACTAGGTATAGTAAGGCTAACAGCGTACTATTACTACTAGTATGTAGATAAGATCCCCTATAAATAAGTAAATTCTAGGCTAGTTTACGCAGGAACAGGGCTATAGGAGCTACTAGTAATCCTCTTACAGACGTTACTAGTTAGAGACTTACTACTCTAGCCTATAAGGTAGACAGCATCTAACTACTTACGCCTCTAGCAGCCTTAGCCCTAGGATTAAGGCACCTAATTACTTAGAAGATTGTAGAGAGTAAACAGCAGGCACGCCTAGAGTAACCTTTAGCCTAGTACTAGGCACTATATACGCTACGTAGGAAGTAAATAATACCTCTTATATATTACCTATTTAGTATATAATTATTACGCTTCCTATAGCCTTAGCTACATAGGTTTTAGAGCTAATAACTACTAAGGCGTTGTTTATAGTAACGTCTAGTAGAAGTAATAGCTTACTAACTAGCAGCTAATAAAGGTATAAGGGAAGACTTAGCCTTAGCTAGTCTCTTATAAATAAGACTTATCTACCTAGCTACGCAGTAACACTACCCTAGTAGCTTACTAAGCAAACGTTAGGAGGATAGGATTACTAGCGTCTATTACGTACTAAATAGCTTCCTATCCCTATAGACGCTAACTAATAGACCCCTACTAGCGCTATATTTCTCCTACTAAGTTCTTCCCTCTACAGGAGGTTTTTCTAGAGCTTAATAACGTTGCTAGAGACCTCTCTATGGTTTAGGACAAACCTTTAAAGAGGGGGGGGCTATTATTATAAGTATTCTCCCTACGCTAGAAGATACCTTAGCTAGGTCCTAGGCTAAGCCTAGAGACCTACTAGCTACACACGTATATAATATTTATAAACCTTAAGACTTATCTATTAAGGATTTATCTTATCTCTTAATATTACCCTATTATTCGTCCTATCTTACTCTGCTCTATTACCTGCCTACAGTGCCCTTATATATTCCTCTAGGTTCTTATTACAATCCTATACTAGGGTATAAACATAAGTACTAGCTAACTAAGACCCCTAACTCCGCTATAAAGGAACAAACTGTAGAAAAGAATAGAATAGAAAGGGTTATTATATAACTACTTATTAATAAGTATAATATATATAATAACTTATTAATAAGTATAGTATAATATACTTATCTATAAGCACCCTTATATATTTTATTAGACTAACTTTAGTTACTTATTAATAAGTATTATATCTCTTTAGTATATAGTTAGTAGAAACATAACCCTTAGAGTTTGTATTTAACCTTATTAATTAAGTTTATCTTTAGAATCTTAACCTACTCTTAAACTAGACAGTCTACTCTATACTATTTATTACACCCTATCTTTATAAGCTTTACTTATTTAATAACCCTAACTAATCTAGTAGTACTTATCTCTAACAACTAATAGAATTAGTGCTTATAGTCTTTAACTAAAGTACAACTTTAGCATTTTAAATACCTCTAAGGTAAGTACTATTAGTGTAAGGAATGTACAAAGCGATTATAAGGAAGGATAGAGTTAAAGAGGATAGTAGGTGTATTAAGGTACGTAGTGTGTAGTAACAAGACTAATTACTAGAGTATTAGTAATAACCTCTAATATCTTTATATAGTCTAGGCTAACTAGCTCTATAGTAGCTTGCTAAGACAGGCAGAGGTACCTCTAGGCCTAGCGCCTAATAATACCTCCCTTCTCTAGATTGTCTAGCTTAAATAATAGTATAATTAGTAATACTGTATTATTTTAGCCTAGCTTTAGATAGGTTTACTCTGTCTATCCTATTATAGCTAATTCTAATAAGGCTTAGGTATTTTAGACGCCTTATAAGGCTAGATAGGGCTTAATACTAATTCTGCCTTTACCTAGTAAAAGTTAAACAGAAATCCTCTCTTACCTCTTACTTTACCTCTAGGGTTTAGGTAGCTGTCTGCGCAGGCTAAAGCTCTAACTAGGTAGCTAGCAGCATATAAGCTATCTATACCTCTAGTTTTATTAGTTACTACTATATCCTATTTTATTTTAGTAAGTACTAACCTATTCTGTCTAGCACTTTTGTAAGGATAGCTAAGGGATTTTCTAGGTCTTTCTAGCACGTTCTAATACGTTTTAGCAGATAGCACTACACAATACGTCCTAGTAACCTTTTTAGACTATTTCTAACTGCTACCACCTACTACTAACTATTACTAACTATTACTAACTACTATTTACTATAGCTGTTATATTAATGCCTACTTACTACAAAATTTAAATATTACTAAGAATAGTAGGACTGCTAAGCAGTGCTGTATGCTCTGTCTCTACTATATTACTAATAGTAATATCTATAGGGACTATTATTTCTCTACTAACCTAGCTTTATAGGGTAGCCTATATTATAGTAACACCTAGGCCTACTACTATAGAGAGTGTTATAATAGTAATAAGAATTACCTATTAGTACGTGTATTATCTCCTTTTAGCTTATTTTAGTATCTTTAAACATATTTAGGGCCCTAATAAGTACGCTAATAGCTATTTAAGACTTTCTAGTAATATAGCACGCCTTTAATCTAGTTACTACCTAGTTACTACTACTTATACTGCTATTATTAATACTGCTAGAATTAAGACTACCCCTATAACACCTACTACTACTACGCCTATATCTATTAATAAGAAGACTATAATTAGTAAGTCTATTATTAACTAGGCTAGCTTGTTGCTAGGTATAATTTAAGAGTATATTTTAATATGTTTTAGCTTATTATAGTATAATCTAACCTTTATAGGAACTATTTACTATAGAATAAGCTACTTATACTCTATAATAGTAATATTTGCGTATATAAGTTAACCTTATCTAGTATCTATATTAAGAAGTAAGATTAATCTAAGGCTAGTGCTGTTAAGGCTAAGATAAAGTAAAAGAAGATGTTAGAGGAGAGTAGTAGTAAGTCTAATCTAGATACGCCTATTACCTCCTATAAGAAGGTATTATAGCACATTTTAACCTATTTTAATAATATCTAACTTCTTTTATAGTTAAAGTACTAGATTATAGGTACTAGTAAGACCCTTAGTTAACTCTAAGAAGAGTAGGAGGAGTAAGAGGCCGCTAAGCAGGCTGCTGCTAATACTGCTGCTGCTGCTACTACTACTAAGAAGCCTTATAGTAGTTATAAAGCTACTACTTATACCTATAGTAGTAGTTATAGTTAATAGATATTCTCTATAATAGAAGGTTTAGATTAATAATACCTAAGTTTATGGTTAGTAGATAGTTTTAGGCTAATATAGCTATTAGGTGCATTATACTCTTAGATAGTCTAAATAATACTAGAAAGGTGTTCTTCTATACTAATTCTCCTATATTTACTTATAATTATAACTATGTAACATAGCATATAACTTTCTTTATCTCCTTATATTAAAAATAGCTATAATAGGCTAGAATATGTCTACTTTAGCTAGTCTGTATTTCTTAGGGTAAGGTAAGGTCATGTTTTCCCTTAGCATAAACTATTAAATACTTATTAATTAAAAAACCCCTATAGGGAAAAATTATAATTAATTAAAGGTATTTAGCCTTTTTAGTCCCTTTCTTTTTTAGACTTTAACCTTAACGTCTTATTACGCAGTCTAAGCAGTTACTTTATTATTTTCTAGTATTGTTTTAGCGCTTCTTTAGAAAGGTTTGTGCTAATTTCTTAGAAATTTTCTAATTTAGGGAATCTATCCTACTTAATAAGGTATTCCTACTGTCTATTGTCTAGTTACCTTCTATTAAGGACTTTTTCTATATTCTATACCTTCTCTTCCCCTTTAACTATAGGTTCTTATATTTATTTCTATATAATTAGAAGTTAACTTCTTAGTATATATAGGTCTAGTAGTAACATATAGAATACTAGATAGATCTCTTTTATTTCTAGTAGGTCTACTCTATATACGCTAGAGCTAATCTAAGCTATAATAGTCTTAGGTCCTAGGTATTTCTAGTCTAGCTTCTTTTTTAGGCGTACTGTCCTAATATTCTTACTGGAGACTAGTACTTTATCGCCTACTTTAAAGGGTGCTAGTAGTTGTTTCTTATCTAAGTGTTTCTTTTAATACTTATTTAACTTTTCTATATTTACTTTAGAGGTAGCCTATAAGATAATAACTCTAGCAGCTAATTCCTTTGTAAGGGGAGATTCTCTACCCTTTAATACTAAAGTAGGCTAATCTATACTCCTTAGATCTATACTATAATAGGCTTAGAAAGGTGTTATATTTATAGATGCGTAAATACTATTATTATACGCAAATTCTGTAATTAAAATCTATAGGGCCTAATTATCTTATCCTAGAGTATAGTAGTAACGTAAGTACTATTTTAAAGTCTAATTTTGCCTTTCTGTTTGGCTTTCTGTCTAGAGATAATAGGCTAACATTAAGACTTGTCTTAAGTTTAAATAGTAGTTAAAGGTTTCCTACGTCTTTAAGTTTATTAGCAGCCCCTAATCTAAGATAAATTATGCTAGTACGCTGTATAAGTAGATAATTTCTCTAATCTAGGTATACGCTAGATTCTTTCTATTCTAATTAGCCCTAGCTAGTATATAGTGTAATATTTTAGTTAATTTATATACTACTACTAGTATAGAGTTATACAATAGCCTAGCCACCTTACTAGAGGGTAATTCTGTAA
The DNA here is from genome assembly GCF_004011695.2 of Ascochyta rabiei. Lineage (NCBI taxonomy): Eukaryota > Fungi > Ascomycota > Dothideomycetes > Pleosporales > Didymellaceae > Ascochyta > Ascochyta rabiei. The sequence goes on from NC_082416.1 coordinate 436,740, forward strand.
TAAAATCTATTATTACGTTCTTTTATAGTTAGCTTAGCACTAGTAAAGGTTATAATAACCTGTATAGTTTATATTAAGCAGCAGTTAATCTCCTTTATACTAAGCAGTTATAGTAGTAGTTAGATACATCCTTATTAACGCCCTTCTAGGTATATCTACACTAAATCTTCTCTAAGGTCCTTTATGCTGTAAAGTGTCCTAACATTAGGTTATTGTAACGTTCTTTACTAACTTACACTTTATCTTTTAGCCTTATAAGTAAGATACGCCTCTTCTTAGCTATATTATCTTTTTCTAGGTTATTTTATCCTATTTTAACGTTACTTAACTCTTTTTTAGAACTAAAGAGTTTATTTCTATTGTCTAAGTCTATTGTTAGCTGTATATAGCTGTTCTCTCTTAACTCTTCTCTTTTAAGATCTCTTATATCCTTTCTTTCTTTTACAGATAAATAAAGGGTTATAGCTGCTACTAGAGGAGTATTAGAGTTCCTTCTAGTTAGGATCTTCTAAAGTAGTTGTATAAAAGCCTTATTATACTTTTATTAGAGGTCTTACGCCTTTCTTATATAATTAGAACGCTGTAAGGGTCTATCTATAGAGTTTGTAGACCTTAGGTAATAAGTAATTATAAAGTTAAACTTAGATAACACTAAGTATGCCCTTACCTACTAATAGCTAAGAACCTTTGTCTCTATAAACTATTTTAGGTTTTAGTAATCTATTAAGATCTTAAAGAAGGTACTATCTAAGTAGGTTTGCTAATGCTGTAGGCTCTAGACAATTATAAGAAGTTCCTAGTTATAAGTATTATAGTTATACTCTTCTTAGATTAACTTCTTTAAATAGAAGTCTACAGGCCTCTATTAGGCTAGCTTCTCCTCCCTAGGGACTAGGTAACTAAGGATTCCTAAGATAGCGCCTCTAGAGGCATCTACTTTAATCCTAGTCTGTCTTCTAGGTATAAAATAAACTAAGATAGGTATATTAATAAATAAATCCTTTATATTCTAGAAAGCTTATTAGGATTCTTTACCTAGCTTAAGAGGCTAACTCTCCTCCTTCCTTATTACTTAACTAGATTTAGCTAAATTTAGCCCTTTCTAGGTTAATTAGGTTAATAGCAAGGCTAATTTAGAAAACCCTATAATAAATCTCTAATAGTAGTTTATAAAGCCTATAAATACTTAGATATTATAAACTATACGCAGAATTAGCTATTCTTAGATTATTTTAACCCTATCTAGGTTAATGCTTACCTCTTTAGGTAAGACTATATACCTAAGGTACTCTATATATTAATAGTACTATTTACACTTATCTAAGCGTACATAGAGGTTTCCTTTACAAAGCCTCTCTAAGACCTCTTTAATATATCTAACGTAGTCTTCCTCTATCTTAGAGTATACTAATATGTTGTCTAGATATATAATATAAGTTATATTAACTAATTCTATTAGTGCCTTGTTTATATAGGCCTAAAATTAGATAGAAGCATTTATAAGTCTAAACAGCATTACTATATACTTAAAATATCTATACCTAGTTTAAAAAGTAGTCTTCTACTTATCTCCTTTCTTAATTTAGATATAGTAATACACCTTATGTACATCTAGTATAGTATAGAACTTAGCTTACGCTAGTTATTCTAGTAACTCTATAATTAGTAGTAATAGATAGTAGTTTTTAACTATTATCTTATTTAGACCTCTATAGTCTATACATAGTTATAGGTTACTATCTTTCTTCTTTAAAAAGAGAATAGGCGCTTTAGCTAGTAACCTTAAGTGTTGTATCTAGCTACATTATAGATATTCTCCTAGATACTTTCTAAGTATCTCTAATTCTGTTATAGATAGACTGTATAATAGTTAGTAGAAGAGAGTAGCTTCTTCTATAATATTAATTACTAAGTTATACTCTCTATACTCTAGTAGAACCTAAGTATTATCCTCTAATCCTAGGTGCGTATATTTATAATACACTTCTAGAATTAGGCTCTTTTTAGTAGATATTAGGTTATATATACCTACTAAGTTTACTATATATATATAAACGTCTACTAAGAGACTTCTTATAGTATATTTAAACTCTTTAGCGTCTTCTAACACTATTTTCTCTAGTTTAGGAAAGTTTCTATACTTCTTCCCTTAGAAGAGTATACACTAGCTTAAATAGCTTAGCTTAGGGTTTATCTAGTTAATCTAGGGTAATCTAAGGTATATCTTATATCTTTATAGGTCTGTAACTATAAAAGGTATCTATTAGACCTCCCGTCTTCTATAGAAGTTAATAATAGATACTTCTACTATAGTTACTCTATAGATAGGCAATTCTACTCTGCCTACACCCTTAGCTACTATTTTATTTAATAGTGTAACCTCTAGATTCTACTCCTTTGCTAGAAGAACTAAAATTAAGTTTAGTTATAACCCTCTATCTATTAAGGCTTCTATATTCTCTATGTTACCTATAGATACTTTAACTATAAGTAGGTATATATATTCTAGGTACACTACCTTATAAAGAGAAATATTCTTCTTCTTCTTTATAGATAATTTAATATAGGCTATAAGAGAGGAGATTAGCTCTTAAGTCTCTTGTCTTTTCCTAACTTATCTAGAGTAGGGTCTTTCTAGTTTAACTTTAGCTTTAGGCAGTTAGAGTAGTAGTAACTAGTTTCTCTACACTTAAGGTATGCGTTTTAGGTCTTATATAGCCTATCTTAGCTATTTTTACCCTTTACTAGCTCCTTACAGAACTTCTTAGACTTAAACAACTTTTTTAGGGTTTTTATATTCCTCTCTAACCTAGAGTTACTAAATTAGCGCTTCTATAGTCCTTTATTAGTTATCTTACCCTTAGCTAGAGTCTTCTTAGGTAGCTGTTAGCTATGCTAACCTAGTCTCTAGTTAATAATATTAGCTTGTTCCTCTACCTTTAGGATTGTGTCCCTTTAATTATAGAGGATAAGAAATAAGTCTTTTTATATACTAGAGAGCAGTATAGTAATAGATTCTAGGACTTAAAGCTCTAGTATATGTAATTTACCTAGTTTCTTCTATAGTAGATGTATAAAGTCTAGTAAATCTATAGAGAAGTAAGATTCCTACTACTTATATTACTTTAAGGATTTATATACTACTTACTTATATTTAGCTAGTATTTCTAAAGCATCTAGTATGATCCTTTTTAGCTCTTACTATGTTAGTTCCTAGGTTAGCTAATTATAGTAGTTAGTTGTGTAGTAAGCCTACTATAACGTCTTTAGGTTCTCTAAGAGGTACTTTACGCTAAAGTTAATCTTTTATTCCTTTATAAGGAAATTAACTAAGGATTAGAAGAAGTATCCCTTATAATCTCTCTCCTAATAGTTATATTTAGTGTAGTTACGCTTTACGTACTTCTATAAGGGTTTAGATTATAGAAGGTTTATAGATAGAGAAGATTGTAGTTTCTCTACCCCTTCTAGTACTTTTTAGAAGAATAGAACTATTACTAGATCTTCTTTATTATATTTGCGTCTAAGCTTATAAAGAAAGGAAAGTTCCTTATAGTCTTTTATCTCTTATAACTATTTACATAAGTTTTCTAACTCCTATTATTAATTACCTACTTCTAGGCTATTCTAGCCTTCTTTAGCTAAAGCTGCTCTATAGATATAAATTCTAGGGTAAGGTGTACTACCTAGAGGACCTACAGATCCTCTTAAGCTACTATAGATACTTAGTGTCTATTAAGGTATTTCCTTATCTATAGAGGGAGGTGTTATCTTATACTCTACTAGCTCTCCTATAGATAGGTTGTCTTAGTCTCTCTCTAAAGACAGTAAGCCTAGATAATTTAGTTTAAACTTATAGTAGCTTAGGTCTATCTTTAATTATAATATAAGAGTAATTAGAATATAAAAAGTATATAAAGTAATTATAAGAAAGAATAGGGTTAAAGAGGATAGTAGGTGTATTAAGGTACGTAGTATGTAGTAATAAGACTAATTACTAAAGTATTAGCAATAACCTCTAATACCTTTATATAGTCTAGGCTAGCTAGCCCTATAGTAGCTTGCTAAGACTAGTAGAGGTACCCCTAGGCCTAGCGCCTAATGTTTGCCCTTTACTAGCTTCTTACAGAACTTCTTACACTTAAATAACTTTTTTAGGGTTTTTATATTCCCCTCTAACCTAGAGTTACTAAATTAGCGCTTCTATAGTCCTTTGTTAGTTATCTTACCCTTAGCTAGAGTCTTCTTAGGTAGCTGTTAGCTATGCTAACCTAGTCTCTAGTTAATATTATTAGCTTATTTATCTACCTTTAGGAATATATCCCTTTAATTATAGGGGATAAGAAATGAGTTCTTTTATATACTAGAAAGTAGTATAGTAATATATTCTAGAACTTAAAGCTCTAGTATATATAAGTTACCTAGTTCCTTCTATAGTAGACGTATAGAGTCTAGTAGATCTATAAGAGACTAAGATTTCTACTACTTATATTACTTTAAGGATTTATATACTACTTACTTATATTTAGCTAGTATTCCTAGAGTATCTAGTGTAATTCTTTTTAGCTCTTACTATATTAGTTCCTAGGTTAGCTAATTATAGTAGTTAGTTATGTAGTAGGCCTACTATAATATCTTTAGGTTCTCTAAGAGGTACCTTATACTAAAGTTAATCTTTTATTCCTCTATAAGGAAATTAACTAAAGATTAGAGGAAGTATCTCTTATAATCTCTCTTCTAATAGTTATATTTAGTATAGTTATGCTTTATATACTTCTATAGGGGTTTAGGTTATAGAAGGTTTATAAATAAAGAAGATTATAGTTTCTCTACCCCTTCTAGTACTATTTAGAAGGATAGGATTATTACTAGATCTTTTTTATTATATTTATGTCTAAGTTTATAAAGAGAGAAAAGATTCTTACAGTCTTTTGTCTCTTACAACTATTTACGTAAGTTTTCTAACTCCTATTATTAATTACCTACTTCTAGGCTATTCTAGCCTTCTCTAGCTAAAGCTGCCCTATAGATGCAAATTCTAGAGTAAGGTATACTACCTAGGGGACCTACAGATTCTCTTAAGGTACTATAGACACTTAGTGTCTGTTAAGGTATCTCCTTATCTGTAGAGGGAGGTGTTACCTTACGCTCTACTAGCTCTTCTACAGGTAGGTTGTCTTAGTCCCTCTCTAAGGACAGTAAGCCTAGATAATTTAGTTTAAGACTTATAGTAGCTTAAGTCTATCTTTAATTATAATATAAGAGTAATTAGAATATAAAGAGTATATAAAGTAATTATAAGAGAGAATAGAGTTAAAGAGAATAGTAGGTGTATTAAGGTACGTAGTGTGTAGTAATAAGACTAATTACTACAGTATTAGTAATAACCTCTAATACCTTTATATAGTCTAGGCTAACTAGCCCTATAGTAGCTTGCTAAGACAGGCAGAGGTACCTCTAGGCCTAGCACCTAATAGCTACCTGCAAAGTAAATATAGAGAAGTTAAATAAGTATTAAAAGAAACACTTAGATAAGAAACAACTACTAGCACCCTTTAAAGTAGGTAATAAAGTACTAGTCTCTAGTAAGAACATTAGGACAGTACGCCTAAAAAAGAAGCTAGACTAGAAATACCTAGGACCTAGAACTATTACAGCCTAGATTAGCCCTAGTACATATAGAGTAGACCTGCTAGAAATAAAAGAGATCTACCTAGTATTCTACGCGTTACTACTAGACCTATATATACTAAGAAGCTAACTTCTAATTATATAGAGATAAATATAAGAACCTATAGTTAAAGGAGAAGAGAAGGTATAGAATATAGAAAAAGTCCTTAACAGAAGGTAACTAGCTAATAGATAGTAGGAATACCTTATTAAGTAGGACAGATTCCTTAACTTAGAAAATTCCTAGGAAATTAGCACAAATCTTTCTAAAGAAGTGCTAAAACAATGCTAGAAAATAATAAAGTAACTGCTTAGACTACGTAATAAGACATTAAGGTTAAAGTCTAAAAAAGAAGAGGACTAAAAAGGCTAAATACCTTTACTTAATTATATTTTTTCCCTATAGAGGTTTTTCAATTAATAAGTATTTAATAGTTTATACTAAGGGAAAATATAACCCTACCTTACCTTAAGAAATACAGACTAGCTAAAGTAGATATCTTTTAGCCTATTATAGCTATTTTAAATATAAGAAGATAAAGAAAGTTATATACTATATTATATAGTTATAATTATAAGTAAATATAAAATAATTAGTATAGAAGATTACCTTTCTAGTATTATTTAGACTATCTAAGAGTGTAATACACCTAATTGCTATATTAGCCTAAAACTACCTACTAACTATAAACTTAGGTATTATTAATCTAAACCTTCTATTATAAGGAATATCTACTAACTATAACTACTACTATAGGTATAAGTAGTAGCCTTATAACTTCTATAAGGCTTCTTAGCAGCAGTAGTAGTAGTAGCAGCGTTAGCAGCAGCCTGCTTAGCAGCCTCTTACTCCTTCTACTCTACCTAGAGTTAACTAAGGGTCTTTCTAGTACCTGTAATCTAGTACTTTAACTATAAAAGAAGTTATATATTATTAAAATAGGTTAAAACAAACTATAATACCTTCTTACAGAGGGTAATAGGCGCATCTAGATTAGACTTACTACTACTCTCCTCTAACATCTTCTTTTGCTTTATCTTAGCCTTAATAGCGCTAGCCTTAGATTAATCTTACTTCTTAATATAGATACTAGATAAGGTTAACTTATATATAAAAGTATTACTATTATAGAGTATAAGCAGCTCTTCTTATAGTAAATAGTTCCTATTAAGGTTAGATTATACTATAATAAGCTAAAAAGAGATAGAACGTACTCTTAAATTATACCTAGTAATAAGCTAGCCTAGTTAATAATAGACTTACTAATTATAGTCTTCTTATTAATAGATATAGGCGTAGTAGTAGTAGGTGTTATAGGGGTAGTCTTAATTCTAGCAGTATTAATAATAGCAGTATAAGTAGTAGTAACTAGGTAGTAACTAGATTAAAGGCGTGCTATATTACTAGAAAGTCTTAAATAGCTATTAGCGTACTTATTAGGGCCCTAAATATGTTTAAAGATACTAAAATAAGCTAAAAGGAGATAATACACGTACTAATAGGTAATTCTTATTACTATTATAACACTCTCTATAGTAGTAGGCCTAGGCTTCTCTAAAGCGTAGGCTACTCTATAAAGCTAGGTTAGTAGAAAAACAACAGTCCCTATAGATATTACTATTAGTAATGTAGTAGAGATATAGCATACAGCACTACTTAGTAGTCCTACTATTCTTAGTAATATTAATCTTATAGTAAGTAGGTATTAACATAACAGCTATAGTAAATAGTAGTTAGTAATAGTTAGTAACAGTTAGTAGTAGGCAGTAGTAGTTAGGAATAGTCTAGAAAGGTTACTAAGGCGTATTATGCGGTGCTATCTGCTAAAACATATTAGAACGTGCTAGAAAGACCTAGAAAATCTCTTAGCTATCCTTATAAAAGTGCTAGACAGAATAGGTTAGTACTTACTAAAATAAAATAGGATATAGTAGTAACTAATAAAACTAGGGGTATAGATAGCTTATATGCTGCTAGCTACCTAGTTAGAGCTTTAGCCTACGCAGGTAGCTACCTAGACCCTAGAGGTAAAGTAAGAGGTAAGAGAGAATTTCTGTTTAACTTTTACTAGGTAAAGGTAGAATTAGGATTAAGCCCTATCTAGCCTTATAAGGTATCTAAAACGCCTAAACCTAGTTAGAATTAGCTATAACAGGACAGACAGAGTAAACATATCTAAAGCTAGGCTAAAATAATACAGTATTACTAATTATACTATTATTTAAGCTAAATAATCTAAAGAAGGAAGGTATTATTAGGCGCTAGGCCTAGAGGTACCTCTGCCTGTCTTAGTAAGCTACTATAGGGCTAGTTAGCCTAGACTATATAAAGGTGTTAGAGGTTATTACTAATACTCTAGTAATTAGTCTTATTACTACACACTACGTACCTTAATACACCTACTATCCTCTTTAACCCTATTCTCTCTTATAATCGCTTTGTATACTCTTTATAGTAGCCTATAAGAAAATAACTCTAGCAGCTAATTCCTTTATAAGGGGAGATTCTCTACCTTTTAATACTAAAGTAGGCTAATCTGTCCCCCTTAGATCTATACTATAATAGGCTTAAAAAGGTAGTACCTTTATAGATGCGTAAATACTATTATTATACGTAAATTCTGTAATTAAAATCTATAGGGCCTAATTATCTTATTCTAGAGTATAGTAATAATATAAGTATTATTTAAGAGTCTAATTTTGCCTTTCTATTTAGCTATCTGTCTAGAGATAATAGGTTAATGTTAAAACTTGTCTTAAGTTTAAATAGTAGTTAAAGGTTTCCTACCTCTTTAAGTTTATTAGCAGCCTCTAATCTAAGATAATTTGTGCTAGCGTGCTGTGTAAGTAGATAGTTTCTCTAATCTAGGTGTGTACTAGGTCTTTTCTATTCTAATTAGCTCTAGCTAGTATATAGTGTAATTTTTTAGTTAATTTATATACTACTACTAGTATAGAGTTATATACTAGCCTAGCTACCTTACTAGAGAGTAATTCTATAATAAAATCTATTATTACGTTCTTCTATAGTTAGCTTAGTACTAGTAAAGGTTATAATAACCTATATAGTTTATATTAGGTAGTAGGTAATCTCCTATATACTAAGTAATTATAGTAGTAGTTAGATATATTCTTAGTAATGCCCTTCTAGGTATATTAGCGCTAAATCTTCTTTAAGGTCCTTTATACTCTAAAATGTACTAATATTAGGTTATTATAACGTTCTTTTATTACTTACACTTTATCTTTTAGCCTTATAAGTAAGATACGCTTCTCCTTAGCTATAGTATCTTTTTTTAGATTATTCTATTCTATTTTAATATTACTTAACTCTTTTTTTATACTAGAGAGTTTGTCTATATTATCTAAGTCTGTTATTAGCTCTATATAGCTGTTCTCTCCAAACTCTTCTCTTTTAAGATCTCTTATATTTTTTCTTTCTTTTATAGATAAATAAAGGGTTATAGCTACTACTAGAGACGTATTAAGGTTCCTTCTAGTTAGGATCTTTTAAAGTAGTTGTATAAAAGCCTTATTATACTTTTATAAGAGGTCTTACGCCTCTCTTATATAATTAGAACGCTGTAAGAGTCTATCTATAGGGTTTATAGACCCTAGGTAATAAGTAATTATAAAGTTAAACTTAGATAACACTAAGTATACCCTTACTTACTAATAGCTAAGAACCTTTATCTCTATAAACTATTTTAGGTTTTAGTAATCTATTAAGATCTTAAAGAAGGTACTATCTAAGTATCTTTGCTAATACTGTAGGCTCTAGATAATTATAAGAAGTTCCTAGTAATAAGTATTATAGTTATACTCTACTTAGATTAACTTCTTTAAATAGAAGTCTACAGGCCTCTATTAGGCCAGCTTCCCCTCTCTAGGGACTAGTTAACTAAGGATTTCTAAGATAGCGCCTCTAGAGGTATCTACTTCTATCCTAGTCTGTCTTCTAGGTATAAAATAAACTAAGATAGGTATATTAATAAATAAATCCTTTATATTCTAGAAAGCTTATAGGGATTCTTTACTTAGCTTAAGAGGCTAACTCTCCTTCTTTCTTATTACTTAACTAGTTTTAGCTAAATTTAGCCCTTACTAGGTGAATTAGGTTAATAGCAGGGCTAATTTAGAGAACCCTATAATAAACCTCTAATAGTAGTTTATAAAGCCTATAAATACTTAGATATTATAAACTATACGCAGGATTAGCTATTCTTAGATTATTTTAACTCTGTCTAGGTAAATACTTACCTCTTTAGGTAAGACTATATACCTAAGGTACTCTATATATTAATAGTGCTATTTACACTTATCTAAGCGTATATAGAGGTTTACTTTATAAAGTCTCTCTAAGACCTTCTTAACGTGTCTAACGTAGTCTTCCTCTGTCTTAGAGTATACTAATATGTTATCTAGATATATAATATAAGTTATATTAACAAATTCTATTAGTTCCTTATTTATATAGGCCTAAAATTAGGTAGGGGTATTTATAAGTCTAAACAGCATTACTATATACTTAAAATGTCTATACCTAGTTAAAAAAGTAGTCTTCTACTTATTCTCTTTCTTAATTTAGATATAGTAATATACCTTATATACATCTAGTTTAGTATAGAACTTAGCTTACACTAGTTATTCTTATAACTCTATAATTAGTAGTAATAGATAGTAGTTTTTAACTATTATCTTGTTTAGACCTCTATAGTCTACATACAGTTATAGGTTACTATCTTTCTTCTTTAAAAAGAGAATAAGCGCCTCTACTAGTAACCTTAAGTGTTTTATCTAGCCACGTTATAGATATTCTGCTAGATACTTTCTAAGTATCTCTAATTCTGTTGCGGATAGCCTGTATAATAGTTAGTAGAGAAAAGTAGCTTCTTCTATAATATTAATTACTAGGTTATACTCTCTATACTCTAGTAGAACTTAAGTATTATCCTCTAATTCTAAGTACGCATATTTGTAATACACTTCTAGAATTAGGCTCTTTTTAGCAGATATTAGGTTATATATACCTACTAAGTTTATTATATATATATAAACGTCTACTAGGAGACCTCTTATAGTGTATTTAAACTCTTTAGTATCTTCTAACACTATTTTCTCTAGTTTAGAAGAGTCTCTATACTTCTTCCCTTAGAAGAGTATATACTAGCTTAAATAGCTTAGCTTAGGGTTTATCTAGTTAATCTAGAGTAATCTAAGGTATATCTTATACCTTTATAGGTCTATAACTAAAAAAAGTATCTATTAGACCTCCTGTCTTCTATAGAAGTTAATAATAGATACTTCTACTATAATTACTCTATAAATAGGCAACTCTACTCTACCTACGCCTTTAGCTACTATTTTATTTAATAGTATAACCTCTAGATCCTACTCCTTTACTAGGAGAACTAATATTAAGTTTAGTTATAACCCTCTATCTACTAAGGCTTCTACGTTCTCTATATTACCTATAGATTCTTTAACTATAAATAGGTATATATATTCTAGGTACACTACCTTATAAAAAGAGATATTCTTCTTCTTCTTCTTAGATAATTTAATATAGGCTACAAGAGAGGAGATTAGGTCTTAGGCCCCTTGTCTTTTCCTAACTTATCTAGAGCAGGGTCTTTCTAATTTAACTTTAGCTTTAGGTAGTTAGGGTAGTAGTTACTAGTTTCTCTATACTTAAGGTATGTGTTTTATATCTTATATAGCATATCTTAGCCCTTTTTACCCTTTACTAGCTCCTTATAGAACTTCTTAGACTTAAATAACTTTTTTAGAGTTTTTATATTCCTTTCTAACCTGGAGTTACTAAATTAGCGCTTCTATAGTCCTTTGTAAGTTGTCTTACCCTTAGCTAAAGTCTTCTTAGGTAGCTGTTAGCTATAATAACCTAGTCTCTAGTTAATAATATTAGCTTATTTCTCTACCTTTAGGATTATGTTCCTTTAATTATAGAGGATAAGAAATAAGTTCTTTTATATACTAGAGAGTAGTAAAGTAATATATTCTAGAACTTAAAGCTCTAGCGTATATAAGTTGCCTAGTTCCTTCTATAGTAGATATATAAAATCTAAAAGATCTATAGAGAACTAAGATTTCTACTACTTATATTACTTTAAGGATTTATACACTACTTACTTATATTTAGCTAGTATTTCTAGAGTATCTAGTATAATTCTTTTTAGCTCTTACTATGTTAGTTCCTAGGTTAGCTAATTATAGTAGTTAGTTGTGTAGTAGGCCTACTATAATATCTTTAGGTTCTCTAAGAGGTACCTTATACTAAAGTTAATCTTTTATTCCTCTATAAGGAAATTATCTAGAGATTAGAGGAAGTATCCCTTATAATCTTTCTTCTAATAGTTATATTTAGCGTAGTTATGCTTTATATACTTCTATAGGGGTTTAGGTTATAGAAGATTTATAGATAAAGAAGATTATAGTTTCTCTACCCCTTCTAGTACTTTTTAGAAGGATAGGATTATTACTAGTTCTTCTTTATTGTATTTGCGTCTAAGTTTATAAAGAAAAGAAAGTTCCTTATAGTCTTTTGTCTCTTACAACTATTTACGTAAGTTTTCTAACTTCTATTATTAATTATCTACTTCTAGGCTATTCTAGTCTTCTTTAGCTAAAGCTACTCTATAGATATAAATTTAAGGGTAAGGTATACTACCTAAAGAACCTATAGATCTTCTTAAGGTACTATAGATACTTAGTGTCTTTTAAGGTATCTCCTTATCTATAGAGAGAGGTGTTACCTTACGCTCTACTAGCTTTCCTATAGGTAGGTTGTCTTAGTCCCTCTCTAAAGACATTAAGCCTAGATAATTTAGTTTAAGGCTTATAGTAGCTTAGGTCTACCTTTACTTATAATATAAGAGTAATTAGAATATAAGAAATATATAAAGTAATTATAAGGGAGAATAGGGTTAAAGAGGATAGTAGGTGTATTAAGGTACGTAGTATATAGTAATAAGACTAATTACTAGAGTATTAGTAATAACCTCTAACATCTTTATATAGTCTAGGCTAACTAGCCCTATAGTAGCTTGCTAAGACAGGTAGAGGTACCTCTAGGCCTAGCGCCTAATAATTAGATTCTATGCTACCTCTTATTATAGACTAGCCTTAGCGTAAGATATAATAAGAGTTAATATAGTATTATACCTCTTAAGGAGGTAATATATTATATATTCTTCTAATATGTCTATAAGGTATATAACTATCCTATCTTACTTAAGGCGTAAATAAGGTCTAAGCCTATAATATACCTTCTTTCTCTATCTCTTCTAGGCTATATATACTTTTATTAGGTCTATTCTATATTTAGTATAGCCTAAGGGATACTAGTAGTAGGTAAATTCTAGGGCTAGTTATAGTTGCGTAAGGGTCTAGCTCTTAGTAGGTTAGTTGCTTATCTAGTCTATAGTTTACCTAAGGTGGTCCCTACACGCACCTAGGTTGTTTTTGTTTTACCTAGCGTACCTACCTGTTAAAGTCGTACTTTAGTTAAAGACTATAAGTACTAATTCTATTATTCTTTAGGGATAAGTACTAGTAGATTAGTTAGGGTCATTAACTAAGTGAAGCTTATAAAGATAGGGTGTACTAAATACTATAGAGTAGACTATCTAGTTTAAGCACAGATTAAGATTCTAAAGATAAACTTAATTAATAAGGTTAAATATAAACTATAAGGGTTATATTCCTACTTAACTATATACTTTAATAATAGTAGTAGTAATATAGGCTAATTAGTGTTAAGATTCCTCTAATTATACTAATTACTAATTACACTAACTACTAATTACACTAATTACTAATTACACTAATTACTAATTATACTTATTACAAATTGTACTAATTATGCTAAGCCTAATTATATTACATAATTCTTAGCTTCTTACTAAGTATTAACGCTGTTATGTTTGCTTATACTAAGCCTAATAACTTATTATACTTACTATACCCTATATACTATAATTAGCTTATATTCTTCCTATATTCTATAGATTATAACACTATCTCCCTTCTATCTTAGCTTAGTCTCTTAGGCTTATTTATATAATGCAGGGCCTGTTCTAAATTAGTAGGTAGTTTAGACAATACTAAAACAACTAACTATCTTAAGTTTAGCTTACTGTTATTGTCTATATAAATTTATTAAGTCCTTTAAAGAGATTATAGTGTAAAAATATAAATCTTATATAAAGATAACTATATATATAAGGTTTATATTTAATCTAAGAAGTATAGTAAGTATATTTACCTTAGGCAATATTATAATATAAAGGTAACTTAATCTAAGTTTACCTAGCTAATATCTAAGAAAGGGAAAATATATATATGTATAAAGAAGAGTTATAAAGTATAAACTAAAGTGCTTTAAATATTAGAAAAAGCTATAGAGAACTTACGTGTAGCTTATATACGTAAGAAGTAGTTATAATAATAAATAGATTTTTTATACTATTATACTAAGAAGGCTATTATAGTAGAGGAGTACAGTATAGAAGAGTAGGAATAGTTAGAGGTAGGGACTATTAAGTTAACTAATCTGCCTAATAAGTTCTTATTACTGCCTAGTACCTAGGGCGCCTTTAAAGGCTATCCCTTAGAGTACTAGGAGAGTAACGTAGCACTGCCTAATTAGTCTCTTTAAATTACTTTAAAAACTGCTAGTAGTTTATAAGGTGTGTAGTTAGTTCCTATATATTTTCTAAATTAGGGTATCCTAACTACTTAACTAGATATTTGTCCTAGCTACCTTCCTTTTAGTGTTGTATTATTTTTTTAACTTCCTATTAGTCTTTACTATTAGCTTAGTAATAGAAGTTCTTCTAGATAGGTGTTCTAGAGTTAGCTAGTTCTAATAGTAATATATAGAACACTAGATAGATCTTTATATTCTTTAGCAGATTAAGTCTATAGTTAACTAGGCTTATCTACTTTAAAATAAAAAAGAATCTAACTTTAATATAGTCTAGTTTTTTGTTAGTCTTTATATATAAAGGTTTTTTATAAGAAGATAGACTTTATCCCTCTCTTTTAGCTAAGGTACTGTTTTTCTTTTCTAGTTAAGATATAAGATTACTTATTCTTAAGCCTTACTAAAATTTTCTAGTACTTTCTTATACACTTCTTTTAGTCTTACTACTAAGGATATTCCTAATTTAGTCTAAATTAGCGTGTCTAGACTTCTAGTAAAGAGATTTAGATGCATCCTGTAATTTAGGAAGAATAGTAATTCTTCTATTACTTCTAATAATTTATTATTGTATGTAATTTGTGCTAACGTACTCTACGGTCGAGCGGATTACACAGTCGAGCGGATTACTTAAAACCCTACTAAAATTATCCAAAACCACAACGCTTTATTTTAACAACTACGCAATAAAATCTTTTTAAAATCTTAGAATAGTATTGTATAGCTACTAGTAAGTACATATCTAGGTTTTAGCTTTATAGCTATAATAGTTATAGAAATAGCCTATAAATTGTGCTAAACACCCCTATAAAATAGTAATCGCTTAATAACTTCTATGTTATAGATTCTAGCACTCTAAAACTTTTAAATACTATTATTTATATTAGTACAGCCCTGTCCTAAATATTGTAGAAGATTTTATTACGTGGTTATTAAGATAAAGGGTTGTGGTTTTAGGTAATTTTAGTAGAGTTTTAAGTAATCTACTTAACCGTATAATCTGCTCGACCGTAGAGTACGTTATAGGTAATAGTAAAACCTATTTATCTTACTACTAGTTACTATATATCTGTAGGTATATTTCTAAAGTCTAATTTATTCTTTTAGTCTATCTGTCTATCTACAGATAATAGGCTGTTAAGAGCTTCTTCTTAGTACTAATAGCTGCTAAGAGCGTAGTTAAATAATTTAATATAAGAGTTTATCTTAATTACTAATAATTAATTCTAGTATACTATAATACCTTATATGTTAATCTAGAAACACTTATATAAGCTGCTCTACAGTATAGCTATATTAATACAGTATTATTTTAGCGTACTTAGTACATCTATTAACTATAATAAAAATTAAGTTGTAGTTATATCTTATTATAGGGTCTCTTAAGATAGGTAGCTATATAATAGAGTCTATTATAATGTTTATCTATAGCGCTGTTAGTAGCTCTATTACCTATATTTCTCTATATTTTACATATATACTATGTTTATTTTACTAATAGTTAATATAGTTCTTAATATATTTAGTAATCTTATTCTTTATATTACTAAACTTATAGTATTACTTAATAAGTTCTATTATACGTGTAATTCTAGGGTGTTTATATAGTAGGTTATTACAGTAATTAGCTATAATTTTATTCTAGAGTTTCTCTAGTACGTCTAATATAATGCACTATTTGTTTTTAATTTATATTATATTATTGAGTTACTACAATAGTCTAAGTAACCTTTTATTGTTAATTTCTAGTACTGTAAACTAGTTTATTGTCTTTTTTCTAGTAAGGTTATATTGTCTACTAAGCGTATTAGCTCTACTATTATCTTTACCTAGCGTATACAATATCTTAAATTTATATTATTTAGGTATCTTAGACTAATATACTTATTATTAATTTAAGACCTTAGTAGTAGTAAAGTATACTAGGTTCTTATAGTTAGTATAGATAGTATATTCTAAGCAGCTTTCTACGCATAGTTACTAATATTTTAGGGCTAATATAATTATAAGTAATTCTTTATTATATATATTATAGTATTCTTTAGGTCCTAAGAACTTATATAAGTAGTAAGTAATAGAGTACTATAGTCTATTCTTTTCTTATATAATATATACGCCTAATATAAGATCTAAGGTATTAGTCTCTATACGTATTAGTTTACTACTATAAAATATAATTAATATAGAAGGTATAATACAGGCTTACTAAAGTACCTTAAATATATTATTCTATTCTTATCTCTACTTAAATAGTGTATCCTTTTGCGTTAGCTTTATTAGTAGAATTATAATCTTAGAGTAGTCCTTAATAAAGCGTTAGTTAAAGCTAACAAATCCTAAGAATTCCTAGATCTGTTTAACTATTTTTAGCGTTTATAAAGTCTTAACTACTTCTATCTTTATTAGACTAATCTTAACTCTATATTATCCTAAAATATACCCTAGGAATTAAACTTCCTTCTTATACTATTTACACTTCTTAGGTTTAAGTTATAGGTCTACTTCTCTTAGGTATTTACTACTTCTATAACGTGTTATTTATACTCTTCTAGTAGCTTTAAGTATACTAGAATATTGTTTAGGTACGCTACTATAGTTCTATTAAGCTGTACTCTTAGGACGTTGTTAATTAACTTCTAGCACGTTACTAGTGCGTTTGTTAGACTAAATAGTATAACTAGGTACTAACAGAGTCTATATTACGTTCTAAATATAGTTTTCTATTTTTTTTCTTTTTTTATATATATAAGGTTGTACACGCCTTATAGGTCTAACACTATAAAGTACTAAGCGTCTACTAGCTAGTCCTATTACTCTGTAATATTTAGGAGTAGGTAGTAGTTTTTAATAGTAATTTTATTAAGCTTCCTAACGTTAATGTAAGGTTGTAGCTTACTATCCTTCTTAGGAATAAATATAATTAGGTACCCTATAGGTAATTCTAATCTTCTAATAAATCTCTTTTTAAGGTTCTCCTTAATATACTTATAAAGTACTTTAAGTTTCTTTTCTAATAACTAGTATAATAGCCTAAAAGTTAGTGTCTTTCCTTTCTAGAGCTTAATCTTATAATCCTAGAGTTTATGCTTAGGTAGAGCTTTTACTATAAGCTTTTCTCGAAATATTTCTATATACTATCTATATACGTTAGAGATAGTAGAACGTATACTTCTTTTCTTTTTAACTCTTACTTTATAATCTATAGGGCGTTTAGCATCTATAGAGTTAACTACTCTATCTTAGTACGTCTTATATATTAAAGAGATATTATTAATCTTCTTCTTATCTACTAGCTACTATATACGCTGCGTAGGTATAGATATATTAGTACTATATTTACATTCTTCTAATAAATATCTTTCTTATACCTAGTTTATCTTTAGATTATACTTTTATAACTAGAGAAGTTCTAATATAATATTATACATAGCCTTTATAAAGACGTCTAGGTTTATTTACTTATAGTGCCTCTATATCTATAAGGGTGCTACTATTACTTTAAGTATAATTAGTAGTTTATCTAGCATTAATACTCTATTAGCTACTTAGAGTAAGTAAGGGTTCTTCTTATAATATAATCTAAGTCTAGCTTACTATATTACTATTTTAGATATATAACTTACTTATACTTCTAAGTCTAAGAGTACTATTAAAGCTACCTATTTAGTTTAATAGGTAGCTTAATAAGGTAATTATTCCTAATACTATTAATAGATTAATCCCTAGAGGTTATAGGCGCTAGCCTAAAGAAATCCCTTCTTTACTAAACCCTTTAAATTTCTTTATACTATAATACTCCTTATAATCTATATTAAGGCAGTTCTACTAGTGTATATTATAGTAACTTCTATTAACTACTAGCTATATTTATATTATAGCCTATAGAGTATCTATTCTTAAAAAATATACTTTCTAGTATTCATTAATAAGATAAAGTTTACATAGGTTTTTGTAATACTAGTACTATTAACTATAATAGAGGCTTTATTATACTAGAAACTATTCTATACTAAGCTTCTTATTATACTAGATTATATATTTGTTCTTAGTGTATACTATCTATATAAGGTTTCTATATTTTAGGTTTTAGTAGTCTATAATATACTATAGTTATAGGCTAATTATTAGTAGTACTTCTTTTTATTTCTATATACATTCTAGGCTAAGCTATATTTCTTACTTATACTAAAGCTAGTCTTTAGCTTCTTCTAGGTTATTAGGCAACTATTTACTATTATTACTTCCTTTTCTTAACTAGTAAACAAGCTGTTAGAGTTCTAGTATTATTTCTATAATTTTAGGTACTTCTGTAGAACTAACAAGTTCTTAATATATTTAGTAATAGGCTTCTTTATTATTACGCTTCTAGTGTTGTTAAGCTATATATTCTTATTTGCGTATTAGTAGAGCGCTAATTTAGTTAAACTCTTACTCTAAGGTGTCTAGTAGGTTGTCTATCTTTTACTAGTTATTATTAGAGTAGTATTCTATTTCTTTACCTGTCTAGGCGTTCTAGTAGGGTGTTACTACACAAATTAGAGGTATAATACCGTTGTTATTATCCTCTAGACTAGATTCTAGGTCTTTTAGCAGTTATTCTATGTTATTAGTAAGAATTTTCTATTACTAGTATCTATATTATTAAAATTATAGGTAAGTATATTTAACTAGTAGTAAACCTTATTTATCTAGTAGTTCTTAGTAAAGTAGCCTAGTTTACTATAGTTATAGCAGTCCCTACTACCTCTATATTAGTTACCCTACTTAAGCTTCTTATTCTATTACTTTAGTAGTCCCTTATTAAGGTTTAAGAGGTCTATTGCTTTAGGACTGTAGTATCTACTTTAAGTGTTGCTATAGGTGTAATAACTAGTATTTAGCTAATTACAACCTCCTTACTATCCTTAATTTAAGTTATTACGCTACTAGTTCCTTAGTAGTAGCCTGTTAGTAGCAATAACAGTAGTATAGGCTCTAGAATTATCTTAAAGTTCTTACTAAAGTTTATAGAGTTATACGTTAATGTTAATAGTAGTATTAATAAGCTTATTAAGGATTTCTATGCTTATGCTAGTGCGCATAAGTTCTTCCTTAACCTTAGGCTTTAATCCTTATTAAAACATAGTAATTAGGGTAGTATTATCCTAGTTAGTGTTAGCAGTAAGCTGCTAAAACTCTATAGCGTAGTTAAAATATTACGTTAAGCAATGTGTAGTTTATAAGAGACTCTAAAGATTAGCTTAATCTTTTCTCTAAATAGGTTAAAGTCTTTTATCTATTTATCTAGGTTATCTAGAGCCTTACTAGCATAGTACTGCTATATAAAGAGCTTAATCTAGGTAAACACTTTACTACGCATATAGCTAGCTGTAAGGACTACTTATTTAGCCTTAGAAACCTTCTTACCTTAAAAGGTAAAGAAGAAGTTCTACTATATAAGCTAGTTATTAAGCTTACTATAATTTCTATAGTAAAGGTTAAGATTATTAACATTTATAGTGCTAATAGTAACAGTTACATCTATGTTAATATTACTAGACGTCGAGTTACTAGGGGTATCACAGGATCTAATAGTACCTATCTTAGGGGTGTTTAAAGTGTTAAAGTTATACTTTAGTTAAAGACTATAAGCACTAATTCTATTAGTTCTTAGGGATAAGTACTAGTAGATTAGTTAGGGTTATTAACTAAGTAAAGCTTGTAAAGATAGGGTGCACTAAATAGTACAGAGCAGACTATCTAGATTAAGCATATATTAAGATTCTAAAGATAAACTTAATTAATAAGATTAAATATAAACTATAAGGTTTATGTTCCTACTTAACTATATACTTTAATAATAGTAGTAGTAATATAGGCTAATTAGTGTTAAGAATTCTCTAATTACACTAATTACTAATTACACTAATTACTAATTGTACTAATTATACTAAGCCTAATTATATTACGTAATTCTTAGCTTCTTACTAAGTGTTAACGCTGTTATATTTGCTTATACTAAGCCTAATAACTTATTATACTTACTATACTCTATACACTATAATTAGCTTATATTCTTTCTATATTCTGTAGATTATAACACTACGTAAGTTAGATACTATACTAATCTCTACTTCTACCTAACCTACCTATAATACACCTACCTAATTTTTTATATATACTCTTACTCTACCTACTATATCTATTATTACCTCTAGTTATAGCTACTAGGCTACTAGTTAAGAAGCTAGTAGTCTCTCTAGAGGGGGCGGTTGTAGTCTGTGTAAAAATTAGGAGTAATAGTTATAGAATTTATTAATTTTATAACTATAGAGAGAGAGTAGTATTTATCCTTTATAGTTTTATATAGGCCTAGATCTAGTTTATAGATATACTAAGATCTAGTTTTAGGTAGACCTTAATCTAGTTTTAGATAGGCCTAGATCTGGTTTTAGATAGGCCTAGATCTAGTTTTTTAGACAGGCCTAGATCTAGTTACAGATAGGGCTAGATCTAGTTTTAGATTACATCTTAGTTAAACACTTAGTATTTTAGATTTATTTTTAGTACTCTTATACTTAGAGTATTATAATCTTATAGTTTTTATTTATACTTAGTCTTATAAGGTAAATTCTAGTATTAGAGAAGAAACCTTAAAAAACGCGTTTTAGCACAATTGCAAGCAAGGTGTTAAAAAGTTAGTTTAGAATAATTTATCACACTAGCGCTGCTAGTAGTATAGGCTTACTAATCTTAGATATTATATATTAGCTAGTAATGTATCTAGTCTAAGATGCGCTAGTGTAATAAATAATAGGTTACTCCTAACTATAAGGTTTTTATTACAAAATCAGTGTATTTCTTTTATTCCTTAACCTCTATTCTCTTTAGAGACTTAGTTAGGACTAGTAGTGCTTAGGTAATATTTTTAATTTAGTTTATTAGGTATGTTATACCTATCGCTAGGCTTATAAGTATTTCTAGACTTCTATAGCTTCTATTATAGCTTTAACTATATCTACTTAGAAATAGTTTATATTAAAAATTCTTTATTATAGTTTATTTAAGAAGTATTCTCTTAGTTTTTGTATTTGTAGTTGTATTACTTACTTTTTAAATTATTTTATATTAAACATACCCTCTTAAGCAATATTACTATCTTATAATATTTAGCTTATTAAATAAGGTAGTAAAGGTAGGTGAATTTAGTGCTTTTGTAATATATCTACTAATTATTCTTTAGTTAGTGTATAGTTTAGATCTATTATCCCTTCTAGAATCTTTTCTCTTATAAAGTAATATTGTATATCTATATATTTAGTTTTAGAGTAGTAGTCTAGGTTATTTACTAGTGTAATAGCAGTTTAATTATTACTAAATAGATAGAAATTTTCTTTTTTAGATTTAGAAATTTATTAATATCTATTTATTTATAGATATTTATTAAATAGATATATTCTTACTAGCTTCTTTTAGAGCTATGTATTCTGCTTTATAGCTACTTAGAGCAGTTAATTTTTATAATTTACTAGACTAGCTAATAGAGGTGTTACTAAATATAAATATATATCTCGTTATACTTCTTTTAGTAGTTAAATTACTACTATAATCAGCATCTGTATATCTAGGTAATTAGGGTACTAATTATAAAAAAAAAAATTTTTCTCTCTTATATAATTTAGGTATTTAAAAATCCTATTAACTAATATAAAATGTTTTTTAGTAGGGTTAGATATATGTCTTACGCAGCTATAAATACTAAATACTATTTAATATAATAATTTAAAAAGTAAGTAATATAACAACAAATATAAAAACTAAGAGAATACTCCTTAAAATAAAAACTATAAACAAGGAGATTATAATATAAACTATTTCTAAGTAGATATAGTTAAAGCTATAATAGAAGCTATAGAAGTCTAGAAATACTTATAAACATAGCAATAGGTATAACACACCTAATAAACTAGACTAAAATATTACCTAAGCTCTACTAGTCCTAATTAAGTCTCTAAAGAGAATAGAAGTTAAAGAATAGGAGAAATACACGAATTTTGTAATAAAAACCTTATAGTTAGGCGTGACCTATTATTTATTACACTAGCGCATCTTAGACTAGATACATTACTAGCTAATATATAATATCTAAGATTAGTAAGCCTATACTACTAGCAGCGCTAGTGTGATAGATTATTCTAAACTAACTTTTTAACACCTTGCTTGCAATTGTGCTAAAACGCGTTTTTTAAGGTTTCTTCTCTAATACTAGAATTTACCTTATAAGACTAAGTATAAATAAAAACTATAAGATTATAATACTCTAAGTATAAGAGTACTAAAATTAAATCTAAAATACTAAGTGTTTAACTAAGAGGTAATCTAAAACTAGATCTAGCCCTATCTGTAACTAGATCTAGGCCTGTCTAAAAAACTAGGTCTAGGCCTATCTAAAACCAGATCTAGGCCTATCTAAAACTAGATTAAGGTCTACCTGAAACTAGATCTTAGTATATCTATAAACTAGATCTAGGCCTATCTAAAAACTATAAAGGATAAATACAGCCTTCTCTCTATAGTTACAAAATTAATTAATTTAACTATTACTTCTAATTTTTATAGGTTATAAGCCTAGCGCACTATTACCTAAACAACATCTAACTAATTATCTCCTAATTACAGCGCACTATTACTTAAACAACATCTAAACTAATTGTTTCTTAATTAAACTAATTGTTTCTTAAATTAACACCTCTTTAAAATTAAAAACAGCATAAATTTACAATTAAAAATGTCGGATTCTCTTAAAATTGAAAAGCTCTCTGGCCAAGCTAATTACGAATTCTAGAGCAACTAAATAATAGCTATCCTTACTACTAAGGATCTCTATAACGCTATCTATAACAATAATAATAAGCTAATTATTATCCTAACTACTATAGACAGAAAGGTAAAAGTATATATTATGCTTAGTTATAAAAAAGGCCCTAGTACACAAATTTAAAAGTGTACTACTACTATAAATTACTAGATTATACTACCAAATCTATACTCTCTAAAAGGATTTAGAGCTAAATTTCTTCTATTAAAAGAATTCTTTTAATCCTATCTCCAGAACTTTAATTTAATAGAAAAATTCCTAAGCAAAATTAAATATCTTAATGATAATTTAAGCTTAAAAGGAATTTAATTACCTAAGTAAGTAGTCCTTACTTATGTACTTAACAATCTAACTCTAAATTACAAGGGATTTGTTACTATTATTACCTAATACTTTTGTTAGAATTTATATAAAATAAATATAGAAACACTATTTTCTAATTTAATTAATAAATCCTGTTGCTAAATAAGTACTAAAAAAGTACTATACTAAACAAAACACAAACTATACTAAAAGAATAAGGTTATAAAGTAACACTATTATAATAAATATAAAGTAAATACGCATTAAATAAGTAGTTACTAGTTCCTTAATCTAGAAAAGAAACCTAATTGGTTTAAAACTAGACATACCTATATTTCTATTTAACAATTATTTAATCTAGCTAAAATTATAGTAGAAAAAAGGGTTAAAAAAGAATAAGATTAAGCTCTCTTATCTCTAGATTAAATAGATCTAGATTTACTAGGGGATTTAGATAATAAGGTATATTACAATAATAACCTACAGTTTAGTTTAACTAAAGCTAACTTAATACTAGATTTAGGAAGTACTTAGCATTTAATATGTAATAGGTTACTGTTTTTAGAAGGTAGTTTAGTAGATAAAGTAACTAAATTAGGCTAGGGTAATAATACTACTATTAATGCTGTAGCTATTAGAAAGTTATACTTTATAGTAAATAAAACAAAGATTATACTAAACAATTACATCTTTATACTAATCTTCTCTATAAACCTTTTATCTATTTAAAAATTAATAGAAAAAGACTTTAAAGTTAACTTTACAAAAGAAGAAGCTATCTTAATAAGAGATAATCTAGTTATTAAAGCTAAGTACACTTATAACATGTATATACTAGACCTTATAAATAAAATTATTATTAAAGATAGCTCTATAGATAATTTAAACTATAAGAACTATATACTCTACTTAGATTCTAATAAATCTACTATAGGAAAGCTAGGAATATATTATAATAGATTTAGACATAAAAGTGTAGATACTATAAGTAAACTACTTAATATTAAAATACTATAAAATTATAGTTTTAACTGTGTAGCCTGTACACAGGCAAAACAAACTAATAATAAATTAAGAGTAATAATAGATAAACCTACTATTTATCTATAAAAAGTAGTAATAGATATTTGCAGTCCTATAACCCCTAGTTTAAAAGCAGAATATAGATATATTATCTTTTTCCTAAATAGTGCTACTAGGGAACTAAACTTTAAGCTCCTAAAATAAAAATTAGAGGCCCTAGAATTATTTAAAGAATTTAAACTAAAAGTAGAAAACTAATCTAATCTATCTATTAAGAAAATAGGATTAGATAATGGTAAAGAATTTAATAATTCTCTATTTAAGAGATTTACTATTAAAAATAGTATTATTTATCAATTTTTAAGCCCCTATACGCTAGAACAAAATGGTTTAATAGAGAGAATTAATTAAACTATTATAGAAATAACTAGAGTATTACTATTTAATACTAATATAGATCTTCTATACTAGGTAACGTGTTTTATAAGTAAGCACTGTATATAAGTAAGCGCTATACTCTACTAGGTTTATATATATCTATAACCGTATATCTTAATAATATAATAATATAATAGTTAGATAATTATAGAGTAGATTAAGTAGTATCTAAAGTATCTTTCTTATACGTGCGTAAGTTATAACTAGTCTCTCTACACCTTATATAGCGCGCAAGAGCCTAGTAGCTAAGGCCTAATTACTTGCCTTCTTAACGCTCTTTATAAGCAACCTACTAATTAGCCTTACGTTAAGTAAGTATATCCTTACTAGCTTTCTTTATTAAGACTCCTTACTTCTATATACGCTTTTTCTTACGTTATTTCTACTCTAATACTACCTTATTAGCCTTCTTAAGGCTAGTAATCCGATTGCTTATCAGCTTAGCAGAGAGCATTATTACCTTAGCGCCCTTTTTAAGCTAATTAATTACTTTAATAATTAAGGTAGGTAATAAGCTCTTATGCTAACGTACACGATTACGTATTAATATTAATTAAGTATTAAGCTTACGTACGTTGCTTAGCGTATAAGCCTTCTAGAGGGTCTCTATAAGAGTAGTAGAAGAAGGTGTACAGAGCTGTACGTCTAGCTTTAATAGAACAGCATCTAGCTAGAGGGGAATAAGGCCTACGCCTTAAAAAGCTAAGTAGATATTAGCTAATGTAAATAATCGATTAAAGGCTGCCTTAAACGCTAGTAGAAACTTAAGCTTAGTAATATAGTTAATATAGTAGTAGATTAGGCTCTTAATCTTATAACTATACGCGCGCTTTAATAGTAAGAAGTAGCTAACGTTAAGAGGCTATAGTTGGTGTAATAAGTAAGGCAGTATATAGAGCGTGTAGATATTATTCTCCTTATAGAGCTACTTAAATTTAAGAGAGTAGTAGCTCTTATAGCTGTTAAGGATAAGCAGGTAATATATACCTACTACCTAAGCCTCTATATACTTAATAAAGTACTTTAGCTACTTAACTCTAAGCTTATTAGTTATCTAGCCGTTATTACTAACTGTAATCGCCTAGTTATATAGGATCTCTGCCTCCTTATACTAGGCAGATAAGTAGTATTAGCTAGTAAAGATAAGAAAGAGTAGGATTGTCTAGCTAGCAGCGTTAATTGCAGTAATAACTGTTACCTACTTACAATTGCTAGGCTAAATAGCTTTTAGCCTACCTCTTCTCTTTAACCCTGTTATAACAAGCTAAGTTGTAATCTTACCTATTATAAAGCTAGCCTTATTAAAGTTATAGACGTTATTATTATAGATACTATACCTAGCCTTTATCTACTCTATAAGCTGAAACTAGTATCTAATTAAGACTAGATTCTTATAGAGGGCTCTCTACCTATTATACGCTTAGTTAAAACACGTTATAAGACTCTTAGTACGCTTAATGAAGTTACGTAGCTAGTAGACGCTAACCTAACCTATACTATACGTAGCTAGTAGCTTATTAGCTATATTATATACGGCTGCGTACGTAGACCTAAATCTACGTTAGTCTAAGTTAAGTATATACTAGACTATTACCTCCTCTTCTATCTAGGTTAACTTCTTTAAGTTAGGTTAGTAATCGCGTTAGGTAGGCTTACTAGCGTGTTAGTGGCGGATTATTCGTTTAGATACGTTATAGATAACAGCAGCATTATAATTACTCTATATTTAATAGAAATTAATAGAGGAGATAGTAAGCTAGATATCTACTTCATTTAAAGCTAATATAGTAGCGCTGCGTTAAGCTATTATACGTTAAGATAGAAGAGGTACGTAAACTTAGTAGGGTACAGCGCTTACTTATACGCGGCGCTTACTTATAAAACACGTTAGAGGTAGTTAAAACAGCTGTTTATATATATAATAGAACTCTACACTTCTATTTATCTATATTACTATTTAAAAGGCTCTATAATAAAAAGCCTAATCTAGATAATCTAGGGCTTAAGGGCTCTATAGCATACTATAAGGATAAATTAATAGGCCTTATAAAGCTAGAGCCTAGAGTTAAGAAAGGAATTATTATAGGTTTTAACTAATATAATTACTATATATAAGATAATTTATCTAAGAGGATTATATAAACAAGAGATACTACAATCCTAGAAGGGAAATTTAATAATAGTACTAAAAACCAAGATACAATTATAATAGACTTTAATAAAGAACTTAGTAATAACAAAAGAAGTTATTAAGAGTTCTCCTACGAGAGTAACTAAAGTACTAGAGTAGATAGTCTACCTAGTAACTCTAATAGTACACAAAACTAAGAGTAAACTAATAGTAATATAAACAACTACTATAGTAACTCTAAAGATAAATTAGCATTTATAACTAGTAATAACAATTTAGAGCTAAGTACCTACTTTAAAGTAAGAAATTTAGAGAATAAAAAGAAATAGCTAGAAGCTTATAAACTAGAGTTTAATTAACTAAAAGAATAAAATACCTAGTTACTAGTAGAGCTACCTAAAAATGGAACAGTGCTAAAAGAACGCCAGGTGTTTAAAATTAAGGAGGACTCTAATAACAACATTATTAAATATAAAGCAAGATAGGTTATTAAAGGGTTTAGCTAAATCTATAGACTAGACTACCTAGAAACCTTTATAAATATAATAAGAATAGAGATTATAAGACTTCTACTATTTATAGTAGTATTTCTAGATCTAGAAATAATACAGCTAGATTTTAAAAACGCTTTTCTATACGTACCTATAGATGTAGATATATATATATAATAGCCTATAGGCTTTCTAGAAGATAAGACTAAGGTTTATAAATTAAATAAAGTAATTTATAGATTAAAATAAGCACCTAGAGCCTAGTATACATACCTAAAAGCTATTCTAAGTAAACTAGATTTTAAGCCTATATTTACAGAATAAGGTATCTTTATAAATAAGAAGATAGATATCTATCTAATAATCTTTATAGATAATGTTCTTATAATAGAAAATAATATTAAACTTATAAAAGAACTAAAAATATATCTAGTAAGGCTACTAGAACTAAGTAATCTAGGAGAAGCAAAATATTTTCTAGGAATAGAGATAATAAGAGATAGAGTAAGAAGATCTATTTACTTAAAACAAACTGAGTATATTAAAGATATACTAGTAAAATATAATAAGCTAGATTTAAATCTAGTTAGTACACTAGCAGAAGCTAGTATTAAGTTGTAAAAGAATAAAGAATAAGTAACTTTAGAAGATATAAAACTATACTAGTAATATATAGGTAGTTTAATATACTTAACTATCTATACTAGACTAGATCTAGTACTTAGTATGTATAGCTACGTAAGATATATCTCTAACCCTACTAAAGAACACTTTATAGCAGTTAATAGGATTTTTAAATACCTAAATTACATAAGAGAAAATAGATTATTTTTCTAATTATAATTAGTACTCTTATTACTTAGATACACAGATGCCGATTAGGGTAGTAATTTTAACTACTAGAAAAAGTATAACTAGATATATATTTATGTTTAATAACACCTCTATTAGCTAGTCTAGTAAACTATAAAAATTAACTACTCTAAGTAGCTATAAAGTAGAGTACATAGCTCTAAAAGAAGCTATTAAAGAATATACCTATTTAATAAGAATCTATGAACAACTAGATATTAATAAACTTCTAAATCTAAAAGAAGAAGAATTCTATCTATTTAGTAATAATTAACCTACTATTACACTAGTAAATAACCTAGAACACTACTCTAAAACTAAGTATATAGATATATAATATTACCTTATAAGAGAAAAGATTCTAGAAGGGATAATAGATCTAAACTATATACCTACTAAAAAACAATTAGCAGATATATTTATAAAAGTATTAAATACCTCTACCTTTACTACCTTATTTAATAAGCTAAATATTATAAAATAGTTATATTGCTTAAGAGGGTATATTTAATAAAATAATTTTAAAAGTAAGTAATACAACAACAAATTTAAAAACTAAGAGAACACTTCTTAAAATAAAAACTATAAATAAGGAGATTATAATATAAACTATTTCCAAGTAGATATAGTTAAAGCTATAATAGAAGCCATAGAAATCTAGAAATACTTATAAACCTAGCAATAGGTATAACACATATAATAAACTAGACTAAAATATTACCTAAGCTCTACTAGTCCTAATTAAGTCTCTAAAGAGAATAGAAGTTAAGGAATAGGAGAAATACACGAATTTTGTAATAAAAACCTTATAGTTAGGCGTAACCTATTATTTATTACACTAGCATATCTTAGACTAGATATATTACTAGCTAATATATAATATCTAAGATTAGTAAGCCTATACTACTAGCAGCGCTAGTGTAATAAATTATTCTAAACTAACTTTTTAACACCTTGCTTGCAATCGTGCCAAAACGCGTTTTTTAAGGTTTCTTCTCTAATACTAGAATAAACCTAGTAAGACAAAGTAAAAATAAAAACTATAAAATTATAATAGTCTAAGTATAAGAGTACCAAAAATAACTCTAAAACACTAAGTGTTTTATTAAGGGGTAATCTAAAACCAGATCTAGCCCTATCCGAAACTAGATCTAGGCCTATCTAAAAAACCAGATCTAGGCCTATCTAAAACCGGATCTAGGCCTATCCGAAACCGGATCTAGGTCTACCTAAAACCGGACCTAGGCCTATCTAAAAACCGGATCTAGGCCTATCTAAATACTATAAAAGATAAATATAGCCTTCTCTCTATAGTTACAAAATTAATTAATTTAACTATTACTTCTAATTTTTACAAATACTAAGTCTAGCCTAGTATAGGTAATTAAGTATATTAAACTACCTATATATTACTAGTATAGTTTTACATCTTCTAAAATTACTTATTCTTTATTTTTTTATAACTTAACACTAGCTTCTGCTAGTGTACTAAAATGATTTAAATCTAGCTTATTATATTTTACTAGTATATCTTTAATATACTTAGTTTGTTTTAAGTAAATTAATCTTCTTACTCTATCTCTTATTATCTCTATCTCTAGAAAATATTTTGCTTCTCCTAGATTACTTAGTTCTATTAGCCTTGCTAGATATATTTTTAGTTCTTTAATAAGTTTAATATTATTTCTAATTATAGGAACATTATCTATATAGATTATTAGATAGATATCTATCTTCTTATTTATAAAGATATCTTACTCTATAAATATATTCTTTAAATCTAGTTTACTTAGAATAGCTTTTAGGTATGTATAATAGGCTATAGGTACTTGTTTTCATCTATAAATTACTTTATTTAATTTATAAACCTTAGTTTTATCTTCTAGAAAGCCTCTATACTATTGTATATTTATATCTCTATCTATAGGTACGTATAGAAAAGTGTTTCTAAAGTCTAGCTATATTATTTCTAGATCTAGAAATACTACTATAAGTAGTAGAAGTCTTATAATCTCTATTCTTATTATATTTATAAAGGTTTCTAGGTAGTCTAGTCTATAGATTTAGCTAAACCCTTTAATAACCTATCTTACTTTTTATTTAATAATATTATTATTAGAGTCTTCTTTAATCTTTAAATACCTAGCGTCCCTTTAGTACTGTTCTATTTTTAGGTAGATCTATTAGTAACTAAGTATCTTGTTCTTTTAGTTAATTGTACTATAGTTTACAAGCTTCTAGCTATTTCTTTTTATTTTCTAAATTCATTACTTTAAAGTAGGTACTTAGCTAGTTATAAATGCTAATTTATCTTTAGAGATACTATAGTAGTTGTTAATATTACTATTAGTTTACTCTTAGTTTTATATAATATTAGAGTTACTAGGTAGACTATATACTCTAGTACTTTAGTTATTATTTTTATAGAGGAACTCTTAATAACTTCTTTTATTATTACTAAGTTCTTTAATAAAGTCTATTATAATTGTATCTTAGTTTTTAATACTATTATTAAATTTACCTTCTAGGATTATAGTATCTCTTATTTATTTAATTCTCTTAGATAAATTATCTTATATAACGTACTCTACAGGAAAGCGGATTAAACAGGTAAGCAGATTACTCTGCTAAGACTACACTAAATTTCTACCCTATTATAGCTTGCATTAGCCTACTTTAGCCTTATATACAGTAGTGCAGTATATAATATTATTTAGAAACATCTTCTGCAGCCTTCTTACATATACATAAGTTATATCTAATATTATAGCACTTTATACAGCGTCTTTAGGTTACTTCCCCTCCTTTAGCGCGCACTTGCTTCTTTACCTTCTTACTATTACTACGCGCCCTAAACTTAGTTAGAGTAGTTAATTAAAGGCCTTCCTTAGCTGTTAGGACTCCCTCCTGCTGTAATTGCTTTCTTTTATGCGATTTACGTCGCGTAGCAGCCTTATTTACTGCTCGAAGCCTAGTAATCTCCCTTTAAGCTAACACTAGCTTATACGCTACTATAGCTACGCCTTTAGTAAGCTTTTTAAAGGCCTTAACTATTAAAGTTAGTAAGCTGCTTGCATGCCTTTAAATCCTCTCTCGAACCAGCGTTAATTACGACCCTAATTGCAGGGTAGTGCTTAGGGTTTAGGACTGCTAGGGCTTATCTTCTATAGTAGGTAGCGGTAGAGTACGTAGGCGGACATTAAGACCTATTATAACCTGTTCTGGGTTAAGGGGGACTATTCTAGCGCCTTAGAAGCCTCCTTAGATATTACTAGAAGTAAATGTCTCCTTATAGGCGTCTATAAAGCATAGTAGGAACTTAGTTTTAGTAATATAAGTAATGTAGTTATGCATAAGATTCTTAGCTTAGCGCCTATATACCTTCTTTAGAGGGGTAAAACAACCTATATCTAGTAGTTATAAGAGGTAAGATAAGTATAGAGGCATATACAGTGTAACAATCTTTACTTCCTTATAGTATTATTAGAAGTTAAGGGAGTTATAGCTCTTGTGGCTGTTAATAAGGAGTAGCTAGTGTACTTCTTAGGTGCGCGTCTTTGTATAGGCATTAAAGTGCTTTAACTAGTCTAGACTAAGCTTATTAGTAGTCTATCTGTTCTTAGAGACTCTAATAACCTAGTTATAGGGCAGATTGTCCTCTTTATACTAGGTAGAGAGGTAGTTACAGCCTTTAAAGATAATAAAGGGTAGAATAGCCTACCCTGTGCTATTAATGCCCTGTATAACTGTTATCTACTCTTAATTACCCTACTATACTACCTTTAGCCGTCCTTAACGCTCTAAGCCTATAACAACTGCTTCTGTTAATATCTAGCCTATTATAAAGCCTGTCTTATTAAAGTTATACGTATTATTATCCTAGATACTATACTTAGCTTTAACATTCGCTACAAGCCTAAACTAGCCCCTAATAATCTCTAGATCCTTACAGAGGGCTCTCTTATAGTTGTACTTACGATTAAACCTTACTTTAAGGTTAGGGCAGTACTTAACAAACGTGTTAGGCTAGTTTATGCTAACATAGCCTATATTACGCTTAGCACGTAAAGAATTAGCTATATTAGCTACAGCAGCCAGCTAAGAGGTAAATCCTTGTGCATCTAGCTTAAGGATATACTTAGTAATTACGTCCTTCTTAGTCTACTCTATAATCTGTTAAAATAGCGTACAATTAGCTCGTGTAGGTTGTTCTATATATTAAGCGTGTAGTATACTATAAGGCGTGTTATATATAGCTACAGTACATTGCATAGTAAGCGTTGCGTCTTATTTAATTACCTAGAGCGTAAGCTGTATCGCAGCTTCTCTTAAGGGCGTAGATTAATATTGTTGTTAAGGCATTGCGTGGTAAGGTAGAGGTTTAGTGTGGTCTTAGCAGAGTAATCTGCTTACCTGTTTAATCCGCTTACCTATAGAGTACGTTATAGTAATTATATTAGTTAAAACCTATAATAATTTCTTTCTTAACTCTTAGCTTTAGCTTTATAAGGCCTATTAATTTATCCTTATAGTATACTATAGAGCTCTAAATCCCTAGATTATCTAGATTAGGCTTTTTATTATAGAGCTTTTTAAATAGTAATATAGATAAATAGAAGTATAGTGTTCTATTATATATATAAACAGCTATTTTAACTACCTCTACCTAGTATAGAAGATCTATATTAGTATTAAATAGTAATACTCTAGTTTTTTCTATAATAGTTTAATTAATTCTCTCTATTAACGTACTCTATAGGTAAGCGGATTAAACGGGTAAGCAGATCACTCTGCTAAGACCACACTAAACCTCTACCTTACCACGCAATACCTTAACAACAACATTAATCTACGCCCTTAAGAGAAGCTGCGATACAGCTTGCGCTCTAGGCAATTAAATAAGACGTAACGCTTACTATGTAACGCGCTGCAGCTATGTATAACGCGCCTTACAGCATACTACACGCTTAATACATAGAACAACCTACACGAGCTAATTGTACGCCAGTTTAACAGATTATAGACTAGACTAAGAAGGACGTAATTACTAAGTATATCCTTAAGCTAGATGCACAAGGATTTACCTCTTAGCTGGCTGCTGTAGCTAATATAGCTAATTCTTTACGTGCTAAGCGTAATATAGGCTATGTTAGCATAAACTAGCCTAACACGTTTATTAAGTACTGCCCTAACCTTAAAGTAAGGTTTAATTGTAAGTACGACTATAAGAGAGCCCTCTGTAAGGATCTAGAGATTATTAGGGGCTAGTTTAGGCTTGTAGCGAATGTTAAAGCTAAGTATAGTATCTAGGATAATAATATATATAACTTTAATAAGACAGGCTTTATAATAGGCTAGATATTAACAGAAGCAGTTGTTATAGGCTTAGAGCGTTAAGGACGGCTAAAGGTAGTATAGTAGGGTAATTAAGAGTAGATAACAGTTATACAGGGCATTAATAGCACAGGGTAGGCTATTCTACCCTTTATTATCTTTAAAGGCTGCAACTACCTCTCTACCTAGTATAAAGAGGACAATCTGCCCTATAACTAGGTTATTAGAGTCTCTAAGAACAGATAGACTACTAATAAGCTTAGTCTAGACTAGTTAAAGCACTTTAATGCCTATACAAAGACGCGCACCTAAGAAGTACACTAGCTACTCCTTATTAACAGCCACAAGAGCTATAACTCCCTTAACTTCTAATAATACTATAAGGAAGTAAAGATTGTTACACTGTATATGCCTCTATACTTATCTTACCTCTTATAACTACTAGATATAGGTTGTTTTACCCCTCTAAAGAAGGTATATAGGCGCTAAGCTAAGAATCTTATGCATAACTACATTACTTATATTACTAAAACTAAGTTCCTACTATGCTTTATAGACGCCTATAAGGAGACATTTACTTCTAGCAATATCTAAGAAGGCTTCTAAGGCGCTAGAATAGTCCCCCTTAACCTAGAACGGGTTATAATAGGTCTTAATGTCCGCCTACGTACCCTACCGCTACCTACTGTAGAAGATAAGCCCTAGTAGTTCTAAACCCTAAGCACTACCCTGCAATTAGGGTCGCAATTAACGCTGGTTTAAGAGAGGATTTAAAGGCATGCAAGCAGCTTACTAACTTTAATAGTTAAGGCCTTTAAAAAGCTTGCTAAAGGCGCAGCTATAGTAGCGCACAAGCTAGTGTTAGCTTAAAGGGAGATTACTAGGCTTTGAGTAGCAAATAAGGCTGCTACGTAACGTAAATCGCATAAAAGAAAGCAATTACAGCAGGAGGGAGTCCTAACAGCTAAGGAAGGCCTTTAATTAACTACTTTAACTAAGTTTAGGGCGCGTAGTAATAGTAAGAAGGCAAAGAAGCAAGTGCGCGCTAAAGGAGGGGAAGTAACCTAAAGACGCTGTATAAAGTGCTACAACGTTAGACATAACTTACGTACATGTAAGAAGGCTGTAGAAGATGTTTCTAAATAATATTATATACTGCACTACTGTATACAAGGCCAAAGTGGGCTAATGCGAGCTATAATAGGGTAGAAATTTGGTGTGGTCTTAGCAGAGTGATCCGCTCACCCGTTTAATCCGCTTACCCGTAGAGTACGTTAAGATATTTTGTTCTAGCGTTTAGGGACTTAAAAATTAATAAATAATACTATTTTTAATGGGAAATCTTTTAAATAGAGCATTTTTAAATTCTTTACTATTATTTAATCCTATTATCTTAATAGATATATTAGATTAGTTTTCTACTTTTAGTTTATATTCTTTAAAAAATTCTAGGGCCTCTAATTCTTATATTAAGAGCTTAATGTTTAGTTCCCTAGTAGTACTATCTAGAAAAAAGATAATATATCTATATCCCACTTTTAAACTAGAAGTAATAGGTCTATAGATATCTATTACTACTTTTTATAGATAAATAGTAGGTTTATCTATTATAACTTTTATTTTATTATTAGTTTATTTTACCTATATACAGTCTACATAGTTAAAACTATAATTTTATAATATTTTAATATTAAGTAGTTTACTTATAGTATCTATACTTTTATGTCTAAACTATTATAATATAGTTCTAGCTTTTCTATAGTATATTTTTTAGAATCTAAGTAGAGTATATAGTTCTTATATTTTAAATTATCTATAGAGCTATCTTTAATAATAAACTTATTAATAAGGTTAAGTATATATATGTTATAAGCATACTTAGCTTATATAACTAGGTTATCTATTATTAAGATAGCTTCTTCTTTTATAAAGTTTACTTTAAAGTCTTTTTCTATTAATTTTTAAATAGATAAAAGGTCTATAGAGAAGCTTAGTATAAAGAGGTAATTATTAAGTAGAATTTTTGTATTATTTACTATCAAGCATAATTCTCTAATAGCTACAGCATTAATAGTAGTATTATTACCCTAGCGTAATTTAGTTACTTTTTCTACTAAACTACCTTCTAAAAACAGTAACCTATTACATATTAAATGCTAAGTACTTCCTAAATCTAGTATTAAGTTAGCTTTAGTTAAACTAAACTGTAGGTAATTGTTATAATATACCTTATTATCTAAATCCCCTAGTAAATTAAGGTCTATTTAATCTAGAGATAAGTAATATTAATCTTATTCTTTTTTTACCCTTTTCCCTGCTATACCTTTAGCTAGTTTATGTAATTATTAATTAGAATTATAGGTATGTCTAGTTTTAAACTAATTAGGTTTTATTTCTAGATTAAGGAACTAGTAACTACTTATTTAATGCGTATTTACTTTGTATTTTTTATAATAGCATTACTTTTAGTACTTGTTTAGCATTAGGATTTATTAATTAAATAAGAAAATAGTGTTTCTATCTTTCTTTTATCTAAATTCTAACAAAAGGATTAAGTAATAATAGTAATAAATTTCTTATAATTTAGGGTTAAATTGTTAAGTATATAAGTAAGTACTACTTACTAAGATAATTAAATTCCTTTTAAGCTTATATTATTATTAAGATATTGAATTTTACTTAGGAAATTTTCTATTAAATTAAAGTTCTGGAGATAGGATTTAAAGAATTCTTTTAATAGAAGAAATTTAGCTGTAAATTCTTTTAGAGAGTATAGATTTACTAGTATTATCTAGTAATCTATAGTAGTAGTACACTTATATATTTGTATACTAGGGCCTTTTTTATTACTAAGCATAATATATACTTTTACTTTTCTGTCTATAGTAGTTAGAATAATAATAGGCTTATTATTATTATTATAGATAGCATTATAGAGATCCTTAGTAGTAAGAATAGCTTTTATTTAGTTACTCTAGAATTTGTAATTAGCTTAGCTAGAAAGCTGTTCAATTTTAAGAGAATCTAATATTTTTAATTTTAAAGTTATGAATTTATGCTGTTTTAACTCTAACAGGTGTTAATTAAGAAATAATTAGTTTAGGTGTTGTTTAGGTAATATTGCGCTGTAATTAAGAGATAATTAGTTTAGATGTTGTTTAGGTAATAGTTCGCTAGGCTTATAACCT
Organism: Ascochyta rabiei; assembly: GCF_004011695.2. NCBI lineage: Eukaryota > Fungi > Ascomycota > Dothideomycetes > Pleosporales > Didymellaceae > Ascochyta > Ascochyta rabiei. Next base: position 473,749 of record NC_082416.1, read on the forward strand.
ATAAAAATTAGAATTAATAGTTGTAGAAGTAATTAATTTTATAACTATAGAGAGAGAGCATTATTTATCCTTTATAGTTTTAAATAGGCCTAGATCTAGATTTTAGATAGGCTTAGATCTAGTTTTAGGTAGACCTTAATCTAGTTTTAGATAGGCCTAGATCTAGTTTTAGATAGTTCTAGATCTAGTATTTTAGACAGGCCTATATCTAGTTTCAGATAGGGCTAGATCTAGTTTTAGATTACTTCTTATTAAAACACTTAGTATTTAAGATTTATTTTTAGTACTCTTATACTTAGAGTATTATAATCTTATAGTTTATATTTATACTTAATCTTACTAGGTTTATTCTGGTATTAGAGAAGAAACCTTAAAAAAACGCGTTTTAGCACAATTGTAAGCAAGGTGTTAAAAAGTTAGTTTAGAATAATTTATTACACTAGCGCTGCTAGTAGTATAGGCTTACTAATCTTAGATATTATATATTAGCTAGTAATATATCTAGTCTAAGATACGCTAGTGTAATAAATAATAGGTTACTCCTAGCTATAAGGTTTTTATTACAAAATTTGTGTATTTTATTTACTCCTTAACTTCTATTCTCTTTAAAGACTTATTTAGGACTAGTAGAGCTTAGGTAATATTTTAATCTAGTTTATTAGGTGTGTTATACCTATTGCTAGGCTTATAAGTATTTCTAGACTTCTATAGCTTCTATTATAGCTTTAACTATATCTACTTAGAAATAGTTTATATTATAATCTCCTTATTTATAGTTTATTTAAGAAGTGTTCTTTTAGTTTTTATATTTATAGTTATATTACTTACTTTTTAAATTATTATATATAGAGCAGTCTACTATAGTCTCTTCCCTCTGCCTATAATATACCTCTAGTATTTCCTATCTATAGTTTCTAATCTAGTTATAGGGCCTAACTATATATATAGAAAGCTTACTACTATAATATAGATAACTATAAGGTTAAGAATAACTTAGATAATAAAAACCTAGTTTCTGTCTCTACTAGCTCTATCCTATACTGCCCCTACTACCTTCTTACTATTCTTACTAGCTAGTCTTATAAGTACCTACGTCTATTATAGGTCTACTTACCTACTAATTCCTTCTATAGCTAACTACGTTCTAGGTGCTAGTAAGACCTACTATACCTGCGCTAAGCATAAGCACGTTTATATTTATAATAACAACCTCTTTACTATAAATACTAAGCTCTGCTATACCTAGTGTAATTTTAAGCAGTATATCTAAGTACGTGTTCCTATTCTAGCCTCTTATCCCTAACTAATAGTAGCTAAGGTGTTAGTATGCGCTAGTAACGTCTATATTTAAACGCCTAGCACCTAGAGTATAGGTAGTACTAAGGCTAACTAGAGGTATTAGCCTATTTTCTACTATAAGTTACCCTCTTATTACTGCTATAGGTTTTCCTTTCTAATATAATATTTTTACTAGGTACCTACTATAAGCACTAGTAGGTATATAAGGCTATACTTAACCTAGCCCTAGCTAACCTTACGCTAGTAAAGTAGTTAACCTCTACTTACGCTGCCTGTTCCCCTACTAAGCCTAGTACCTAGGTTACTCTACCTACTACGCTGTTATCTAGGCATTATAGTAGTAACTAACTAGATATCTACCTTTAATAGTTTATAGCTACTATAAGGTTAGCCTTCTAGTTCTAGACTAAGCGTATAAACTATATAGAGGCAGTCTAGGCCTATACTACTATAAGAAATTCTATCTATATTAGGTATATAGCTAACTAGATCTAAAGAACACTATTAACTAAGTTAAGTACCTACTTACTACGCCCTACTACTACCTAGAGTACGCCCTATTATCCTACTTATCCTACTACTACTACTCTAACTCCCCTAATAAGTACTGCTTATCTATCTACTAGCTCTACTTACTACTCTACTGTTACTACTCTCCTTCTTCTATAGAGTTACCTACGCCTCTATACTAGCGCTACTCTTCCTCTCTTATAAGGTTCTCTACACCCTTTTACTATTACTACTTCTTCTCCCTTATAGAGCTGCGCACGCCTACCTACTATTACTACTTACCTTCTCCTATAGAGCTGTATATGGCTAACTATAATATTAAGAAATTATTATAATTAATATATAGTAGCACTATTAAGGTAGATATAGAGGGTAGTAATAATAACTATAAATTTAACTACTACTACTATAATGTATAGAACTAGGCCCTAGATATAGCTACTACTACCTATTATTCCCTATCTATAGATAATAATATCTTTTTAAAGTTCTAAGACTTACTACTAGTTACCTAGTAGTGTATATATAAGGTAGTAGTATACTATTACTATAAGGTTCTTAAGCTCTTCTATACTAGGCCTTATACCCTATATATTATCTTCTAATAGAACTCTATAAGAGTTATTGTAAATAATAAAAGTTTCTTCTTTCTTATATTTACTTCTTAAATACTGTATATATTACTATAAAGGCCTTATAGACCTTTATATTCTATAATACTTCTAGTAGTTTCTATATTAGTTTTATATATCTCTTCTATTCAACTAGAACCTATAACTTATTCTACCTATAACCCCTCTTTTCTTTTAGAATAGCCTCTACCTATAATTTAGCTAGAGTTAGGTTATCCTCTTCTAGAATAAATAGTAGGCCTAGTCTACTTTTCTATAGGCGCTGTATTAGTAACAGGTTAGAAGCTATACGTTCTAGTAGGTCTATAAACACTATCTTATAGAGGTTACCTAGTAAATCTAGAGTAAATATTAGAGGGGTAGAAACTATAACTACTATATACTAGGCTTATAACTAGTTAAGCATCTAACTTAGCCTATTATTTTTTACATTATAGAGGTAAATTACACTCTATTCTCTATATAGAACTATTCTATAGGCCTATAGCTATAGTCTATTATATTCTAAGTATATTATTACACCTATACTATAGCTACCTAGGTAAGCTCTATACCTTACTAGAGGTAGTCTAGAAAATAGACTACCTATCTCTATAGTGTGTTCTAGCTAATAGTTAGTAGCACTATTGTCTATAGGAGGTCTATATTATAACTATAGAAGAGTAGGTTAGAGCTAACCCTAGTAACTAAAGAGTTGTAATTGTTAAGTGCTAGTTAGTAGGCTAGAAGATAGTTAGACTAGTTTTTCTATTAAAAGTTAACTATAACCTATAGGACTACCTACACCTCTTAGTTAGTACACTCTATTTCTCTATCTATCTAGAGGTAATAGGCTATAAAGAGTAGCTAGTCTACCCCTATAAGGCTATACAGCGTTATCTAAAAATATTCTATCTAGTCTAAGCTATAGTCTGTAATTATAGCGCTAGAAAAGCTCTAGAACTACTACTAAATTTTGTAGAAGACCTTAGTATAATATTCTATAGTTATAGAATTTATTACCTTAAGCTATATATACTTAGAGAGATAATCTATAATTACTAAGAGATAGCATAGTACATTCTTATAAGCCTAAGAGAGGTTAACTATAAAGTCTATTAAAATCTAAGACTAAAAACAGTTAGTAATAGGTAATAGCTAGAGTAAGTTCTATTATTAGCGCTATAATATGTATATACTAAAATAATAGTAGTTATAGATATAATACTAAAACATTCTATAATATCTCCTTCTAGTAGAAGTTATATCTAATAATGTAAAATATAGCGTTAGTACCTAGATAGCCTATTAGGTTAGATTTATATACTCTTTAGATTATTATAGTTATAAGTAGCTTCTAATATAGAACCTACGTAACCCTATACTATAGTAGCGTGCTATAAGTACTAAGTATATAGTCTATAATTTACTAAGTAGTCTTAGCCTTAGAAGAAAACTAGTAGGCCTTATTATAGAAAGTAGATAAGCGTACTATATACTCTATATTCTACTAATACCTTTTTTCTATAGTAATTATATATATATATTAATAAAAAAGAAAGGTATACTAAAGCCTAGTATACTAACTACTAATACTAAAACTAGATTTATTATTCTATAGACCTCCCCTAACCTCCTATTATAGTCCTGTTCCTAGTAGCTTAGTATATCTAGTTTGGCTGTAAGGCGCCCTAGATAGAAGTAAAGGTAGAAACACAACTTTAACAGCTCCTCTACCTATTAGTGCTGCCTCTTACTTAGCCTACGCGCTGTAGTAAAGTACTAGAGATTCTTATAGTTAGTTAGGATAGTAAACAGCCTAGTAACAGACTTTAATTTAGCTACCTAGAACTCTAGGCACCTTATAACAGTAGTTCACTTCTTATTATAGATAGTATAGTTCTATTATTCTATTATAAGTATAGTAGAGTAGTATACTATAGAGTAAAGCACCTTTCTATACTATTAAGAAAGGTAGCTACCTAACGCCTTACTAGAGTAGTCTACCTCTAGTAGTGTCTCTTACTTAGAGTTCTACTAGGCTAGAACTAGTTCTGTTATAAATGTATTCTTTAGCTAGTAGAACGCTACATCCTCCTCCTGCCCCTACTAGAACAGGATATTCTTCTCTATAAGCTAATTAAGTAGAGTAGTAATATTAGAGAAGGCTAGAATAAAGTTCTAGTAGAAGTTAGTAAACTCTAGAAAACTGCAAACTCTGCGTAAAGACTATAGGGCTTCCTAATTACAGATAGCCTTAACCTTCTTAAGATTAAAATATAATATTCTTTTCTACTTTTATAATATATCTTAGGTAGTATACCTTCTTTATTATAAATATACACTTCTTAGAATCTAAATACAGCTCTATATTGCGTAGAAGTATAAAAACTCTACTAACCTTCCCTAAGTAGTCTATTCTAGACCTGCTACTATAAACTAGAATATTATCTAAGTACGCAGTAGTATAGTTACCTAATATCTCCTAAAGCGCGCTATTAATATAACGCTAGAAGGACGCTAGTGCTCTAGCTAGGCTAAATAGGCAGACTAGCTACTTAAAGAGCCTAAAATAAGTATAGAACGTAGTTAGGTACTTATCTTCTTTTATAACATAAATCTAGTAGAATGCTATATAGATATTTACCTTAAAGAACTAGTAGGTACTCTCTAGTATACGCAACATCTCCTTAATAAGAGAAAGTAGGTACTAGTTAGTAATTATAATGCTATTAAGTACGTAATAGTCTACGCATATACGCTACCTGCTAGAGAACTTTTTAACTAGTAGGACTAGGCCTCTTACTAGGGAAGGAGAGGTATAGATCTACCTCTTATTTATTAGTACTAATACTTACTTCTATAGCTTAAGTAGCTAGCCCCTTAGTATATTATACAGAGGGCCCTAAAGTAGAAGCTTCTTCTTTCTAGACTAATTACGTTATAACTATATATAGTAATCTATCTAGCCCCTATATAGAGAAAGGCTAGAGGCCTTACTCTTATTAAATAGGTTCTAAAACTAGACTAACTTAGGGGGAAGAGGGTCTACCTCCTCTGCCGTTCCTTACGCTCCTAGGGATTAAACTAAGAGGATTTTAGTAATATAATAGAGGCTTATAGAGACAAACTAGTCCCTAGACAGGTGCTTCTAGAGTCTATTAGCTAGAGTCTTATTAAACTTAGTTACTAATAGAAGAGCTACTTAAATATTTACTATATACTATAAGAACTTATAGACTATAAGGTTTCCTACCTATTATATCCTTAGTGTGCTCTTTTCTATATCTAATACTACGCTCTTACGTTAAAGCTAGGGCTTCTCTAAAATAACATCCTAGCTAAGACCTAGTACTACGTAGGCTATAGCCTATAAGTACTACCTATCTAAGTATTATAGGCTTAGACCTTATCTAAGCCTTAAGTAAGATAGGGCAGTTATATACCCTATAGATATATTAGAAGAACACGTAACGTATTACCTCCTTAAGAGATACAATACTATATTAACCCTTATTACATTCTACTCTAAGGCTAGTCTATAATATTTATATCTCTTCTTCTAGGAGAACAGCTAGCACTTATACTATGTTAGCTAGCTTCTAGAATAACTTCTTAGACAAATCTATCCTCTTAACCCTTTAGAAATTTATAGCCTAGATGTTATAGTTTATAATAAACTTATAGTAAGCCTTATTAGCTACTAATAAGCGTATAGCATTGCTTAAGCGTAATAACTCTAATATACACACGTTTATAGAGTTTCTATTATAAATAGCTAATACCTATACTAGACCTATATCTATAGTCCTATTATTCTTCTTAGAAGTAATGCTGTACCTATTAACGTCTATTCTATCCCCTAACCTACCTTATAAAGCGCTGTTTTTAGTACTTACCTTAGGCCTATATACCTCTATATAGACATCTATAGCCTATAGAAAACCTCTTTCTATAGGTAAGGCCTTTACTAGAGATAAATCCTTATTTAAGGCGTAGTAGGTTATAATAGAATATAAGCTTTAGGTAGATATATTCTTTATTAGTAGGCTATAGAATATATTTACCTTTATATAGTTCTAGCTTAGTATATCTATATAATAAGATATAGCTCTATTCTATAAGATTAGAGGTACCTAAGGTATATAGAGCCTAGAGGACTTTCTAGTATACCTAGAATTCTGCTACAGCAACAACTACAGTTAGGAACAGGCCTAGGCAAAGCTAGAAAGCGTCTGTTAAGGTCCTAATAAGTTATTCTTAGACTTTTTTATCTAGTTTAAGCAGCTGCTAGTGTAAAGTAGCGGCCTTTACTAGGATAGAGAATAATACTTATTAAAGCTCTACTAGGCTCTAAACGTAAACATCTATAATATAGTAATAAACTAAGAAGTAACTTATATAGATTATAACGCAGCTGTTATAGAGTATAAGTCTATTACTATAGACGTTAAGACTATAGCTATAGAAAACTAGCTATACTACACTTCTATCTAGGCGCTGCCTAAGCGTAATAAGGATAGTAACGTTAAGATAACAGTTATATCTATAGTTTATACTAGTAGCAGTGCTAAGTATAGAGGTTAGAAGTAGTCTACTCCTAACTAGGCTATATAGGTTTCTAATAAGGTATTTTAGTAATACTAGAAGGCTAACCTATATACTTATTACGGTAAAGAAGGACATATTTACTAGAATTACGCTAATATAGTAGTAACTACAGTATAGATAGTAATAATCTTAGGTAAGAAAGAGGCTAGTTTATATAGGGGAAACTAGCTACTTCTAATATAAGTCTAAGTTAGAAGTACTATAGAAGTATATTAGTAGAGGAGACTACTAGTATAGGGGTATTATAGGCTACTAGAGAAGCTATTATAGACTCTATAGATAGGCCCCTATTCTATATTTTATTATTTATTAATAGGGTAATTTAGGCTAACACGCTAGTAGACTTAAGGTGTAAATGCTTTAGCGTAGTAAGTAATAACTTTACTACGCGCTTAGAAGGAGACTTTATTAAGGTACTGCTATAACCCTTAGTATAAGTAGTAGGCACTAGTAAAAAGTCTATAATCTTCTATTTAGTCCTGTTTAGGTATAACTTAGATAGGTAGCACTTACAGGCTATAGCCTACGTAGTACTAGGTCTAAGCTAGAATGTTATTTTAGGGAAGCCCTAGCTCTAATAAGAGGGTGTAGTGTTAGACGTAGAAAAGGGCATACTAAGAATATAATAGGTAGAGAACCTTATTATCTATAAATCCTTATAGCATACATTAAACGTTTACGTAGCTCTCCTATTAGCAACTAAGTTTAACAAGACTCTAGCTAATAGGCTCTAGATACGCCTGTCTAAGGACTAGCTTATCTCTATAAGCCTCTACAATATTACTAAAATCCTCTTAGTTTAATCCCTAGGAGCGTAAGGGACGGCGGAGGAGGTAGACCCTCTTCCCCCTAAGTTAGTCTAGTTTTAGGACCTATTTAATAAGAGTAAGGCTTCTAGCCTTTCTCTATATAGGGGCTAGATAGATTACTATATATAGTTATAACGCAACTAGTCTAGAAAGAAGAAGCCTCTACTCTAGGGCCCTCTATACAACATGCTAAGGGATTAGCTACTTAAGCTATAGAAATAGGTGTTAGCACTAATAAATAAGAGGTAGATCTGCGCCTCCTCTTCCATAGTAGAGGCCCTAGTCCTACTAGTTAAAAAGTTCTCTAGTAGGTAGCGTATGTGCGTAGACTATTATATACTTAATAGTATTATAATTACTAACTAGTACCTACGTTCTCTTATTAAGAAGACCTTACGTACACTAGAGGGTACCTACTAGTTCTCTAAGGTTAATGTCTATTTAGCATTTTACTAGATTTGTGTTGTAGAGGGAGATAAGCACCTTACTACGTTCTGCACCTGTTTTAGGCTCTTTAAGTAGCTAGTCTACCTATTTAGCCTAGCTAGAGCACTAGCGTCCTTCTAGCGTTACATTAACAGCGTGCTTTAAGAGATATTAGGTAACTATACTACTGCGTACCTAGATAATATCCTAGTTTATAGTAGCAGGTCTAGAACAGACTACTTAGGGAAGGTTAGCAGAGTCCTTACGCTTTTACGCAATGTAGAGCTATATTTAGATTCTAAGAAGTGCGTATTTATAATAAAGGAAGTATACTACCTAGGATATATTATAGAAGCTAGAAAAGATATTTATTCTAATTCTAAGAAGGTTAAGGCTATCTATAATTAGGAAGCTCTATAGTCTTTATATAGGGTTTATAGTTTCTTAAGGTTTATAAACTTCTACTAGAACTTTATCCTAGCCTTCTCTAATATTACTGTTCTACTTAATTAACTTATAGGGAAGGATATCCTATTTAGGTAGGGGTAGGAGGAGAATATAGTGTTCTACTAGCCAAAGAATACATTTATAACAGAACTAGTTCTAGCCTAGTAGAACTCTAAGTAAGAGACACTACTAGAGGTAGACTACTCTAGTAAGGCGTTAGGTAGCTACCTTTCTTAATAGTATAGAAAGGTGCTTTACTCTATAGTATACTACTCTACTATACTTATAATAGAATAATAGAACTATACTATCTATAATAAGAAGTGAACTACTGTTATAAGGTGCCTAGAGTTCTAGGTAGCTAAATTAAAGTCTGTTACTAGGCTGTTTACTATCCTAACTAACTATAAGAATCTCTAGTACTTTACTACAGCGTGTAGGCTAAGTAAGAGGCAGCACTAATAGGCAGAGGAGCTGTTAAAGTTCTATTTCTACCTTTGCTTCTACCTAGGACGCCTAGTAGCCTAACTAGATATGCTAAGCTGTTAGGAACAGGACTATAATAGAAGGTTAGGGGGGGTCTATAGAATAATAACTCTATTTTTAGTATTAGTAATTAGTATACTAGGCCCTAGTACGCCTCTACTTTTTATTAATATATATATATAATTACTATAGAATAAAGGTATTTAGTAGAACGTAGGGTATATAGTACGCCTGTCTACTATCTATAATAGAGCCCGCTAGTTCCCTTCTAAGGCTAAGACTACTTAGTAAATTATAGATTATATACTTAGTACTTATAGTATACTGCTATAGCGTAGGGTTATATAGGTTCTATATTAAAAGCTACTTATAACTATAATAACCTAAAGGGTATATAAATCTAACCTAATAGGCTATCTAGGTACTAATACTACATTCTACATTGTTAGACGTAACTTCTACTAGAAGAGGATATTATAGAACGTTTAGCGTTATATCTATAACTACTACTATTACAGTATATACGTGTTACAGTACTAATAGTAGAGCTTACTCTAGCTGTTACCTATTACTAACTATTTTTAGTCCTAGATTTTAATAGACTTTATAGTTAACCTCTCTTAGGCTAATAAGAACGCACTGCGCTACCTCTTAGTTATTATAGATTACCTCTCTAAGTATATATAGCTTAAGGTAATAACTTCTATAACTATAGAATATTACGCTAAGGTCTTCTACAACACGTAGTAGTAGTTTTAAGGCTTTCCTAGCTCTATAATCTTAGACTATAGCTTAGACTAGCTAGGATATTTTTAGATAACGCTGTATAGCCTTATAGGGGTAGACTAGCTACTCTATATAGCCTACTACCTCTAGATAGATAGAGAGATAGAGCGTACTAACTAAGAGGTGTAGGTAGTTCTATAGGTTATAGTTAACTTTAAACAGAATAACTAGCCTAACTATCTTCTAGCCTACTAACTAGCACTTAATAATTATAACTCTTTAGTTACTAGGGTTAGTTCTAACCTACTTCTCTATAGGTATAATATAGACCTCTTATAGATAATAGTACTACTAACTATTAGCTAGAATATACTATAGAGATAGGTAGTCTATTTTCTAGACTACCTCTAGTAAGGTATAGAGCTTACCTAGGTAGCTATAGTATAGGTGTAATAACATACCTAGAATATAATAGACTATAGCTATTAGCCTATAGAGTAGTACTATATAGAAGATAGAGTATACTTTTCTCTCTATAATATAAAAACTAATAAGCTAAGCTAGAAGCTAGACTAGTTACAAGCCTAGTATATAGTAGTTACAGTTCCTACCCCTCTAATAGTTACCTTAGATTTACTAGGTAACCTCTATAAGATAGTATATATAGACCTACTAGAATATATAGCTTCTAACCTATTACTAATATAGCACCTGCAGAAAAGTAGACTAGGCCTACTAGTTGTCCTAGAGGAGGATAACCTAACCCTAGCTAAATAGGAGGTAGAGTCTATTCTAAAAGAAAAGAGGGCTTATAGGTAGAATAAGTTATAGGTTCTAGTTAAATAGAAGAGATATATAAAACTAATATAGAAACTACTAGAAGCGTTATAGGATATAAAGGCCTAAGAGGCCTTTATAGTAATATACACAGTATATAAGAAGTAGATATAGAGAAGAAGAAACTTTTATTATTTATAATAACCCTTATAGAGTTCTATTAGAAGATGCTATATAGGGTATAAGGCCTAGTATAGAAGAGCTTAGGGACCTTATAGCGTTAATATAACGCTACCTTAAACTCTATACTACTAGATAAATAGTAGTAAGCCTTAATACTTAAAAAAGATAGAGTTATCTATAGATAGAGAGTAACAGGCAGCAGTAGCTACGTTCTAGGCCTAGTTCTGCGTAATATAGCAGTAGTAGTTAACTTTATAGTTATTATTATTATCTACCTTATCTACCTTAATGATACTACTACGCGTTAGCTATAATATCTTCTTAAAGTTACAGTAGGGCGTATACAGCTCTATAATAGATAGTAAGTAGTAATAGTAGGTAAATAAGCGCAGCTCTATAGAGAAGGGAAAGTAGTAATAGTATAGAGGTATAGGTAACTTTATAAGAAAGAAAGTATAGTAATAGTATAGGGGTATAGGTAACTCTATAGGGAAAGAAGAGTAGTAACAGTAGAGAGATAAGTAGAGCTAGCAGATAGATAAGCAGCGCTTATTAGAGGAGTTAGAGTAGTAGTAATAGGATAAGTAGGATGCTAGGGTGTACTTTAGGCAGCAGTAGAGCGTAGTAAGCAGGCGCTTAACTTAGTTAATAGCGTCCTTTAGATCTAGTTAGCTACGTACCTAATATAGATAGAAATTCTTATAGTAGTATAGGTCTATACTGCCTCTATATAGTTTATACACTTAGTCTAGAACTAAAAGGCTAACTCTATAGTAGCTATAAACTATTAGAGGTAGGTATCTAGTTAGTTACTACTATAACGCCTAGACAATAGCGTAGTAGGTAGAGTAACCTAGGTACTAGGCTTAGTAGGGGAATAGGTAGTATAAGTAGAGGTTAACTACTTTACTAGCGTAGGGTTAGCTAGGGCTAGATTAAGCGTAGCCTTATATACCTACTAGTGCTTATAGTAGGTACCTAATAAAAATACTATATTAGAAAGAATAACCTATAGTAGTAATAAGGGGGTAACTTACAGTAGAAGATAGGCTAACGCCTCTAGTTAGCTTTATTACTATTTATACTCTAGGTGCTAGGTGTCTTAATATAGGCGTTACTAGCACATACTAACACCTTAGCTACTATTAGTTAGGAATAAGGGGCTAGAATAGAAATATATATGTTAATATACTACTTAAAATTATACTAGACATAGTAGAGCTTAGCGTTTATAGTAAAGAGGTTATTATTATAAATATAAATACGCTTACGCTTAGCGTAGGTGTAATAGGTCCTACTAGCACCTAGAACGTAGTTAGCTATAGAAGATATTAGTAAGCAAGTAGACCTATAATAGACGTAGGCACTTATAAGACTAACTAGTAAGAATAGTAAGAAGGTAGTAGGGGCGGTATAGAACAGTACTAGTAGAAATAGAGACTAAGTTCTTATTATCTAAGTTACCCTTAACTTTAGAGTTACCTATATAATAGTAGTAAGCTTTCTATATATATAGTTAGGCCCTATAACTAGATTAGAAAATATAGATAAGATATACTATAGGTATATTATAGGTAGAGAGAAGGGACTATAGTAGACTATAACCGCCCCTTCTAGAGGGACTACTAGCTCTCTAACTAGTAGCCTAATAACTATAACTAGAGGTAATAATAGATATAGTAGGTAGAGTAAAGGCGCGTATAAAATGTTAGGTAGGTATATTATAGGTAGGTTAGGTAGAAGCGTAGAGTAGTATAGTGTCTAACTTAGGTAGGTATACTAAATAAAATAAAAATAACCTAGGTGCGTATAGGGACTACTCTAGGTAAACTACAGACTAGACTAGCAGCTAATTTACTAAGAGGTAGGCCCTTACGTAACTACAACTAGCTCTAGGGTTTACCTACTACTAGCGTCCCTCTAATCTACGTAAAACACAGAAAAGACTCTATAAAATACATTTAGCTAGAGAGAGATAGAGAAAGAAGGTATGTTATAGGCTTAGACCTTACCTAAGCCTTAAGTAAGATAGGGTAGTTACGTACCCTATAGACATATTAGAAGGACATGTAATATATTACCTCCTTAAGAGATATAATACTATATCGACCCTTATTATATTCTACTCTAAGGCTAGTCTATAATACTAAGTTATATCTAAACAGGAATAAAGAGAACATTATAGACTTCCTACTAGTGCCTACTACTTATACTAAGCGTTATAGTAGCACCTTAATAAAGTCTTCTTCTAAGTGCGTAGTAAAGATATTACTTACTACGCTAAAGTATTTATACCCTAAGTCTACTAGCACATTAGCCTAAATTACCCTATTAATAAATAATAGAATGTAGAATAGAAGCTTATCTATAGAGTCTATAATAGCTTCTCTAGTAGCCTATAATACCTCTATACTAGTCGTCTCCTCTACTAATATACTTCTCTAGTGCTTTAAACTTAGACTTATATTAGGAGTAGCTAGTTTCCTCTATATAAACTAGCCTCTATCTTACCTAAGATTATTACTACCTATACTGTAGTTACTACTATATTAGTATAATCCTAGTAAATATATCTCTCTTTACTACAACAAGTATATAGTTTAGCCTTCTAGCGTTACTAAAATACCTTATTAGAAACCTACGTAGCCTAGTTTAGAGTAGCCTACTTCTAACCTCTATACTTAGTACTGCTGCTAGTATACACTATAGACATAACTATTATCTTTATTTACTATCTCTATTACACTTAGGTAGCGCCTAGGTAGAGCTGTAGTGTAGGTAGTTTTCTATAGCTATAGTCTTAATATCTATAGTAATAGACTTATACTCTATAATAGCTGCGTTATAATCTATATAAGATACTTCTTAGTTTATTACTATATTAAGGATATTTACGTTTAGGGCCTATTAGAGCTTTAATAGGCACTATTCTCTATTCTAGTAGAGGCTGCCACATTGCACTAGTAGCTGCTTAAACTAGAAAAAAAAGTCTAAGAACAACTTGTTAGGACCCTAACAGACGCTTTCTAGTTTTGCCTAGGCCTGTTCCTAGCTGTAGTTATTACTGTAGCAGAATTCTTAGTATACTAGAAAGTCCTTAAGGCTCTATATACCTTAGGTACCTCTAATCTTATATAATAGAGCTATATCTTATTATATAGATATACTAAGCTAGAACTATATAAAGAAAATAATATTCTATAGCCTACTAATAAAGGATATATCTACCTATAGCTTATATTCTATTATAACCTACTATACCTTAAATTGGAATTTATCTCTAGTAAAGGCCTTACCTATAGAAAGAAGTTTTCTATAGGCTATAGACGTCTATATAGAGATATATAGGCCTAGAGTAGACGCTAAAAACAGCGCTTTATAAGGCAGGTTAGAGGCTAGGGTAGACATTAATAGATATAGTATTACTTCTAAGAAGAATAATAGAACTATAGACGTAGATCTAGTATAGGCGTTAGCTATTTATGCTAGAAACTCTATAAATACACGTATATTAGAATTATTACGTTTAAGTAATACTATATACTTATTAGTAGTAGTTAAAGCTTACTATAAGTTTATTATAAACTGTAATATTTAGGCTATAAATTTGTAAAGGGTTAAAAGGACAGATTTGTCTAGGGGGTTATTCTAGAAACTAGCTAACATAGTACAAGTGCTAGCTATTCTTCTAGAAGAAGAGATATAAATATTATAGACTAGCCTTAGAGTAGAATATAATAAGGGTTAATATTATATTATATCTCTTAAGAAGGTACTATATTATATGTTCTTCTAATATGTCTATAGGGTACGTAACTATTCTATCTTACTTAAGGCCTAGATAAGGTCTAAGCCTATAATACTCCTAGTAACTCTATATCTAGCAATATTAATATAGATATAACTGTTACTACTAGCACTATAAACGTTAATAAGCCTAACCTTTACTATAGAGACTGTAGTAAGCTTAATAACTAGCTTATACAGTAGAACCTCTTCTTTACCTTCTAAGGTAAGAAGGTTTCTAAGACTAAATAAGTAGTCCTTACAGCTAGCTATATGCGTAGTAAAGTGTTTACCTAGATTAAGCCCTTAATACTATAGTACTAAGCTAGTAAGGCCCTAGATAATATAGATAAATAGATAAAAGACTTTAACCTATTTAAAGAAAAGATTAAGCTAATCTTTAGAGTTTCTAATAAACTATATATTACTTAACGTAATATTTAGAAGATTAGATAGAATAAGTTAGCTACTAACTACGCTGTAGAGTTTTAGTAGCTTACTGCTTACACTAACTAGGATAATACTACCCTAATTACTATATTCTAATAAGAATTAAAGCCTAAGGTTAAGGAAGAACTTATGCGTACTAGCGCAAGTACAGAAACCCTTAATAAGCTTATTAGTACTACTGTTAATATTAACGTATAACTCTATAAACTTTAGTAAGAACTTTAAGATAATTCTAGAGTATGTACTACTGTTATTACTACTAATAGGCTACTACTAAGGAACTAGTAGCGCAATAACTTAAACTAAGAATAATAATAAGTCTTTAATTAGCTAAATACTAGTTGCTGTATCTATAGTAATACTTAGAGTAGATACTATAGACTAAAAGTAATAGACCTCTTAAACCTTAATAAGGGACTACTAAAGTAATATAATAAGAAGCCTAAGGGGGGTAACTAACATAGAGGTAGTAAGAACTACTAGAACTATAGTAAACTAGGCTACTTTATAAGAGACTACTAGATAAAAAAGGCTTACTACTAGTTAAATATACTTATCTATAATTATAATAATATAAATACTAGTAGATAAACTATTCTTACTAATAATATAGGATAACTACTAGAAGACCTAGGGTCTAGTCTAGAGGATAATAATAATAGTATTATACCTCTAATTTGTGTAGTAATACCCTACTAGAACGTCTAAACAGGTAAAGAAATATAGTACTACTCTTATAACAACTAGTAAAAGATAAATAACCTACTAGATACATTAGGATAAAAATTTAGGAAAATTAATATAAAGATAATACGTAAAAAAGAATATATAGCTTAATAATACTAGAAGTAAAATAATAAAGAAGTATATTACTAAATATGTTAAGACCTTATAAGTCCTAAAGAAGGACGTTAAATTACAGAAAGAATACTAGAACTCTAACAGCTTGTTTACTAGTTTAGAAAAGAAATTAATAATAGTAAACAGTTTACTAATAACCGAGAAGAAGCTAAAGACTAGCTTTAGTGTAAGTAAGAAATATAGCCTAGCCTAAAACGTATACAGAAGTAGAAAAAAGTACTACTAACAATTAGCCTATAACTATAGTATATTCTAGACTACTAAATTCTAAAATATATAAACCTTATATAGATAGTATATACTAAGAACAAATAAATAAACTACTATAATAGGAAGGTTAGTATAGAATAGTCTCTATTATAATAAGATCTCTATTATAACTAATAGCACTAATGTTATAATAACCTATATAAACGTTATCTTATTAATAAACGCTAGAAAGCATATTTTTTAAGTATAGATAATGTTTAATATAAAATAATTTAAAAAGTAAGTAATACAACTACGAATATAGAAACTAAGAGAACACTTCTTAAATAAACTATAAATAAGGAGATTATAATATAAACTATTTCTAAGTAGATATAGTTAAAGCTATAATAGAAGCTATAGAAGTCTAGAAATACTTATAAGCCTAGTAATAGGTATAACACATATAATAAACTAGATTAAAATATAACCTAAGCTCTACTAGTCCTAACTAAGTCTCTGAAGAGAATAGAAGTTAAGGAATAGAAGAAATACACAAATTTTGTAATAAAAACCTTATAGTTAGGAGTAACCTATTATTTATTACACTAGCGCATCTTAGACTAGATATATTACTAGCTAATATATAATATCTAAGATTAGTAAGCCTATACTACTAGCAGCGCTAGTGTAATAAACTATTCTAAACTAACCTTTTAACACCTTGCTTACAATTATGCTAAAACGCGTTTTTTAAAGGTTTTTTCTCTAATACTAGAATAAACCTAGTAAGATAAATTATAAATAAAAACTATAAGATTATAATACTCTAAGTATAAGAGTACTAAAAATAAATCTAAAACACTAAGTGTTTTACTAAGAGGTAATCTAAGACCGAATTTAGCTCTATTCGAAACTAGATCTAGGCCTATCTAAAAAACTAGTTCTAGGCCTATCTAAAACCGGATCTAGGCCTATCTAAAACTAGATCTAGGTCTACCTGAAACTAGATATAGGCCTATCTAAAAACTAGATCTAGGCCTATCTAAAACTATAAAGGATAAATACAGATCTCTCTCTATAGTTACTAAATTAATTAATTTAACTATTACTTCTATATTTATTACTTCTGATTATTACAGTATATATACTAGGCTCTAGGTACTTGTATTAATCTATAAATTACTTTATTTAATTTATAAACCTTAGTATTATCTTTTAGAAAGCCTATAGGTTGTTATATATATATATCTACATCTATAGGTATATATAGAAAGGTGTTTTTAAAATCTAGCTACATTATTTCTAAACCTAGAAATACTTCTATAAATAGTAGAAGTCTTATAATCTCTATTCTTGTTATATTTGTAAAGGTTTCTAGGTAGTCTAGTTTATAGATATAGCTTAACTATTTAATAACCTATTTTACTTTATATTTTATAATGTTATTATTAGAGTCTTCTTTCCTCTTTAACACCTAGCGTCCCCTTAGTGCTGTTCTATTTTTAGGTAGCTCTACTAGTAACTAGGTATTTTACTCTTTAAGTTAATTAAACTCTAGTTTATAAGCTTCTAGCTATTCCTTTTTATTCTCTAAATTTATTGCTTTAAAGTAGGTACTTAGCTCTAAATTAGTATTACTAGTTATAAATGCTAATTTATCTTTAGAGTTACTATTATTAAGGCTACAGCTCTGCCTACTGTGCTAAGTATACCTTAAAAAGGTAATAATACTTACTTTAATAGTAAGACAGCGGCTTGAATAGTACTTATTTGCCCTAAGGCTTTCTATAGGTTAGAGGTAGACACATCTATATGCCTAAGGCTAAGAGTCTAAGGCTAAGAGCCTAACAATATCTCCCCTCTTAATAAGGGCCTAACCTAGGCTAACTACCTCTAGTTATAGGTTCTAACGTGCTACTACACTTAGAAGAATCTCTCTCTTATCCTAAGTACTAGACCTTCTAGTAGTAATAGTACTAGCCTATATAGGACTATGCCTTAACTTATAGATAAGCTAGCTTAGCTAATACTAGACCTATACAGGGGAGTTAACTATCTACTAGGTAGACTAGTTCTACTACTATAATTTAAACCTACGCTACGCTATAGCTATTAAAGTAAGTATAATATTAAGGCTATAGCTCTGCCTACTATACTAAGCATACCTTAAAAAGGTAATAATACTTACTTTAATAGTAAGACAGTAGCTAGAATAGTACTTATTTGCCCTAAGGCTTTCTATAGGTTAGAGGTAGACATATCTACATACCTAAGGCTAAGAGTCTAAGGCTTAGAGCCTAACAACTATAGTAGTTATTAATATTACTATTAGTTTACTCTTAGTTTTATACACTATAAGAGTTACTAGGTAGACTATCTATACTAGTACTTTAGGTATTATTCTTATAGGAGAACTTTTAATAACTTCTTTTATTATTACTAAGTTTTTAATTAAAGTTTATTATAATTATATCTTAGTTTTTAGTACTATTATTAAATTTACCTTCTAGGATTATAGTATCTCTTGTTTATATATTCCTCTTAGGTAAATTATCTTAGATATAGTAATTATATTAGTTAAATCCTATAAGAATTTCTTTCTTAACTCTAGGCTCTAGCTCTATAAGGCCTGTTAATTTATCCTTATAGTATACTATAGAGCCCTAAATGTCTAGATTATCTAGATTAGAGTTTTTATTATAGAGCTTTTTAAATAGTAATATAGATAAATAGGAGTATAGAGTTATATTATATATATAAACAGCTTTTTTAACTACCTCTATCTAGTATAGAAGATCTATATTAGTATTAAATAGTAATACTCTAGTTATTTCTATAATAGTATAATTAATTCTCTCTATAGACTTATTTTGTTCTAGCGTATAGGGGCTTAAAAATTAATAAATTATTCTATTTTTAATAGTAAATCTTTTAAATAACGTACTCTACGGTCGAGCGGATTACACGATCGAGCAGATTACTCTACTTAGACTACACTAAACCTCTACTCTATTATAGCTCGTATTAGCCTACGTTAGCCTTTTATACAGTAGTATAGTATATAATATTATTTAGTAACACTTTCTATAGGCTTTTTACACGTGCGCAAGTTATACCCTACGTTATAGCACTTTTTACAGCGTCTTTACGTTACCTTACCTCCTTTAACACATACTTACTTCCTTACCTTCTTACTATTACTACGCGCCCTAAACTTAGTTAGAGTAGTTAATTAAAGGCCTTCCTTAGCTGTTAGGACTCCCTCCTGCTGTAACTGCTTTCTTTTATGCGATTTACGTTACATAGCAGCCTTATTTACTACTTAAAGCCTAGTAATCTCTCTTTAAGCTAACACTAGCTTATACGCTACTATAGCTACGCCTTTAGTAAGCTTTTTAAAGGCCTTAACTATTAAAGTTAGTAAGCTGCTTACATACCTTTAAATCCTCTCTTAAACTAGCGTTAATTACGACCCTAATTACAGGGTAGTGCTTAGGGTTTAGGACTACTAGAGCTTATCTTCTACAGTAGGTAGCGGTAGGGTACGTAGGCGGACATTAAGACCTATTATAACCCGTTCTAGGTTAAGGGGGACTATTCTAGCGCCTTAGAAGCCTTCTTAGATATTGCTAGAAGTAAATGTCTCCTTATAGGCGTCTATAAAGCATAGTAGGAACTTAGTTTTGGTAATATAAGTAATGTAGTTACGCATAAGATTCTTAGCTTAGCGCCTATATACCTTCTTTAGAGGGGTAAAACAACCTATATCTAGTAGTTATAAGAGGTAAGATAAGTATAGAGGCATACACAGTGTAACAATCTTTACTTTCTTACAGTATTATTAGAAGTTAAGGGAGTTGTAGCTCTTGTAGCTATTAATAAGAAGTAGCTAGTGTACTTCTTAGGTGCGCGTCTTTGTATAGGCATTAAAGTGCTTTAACTAGTCTAGACTAAGCTTGTTAGTAGTCTATCCGTTCTTAGAGACTCTAATAACCTAGTTATAGGGCAGATTGTCCTCTTTATACTAGGTAGAGAGGTAGTTGCAGCCTTTAAAGATAATAAAGGGTAGAATAGCCTACCCTGTGCTGTTAATGCCCTATATAACTATTATCTACTCCTAGTTACTCTACTACACTACCTTTAGTTATTCTTAACGCTCTAAGCCTATAATAACTACTCCTGTTAATATCTAGCCTATTATAAAGCCTTTCTTATTAAAGTTATACGTATTATTATCCTAGATACTATACTTAGCTTTAACATTCGCTATAAGCCTAAACTAGCCTCTAATAACCTCTAGATCCTTATAGAGGGCTCTCTTATAGTTGTACTTATAATTAAACTTTACTTTAAGGTTAGGGCAGCGCTTAACAAACGTATTAGGCTAGTTTATACTAATATAGCCTATATTACACTTAGTATATAAAGAATTAGCTATATTAGCTATAGTAGCTAGCTAAGAGGTAGATCCTTATACGTCTAGCTTAAGGATATACTTAGTAATTACGTTCTTCTTAGTCTAATCTATATTTTATTAATTTAGGGTATAATTAGCTTATATAGGTTATTCTATATATTAAGCGTATAGTATACTATAAGGTACGTTATATATAGCTACGGCGCGTTACAGTATAAGTGTTGCGTCTTATTAGATAGCCTAAAGCGCAAGCTGTATTGTAGCTTCTCTTAAGGGCGTAGATTAGTGTTGTTGTTAAGGCATCGCGTAGTAGGGTAGAGGTTTAGTGTGGTCTTAGCAGAGTAATTCGCTCGATCGTGTGATCCGCTCGACCGTAGAGTACGTTAGAGAATTATTAAATTCTTCATTATTATCTAATCCTATTTTCTTAATAGATAGATTAGATTAGTTTTCTACTTTTAGTTTAAATTCTTTAAATGATTCTAGGGCCTCTAATTTTTGTTTTAGGAGCTTAAAGTTTAGTTCCCTAGTAGCACTATCTAGAAAAAAGATAATATATCTATATCCTACTTTTAAACTAGAAGTTATAGGTCTGTAAATATCTATTACTAATTTTTATAGATAAATAGTAGGTTTATCTGTTATAACTCTTTATTTATTATTAGTTTATTTTGCCTATATACAGGCTACATAGTTAAGACTATAATTTTATAGTATTTTAATAATAAGTAGTTTCCTTATAGTATCTATACTTTTATATCTACATCTATTATAAAATAGTTCTAGCTTTTCTATAGTAGATTTATTAGAATCTAATTAGAGTATTTAGTTCTTATAGTTTAAATTATCTATAGAGCTATCTTTAATAATAATCTTATTTATAAGGTCTAGTATATATATTTTATAAGCGTACTTAGCTTTAATAACTAGATTATCTCTTATTAAGATAGCTTCTTTCCTTGTAAAGTTTGCTTTAAAGTCTTTTTCTATTAATTTTTAAATAGATAAAAGGTTTACAGAGAAGCTTAGTATAAAGAGGTAATTATTTAGTATAATTTTTGTATTATTTACTATAAAGCATAATTTTCTAATAGCTACAGCATTAATTATAGTATTATTACCCTAGCCTAATTTAATTACTTTATCTACTAAACTACCTTCTAAAAACATTAACCTATCGCATATTAAATGCTAAGTACTTCCTAAATCTAGTATTAAGTTAGCTTTAGTTAAACTAAACTATAGGCTATTATTATAATATACCTTATTATCTAAATCCCCTAGTAAATCTAGATCTATTTAATCTAGAGAGAAGAGAGCTTAATCTTATTCTTTTTTAACCCTTTTTTCTACTATAATTTTAGCTAGATTAGGTAATTGTTAAATAGAATTATAGGTATGTCTAGTTTTATACTAATTAGGTTTCTTTTCTAGATTAAGGAACTAGCAACTACTTGTTTAATGCGTATTTACTTTGTATTTATTATAATAGCGTTACTTTATAACCTTATTCTTTTAGTATAGTACTTTTTTAGTACTTGTTTAGAAATAGGATTTGTTAATTAAATTAGAAAATAGTGTTTCTATATTTTTTTATCTAAATTCTAATAAAAGGATTAAGTAATAATAGTAGTAAATCCCTTATAATTTAGGTTTAAATTGTTAAGTATATAAGTAAATTCTACTTACTTAGGTAATTAAATTCCTTTTAAGCTTAACTTATTATTAAGACATTTAATTTTGCTTAGAAATTTTTCTTTTAAATTAAAGTTCTGCAGATAGGATTTAATAAATTCTTTTAGTAGAAGAAATTTAGCTGTAAATCCTTTAAGAGAGTATAGATTTACTAGTATAATCTAGTAATCTATAGTAGTAGTACAATTTTAAATTTATATACTAGAGCCTTTTTACAACTAAGTATAATATATACTTTTACCTTTCTGTCTATAGTAGTTAGAATAATAATAGACTTATTATTATTGTTATAGATAGCATTATAGAGATCCTTAGTAGTAAGGATAGCTATTATTTAGTTGCTCTAGAATTCGTAATTAGCTTAGCTAGAGAGCTTTTTAAATTTAAGAGAATCTAACATTTTTAATTATAAATTTATGCTGTTTTAACTTAAAGAGTTGTTAATTAAGAAACAATTAGTTTAATTAAGAAATAATTAGTTTATATGTTGTTTAGGTAATAGTGCTCTAGGCTTATAACCTATAAAAATTAGAAGTAATAGTTATAGAAGTAATTGTTAAATAGATTAATTTTATAACTATAGAGAGAGAGCTATATTTATCCTTTATAGTTTTAGATAGGCCTAGATCTAGTTTTTAGATAGGCCTATATCTAGTTTTAGGTAGACCTAGATCTAATTTTAGATAGGCCTAGATCTAGTTTTAGATAGGCCTAGAACTAGTTTTTTAGATAGGACTAGATCTAGTTTCGGATAGGGCTAGATTCGGTTTTAGATTACCTCTTAGTAAAACACTTTGTGTTTTAGATTTACTTTTAGTACTCTTATACCTTAAGTATTATAATCTTATAGTTTTTATTTATACTTTGTCTTACTAGGTTTATTCTAGTATTAGAGAAGAAACCTTAAAAATACGCGTTCTAGCACAATTGTAAGCAAAATATTAAAAAGTTAGTTTCGAATAATTTATTACACTAGCGCTGCTAGTAGTATAGGCTTACTAATCTTAGACATTATATATTAGCTAGTAATATATCTAGTCTAAGATGCGCTAGTGTAATAAATAATAGGTTACTCCTAACTATAAGGTTGTTATTACAAAATTTGTGTATTTCTTCTATTCCTTAACTTCTATTCTCTTTAGAGACTTAGTTAGGACTAGTAGAGCTTAGGTTATATTTTAATCTAGTTTATTATATGTGTTATACCTATTACTAGGCTTATAAGTTTTTCTAGACTTCTATAGCTTCTATTATAGCTTTAACTATATCTACTTAGAAATAGTTTATATTATAATCTCCTTATTTATAGTTTATTTAAGAAGTATTCTCTTAGTTTTTATATTTATAGTTATATTACTTACTTTTTAAATTATTTTATATTAAATATATATCTAAAAGCTATACTAAGTAAACTAGATTTTAAGCCTATATTTATAGAATAAGGTATCTTTATAAATAAGAAGATAGATATCTATCTAATAATCTTTATAGATAATGTTCTTATAATAGAAAATAATATTAAACTTATTAAAGAATTTAAAATAAACCTGGTATGGCTACTAGAACTAGGTAATCTAGGAGAAGCAAAATATTTTCTAGGGATAGAGATAATAAGAGATAGAGTAAGAAGATCTATTTACTTAAAACAAACTAAGTATATTTAGAATATACTAGTAAAATTTAAAAAGATAGATTTAAATTCTGTTAGTACACTAGTAGAAGCTAGTGTTAGGTTATAAAAGAATAAAGAATAAGTAACTCTAGAAGATATAAAACTATACTAGTAATATATAGGTAGTTTAATATACTTAATTACCTATACTAGACTAGACTTAGTATTTCGTATTTATAGCTGTGTAAGACATATGTCTAACTCTACTAAAGAACAGTTTATAGTAGTTAATAGGATTCTTAAATACCTAAATTATATAAGAGAAAATAGATTTTTTTTTAAATTATAATTAGTACCCTTATTACTTAGATATACAGATGCTGATTACAGTAGTAATTTAACTACTAGAAAAATTACACCTAGATATATATTTATGTTTAATAACACCTCTATTAGCTAGTCTACTAAACTATAAAAATTAACTACTCTAAGTAGCTGTAAAGTAGAGTACATAGCTCTAAAAGAAGCTATTAAAGAATATACCTATTTAATAAGTATCTATAAACAACTAGATATTAATAAACTTCTAGATCTAAAAGAAGAGGAATTCTATCTATTTAGTAATAATCAACCTGCTATTATAATAGCAAATAACCTAGAATATTACTCTAAAACTAAGTATATAGATATACAATATTACTTTATAAGAGAAAATATTCTAGAAGAGATAATAGACCTAAACTATATACGAACTAAAGAATAACTGGTAGATATATATATAAAAGCACTAAATATACCTACCTTTACTATCTTATCTATAAGCTAAATATTATAAAATAGTTATATTACTTAAGAGGGTATATTTAATATAAAATAATTTAAAAAGTAAGTAATATAACTACAAATATAAAAAACTAAGAGAACACTTCTTAAATAAACGATAACAAAGAAATTATAACATAAACTATTTCTAACTAGATATAGTTAAAGCTATAATATAAGCTGTAGAAGTCTAGTAATACTTATAAGCCTAGTAATAGGTATAACACACCTAATAAACTAAATAAAAATATTACCTAAGCTCTACTAGTCCTAAATAAGTCTCTAAAGAGAATAGTATTTAAGGAATTAAAGAAATACACAAATTTTGTAACACAAACCTTAGAGTTAGGAGTAATCTATTATTTATTACACTAGCGCATCTTAGACTAGATACATTACTAGCTAATACATAATATCTAAGATTAGTAATCCTATACTACTAGCAGCGCTAGTGTAATAAATTATTCTAAACTAACTTTTTAACACCTTGCTTGCAATTGTGCTAAAACGCGTTTTTTAAGGTTTCTTCTCTAATACTAGAATAAACCTAGTAAGACTAAATAAAAATAAAAACTATGAGATTATAATACGCTAAGTATAAGAGTGCTAAAAATAAATCTAAGACACTAAGTCTTTTACTAAGGGGTAATCTAAAACCAGATCTAGCTCTATCTAAAACCGGATCTAGATCTATATAAAACCAGATCTAAGCCTATCTAAAAACTAGATCTAGGCCTATCCGAAACTATAAAGGATAAATACTGCTCTCTCTCTGTAGGTATAAAATTAATTAATTTAACTATTACTTCTAATTTTCACAGTTAATAAGTACCTTTATGCATTTTATTAGACTAACTCTAGTTACTTATTAATAAGTATAATACCTCCTTAGTATATAGCTAGTAGGAACATAAACCTTATAGTTTGTGTTTAACCTTATTAATTAAGTTTGTCTTTAGAATCTTAACCTGCTCTTAAACTAGATAGTCTACTCTGTACTATTTATTACACCGTATCTTTACAAGCTTTACTTAGTTAATAACCCCTACTAATCTACTAGTACTTATCCCTAAGAACTAATAGAATTAGTACTTACGGTCTTTAACTAAAGTATAACTTTAACACCTCTATATAGTAAGGTTACCTATAAAAGTTATATATTATAGACTAGCGTAAACTAGAACCTAGAAACTATTAGTATTAGGTAAGAACAGGGAAAGATTATACTTACTAAGTAATACTTTTTATTTTAAAGTGTGTAATAAGCACATTTAGACAATAATACCTTAAAGAAGCTGTAATTAACCTTTCTTCCTCTTATAAAGGCGTAAACTAAATAAATATAGATAACCCTATAGGCCTCTATAAGAGCTCTAGACAGAACTAGTATTAGTATAGTAAACAAGTAATAAAACCTATAGTTATTTAGTAAGAATATAAGGCAGCGTAGTAGGTATGCTTATAGTAAGAAATAGTATCTATTAGAGTAAGAAAAAGTATAGGAATTATCTGTTTATATACACACGTAACTTACCTATATAATAATACTAATAATAATAATAATAATAATAATAATAATAATAATAATAATAATAATAATAATAATAATAATAATAATAATAATAATAATAATAATAATAATAATAATAATAATAATAATAATAATAATAATAATAATAATAATAAATAAATAGCGTTCTAAATAACTGTTAGATAGTAGAATAAATGTGTAATAAGGTAACTTAATAATATTAATAATTGTTGTATGTTGCTGTTCCCCTTTATTTTGTAAGATTTAGGTTCTTTACTAGTGTGCTAAGCCTATTAGTCCCTACTTAATTGTACAGATCTAACCTTACTAGAGCTTATTCTATCTAACAATAACAAAGGAACCATCTTGTTTTTACCTTAAAATTAGGTACTAATATTACAGGTAAGAAAGAATATATCTTTACCTTAGATAAGAATAATATTATAGAATTAAAATAACACTAAATAGGTATAATTCTACTAGAGGACTTTTATATAGATTTTTATATATATTAGAATAATCTACCTATATAAGAGGGGGTTTAGTATAACATACTAGTTACCTAAAGCCTTATCTAATTCCTCTCTAACTTATTACTAACTTAGTGCTGTTATAGCTATGTCTACCCTATACCCTAGGCTAGTACTCTAATTCTTTCTAACTCTTATAAGGTATAAAAGGCATAAGTTTAATAGGTATAGAGAGCTAGTTTTTAAGTATTCTTTTATATAAGACCTATAGAAATAGAACAATTCTCTATATAAACTATCCTAGTGCTCCTATACACCTTATAGCAGATACCTACATCTTTTAGAGACTTCTATTATTCTGCGTTATTATACTAAAATATAGAAAGGAAATAGAACGTAAAATAGACCAAGTTAGATGTAAGTAACGTACCCTACAGGCAAGCTAATTAACAGGCAAGCTAATTACTTAAAAACTTACTAAAAAACACAAAAGTTACACCCCTGTATCTTAACAACTACCTTATAGAATTGTCTAAAAATTAAAACACTCTACTGCATTTATATAAATACTCTATTTCTAAACTTCTAGATTGTAGTCTCTTATATTAAGAAAGTTATTAAGAGAAAACATAAAATGTCCGTGCGTTTCTAAGTATCTTATGCTACAGCGTAGCTATAGTTCTATAAGTCTAGAAAAGGAGTATGTATATACATGCAGCAGAGTTTTTTAATTTTTAGACAATTCTATAAGGTAGTTGTTAAGATACAGGGGTGTGATTTTTGTGTTTTTTAGTAAGTTTTTAAGTAATCAGCTCGCCTGTTAATCAACTTACCCGTAGGGTACGTTAGAGGTTTAACATTTTTAGGAGACTAGTACTTTACAATAATTATCTAGATATAGTTCTATACTTCTAGAAGACGTTTATAAATATACCTGCTCCTATATTTATAGAACAGCATTATAATTACTTAAGGTTAAGACTTACATACAGCCCTTAGCGGCTAGCTCCTTACAGTGCGCTAAGGTAACTAGTTCTATGGCCTAGTCCGTTACATTCGCTCTAGACAATCTAAGAGGTTAAGCACTATTCTTACTATTAATTCCACCTATTGCCATTCCTTCACTATCTATCCTGGTGTAAAGCAAATACTATTGCCTATAGCTAGACCCTTACAGTAGTCCCCTATTGCGGCTTGCCGCCTCTGGCTGCCCTAGCTATTACTACCCGCTAAGGCCTTAACATTAAGTTTCTAGCAAGATTCGAATAGTACATCTTCTTATAAGTAATTCAATACTACTACCACTATTGGTTTTAATGATGATAGCCATTGTGAGTGGCTCTATAGCCTCATCTATTTCTGAGCGTTGAGGTGGTTTTCGGTCGTTGCGCGACTCCGGTCGTTGCACGCACGGACACGGTAGGGCATACCGACGCGCATAATCGTCGTTGGCCCCATTAAATCAAGATAACCGAAAGAAGAACATTTCGAATAGTACCTAGCATACAGATGGTTCCTATGCAGCAGCAATGCATCCTCACTGATCCCGGCCCCTTACAATTCCTTCTGTCCCTGGGGGCGGGCGCCTCTACCCGGCCAACGAGTAGCTGTTGTCAACCCTGGCGGTACCCAAACACCATGCAACGCCAACCACTTAATCTAACCCTCTCAGGATTCACGGCGCCGGGCACCTGGGAAGCGGTCGTCCGCATCTGGAGCTCGGGGCCCCACCATCCAATCCTCCATTGCCAACCATTGACTCCAGGTCTTTTCGGCACCCTCGATTTCCGCGAGCTGAACGTCTTGTAGCGGCTTCATAAACGGAACTGTTTCGTGCGGGGACATGTCATACTGGCACTTGACTTTGGCCCATCCCACGCTTTTGGCTGCGAAGAGATAATTTCGCCTTTCGCACTCGTGAACTGGGCCCACTCCCTTTTTCCAGTCATCGCCGAAGAATCCATGCATGACGGCGGCCTGGTCCATCCCTGTGATGACGAGGCGCCGTATGAAGGGGATCAGCGACACCCACGCCGGTGTCGGCTGCCCTTTTGAGTTGAGAATAGGTCCTTGTCGAGGCCAAGGCTGTGTGTATGCTGCTGGGCCAGATGGATGTGGCAGGGGGCCTGACGAGCTCAGGAGGGGGTGGGGCGTCCATTGGAACGGTAGACATATGTTGATCAGAGCAGCGACGACCTGAACCGTGTTGTCGTGTTGGGCGTGGTCAAGAAAATAGCGCTGGCAGCTCTGGTAGGCAGGGTGCCAGTCAAAAATGTCGAATTGCGGTGCAGCCGACTGGTTTTGTCCTGAGGGAGAGCCTGTGGAGGAGGGATTGCTTGCACCGCCGGCAAAGTTTGATGCTCGTGGGATGGTTGGATATCCAGCAGGAAAATTGGTCGTGAATCCAGGAAGGCTTCCCATGGCGAAAGCGAGAAAGCGAGAACGCGACTACTGCAGGAACGAACGTTGTTAGCAAAGCGTGGCGGGCGGGCGGGCGAGAACGCCAGATTTAAGTGAACGCTGTGCTCGCAGCGTACCTAGCTTACTTTACTGCAACGGCCGCCAAACAAAAGCTCGACTCGGAAAGTTGGATCGTCAGGCAGTTTGCTCGTGATTTGGGCAGGAACTGAGGTTTCCAGGGTCTCAGGGTCCACTTGCAACGAACGGGCAGACAGTCAATGACGACAGCGAGTAGTCGGCGCTCGGATGCAGTGTTGCTATTCGGCGCTGGGGAGATGAGAGATGCTAGCGAGCGTTATAGGGGATTTATACCTCGGACGCTGTGTTGCGAGTGGGAGAGCTGAGGCTAATGGAGATGCAGGACGTGGCCCGGCCGCTGCCGCTCCCAGCTCTCAAGCCTCCCGTCGGTTTTTATTGAAGCCTCAGTTGACGCATTTTGGAATCATCCTGGAGGAGATCGAGTCGAGCCACGCTTTGGCTCCGTTAAGCCTGCCTGGCCGGACCGGGCCAATAAGTCGTCGCGCTCCTTCGGCGAACGGAGATACCGCGAAGTGTGGCTTTGCAGATGCGGTTCACACACGACTCGTGTCGTGTCTTGCGTCCTGGGCGGCCTTGGGCCTGCCGTGCAGAAGGGCTCTAGCACGGGCCTGCCAAAGCGCTGTACTGTAGCTGCGACCAATGCAACCATGAATGATCGCCGTTCACACCACGCACTACGCAGTACGCAACGCCATCCGTTGGTGCACATTGCAGTGCATCTCAGCTGCTCGCTGCCCTCCCTGCTGCCCTCCTGCTTGCCCTCCCTGCTGCCCTCCTGCTTGCCCTCCTTGCTGCCCTCCTGCTTGCCCTCCCTGCTCCACGCATCCATAGACTGGTACATGGTCGACTGCAGCACGCACCCTAGACAGGCAGGAGGCGCCGGACCATCCAGGCGCATCAGGCCCAGAATTGGCGCGGCAAGGCGAGTCCGCTCACCATCACCAACTTCCAACTTGGCCATCGAGGAGCCAGAACTGACAGGCGCCTCAAAACGCCCCTACACCTGCAAGGGTGTATCAAAGCGTTTGCCCCGTCGCACGACCCACTGCAGCGGAGGCGGCAGCGACAGTTGTCCCATTGTAGAAGATCCAGGCACGAAACCGTGTACCACTGCTGCACAGCTGCCTCTACCCGGTGCACGGTAGCATGTACAGCCGAATGCAGATTGTGTCGTCGGCGATCAAACACGACCGCGAGGCTGCACATGTCGCACACAGCCCAGCCATGCCATTGCCTCCTCCCTCTGTTGCGGGTCCCTTTAGCGCAACGAGCAGCTCGGCGAATCAGCGCAATCGTGCGCAGAAGAAGCAATCCGCTTCCTGGGACGAGCGCACCCCTCCCAGCACTAGTCATCGGACGCTCAGCCTCATGTCGTTCGTTGCTTTTATGCATGAACGCGTCGTTGTTTTATCCAGCTGGACAAGGTACGCAGAGGTAGCACTGCCATAAGCATGCATGTGGTAGCTTGTCGGGTGCTTGCACCGGACTGGCACACCCTCCATACAAGGCAGGCGCGTCAGGGAGGATGCGTGCGGGCAAGCGAGATGATGTAACAATTCAGTTCGCCGACGTTGGTGCCGAGCATGTCCATGCAGCACGTCACTTGTCAACATCGTGCCTGCTTCTGCTGCTGCATCGCACATCATCTACAAAACACGACTCAACACGAAGACATCCCAACATGGCAAAGAACACATTCTCATTGGCTTCGCGCACAAAGGTCTGTCGCGAGTGCCGACCTACGCTCAAGCGCCTCCATCGATTAACCATCCGTAGCTCGCCAATGGGCTCTCTATGCCCACAATACATCTCGGTGTTTACCTGACTTCGGGAAAAGAAACCTACCAGGCGGTTCGATGGGCGCTAGAGGTATACTTCCTTCTGTTCCCGGTTAATGTCCCTGTGCTAAACATGCTGATGCCAGTAGTCTGGCTATCGCGGGTAAGCTCTTCGTATTCACCCCTGCCTTGTATCACCATTGACGACTATGCAACAGTGTCGACTCTGCGCAGATGTATCATAACGAGAAGGAGTCTGGAAAAGCCGTTGTAGACTTTCTGTCCAGTGAGGACAATGTCGACTCTCTCAAGCGTGAGGACATCCACTTCACTTCCAAGTTGGCATCCAACTCGTCGTATGACACAGCTCGAAAAGCTATCAAGAAGTCGGTCAAGGAGTGTGGACTTGGCTACATCGACTTGTTTCTTCTGCATTCGCCATACGGCGGCAAGAACGCACGACTGGACAGTTGGAGAGCCGTCGAGGACGCTATCGATGCCGGCGAGGTCAGGATTGGAGGCGTGTCTAATTATGGTGTCAAGCATGTAAGTATCCTTCCTATTCTCTCCGTCCGAATGCGTCGTCCAAGATGCCTTGCGCCGGAAAGCGAGGATTCCAATGTTGTTGTGTAGCCACACGACAGTCTCTTGTCCATGGTCACGACTGTGGCTGGTCTCATGCGTTCTTTCGCAGGCGTTCGGAGCAGACAATGATTGGCTGAAGACCACT
The DNA here is from genome assembly GCF_004011695.2 of Ascochyta rabiei. Classification (NCBI taxonomy): domain Eukaryota; kingdom Fungi; phylum Ascomycota; class Dothideomycetes; order Pleosporales; family Didymellaceae; genus Ascochyta; species Ascochyta rabiei. Next base: position 505,477 of record NC_082416.1, read on the forward strand.
GCCACCGGTTTGCTGTACTGACGACACTGCAGCTGCAAGAGCTTCTCGATTCGAAACCACGGATTGCACCAGCGGTCAACCAAATCGAGGTGCACCCATTCAATACACGGACAGACATCACATCCTTCTGCCAACAAAACAACATTGTTGTTGAGGCTTATGCGCCTCTTGTCCGAGCTTTGAAGATGAAGCATCCTAAGATTGCATCCCTCTCAAAGAAGTACTCATGCTCTCCTGGTATGCAAACCTGCTCCCGTCCCGTATCAAGTCCCTGCTGACACAACCACAGTAAGTGTCTTGCAGCCCTCAGGTCGACCGTTTATTCAAGAAGCCCCTGGATGTTCTTTGGAATTTTGACTTCCCGCCATTCAAGCAATGTGCTGACGGTTCGCTCGTTGTAGGGACAACTGCTAGTGCGTTGGAGTTTGCAGCATGGCTATGTGCCGTTGCCTAAGAGCGTGAAGAAGGAGCGCATCGTCGAGAATGCAGAGGTCGGAGGGTTCGAGATTGAGGAGGGCGACATGAAGACGATGGATGGTCTAGATGAGTATCTGGTCACCGGTAAGTCCCTCTTGACAGCTGTCAGATGCGCATCTTCCATGGTAGAGCGAGCGATTTCGGCGACACCATCTCCTCAACATCCTTCACTTGAGCTAACATGGTTTCCGCTTCCAGATTGGGACCCCACGGACTGCCCGTGATGTGGAGGACGGAGACATGCATGCGTGGGGGTACTCGCAGGACTGTACAGCATTCTAGACGAGACCACAATGCATCAGGGCTCCATCGGGAAAGAAGTTTCTACCTGCGTGCATGTTGACTGCGCAATACCCACGGCGATGCCGTTGCATGAGGTGCTACTGTCGCGTGCTACCCTGACAGCAGCACAAGCCACTTTTCCGCGGTTCTTCGACAGTCGACCTTGGCACGTGAATGTACCCCACCAAAGTCCGGATTGAGTCAAGTGCCCCACGAAATTTGAACCTCACGTAAGAGCCCGACACCGCGCCGTGTGCGCCCGAACCCGGCAAATGCTCTGGTGCGTCTAGCTCATGGATGACGACCAAGAATTACATCGCGCTGCTAGCACACTGTGGCCGGAGCCCTCGCGGTATCTCGACGCGTCCGCCCCCGCGATGCTCCTGATTGGCTGCGCATCTCTTATCTCTATCACAGTACACCATGGAAACGAGTAGCAGCACACAGCATGGCGGCGAGAGAAGCCACTCACCACTGGGAACGCTTCTCCGCGTGCGATATGTCGGCCACTGACGTTTTCAATGCGAGTCTTTGTTTTGGATCGTCGCGGCAAGCTCACCCCGCCGCTTCCCTGAGCTGCAGGTAGAGCCTAGGCTGAGCGTATATATACAGCTGTCTGCTCGCACTTGGACCTGCCATTCCCTTGACAACCATCTTGCTCCGATTAACTTCACGAGCTTAGCTTCCTCCTCACGAATCACCGCCACATCATCCTCCCATACACAATGTCTGAGCCTGAGTTTGAGCAAGCCCGCAAGGGTATGTACCTCCTTCTGATCGCCTCCCTACACAGCGAGAACATCTTCTCACCGAGAAGCTTTTGACTCAATTGGTTCTCATTTCATCACAGCTTTGCTGACTTGACATCTTAGAGCTCGTCTCCACCCTTGAATCTTCCTCCCTCTTCCAGAAGAACCCCGAGTACAAGAAGGCACTCGAGGTTGCCTCCGTTCCCGAGCGCATCATCCAGTTCCGCGTTGTCTGGGAGAACGACAAGGGCGAGTGCCAGGTCAACAAGGGATACCGTGTGCAATTCAACTCTGCTCTCGGTCCCTACAAGGGCGGTCTCCGCTTCCACCCCACCGTCAACCTTTCCATCCTCAAGTTCTTGGGTTTCGAGCAAATCTTCAAGAATGCTCTCACCGGCCTGAACATGGGCGGTGGCAAGGGCGGTGCCGACTTCGACCCCAAGGGCAAGTCCGACAACGAAATCCGCAAGTTCTGCGTTTCTTTCATGAGGGAGCTGAACAAGCACATCGGTAAGTCTCGCACTCATCGCACGCGTTGCGTCCTTGGTGGGGCCGTGGCACTCTTCAACAACGGTCCCGCATACCGTGTATCTTGGTTACGCCGACCAACAGGATCAAGCGGGCTGTGACTAGCTTTATCTTGTCCAGGTCGTCGGAACACACCCGCCGAGATGTACAAATGCGTCAAGCATCCAATGAACGTTTCACTTACGTAAATGACAGGTGCTGACACAGACGTTCCTGCGGGCGACATCGGCGTCGGTGGACGTGAGATTGGATACCTCTTTGGCACATACAGAGCTGAGCGCAACCGCTGGGAGGGTGTCCTCACCGGCAAGGGTGGCGCATGGGGAGGCTCCTTGATCCGTCCTGAGGCGACGGGATTCGGTCTCGTCTACTACGTCGAGCACATGATCACATACGCCAGCGGCGGCAAGGAGTCGTTCAAGGGCAAGCGCGTTGCTCTATCCGGATCCGGCAACGTGGCTCAGTACGCTGCGCTCAAGATTATGGAGCTCGGCGGTATTGTTGTCTCTCTCTCCGACTCCAAGGGTGCTCTCATCGCCGAGGGCGACAAGGGTTTCTCTGCCGACGATATTGAGAAGATTGCTACCCTCAAGCTCCAGCGCAAGGCGCTCTCTGCTCTTGACAACCACAGCTTCAAGTATGTTGAGGGTGCGCGCCCCTGGAAGGAGGTTGGCAAGATCGACATTGCCCTTCCCTCAGCGACCCAGAACGAGGTCTCCGAGGATGAGGCGAAGGCTCTTATCGAGGCTGGCGCCAAGTACATCGCCGAGGGTTCCAACATGGGTTGCACTCAGGAGGCTATCGACGTCTTCGAGGCTCACCGCAAGGAGAAGAAGAGCGAGGCCATCTGGTACGCACCTGGAAAGGCTGCCAACGCCGGTGGTGTTGCCGTCTCTGGTCTCGAGATGGCCCAGAACTCACAGCGTCTGTCCTGGACTTCCGAGGAGGTTGACGAGAAGCTCAAGAAGATCATGAAGGACTGCTTCGACAACTGCCTCGAGACCGCCAAGGAGTACATCACCCCCGCCGAGGGCGAGTTCCCATCCCTTGTTGGCGGTGCCAACGTTGCTGGTTTCCGCAAGGTTGCTGCTGCCATGCACGATCAGGGTGACTGGTGGTAAACAGTTCGCTATTGAACGGCACAGTTCTTGTACATGATACCTATGATTCCTTTACTTTGGGCATGGCGTTTCGGCATATGGGACGTATCACATAGATACTTGATACCTTTCATGAATATACTGATACCACACTATAGACATGTACTCGTTGACCGTGACGTACTGTCTCATCATGCAGCCAATTGCAAATCTACTGCAAAAGTGCACCCAGAGCTGACTTCTGCTACCCCGCCACTGTCACTGCATCCGCCACAAAGCAGCCCCCATGCTCGTCAATTCCAAAATTCCCCATACAAGAAGCCCACCCCCGTACCGTGCAGACAAGCAGCAAAAGCAAAACACGCTGCTGCAGTACCTCAAAAACGCAAGTACTTGGTAAACAAGACAAACGCAAAACATTCGCATGCAGTCACCTGTCCGTTTCCAGCTAGGCACCGCGGGATCCCCAAAGTACAGACCATGCATGACACATCACGGGCCGACATGGACCCCAACCAACTCAGCCCTGGCGCGCCGCTCTCCTCGAGTCTCGATGCAATCCCAGCTCCCGTGGTGGCGATTTCGTATAGCTATCGAGTAACTTATCATCCCGGCGCCGGACGCCCTAGTCCGATGCGGTTGCTATCGAGTAAGAGAAATTCCGGCTGCGGACCCTCGTCTTGCGCGCCGGGATGCGTGGGTCGGGGACGCGGCGAACCGCGTCGAGAGGATGTGGGGTTCCAGGGTCTTTGGGGGGGTCCGGGTGTTTTAGGGATGTCTGAGGAGGAGGAGCAGGATGACGCGGGTGATTGCGGCGTGGCGCGATATTATCAGATCGTGATGTGTGGGATGGTGGGATGGGAACGGGCATGATCGGGCGAGAGAAAGTAATCATGGTAGATGTAGACTTGTTATGTGCTGCGTGTTTTTTTCTTTTATATCTATGTGCACCCTGGTGTGTGCCTTGTATCTGGTAGACTTTATACTCATAGTCGAGAGTCAATGGCACGTCTCCTGTTGCTCATCGACGAGGAATACCATCAGCTCATCCAAGGATAGTGGTCCACCTTTCAACAGCTCGCTGACTACGGTGTCGGTGTCTCGCTCTCGCGATGAAGGTGTATATTCACGCGTGTTGTATGACTTTACGATATACGGTTTATTAGGCTCCGGCGTGGTTCTACGGTCGTTTGATGGGAGCTTGGGATGATAATGGTCATCCAAGGGTCTGCCTGACATATGGTACCTGCCGCTATTACGAGTGTAATTCATCGGTGTGGGCCGACAGTCATTGCTGACACGCCGCCTTTGCATCTGCTCTTCACTTTCTATAGGTTCTGCGTTCAGGCGTTCACCTCGCATTTTTAGGACCTCGTAGTCCACAGGCTCGGTCAAGGAAATGAAAATGGAGTTTGTACGCGAACGTACTGACGGCTCGAATGTGTTTATGGGTTTCGCCGCTGCAGTCTCTCTAGCCGCAGCCATCTTTGCTGCATAAAGCCTTCGCTCTTCTTGCTCTTGCTGGCGAAGCCTGCCAGGTTCATCTGCCCGTCTGACAATCATCTCTTCGGCTCATCGCTTAATCCGAGCTTGCTCGCGAAAGGTGCTAAAGGGAACACATTTGTTATCCTCGGTCATCAGGCTTGCGTCAGTGTCGGTCGTAGATGGAGATATATTGTGCCTCGAGCTTCCAAGCACCACATCATCAAGACAACCACGTGTGCGAAAGTATGAATCTACAACGTTCTGATGGTGCTCTGAATGGTCGTCGCCGGGTGCAGTTGCAGCGAGAGCCTCTTGTAAGGTTTCGATGTGCCTCAAAAGAGTGCGAACGTGATCTGCGCAAGTCGCGACAGCCATGACGGGATCTGGAGTCGCACCAATCCGTCCATATCAACGAGAGTGCTGTCTGGGCTTGCGCTGTCCTTGCGCAGAAGGTCGTCGTGTTTCTCAGTTGACTGGCCCTTCTTCTGCAGTAACTGCTTGATCTCCTCACGCTGCCGTTCTTCTGCTACACGGTCCAGTTTCCTTGACGGAACTTGATATGCATGCGTGAGAACCTTCATCAAAAGCTGCAACGTGCTCTTCAATTTGTCGACGTGACTGCGCAAGAGCTCAAGCTTCGTGTCACGGAAAGGCAGGATCAACCGGCCGAATGCGTTCTTCTTGCTCTTCTTGAGTGTAGCATCAATTTGAGCGAAGAGAGCAGAGCACTCTATGATTGTGTCGTTCGCGGTTTTCACTGCTTTCTTGGACACCAGTGACGCCGTCTCTTCGTGCTTGAACACATCTCCCAGCTCTTCAATCACAATGATTGTCATCTTGATCTCAGAAGCAATATCTTTGATCCTACGATCCGCAGTTACACCTCCATCGACATATTCGTACAACGTCTTGGACAGCTGGACTCCTGCACCGGCTACCTGGATAACGCTTGCAACGAGGCCTAGAAGCTCTACCATAATTGCCTGAGCTGTACTAGCGAAATCTGGAAGGAATACAGGATGTTTACATATGCAGAGAGGTAAAGCCAGATGCGATACTTCGCGCAAGTGAGATTTACTAGATAGCCAGTGCCTAGTGGGGTTGCATGAGGCTGTGCTAACAAAGCTGTGATGAAACCTTGCGCCTTACTGTAGCTGAGCTGAACATCATTGCGGCGTTACAAGCCCTCGACACGAGGCACGTTTGAGCGACATTGATGCTGTGCAGGAAGAGGTTGCGTGAGGGCAGGGTCTTGATGGCAGGTCGGCAGTCGGCTTGCACGAACGTCAAATCCCACTTCAGAAGGGGGATGGCGCACTCCAGAAACCTGCCTCTTCCAAGCTACCCTGCCGCCGACGCCATCGAGCATCACAGCGCTCTAGCCCTCCCGCCTTGCTTAAACCCCGCTGGTTGTGATCGTCATGTCAGGTTCCTGTTATTGGGCGCCACAGTCGTATGCGCCACAAACTCCAGTATGATATCATGGGTCATAGGCGGGGGCCTGTTCCTACCCATGTCAGCGCTTGAAGACCTGCCGGCAATTTCTTCTTCTTCTCTCACACTCAGATCTTTGTTCATGGGTCGTTAGAGTTGGAGTCGAACCACGATAACAAACAAACCACCCATCGATAACCGGCCAACTGCCATGCAGGAGTCGCGACAACCTGCGAAACTACAGAAACGAAAGAGTCGAGAACGGCAAGACTTCGAGAGAGCAGGACTGGAACGGACGCAGATGTCAGGAGGCCTGGCCAATCATACTGCAGTCTCGTCACAACCCCAAGAGCCCTCCGACACCATGTCCGGCGAGAAGAAGTCGAGATGGAGACTCTCAGGCTTCCACTCGAAGAACAAAGACAAGGATAGTCATAACGAAATGATTCGAAAAGACTCTTCAGCCAATACGTTTGATTCAGCATACGCGAGTAGTGAGCCTGGCAGCAGTGCGAATCCTAGCTTTTCAGGCAATGCACGACCCATTTCAGGAGAGCAGTGGGTGCCTCCTCCAGCACCACCTCCTTCGGCTACAAACCAACAACAGGAGTTACACCAGCAGCGGAGGCAATCCCATCCCCAGGGATTAGCGACTGAGGTAATACCACCCACACCACCAGCGGACACAGGCCGTGCTCCTCCCACCCAGTCTGCGTACGAACACTATTCTCCACCCCCTCGCTCCCCTGCACGCTCTCAGCAAGGAAATTTTGCCCCGCCTCAGCAACCTCAACAGCAAGCTTCAAGCACTGAGAACGTATCGCGGGAAACGCACACGGACAACAGAACAGGGAATGTTATAACTACAACGACCACAACAACGACCACCACTACCACAATCACGGGTCCAGGCGGCTCTACAACGACGGAGCAGCCCATTGGCAGCAATGCTACCCCCAGCGTCACTAGCATGTCTGGACCGAGTCCACCAGCGCCGGCTCCAGTTTCGCCTGTGGTTCAAGCACCAGCCCCTCAGCACCACGACATTGAGCCTCTCCCAACTCAACCGTCAGTAAATATTCCTGTGAACCCTTCACCACCGATACCTAATAAGAGCAATATTCGACACAGGGTCGAGCTGTCGTCTGTCTCTCCCGCCATTGAGCATCAGAATCCTATGAACAGGACGACAACAAATGAGCCAGTGAGCCCGATAACGCCTGCGAGTCCAGGACGGGCGAATTTCTCCTACCCTTCGCGGGCGATTCCACCAGGCGTCCCGCGGCAGGTGCCAGCTGATCAACAATCACAGCCTCAGGACGACCCCAGTCGGCCAATGCCGTATCGCATGGGACATGCTCCGCAGCAGGGTGTGGATCATAATGTGCAGAAGCAGTCGACCATGGCAAACCTTCGGGCAGCAGCAGCTGGCATTCATGTAAATTGGGAGATTCTAGCATAATGTTCTACGTGCTGACAATTGCATAGGGCGCATCAGAAGCTCTGCGAGGGACTTTTAACGACTCGATCGACCGCCGCTTCGTCGCACCAGACAACGCAGTACACGCAAAGAACCAGGCGACCATCGCTGCTGGACGTCGGGAGATTGAAACGCAACAATTTACACCGCGTGAGCAAAATCACCGACCGCCCGCGGCTGATGCGCCACCAGTCCCTGCTTTCAAGACAGCATATGGGGGTCCGCCAGTATCTGGCTCACAAGCTGAGGGTGGCAGCCGTGGCGCGAAGCTGAGCAGCTTTTTGAGGAAGAAGATGGACCTTGATGGAACGGAGGCCGCGAAACGCTACCAGACAGGCAATAATGTTCATTGAGAGTATTCATGAGCATAGTCAGGCATAGACTTTTGGGCATACTTTGTCAGATACACGTACCAGTTTAGTTTTTCAAGCGATTAAAGCAACCTGGCTGATTTACGAAAGAAATGAAACATCGGTTGCATTCTAAAACAAAATCCGAAGAGCAAGTTCAACCGTTCATACTATATGACGATGGCTTCAGGCTGTTCGAGGTCGATGCATGATTCTTGAACCACAAGGATAAGGGCTACAAACAGCTCAAACAGCTACTCGCATTCACTCGTGGTTCGTATCACACACGAGATACCTTTCCCATCGTTTGCCTGATTGTGATTTTGACTTTACCATAGTCGCCGAAAATGGACTTGCTGGTAATCAAAACCGGAACCGAGATTTTTTTTGAAACCCCTATCTGACAAACTCTCTTCTCACAGTTGTATCAACGCCTGCACAAACCCTTCAACAAGATGGTTTTCTCCCTCCTACAATCGCGTGGGATCAAGCTAGGAAAATTCAAACCTGTCGTTGCAAGAGATCGGGTGGTGGAGCACGCCAATGGATTGGGTTAAAACAGCGCCCCACACACCCTCAAATCATGAATTATGCGACCCAGATATTTTCCGCAAACTTGGAGCTGCCGCCGCGTGATTCAAGTACTACAATATAAATATTGATATTGTAGCCCCCTTCATCAGAGGAGTAATAACTCAATTCACGGGCTCGTGGTTTAGTGGTATAATACTCCCTTAGCATCGCAGCTTCATCGAAGCTTGTAATCTTACCTGGGAGTGGTCCGGGGTTCGATTCCCCGCGAGTCCATCTTTTTGCCTTTCTTTTGCACTTGTGGAAGTCTTTTTTTTTTGGGGGGGGTTGGTGGGAAGCCTGAAGGTGGTGTGAAGGGCTCGGGGTGAATTGGGTGTTGGCGGGCGGCCAGAACACCAGACGCCTGGCTGTCATATATGAACGCCAATCACAATCAGCGTTAGCGGCTGTACCCACAGCTTTCGGGAAACTTTCTTTATTGTTCATATTTTGATTGATAAACTATTTTCAGAGAGGATAAAGGGTGGCTTGGAACATCGAGGGTCTCAATCTATTGTCCTGAGAATTAGGCTGTGTACAATCATGCCTTTGACGCCTTGAGGGTTACTCGAAAATGCTGAGACACCTGCACCCTCTGCATTGTACTCAAAGGGCTCTTTTGTCTGTACTCTAGGCTCAAACACACCACGCCGGCTCACCTTTCAGAAGGACACATCAAAACGGACAGCAACCCCTAGATCTGTAAGCATCTTTACCAGCTACATTGGCTAGTTTCTTACTAACCATGACATCTGTAACGTTTTTCCCAACCCGTTGGCCATCTTCTACCTATGGACCAGGCTTGCACAGTTCTGAGATTCATGCAGAACAGAGCTCATACGCGCGTGGTTGGAATGCAGCAAGAACTGCACTACATCTCCAAATCCTCTACATTCAACTGCAGTCCTTGGCTACAGATCATGAAACGTTCATTCTCTACGACCAGAATATTTACTACGTATGTGACGGCCTCCCGCTGCCGTACTTGCTCGATAGGCTCGAAGCTAGGTATAAAGATATTTCTGTGCTGGTGGCAATGGGTGGTGCACCGATCACCTCTAATATGGCACTGGTCAACGGACAGTGTACCGAGGAGCTTGTTCCTGGAAGTCAGAACTGGGGCCTGGCTACGCAGTTTGCGTGGGCGTTTAGATGGATGCTTGTCAAGCACTCACGAAATACGATGGGGAGGGCCGATGGTTGCACCTTGGTGGAGCTGGACTGATGATGGTTAGGTTGGGTGAGTATACCCGGTGTGTTCCCTCTGCGAGCATGAGGCGACCATTTTACTGTTTACATATGGGTAGATGAGAGACAGGAAGAGTGAATGGAATGTATTCTAGGCTAACTTGGCAATTCAGGCCCGGGTTACTAGACGTTTGCTTGGCTTGCGGAGACAATATTCTTATACCGACGAGTACTCGTCACCGAAATCTGATGCCGTATCTTACAGTCCCTACTCTACAACTGGCGATGTCTGATGTCCAGTCAGGATTGCTCTATCTTCCACATGTACTGGCTTCCGCCTCGCCAAGTGCACTTGTATGTCACCAGGACGACTGCTCCATACGACTTGCTTTTACAATGGCTGTAGGTTCAAAGTTGCACAAACTCAAAGTATCAGTAGCCTATACACGTGTAGAGCAACAATATAACTACATAACAACATACGCTTTGCCAAACACTCAAGATCCTGCAAGCACTTCCACTCAACATCGTGACGAAAGTGCAGCGTCAAGAGATATCACCAAGTTACTGTCGCTGCCAAGCTCACTGTAGACCTGACGTGCAACTGGTAAGAGCCCAAACGATTCAATGGATGATCGTTATTATGGGTTTACTTCTTCGAAGCAACATTAACTATTACCCTTCTATCCTACGCGGCAACAGCAGTCATAGAAGGTGCAAGAGCAGCAGTTCGTCCAAACATCCTCTTGAAAAGGCTCTTCCTGTTTTCCTTCTTCAACGCTGTCTCAGGAGTATTGCTGTCCTCAGCACTTGTCCCCTTCCTCTCCGGCTCCTCAGCAACATCCTTGACAACAGTCTTCACCAACCGATCCCTAACAACTCTCTCCTGCGCCTTCTCCCAGAACTCTAGTTCCTTCTTGCGGTTATGGACTGCGTTTTGGTACCAGCCATCCCATTCCTCACCATCCCATCCGCATCTGCTCCTCCATTTCTCCATCAGCTTTGCCCCGAACCCTTCGGCCTCTGCCTTTGAGCAACTGGGGCACAGTGTGGTGAGCGGCATGAGTTGTGTCGAAGTGTTTGGCGTGTTGTAGAAAGAGTAAAACTGTGTGGAGAATGGGGAGTAAGGCGAGGACTTGCAGCCGCGCTTCGTGCACTTGCGGGGCGTATATCGCCAGTCGTAACCGCTGTCTGTCTGTGGACTCTTTTCCTTGACCATCATCGTCTGCGGAGAGCCGAGGACTCTTTTGATTTGTACTTTCCGTAGTCGTGCGTCTTCAATTTGTCGCGCTTCCCGGTACAGCTGCAGGAAGATTTCAAAATCCTGTGCGATGACGCCAAGGCTTTTTCGTCCGGCGTTTTGTCGCATCGTCTCATATTCCTTCTTACAAAGAGCGTTTGCTTCCTTCATCTCCTTGCTAGCATGTCTTGGGCAGTATCCATGGTGTCTCGAGAGATGGTATGGGTCCTGTGCCATATAGTATGTGGGGCCGGGTTGCGCTGGCGTATAGTGTGCTGTGCACATGGCTGCCATACAGGGAATGTAATTTTGCAGCGGATCATATTTATTCAATGGTGCGGGTGAAGGAAGCGTGGCCACAGGCGACGGCAGTGACGAAGATAGATTAGACACGACGGACTGGTACGATGTAGTCCTTGGTATTGGCGCTGGAGTTTGGCTTGGAGGGACGAAGCCTGCAGGAAGAGGTATGCCTGACCATCGTGGATCTAGACGAGGATCAACTTGGAAAGGAGTTGCGGGTGCAGAGAATCGCTTGTCGACTCGTTGTCGAAGTTGAGCCACTGGACCTGATGAGGTTTGTGAGCGGCCTTGGAGGGGCCGTGCAGGCGATGTCGTGCGTGGTGAGCCTGCTGTGTCTCCAAATGAACGAGCAGTGCTTGCCCTTTTTGAAGCCGGAGAAAGCAGCGGGGGACGTGTCAAAGTGGCAACCATTATTTTCCTCTGCTGGTATTGATGTGGTCCAAGGTCGGGTACGGATAAACCCCTGGAGTATCCTGGCCTAACGGGACACAACTCAGACATTGGCGATTTCACGCTCATTGTCCTGCTGGGCTCCATATCTCTCTTGGACAACGGTCCTGGGTCCAAAAATCGGACTGTCGGTGGCGCGGATCTCCGGTTCAGGTTCTCTCCTACAGACCTCGAAGTCTTAAGGTTTGACTTCATAGAAGAGCGCTTCGGTACGCCTGCAGACGTATCGCTGCTAGCGGACGATACATTAGGGTGATGGAGTGACGATAGACTAGAACGGCGGGTAGAGGTGGGTGTGGTATTATTGCTCGAGAGCGGGGGTTTTGACCCGGAAGTCCTGGCATTGAAACGCATTATTGGGTCACTCAAAAGGTAACTTGCGGATGTACTGGACTCGGAAGTGTTCTCAGCGAGGGCGACGCGAGTATTTTGTGAAGTCTGCAAATGAAGGGCGGTCTGCATGATGGTGCCGGTCCTTGGTTGTAAAAGCTGAGACATAGCGCACACATGTGCAGGGGTGTTGCCAGTGATCTGCCTTGTCACGCCAGATCTGACAGGTGGGCTGATGAATATTGGAGAAGACACTAAAAGATGCTCATACAACTGGAGATCTCGGCTACTGCTCCGAAGAAATTGCTGTAGAATAGGGATGAAGATGACGAGGCAGAGAAACATAGGAAGTAAGGGTACTGGGGGTTCACAAGGCAGACGTGGCTGCCTTTGGCTGCTTTGACATTTGAGACATATTGTACTCGGGAGTCAGAAACACCTAGAGACACGACGGACGGGGGCTGAAAGACCCACCACAGCCTCAATGGGATCCATAAGCTCTGCTCGTAAAGGTGCGCCATAACAGGCGGCTCGCTCGAAAAAGTACACCGCATGCCGGAAAGCGAGACTCAATCAATAAGCAGACTAGCTTGTGTGGAAACACAGCAGCACGTTTGTCCGGCTGTGCCCGGAGATTGGTGAGAATGTGCTAAAAATCCATGGGCAATGGAGGATTAGCATTGGGGATGGATCCGTACGAGTCAGAAGCGAGCGCCAAGAGGACCCTGAATTGCTTGCGCGATCCACTCCGTCAATAGTGAATGTACAAGGGTGCAAACCTCGGGAAACAAAGTGTGAGAAAGACGCGGTTGGCGCTGCTGCATCAATGTATTCGTGCGACAACGTCCACATCTAATCAAGATCGGCAACTTGCTAGGAAATAGCGAGATGCTAACTGTACAGACACGACAAGAAGTTTAGATCTTGGCCTTGAGCTGCTTGAGCATGGCCTCTGCAACGAGGCGGCGCTGGATCTTGCCAGTTGCCGTCTTGGGCATGATGTCTGTGAAAAAGACCTGGTGATCGTTAGAACATGTTACGCGGCACTGAGACGCTCGAAGAAGGACACACCTGTTTTGGCAGCTTGAACTTGGCAACGCGATCGGTCAGCCAGGTTTTCAGCTCGCCCGCGGACAGCTTCTGACCTTCCTTGACAACGACCGCAAGACCGACGTCTTGTCCGTACATCTCGTCCTCTAGCGCAAAGCTGACGGCCTCGGACACAGCAGGGTGTTGCGCGATCACGTTGTCAAGCTCGATAGGACTGATCTTCTCGCCACCCTTGTTGATCAGCTCCTTGATGCGGCCAGTTATAATCACGTAGCCATCTTCATCTTGCTTGCCTTGGTCGCCAGTGCGGAAGAAGCCGCCCTTAGTGAATGATGAGGCGTTCGCAGTCGGGTTGTTCAGGTAACCCTTGGTAACGTTCTCACCACGGATGCAGATCTCAGCCTCCTTACCCTGGGGTACCTCGTCGCCAGCATCATCCAGGATCTTGATCTCAACGCCTTGGCCAAGTCCCACACTGCCCGGTTTGCGCTGGCCAGGAGGGAGTGGGTTGCTCGTCATCTGGTGCGCGGCCTCGGTCATTGCGTAAGCCTCCAACACAGGCGCCTTGAAAGCCTTTTCGATTTCATGGAACGTCTTCGGGGAGAGGGGAGACGAGCATGAACGGATGAAGCGAATCGCAGGCACCGGGCTTGGAATGGGACTCTTCAACAAGATCTGATGAATGGTGGGTACTGCCGTGTACCAGTTGGCCTTGTGCTCCTTGAAGTCCTTCCAAAACTCGGATGCGGAGAACTTCGGTGGCACAACAACTGAACCACCAGAAGCCAAGGGCGCGAGAAACCCAGCGAGCAAGCCATGCACGTGGAATAGAGGCATTACCAGCATAGTGCGGTCCGCATGTGTCAGCTCATAGGTTCCCTGGATGTTCTGCATGGTGCGCAGGAGGTTACGGTGCGTAAGTGGCACTGCCTTGGGGCGTCCAGTGGTGCCGCTGGTGTGTAGTACAAGAGCGACATCATCCGGCTGCGCAGACAAAACCGGCGAACTCTTGCCAGCAAGCTTGCCAAGCTCTTTCACGTCCAGAACGACCTCCTTTCCGTTGTAATAGCATTCAGCGATGGCCGCCTGGTACTTCCTCGCTGCCCTGACAGCCGCCGCATCTTGCGCGAAAGCACCCTTGGGAACCAGAGCTATCGCCGAGCTGAGATCGTCGATGTAGAACTCAAACTCAGACTGCTTATACGCTGGGTTTAGGGGAGCTGCGATTGCCCTTTGCCATGATGCAGCAATGAAGGAGACAATGAACTCGTAGGTGTTGGGGAGCGCAATGGAGACGGCTGCTTGCGCAGACACGCCAACCTTGGCCAGCTGCGCCTGGAACGCCTTCACATCGGTAGTGAGCTTCTGGTAGGAGACATGAAGCGCAGGCGATCCGGGCACGATAACGGCGGGCGACGACGAGGTTGGAGAGAAGGCGTCAGAGAGCGTTGTCGGAGCCATCTTGTCTGTTCTAGTATCAGGCAAGATGTCTGTAGTCCAGGGTCAGAGCTGGCACGGTCGTTGGCGCAATTGGTGATGTGTTACCTTGAAGAAGCTGTGTATGACGAGACAAGGAAATCTGTCCGTCTACTGTGTGCACACTAAAGCCAGCTGAAGTGTCTAGAGGAAGGCTGACTGCTCAGTTTCCTCCGCTCCGGCCTCTGGTCGATTAACGATAAGAAGCGAATGACGCGATCTGGTCAAGCCGCATCACGGGGGTAGCGCCTTAATTAGCGTGGGGAAGCGTGCAACGCGACTTCCCTTTGCGAACCCGCGCCTGCTGCATCCACCACCTCGCCGACACCGACACCAACACCAACATCAACATCAACATCATCGCAACCTGCTCTCACTGTTCTTCTTGCCACTCTTGCCACTCTTGCCACTCTTGCTACTCTTGCATACTCTTGAAAGCCCTCGACAACTCTCAGCAGCCGCAGGCGTCTTGCTGCGCACCATCTCGAGCTAAAATGGGTTCTCAGCAACCACAAAAGGCGCACCTGCCAAACCCATACGCCCAGGCAAGCCTGCCCAACCCGTATGCTGCAGCTGCAGTTGCCTCGTCTGCGCCTGTCAAGTTCACAGAAGAACAAGCAAAGGCCGAGCAGCAAAAGAAAGCACCTGGTATCTACTTGACGAGCTCCATACCATGTCTTTGAACGACGACTCATGAGCATTTGCAGCTTTTCATAATCCACACCAAATCAAGCGCCCTCAGGCCAAGAAGGCCGGAACCACCGTCAAGAAGCCTCTCATGCCTGCGGTCTCCTCTTCCACCACTAGCTCTTCAGACCCTGCCCCAGCTCCAGCCTCGAAGGCAGAACAACATGGCATAGACTGGTACCGAAGCACAGCAGACGACGATGCAGCCATTTTGGAAGAGAGAAGACAGCGTCAGTACGAGGAGGCGCAAAGAAAGAAACAGATGAAGAAGTTTCAAAAGCAGTTTGGTTACTGGAATCCAACAGCTCCGCACAAGCCTGAGCGCTGGTCTAATCTGAAAGCGTATAGAGCAAGCGGTGGCTACAGGCGTAAGCAGGAAGGATTCAACGACTTTCTGCGATCGGCTGCTCGCCAGACTGAGAGGTCGAGGGAGGAAAGCGAGGGCTCCAAC
This sequence comes from Ascochyta rabiei, assembly GCF_004011695.2. Lineage (NCBI taxonomy): Eukaryota > Fungi > Ascomycota > Dothideomycetes > Pleosporales > Didymellaceae > Ascochyta > Ascochyta rabiei. The sequence continues at coordinate 521,107 of NC_082416.1, forward strand.
GTCTCAAGGCCCATGTCGTCGCCACGGTCAACTTCACCTCCGTCTTTTGCAGCAAAGCCTAGTTTCGCACCACCGTCTTCATACGACCAGCCTACTGCATCTTCTGAGCTGTACGACGAGGACCCTTATGCCCGCCGCATGCGTCTCTCGCAACAACAGCCCAGCGCAGCACCGCCTCCACCATCTGTATCAGATGATATTCCACCACCTCCACCCCCTCCACCATCTGTTCCCAACGCTGGCGCACCTGGTACGACACCTGCGAACTCATCGGCATACCACAACGCTACCATCTCCGCACCTCCAGTCCGCTACGCCGGCGCCACTATCTCTGCGCCGCCAGTACGGTTCGAGCAACCCCCCAGCATCCCCGACGAACCCGAATACTCCGAACGCCCGGCCAAGCGCCCCAAGATCAGCAAGGCGGAAGCCATGATGGCGAAAATGGGATACGTCAAGGGCCAAGGCCTGGGCAAGAACAACGACGGCGTAACCACGCACCTGGAGGTCAAGATCCGGAAGCCTGCACCAGGCGGGCAATCCAGCATCTTCGACGACGGCGAGGGCAGCAAGGTCAAATCTGCCCAAGTGTGGGATGTACGTGGTGGGGAGCGAAAAAAGGACGAGCCAGGCAAGTTTGGAGAGGAGAGCTGTGTGGTGGTGACATGGGGGTGTGTAGACAAGGTAGACTGGAGCGAGAACGCGGAGAGAGACGACGGAGGAATCAGACAAGACATGGGCGACGTGTTCAGCACAAAGGTGAGCACGACACAAGTACGCAACGGCATGTTCGACACGGAGCTAACAGCGCACCAGTTCGGTCCCGTCGAAAGACTGCACGTCGACGAGTCGAACCCTGACGGCGTCGTGTACATACACTTCAAATCCGTGCTGAGCGCTCTCAACGTACGTGCCCCGTATTTCTTTTCACGCATCAGCTCAGCCTGCTAACTTTGGCCATGTAGGCTGTCAATCGCTTCGAGGAAGGGTGGCAATACCGCGGCCGTAATATTCGCGCGCGGTACTACGACGAGCGAAAGTTCCACGCTGGTATCTACGAGCATTGAAGCAGCCTATATTCGATGTTGCCAGGTCGAGTGGAATGGAAGACTAGGTATAACGAACTATGTCTATCTACAGAGAAGAAGAAGAAGAAGAAGAAGAAGAAGAAGAAGAAGAAGAAGAAGACTTTGCCTCTCCCTTTCGTCTTGTCTCACTTCGTCAAGTACACGTACATGTACAGTATGGTGTGCGAATGTACCGCCCCGCTAACGAACGGCTTGTACGATGTACGCACGTAAGCCAGCAATGGATCTCGTCCGTCTAAGTGCATGGTAACCTGATATTAAAAAAAAAAAAAAGATTCCGTCCTATGCGCCTTTCTGCGCTTCTGTTCCATGCTTTCTGCCTAGTCTTCTCCTCAACTTCTTCCCACTGTACATGTATCCATGCAACCCGCACGCCCACTCAAGCATTGCCAGGCTTCTCGTCCGTGTCAATGTGCCAGACGACATAGTTGGGCAGTCCGTAGACGCCGTAGCCAGCGCGCTTCGCCATTTTGGCGAAACCCTCCGTCTCGGCCTGGTTCTCGAATGCGTATGCGGGGAAGTTGATGCCGGAGCGGTGGACGTCGGCTTTGACGACAATGTTGACGCCGCCGATGCCGTCGAGCGGAATCTCCTCGTGCGGGTCGGCGTGTCGGTCGCCCATCTTGGCCATGTAGATGCGGTTGGTTTTGTACTCTTTGTAGCCTGGTACAGTGTCAGTGGGCGGAGAGAAGAAGAGAGTAGGAAATGGGTACCTTCGGCAAGCACGACGTCTTTGTCGAGCGTGGAGGCGAGTTTGAGGGCATCGGGGGATTCCTGCCAGGAGTTGTAGTCAACTGTTCGCAGTCAGTGTGTAGGCGAGTACGAAGGAGTGAGTGTACGTACAGCGGCCTTCGATGTCGACCATTTTGCCATTCTCTTCTTTGTACCTGTGGAACCAGATGTCTGCTTGGTCAGTATTTCCTCAACAAGGCTACTGCTAATGCACCACTCACTAGGCACGAGGACATCTCTGTCATGCATGACAAAGTCCTCGATGATGTTGGGTGGATTCTCCACGATGTCCACGTCCCTCCAGTACACCCAGCTGTGGTCGGGCTTCAGGGCTGTCGAAAGCAGGTAGTTCCTCGCCTTGCCCATGGCCTTTCTCCGCGGCCCCTGGGCAGCAAAGCCGTGTCTTTCCTCGACGCTCTGCCCGGTCGTGACGCCAAAGCTCTTCTCCACAATCATGGTCGACCTGAAGGCGATGTCCGGGTTGTTCTGGATCCTCTCCAGCTCCATGGCCAGGGCTGCCAGGGTGTCATCGGTGGTGTCGCCGACTAGAAAGGCCAGGTCGATCAGGTCGTGCGGGTAGGTGAGCTGGGTGAGGAGGTCGAAGTACTTGGCGAGGTAGTAGGAGGCATCGCGCAGCGGTGTCAAGATCAAGATCTTCTCCCTGTTGCGCGCAGCGTCCGTGGTCGACTTGATTGGGTCGAGGTTGACGTGCTGGATGTCGGTGCTGTTGATGTCGATGGCTTTGCGGTGGTTGAAGATGACGGGGGTGGTGAGGTGGCCGTACCACTCCTCGTTCTCGTTGGGCGTCATGCGCATGGGGGGTTTGGAGGGGCCGAAGCAGTAGAACCTCTGCACCTCGCTGGCGGCGGTTCCCATGGAGCGCCATAGCAGCACGACGGCCGTGACCATTGCCAGCGGCACCAGAAACCTCGGGCTGCGGGCTGTGTGTGCCATCTGCCTGTACGGCGGGATCCTCGCCCTGGCCGCCTTCCACGAGTAGCCGGGCCTGTCCGGTGGCATGTGCGGCAGCATCTTGGTGGTTGGTCCTGATTGTTGCGCGGTGCGCCAACGGAGCTACAGGTGAGCCAAGGCAGTGACGTTTGTCGTCGCGGGTGGGGCCGTGGCCAGAAACGACAGAGGTTTGACACTTTGTGTTTGCGCACCTTGGACCTTGGGCCTTGGACCTTGGACGCTGGATGTCTGGACGGCAAGAAACCAGGCTTTGCATCGTAAACACTGGCTCGTCTTGCAGGCAGACATTTCCGAGCTCCTGAGCATCTCCCACCCTTGTCGACGAATGGCACGTGAAGCCAGAGGACGCGCTAGCACGCGCAAACACCTGCGTGCAACCGCGAACCTGGGACCTAGCAACTAGCAAAGCATCACCGAAGATGGTAGCGACAAACTTGGGAAGAGCCTCAACTGGCCGAGGTCCTGTACACGTCGTCATCTAACACAGCTGAGCCTCAGCCTCAGCCTCCCGCTGCGGCCCGCACTGGGCGCCTCATCGTATCCGGGAAGCTCCAGCCACTTGCCAAATCAGTACCCTGAGGATACGAGCTGTTGGCTGCGCAGCTGCAATCCACCGCCTCTTTTCTCAAACGCCGACTCGAAGCTGCAAAAGGGATGATTCCGTCTGGACTTCGACGTCGACGTGACTAGGAAGAAGGATTCACGAAGCACTCAGGAGTAGACTCGCGAGAATGGACGAGGATGCAGCGACAAGCGAGGCACACATGACAGGAGCAGTTACACAGTCCAATCGCAAAAGCCCAGCGGAGCCAACATATCAGAGGACAACCATGCGTGCATGCGCGCAACCGGCAGGACCTGTCGTCTCCACACAAGAGGCGAAATGCCGGTCTCACTCCTTGTAGCCGTTGAAACAAACAAGTTGCCTCACAATGAATGACATGGCCCATCCAAGGAAAACTCCGAAAAAGCAACCCATCTTGGACCCTCTCCAGCCCCCACCAACGGCCGATACGACATCGACCAACTCCATCCATGGTCTATTCCTAGACCTGCTCGTCAGCCACCTTCCGCCCCGCTACTGCACGTACACATTGCAGCTAACACTCCTTGCTGGCGGAACGGCAGTGTACATCCCCAAGCCTCGCTAACACGAGCTGCAAGCCCATGCTGGATGTGGAGCTGTATACACGCCAGTGACTATGGATCGTCAGTGGAAATAAGAAGACGGTAGTACATGCAGCCTTCTCTGCGGGTCCAAGTTTGCACAGTCGTCGTTGGGGAGGAATGGCATCATGACTCCACTGGACCGACTGTGAACAGTCCGAGTTCGGTGGCTTGCAGCAGTATCAGAAGCTGTATCGGGTCGTTGGCAGAATCCTGGCCCTATCTTGCCTGTGTATACAAGAACGATCGGTCAGCTGAGATGTCGAGCTGTTACTTCTGGCGACGAGTCGGGCCTTCAGACGGTGGCACTCCGGACGACGACAGGCATTCCAGCGACTACAGTGCGGATGGAAGATCCTTCGGGGGACTGCATAAGTCTAGTCCAGACTCTGAAACGAAGTACTGGTCGTTGCAAGATTCTGCACACGCTGAGCAACATTGCCCTCACTGGTGGAGGTTTTGCGGAGTGACTTCCGCCACGTACTCGTAGGTCGTTGAACATCTCACCCAACGTCTGACACGTAGCACAGAGCATGTAGGGACATCCGCAAATTTTCACGCTGCTTCTCCACCGCACGGATTTAGAGTCTGCTTGCAGCGATCTGCGGCGCCGTGAAGATGAGTCGTGTGGCTGGAGGAGCGTCGATCTGCTCGACGAGCAAACAGTGGCTTCCTTTGACTGTAGCGAACTGCGGCAAGTAGACGTTTCGTGCCAACGCCAAGGGTGCTGGGCTTCCGCAGGATCATGCTCATACACGTCGAGCAGACGCTACCACCGCTTCCCATGCCGTTGGCTGGGGACCCGCAGCAGGCCATGCTGAACTGTCGACATTCACGGGGGGAAGCATCGGCACGGGAACGAGGCTCCACCAGCCAGTGAAATGTCTCGAAGCCAGGGCGGGAAGCATTCCTGTCATGCACGAAAGCCCAGGGGCCCCCAGTGCGCAGAAACACGAGCAAGGACAGTGTCGAGTTCGAAACGAGCCCCCAGGTCGCACACTGCTGTGACAAAACGTTCTGATGCGACTGCCCGGCCATTTAATCGTTGGTTAATGCAGGCAGCCGTTTGCCCATTTGCACATCATGGACCCACAATGAAGTCGCCATGATTCACTACACGGGCAGCGGCAGTAGTGGATTGTAGGACCACAGATTCGGACCAACGACAGCCGTCAGTGAGCGAAGACTGGTCCAAGGACGCGCTCCCGTCCTGGCAGCCGGTAGATGGCGGTGCGGAGAAGCGCGCAGCGCTGCGCGGCTAACATTGACATTCTCAGACCGAACCAAGTCCGCGGGAACACAGACCTGCAACCACGATTCCTGCCCCTCGACCTGCGTAAATACAATACAGTGGCTGCGTCAAAGGGCGCTCTCTAGATGCAAAGACAATCTAGGCTATCCCATCCTCGTGCTCCACGTCTCCCGTCACAGTGCAGACAAGCGGGTTCGTCCACGGCAGTAGCTAGAAGTGAGAAATCGCTGCGAGTGTTGCAGTCATGCATGCGCGCTGGCCAGCCTACCTACCTAGCGCCATCCATTTTCGGCTGCATGGTGCAGCGGAAGGCGAGTGCCGGGTCCCGCAAGCGAACCGCGCTCTTGCACTGAGAAGCAGAGAGAACAGCAACGTAAGCCGCCATGGAGAGGCTGGCCTGCCGGCTGGTCTAGACACGAAGGAATGAGTGGCGCCAGCAACCAACGAAGAGCCAGCTCAAGACCACTGAAGAAGTGACAGAGCGAATGATGTATATGTATATGTTTTTGAATTGTTGCCATCGTTCCTCCCCTCTCCTCGAGCAAGAGCCAAGGAAGGGGAGAAGCCAAATCGTGCATCGATTGCGACGCGGGTATACCAAGATGCTGCGCTAGTAATATCTATAAATTAAACTAGGGGGGGGATTCGTGACTTCATTATACAGTAGGTCGTTCATCGTAGCAGGTGGAAAATGCCGCTGCTGGCAAAACAAAAAACAAAAGCGTATGAGACAACCACCCAGGAAGAAGAAAAAGTAAAAAGTGCTGCAATGATCCAGGCATATATAGAGGCAGGATACACAGTGAGGGAGCATAGTCAACCCCAGTACGACAGAGAGAGAGAGAGAGAGCGAGAAAACGAGGGAGCGTACCGCCAAAGCGACAGGAGTGGACAGACTTTTGGAGGAGAAAGGAAAGCGCTTCGTGCAATCACACGACGATCAACAAACACACACCCGAATGCCGCTAGGAACGCGAAAAGAAAGCCTCCCTTCCAACAAGAAGGTCGTGACATGTTCATGAGAGCTGGCGCTGCGAGGCGGGAACCCAGTCCGCCTCGCCACGTGTGTTCTTTGCTGCCTCCAGCGCCTGCGCGTGCTGCGCCAGTTGCTCCAGGAGCTGATCTTTGGTCATGGTCGCTCCTTGCTCGCATATGCGCGTGAGGGAGGTGATGGAGTCGTCCAGTTGGGCGTTGCTGTGTCTGATGACCAGAATGGCCGAGCCGTTGACACAGGACTTGTTCCAGAGAGAGGGTTGGATTCCGGCGTCTTTCAAGACGTCCCAGTTGACGTTGTTGGTCTTGAGCGAGGTCCAGCCTGACTGGCTGCTGCCGTTGCGTGGTGCCGCGGTGGTCGCGATGGTGGAGTTGCCCTCCTTCAGTGCAAGCACGATGTTGGCTTGGTCGATGGCCTGGTCGAAGCGGTTGCCGGCTTCGTTGTCGCTCTTCTGGACCTTGGAAGAAGTGATGCCAACCGACGCTCGCCTGGAGTATTGCTTGCGGTCGTCTCGCTTCTTCTTGCTGGCCTTGCCGCCAGCGTGTGGTGAAGCGGCTCGGGACTCATGCGCCGGTGTGGTGTAGGGGAAGCCTTGTAGGTGACCCGCTTGCATCCGCAGCCGGTCCAGGGACCTGGAGCCTGCATACGCAGGCTCAACAGTAGACACAGAAAAGGCAGGAGAAGCAGATCGAGAAGGATGGAATCCAGATGATGTCATTGAAGAGATGGAAGGTCGCCTTGACATGTCGGAGTCGTAGTTTGTGACGCTTGAACTGTAGCTGAAGCGTGGTTCTGGTGTGACCTGATGGATGGGCGGCAGTTTGACATTGGTAAGTTCCGGCTTGCTAAGACGCGTTAGAGTCATCTTGGGCACTGGATGAGTAGGGCATCTTACATGTCATCAGTTGGCTGGTGAGACACAACCATGGCGGGGTTGGGTAGATGGAATTGATGCATGGTGTCGGAGTGTCAAGGAACGTTTAACCGTAGAGCAAAGACTAGTAGCCGCCAAAGGACACAAGTGAGTTTGAAATGCAAGTCTGCGTATTGTGATGTGAGACTTGGACGGCGAGCGTGGCTGTCCTTTATAGGTTAAGAAAGGTGAGGGCCATAGTTTCATGCACCAGCTCTTGGTGACGGCAACGCGGAAGCGGGTGTTGGACCAGGTTCGTAGACTTCGATGGTCATTGCAACCCTTCACAGACGAGGGTGTAAATCCTTTCGGTACCAAACTTTCAACGCTGCAAGACCAAAAGAAGAGCAGTCGTGTCTAGACGGCTGTCTCCAAAGCGGAATAGGGCTTGTACTACCTGTAGTTGTGGGGATAAGCTGGGCGATGCGCCCAGGTGTGCACCTCCCTTGCTGCTGTCGTTTGAGACATGCAGTCTGCAGCTGGTAGACATGGGCACCCTGCCCATGCTCCAACCGTTTTCTCGATGACAGCCAAAGGATGCAAGGCTGTCAAGCGCTATTCACCGCTCCTATTCGCTTGGACCAGCGCAACAAATGATTCGAGCAAAGCAACAGTCGACCCTACGTCCTCGGGCAGGTCAATGTAGAACAGCATTGTCAAATGCAGAACGTGCAGTTGTAGCGCCCCTCTCCTGTGGGCATGTCTTGGGGAGCAGCAGGTCCTCTGCTTTGGGCTTCAAGGCTGATGGTGCTTCTCCATTCGTAGCCAATGTATCATCGTGGCTTGCTCAATGGGAGTGGTAGAGGCCCTGGTCGAAAAAGCAAACCTGGAAGACACCGTTTGCCAGGCTCACGGTCGGCGGCTGCACTCTCTCGATTCGCGAGACCCTACTAGCCAGCGGCTCGTCGTTTTGGGAGCTGACTGTGGCAAGAAAGTGGAGAAGCAGGGCATGGACGGATGTTGCAAGAGCTGAACCTGGCTTGTGTAACGCAGTGATGGTAATGAGCAATGACCCCGGCTCGACACCACTATACGCGAACGCTAAGAGCTTACCCGCAATTCCCCGGCTCGAGCAAGCCGTTGAGCACGACAGTGACAAGGTGACCAGGATCATCAGACATGTAGACGGAAATGCGCGCGAAAAGTCACACTAGAACAAGTCCAGCAAACGGCATAACGAAGGTTTACAGCCTAAGAGTGTGTTTCTCCTCTCCCAGACAACCAGAATAAAGAGTAGATACTTTATACACAAAAAGACGGGTGGTGACGAATATGCAAGACAACCCTCAAGCAGCCCGTCGTGCCATTCCGCTCAACAATGCCGGAGAAGATTGACCTGTGTGTACTGCAGATTGAGAATCTACCATACGTGACTCCAGTAGCCAATTGATACATACAACTGATGCATGCGGGCCCATTAACCCTCCGCCCAAACCACTCCAGTCCTCAGCATGCTGAGCTCATAAAAGAGCACTTGTCCGAAAGATGACTTGCGCTATCAAAGGAAGTCAGATCGTGGAAGTCTAGTCTGCGCAGATACAATGAAAACGCCAACGACCAAGACCGTTTAGAGAAGGAAGACAGCAGCCATGGCAGCCAGACCAAGAGCACCGTTGACAGCGGAAAGGCTGGTTGCAGCACCAGTCTTGTCGCTGGAGCCGGAGCCGGACTGGCTGGTGGGCTTGCTGCCGCTCTGGCCGGGGTTGACGAGCGCGCCCTGGCACAGGTACTTGGTGCTCTGAATGTACTTCTTGTCCTTGAGAGGCTTGTAGAAGTTGGCGCAGACGTCGGAGATGTTGCCAGTGGACTGCAAGTTGAAGGCACCCTTGACGCTGTTAAGTTTAGGGGTCTCAACACTAGAACGAGTTAGCATGTGTTGAAGAAAAGGACGTGATGGGCTCCACTTACGTGCTCATGTTGCCAGAGATGTCGAAAGCACCGCCAATGCTGGTCAGCTCCGGGAAACCGTCGATGGTGGTAAGGTTGGTGTTGTTGGCGATTTGCAGGTTACCAGAGATCTTGGTAAGCTGGGGGAAGGTGAGGTTCGAAAGCTCCTCGTTGGCGACAAGGGCAAGGGCCTCGCCGATCGTGGTCAGGTTGGGAGCGGAGAAGGTCTCGAAGCCGTTGTTGTACAGACCCAGAGATCCGTTCAGGGTCTCGAGGGAGGGCATCTCGAGGGAACCGACGAAACGGAAGGTCAGGTTAGCGGCCCAGATCAGGTTGGGCAGCGTGACCTTGAGGTCCTCGTTGTTGTTGGCCAGGGTCAGCGACTCGGTGACGTTGCCGAGCTGCATGGCGATCTCGTCAATGTAGCCGTTGTTGGCAATGAAAATGGTGTCGGCCTGCTCGATGTTGATGCCCTTGAGGGAGCGGAGAGCCGTGTTCTGGATGTCGATCTTGTCGGCCTTGGTGACCTCGGAGGTGAAACCGATGGTCTGGAGGTTGGGGAGAGCGTCCCACTTGATCGACTCGACCGTCTTGAGCTTGGGGAAGTCGACGGCGTTGAGGCGAGTCAAGCCGGACAGGCGCATCTCGCCGTCGATCGTGTCGAGCGTGTCAGCGCTGAGACGCTTGATGTCCGAGTTGTCGGCCACGACCAGATCGCCGGTGATGCGCTTGACGCTGGTGAAGGCGATGTCGTCGGTGGTGCCGGTTGCCACAGCGATGGAACCAGAGAAGGTCGAGCATGCGGCAAGGGCGGTCGCATCGCCGGCGTTCTGGATGGTGAGGGTCGCGGTAGTGTTGCAGGCAGCTGCGACCATGTGTTAGCAACGGCTTGGTGTGCAGGCAAAGGCCTGACGACATGACAAACGTACCGGAGGCGGAGCCTGCAATGGCCAGGGCCGGCAGGGCGATCTTGAGGAAGGACGACATGATGATGGATGTGCAAGGCAGTAAGTCGGTGAGTTGGTTGGTTGGTTGGTCGGTCGGTCAGTAACTGTTGGAGAGATGTCAGTCGCTGGACGGTGTGGCCGAGTGTGCGCGGCTGTGTGCTGTGGCGGGACGTGATGTGATGTGATGTGATGTTGTTGTTGTTGGTGTTGGTGTTTGTGTTGGTGTTGTCGAGGGAGGCAACGAGGTTGCACAAACCGTGGATATTAAGACTGGGCGTTGGGAAGCGGCTCAGTGGCTCGGTGAATGGATTGGATGAAAGATGGGTGGAGCGAGAGACAGAATTAGCTGCAAACGAAAGAGCACCGTATTAAGAAGAGTAGCCCCAGCGCCGACGGGGAGGTGTAATGGTCTGACGAGCAGGAACGAGGGTGGAGGTCGTAGAAGAAGGAGGAGGAGGCGCGCCCGGCCTACGAAAAGAAAGGAGGAGGGCAGGCGCGACCCTAGCACTGCTAGCGCGCCGACTCTATCGACCGTTGTTGGCTCGTGCGCGGTTGCATTCTTCATGCGTCGCCCATCAACCAGACCAGGCAGGGCCCTGTCGGCCATGAGCATCATCGGTTCTTTTCCATCCTTCACCAAAAACATCCCCCATCATTCGCAGACAGCTGTGCAGAACAACATCCGTCTCAGAGGCGGAGAGTCTGGTGTTTGGGGGTTCGTGTTTGGTCTTGCTGCGGCGCCACCCACGCCGAGAGAGAGGCTGTCAGGCTCTTGACAGGCAGTGAAGGCATCGGCGTTTCCAACCATGGATAGCCTTTGCAACGCCGCCCTCGTCCCGCGGGCTGCAAATCTTGAATCCTTGGAATCGCTGCCCTGTTTCCCACTGCGTGTCGCCTCACAATCCAGAGCCGGCCGATCGACTTAGTTGTATCTTCACGCTGCTGTGCGCCGCCTGGCGGTCGCTCGTCGCTCGTAGCTCGTCAGGGCGTGCTTTGGCCGCCACAGCTCCCCACGAGCAGCACCCAACAGCCACCCCTTCAGCGTCTGCCCTCGACGTGCTCGGACATGGGGACATGGATTCCTGACAAGCCTCGCTGAAGCCTGAAGCGGACATTGTGTCGAGCCTCACTTCACCTTGCTCGAGCCTCCGCTCGGGTCCCCTTGCACAATGCCCGACTTCTCAAACACCGTCCCGCCCTCTCCAAACCATTGTCCTCTCACAGCTGCGTCCCCGCACCACACTTGCACCCACAGGCCGCCGTTCTGTCGCTGGTCGTTGGCTGCAACGCCCAGCCCGCAGAATGCTGAACACTGAACAGTGAACAGTGAATTGCGCGTCCCCTGGCCACATCACATCCCTGTCCGCCATCCCAGTTTGGCTTCCACGGCCTCTGTTTGGGCAAGTGCGCCCGGTGCAATCTCGAGAAACCCACCCTCCTCAGCGCAGCCATCATCATCGTGATAGGAGAGCCCACTTGGCACTCGCCCGCTGCTTCTACCCGTCCCCCTGATCGTCCACGTCTCCGCTTTTAGCTCATCTCATCTCATTTCACGTCAAGCTTTTGCAAACTCCGCTTGCCGCGCGCTCCAACGTTTGCCGTTGCGTGCGAAGCTGCTGATGTCACCACCACACACGGCTGCCGCTCAAGTTTTCACGCTTTCTTGCCACCATCGACGTCGTCGTTGTCGAGTGCTGCATCTGTCTCGCTTAGGTAACGCGGCTCCTGCCGGCACCGTCTGCAAATGGCTCACAGCAGTCCACCTCCGCAATGATCGTCAGGAACAACGGACCATTTGCGAGCTCCGCACACACCTTTACATCAAACCCACGCGACAAAGCTCAACCACCAGGGGGAGCATGGCCAGATGCACATCACACCGAGCTTCCGTGCTCGTTGACAAAGTCAGATCCACCAATCTCAAGGTAATGGCGGACGTCCAGGAAGTCCACCCAGCTACTACATGGTCAACGGCCAGAAACATCACGTCCATCTACTTCAACATGACCCGACACATGCTCACCGAGACTATTTCGAAGACAAAGTCTCGCATGCACTTCTTTGTGCGTCTGATGATGCCTTGCACGACATCACCGTTCTTGGCAAACCCCACCCGTTTCAACAGCAACACGAACATGTCAGGATAGTCACGACCACGGCCGATTTGGCATAGCTGTAACCGAACCGGTTCACCACGAACAAAATGTGTTTCGGATAGGGAGAGCTATGCAAACCGCACCTCTACAACCCAACCTTCTCTGAATCTGCCATGGAACTACACCAACGCCATCTTCTATGAGACTGTGAGAACGGCACTAGTCGAGCCCCTACGATTTCCTACGTCATCCCTCGTGTTTACTACCCACCAGGTGTACGTCGCACAAGACCTGCACTCACTGCACCATGTGCATGGCTAGCCATCATGTCTTGCATAACTCAGCTAGGATAAGTGCATTCGAGCTACATGCCGCGACCCACATCTAGAACCACGACGCAGTCGGACGACGTTCAACAATGACCTTACCGATCAGTGCACAGTACAACTACTCAGAAAACTTTTGATATCGCCATGAGTACGTTGGCGCCGTTGATTCGAGCGTGTCCCTAAATATTGTACCGCATATGCAAACAGTCTGCAGTAGCATCTCTCCTATCATCGGTCTCTTCGTCCAGACTCACTCCTAGCTTCATGCGGCAGGTCTTCATCCGCAGCCCGGAGCCGCGACAGCCCACATTCACTTGTCTTGTACCACCTCAGCCTTCGACAGTCAACAGCCTGGTTGGCAGGATCTGCTCGTCCCGCTCGATCTCTGGTGCCGCCCGCAGCACAAAAACCTCCACGCCAACCGATGTGACAAGCCCAGGATCCCCGTTTCTTTGCGAACTAGGATCTGCGTACTACAGACCGCCTTTTCTCCGTATGCCATCGCCCGGCGGCTATCAGCGCAATCGATCTTGATCGGCCGTTCCTTGCGGCAACATCTGCAGGCGCATGCTACACAACGTATCTGTGACAACTGGGAGCGCTGTCGTTACGGTTTGCGCTGCCTGCCAACGGGTGTCTCTGGCTTCTTAATCTGACAATGCACGAGTTCTGCACAAGAGAGCAGTAGCAGGCCTGTCTTGAGCTTTAGCCGCGCAACAGCATCTAGCTTGACGAGGCCGCAATCGCTTGATGCTGTTGTTTTGGCGGAATCACACAGTCAAGGATGCCTCGCGACAGCAACACCCTTGCCTTGGCACAAACAATGATCGCATGGGCAGCAGAAGCGAGGAATGCTTCGCAGCGGAAAGCTATCGGACCTTTACCGCTCGTTCACAACTTGCAGACGACATATGGCATACCGCATATGACAGATGTCAGATGTCAGAATGTATTGCAACCCTCCCCCATGCACGTCTTTACACACGCATGAAACAGTAACAGCAACTGTCACATCAACAGCAGTGCTTCCCGACCACGCCTGGAAGACAGCCCTCATCCAGCTATTCCAGCACCTCGGTCTCCACATCTGCAATCCGCCACATATACCACATGAACAAGGACCTTTGGGACAAATTAGCTGTGTAACAGTCAAGAGCGCGTGTGCCAAAGCGCTACAAAGCGCCGGAGATGAACGCACCGGTAGGGCGAGAATCGGCTCGCTATCGACAGCATCTCTGCCTCGGACATGTATCTGCGCACATTGCACGTCAGCGTCTTGTCGTGCTACGTCCACGCCAGAACGATCCGCGGGAGCCACCGCACGATACGAAGATGAAAAGAGCATGGGGAAGGTAGTACATACTTCCACTTGCCACCCTTGTTCTTCAGCTTGGAGATGTCGCGGCCCATGTATGCGGCCATGCCTCGTCTGTGGCACGTTAGCAGAGTCTTCCCTGTTGCTGGTCGTGCTCCTGCTTCTGCTGCCGTTGCCAGTCTTGCTGATGCTGTGCTAGGCTCGCGGACTGGGATGCCCCTTCACTTTGCGCGCGCTCTCAACGCTCGCTGTCGTGGAGATGGGGTCTCCGCTGAGACGCAGAGTCTGTACAATCGCACAGCAGCAGCAACAACAAGATGCTCAACGCGGACAGTAGCCAAATCTGCGCAGGGGGAGCAAAGAAAGCAAAAATAGAGATAGACGGGGGAGAAAACTCACTGCACGCCCAAATCTCCCGTACTAAAAACATCCATCCGTTTCAACCCAAAACACGCAAACATCTCCACACTCCACCGCCCCAGCCCGCGCACCGCCACCAGCTGCTCAATTAGCGCCTCGTCGCTTGCGCTCACCAACCCCTCAGCCGTCAAGGCCCCCGATGCGAACTTCTCCGCCAAACCCGTGATGTACTCTGCTTTGCGCTGCGAGAGGCCGGCGGTGCGCAGCGTGGGGATGTCTTTGCTCAGAACCTGGGACGGGGCGGGGAAGGCCGGGTGCGTGTCTGGGAAGAGAGAGGTAAATCTCCTGCGGATTGAGGAGGCGGCTTGTCCGGATACCTTTGAGGTGGTTAGTACTGCGTAGCTGTCTTCTTTAGCTTTCGACGATGTACATCGGTCAAGGTAGATTCTCCAGTCCACACCATCCCAACTCTACACGCCTCTCAAGCCCGTTGTACAAGTAGGTATAGCAAACGAAAAAAACACATACCTGCTGTCCGATAATCCCACTGGCCAGCGCCGTAAACGGATCCACCACCTCCCCCAACCCGGCGGGACTAAACACCTCGCACCGCTTGTTAGCAATCAACCCCTCCAACTTGCCCGTCTCGTCCGCACGCACTAGAAACGCCTCGGCGTCCCGCAACAGCGTGTCCACCGTCGCATTGGCCGGCTTGACAGGCGATCCCACGTCCGGCGGCAGCGGCGCCTTTGCTTTCCGCGCCTTCTTGGCCGGCGACTCGCCGGCCGCGACGACGGCGACGTGGGGGTTGTTGGGGGAGAGGAGGGGCGCGTTGCTCAGATGTGGGGATACGGGGCGGGCGTGGTCAGAGGCGAGGGTGTCGAATACGTGGAGTGAATATTTTCTCCCGGCTGGGGGTTTCGACAGCACAGCTGACGGGGCTGGCGTGGAGGGTGCAGGTTCCGCTGGCGAGCTGTTGTTTGTTTTCCGGCGCCGCTTGGGGGGGAGCGCGGGTGAAGGGGGGTCCGCGGCGGGGGGCGCATCTGCTGGGACGGGCAAGGGCTCTACTCGCCTTGCGACGTCGGGGTATTTCGACTCCCCGACGTCTGATCCGTTGGCTTGCACATCTGTCGCTGATCCCGTGGTTTTTCGTTTCCGCGGTGCGCTGGCTTTCTTGGCTACTGCGCTGGCCTGCTTGGGCACTGTACTGCCCTTCCCAGCCCCGACTATCTTTTTCACTATGTTCCCAGGCTCCGAAGTTACGGATTCTTTCTTCAACGCATTTCTCGATGACCGCCGCAGAGACATGGTGTACTCTCCGACCAGTGTTTGCCTGCGGAAAAGGATGGGCTTACGTCATGTGTGAGTTGGAGATGCGTACAGCCTGACTACTAATTATGATTGACTTACTATGGCGTTGCGGTTCGTTAGTGGTGAGATTTTACCTAGAAGCATGAATTGTACTGGTTCGGAGATGTGCTGTTGGAGCTTGACGCGATGCACGGGGATGCTGGGGGGGGGTGTTCACGCTTACGCCAGGTCACGTGATGGCGCGAGTGCTGACAGAGCGACCGAACGTCTGTGCAGAAGGTTATTGCTGGGAACATGTTTCCATATATTGCTTGGTGTTTGGATATTTCTACCATGCTGCTGTTGGAGATTGGTAGTACTGGCGGTCCTGCAACTCAATGTTACGGACAGCTTGAATTCAGTACAAGGTAACTGGGACGTACTTGTGTGTATCCAGCAAGTACAGATGTCACGAGACAACTGGGCTTAGATAACAAACCGCATGTAATTGTTTCCAATGTCTCTGTAAACCGATCCGATTTAAGCCTTAACATGTAGTATGTGAGCTTGTGTACGGTATTCTACTGGTATATACTAAAAACCAACGTACAGCGTATCCTGCACTATAGTTTCCTTTGAGTAAAGACGTGCACTGAAGAGGGCTTTATAATGGTAAGCGTACTTGAACATTCTCTCACGTCCTCTGCGCTATGACTTCGTCATACGCCCAGTTACACGCCCCATTATCCACCCATATTCTGACTGAAATCACTACCACTCGACCACCTCTCCACCATATCCCATAAGCAGAGTCAATAACTCGCAAACAAGAGTAAGAGACCGCCAAACCGGCAGTCTCCGACTCCAAGAAACCCACATGAACAGCTACAGAATACAAAGACGCATAAGCACGAGCAAGAGGGAGTAGATACATCCAAACATCAAACCCACACACCCTGATCCTTCAACAGAGCACGAACAAAGACCCCAAACCACCTAGCCACCAAAAAGGCCATCGCCACCAACGCAGTCCTCACATGTTTGTAGGGAAAGACTCACCATTCCGCCGTGGGCCACTCTGTAACCGCTCTCTCTCCGTCACTCACCTCGTGATGCTTCTCCTGCCTACCAGCGCCATACCCCACCACCACCTTCCCATCCCTATCACCGCCCACTCCCGGCCGCAGCACCGTGACGAACACATCGGCCTCGTACCCGCACGTGCGCAGCGCCGGGGCGTATCCAGCGTCAATCTTCGGCGCAAGCCTGGCGTACGTGGGCTCTGCATTGTCGAGGTCCGTGGACGCGGTCGAATGCGGGGTGGGAGCGGCGACGTGGAGAGGGTTATTTTGGTGGACATGCGCGAAGCCCTGGCGGTGCAAAGGAGATGGAGCTGTGGTTTGTACGGCTGCGTCTGCGAACTGTAGTCGGGCGGGTGTATTTGGGCTCAGCACGGCGATGGTAGATGCATATATCGGCGTATCAGCGCAGTCCGAGTCAGGGTCTGAAGCTAGGTCATCTGGGACTACAAAGAGAGAGCGCAGCGCTTGTCCTGCTTTGCGGATGCGTTGTGTCAGCGGAGCTGCGAGGTGTTGCTTTGGTGCAGTTCCGACACATGGTGAGGGTACCGAGAGGTGAGCGAAGATGCGCTGCCATTTCCCCGGGTCGCGAGGTTCGAGGAGTGCGCTGTATATGGCGTAGCTGGTGGGTTGGCTGATGGCGTTGCGGATGGAGGGTTCGTTGGTGAGTATCTACTTTCGTTGTTAGTCTTCACGGGGTTTGTTGGACATCAAGGTGGGTACTCGCTTTGTATCCACACATGGCTGCTGCGGCGCGGACTGTTTGGTCCATCGCGGTGCCGTATCGCCAGGTCTGCCGTTTGTGGTGCTCTTCGCTGATTTCGCCTGCTTCGAAAGCTCTTTGGATCACCCGTTGCTGCTCGTGGTGGTGCTTCACAATGTCGATCAGCTCGGCGTAGAAGGCACTTTCTGGGCTCAAAGCATTCTCATTGGGTAGACCGTGAAGTGCCTCTTTGTTGTCGCAAATATCGTTCTGCCGTCGTTGATCTTGTGGGATCGGACGTCTTTCGAGGCGTTGTTCGAGGTGCTCCTGCTGCTGGAGCCGAGTGTCTACACTGAGATCGTCAGTAGCGCAAGATCGGGAATCCCATTCTCGGGTGCGGATGTTGAGGTCGTCTGCTGCCTTGCATTCATTGGCGTTTGTTGGCTTTACTCTGCTTGAAGTAGTATCACATGCAGTACGTGGAGGGATGGTGTGAGATTCCTGATTGCTGCTAACACAACCGTTTACGGTACGCCCTGGCGTTTTGATATGATACAGACTAAGCCGCTCAGGTCGTAGCGAGCGGAGTATCTCTTCAGTATCGAAAGGCCCATCGTCTTCCATCCCCCTCTCAGCAGGTCTGTCGTTCTTCAGCACTGGCTCGGGCGGGCTTTCCCCTGGCGGCAGAGCAGGTAGTTTGTCCCATTTCCTGTCGACTCGCATCTTCTGCGTTGTTGGCTTCATGTCAGGCTTTTCAGACTTTAAAATTCCAGCTGTTGTTCTGCCAGAACTACGCAATCCATTGTTTTTGGGCAACGCAAGCACATCACCGTATCCCGTTTGCGAGTCACCTAGTGCACTCGGTCTGTTGACAAGGCTGCCTGCTGTGGCGTAGTCGATTGGCGGAGCGGTAGGAGCAGCCTTGATTACGTCTGGGTTGCCGTAGATTTCTGCGAATGGATTGCTCGTGACTGGTCGAGGCTGTACGGTGTTGAAAGCTGGAACAAGAGTGGGTAGTGGTGATGAGGTGCACTCAGTAGTATTGCAGTCTTGGCATCGTGAAGTTGGCGGATGAATATTGTTGACATCATATCCATTGGGGAACGGTGGTCTTGGTGCAGCATCGAAAGAACTGTTGCCCTCGCGCAATTGCATAAATCTTGAAGCTGGTGGTAGTACGTTCAGAGCCGACGTTGGTTGTGGTGCCCCAATCTTTCTGCCCTTGTACGTGACCGCTGTGTCACACTCTCTCCCTTTGCCCTTGTCCAGCTTCTCGTTCACGCCTTGGTCTTTTCCGAGCCACCGAAAAACGTCAATCTGACGTTGGCCGGCACCGCCTCTAAGCCGTGCTCTTGACATGACTTGTACGTCCCGACTCATTCTCACGTTCTCGGTGGGCCGCCTATCTAGATCTAGCGACACAGCCGCGCGCATATCTTTTAGTAGCGAGAGCAGGCTTGGGGTTCGAGCTTCAAGCCTGAGTTGCTGGATGACTCTTGATGTGTGGATGGGATTCTGGCGTCGTGATTGGGGAGTCAGAGGCGACCTCGATAAACGAATATCCTAGTACCTGCGTATTCCGAGTGGACACGAACTAGGTCATGAACGGGACCTGTTCATTATCGTGGCAGTGAAGTGTGCGATGTCGGCTTGTGAGTTGGACCTCACAATTCAAGACCGGGCTGTTCACTAGCTCAGAGCGTCGCCAGCGTTTGCTGGGCAGAGCACCTGAGCGAGAGTTTGGAACGGTCGAGAATCTTGTAAATGTATTGGCGATACAAAGTCATGTAAGATAGCCGCAACCCCAATATACCGTTGGTGCCCTATTTAACGCCCAAAGCTCTGATGCTGCCGCGTGCTGCGCGAGATGATGCTGAGATGTATGTACACGTGTGTGAGAAGGAAAACCGGAATGCTCACTGGGATATCGTGCCCACTGCTTTGCTAAACGCCCTGAGGATCCCATTCTCTGCCTGGAAATGCGCTGCTTGCTGTAATCAGCTTCGTCGGTACTCGCTGTCCTCGTCTTGTATCCTGTTGCCCTCGGATTTTAGCTTCAGGTGGAGGAGTTTCAGTGACTCAAACGTCATCATAGTGGTCACTGCTGCTGGCACAGCGCGGACCATGTTGGTGCCCATGCCGTTGTAGAAGGCTCTCCAGCCTTCTTCCTGGAGGATGACGGTGCATGTTTTGAGGACACCACGATATCTGGGCATGTTGATCATGCCGTCTGAGGAGGCCGTTCCCGGGGGGCGGGTCTGGTGGCCGACTCCGTGTCGGCCTCCTTGGAAAGAGACGTGGTCGTGTGAGGCAGAGGGAAGAGAGCGCTGCTGTGTTTGCAATCGAGTGCGCAAGACCTCGTGTGGGTAGGTGGCGGTGGTTGCGCACACTTTGCTGAGCACGGTGGCGGCCATGATGCCGAACCAGTGCACTTCCTCCGACCTTGCTCCTGCCTGGCCCATCTCCAGGCCGGTAAACTTCATCTTCAGGAACTCGTACAGCGGGAACTGGATGGCGACGTGGGTGAGGCCGAGCAGAGCGGGCGAGAGACCAGAGTAAAAGGATGCAATGCCTTCGGTGGCATACATTTTGCGAAAGGCGTCGAGGGTGTTCCTGTAGTGCCAGGGCGGGCGGTGCTCTGGCGAGGCGCGAGCACTGACCTGCGACATGAGCCTGGTCTTGACGACCCAGATGGGGTTGGTGACGAAGGTCGAGGAAGCGCCTGCTGTGATGGAGGCGATTGTGCGCGCGAGCCATTTGTTCTCTGTAAACACGACGCGTCAGCAAGGCAAGCGGAGTCGAGTGGAGTCGAGGGCGCACGAGACGACTGACCCATGCGTTCGTTGAGCAGGTCCTTTGTGGACTCGTAGGTGCTCATGTAGACGGCCCAGGTGGGGATGTAGCCCAGCAGCATGGGGCCGAGGCCTCTGTACAGGCCGCGCAGGCCGTCGTCGAGCCAGATTGTGCGTGCGGTGCCGGTGAGGCCCTTGTAGACGACGCGCGCAGGGCCCTGGTAGGTGCGTGGGCGGAAGGAGCCCTGGGCCTGCAGGCGGGTCTTGATCACGTCGAGCGGGCAGGTGACGATGCCGGAAGCGACACCGGCCGAGGCCCCGCACAGCGCATTGACGGGCCCGTCGGGCAGCCTGGAGATGTAGACGGCGAGGGCGCGAAAGGGCGTGCTCCCAGTGCTGCCAGTGCTGCCAGTGCTGCCAGTGCTGCCAGTGCTGCCAGTGCTCCCAGTGCTCCCAGTGCTCCCAGTGCTCCCAGTGCTCCCAGTGCTCCCATGGCTCCCATTGCTGCGCTCGGGCGTGGCGGCCATGTCGCGCGAGGAGGGGGCGGCAGCGGGCGGCGCATCATACCGCTCGGAGACGATCCTCGGGGACGGCGGCTCGGGGTTGTGTTCAGACATGGAGGGCGCTGCAGTCACGGCGAGGTTAGAGCCATGCTGTGACTGGGCAAGCGGGAGAAGGCAGGAGGGGTCCGTACTGGCCGTCGTCCCCTATGGCGTGCCTCAGTGTGCGGAAGCCCCGCAGCACTCGAGTAGCACAGTAGCTAGCGGATGGGCAGCTCCATGGACGGGCGGGGCGGGGAAGGGCGCGCGCGGTGGGAGGAGCAGCGGAGCGAGGGCGGCGCGGTGGGAGGAGCAGCGGAGCGAGGGCGGCGCGGTGGGAGGAGCAGCGGAGCGAGGGCGGCGCGAGGGCGGCGGACGGCGGCGGACGGCGGCGCGAGGGCGGACGGCGGCGGAGGACGGGGCGGACGGGGCTCGGCACGGTCAAGGGGCTGCTCGGGGGGTCGTGGAGGCGGCGTCGTGCGTGCGTGCTGGTCGGCCCTGGGACGTCACAGAGGCACGGCGGCAGAAGCGTGGGCGAGCATGCCCTGTTGTGCGGGCCTGCCAAGCGTCGTGTTCGGGGCTAGCGCCGTGGGCAGCCAATTCGCGCCCTCGCGAAATGGATGACAGCCACCCGGGAAACTTCACCTTCGACTTCGACTCCGACTCCGACTTGGACTCTCCATTGCTGGCCCGCCGCACCCCTCGATCACCCGCACCGCCCGTCGACCCCCGCAAACATGTCCGCGCCGTCTCTCGCCCCCATGATCATGAAGCGCCCGTGGCTGCAGCGCTGGATGAAGCCCCTCGCCAACTGGTACACCAACGCCGCCGGCTACAGGCAGCTGGGCCTGAGGTACGCTGCACCCCTCGAGACACCGCACGAGGGCCGAATTGCGTTGTTTGGGAGGCAGAGGGGATGGATTGGATGGGGGCATCACGCACGGCGAACCTGAGCTGACGGATTGCCTCACAGGGCCGATGACCTGCTCCCCGAGGAGAACGACGTCGTCCACACCGCCCTCAAGCGCCTCCGACCCCAGGAGGCCTACGACCGCGTCTTCCGTCTGCGCCGCGCCTTCCAGGTACGCACACGCGCCAGTGGGACGTGAAGAGCACGAGGCTAAGATATCGCAGCTGTCCATGAGCCATCAGCTCTTGCCCAAGGAGGAGTGGACCAAGGTCGAGGAGGCACGTCCGAACAAGCCATGGCAGCCATGGGTGAGACCAGGCTAACAGGATCCAGGACACACCCTACCTCACCAAGTACATCGAGGAGATCGAGACCGAGATGGCCGAGCGCGAGGACCTCGAGGCCATGGTCATCTCCAAGAGGCAGAGCAACGCCAACGCCGGCCACTAGATGTACATATCGCAATGTGTGAGAGAGCGCCGTGTATGAGGAAGCAGATGAACGAGTGCCAGCGTTGTGCCATAGAGTGTATAACACAACATCTTTCCAATTTGATACCGAACTTTGGCCGTTTCCTTGCAGTACCCCTTCCTCCTTCCTTCTTTCCTTCCTTCCTTCTTTCCTTCCTTTCTTCTTTCCTTCCTTCCTTCTTTCCTTCCACTCTTAAAACAAGAACTTTTAAAAGTGGCACACTCCTCATCCACCTAGGCTCAGCAACTACCTCCTTGTCGCAGTAGAGAAATAGGCCGACATAACGTGGCTCAGAGGGGCAAGCAACTGTGCGTACAGATACCACCTTTTTGGCTTCAAGTATCCTATTGTGTACATTGTGTCGGGAACAAAGCTCCAGCTATGCGCTCTCTCCGTGCCGTGATGATGATACAGTCGTTACCCATACAAATAGTTTTGCGAACACAACCTAGCCAAATATCGTACAACACTCGAAACCTCTGCTTGTGCCCTTCCTCTGCGCTGGAGACGGGCGAAGAATCCAATGAGCTGAGAGTGCCCCGTAACGCCGGGAAGGGCTTCATCGTAAATCCGTCAATCCTCGAAATCGTCCAGCGATCCGATTCCAGCAGCAGCCAACGCACACTCCACGGCTTCTTGTCGATCCCAGAAGAATTCGCGCATCCACGAGGCCGTCATGTCAAGAGCAGACATGGCGGTAGAGCTACTCCAAATCTTCTCGTGTCGATTCCAGGCTGCTGTCTGCCACCATGTCTCTGGGTAGCGCTGTTGGAGAGCCGGTATCAAACAACGCGGTGCTGATGCTCGTCGTTTCCAGAGGAGACCAGTCTGGATAAGATGTAACATACCAGAAGATATGCTAAAAACTGCATGCAGATCTGGGCTCGAGCATTGTGCACTGACAAAGGTTGTCGCTGCTTCCGATAGCTCTCTTGTTGAAAACGATCCAGGAATGACCAGAACGTCGAACTGCGGTGCGTTCCCGAAGGAGTTCTGAAGCAGAGTCAGTCTCCGATCATACATGAACGAACCTGGCGGGCGATGGGAACAAGCCAAGGGCACGTCTTGACCTTTGTCTCCCTGCCAGACTCTCTCAGATGACCAAAACTGGTCAGGTATAGGCGAATCCGGCAAAACCAAGAAGCACATCTTCTCGGCCAAGGAGTTGGCTTGGGGTTGGCGGTGGTCTTGCTTGCTGGGTGGCAATCCGAAACTAGCTCACCGTCACTGGCATTCGAGCGCCAGAGGTGACTGGAAACGACCCCTCTCCGGTCACACTGACATAGCGAATGTCTACCTCGTCGACAGCGTCGTCGAGCGTACTCGCGGGAGCATTCAGCTTGCCGATTCTACTCCTGCTCAGGGCGGACAAGAGGTCGACAGCAGCAAGATCTGTAAGTTGAATCTGATCTTGTCCAAAGATGATGACGCCAACTCGCAGAGATGATTGCGATGGGGGTGCATAGGTTATACCAAGGTCTTCGGCAGAGGTTGACGACGTCGTGCAGAAGTAGAAGAGCTCTGCGTCACTCGGGAATGTTGTGTGGCCTCGTGGCGGAGAAGGCATGTGGGTGTAGAATAATGTTTACACAGTGGGCGAGTGATGATATGTCAAGTCGGAGATGCTCCCACAGACGAGTGCGATGGGATGGCCTGTACTTAGCAGCTCGGGGTTGAGCTTTATAGGAGGTGGTGAATGAGAGTCAAAGGGTCGATACGGAAACTAATTGACCGAAGCCCAGCATAGTTGGAAGTGTCATTGGAGTGTGGGGTACGCGCTGACCTGAAGCACCCACGCTATACGAGGGTTTGCATGGACGAAGTGGCCACTGCGCAGTGTCGTGGAGGCTTGGTTTGATGTGCTCCCGTCTTTTCGCGAGGTTCAGCTTCCGGCGCCAACCACCCTGAATGTGTCATTTGGGTGAAGATCCACAACGTTCGCATTTGCCCATCTGGTAAGCGAGCCGTTGAAACATGTCCGGCTTGGATGTGGAAAAGTCATGAGGTTAGCATTGCGTTTCTTGACTGCCTGATGTGGCGGTCGTGAAGATGTGGTCAAAACGCCCCAGGCAGCACAATTTGCGCGCTTGTGGTTGGACCAGCACCGCTCCGGGTCGCGGCACGAGTAACGGGAGCCCCGAGCGCAGGTAAGCACTTGGTGCTCGAAATGACTCCGATCTGATTAGACGGTGGCTGCGATGTGGATTTGCGCAATCTCAAAGGGACAAGCCGGAAGTGTGGAGATGAAGCTGGCAGCCGAGAGGATGAAGACGGCCTGGAAGCCTGAGGCAGGAGAAGCTTGACGGTCATCTGCCTCAGAAGTTACATCAGCGGAAACGACTGCGACGAAGATAGCAGCGGAAGTCGTGCAGAGCAAGTCCAATGACGATGGCTTTCTCGATTGGGGGTCCTGTGCGAGAATGCGCCGGAAGCCAAACGAGGCAGGCGCTGTCGAGGTCGAACACCGAGAAGCCGCGAGCGCGACAGCAAGTACGGCACGTGGACATGTCTTGGAAACTGCATTCTTTCAACATTTACTGTGTACATGTCTTAGAAACTGCACTCTTTTAATATTTACTGTGTACATAGCTTAGAAACTACACTCTTTTAACATTTACTGTATATATAGCTTAGAAACTATACTCTTTTAATATTTACTATATATATATCTTAGAAACTGCACTCTTTTATTATTTACTGTGTACATAGCTTAGAAACTACACTCTTTTAATATTTACTGTGTACATAGCTTAGAAACTGCACTCTTTTAACATTTACTGTGTACATGTCTTAGAAACTACACTCTTTTAATATTTACTGTGTACATAGCTTAGAAACTGCACTCTTTTAACATTTACTGTGTACATAGCTTAGAAACTGCACTCTTTTAACATTTACTATGTATATGTCTTAGAAACTGCACTCTTTTAACATTTACTATATACATAGCTTAGAAACTGCACTCTTTTAACATTTACTATATATATATCTTAGAAACTATACTCTTTTAACATTTACTGTATATATAGCTTAGAAACTGTACTCTTTTAACATTTACTATATACATGTCTTAGAAACTACACTCTTTTAATATTTACTATGTACATAGCTTAGAAACTTGTAAGGGCACTGTAGGCAGGCAATAGAGCAGAGCGATATGGGATGAAATAATAGGTGATATTGAGAGATAAGACGAATCCTTGATGGATGAGTCTTTAGGTGTGTGGATATTATATACTGGTCGGTGGGTCTCCGGGCTTGGCCCGGGGTCTGTCCGAGGTATCCCCTGTTATAGGGAGAACACCCGTGACAATAGCCCCCCCCCTTCTGAAGGTTCGTCCCGAACCGTTTTAGGGAATCCCCAGCGCCATTATTAAGCTCTAGAAAAACCTCCTGTGGAGGGAAAAACGTAGGCAGGAGAAATGTGGTGTGGCCTGGGGTGACTATCCAGCATCAAGTGAGGCCGGGTAGCTGTTTCAAGAGCAATCCCACAGATGCCAGCTACACCGTCGTCACGACGCTTCCTCGGTGCCCTACCGGGGCGGCACCGCTGTGTTGCTGGGCGACCGGGTTTTCCTGCATCAAGTGAGGCCGGGTAGCTGTTAAGAGCAATCCTATAGACGCCAGCTACGCCGTCGTTGCGACGCTTCCTTGTTTGCCGGAGTCTTAACCCAGGTCAAGTCCGCAATTGTCAGCTCCATGGCTTGATGGGTGAGCAGTGGCTCGAACCCGACGTCACAAAGGTCAATCGCCGAAGCGGCCTTTGGCTCAACCCGTGGGGAGCGTGACTGTTAGACGTCACGAAGGTCAACGCCGAAGCGTTCCTTGGCTCTGAAACCCGTGGGGAGCGTGACTGTTGGACGTCACAAAGGTCAACGCCGAAGCGTCCCTTGGCTCTGAAACCTGTGGGGAGCGTGACTGTCGTTCGTCAGACGTGTAGGGGCTATCCGCTCCCTGCGTCTCGCGAGTGGCGACCGGCACTGGGCCGGGGTCTGCCCTGCGTGTGGACGTTTTTGTTTATACTCTCCGCGACCCCCTAGGTGGTCGGGTGCCTTGTGCCAGGGATCGAAATCCCTGGGGCCTGAGTGGTGAGTGAGTGAGTGAGTGAGTCCCCAACCGGTGACGTCCGCGAGAGGATCGCCAGCGGCTCCTGCAGCCTGTTCCTGCGCGAACTGGTCTGCGGGATTCGCTCATTCACGGGGGATCTCCTCCGCATGCCGGCCTGTGACAGTGAGCTGTCAGCCTTGCCATGCCTGACGCCTTGCCTGAACTCTCGCGCAGCGTGGTCCGGCTCCAGCGTGTTTGTGTTTGCAACGTGAATCTCGGTGTGACAGTATACCTTCGACCTCATACCTGTCGCCAGGCAGAATGTCTTCCGGTATACTGATAGGACCTGGCTGAAACCCGCTGTTCTCCAGGGGTTCCCTCCAGCGCTCAAGTAATGATACATTGAACACCGGGTGCACTCTGTCCATTGATGGGGGGAGCTTCAGCCTGTACGCCAGCTTTCCTATCTTCCTGAGTACCACGAATGGTCCAAGGTAGCGAGCGTCAAACTTCTTTGAAGGACGGCTCGTCATCAGGTTCTTGGCCCGCAGGAGGACTGAGTCCCCCTCGGCGAAGTGTTGTTCTGACCTCTTCGTATTGTACCACCAGGCGTTGCCCTTTTGTGTGTACTCTAAGGCCTCCTTTGCTGTTCTCCACATGTTGTGCCAGCGCTCTAAGCGTCCGGCGACCTGCCTACGCAGCTCCGGCGTGGTTCCGTCTTTGTCCCAGACAGCTGGGGGCTTTCGGAGCCAGTGCTCATCAGGCATCCCGTCAAATCCCTTAGGGTCAGTGCCAAAGGCGACCTTAATGGGAGATTCTCCATGTGCGGAGTGAGCTTTGGAGTTGTAGGCGTACTCGGCATATGGCAGGAGGTCTACCTAGTTATCCTGTTGGTAGTTCATGTATATGCGTAAGTACGTCTCTAACTCCTGATTCTGACGCTCCGTTTGCCCGTCCGTCTGGGGATGGAACGCCGTACTGAGCCGGTGGTCAATTGTCAGGTGGTAGCAAATATCAGACCAAAATTGGCTGGTGAACACTGAACCTCGATCTGACAGCAGCGTATCTGGTGGTCCTTGCTTCGAGAAGCTCTGTTCCATCAACAGTTCGGCCAGGCGCTGGGCAGTGATCGTCTTGGTACAGGGTAGGTACCAGACGTACTTACTAAACCGGTCCACAAGGACCAGTATAGCGTCGTACTCGTTCCCCTTAGCGTCCATTGACTTTGGTAGGTCTGTTACAAAGTTAAGGGAGAAGTGCCGCCAGGCAGTATCAGGGACTGGAAGTGGTGTGAGTAAGCCCCACGGCTTGTGCCTCCTGATTTTGTGGAGTTGGCACGCGGGACACCTTCGGATGTAGTGATGTACGTCCTTCATCAGCCCTGGCCAATGGTACTTCTTCTTAAGTACTTCGGCGGTCTTATCTACGCCGTAGTGACCTCCCATAGGGTCATCGTGATTCCTTGATAGGATAGTGTGGCGCAGAGTGATATCATCAGGAATCTAAACTTTCCCACTCCTGCGTAAGGTCCCACTGGGGTCAACCTCCCAGTGGTGTTGTGCCTTCTTCGCTCCGCCATCCGTCCCGGTTGTCAGCGACAGCTTTCCGGGGTATAGTACGTCCCGTTGCTGGACCTGCTTGACGAAATCCGCTAGGATTGCTGGTGTATCCAGGGCAAAAGCGGAATCTCCTTGCGCGGCTTCGTTCGCAAGGTTTGTAGGGGCACCGACTCTGCCGTCTAGGCTACGAAGGAGAGCTTCTGCGACGTCAAAGTTCGGTCCCCTGGCTTCGGTAACGGGCCGATCCTGACTTTGGTCAATGGATGGAGGATCGGGATCCGTGGGAGACGAATCTCTATGGCCGACCTGATGCCGGTGGAATTCCTCAGGGACGACTTCGGGTGGTTGCCGGACCCCTGCTGGGTCTGCCACGGGCACGTCAAGCCCAGATGTTGCCTGTGCATCGTGTTGAGCCCTAGACTCGCGAATTGTCCAGATCCGAAGCTTCTGTTGTAAGGTGGGTAGCATGGCGTCCCGCAGGGCCTGCTGTTCTCCAACCTTAAGACCTTGTGCGTAATCTGGACGCCTTGATGGGCCGTCCGCCGCGTTTTCAGGTCCCGGCTTGTATTCGACTTCAAAGTTGAATCTTGCCAGCTCCTCCGCCCATCAGGCTTGTTTAGGAGAGAGCTCCTTCGTTGTTATGAAGTACCTCAGGTTGTTGTGATCTGAGAGTACTCTGATCGTTGCCGGGGCGTGTTCGAGATAGTGTCTCCATTGCCTAAAGGCTTCGACGATCGCGGACAGTTCTTTATCGTGGGTGTGCCATCTGATGGATGGGCCCGTGAACTTCCGGCTCCAATACGCCACAGGCTTCCAGTGAAGCTCTGTGGCCAGGTCGGACGTTTGGGGTTGCAACAGGATGGCTGCTATGGCGAAATCTGACGCGTCGGTAAGGACGATGATAGGCTTGTTCGGGTCAAAGTGCTGAAGCACTGGGGCCCCTGTGAACTTCTCCCTGATCGTGAGGAACGCCGTGCGAGCTTCCTCTGGCCAGTGCCATGGTTTATACCATTTTGTTAGTCCCTTCCAACTCTTCTTCGGTTTCGCCCCCCCCTCTTCTTGACCGGGGACCCCCCGGTCCTCCTCCGGGCGCTGGGCGGCCGTCATATGGTCGATGAGCGGCCGGACGATTCCTGAATAGTTGAATATAAATCGCCGATAAAAGTTGGCAAAGCCTAAGAACACTTGAATATCCTTATAACTGGATGGTTCAGGCCATTCAGTGATGGTACGGACCCTCTCAGGGTCCATTACCACACCGTCTGGGGTGATAACAAATCCCAGAAACTCCACTGATTTACTGGAGAAGACGCATTTGCTTGCCTTCGCGAACATCCCCCACTCAACCAGACAATCTAGGACCTCCTCGACGTGCTTGTCGTGGTCCTCCTTGTTCTGGGAATAGATAAGGATGTCGTCCAGGTACACCACGCAGATCCTATCCAGTAAGCCTCCCAGGGCTCGGTGGATATAGGATTGGAACGTGGCTGGTGCGTTGGCCAGCCCGAACGGCATGACCAGGTATTCGAAATGACCGTATCGCGTCTTGAACGCGGTCTTCCACTCATCGCCCTCCTTGATCCGGAGCCTGTGATAGGCGTCACGTAGATCCAGCTTAGTAAAGACCTTCGCTTTCGACAGTCGATCCATCATTTCGCTCACCAGTGGGATAGGATACCGGTTCTTGATGGTTATCTTGTTTAATCCCTGGTAATCGACGCACAGTCTCATAGTACCATCGGGTTTGGGGACGAACAGGATGGGGGCTCCCGCCGGCGACTTGCTTGGGCGGATCCAGCCCTTCTCCTGTGCCGCCTCGAGGTATTCCCGGAGTATATCCAGCTCTCGGCGGGACAGGTTATAGATCGGGAGGTTGGGAACCTTGGCACCAGCCTCAATATCTATGGAGTGATCATACTCCCGGTGTGGTGCCAACACACTCGTCTGCCGTTTGCTGAAGGCAAACCACTTGTGATGGAGGTGCTCTGGCACATACTTGAGCTCCTCCATATCTGGGGCGTCATCTTCTGGGATGGGGCCGCCGTCGATTCCCACTGCCATGATCCTTGACCATTCGGCGAGGGGCGCGTCCGGCGTCTGTCCGGCGTCCGTCCGATGGACGTCCGCTGGACCACCCATGCCCAGACTCTCGGGCTGTAGCAGGTATGGCTGCTCGCCTGGCTCCAGATCACTGAACAATTGTTCGGCGGTCACCAGCTGGACTCTCTCGACGTCGTCAGTGAACCACTTGTAGGTTCCTGTGGAGAAACGGATACATGGGTCTGCCTCGGCCAGCCATGGATACCCCAATACTAGGTCGTACCCGACGAATGGTGTGGACCAGAATTTGGTTGGCCTAACCGTTTTGGGTGTTCCCTTGCTGTCGTGGCAGACTATCGTCAACTGGTACTGCTCAATCAACGACAGCTTTGTATCGTCTAGGACCACCGCGTTCGGTCGCTGGTCAGTCCCCGCCGGGTTGAGTCCTAGGTCTATGGCTACCTGTGCGGCGATGAGGTTCAGTTCCGAGCCTGAGTCGTACAGGGCCTGGAGAGTTTTAGGGTTGCCCTCGGAGTTAATCAGCTGGACAGTGACCGCTATGCGGGTCTGCTTCCCTTTGGTTTCCGGCCCCAGTCGTAGGTGGGAAAGGTTGGCGACTAGGGCTTCCCATTTCCCTGGTTGCTTCCACTGGACTGTTGGTTGCCACCTCCGCGGCCTCTCTAATGGCCCCGTTGCTGATAATAACTACCCCTATTGGATTGTTGGTGGTAATTGCCCCTATGGGACCCCTTGCCGCCTGACAAATTAGCGTTATTGGTTGCTGGCCGGGAGTCTCCCGGCTGCTTTCCGGCGTCGCTCCCGGAGGGGGTCGAGGCCCGGCTGTGGTGCCTTTTAAATCCTCCCCTATTAGGAGAAGAGTGAGGTCTTTTGTTTCGACCGCTGCCTTCAGCCCGGAGGCTTGAGTTCAAGGGGACTGTTGCGGTCTCTGCGTTACGGAGGGCCCGTTCAAACTCTATCCACTCAGTGATGTGTTCCAGGCTGCCATTGCGCTGGATCTCACATTGGAGTTTGTGGGGAGTAAGGCTCTATACAAACGCTATCTTGAACTTATAGTCATCTGTGCCGTCGTCAAACTTAGCGAAGTTGCGGGGCAGTAGAGACTCCCGCTTGTTCAACTTCATTAGGAAGGTGTTGACGGAATTGTCGGCCTTCCACTCATAGTTAAAGTACTTATCGTAGTTCTTGTACCGAGTGAAGACTGGGTCTTGTACAAGCTGCTCCTCCTCTGCGCGGAGGTCGGCCCAGGTTCGGATTGATCCCTCGTTAATACGTTGTTGGATCAATTCTCAATGGACACTATAGTGGATAGTGCCCATGATCCAATAGGTGCGGGTCACGGAGTCTTCGACTACTTGAGCGTACTAGAACGCCGTGTCTATGTCCTTAATCCACTGGTCCACCTGCTGGGTCGATGGAGGCTTGTTATCCGTCCCAAGTTTTGGCTTAGGTTGGACGTTGTTGAGGACTCGCATTATCTTGCCTGCCTCGTCGAACGCTGGGCGGTGGCTACCCGGCGTGGGTCCGACGTGCGTCCGCTGCAGGGTCTCCACTGCCCGGTTAAATTGCCGCTGCCGGATTTCGATTTCTCGTTCGGGGGCGCCGGACAATTCTGCCTCGTTGAGTGCCTCCAGCAACAACGGGATGGAAGCCTGTAGCGACTCCATTTGTGTGACGCGTGGCGTTGGGACGTCTGGCGTCGCGATGCCTGCCGCCGTGGTGGCTGACCCGCCCCTGATGTGAGGGTTGAGCGGTGGCTCCATGGGTGCCGGCGATACCCTGGGCGCGTCGTCGCGGCGTTGCGCATCCGGCTCCTGACCGAGGTCGTCGCGAGGGGGCAACTCCTCCACGTCGCTAGTGGTTGAGCGGAGGTTGCGTCGTCCTCCAGCCATTGCTGATGGCTGAGTTTTTTCCCGTCTCTCTGCTGCCAATTGGCTGCCTGTTCCGAGAGGAAGTATGAAGGATTCGAATTGTAAGGGCACTGTAGGCAGGCAATAGAGCAGAGCGATATAGGATGAAATAATAGGTGATATTAAGAGATAAGACAAATCCTTGATAGATAAGTCTTTAGGTGTGTGGATATTATATACTGGTCGGTGGGTCTCCGGGCTTGGCCCGGGGTCTGTCCGAGGTATCCCCTGTTGTAGGGAGAACACCCGTGACAAAACTACACTCTTTTAACATTTACTATATATATAGCTTAGGAACTGCACTCTTTTAACATTTACTATGCACATGGCTTAGAAACTGCACTCTTTCAACGTTTACTGTGTACATGGCTTTCAGTGCACCTCGGACCGATTGTTGGATGCTGTTCAATCCTACACGTGAGCCAAGCGCTTCTGTCGTCAGAGCACGCAGCATCTTAGAGAAGGGCTATCCTTTGATTCGTGGTGTCAAGCACCGTGTCTATACGATCGACACCATACAGGTGCGAGAGAGAGCTTGTAGCAGAGCAAGAGGCTCAGGTGCTACGAAAAGTGGTATCCATCGCTTGCTGCCAAAATAATAACTTGCCGTGAAGAGGCGGTGAAGAGGCCGCTCAGAGTCTACTCGCGTCCCTTCCTTAGACGTCCCTTGGCGAGCCGTCAGCCTCGCCGGACTTGACGACCTTGCCCGTCTTCTTGATCTTCTCGAGGACGGTTTCGTACGAGAGCGAGTCTTCGGTGACGATGTCGGCGGTCTGTGTCTCGAGGGAGACATTGTACGATTTGACGCCTGCGTCGACGTCAGTTGCCGCTCCGAGCAGCCCAACGTGGCGCTCAGCACTCACCCTCGAGCTTCTTGAGCACGCGCTCAACGGCACCGGAGCAGCCACCGCAGCTCATGGCGATGTTGAACTTGTAGTTGTGTTCGGACATGGTGCTGGATGTGTGTAGGGTGGGTGTGAGGCGTGGTGGGGTGTGCGAGGTGTGCGTGAAGTGTATGTAGCTGAAGATGGGACGTCGGTGAAGTGGAGCTAGGAGAAGGGTGCACCGAGGTGGATTAAATACGTGGACTAGCCAACTACTACAAGACCGGATTGCGCGAGTTTCGCAACTGTGTTGCCATCCGCTACTCAGCGTAGATTACGATAGATTGCGGCGACTGTGCTGACGTTTCCATCTCGAGGATGCGCTGCTTGGTTGCCGATGAGACCAGGTGTGCTTCAACGCCGTCCACTGTTTCAGCACTGACTGCACTGTGGCGCTAAACTTGCTCATTGCCATAATATCTCGGGCCCTGGCTAACACTGTCGATGGCGATCATACAATGAAGACACGGTGTTGTCCGTACCAACCTGCATGCACCGAGACGAGAGGGAAGCATGAGTGCCATGGCACCGTGTGATGCGCACGACGCCTCGAGCCCATCTTCGGTGCTTTTGGCAAGAACGATTGCAAGAGGATGAGTGCGTGTGCGTAAACGTCATGTGACAAACGTGCACGAGAACACCAAACCAAAGTGCAGCCTTGCATGTCAAGGCTGCTGCTGTCGCTGTCGCTGTCTCGGGCCGGTGCCTGGATCGACTGCTGGGTGCTGGACGTGCTGGACCCTGTACGCAAACAGCAAACAGCAAACTGCCCCACCACACGCTCATGGCTCGGCTGGACTTTGGCCGCCGGTGACGTCTTTTCGCCGCCGAGCTGTCGAACTGTCGAACCAAACAACCAAGCAGCGTCCTGTAGCATGGCTTCGTAAGTACAGCGAACAGCAAGCACGCGCCCAACCCCGACTTACGCATGGACAGCAATATTCTCTTTCTTCCTTTTCGGAAGTCCCATTCCGTCAACCTCACCGAAGCCATAAAGCAGTATATATCCTCCAAATATGACCAGCATCCGGACATGTTCAAGCCCGACCTGGAGACCATTGAAAAGCTGCGGTCGACCGCCGTACACGCGCAGGAGCCGCACCCAAGCAACATACCCAAGCTACAGCAGTATGCAGCACAGCTCGTATGGCTGAGTGGGAAGTTCCCCGTCGACATTGGCGTCGAGTTCCCATGGTACCCGGCTTTGGGATACAATACGAGTCGGCCTGTGTCGCGCAACAATCTTCGTTACGAGCTTGCGAACGTCATGTTCAATCTCGCCGCTATGTACTCCCAGCTGGCCATGTCATCGAATCGAAGTACGCCAGATGGCTTGAAGGTGGCCGCCAATAACTTCTGCTTGGCTGCTGGTGTCATCTCACATCTGAGAAACACAGTGCTGCCTGAGCTCCGAACCGAGCCTCCTGAAGACATGGACCTTATGACGCTGGATTGTCTGGAGAAGCTCATGCTGGCTCAGGGCCAGGAGTGCTTCTGGCAGAAGGCTGTCAAGGACGGGTTGAAAGACGCAACCATCGCCAAGCTCGCCGCTCGAGTCTCAGACCTGTACAACGAAGCGTGCGAGGCAGGCATACAGTCTGATTCTGTCAGCAGCGAGTGGATACACCATATGACGGCCAAGCATCACCACTTCGCCGCCGCCGCTCAATACCGGGCCGCTTGTGATTGCTTAGAGAAGCGCAAGTACGGCGAGGAGGTTGCAAGATTGAGGGACAGTCTCACGTGTGTGAACGAGGCTCTCAAGGAACAACGGTACATCAACAAGCTTGTGCTGGCTGATCTCAACGGTCTCAAGAACAGGGTCAGCGAGGATCTGAAGCGAGCTGAAAAGGACAACGACATGATCTACTTGCTACCCGTCACACCCAAAGCCGAACTAAAGATACTCGACCGAGCCAACATGGTCGTCTCTCGAGTACCCAAGGAGATTGCTGAATCGAACGCACTGCTGGGAGAGAAGGGCGAGCTTGGTCCAGCTCTCTTTTCCAAGCTGGTACCTTATTCCGTGCACCTGGCAGCGAGCATATACGTCGATCGTCGTGATCGATTGGTCAACACCACCATCGTTGAGGAGCTCGAGAACCTCACGGCTCAAATCCACGAGGTGCTTCGCAGCCTCAACCTGCCTGGATCTCTTCAAGCTCTCGAGAAGCCTCTAGGACTACCACCAGGCCTGATGGCTCACGCAGAAGAGATTCGACAGCAAGATGGTATCCATCGCCTAGAACGGTCAATGGAAGACACCAAAAAACTCATGTACAGTGATCAAGCCGTGTACAGTGAGGGTGTAGACATTTTGAAATCAGAAGCCGTGGAGGACGAGAATGCACGGCGACGATACGGAACTGCTCTGTGGACTCGGTCGCCTGCAGAACAAGCCGCACCGAAGCTCTACGCGCAGATCAAGGAGATCGATGGCTACTTCAAGGCTGCTGCAAACAGCGACAACATCGTCAAGACCAAGTTGAGGGAGAACGAGCACTTCATCAGACTACTTGGTGGGCCTGATCACGATCTCGAAAACTACGTACCGAGCGGTCGCAGGCCAGCTATCACAGGGGACGTTGAGCGAGAAGCTGGCAAGCTGCGCGGCTGCTTCAACGAAGTCAGCCGTTTGGAAAGCAGAAGGCGGCGAAAGATTGAGGCTCTGCGAACGAAAGCGAAGCAAGACGACATCAGTAAGATACCCAGGAGGCCTCTTCGAATCCTGCTGACAACACCAGACCCAGAGTTGCTGCGCGAAGCGGCTCGCTTGGAACGGGAGTATCCCATGCAAACCATTGAGGCTGTACAGTTTGAAGGGCTCTTTGATAGGCGGCTGCAGATGTACGACGTTGACCAGGACATGGTCCAGGAAGAAGGGAAAGAACAGATCGAGGCGATCAAGCGGCTGCAAGATGCCAACGCGTCCTTTTTGATTGCTCGCCGGGGCGATCAATCGACGAGACAGCGTGAACAAGCGCTGCAAAACCTGGAGAATGCGTACTTCAAGTACAAGGAAATCATCTCGAACTCTGATGTAGGCCGGAAGTTCTACAACGATCTCGCCAAGATTGTCAACCGGTTCCGCGACGACGCACGCAGCTTTGCTTACCAACGAAAATCCGAGGCATCGCAGATGGAGAGGTGAGCTGTTATTCGTACAACGTACATGGCTGGCATGTCCTGACCAAGGTGTAGCGATCTGGCTACTCGCATGAGCTCCTTGAACCTCCAGCAAGCCACCTCCAACTCACTGCAGCAGCAAAAGAAGGCCGATGCGCAAAACCCGCAGTATGGTGCGGAAGCGCACGCCGAGACGCCTCTGACGGCCCCGAAGCCGACAAGAGCAAGCGTGCCTCCAGGTGGAATGTGGACGCCCGATGTTGGGATCAAATTTGGCAGTGGTGGCGTTCCTACCTCTTCAGGCAACGCGCGACCAACCAATGGCCCTGCGCAAGACGGGCGTTGGGATCCTACCAAGGGGCTGAAATTTGCTTAAACGTTGTATAGACCAGGATATCAGATTCTCAAGACGGAACACCACTTTCGGTCGTTGAGATCAGAAGCACTGACGTCTGGAAGGGGAGGTGGACCGTGACGCAACAGCATGATGTAATGCTTCACACTTGCGACCGCTGTTTGCACCTTGGATGGGAGCTGTAGAGGCGGGAATGGTTGGCAGCAGAGGGGAATCTGGCTCAGTGGGTGGAGAGTTCGAGTTCTGCCTTGGAGGCTGTGGCTGTGCCAGCATCGACCATGATAGAAGAACAGAAGTGGACGGCTGAAATGACTTCCTCTTGGCGCACACGTTGGTGGTGCCTGGATGGCCTGCAGGCCACAGGCTACAGGCCACAGGCCACAGGAACCAGGAACCATTGTTGAACGGGCGGGCACGTCAGGCTCGGTTTGTTGAGCAGCTGTTGGCCTGGCTCGTGGCATGTCACGCGTCACGCGCGGCGACGAAGTGGTCTGCCATGGCTCGGCTGTATTCGGTGGTACGTGAGGACTCCAGCAGGAAAACCAGGTGAAACACAAGACGACCTCATTCCTGCATTCCATCGCCGCTCGATTACACTCACACCCTCAGCAAGAGCCTATCAGGTCGTTTGCACAGTTCCTTGGGTCTCGTAGGGCTGCGGCTGAGCACTGCGTCGTCACGGCTCCTCTTCCAAGACGCTCAAGACGCTCAAGACGCTCAAGACGCTCAAGACGCTCAAGACGCTCAAGACGTGGACAAGCCATTCGGCTGTAACAGGCCAGGCCGGCTCTTGCTTGCAGTCTACAGACGAACTCGTTGGAGTGCTCCCTTGTCCACGCCAGCTGGATCGCTGTGCTCTTTGGCCTGCCTCCTTGCTTGCCGGTATCCGTGATCCACGTCACGGCGAACACCCCACATCGACGTCGCGTGTCGCGTGTCGTGTGTCGTGTCGCGCCCCGTGCCGCGCCCTCGCATCCAGGAGCGTTTCACGCTGTCGAGGTGCTGAAATCAGGAACACAGAAGACGGTCAGGGGCTCCGCTGCAGCGCGCAACTGCATGTCGAAGAGTCCAAGATAGGCGCCGGGGAGCTCACTGCGGGGGCTCAGGCCTGGAATAGCAGCATGCCCTAGGCCAGTTCGGGGATCAACCTCACCTTGCCTGCACAGCCCACCTCCGTCTCACTGTGTTTGTCGGGCAGGAACTCACACAGCCTCCCTCACCCTCCAGCCTCAGCCAGGGCTCGCCAGGACTCGCCAGGACTCGCCAGGACCCGCCAGGACCAGCCAGGACCAGCCAGGAACGCGTTGCTCGCGGCCCTCTGACCACTCAGCGCGCTCCAAGCCGAGCTTGACGTCTGCCCGCGCCCCCGCTTGTCGCTGGACAAGGCCATCTCACGGTAGGGGCCCGAGCGCGCTTTGTGTACCTCCCTCCTCCCGCACTCCAGAATAGCATCACGCGTAACCGCACGCTTCCCTACGCCATGGACGGCTTGCAGCAGCGCGGGCGCTCACCGTCTGCGGGGCAGCGCGCTCATATAAGGCAAACCCCCTCGCCGTCACCCCATGCGCCCTTGCACAACAACGTCTCCAGCCTCGATTTCGATCCATCGCAGCTGCTGAACAACCCCTCCAGCTTCGCCGCCACCAACGCCCAGCTCAACCCCGCCCAGTACCTGTCCACCCTCCAGCCGCAGTCCTTCCCTCACCCCCAGCACCAGCACCAGCACCAGCACCAGCACCAGCACCAGGCGCTCGCCGACCAGACCTTCCTCCACTCCAACCCAGCCTTGTCGCAGCACAACACGCCGCACTTTGGGCCGCAGGGCAGCAGCCTCACGCCTGACCACCTCGACATCACCAATCCTGGCCCGGCCGAGTTCAACACCTTCTTCTCCCAGACCGACCTGAACCAGCCCCAGGCCATCCACCCTGCCTCGTTTGGCAACACGCTAGACCCCCACCTGCTCGACGCCTCCCACCCACAGCCACAGCAGCAGCAGCAGCAGCAGCAGCAGCAGCAGCAGCAGCAGCAGCAGAGCCTCTCGATCAACCCCAGCGACCTGATGGCCCAGATGGCTACCACACAGTCCCACGCCCCCACACCGCCACACCTGCTGCCAAACATGAGCAGCCAGCGCAGCCCCAGCCCTCACGCTTCGCCGCACCAGAACCAGGGCGCCTTCTCTCCACCCAACCACTCGCGACATGCGTCCTTGGGCCAGTCCTCTCTCGACCCCAGCGCAGCATACGGCCAAGGCACGGAATGGGCGAACATGGCGAACTTTAGGGGGCACAGGAGGACGCCTAGCGAGAGCGCGTACTCGGACATCTCCTCGGCGCATGCCTCGCCCTTCCTAGTCACACACGATAGCTTCGAAGAGACACAACCCTCGCCGAACCTCAACGCGCAACCCGACCCCCAGCTCTTTCAGAATCCCATCTCGCAATTCGATCACTTCAACTTGAACGACGGCTCGCACATCAGCCCCGGCCACAGCCCTGCCATCTCGCCGCGCCTGATCCCGCAGCAGCAGTCACTTCCACAGTTCATGCCTGGCAGCTTTGGCCTCGAGTCCAACATGAACAACCACTTCGTGCAACAGCAGAACATGGCCGCCTACCAGAATCAGGGCGCAGAACCGTTCCCCTCGCTGAACGAATTCGGCCAGGCTGATACAATGTCGCCACCCGAGATCAACATCGACTTCGCACCGCCCTCGCGACAAGCTAGCTTTGAGCCCCCCAAGCCCGGATCCACTGCCGATGCTCTGACCGACACGCTGAGTCCGCCAGATCGATGTAAGTACGCGGCTCCGTGACCTCGTGCCATGCGCTGACACCCATATAGCAAGGAGCCGCAATAGGACACGCGCCAAATCCGATCCCTTCAGCAGCGTGAGCTCGCGCGCATCAACTCCTGGCTCAGAAGTTCATCGATCGTTGTCTCCCAGCGCTGCAAAGTCGCGCTCCCCCTCTCCTTCTGGCAAGTCTTCTCGCCGCTCATCTACATCGAGTGTTCCCAATCGTGACTACATTCTGGAACTCGCCGATCCCTCAAGACCTGCCAACCCTGCCGACGGCTCCAATCTCAAGCGCACGCAAAAGCACCCCGCGACCTTCCAGTGTACACTCTGTCCGAAGCGTTTCACCAGAGCCTACAACTTGCGGTCTCATCTGCGCACTCATACGGATGAGCGACCGTTTGTGTGTAGCGTTTGCGGCAAAGCGTTCGCTCGTCAGCACGATCGGAAGCGACACGAGGGCCTTCACTCTGGCGAGAAGAAGTTTGTTTGCCGTGGTAACCTCAAAGACAACGGCCATTGGGGCTGCGGCAGGCGGTTCGCCCGTGCAGATGCTCTCGGTCGTCATTTCAGATCCGAGGCGGGCCGTGTCTGCATACGTCCCCTGCTCGAGGAAGAAGCCCAAGAGAAGGATGGCTGGGACGGCCAGCAGCAACAGCCAGCGAGCAACGGTAACGGCATGTTCAACCCCGTACCTCAGAACTTTGGCGGCATGATGCAGACACAGCCTGGCTACGAGGCGTTCCCTCAGTTGACACAAGCACCGCAATCCTTCCTGCCCGCTGCCCTTCTGGTCCAGTACCCTGCACTTGCGACCATGGACTGGAACTCGATGCCAGTTGGCGGGCCAGATGAAGCGGACGAGATCAGCGGCCGCAGCAGCTTCGACGCTAGCAGTGGAGGAGAGTACTTTGAGGACGAGAGCGACTACCAACAGGGCCAGCAACCAGTCTATTCCGGAAACAACAGCGGCTGGGTGAGCGATAGCTACGATGGGCGAAACTAAGTCGCTTCCTCTCAGTGAAGCACCGGCTTCAGCCTTTGGGCACCTTTTTCTTACGGCCTTGCGCGTTTGCCTTTCTGATTGCGGACCATTACCCCGTTGATACCTTGTTCTTTTCTGGATACCACTGTCACTGCATATATGCATGTCGTGTTTGGCGAGTTGTTACCTAGGGTCCATTATACCCCCGGATTTGGCGAGTTGTTGTTGGCGCTTTGAAGACTTGCGATTGCGGTCCTTGTTCGCCGGTGTTGCGGTCTATAGATGATACCATGGCAGACACAATCAAAACGGATGACCAAACCGGATGACTCGATACAAAGAAGTGTTCTACAGTGTCTTGACTTTGACTTTGGATTTTTGACGTTGCTCAACGTACCGTGAGACATCCTTCGTTGGTCTCCACATGTCTCTCATCCACTCCATCCATAAATATATACATATATATGTATACATAAGAAACCACCCCTCATCACACATGTCCAACCACGCAGATCGATTCAAGCACGCAAACCAACTCAAACAAACATTTAACAACACGACCAACACCAACAAAAAGCACACACAAAAATCCACACCCTCAACTCGCAAAATGCCCCCATCCAACACACCCCTCACAGTCCTCACCACAGCCCTCATCACACACCTCCTGACCCTCCACTTCCCCATCCCTTGCCCCCACTACCCCGCCTACCTCCCCTCTACCTCCCCTCGCTTCCCTCGGGACCTCTGTTTTCAACTACCTGCTTGGAAGTGTGCTGTTCGTGGCTGGCGTTCTCGCCGTGCTGGGGAGCTGGGGCGTGAGCCTGGTGGGCGGGGTGGTGCCTGCGGTGTTGTGCGGTGTTGGTGTTGTGGTTGTGGTGGGGATAGTGGGGAGCGTGAGGGAGATGGGTTGGAGGGGGGTGGTTAGTGTGATGTGTCCACACGCACACGTATATATATACAGAGAGTGGTTTTGTTGTACACGTACAAAGTACATGGCGAGCACTTCAAGCGCTCTAACACCGTCCGAAGACGCCGCATTCGCACTCCTTCGCCCCCGGACACCACACGCTCGCCCGCCCGAAGATGACGTGCCACAGGCGCTGCACCAACGCTCCGGCGCTGTCGTCGTCCATCTTCGTCCGGGCTAGCCACTCCCAGTACCGCGTGTATTCCTCAACACTGCGCTTCAGCACCTGCTCTTTCGCCACGACGAATTCGCTTCCCCCTGGACTCGCCAGCTCGGCAGGGACCAGCGTGTTGTTAAACAGCCCCTCCCACGCCTTCGCCATCCTCACCTCCAGCGTGCGGAACTCATCCGGTGGCTCGCGAAGCGGGGATATCGCCTCCTGACACGCCGTCCCCGCCGCACAGCTCAGCGGCGCAAACCCCTGCTTCCGAACCTCCTCGATGCGCACGTGCTGGATTGCAGAGATCAGCTCTTGGTTCGGAAGCCGCCATTTCATCGCATCGGCTTCCTGCTGTGCCAGAGCGGGCGCCACGAATACCATCGTCTCGGCTAGGTTGGCGTAGTTGGTTACGATCCACGACAGGTACGCGTCGGCGATGCGTCCGCTATCGACGCGCTGCGCGCCGTCGTGGAGGCGGGCGAATTTCAAGTCGAGGGTGATGACTTGGTTGCGCCATTCCGGGAGTAGCTTCAACAGCCAGCTAAGGTCCTCGCCTGGGAGCTGCACTTTGACGATGACTTTCTTGGGCGGCGGGGTGGTCGAGGGGGGGTTGGGGGTTGGGGCGTAGATTGCGGGGGTTTTGGGTTTGACGTAGGGATACCCCCCGGGGATGTGTAATGGATAGGCGGACTTGGGTGTGCAGAGGTAGATGATCGTGAGGAAGAGCAGGGCCGCGAGGACTGTGGCAATACGCCCGCGCATTGTGCTTGGTATTGTTTGGATGTTGGTGGCGGTGGGTTTGGTGCCGGTCCTGGAATCCTATACGATACTCCACGGTAGGTACTCTAACTCCCAAGCTCTTTCCTATGTACAATTATGGTGTTTGTGGGCTGTCCTGCATACCCTGAGATGAAGATGTGCGCACGTGCGAGTGCGCCCGGATGAAGGTCCGTAGTCTGTGCGCTTCCCCTGAATACGAAGGTGCGTGCTGTCACGCTGCTGTTCCGCCGATCTGATGCTGGGAATCTTTATTTTAAGACTGCATGTGCTCGTTGGATCGTAGAGAAAGAGAAAGACATTGACAATCCGAATAGCCACTGTGGAGCTGCAAACAATGTCGTTGGATCATGAAAAAGTCGATGAGACGTGCATTGCTAGATCAAGACCAGTCCAGAACGAAGATAATATTACACAACCACGTCTGACGTCTATTTCTCACCAACACCCAGCCCGCCCCCACTTCTTGGTGGTGGGCTCACAGTGCTCCCTCTCCTGCTCGCGTCTTTTCCATCCTTGCCCTCGGCAGCCTCTCTCTCCAAGAAGTCCTGCCACAACTCTGCCAACGATTCTTTGTTACTAGAGCTGCTGGCCATCAACATGGGATCTGACATGGAGTTAAGCGAAGGCGTGCTGGGCGTGCGCCGGAACGGAGACATCGGTATTCGTAGTCCTGACGAGGCGGAGGATGTGCCTGGGCGAGCGAGGCCGGCTTGCTCTTTTTGCTCTGATTGTGTGTTAGCGTATCGTGTGCATAAGGGTGGCTGGAGTCGACGACGTACCATCTGTCCAACCCAGCAACATGGAGATGAGCTGAAGAGCCTCGAATTTCTTCGGGTCCGAGCGATCGATGGCCAAAAAGTGCAGGAAGTAGTTTGTGATGATCTGTCGATCGACGTTGTCTTCCGGCCGTCCTTTTTTTAGTATGCGTAGCGCTTTGGTGAGATGCTCGTTCAGCGTCACTGCTTCGTGTCGTAGTTTGCCAATGAGCAGATTCTTCTCTTTGACCTCTTTCTCAAATGGAAGTGCTCTCTGCAGCTCTTTCTGGGTGGACTCCACCGAAGCCTTGGCTTCTTTGGATGCTTCTTCAGCGGCCTGGACCTGTTTTCGGAGCTCGTTGATTTGCGACTCGTATGCCTCGACAGACTTCTTAAGCTCAGATCTCCGTACTGCTGATGATTAGCACAAGTCAGGGAGATGGCACGCTGACTAACGGTTCTGCACTTCTTGCAGCGCTTTTTGTAAA
Organism: Ascochyta rabiei; assembly: GCF_004011695.2. Classification (NCBI taxonomy): domain Eukaryota; kingdom Fungi; phylum Ascomycota; class Dothideomycetes; order Pleosporales; family Didymellaceae; genus Ascochyta; species Ascochyta rabiei. The sequence continues at coordinate 563,820 of NC_082416.1, forward strand.
CCTTCGACAGCCTGATTGTTCTGGTCTCTGTCTCGTGCGGCTCGCTCGAACTCGTCTTTGAGGTTCTCGAGCTGTTCTTTCAGCTCCCCCTCTTTCTCGGACAAGCTCTCGCGTAATGATCGCTCGTTCATGGCGAGCACCTCCCAATCCTGCATGGCCTGTTTCGCGTTCTCAAACTCTTCGCGTGCGTATGCTTCGCGCGAGATCAGTTCGTCGCGCTCCTTGATCCAGTTTTGCTGCGAGAGGTTTGATCTGCTGCGCAGATTGTTGACCTCGCTCGCCTGTGCTTCGTTTTCTTGCCGTAATCTAGCCAATTCTTCGCTGAGACTACTGTTCTTCTCCTGTAGTTCAGCGTTCTGGTCGTGTAGTTCCGCAATCTGAGCTTCGTACTCCTCCATCTTGGCCTGCCACCTGTCAGCACTGTCGTTGTCTGAAGCACCTCTACGTTGTCACCCACCGCATCGGCCTTCATGCGATTGCCCAGACTGGTCTTGATCGTATTGACCCTTCCCAAGAGGTTGTTGTATTGCGTCTCAAAGTGCTCCTTGCCTTCGTTCGCTTCCTCCAGCTCTTCTCTCAAGTTCTGGATCTCCTCTTCATGTTTGGAGTGCGCACCTTCCGTACTTTGGCCCTCGTTTTGATTTTGAATGCTTTCTAGACTCTTCCTCAGCTCCGTGACCTCTTGTCGTAGCGCATCCCGTTCCTTTGCTATTGCATCGAGTCGTGCTGTGGTCTCTGAATCTGATGGTGGTGACGGCGACATGTGCGGCGAGCGTGAGCGGGAGAAGCCAAGGGCGACCGCAGAGGCTATACTGTGTTGGTGTGTGCCGTTCGACTGGGCTATTGTTGGGGACAGCGGCTGCTCTTCGTCCTCAACATCGTCTGCGTCTCGATCGATTGCTTGCGCTGCGGCCGGCTTCTGCAGTTGCTGTGTTAGCCCTTCCTTCTCGTATATTATGCGACTCGATCTCCATACATTGTGCCCATCTCCCTCGTCTGCATCATCGTCGTGGTCTGCCTCGGCACCGTCGTGCTTGCCGTTCACTTGCGCACTCTCCTCGGCTTTGTTCGTCTCTTGACTGCCGCCCTTCTTCTTGTTCTTCTTCTTTTTCGACTTGGATGTAGCTCCTGCAACAAAGCGTCAGCATCCGTATCGTGGTCATGGAGATCACCCAGAGCTGTGCATTGCAGTGCGAGTCTGGTAGCTTTGAGCTCACCCACCACTCTGGTTTACAGGATCTGCCGTCGCTGGCGCGGACATATCTGTGAATGGCAACACGACTAAACGATCGAACACCTAGGCAAGGTTACAAGGCCGTCAGAGCATTAACTGCGGGCAAGGGAGCGGCTATCGATATGTTGACTTGGCGCGTCGTGTCCCCATTGAACGTTTGTTTCGGGCAGTTCGCAAGCACGTCACTAGCCACGGCACGAGCCACTTGCTTCGTCTGCAATCCCGAGACTGCCGTTGATTACATTGTTGGTTTGGAGGAATCTTGGATTGCACGCCACTTGATGTCGGCGTCTGTCGCCATCCAGAGATAACACAACGTGCCGCAGTAGTTGTAATTGCATGATGCACTTGATTTGCGGGGTACCTGAGCGTTACCGTAACCATTCGCTGGTTGTCTTTGCTTGTTTATCTCAGGATATCTGAAGTATCGACATGAGATTTCACAAGCCCATGCTGTATTCGGCAATCGCCATCATGTACACATCCCTCGGCTTCCGCGTGTTCAGGTTGTCCTTTGTCTCCAGCAGGATCGGCCAACCACGAAAGCCACCAGCTACGGAGGCATAAGCAAAACGTGAGGGTATGATTATTGCAGGGCCTTGAGGTTGTATGCTGATCTTGAAAACTGCAGAGAGCCTCGCTCCACTCCAAGTCGGCCAAGCATAAGCCGACTTGGCACAATCGGTGGACCTTTTAAACCTAGAATATATACATTAAGATTAGACTTCCATTTATGGATCACATCTCTTCCCAACTACAAGTTGGATATCTTCGATAGTATAGTGGTCAGTATTTCTGCTTGTCATCCACAGGACAGCTCGCAGGAGGCCGGGGTTCGATTCCCCGTCGGAGAGATTCGATCTTTTTGCCTGTGCCGACCACATGGAATACGAAACTTATCTTTTGCGCGTGCACTAGGTGTGTAAATAGAAGTAGACTGCACATAGCTATTGTACTACTTTAACTGTGCTATTCACTTTTGCTAGCATGTGCTGTAGGGATGTGGTCTTTGAGCCTTCTAGCCCGCACTGGCTACGTAGGTGATACTGGAGTGCACAATGCCGCCGTGCCACCTTCTTATTTAGTTAGCTGCTCTGCCTGATCCGTAGTGTTTGTATTGGCGGGTATTTGTTGGAGCATCCGGCCTTCTTGCCCTCTCGCGTGCATTGACTACATCAGACATAAGTGCTTGTACGCAATGGTCGTGTCGCTTTTTGGTTCGGTCGCTGTCCTACACTGGCCAAATCTGCTGGCATCGCTGGTGATGACCGCTTCCAACCGTCAAAATGTAGGCGCTTCCTCACTCCACACTACGGTAGCATCAGCTTTGCGTGGTGAGCAATCGTTGGTGTGGTATGATTGATTGTGAAAGCACCAGAAGCGCCAGTGGTATGCTCGCCAACTATGATACAATATCGTCATGCCCGTCCGTGTGTAGCGCCTAATTGTACATCTCCTGCCTTCCAAGCTCGTCTCTGCCCGTCGCTCGTCCAGTGGCTTTTGCCTACTGACTTCATCTTGTGCTCTCAGAGCTCTCGTGGCCCCTCTTTCGCTCCGACTTCTTGAAGGTCCAGCCAGTGTGCTTGAGGATCTGCGCCGCCTTCTCTTCCCTGGGATCCGCCTCCATGGTGCGGTTCTTCTGCGCGTACTGTCGCTTCTCGCGCGCCAACTGCTTGCTCTGCTTCTCGGTGGGCCGCCTGATCGACCAGTTGATCTGGCGGAAGATGTTGGTCTTGATGGCTGCAGTAGAGGTCAGAATCAAAGGCGTGCTGTGGCTCCATGACGCAACCTACCATCCACACAGTACGGGCACAGGACGTGTGCACGCTTTGTCCGCCCACAGGCGGAGCACTTGTTCAGTGATGTGATGTCCTGGATGCCCTTGCCCGCCATGAAGCGCGTTCGCTTCTTCATGTACGACGTCTTCTTCTTGGGCACGGCCTTGAGGATGCCATCCCAGATCTCGCCCAGCGAAGGGAACGACGGCAGCGACAGCGACGGTATGGCGAGCGCGGCAAACGGCGTGGACTGGGCGAGGCGCTGCAGGAACGGCAGGTTCAGGACGGGGCGCACGGGGCCATTGATGCCGCTGAGGCCGGGCATCAGCGTCTGCCACAGCGGGGGCAGCGGTCGAGCGAGCGCCATGGTGCAGGTGGGTAGGGCGAGCTTGGCGGTGCGGGCGCGGGGACACCCTCGAGGGCCTGGTGGTGGTGGTGATGGAGAATAAACTGCACCCCAGCCCGAGCTCCGGACCGCTCTTGCCATCCCGGTCGCTAGCGCGCTTTCGCTTGCCCCTTTCCCTGCGCCTGCGAAAGTCGCCAGCGCAACGTGCCCGATTGACTGTTTACTCCTGCAACACCACCACCTCGTCGTCGTCGTCGTGTCAGCGCCCTCACCCACGCCCTCGCCCACTCCGCCCATCCGCCGCTCCCCCCAACGCCAGACCCGCCCACGAGGCCCACGTCCCCTGCAATGGCTGCCGCACTCCCGCAGTCCATCTTTCCGGACAGCTACGTCGGTTTCGACAGCATCACCAAGCAGATCGAGAAGAAGTCGGTGAAGCGGGGGTTCCAGTTCAACGTCATCTGCGTCGGTGAGCTCCATCTTGCTCCATGTGCACGTGCAGCCAGCTAACGCCGTCCCCAGGCCAGACGGGCCTCGGAAAGTCGACGCTCATCAACACCATCTTCGCGTCCCACCTCATCGACAGCAAGGGCCGCTTCCACCCTGACGAGGAGCCCCGCACAACCACCACCATCCACCCCGTCTCGCACACCATCGAGGAGAACGGCGTGCGTCTGCGTCTGAACATTGTCGACACGCCTGGCTACGGCGACCTGATCAACAACGAGCGCTGCTGGGACCCCATCGTCAAGTACATCAAGGACCAGCACAGCGCCTACCTCCGCAAGGAGCTCACAGCCCAGCGTGAGAGATATCTCCAGGACACACGCATCCACTGCTGCTTGTTCTTCATCCAGCCTTCTGGCCACGCACTGAAGCCCATCGACATTGTTGTGTTGAAGAAGCTTAGCGAGTTCGTCAACGTTGTGCCTGTCATTGCCAAGGCGGACAGCTTGACCCTCGAGGAGCGCGCTGCTTTCAAGGAGAGGATAAAGGCCGAGTTCCAGTTCCACAACCTGCGCATGTACCCCTACGACAACGAGGAGGACGACCAGGACGAGATTGCCCACAAGAACCAGATCAAGGTGAGAATCCGTGGCTGAAGAGCCCAGACAAGGCAGCTACTGACACACGACAGGATCTCATTCCTTTCGCCGTCATTGGTTCTGAGAAGACAGTCGTCGTCAACGGACAGAACGTTCGCGGACGCCAGACCAAGTGGGGTGTCATCAACGGTACGCCTACGCGTCAAACCTCACATTCTCCCACTAATGCATCGTAGTCGAGGACGAGAACCACTGCGAGTTCGTCTACCTGCGTGACTTCCTCACTCGCACCCACCTTCAGGACCTCATCGAGACCACCGCTCAGATCCACTACGAATCCTTCCGCGCCAAGCAGCTGCTTGCCCTCAAGGAAAGCTCCGCTGTTGGCGGCCACTCTTCTCGTCCCATCTCGCCCTCCGCCGATCGCGAGCTTAGCAGGAACAGCCAGCGTATGACCATGAACGGCTACTAGGAGTTGCCGAATCACAACCGCGTTGATAGCCTCCCTGGGATGAAGGGAGGTCCGCCCCCTCCTCGCATGGAGCGGCCTGCGCCGATCATTGATGTCTAGGGGGGAGCGTGAGACGCAGCGCAGATGTGCATGTCCGGGAGTTTTCGACATGTTTTGATACCAGTGCATCGCTTAGCACCAAAACCCGGGGGAGCAATGACGGGCATATGTTCACCAGACTTTACTTTACACTTTTTTCTCAATATCCTTTTTAGTTTCGATGAGCTCTTTGCTTCTTTGACCTCTTATGTCATAGCACGGTGTAGTGGTTGGTTTGGGCCTGGGTTTAACTGGTTAATCTCTTGGCTCCCTCGGGATACTGTAGTGAAGAAAGTAATACACCAACGTGACATTCAATTCTTTGCAATCGTTTGGGCTGCTCGTTGGTGGTGGTATTGGTGCTTCCCAAGATCGCTCCTTCCTCGACTCTTCAAAGATAAGATCACGCCTGCTTTACTCGTACGATCCCGGACTCTTGACTGTACGAACAACAATTGTGTCTCGATATAATACCTCCAGTATACGCAGACGTCCTGAATTGACAACGTCCAGCCCCTTCACCCCATACCGACCTCAGACTGCTCTCCCACTAATATGCTCACCCAATCAGTCTCGACCCCCCAAAATCCTCCATACTATCATCTCCCTTCTTCCCTCCCTTCTTCCCCTCTCCCTCCAACCTGACGTTCCTCCCTTTCGCTGCACCGGCGGCCCGCTCTGGCGACCTTGCGTCTGTGGCGGTGGTGGTGGTAGAACCGGAAGCAGAGGTAAGCGTCTCGCCTACAATGCGCTCGATTACTTTTGCTTTTGCGCCAGCGCGCTTGAATCGGTCGTCGAAGTCGGCGACACTGATTTCCGTGTTTGCGGTTGAGAAGGTTGGGGGGTCGGTTAGGTGGTACAAGAGTGTGATGTTGGAGAGGAGTCGTGTTGAGGTGGTGGCGAGGGGGGGTAGAGAGGAGGAAGGAGATGTTGATGCTGTGGACGGTATGCGTGATCCCCAAACGCTGCCTCGACCGTGCAGCTCCCCCAGCGCGGCGAACTTCTCGAATCCTCTTTCCAGACCGAAGATGCGTCCTTCGATTCGGCCGGCTCGCGCGCCGTCTGCTACGCCTTGGTCGTGCGCTGTCGTGTAGAGTGTGTCCTCTAGCGTAAGGAGGTCGTCAAAGGGGTCGTCGTTGTTGGGCGCCATAATGTGAGAAAGCTGTAGGCTATGAAACAAGCACGTCGAATTTGGCTTCTTGTAATGGCGCGTACACTTTATAGTTTCCTTCTCTTTCTCTCAAGTGCAACGCTGTATGCAGGTCGCTGTTGTCAAAGCTTGAGAAACGAGTAGCACAAGGGTATTATCGACAACCTTTTTAATTGCCGTTTACTTTCAACTTTCAATTCAAGTGTCGCTCCACTTTGTAGAGACTTTTGGTGTTTTAGAGATCTAGGTTTGTCAGGTCGAATTTTCTTTGGGTGAAAGTTCGGGTCACTTCAAGCTGACGAATCAAGATCACTTTAAACCAAGTCCAATCGGAATCCGGCCTCACAATACTCTTCTTGCTCGCTGTAGACCAAGTCCACGGTCGATTGAAGTTGCGGGAATGGATTTGGACGGATATTGATTGACGTGATGTGGCGCAGGTGGCCGGTGCGCCAATCGGCGGGGTCTGGAGGGGCAAGTGCGGTCTCGTGCGAATGCTTGGAGCTATTCTTGAGTCACTTCGAAACCACACAACAGAGTACCCTGTGTGGGTTTATTGAGCTGTAGACTCGGACTATAGCGTCGATCTTTGCTAGAAACATATTTCCTGACATCTGACAGGTAGGGATAGACGACTCCTCAACTCAGCGTCTATGATATGCAAGAATTTAGCTAATACAGATCTCAGAAGCTATCATATGAGCGAAACAAAGAAGATCGTCCTCCCCGTCGAGGGCGAGCGCAACGTACTCATTACGAGTGCGCTGCCCTACGTCAACAATGTCCCCCATTTGGGCAACATTATTGGCAGTGTCCTGTCCGCCGATGTGTTTGCTCGTTTCTCTCGCGCGCGAGGCTACAACACGCTCTATGTCTGCGGAACCGACGAGTACGGCACAGCAACCGAGACGAAAGCGATCGAAGAAAAGTGCACACCACAAGAGCTTTGCGACAAGTACTACGCGCTCCACTCGGATGTGTACAAGTGGTTCAACATCAGCTTCGACCACTTTGGCCGCACACCAACCCAGCAGCAGACGGACATTGCGCAAGACATCTTCACGAAACTGCACAAGAACGGGTATCTCGAGGAGAAGACCACAACGCAACCGTACTGCGAGACGCACAAGAGCTTTCTTGCGGACCGATTCGTCGAGGGTACCTGTCCGCTGTGCAACTACGACGATGCTCGAGGTGACCAGTGCGACAAGTGCGGTCATCTGCTCGAACCCCTTGAGCTGAAGAACCCCCGCTGCAAGCTCGATGGAGCAACGCCAGTTCCGCGCCAAACGAAGCACGTATATCTTTGCCTGGACAAGCTGCAGCCGCTGGAAGAGGAGTGGTTCAAAAAGTCGAGCACAGAGGGCAACTGGAGTTCCAACGGTGTTCATATCACATCGTCATGGCTGAAGGAGGGTCTGCGCGCACGAGGTATCACCCGTGACTTGAAGTGGGGAACTGCTGTGCCTCTCGAGGTAGGATACTTGGAGCAACGAGAGATTTCGTATGCTAACAGATGCACAGGGTTACGAGGACAAGGTCATGTACGTATGGTTCGACGCCTGCATCGGTTACGTCTCGATCACAGCGACATACACAGACGAGTGGGAGAAGTGGTGGAAGAACCCCGAGAATGTCAAGCTGTACCAATTCATGGGCAAGGACAACGTTCCTTTCCACACCGTCGTTTTCCCCTGCTCGCAAATCGGCACCAAAGACAACTGGACCATGCTCAACACCATCTCCACAACCGAGTACCTGAACTACGAGAAGGGCAAGTTCTCCAAGTCGAGAAATATCGGTGTTTTCGGCAACAACGCAAAGGACACTGGTATTCCGTCCGACGTCTGGCGTTACTACCTTCTCTCGCATCGACCGGAGACCGGAGATTCAGAGTTCGAGTGGGACAGCTTCATCGCAGGAAACAACAACGAGCTCTTGAAAAACCTGGGTAACTTCGTCAACCGTGTCATCAAGTTTGTCAACTCCAAGGTCTACGATTCGGTCGTACCCGATTACACAAAGTTCGAGGACGATTACTTTATCGAGCACAAGAAGAAGGTCAACGAGCTGCTGAAGAAGTACATTGAGGAGCTCGAGGACGTCAAGATTCGTGCAGCATTGAGCACAGCGTTGCACCTGTCCAGTCTGGGTAACCAGCTGCTGCAAGACAACAGACTCGACAACAACCTCGCCACGACCGAGCCTGAGCGATGTGCTGCGGTTGTTGGATTGGCTCTGAGCCACATTCATCTTCTGGCTAGCTTGATTGAGCCGTACATGTAAGTTCATCCTCGCATTGATTGCGTACAGGGCCGGTACTAATGTGTGCTACAGGCCCGACACAACGAAGAACATCCTCAACCAGCTCAATGCCGAGTTTTTCATCATCCCCGACAACTGGGAAGCCAAGTCGCTGCCCATCAACCACAAGATCGGCAAGGCCGCCTACTTGTTCTCCCAGATCAAGCCTGAGAAGGAGCAGGAGTGGCGCGAGCAGTTTGGTGGCGAAGAGGCACGCAAAGCGAAGGAGGAGAAGGCCAAGAAGGCTGCCGCAAAGAAGGCCGAGAAGGAGAGGAAGAAGGCAAAGAAGGCCGCTGGCAAGGCCGAAGGTGTCGAGGCTGCAGAGAAGGGTAAGGACGGACCGGCAGATCAAAAGGCCGAGGACGCCATTTCGAGTGGTGTTGAGCAGGTCACTCTCCAGACGTCGTAGTGGGATGTCTGGTTCAGATACTACTTGGGCGACGAAATGGTGCTGTGAGTTTCGGAGTCAGTAGGTGTTGAAAGTTTGGATGGTGAAAGGCCCAGGAGTTGCAAAGTGGCGGCAGTCCAGCGCGCAGCGACGACCGGATCTTATGCTTTGTGTTAGTCGAATTTCAACATAAGGCTTTCAAGCTCGTGGCGCCCACCCTGCGTTCGATGTACTGCGTTCTCGGCCTCCGGACCAAGCAGTCCGGATCCTTCACGCCAAGTCGTCTTGACTCGGATCCTGAACATTCTTGGTATTCTCCACCCTTCCCAAGACGATGGATCCGAGTTTTTTTATCAGATCATCTCGTGGCGATAGATCAACCCGGCGCGATAGAAGCAAACGACGTCTGAACCGTTTGGCTCCGGGTTACCGATTGGGTGGTCTCTATTGATGGCATGCCGAGACTCGAGATACCCTGCAACCGAGTCAAGTACTCGAGGTCAGGCTTCGAGGTTGCACGCCAGACACATGTACTGTGTGCAATGCCGATGTATATTCCGCACAAGCACGACATACAGGTCGCTCGAAACAGCCATCGATCTAATAGCACTCTTGTCCAGGGTCAGCGCACAGCGTTCACACCACAGTATGGCTTGGGAACGGTGCCTCGTACCACCGCAACCCTGACCTGATCAGATGCCAAGTGAGTCTTACAGGACTATCACTCTACGGATACTCCCCAAGCGAGGCTAGACAGCTTGGCATCGAATGAGTTCTCGAGACATATGCATCTGTCGTCCTATCTTATAAGAAGCGACAAGAATCCGTGATCTCTGCGTTGGACTCGTGTTTTGCCTCAAGACTCACGATCGATTTACAAAACGACAATCGTGTCGTTCGACCTCGATATAGCCACTTCAAATGTGACAGGAATGGAGCGGGCTGCTAGCCTTACGTTGTCTTCGAGAAACCTTGAAAGTCACGATGTCTCCGATGATGTGAAGACAGTAGCTATTACTGAGACTGGAGAGAGGGCCGACTCACATCTCCAAAAGCCGGATGATGTTGGAAGTATCGTTTCAGAACAGCCTGCAGGCCTCAGGCAGATGGAGGCTATCACCATGATTTGGTAAAAAAAATGGCTCATCACCGCAAATTGCTTGTAAGTGCAAACAAATCTGCAACGGCCAGTACAAACGCTGTGCTGTGTTACCGTCTGCTACGTTGAAGCTATAATCATATTTAGAATGTGGCTCATATCCTTTACGAATTCCCTACAGCAACAAAGCAACTAGTCCTGGACACCCTATTCACTAGCGAGTTCCTTCTTCATGGTCTGACTGGTATCGTTGGCATCGTCGCGAATCTGATTGGAGGTGTCTCAAAGCTACCGCTCGTCAAATTCATCGACCTTGTTGGTCGTCCACATGGGTTCTTCATCTGCCTCGTCTACGTTCTCCTATCCCTCATCATGATGGGCGTGTGTCGGAACGTGCAAACCTACGCCGCCGCGCAAGTCTTCTACTGGACTGGTATGGACGACATGGATTAAGTCCTTGATGTCTTCATTGCCGATACTTCCAAGCTTGGGAACCGTGCTATCTGGCTGGCTTTCACGTCGACACCATACATTGTCATTACTTTTACCGGACCTGAGCTTGGTCAGCGCTTCCTCGACAATTCGAAATGGCGCTGGGGCTATGGCGCTTTCACAATCATTACGCCCTTTATGTGTATTCCTTTCTGGTTCATCTTCTTTCTGATGAGCAGGTGTGCTACGCAGCAGGGTGTTGTTGTCAAAGAGAAGAGCGGGCTGACTATATTGCAGTCTGTCAAGCGTTGCTGCATTGAGTTTGACGGTGAAATATGCTCGCAGAGACAACATGCTCCAACGCTAACTCGTCGTAGTTATTGGAATACTTCTGATCTGCGGCGGCTTCTCCATCTTTCTCCTACCTTTCAGCCTTGCAGCCTACCAAGGCGAAGGCTGGCGAGCACCCATGATCATTTGCATGGTCGTCTTCGGTATGCTTCTGCTAGTGCTCTTCGGGGTATGGGAGCGTTTCTGGGCGCCGAAGACATTCTTCCCTTTTCATCTCCTCACCGACCGTTCCGTCGTTGCAGCCTGCTTCCTCGGCGCCAACTCATGGATCGCGTTCTAGTATGTTTTTTTTGAACATCTTTGCAACTAATGGATATATCGCTAATGCCTTCCCAGCTCTTACAAAATGTACTACTCGTCCTATCTGCCGCAGGAGCTAAAAGCTCAGAGACCGGCCATCTATGCGAGTCGTGTGACCCAGCTTAGTTACCCGTGGGATAGCCCAGAGCGACAGGCGGTTGTGAGGGCGTACAGGGATGCGCAAAGACTGATGGTCATTGTTAGGACTTGTGCGCTTGTACCCTACATCCTGTGGGTTGCTATATTGAAGGAATATGAGCTGAGCGAGAGGGGCGCGAGGAAGGGGCTGCTCATATAAGACAATGTTTAACTTATAGCTGCACCCAGCATTAAGAAGCTCACGATTCCAACGAATCCTCCTCAAATTTATGATTGCTCCTAATCACCACCCCTCCAACTCCTCTCCCACTGTCCTCAAGCTCGGGGGCATAACAGGCATACCCCTCTTCAACGCGCCAACCATCGGATCCCTCTCAAGCAAACTCTGCACATCTGCGTCTGTCTCCACATTACTCCTCACCCGCCTGTACGCCATGCGACTCGGCTTGTCCACGACGTCGAAGAAACTCTGTCTTCGTGCCTCCGACCAGGAAGCCAGTAATCGCTCCGAATTCCCGGCTTTCCCAGAGAGAATGTGTTCCAAGACCGGCGCGAGGGCGTCCGCGTCTGCGATGCCAGATGCAAGACCAAGGCCAGCATAGGGGTTTGTCACTGCACCAGCATGTAAGTACAGCGTCTCACAAGTTTGTTGTCTGTGGAGAGAGGGATATGGATAGGAGTGAAGAAGACGTACAATGTGCAGCGTCACCAACCAGCAGAACCTTCCCCTGAGCCAACGTCGCCGCACAGCGCTGCTGCGCTCGATACGGCGCGACTTTCACAACCTCAAAGACATCACGACCCTCCTCATCCTTCCCAGCGTTCGGAAGCATGACCCGCAGCTTGTCGCGCACGCCGGCGTTGATCTCGTCTTCGCTCAGGCCACCCGCCACGCCGTAAGAAACGCGCCATAAGCAGTCGTTGTCAATGCGCCCAATGAGTCCGTAGCTAGTGGGATCGATGATGAAATTCGCGTCGAAGAACCCATGCGATTTGAATGGGAACCGCAAGTCTGTGGCCACGAGTTGCGCGTCCAGCGTCTCGCCTTCCAGAGCGACGCCCATGTGTTTCCTTACCAGCGAGTGCGCGCCGTCAGCGCCAATGAGGTATGCAGCGTCCATGTGCTCGGTCTGACCGCTTGGAGAGGAGAGCTGGACTGATACAGACGAAGAGGCGGAGGAGGGTTGATCGAAAGAGGCCACGCTCCAACCCAATCTTACTTCCGTCTTTGAACCCATTTTCGCTAGCCGTCCCATGAGCACCTTCTGGAACTTGCCCTGCGGGAGGAGTAGCTGGCCTTTTCCTTTCATACCCTCGCCTGCATTGTCGAAGGTCTTGCTTGCGATCACCCGGCTCCCGTTCTGAACGCTCGTGCGGAAGCACAGTCCCGAGCTGAGACTACCTGCTTGGATGAGCTCGGGCAGGAGGCCTGGAACCTGGGAGAGTATGGGATATGTTGGTGGTTGATGGGCCATTGCGCGGGTTGATGTAGGATCGGGGTGTTGTGGTTCGATTACGAGGATGCGATTTGGAATGCTAGTATGCGCGAGGAGGAGCGCAAGGAAGAGGCCGACGCAGCCACCGCCAGATATTACGATAGGGAGATTTTCATCGTTCGGTGCATCCTTCGCGACCGCCATGGTGCTGCGTTGGCGTTGATGATTGTGATGATGATGATGATTGACAGAGAGTTAAGATTCGATATTCAAGCGCGACGTAGTGATCTGTATTGTCGAGCATGATGCTCGGTCTTTATAGCTTGTTTGTTTTGCGACCGATATCGAGTTCCTGGTTCCTTACGGCGGTTGTCGTGCTGTCATACTGCAGAAGCCGGAGCCGGATGTGGGGAACCGAGTTAGCTTTGCCGTAGTCGTTCAGCCTCAACCGCAGAACCACCATAATACTACCAAGTTCAGAGAAAGACAGTAAATACTTGAATGAGTATAAAAAACACTTTTATTGCCCTGTAGGGTCTCCAGTGGTATCAAACTCCTCTGTGCATGTTAGTGAAGCACAACTAAAGGAAACAAACGTCAGTCTACCAAGACATCTAGGGAGATCAAATGGTCCCACACGTTACTTCCCACGTCTCGAAATTGAGTGTAAGGATGGCCAGATATGAGCCTCAGCCTGGCCAGGAAGGCCGCCGGTCGTCTACGCGCAAAGGGCCTAGCTGGCGAAGATGGTTTGCATCGTCATGTTCGTTGGGGTGGGACTGTCCAAAGTCAGTACAAGAGATATACAGCTCTGACACGGCAGTATGAATAAAGATGTTTTTTGTAGTGTGGAGGGCTTCAGAGTCATCCTTCAACCCAGAAGCTCGCATGATATGCATCCAGGAAAGCCTCACATCTCTCAGATGTGACACTTGACCTTTCAGAGAACACAGTAAGAGAGACGACTTACTGGCCAGCAGCACTTCGCCTCACCATCAGTGCACTAGGCACACCTTCTGTAGGCGCCCTCGGCAAGAGAGCAACAGCAGTGGAGGCAGGACGGGGGCGCAGGGGCATGGGCAGAGGAATGGGCGGAGGAGTGGGCGAGGATGGGGGCGAGGAGACGTAGCAGGAGAAGGCGCGAAGAAGAGAGAGCATTGTGGTTGTGGGCGTGGGTGTTGTGGGGTGATGGGTTTTGGAAACCAGGTGAGTGCGAGTTGGCAGCAAAACGACAACACGCGAGCTTACCGCCAGGACCTAGCAAAGACAGATGTAGTTATGCAAACATGCAATGACTACCCTCGTTCGCTACAAGAAGAAACCGCATGCAAGGGCCGAAGGGCCGCATTACCCTATTGTCCGGGGGCCTTTTGGTTGATAAAGAATGCTCGCTCAAGACGGTTTCTACGATCATAGTTGATATTTTCCCTACTTCACACATCATTTGTAGGCACGGCAGTGCAAGTACGTAAAGAGTGTGAGGGGAGGACGTGGTAAGGCCATGACCTTCCAGCATAGCGATCATGATTGCGAACCTGAGCTTGCAAGAGACTGCTGCAAGAATACAGCATATGGGCTGCCATAACTTTAGTAAGTCTGCGAGAAGGTGTGGTGAAGACGTGTTTAAGGTGGTCACTTATCATCGTACCCCTGTTGTGTTCTCGCGGTGGGTAAGATCGAGCTTATAATATGCCAACGTCCACCCGGGTCTGTGATATCTGCATACCCTCCTCAGATACATATCCCAACAGAGCGAGTGGAACTGACAAGATGGTAATGTTGATTCGAAGGGAAAGACGAGGATTTTTAGAGCGGATGGAAATATGGAAAGTGAACACGACATCAGCGGTCAACGTCGTATCCGGTGTGCGAAGGAGTTGTTAGAAGTCGACTTAAAATTCCCCTAGCCTTTGGATGCTGAGTACAGAGACGAGAAAAAGGTGGTGGATTGCAAATGTTGTTGGCCTTACTGCTGTGCTGCGTCTCATGAGGGTGATATGTAGAGGGTCTCATGAGGGTGATATGTAGAGGCGTTGATCGTCATTGATTCCACGATGGTCGCCTAGAGTTAATATCCAGGACTTTGACAGTGAATGTAAGGTTTGTCGAGCTAATGAGTATCGTGAATGACCGTTAACATAGTCTCCATTCTGTGTGAGTTTGTAGCAAGCAAGCGTTGAGCCTCTGGCGAATGAACGAAGGCTGATCATGCCTTTGACACGTGCTAGTCGTTATCGATGTTTGGAGTTAGTAACACCTACCACTATCCTGCTCTACAGGTTCGGAGACGCGTCGAAGCGTTCTTGTACGAAGAGTGCTATGGTGAGGCGTGGAGTTTTGACGTTGATGCGTGGGGGCTGTCTGCCGTGGGACACCGCCCGGCAATTTGGCGCGTCAGAAAGCTCACAGCATCTGGAGCTCCCCAACTTCAACATCAACCCTAGCAACGACTGCAATGGCACCATCGAGAGGTCTGCAGCTGCTGTCTGGCCCCAAGAGCTTCCATAAATATCGGAGTACTTCACACTGCGCTCTCCAAACCGCAGCCGCAATAACGTTGCGATGGCCGGTCAACGCGCGTCGAACGTATTCGTCATTCACAGAGAACCTTTCGAATCCCGCGAACAAGCTGCAAAGCTATGTCTCTCGCAGTAGCGACCCGTATTTGAACCTCAGCATCGAAGACCACATCCTGCGCAAGTCTCCGCCAGATAGCACGATCCTCTTTCTTTATGTGAATCGACCGTGTGTCGTGATTGGGCGCAACCAGAACCCATGGACCGAGGTCAATCTGAGCATACTCAACGCTGCGACAGGCACGGAACATCTGGAAGAGACAGAGCCACCTGGAATAGGCGCTGTGGACATTGTGCGTCGCCGATCAGGCGGAGGTACTGTCTTCCATGACGAAGGCAACCTCAATTGGAGTATAACATGCCCGCGCAACGAGTTCACCAGGGACAAACATGCTGAGATGGTCGTCCGCGCATTGCGTAAACTGGGCATTGATCGAGCCAGGGTCAATGAGCGACACGACATTGTGCTCGACCAGGGACACGAAAAGCGTCCGTCTGACCCTGAAGACACACATCGAACCCCGTATACAATCGAGGGAGGCATCCCAAAGCCACTGAAAGTTTCTGGTTCGGCATACAAGCTCACGCGACAGAGAGCGCTGCATCATGCGACGACTCTCCTAGAGTCGCCGAATTTGCACATCATCTCGCAGTATTTGCGCTCCCCAGCAAAGCGCAACATCGAAGCCAAAGGCGTCGAGAGCGTTAGCTCACCAGTCTCGAACATTGGTCTGGACCTGAGAGCGTACCAGCAGCGCCTCCAAGAGGTCTTCGCGGCCATGTACGCGAATATTGGCAAGATCAACATCGTCGAAACCGTCGGTGATGAATACCTTAACATCCCTGACATCAAAAAAGGATACGATGAACTTCGAGTGGGTGTTCCTGAATCTGTTGCCTAGACCGGTGCTGACAGCTCCAGACGCAAGACTGGATGTGGGCACAGACGCCGCAGTTCGATGCAAAGCTTGACTTTGTTGACGGGCCTGGTGTTACCATGAACGTACATCATGGCGTCATCAAGACCTTCGATGTTGAAGCCGAAGCTATGGATGAAACACATGAGGACATTCGTTCGGTCCTTGTTGGCAAGAAGCTGCAAGACGTAACTGACTGGACGATGTTGCTCCAATCAAGCGTCGAGCCCTTCAATGATCGATGTGCTGCCGTCGCAAAGCGGCTTGAAGAGCTACTACCGATTCCCAAGTTTCCTAGATCTTGAGCACGAAGACTTCGGCCAAGCGGACGATGAACATGTCCAATAGACCGTGGGACATCTTAGTGAAGTCCTGCTGTCCTGCTCGCGAACATCAACGCCGGAAGCCACATGTATATTGCAAACTGGAAGAGCAGGACCACTGACTTGTTGAGGAATGACTTCAGCTTGCGATTCTTGTCCAAAAGCTCAAGTTTATCACTGCTGACTGTGCCGACGTTGTCTTCGCCCAGTCTAACAAGACTTCGAGAAGTCTGCTAGACTTTCCTCGAGGGAGGTCAAGTTGTCGTTAATAGTGAGTAACTTGGTTAGCCCGGAGTGGCCATCGGCATCGTTGGTTCTGCTTGAGCATTGAGTCCGTCAGCCATGACCAGACCTCCGGCCCTTGGTCGTTATCTCTTGTCCGAATCTCCCTGAACGCCATCTTTGTTTCTGTCTGGTAGTAATCCTCCTCATCTCTCATTCTTTCCATGCTATATTTGCTGTGCGCCCGTACCTTCTCTTTGTATACTCTCGGCGCCGTCATGCTGCTGAAGTGCCCGGTTCCGGCATCGCCGTTGATATGTCTAAAGCTTCTCGCGATTTTTCGTTTCAGTCGGTCGTATACCGTCGGCGCGCTGCAAGTCACGTCGAGCACCGCGAGCAGTAGGTGCACCTACACCGGCCCATCTTACCGACAAGGGCAATGCATACTGACGGCTTCGACCTTTATGTTTGCTGCTTGTGTTGTGTATCGGCGCCTCCTCTCTCCCTCCCTCCTGTCCGCACCGGGGAGCCCAAGGTGCAGATCGTTCGGATCGCATGACTGAGTCCGGGTACGACCCAGGGATCCTGAAGAGTGTTGAGCATCTGGTCGTGCAATTTGCTTAAACATCTATGCTGCTGTTCCTCGTAAGGAGCCGCGTCGTCTTGAAATCTGTGTTCTGGGGCCGAAGGTCCGTGAACAAATGGGGTGCGCCGAGGCGGACGAGAGTCATGGTCCAGCGTCTGGGACGGCATATGCTCTCAAACAGTTCTGCGTATGGTAAAGAGGTAATACACTGCTCTCTTTGTCAGTTCTGGGCTGTCGCTGTCGCCACTCCAGCTTGCGCATAAGGACCGATTGGCTGGCGCAGCGGCACTGTGATGACAGCTGTTCTGTTCGAGGACGACGTGCTCTTGGAGCATCAGTAAGCGCGTCGTATGCTCACCTATTGTTTAGTCTCTCGCCTATAGCAAGTGGAGGTGAGGCGGCAAGAGTAAGGGCGGTAGAAGGTAAGATCTCCAGATGCGCTCTCAAAGGCGGTGCATAATTGGTATCGACACTGTGGATCTACGTCGCGCCTTTCAGTAGCGTGTCAATGATTTTTCCAATTTCAATCGCCTTGTTGGCACGATGGGCTGTAGGAGTGAGCGCCGCTACACAATGCCTTTGAGGCGGGCTCACTCATTGAGCTTGAACATCGCCCGCTGACTCGCTTGAAGCACAATCGTCTCCTTCCTTTCCCACGCAGGTTGCTTTTCTGTTCCATAGTTTGAAGTAGCCGTGGAGCAGAAGAGAGCTCTTGAAGAGGGGTGCGACGCCACTAGAGAGGAGAGGGCGCAATGTTGGAAGACAGTCAGGATGTCGGTAAGAGAAGGGATGGAGGAGTCTCCAGCGCTCATGTTGCTTGAGGGAAGGAAGAGTATCACGCCGAAGGTGATCCCGGAGGCATGACGGTCTTTTGGTGGGGTGAAGGTTTGGGGTATGATGTGTCGAAGGGGGAAAGAGTTGTGAAGCAGCACAACACGGGCACCACAATCAACCAACTTCGAATTAAGGATAGATCGGAACCCTCTCAATCCCTCCATGAAAGAGCACGATCACGAAACGCCCGTCAACAACCAGCCCCTAGCCGCGTCACTGTTTGCGCTCATCGGCCTTGGTACTTCAGTCACTCGCTGCACTTCACGTGAGCTTGGACGCTATAAAATCTTGCTAAGTTGGCTACGGCGACTCTACAACGTCTCCCCTGCAGGAAATTCAGACTCGAGAGCTTCTTTCTCAACCAACACACGAAGTCAACAAGTCAGTAAGCCCTTGGCTACCTCTAGCGTTACTCGTGCGCACAAATGCGTCCGCTGATGACACTCTACAAGTCTCCACACCATACCCTAAGACATCTCTGACTACTCCGCCACGCAATGTATTCTTCCAGCAGCAGCGTGTACAAGGTCCTCCGCCCCACCGCCAACCCTGAGCCACTTCGCGGTCACATCGGTGATCTCCCGTCTTACGTTCTCCACCGCATCTTGTACTGGAAGCTGCTGGCGAATGGCGAATTGCCTACCATCGTTGCTTTCATTCTTACGACGCCTTTCCTTGCTGAGCAGGCCGGCGGCACTCCGCTGCTCACCGCCTGCGGTCTCGACTGAACCACCGTCATGTGGCAGCAAGGCGTGTATTTCTGGATGAAGCTCCGCAAGCTCAGGCAAGAAGAAGGTACGGAGAGGAAGGCAGGGAGGTATGGTTTACTCGCTGAGCTGAGTTCTCTTAACAGATGAGGGGGTCATAGCTAACCAATCGATGATGAGGTTGGAGGCTAGAGTTGGAGAATGGCCTTGTAGCCTTCTTGCTCAGCCAACGTCTCTGCAAGGTACCAAGGTCGAGGAGATGAAGCTGACTATTAGCTAGATAGCGGGGCTAAATTGCTTTCATGTGCAATATACGCCTTCCAGAGTCAGTGCGTCGATGAAATTCTGTCTGTGGGAAGCCAATGCCTGGCAAGCCCTCAACTCGACCTAGATTACTGTCACATGTTGAAATTGCTCTTGAAAGCTGTCATCACCTTGCATACCTGACAATTGCTTCAAAAGGTATGGAAAAGCTGTTCACGTGCTGGATTATTCTTCACTGACAATCCGATGTAAACGTGTGGAGTTTCCCCACCTTGTGATATAGAATTCCATGCTTTGAAGCCAGTGGATGGGCCAATGAAGAGTGCATTGCGTACCACATTTAGCGTGCAGTCACCGGAGCATGCTGTGCATGAAGAGAAAGACAAGCTTCCCGCTGTCAGTGAACTTCAAGATCACCCAAGTATACGGTTAAGATCACCCGCCTGCTAACCTTGGTGATCTATCTTTGTATAAGAGAATGGGTTGAAAGGAATGAATGGGCGACCATTTATCCCCGCATCGGGGCGCTCCGCACTTCGAGGCCCTGGTGAACAAAGATCACGGAAACAATGTCGAAGACAAAGCCATGATTCGATTTCCATTCGTGAGGTACTTCGATAGTCTTGTGTTCCCTTGCTCAACACACTGCCATGTGGTTGCATTCCTGCAGTGTATGATGACGAAACCTCGCTTGGCGCAGGCGCGGCTGCCTGCTCGCGAACTCGTTTCAGCCTTTTCCAGCTCCCTCAACATCTCGCCCCTTTTGCTCTCATCAACAGGCAAATGAATGCATGCACTGTGTGTACAGCTGCACAGGACTCGATGCGCGTCTGTGCGGGTGATATGGCCAATCGATGTTGTTTCGAAGCCTCTGTGTGTTGACGTTTGAAACGAAACGGGTCGGCTGTCACTGCGGCCTGAGTTTCAGGTGAACACTTGTCGACTATCCCCCTCTGGGACGCATCTTGTAACCTTCAGAGCTCGGTAGCAGTGTTTTTAAGATCGGTCGCCATGAGGCAAGGAGTGAGGAGCTCGTCTAATCGCAGCGGCACTCGCGTGTTCTTACCATCTGATCGACGCTTTGCTCCCCGCCTTATACTACCTAATGTATTAATACCACGGTCATATATCTTCAGGACTTCGGCGCAGGCTCGCTGTCAGTTATGGGTACTACAAGGAACATGAATATGAATATGAGTATGGATGGAATCATGTTCCCTACTGCCGAGCACATCGACGTACGACAACAGGCTCTCATACAGCACAACGATGATGTTTGGATGTACAACCAGACATGCTCAGGTACCACTTCCATTTCTTAGGCTTATGAAAAAGGCACACCTACTAACAACTGCAGACTATCCAGCCCAACAACCAAGCTTTTGGCCGGCCCATCTGTCAGAATACCAACAATCGCACCAGTTTCCACGCCTTTCGACTTCGACGCACTCTTCATATTCTTCCCATCTAAGGGATTCGGATTCAAGCACTCTCTCAAACTGGCAGTCGTGTTCTTCAGTAGCTTCGACAAACTCCAACTGGTCAAACTTGTCCAATCAGCCCTATGGTCAACGCACATCCAGCCTCAACAACGCAGCAAATTTTGCTCCTCCAATCTCATCTTCCCATACTGCTGAGTCAGTTGTAGAACCTGTGTCTCCGGCACCATCTTCAACATCCAAAAGAAGAAACATCCAGCGCTACACCACTCCGGGGAAAGATACATTCGCAACGTGCGTCTCACGGAGACGTCGAAGTCGACGATCCCAAAGAGAGCCAAGGTATTGGTGTACCTCCTGCGAGGAGCCGTTCATCGAGAAATATGACTGGAAACGACACGAGGAAACCTATCAAGAACGTCGACACGTTTTTCGGTGCGACCTTTGTAGCGCTGTTTACTTCCTCGAGAAAGACTTTCTGTACCACCACGAGACACGTCACAATTGCGAAACTTGTCAAAGAGAGGGTCACTCCGATACAGCCAAGCAGACTCGTCAAGCTCGTTCAGGCTGGGGGTGTGGCTTTTGTCTTCACTTCAGCTTTGATTGGAGGGAGCGATGCAACCACGTCGCGCAACATTTCGAGAAAGAACAAAAATCCATGAAAAACTGGTTACAAAGCAATGTGATCCACTCTCTCCTTCAGAGACCAGTTATCTTCAAGGAATGGCTCAGAATCTTGCATACTCAACCTCAGCTCAGAGGCGACTTCGGTTGGAACCGACACGACACCGAACGCGTCGAGGGGTATCCAGAGAACAATGCCGAGCCGAACCTGCAAGATCGTCTTGAGTACTTCAAGCCTTCCGAAAACGCGGCTGCGCTGGCGCAGTTTGCATTTAAAAAGATCGCTTTTCCTTCTCATCCACCTCAGGCCCCACGGAAAGACCACAAGGACCATCACACCGCGACTTTGCAAGACCTAATGGATGACACAGAATCGTGGAACAGTTTTGTGAGCACTATTCTAGAGGATGAAATCTCTCCTACGAATATCTGTGACCTCGACTTCAACGTGGTAGACAAAGACTTCAGTCAAGATACCGGTTACTGTTACTGAGACGCTAAAGGACACATTGTTCACGAAGCTATCAGTAAGCTGCCGGTAGGCTCACTCTGTGCGACTGGCTCGCACAACCTATAATGTGTAATCGTAATGTCTGGCACGTACTTGACGATTCTCGCTGGCTGAGTATTGGCCCCTGACGCGACGAAGCACTTTGAAAGTTTGGGATGAGGAGGGGAGATGCGTGGAGATTTACGACACGACACTCAGGTCGGCATGTTTTCATTAAGACAAGACAAAAAAATTACCGTACCTAGGAACATGTCCATGTATATACACGTCTGGTCGTCGTTTGACCTCATTCCTTAATCTGCGCTGACTTTTGCTATGGTTGTTTATTGGTCCATGCCGAACCTGCATTATGCATATGTGTGATTCCTGCCTCACCTAAAACGTAGTGCTGCTCATCGTTAAAGACAGAGAAGTTTACTCCACGATGTGGTGGAAGATGATTGGATATTGCCACTACCCTTGAAGTACCAATCTGGTGAAAGTAGTGCCCATACAACCACATCATGGCTGTGCGTGCTCAGGTGAAATCCTCAACGACATCAGGTGAAGTGGCATCTATCAGAACGCTCAACTGATACCAGATACCGATCCAGTCAGAACCTATATAAGAAGAAGTGATCGCTCCCTTGATTTAAAGTACCTGCACTTCGACAAAGTATCACGTATTCGAAACAGCAGCATAGTAAGCCCTTCGATCCTATCCTCTTACTCTTACATAATACTCATAGCCCCAGAATCCCGCACAAGATGGCCACTGCAGCAGTGAGTCTTCAAGCTGACTGCACATGTATCTGTCGTAAAACTGATCAGCTGCAGCTTGGCGAAAGATCACAGGTGATCACCGTCAAACTCGATTCACAATCACACGCAGCGATCGCAAACCACCCACGATCCACAAAAACCACCTCGTCGAACACATCAGATCAGAATGAGCGAGAGTTCAGACTAGCTTCATGGCTGGAAGAGAGCCGCAAGCAGGGCCCGTGGAACGCTTTGGCCGGTGTCCGTTGACTTCTGCCTTCACTTGCATACTTACCTGAGCGTGCTAGGTCTGGGCCCCACTTCGTATATAGACAGCACTTCTACTCGATAGATCGTCTCCTTGCACATGCTTTCTCGTCCCTTCTCAACTCCCACCATGCTGCGACTCAGTCTCCCACTCACGTGGGCGCTCCTCATTCTGATTAGCTGATCTACTCTCATCATCGCGTGTATACCGCCTCTCAACGACTTCCATTACACCGAAAATGTCACCTTGCTCGAGGAAGCCGTCGCTCATCTCGAGTCCAGCCCGCAACTGGTCAGAACCATATCCTCGGAGGCGCCAGCCCAGTGGAGTCTTGGTCTGCCGACAGCAACAGCATCATCAACATCATGTACTGCTTTGTCGACGTATACACGAAAGACAAAGTGCAGCCAGCTATTCTGGATGTTGGCAGCTTTGGTACAGTCGGCTTGGTGACGCTGGCTCGGACAATGGTCACCGTCTCGATGGCTTCTCAGAGACGACCTCAAGGGGGCAGAGCCTCTATTGCTATCTTGACCAGTCGATGACCTGTAAGTGCAAGCCCGGTGTAGATCCTGACGTTGTTCGGCCTTGATTGCTTACTCTGACACAGGGAACTCCAAAGTACCCTCTGGTACTCTTCGCATCATTGTCAATGACAACGCAGATAATAACCAGGCTACGATGGGCTATAAACCTTTGGATTGGGATAACCTCTACGACCGTCATGGCTTGCGCCTGGTCTACAATCCACGGAACCCTATTGCCTACAACGCTTATGTTGCAGCCCACGAAATGGGTCATGGGAGCTCTTCCACTGGAAAAATGGCAAGCCTGGCGGTGCAAACCATAAGTACACTATGACCTACAACAGAGCATACGATTACGAGTCGATCGTGCACTACCCGAGCATCCTCAATGCTCAGAAGGCTAAGGAGCAACTGGATGCGCCTCTGCTGAAGTGGAAGAACGGGGGCAGGGGGTTTACCCCACCAAGTGAGGCCATGGACGAGAATACAGAAAGAACTCTGTTCGGAAGGGTGCCGACTGCGGGTGACATTGAGGCTCTCAAAATGATGTACCCTTGGAACGGCTGAGAAGGGGTTGGCAGAAATGTTGCGATGTTTGACCTGTATGGTCACAAGGATACAGAGTTGAGGGTAGGCGGAAGAGAAATAGAAAGATAATACATGGCTTCTGGAGACATGCCTTTACAGATGGAATTGACAAAGACGATGACGTGGGGGAATGATGGTGAAGAAAACGCGCTAGATACCGTGTCCGTGCGCGTGATGCCCGGATTCGCGTGACGCCCCACTAACCGCCTTAACGCTTATACAGAGATAAGGTTATACAGCCACCTATAATAGCTATTATTATAAGAATTTATAGTAGAGTAGTAAAGTAATGCTTATAATTAATTTAGCCTATTTATATTTACTTAGAAGTGTAATATTGCAGCTGCTGTAGGTAGTAATAGTTAGGGCAGCTAGAGGCGCTGATAGGGGACTACGTCTACTAACATTATCCCTAGAAGCACGTTTTTAACACTTTTTTAGCTAGGTTGCTTATAAAGCTTTCTTCTTACCCCTTTAAGGCAATTATATAGCTTTTGCAGTATTAAGCTCTTATTATTAACGCTGCTTTTTAGCCTCCTGTTTAGCCTTCTAATTTGCTGTATTAGCCTTCTTCTTCTTATACCTCTCCTTAGCCGCCTCTTTTACTACACACCTCTCCTCCTTCTCCTTCTCCTTAACTAGCTTCTTAGCAGCTGCTACTTCCTTATTAGTTGCTTTTCTAAGTGCTTCCTTCTTCTCTTCTTACTTTCTTATCCTTTTACAGAAGTGTGCTTCTTTAATCTTCCTTAGTAACTAGAAAACAGCACTACTATAGTACTCCTTTTGCTACTACAAATCTAAGGCTTTATTCTTCTTCTTATACTTCTTCTACTTCTTAAGTATCTTTTTAAGGCTATCTATCTTATATTAGAGGAGTAAGGCCTTAACTAAGATATAGTAGATTAATTATCTTATCTTTTTAGCGTTGCAACTACTCTTATCTCTAGTAACCCTCTATAACAATATCTCTATTTTAAGCTAGTCTTTGTTACTATAAACAGAAGATAACGTAGTATCTAAATTTAAGCTCTCTAAGCTCTCTAGTAGTGTTTTAGTAAAGTAATTAAGGATAACATTAGGATTAAGTAGATAGATACCTGTTATGTTAAAGGACTTAAGTATTAGCTTTTTAGTAAAGCTAGAGATCTACGCCTAATAGAAGAGCTAAAAGAAGTCTGCTCTCTTAATATTTATGTAGTTTTAAGACTTATAAATCTCTATTATAACAGCTTTTAAGTATACTATTAATAGAGGCTTAAACAGCACTATATTAAGTAGCTAGAGCGTCTAGGTTAAGTAAGGAGGTAACATAGCTAGGAGTATCTTGTTATTATTATAGTAGTTAATAAAGTCTATTGTTACGTAGGATCTATAGCTATCTAGTATTAATAACCTCTACTTCCTCTAAGCTTTCTCCTTAGTATAGTAATTAAACACCTGCTCTAGCTATATAAGCCTAATCTTATTATTTAACTATCCTAAGGGAGACAAGGTAACTATTACTAAGTATACCCCTAGCTTAATTTTAGCTACCTAGTCTAATTTAATGTTGCTCTTCTTAGACGTGTAGATAAGCCTAGGTAGTAACACTAATCTATTAGCACACACACACGCTACAAGCGTCTACTAATCCTAGTTACTATCTTAAATAGATGCTTTAACCTCTCCCTTTATCTATATACATTTGCTAAATATATATTTTATTCTAGTAGTCTGTCTAATTATAAAGCCCTTCTTATCTATATTATATATATAGTAAGGCTTAATTAAGTATTTAGTAATCTTAAGCTATAGTAGGTTAAAATAGAGCTTATATTTATTGTAGGAATTAGCGTTATAACACTAGCAATCTATCCTAGTTAAGTAACGCAAGATAAGATAGATAGAGTACTTATTAATAAAACACGTAACCTAGCTTTTAGAGACTAGTTTTTAGGCTAGTAGTAACGCAAAATTCTGTATTATCTCTTATATAGGAGGTAAGTAACAGCTAGTAAGTAATTCTATATACTTTACTAGCTCTATCTCTTATTATAGGTTAAGTTGTTATTATTTAATAATCTTAGTTATGTGTAATACCTAAAGGCCTTAGTATCCCTAAGCTAACGTTAATCTATTAACACTAAACCTAGCTGCAACTTTATTATACAAAAAATCCTCTCCTAGTTTTAAGGATTTAATTGCTTCTATTGCTAATTAAATTAGATCTATATTGGTTGTGTTGTGACGCGTTAAAGATTAGTGTATTTGGTGTTGGTGGGGCGTCACGCGAATCTGGGCATCACGCGCACGGACACGGTACACGCTAGAAGACGCGCTAAAAGTGTGGGCCCTTTTGCGCCTCCTTCGTTTCTGATCTCACAGCGTTCTTCCAGACAGCACATGATTTCGATCGAATTAGACCTCATGCACGCAACCTCGAAAACACAGGCGGGCAGGCGGCCGCTATAGCGACAACATAATGTGGCTGCCCGGAGACACTTGATCACACGTCACGTTGCTTATCCCGCGGATTTGCACACCTCACGGTAGGTACTAAAATTCTTCCCTTAACTACTACACGGGCGTGACACACTCGAAGTCTTTGGACCTCGTTTGTGGGTTCAGCAGTCAGGACTCTCCCAGCATCTGTCGATGTATGGTTGCTGAACAAAGGCAACGCCCAAGATTAACAACCCTGTGTTGCCACGGGCGTGCGCTGCTTTGGTGGTAGCCGTCAGTGGTGTAACTCGGATTGGTGAGCCAATCTGGCATCTTTCTCTGCTGCACTACCCTCGCTGTTCCTGCTCCTCGGAGCGGTTGAGCTTTGACGGGTGGTCGGCGAACCATGAGATTGGCGTTTCGTTTCAGCTCATACATTTTCTGTCTTTCCATACTACGCTTCCTCTTTTCCTGCTGCCTCGGAAATTAGGGTGTGATTTCCATGTTCCATTCTGTGTCATGTGCGTTCTCATTCGCTGCTGCTCTCTTGCAGATATCTGTGCATCAAATGCGGAACGCGGCTTGTTGAAGTGGCGGCCAAGCTTCAGGCAGCCATAACGACAACAGCATAAATCACAGCTTCTCAACATATACCTAGATAACTACTCAACATGGCCACCGCCGAGACCATTCCTAAAAGTACTGTACAAGCGCAGGAGCAATGCTACACGCGCAAAGACTTCGTCAAAGCATGGTCCTTTCCACTGCAGCCGTTGCATGACTTCAAACTCAATGGTGAACCAGCGCAGTACGCCCCTGGTTATCCAAAAGTGCCGGGAGATGAGAAAGTGACCATTGACTCGGAAGACGCGATCGAGAGTGAACATCAAGAACACTTATGGGAAAGCCCCACCGCTGCTATCAGCCCAGACAAAAAACTGCTCGCCGTAACGTCGAATCACGAGCGTATCCTCGTCTACGATTTGGAGTCGCAACAATTGCGCCAGGTCCTCGATGGCGCAGGCGACGTCGTCTTCTGTCCTCCTATACAATCGGACGAGAAAGCGACCGAAGGAAGATTAGCTGAATCCTCGACGAAACCTGCCTATATTTGTCTGCAGCACGCCAGACAAAGACAGTAAGTCTGGTCTACACAACCGACTTGTCTTCTGGGAGCTTGATCATCATGGGCGTTTGCTGGATCATGAAGAGCCAATCGACGCATCTGCATATGCAGCACAAGCCATCGATGCGGTCCTTCCGGATCTTGCTAGGAAACACGAGTGGTCCAGAGAGTTCGTTGACGCGACCTCACTGCACAAAGACTTCGCAAAGTTGCTAAGTGTTATAGACACGGCTCATCGCCGCCGACACAACACGATCTTCAACGACGCCCGGCTCGGCAAATTTAACTCAACGTCGTTCAGCAGCGACGGTGGACTATTTCTGTATCACACACAAAACAGCGTTAACGTGAGCTCGAGAGAGTCCAAGGACCTACCCCGCATCGTCGTGATGGACGTCCGAGCTGGCAAGGAGCTTCATCGTCTTTCAGGCCATGAGGACGCTATATGTTGGTCTGCAATCAGCCCTGATGACGATCACATTGCCTCGGTCTCCTTGGATGGGACTCTTCGCATGTGCTCTGCCACAACTGGAGACCTTGAGTGGGTCACGCATGCAGATGGTCGAAGCTGGACAGGCGCATTTTCTGCTGATTCGAAGCACATTGTCTAGAGTTCATGTAACGGTCTAGCTGCCGTTATATAAGATGTAATCCTTCTCTGGTACACTTCGGGACCTGTGTTCTCCTAGCCTTGCCTGGCACCCGGATGGGTGACAGGTTGCACTCTGTGCCGGTAAGCACGCCTATGTCTGGTACTCTTTCGATGGTATAAATGGTACGATTGCCCAGCATCACCAGGTTGAAGATGAGAACAATCTGCAGTCTTTGGTAAATGTTTTGCAAGTGGTGTGGTTGGGCAATGGACGGCTGCTGTATCTGTATATGTCTGACGGCACGAGTCTTGTCTATGACACCCAGTGCAATCTGAAGGAGCTATTTGTGCACCCACAAAATATGAATACTCCATGGACGAACAATGGCTTCCACAGCGGTGTTAAGGTCGGCGGCGATCATGATGGGTATGTCAGCGTTGATAGTGATGGTGAGGTGAGGTATTGGACATCTGGTGTTGTGACTCGAGTTTCTTGGTGGGAGAAAGCGCCGAAGAAGTATGAGCGGGCGAAGGAGACTGTGACTACAAGGAAGACACCCTTTCCGGAGACTGGCAAGTATGTCATGGTTACTAGACCGGCCGAGAAAGGTAAGAGTGAGCAGCAGGTGAACATATCCCGAGTCGCCTCAACTGATAATGGGGTTGACATGCGATCTGCGGAGTGAGGAGGAATTCTTTCAAATGTTACACTTTCAATACGTCCATCTCAATCGATCACAGGCGATTCATGCAGTCCTGGGAGTTCACGCCTGCAGTCTAACGTTACACAGAACGTATGCCAAGATGTTCACCCCGACGAGCGCGCATCGCGCTTGGCTAAAGGCGTCACGGACCGTTTAACCGCCTCAGGATTACCACTTTAGGCTGAACCCCACACTACTACACCGATGTTTCGCTTACTCCCCTCTGTTCTCCTCCTTGTACGGCTTATTGTTTGCCGACCCTTATACCGACCCCAGTCCCGTCCAAGACTTCCAAGATGCTCATCTGCGGACACTCACTCTCTTTGCTTTTACCACTCCTCAGACATCCATCTTCACACGCACAAAATCCAGTCAACTAGAGGCCCCACTCGTGACTACTACCCTCGTACCTTCTCTGAATACGACGCTTGAAAATCACTAACTATGATCCGCTCAACGCACGACGGAAACCGCTATGAACTCACGAATCCCACCGCAATGCCAAAAGCCGGCGGCTTCCTCTGGAACCAGAAGATGATGATCCAGGTCACCTGTCGCGGCTATGCAACCGCCCAGTTTATGCAGCCCGAACCAGCAAAATACGTCCACGCACCGAATCTCGAAGCCAAAACCTTCATGCAGCCGGAACAAAACTACTACGCGCATCACCCTGGACGATTTGTCTACATCAAAGATGAAGAGTCAGGACAGACCTGGTCGGCGCCTCATGAGCCCGTTAGAGCGAAGCCGGATCGTTTTGTGTTCTCAGTGGGGAAGAGTGATATCCAATGGATTGTGGAGAAGGATGGAGTGAGAGTTGAGATGAGCCTACTTTTGCCTACACAAGACGTTGCTGAGTTATGGTGCGTAAAAGTTACCAACATCTCGAACCGGAGCCGGAAGATCAGCGTATATCCTTACTTTCCCTTCGGCTATATGTCCTGGATGAATCAGGAGGCGGAGTGGAATCCGACAGTAGGTGGCATTGTGGCGAGCAGTAAGACGCCATATCAGAAAGCAGAAGACTATCCGAAAACGAAGTACTTGAAGGACATGACGTTTTTCCTTTGTGAACAGAAGCCGGTAGCCTGGGAAGCTAGGCAGGAGGCGTTTGAGGGCGAGGGGGGTTTGCATGCCCCGGAGGCATTGGCAGTGGAACACTTGAGCAAAAGCGATGCGAGATATGAGACGCCTACAGCTGTTGTGCAGTACCAAGTTCAACTTGAGTCGAATGGATCTGAAGAGTATCGGTTCTTGTTGGGTCCAGCGTATGATGACGGAGAAGTCCTCGCTATGCGAAGAAAGTATCTCAGCAAAGGCGGCTTCGCACAGGCCCGAGAAGAGTACGAGTCGTATACGACAGCCGGCAGTGGATGTCTAAAGATCGAATCACCGGATAAAGACCTCGACAACTTTGTCAACAACTGGCTACCACGACAAGTCTACTACCACGGCGATGTCAACCGACTCACCACTGACCCCCAAACTCGGAATTACCTGCAGGACAATATGGGTATGAGCTTCATTAAACCAGAGGTCTGTCGCAACGCAATTCTCACTGCGGTCGGCCAACAAGAAGAAAGCGGCGCAATGCCTGATGGAATTTTGCTGACCGAAGATGCGGAACTGAAATACATCAATCAGGTTCCGCATACCGATCACTGCGTATGGTTACCGATCGCGCTGGAAATCTACCTTAGCGAAACAGGGGACTACGCACTACTCGATAAGCAAGTGAAGAGCATGCACGGAGACATGTGCACCGTCTTCGAGCGCTTCAGTCGTGCAATGGACTGGTTGCTTTCCTCCAGTGCGAGAGACGCACGGGGTCTGAGCTACATTGCACAGGGCGACTGGTGCGATCCCATGAACATGGTTGGGCCAAAGGGTGTTGGCGTGTCAGGCTGGCTGACAGTGGCTACCGCCTACGCAGTGAACTTGTGGGCTGACGTTTGCGCTCAAGTCGACAGACCGGACATCGCAGCCAAGTATCGCTCCGGCGCAAGAGAGGTCAA
Source organism: Ascochyta rabiei (assembly GCF_004011695.2). Lineage (NCBI taxonomy): Eukaryota > Fungi > Ascomycota > Dothideomycetes > Pleosporales > Didymellaceae > Ascochyta > Ascochyta rabiei. The sequence goes on from NC_082416.1 coordinate 594,321, forward strand.
TGAAATAGCGAACAAGCACCTGTGGGACGGCGACTGGTTTTCTCGAGGCATCACGGACGATGGAGTGACATTTGGCATTAAAGATGATAAAGAAGGTCGCATTTGGCTCAATCCGCAGGCATGGAGCATTCTCGGCGGCGCAGCCTCATCAGACAAGATTTTAAAGATCTTGCCACAGATCGACAGCCAGCTCACAACACCATACGGCGTACTCATGTTCGCGCCTCCGTTCACAGCGATGCGCGAGGACGTCGGCCGCGTTACGCAAAAGTACCCTGGACAAGGCGAGAACGGAAGTGTGTATAACCACGCCGCAGCTTTCTACGCTTGGTCACTATACACCATCGACGAAGCGGACCGTGCGTATTCGTGCCTTCGTGCGATGATTGCGGGGCCCACGGAAGACGACCTACTGGCGCGGGGTCAGTTGCCAGTATTTATACCAAACTACTACCGCGGCGGCTGGGGTACTAAGAATCTTGAGCGTACGGCTGGACGCAGCTCGCAGCTGTTCAACACGGGAACGGTAAGCTGGGCCTATAGATGCATCATTGAGGGGTTATGCGGGTTGAGAGGTGTTAAGGAGGGCTTGAAGATCGATCCGAAGCTGCCAAAGGGATGGGATGGCATCAAGGCAACGCGGCTGTTTCGGGGGGCGGCGTTCGAGGTACAGATAAAACGCACCAAGCGTGAAGGCGTGAAGGTATTTTTGGATGAGAAGGAATTGGACGGAGTAGTCGTGAAAGATGTGGAAGCTGGCAAGACGTATAGACTTGACGTGCAGATTCCGTAACTTAGAATACGTATATGTACACCGCTTCCTACCCCATGAATATTTAGCCCTGGGGTGGATGATATATTGGAAAAACCCGATGCACGTATTCTCACTCAACGCCTCCCCTGTATTTTCGTTAGCAATTTCTCTAACGCCGAGCAACAGACCTACCGTGATACCAAAATTGCTGTACACGATCCTCCACCCGTCCTTTGTCTTCTCCCAAACATCTTGGTGCGTCACATACGCCGTGAAAATGCCTCCCGTCGTATTGGGGAAATGCGTAGCCTGAAAATATGTTTGGCTCACCGCCGTCTTGGACGCGCATACATCAATGATATGGTTAGCAATCAAATGCTGAGTCTTGGGATACGCCGCAAGCGAGCCCTGCAGAAACGTCTGAATAACCGAGAGGCTTTCGAGTATACCAGCAAGTCCGGAATAGTTGGCGACTGCAGAGGGAGCAAAGACGCGGTCGAGTAATGGGAAGGCTTTGCTGTCGAGAACAAGGGCGTAGAAGTGGAGGGTTTGCCGGATTGTCTCGATGTCGTCGAGTTGGGAGTCCTTGATGGGTTTGGGTAGGAAGTAGCTGGGAAGAGATGCTGGGGCGGGAGCAGGAACAATCTGTGGACATGATACAGGGAGTTCAGGGAGTGAGTTGGCAGCACTTGTGAGACCAACGAGAAAGACCGAGAGGACCGAATATATGGTAGTGAGACGCATCTTGACTGCTCCTCTGGTTAAGTTCGAGACTATCAATCAGAAGCATAGTGCGGACAGTCGTCAGTATTTATATAGCAAAAAGCAGCTCCAGAAGGCCTCCTTTCCCCCTGGCAGACACAGCAACCTGGAGCCCGTATCGTCTGCTTACTACCAGAACGCCATTAATTTCTCGTGAGGCTGATAGTAGCATATCTAGGCCCTAATCAGCCACAATGTCCTGGTCTAGAAAGCCGAGGTGGTGTGCCAAGAGCGAGGACGAAGACTTGTGAGGTTTAGCGCCATGCAAGACTGTGCAAGCGCTTGTCGTAGTGCTGACTTGGGGCTGAAATGCAGGCTTGCTGTAGTCACCGACAAATCTTTTGCGCAAATCCGATAGTCCTACTTGAAGGCTTATAACAAGAGGGTGAATGAAATGGTGTCCTATTGCTGTGCTCTGTCGTCTGCGATTCCTTCCAGGTTCGATGGTGAGTGTGATGTCATCAAGTCGCGCTTCTCGTTTGACATCTTCCGAGCCCTACTGTGTAAATTCATCCCATAACAAGCATCACAGAGCGTATACTGCCATCCCGATTACATGTCTTGGTAATCCTATGAGTATCAGCATTGCAGCATGTGAACGCGCATGTTTGTTTTCACGTAGGCAAAAGAGAGCGACGAAGGGACACTTCTCAGCAAAGGTGTGCGATAGGAATAAGAGGACATGGGACTGAAGTACCTCTAGCCTTGAACGGTACATGGTTTTGCCCACTCACAATTAGGATTTCGACTGGAACGGTCCTCGCTTCTTAACAGCCGCAAGTTCCGGATTGTGCCGTGGCCGTACCTGGTACAGAGAAGCACTAAAGCAACGAGACATACGGACCTCGAAATTCTGCAAAGGCAGAGTACAAAGCCTAACACGAGCTTGGGTTTGTAGATCTTTGGGGATTCTGGATATTCAAGGTCGCAAGAAGACCTTTACAGCACAAGAAGCAGCAAGCACGGGTCGGAACCTCACCAAGAGAGTCGGCTATACGGATGTTCACCTCCATCATCCTGACGGCATCCTCGGGCATTACGGCTGGAAAGAGAAGAACAGACAAAGGTTGTTCCATTGCGACGCTACGAGTAGTCTCGGCACGCTCGGCGACCCGAGTTCTTATCGCCACTCCAACGGCGCTGTTCTTGCCCTAAAACTAAATCAACTTAAACTAATCGACCCGGCTGCACGTGATTTGCATCATCACCACGCCCTTACTCCACACATTATCCTGGTCGACCAGACTCTGGGGTGACGAACTTTAGTGTCCCCACGGAAAGCTTGATCCCTCATTGCTCATGCGTATATCGGAGCTTCCGGACCTGAAAATTCTAAATTGAGAACAACCCGGCTTACCCACTTTTGCCACGCGTGTTGGACCAAACCTGTTCCTCTTCGATCGTCCATTCTTAGTACCATACCACAGAAGGTGAAGAGACTTGCTACTGCAAGCTACTGCGATTTGATAGTCTGCGCTGCAAGTAAAAATACGATAAGCACTGTTTTTGGCCAAACACACAGCTAGAGGCGACCGGCATGGAGGGATGAGCGCCTCTTCATAAATTTGGAAAACTCGATCGACCGGCTACCGCGATCCAGGGTTGTACTTGCGGTAATGTTCCTGTCTATCTAGCTACGTTAAATCCCAAGCCAGCCGGTGATCGACTAGCTAACGGTTTTGGCGTTGAAAAACTCTGGGGAACGCTCGCTCGACTAACCAATGCTTGTCGATGTTGTTACGTGACTGCGACATTTTCCCTCTTCCAGCAGTTCCCACGTACCAACACTAGGCACCACGGATCTTGTTCCCACGTCTAAGCTTCGGCCTGTGACAGCTTCTGAGCTTGCGCTGCTTGACATCATCGTTGACGACAAGCTGGTTGACACACCTGCAATCGACTTTACACCGAGCATGGCCATCGTGTTGTGGGCCGTTACGGTGGGTCGTGGTGTTTGCTTCGATGTCATTGACCCGAGTATGTATAATTCCTGGCTACCTATAAGAGCATGCCCATTGCTCGAGATTGAGAGACATCTTCCACTTCAGCTCTTCTTATTTCAGTCGCTCAATTACCTCCAGATAATTTTAAAATGAAGTACGCTTTCGCTCAAGTCGCGTTCGGCCTTGGTGCCAACGCCTTCGTTGCCCGTGAGGCCTCCCAATGCATTCAATTGCAGGCTTCTGGTGGCCAGTCAGGAGTTCTGGGCCAGCTCGGTGACGGTCAGAACCGTGTCGGTGGTGGTCACCCGACCGGCTGCTACTGCTTGAGCAGTGGTGGTTTCACTGACTCTAACGGCCGCGGGTGCATCCTCACTCCTCCCACAACCCAGTTCCAATGCGATGTTGGTGCTAGCCCTACCACTGGTTTCGCCGTGGGTTCCAGCGGCTCTGTCACCTACAACGGCAGCTCCAAGTTCTACGCTTGCCCTGCTACAGACACGGAGTACAACGTCTACACCTCGCCCGTAGCTGGCCAGGACAAGTGCGTTGAGATCTCCTTGAGCTCTGCTGGATCCTGTGGATCAGGCTCCGCACAGTCCAGCGCACCCGCTGGTTCGCAGCCCGCTAAGAGCTCTGCTGCTCCCCAGCCCTCGCAGCCTGCTCAGAGCTACCCTGCTCAGAGCGCTCCTGCACCCAAGCCTTCCGCTCCCGCTCCTAAGCCTTCGCAGCCCGCCCAGAGCCAGCCTGCACCTAAGCCATCTCAGCCCGCCCAGAGCTACCCTGCTCAGAGCGCTCCTGCACCCAAGCCTTCCGCTCCCGCTCCTAAGCCTTCGCAGCCCGCCCAAAGCCAGCCTGCACCTAAGCCATCTCAGCCCGCCCAGAGCTACCCTGCTCAGAGCGCTCCTGCCCCTAAGCCCTCGGCCCCCGCTCCTTCTGCTCCCGCTCAGTCCGGCAACAAGTGCCCTACTGACCTGAACGGTGCATACCAGTACCCCCACCTCATCATTCCTGTCGACTCCCAGCAGCCCTCCAAGGCCTTCGGTACATCCTACAATGGCAAGGTCGATAGCCACACCTGCTCGATTTTCAACTTCGACATTCCCACATCTTATTCCGGCAAGACTTGCTCTGTCCTCTTCCTGTTCCCTGAACAGAAGGACCTCGAGACCTCTTCCTTCACTGTCTCCGGTAGCGGCAAGGTCGACTTCACCAAGCTCAAGAGTCCCGCCAGCCAGCAGACCACCTACGCCAACCAGCCTGGCAAGGAGTCTGACCTCGCATCAATGTCCGTCGCCCCCGGCAACTCTTATGCCATCACTTCTGGTGACTGCGCTGCTGGCCAGACTGTCAGCTACGAGATCTGCAGCAGCGGAGACTTCTCTCTCGACTACTTCCAGGACTACAACCCTAGCCCCATTGGCCTCTACGTTCGCCAGTGCTAAGCACACAAGTACTCATGTACTAAACTCAGGCCTTGCAATCCTTGACTTCATTAAACATTATGTGCAAGTGAGCCTTGGTAGACCTCGTAGAGGTATGGATCAGACTTGGAATATAGTCTGAGCGGATATTTTTGGGCTTCTATGTATTATTTTATGACACCACTACTTGTGGTATGACCATCTTTAAGACTTAGTCAAATCATCTCCTATAATGGATAATGCACTCTTTTGTAAGAAGTTGTTTTCTAGTCTCGAAAGAGTACTGAGCCTTTTCAATGAGTTCGTTATAAACACCTCCAGGGCCTGATTTGATACAGCAAGAGATAGCCAGCTCCGTCTTGACAGCTTTCCAGAAGGGCTCAAAGACGGCAGAACGCAGAGTTGGGCAACTCGGCTACCTGCACTTCAGGTATTAAGATCCGCATTTGACTGTCATGCAAGGGCTGAAGCTCTTCAACCATGTCACTGTGGCGTCCTTCCAACGTTCAGGTTTGGTTAAAGCTTTCGCGCTCTCGCGCTCTGAAAGAGCTCTTTGTCACGTTACGAATGCCGAGCTCGTTGAGGTATGTTTTAAGTCGGTGGTGTCTTCAAGAGGGTTGCTGACGCGGTTTGAGTCTGAAGCGTCCAACCGGCGGTCCCGGTACAGGTTAGTGACTGGGTAGGTCGCACTGAGTCAAGTTCGTGTACTTGGTTGACTTCTTGGAACCTTTTCCAGAGTGGTGACCTGGAAATCCTTCAATCCTGAGGATCGCCTCTCTTCGTTCCTGGTCAGGTGCTTGTGCAGAATAATCATCGGGTGGGTGCTCGATCACGTTGGGAGGAAGTAGGACTCTAATGTCTGCGAGAGTAGTGCTGTAGATGGACTCATATATGATAGGCCCCGTCAGGGCTGACGTTGATCTTCTACCCTTTCTCAATCAGATTTATGACAATATATTTTATAAATATTTCCCCTATTTCATTAAAGCAGCATATCCGTTATGGTCTAGTGGCTAGGATACATCGCTCTCATAGCAAGTGCCGATGTGGCCGGGGTTCGATTCCCCGTGACGGAATATTACTTTTTGCCCAACCTAACTCTTTTGCACGAACTGCCTTTACTGCCTTTATGCGCCACCGGACAGCAGAATCAGTCCAGCACCTTTGCGTTATCACCTGGAGGCCTCTCTAGAGCTACTTGCTTGAAGTAGGCAATGCACACTGTACTGCAAGGAATGTAAAGGTTTACCGTTACACATGACTTTTTTTTTGCAACATAGGAACTAGTAGCACTGCGACTCTTTTCTTCTATCTGACTACTCCATATACATATATTTGTCCGGGGGCAGCTGTCCCTATCCTGGATACAGGATCTGACCAACCACACAATACGATTTCGCCGTAATTAGTAGTTATCCCTTCCTCTTCACTCGGTGCAGAGTGCAAGCTCATACATCCCGCGGATGCACGCAACCTGGGGTTCAAGCACCCATCGCCGACATCCGACCGCCACCGTCACCGCCGGGGATCCAAATTCCGCGGGCCCAACCGCCCGCCGTCACGAGAGCGAAACTCCTAGGCCAACCGCATCGGCCCGTTTCACCGCATCGGTGCGCCGCGTTCGATGCAAAGCTCGTTCAGACCACTGCAGTTTGTAACAACAACAGCAACAGCAACAGCATACCTACACTGTCCTTGGACGGCTTCCACACGCACTCCATGCACCGTTGCAGGCTGTAGTACAACCTGCACTGCAACGAATCCACGCTCTCCGCTCCGTTTCCAACAACCTCAGCCGCCAATCTGACTCATCACCCCCCCCCCCCCCCCAACTATCCCACTATCCCACACACAGTACTTGTTCAGCGATCGGAACATCGGTGCGCAAAGTCCGCCGATTCGGCATCGATACGCGCAAGCGGTTCTTCTCCTTCGGGCAAGAAAGGGAAGGGGAGTCGATTGCTGCCGGGAAATCGGCCGACTAATCAGCGCCTGGTTCGACTAATCAGCGCCTGGTTCGGCCGATTGTACCGGCGCCGATGCGGGAGCTTGGCGGATGGGGGGAAGGAGGTGAGTGTATTGGAAAAGGGGGAGAGAGGGAGGGAACGGGGTTCATGGGAGGTGGGGAGTGGACGTTTGGGTATGTGAAGTAGAGGTGAGTGAGGGGGAGAATCCAAGGTTGGAGAATGCATGATGGACTGCTGTTCCACGGTCTGTGGATCGCTGGTGATGGGATATTAGAACTTCTTGTGCGTGTTCGATGATGCGCTGCGATGTACAGACTGGCCGAAGACAAACCCTACATAGTATACACAACCATTATATCTTACTCATCCAAACCACATCATTCCAGCCTTTTCAGAGCGACCCATGCGTTTTCGATCAGCACCTACAAGGTCTCGACTTCGCCCTCTTCAGCCTCCACCATCGTCGCGTTCGATACTGGACTGGATGACGTTCCAGCGGCGGTGGGACGGTTGTCCGCGACCCATGCATCAATCTCAGCGAGTGCCTTGATGGGGTCGCCGCGGCATCCTTGCAGGAAGTTTTGGACCTGCGCCGGTGTGAAAGTATGTGCGGGCACCTTCCCGGCGAATTCTGCTGCGCATTGCTCAATGTATGCCATCGAGAAGACCGCATCGTGGGCAAGCGCTGAACGGCCGATCAGACGCATGAAGATGCTCTTTCCAGCCGACTTGCTCATGTTACCAAAGTACACCCTCTTATCGACGCGGCCTGGCCGTGTAAGCGCCGCATCGAGGGCATCGGGGTTGTTCGAGGTCAGAATGAGCAGCCGGCCTTCTTGAGATGCATTCCCGTCGATAGCGTTGAGTAGACCGCTGAGGGTAATGAGGCTACCGCCTTTCTGCCCGTGCTGCGCATGATGTGAAGTTGTTCCTCGCCACTGCGCGCCCATCAGCTGTTCAGCAAGATCTACATCCGCTGCCACCCTCTTGAGTTCCGGAGTAACTTCTCGACCGATTCCGGCCGAGTCGATGTCTTCGATAACAACTACGCACTTCTGCGGCAGACCCAGGAAAAGATTGTGCAGCTTGCCGTCGGTAATATCGTTAGCCGCTAGGTTGATGTGGTAGATATCGCAGCCAAGATGTCCTGCAAGAGCCGCGCTGAAGGACGTTTTCCCTGTGCCAGGCGGACCGTGGAAAAGATACCCGCGTCGATAGGGAATGCCACAGTCTGCGAAGAATTGTTTCCTGACAAGTCAGCATGCGCCATGCCTTATTTTTCGAGTGCAAGGAGGCAGCTTACGATTGCTCGCTGTAGTAGTACTCGGCGTCCCGAACAAGGTCCAACTTGACACTGTCCTCCATGTCGATGGTATCAAGTTTTCTGACAGGCTTGGATACTGACTGCCACTGCCCACCACCATAGTCGTATTGGCTGCCTCCAGCGAAGTACACTGTCGTTGTACCAGTCATATTGGCCTTTTTCCACGCATGGCATTTGACCACAAAATTACGTAAGGGCTCTAGATTCCAACCCAGCGTAGTAATGACAAGTGCGTTCTGGAGTCTACCGCTGGTGTCGAGGGAGCTGCTTCCATTGGGACCAGAAAATTTTGACTCCTTTGTGCCTCCTACACGATCAAACAGGTATGGACGAAGGCCAACCCTGTCAAGTTAGTGGTCCAACTCAAGCTACATTCGCAGGCCAAAACAAAAGCGGTCTAGGAAAGAATTGAACGACGTACCAGAAAATCCGTGTGCCGATAGGAGGCAGGCAAGATACCTCGTTGTCCACGACTGCTTGCATGTTGCGGTTGCCGACCCGACCTGATGGTCCTATCATAAGCCGACGACCATGGTTCATCTCATCCTGCTGCGACCCTTCAGTCACAATCATAGCGCTCCTACTCCGGCGATTTTGGATCACCTCGGAGCTCATCCAGGCAAGCACATCCTTGGCAGCACTGTCGGGGTCAGCGATATCACCAAGACACTAAGCCCTACTTACGGATCGTGCTCAGGTATAGTGATCTGAACAGTGAAAGCCCATATAGCAAACTCTTTCAGATACTTGTAAACAGGTACGGCAGCGCTGTAGAGCGCTATCACCGCCAAGACTTTGTCAAGATCACTATGGGTGTTCGGCCGCAGACGGTAAAGCAAGCGATGCAGTATCTCGAGCAACGGAACCCGTGAAGAAGCGTCTCTGATTAGATGACGTGGAAGTATGCCAGGTGTATCCACAGGTTCGGGCCATGTCTGGAGATCGTTGCTGGCCGGTGTTGCCATGACCAAATCGGTGGATGGCGACATCGAGGTCTCCATGATGAAGAGAGAGAATGGAAGTTGGCGATGCAGGGATATCAATACAGCGAGAGAACGTCGCCAGGGGTTATCGCAGCTTTCGGCAGACTGCGGAGTGAAAGTTCAAGAGCACGTGCTGTAAGCTCTAAAACTTCGGAAAGTTCGCAAAAGGCGACTGGTGAAAATTGTGTCACGGGTCTGCTAGATAAAGGCAGGGGTGAAACGAGAGTGATGGAAAAAGTCAAACACAAGTAATATACAACGCCCAAGAAGGCAACCCTATCCAAGTACAACACCCGCGCGAAAAGATGTCGAGGTCGAGGAGACGCGTTGCGGCTGAGATTGAAGTGGAGCCGAGGTGCTAGGCCAGTTTGGGTATTTGGCTCTAGCCGTTCTGCGGAAGGCGCGAACGCATCGCCAGTACGTCATTCCTCGAAACATTCCCCTCCGCGCCATTATGACAATCCAGACGTAATTATAAAATCTCATCTTGTGTAAACAGCTGTACCTCTCCACACAAAAGCAAACCTCGACAGTCAGAACGCTATTCACTCACATCAATCAACAATGGCGAGCACACACAACCTCCAAGCTTCGAAGCTATTTTCTGTAAAGGACTATGTCTGCGTGGTCACTGGGGGTGGCAGCGGTATTGGTCTGATGTCTGCACAGGCTCTGGCTGCTAATGGTAGACTTCCCACGCATGCCCTGTCTAGAATCAAACTAATTGACGACCACAGGTGCAAAGGTGTACATCACAGGCCGACGTAGGTTTCGCCCATCAACACCAGAAAAAGGATACTGACTCTTTGCAGGGCAGGAAGTCCTCGACAGGGCCGTCAAGTCTCATAGCCCACAGGGAGATGGCCAGATCATCGCGCTGAGCCCGTGCGATGTGACCAAGAAGGCTGATCTCGAGAAGATGTATGAGGAGCTATCGAAGAGGGAGAAGTACATCAACCTTCTCGTCGCCGCAGCTGGTATCAGCGGCGAAAAGGCCGAGCCAGATGCGGAAAAGGCAACCGATATGAAGGCAAAGCTCTGGGAAAACGAGACTTTCGAAGGATGGGCCGAGACCTACAACACCGACGTCAGCTCTGTATACTTCACTACAGTCGTATTGCTTCCGCTCCTCCAAGCAGGCCCCGAGAGCCACGGCCATCTCTCAGCATCTGTCATTGTCATCAGCTCCATGTCCGGTATCATGCGCCACGCTCAAGGTCATTTCAGCTACAACGCCGCAAAGGGCGGCACAGTGCACCTGACGAAGCTCATGTCGGCGGAGTTTCAGCAACTGAGGGTCCGAGTCAACTCGATCGCACCCGGTTACTTCCCCTCGGAGATGACTGCAAAGGAGAGCGACGACAAGCAGAAGAGTCAGCTGCCGGACGAGAAGATCCAGGAGAAGGGCCATGTTCCCCAAGGACGCGCGGGCCAGGACGAGGAGATGGCACAGGCTGTGCTCTTCCTCACGAAGAACGCCTATGTCAACGGCGAGATCATTGCTGTGGATGGCGGTGTTCTGAACGTGGTCGCCGGACGATAAGTGACTGGGCGCACGCGAGATGCATAGGCGATGAAAAGAGGTGGAGAGGTGGACAAGAGTAGCGAGATAGCAATGTTAGTTGAAGATGAAGGTCTGGATGCGACAAGACCTGACCAGCGATGGCGTCACTCTTCGGTTGTGATGTATCGATTGAAAGCTTGGTTGAGCTTGGGAGGTCTTCCGTGGTTGCTTGCGTGGTCTGCCTTGGCCTGCGGTTCTTTGATGCTTTGCGCTGAGCCGGATGCAGTTAAGCCTGGCAGACAGCAACAAGACTGGTGTTCGGGATCTGCGGGTTCATGGACAGGGGGGGTCAAAGAATGGTCGCTGCACGTGTGTTGATTGCGTGAGGGTCGGACCGGTTGCTTATGCAGGTACATAACCAAGGCCGGTTCAGGTCGTGCAGCGAGCGAAGCTGAACGGGCTGCATGGCGCCAAGTCGAGTGTCGTTGTTCCGGGAGCCGTGTGCAGCGAGCGGCAGGTGGTGCGCTGGCCCACTCGCTGGCCAGGTCTCCAATGACGCCTGGCGGCCCAGCAATGCGGAACCCGCAGCGGTTTCACCTCGACCTGACTCTCTCCCACTGCCACCTCCACCTCGCCGTCATACCCCACATGCTCGAGTGCACGCCGCAGGCTCAGGCGTCGCACGCAGAGCTCCCCACCGCCGTCCCGTTCCCGTTCCTGCTCCTGCTCCTGTTCCTGTTCCTGTTCCTGTCCCTGTCGCTGTCCCTGTCCCTGTCGCTGTCCCTGTCCCTGTCGCTGTCCCTGTCCGGCTCGTCGCAGTAGCAGGCTACCTCGGGCTCAGTTGCACGACGCGCGCCCGTTCCCCGTCGCAGCTGGGATCCCCAACACACGAGCAGCCCAGGACCGCCATAGAACGGCCAGGGCGCCTGCCACAGACCCCGCCGACGAGTCTGCGCGACTCGTGCAGGCGCAAACAACAACAGCGCAGGATTCGACTGCATCTTCCACGATAGTAATTTGTACGAGAGGACATGCGTGCCCAACGCCGCGACCCACCCCCGCAACCACCGCAACCGCCGCACTCACCGCCCTCGACCGCCGCGTGCAGACGCAGCCTGCCACGCGAATAGGGCAGCAGCAGTTGCAGCAGCAGCAGCAGCAGTTGCAGCAGGATCAGCAGCAGCAGCAGCAGCAGCCGCCAGCCGGTCACGGCCCTGACGACAAGCCACACGCCTTACGCCACACGCCACACGCCACACGCCCTACGCCCTGTGCGCGCCCACCATGGTGTTGCACGCCCACAACCCCTCGAAGCCTTCGCACGGCGCCTCCAGCTCGCGCCCCTCGCAGCCGTCCATTGCCTACCCTGGCACGCCCGGCCATGCCAAAAAGGCCTCGTCCTCGTCCAACCACGGCGCCCAGACCCGCGACCGCGACCGCGACCGCGACCGCGAGCAGCGTGAACACCGCCCGAGCAGAGAGGGAGCTGCACAGCGCGCCGCCCAGGATGTCGCTGGCCTCAAGGACTACCAGCTGGGCGACTGTCTTGGGAAAGGCGCCTTTGGCAGTGTCTACCGAGCCCTCAACTGGGGCACCGGCGAGACCGTCGCGATCAAGCAGGTGCGCCTCGAGAACTTGGGCGCCGCAGACCTGAAGAACATGGAGATGGAAATCGACCTGCTCAAGAACCTGAACCATCCCAACATTGTCAAGTACCACGGCTTCGTGCGCAGCTCCGAAAGCCTGTACATCATTTTAGAGTACTGCGAGAACGGCTCGTTGCACAGCATCTGCAAGAACTTCGGCAAGTTTCCAGAAAACCTCGTCGCCCTGTACATGTCTCAGGTTCTGCATGGACTCCTCTACCTCCACGAGCAGGGTGTTATACACAGGGACATCAAGGGCGCCAACATCTTGACTACCAAAGAAGGGCTCGTCAAGCTGGCCGACTTTGGTGTGGCCACCAAGCAGTCGGGCTTGGATCAGTCCAGCGTCGTAGGCACCCCGTACTGGATGGCACCAGAAGTCATCGAGCTGTCCGGCGCTACCACGTCTTCAGATATCTGGAGTGTTGGTTGCACAGTCATTGAGCTGATAGAAGGAAAGCCACCGTACCACAAGCTGCAACCCATGCAGGCGCTCTTCAGGATTGTCAACGACGAGCACCCACCGATACCGGGAAGTGCTTCACCAGTAAGTGTTACAATTCGCAGCAAGCGAATACACAACTAACACAGCCAGCTGCTCCGCGAGTTCCTGATGGAATGCTTCCAAAAGAACCCCACCCTGCGTATCTCTGCGAAACGACTGCTCAAGCATCCGTGGATCCTGAGCGCCAAACGCACGGTACCCGCCGTACCCACCAAACCCACCGAATACCAAGAAGCAGTCAAGTCGGTGCAGGAATGGAACGAGGCGCTCAAGTCGCCCAACTCGCTACGCAGGAGCTCACGACTTGCATCTGGCGTACAGAAGCCCTCGCAGCAATTTCCGTCCCCTGCACACGCAAACGGTGCTGCAGTAGCGGCTCGCAAGCCTCCAGTCAACGTCGATCATCTCAACATCTCCAAGTCAAGACCGACTGCAGAGTCCTTCCGCTCACCGGAACTTGACCACGACGACAACTGGGATAACGACTTCGCTGAAAGCATCTCACCGCGGGCTCTGAAAATGCCGCCGCATCGAAAGCCGCAAGACAACTTTGGTGGACTGTTCTCAGGTGACAAGCTAAAGGCGTTTGCAAGCTTCGAGGCCGTCGTGGATGGCCCTGACGGTGGCGATGGCGAGGCTACGATGAGGAGTCCGCTGAACTTGCAGCATCTACAAGGCATCTCGAGTAGTTTTGGCTCACGACAGTCCGCTAAAGCTAGGCCGGGGACTCCAAAAACCAAATCCTCCACGTCAGCGTCAACATCCACATCCAACTCCAGATCTTCATCAAATGCGTCGCAGCACGAAGAACGTCGTAGCTACGACGCTCAGCCTAAGACAGCCTTCCTGCGCGGTGTGCCACAGGTATCTCTGGCCTCCAAATCCAGACCAGTGGCTCCCAACAGGAACAGTCAGGTGTTTCGCGAGAGCTCAGAGGAGGAAGATTATTCGGACCTTTTGCCTGCAGATGAAGATGCCTTTGAGAAGCGTGTTCAAGCGCTGCAGCATTCACAGCCATTTGTAATTGTTCCTCAACAACCGCAGTTTGCTACTGCAACATCCAGCTCACCTGCAGATACCTTTTCGCCACGACTGTTCCATCCAAGCGATCTGAAGTCCGCGCCAAAGTCAACAAGAGACCCCAAGGGCAGCGGAACCATACGGCAGCGATCGGGGAGCATAGCATCAATCCGCAAGCTACAACGAACGCAGTCAGAAATCGAGATACAGAAATATGCCGAGGATGAAGGCGACGACTTCTCTGAAATCGTTGGCGACATCAAAGGTGGTCCTCAGTCTACCCTCCCTGCAACAACCGAAAGTGATAGTGGTAGCGAGCATAGTAGTCTTGCTATGATCACGTCCAAGTTGTCAGGCTCGTTCATGATCGCAGACGAGGACGATTTGGACCCCTTTGCGAACCTCGAAGACGGTCTTGACACCATCAACCTCGAGAATAACGTCGCTCGAGATCGCGATGACCGCTTAACGAAGATGACAGAACATCTGGTCAGTTGCTTGAAGCTTAGTCAGCCCGACGACGTTCTCCTCGACATCGCAGATCAACTTCTCCAGGTGTTGTACGAGGCACCAGACAAACGCTCAATCATTCTGCGGAGCCATGGTCTGCTTCCAGTGTTGGAGATACTGGGTAACATTCCCCCTCATGACCTCGTGCTTCCACTACTCAAGATCATCAACCTGATAATCTTGGAGGATGCAGAGGCTCAAGAAAGCTTGTCCTTTCTGGGAGGCATCCCCACGATTTGCCAATTTGCATACAAAAGGTATCCCAGCGACATCCGCAAGGAAGCCGCGGCCTTTGTACGGCAGATGTATCAGACCAGCACACTCACTATGCAGATGTTCATCGGTTGTGGTGGCATCAACGTGCTGGTGGAGTTTCTCGAAGAAGACATCGACGCTGAGCGCGACCTAGTGCTGATAGGCGTGAACGGAGTGTACGGCGTTTTCGAGCTTCAAGGCCCCACACCCAAAAACGACTTCTGTAGAATATTCAGCAGAAGCAGTGTCCTGTATCCGCTGTCGTTGGTGCTGAACAGGATGGTCGAAGAGGATGGCGAGGTCGCTAGACTCATTGTTGGCCGGATTGTCCATATCTTCCTGATTTTCAGTCAGGCCGAGAGTCACGTCAAGGATCTTGTGGCGGATCGCATGATCTTGAAGCGTAAGTCAAAAGTTCTTGTTGATTTTCACACGATAGCTAACAATCACAGGTGTACTCAAGGACCTGCGCAAGATGGCGCCGCCTCACCAGATCACTATGCTCAAATTCATCAAGAACCTAAGCTCGCTTTCCTCGACACACGAAGCACTACAAAACTCGAACGCGATCGATATCCTTATCGAGCTGCTGAAGGCCACACGCCAATCAGGCTCCAAGACAAGCAGCAACAGATCTGGCAACGACTCAAACCGTATGCCACCCTTCCAGCGTGAGATTTCCAACCAGATCTTGAACACAATGTATAATCTCTGTCGCCACAACAAGAGTCGACAGGAAGAGGCAGCATTGTCCGACATCATCCCGTTACTGAAGGATGTTGTGAACGATGGTGGACCATTGAAGGAGTTCGCACTGCCTGTGCTGCTTGAGATGGTCAACTCCGGCAAGGTCTCTCGCAAGATGCTGTGGGATGCAAAGGGACTCGCATTCTACGTGTCGCTGCTTGGTGACGTCAATTGGGCGGTCACGGCTCTAGATGCTATCTTTGTTTGGTATGTAGGATTGATTGTCATCCAGGTTCTCCAGCTAACAGTATTCGCAGGCTTCAGGAAGAGACTGCTAGAGTCGAGCAGTATCTGCTGTCTGCACAGTCCAATTTCACGTCAGCCATCATCACCGCCTACACATCGTCAGGTCCGTCACGCTCAACTTTCGAAAACATGCTCGAGCCGCTTCAGAAGCTTGTCCGTCTTTCACCGCCCATCGCTGCCTCGCTAGCAGTCCCTGAAATCTTTTCCCGCACAGAGCAAAAGCTCAACCACAAGGATGCTGTCACACGCCTGAACTTGTTGCGCATCCTTCGAACCATCTGCGACGCCAGAGAAGAGGGATGTTGGTTGATCCGCTCTTTCGGCTGCTACGAGCGCATCACCTGGCTCATGGAACAAGACCCTGCTGTCCTCGTTCGACAGATGGCGGAAGAGCTTGTCCAGGCTTGTGACGAGGTCGAAATGAACGGAGTCACATCTACGTCTAACGGCAAGCGAAGCCTGAGTCGCGCGTCGAACATAGGCATGAACCTTCGTCGTCCTGCCTCTTCTTCCGGCCGACGCGATGGCTCTGGTTCAAGCAGCGGCTCCACGCTAGCCAGTGCAGGGCTCGGTCTCACACCACCCACGCCAACAAGCTTAAAGGGCAACTTTCTTGTCCCGCCAATGACCTCGACACCTGGTAGTGGTCGCGACCGCATCACTCGCACACAGTCATCCAGCTCTATGTGGGATCTTATCGAAGACCCGAACTCCACCCCGCAATCAGCAGGTCGCTCCTCCAAAGCCCCAGTCCTTGCACGATCATCCACTTCCTTCGCGGCCCTCGCATCACCCACGGCACAGCCACGTCCCTCGACCGCTCGACCTGCATCTCGCGATGCGACTTCCTCCCTCTTGCACCTGCAAGCTAATTCTCGGTCCGGCGTACCGGAGCGCTCACGCCTACCCAAAGCACGCGCCCAAGGCGCCGCCGGCAGACTAGGCGAGGCCATCACAAAGCGCAGACAGAGCAACTTCAATCTTGAGAACGACACACCCGGAAACGGGAACAGCCTTCCTGCCGGCGCGCCGCCTCTGCCACGCCTGCAGATTGTAAGACGGAGGAGGGACACAAGTGGAGGCGAGCTTAGCTCTGCAAACGGTGTGAGACGCGGCTCGACGGCGGACTAGCAAGACGCCGCTCAGCCCAGGACTCCCGAGACGGTCAAGGACAACCAGTACGGCAGCCTCGTGCGGCGAAGGAGAGGCCTGACATCGCCGAGTCTGCGCACCATGATGTTGCCGTTTGAGAATCCGAGGATCCCCGACGAACGAGACAGTTTGCGCGAGTAAACCTCATAGATGATGGGTTTTGCATAGCACGGCGTTTGGATTGCGTTTTTCTCTTGCTTCCACGGAATCTGTTCTCCCAGAAGGAGAGACATCATAGTATTAGACCGGGGTACGGACGGGGCATGGGGTACATGCATAGCTTCGGCGTTTTTTGGTCTTTTTTTTTTTTTTTTTTTTTTTTTTTTTGCTTCTGCCTGTGCTTTGGGCAGTCTTGTTTTTGTTTTTGCATCTTCGTTTATGGAGTTTTCTTCATTCTGCAGTTCGCAGGTAGTGAGTGGCCCGTAGATTTCCAGCACCCGGTGTTCAAGGCGCCGCTTTGCATGCTGTGCTGTGCTGTGCTGTGCTGCGCTGTGCTGGTGTTCAAGCTGTGGAATAATAGCATATGGCATTGTTTACTTCTGGTCTTCTCTGGTCTTCAAGAGGTGCCTTTACTTTCAACTTTCGCCTTCGCCTTTGCTCTTGTGTTTGTCTTCCTTTCGCTCATTCTTTTATTCATTCATCCATCCATCCACTTTACTTTACATTACTTTACTTTACGTTAATTTACGTTACTTTACGTTACTTTACTTCATCTTACTTCATCTTACTTTATCTTACTTTATCTTACTTTATCTTACTTTATCTTACTTCACTACACTGCACTGCACTGCACAACACGTCGCGTCAACACGTCCGAATCCTAGCTGTCGCCTTTGCTCTGGCCCGTGCAGGTCCACGACATCAACGCCTCGCAGTGATGACAGAAGTCAGCACATTACCCTGCAGCATGATTCACACACTCACACGTGCACAGCCTTGACGGTCTGAACGCGGTCGCCAGGGACAGGGAACGTGTATTGTGATGGCTTGTGCGTAGGGGGGGAGGAAGAGGTAGAGGGCGACACGTGGGACTGGGTAGCAGGGCGAGTGTGTGGGGTTGGAGATGGAGATGGAGATTGGGGATTCAACATGGAGGATTGAGGTTGGGGGAGGAGCGCAGGAGCTGGAGTCGTGCTGCTTGGTACTGGCTGTAAATTTGTGATATCGATGGAATGGAAAGGAAAGTGGAAAATAAGAAAAAAAAAACAAAAACAAAACACCCAATCAACGCCTCGCTGTCGTGAATATCGTACTTGGAATCGCATCGTGTGCACCTTGTGTATTCCGTACACACGATCCTCAAAGTCCCGTCGCGCGGTTTACACGGCATGGTCATGTCCTGCATCACATCAGTAAAAAAAACTCTTCTATCAAAGCAGATTCAACACTCCAACTTACGTCCAAGCGCCCTCCCCTTCTTCCCCAGCGCCTTAGCCTCGCTCTGCTTGATCTTGGCCAACCGCGCCTCTTCCGCAGCCTCGCGCTCGAGGCGACGAACATGCTCGCGCGCCTCGCGCACCGCGTTCTTGGCGCGGAACAGCGCGGCGTCGGCTTCGCGCTCTGCGGCTTCGGCCTGGCGCAACGACTGCGTCGCCGCGTGGATGGACGGGTCGCCTGAGCCGCGGTGCAGCACGGACGAGTGCCGCTTGGTCGACGTGGAAGACGTGTGGTGGTGTGTGGAGCTGTGGTGCATGTCCGGGGATGTGGAGCGGCGGCGGGAAAACAAGCCTGATCTGCGCGTGGGCGAGACAGGAGCAGGAGGCGGGGAGGGCTCGCGGCGGGATCCGAAGAGAGGCATGGTTATCGTGGTTGAGATTGTGTTTGGTTAAGAGGTCTTTGGTGTGTACACAAGGGTTTAAATCAGGACTACTGGATCCAGCAAAGCAAGCAAGACTTGGAAAGTAGTTGAGTAGAGCGAAAAAGTGGACTGGATTGGAGCTGAGAACGGGAAACACGGCACTGATGCTCTTATACCTGGAACCTCCTTGTTCGTCTACAACAAACGTCCTGGTGGTTTATGCGCGCGGCATGCCTCGCAAAGCAGGATCGTGCTTCGAAAGTGACGTCAGAAACGGCGATCTGCACCCCTTCTAATACGACGCCGTGACGGTGAGGTCACCATGTTCCAGCCTCATCCTACAGCGACGTTGTATTCTGAAGGAGGAATGCAAGTATGAAGCCCGTGAATAGTCGATGTGAAGTACTTGGGCTAGAGCAGGCTAGAGAGCATTTCGGTGGGTCCTGGACTGTAACTGGACCCTGGCGTTCCAGCCTTTGAGAGAGAGCTAGTGGGTTTGTCCTAGCACCCAGCGCCAGATGTCGCCATGATTTCCGAACTTTGAATATGCCTGTGGCTTTGCCCTGGGGGACTGGGTAAAACATACCGATGTTTCCTCTCTAAGTATAATACAACAACAATGCGGGCTTCTACCCAATGGGACCAAAACACCGAACGCCGGCTATGCAATTCCTTTATGCAATGCATCGCCTTTTCAGCTACATTTGACCGGTTCGCCTGTTCCCATGGCCAACTTCGAAGTCGTCTTGATCATCGAGATAACGAGGACTGTGCACCCGAACGTCACGACTCCCATTGCCATGTACGTCTGCTTGTCCCTCTTCTTCGTCAGCTTAATATAACACAATGGCGGCAAGATAAACGCCAGCGCACAGGCGCTCGTAGCGCCGAACAACTCAAATACAACGCCGAGATCGCATGTCATGAGAGATAGTGTCAGCGCAGAGATGACGAGCGAGGTTGTGAAGATGATGTGGCGGTTCGGGTGATATGGTTCGTCTGCAAACCAGTATTCGTTCATGACTTCTCTGCAGACGAATGCTTCGAGAGGGAGCGTGGTAAGCATGTTGAGTCCCAAAAACAGGCGCGCAATATTGACCATGAGGTTATCTTGCGGGAAGTTGTTCAAGATATTGCCCAGCGTTTTATCGCCAAAGGTCAGATAGCCTGAGAGGGCCATGACAAGACAGGCAACAAGGGAGATGCCGGTGCTGTAGTGCGTGACACGGGAGAAACGGTCAATCGTCGGTTTACGCAGGGAGCCGTAGATCAAGAGAGAGTTGTGATGGCAGACAAAGGCGAAAGATATTACACCGATGGCTTCGAAGATACCGTCGTTGATGATTAGGGAACCACGGAGCTGACCTTTAGATTCGGCTGGAACGCGGAAGGATTGTGTGACCACGGTGATGATGATAACGAACATGCTGACGAGTGCGAAACCGCTAGCTTTGGCAAGCTGTTGTATGTCAGCTAGATTGTTGCGTTGGGCTGGGGAGGAGCAGTTGCCTTGGCGATGTCGCGGTAGAGGGACAGGGGGTAGGAGATGCCCAAGATCAACAATATCATGACGGCGCGTCTGTTGGTGAGCAGCCAGAGAAAAGACATGTCCTCGAGTGAAGGAAACAGATGATCCATGACTTGGGGGATGGTATCTCCCACGATCACACAAAAGGCCATCATGCCGCCAAAAGCACTGCAAGTGTCAGTCCTGCGACTTTCAAGTGTTGCATGTCCAACGTACAAGAGCCATTGCGCTATGGAAATAGCGACAAGTCCAGACTTCCCAAAGCAGTGTTGCACAGTCGCCTGGTACGAATCGGTCCCGCTCAGCTTCGAGTTGATGACAATAAGACAGATAGTCCAGTCGACGACAACGGTAAGGCCAACCAGGAGGATGGTGCCTGTGACGAGGCCGGCGTTTTTGACGGCGTAGGGTTGTCCGATGATGCCGGCGCCGCTGCTCTTGTCAGCCTCCATCCCGTGCAGTGGGTTCTGTGCTCTCTCACATGATGCTGTTTGCCATGTTCATAAACGAGCTGCGCATGTTGCTCCTTGGCTTCGCACTCTCCAGATACTCCTCCGGGTCAAAGTCGGCCGCGACCGTGACGCTCGGCGCCTCGATACCAGTGAGCAGGGGGAGTCTCTGCGTTCTTTCTTGCCCATCGTTTCCGTGTTCGTCCATGTAGTCCTCGCCCTCGAGCTCTATCCATTCACTGCCTTGCGCACCCCCGTTCATGCTCCGCCGCACCGGATCATCGTCAAAACGCACCCGGTTCGGCGTCCGTGGTGTGCCACCTGGCCGGGGGTGTGCAAGGGAGGATTGGCGCTTGGAGCTGCCGCCATTCGGTCGTGTGCCGGGATTGGTAGGGGATGCGGAGTTGGTTCGTGAGGACGCGGGAGAAGGTGACAGGTGTCGGGGGCTCGCTGTGGGACCGACTGCGACGTCGTCTTCGCTGTCTGAGTTGTGCTCATGCAAGAGCTGTCGGGATTCGCTCATTTTAGCATCGTCGAGGATTGCCGTGTTCGAATGTTGAAAGGTGGCACCGTGGCAGCGCGGCCGCCGTTGCGACTCGTCGAGGCCACCCCTGCAGCCGCGTCGGTGCTAATCTGTTTGGGTTTAGCCTATGAGCTCGCTTCCGCCTCCGAGTTGTGGGGAAGCTCGTCTCCAGACCTTCGACATTACAATGCTGGTCAATTTCCATCACATTACCGCAGAGCAGCCATAGCAAGATGATGCGTCGCCTGGCAGTACAGATCGATGTGTCATGGAGCATGGCTGGAACCGATCCCACCAACTCCATCTGGGTAGTCAGCCCATCTTCTTCTTCGTTTTGACGTCTGGTCATCAACATCGATCAGGTTTGAGGAATCAATCTGTCACCATGTCTTGAACTAAAGCCTAATCTTCCCCGTTACGAGGAGGATTTTCGGAAAATTGTGGCAGACATTACCTTCGAATCGAAAGTTTATTCGCCATCAGTGTGCCCTTCTCCCAGCGCTTGCACTATCCGTTTGCAAAGACTAACATGCTACCACTCAGCCGAAACCAGCAACGACCACCAACCACTTTGCTTCTATATTCTTCAAGTGATCATATTCATAATCACCAGAACGCTCACACAGCAGACCACCACCACCAATGCTGCGAACACTAGAACCTGTACGCCATCCCGGCGACCATAGCTCTGCTCGAACACATGTCCATCTTCTCCTTCGCAGCTCTGCACGCTCGACGCTGTTGCCATAGAATGTTCCGCCTGTATACCAGTCCGAGGAGGCCCAAGTCCGCTTAGAGATTGGTAGGACCGGCTATCGTCGACAGTGTTGCTGTCACTGCTCCCGTGGTAAGATTCGAGATCTTCCCAGACCACTTGCTCGCGATGGTTAGCTCGCACATCGCGCTGTGAAATTTGAGTGTCCGGCTTATCAGCGGGGTGGAGTGGCATTGTGCACGCAATGAAAGATTAGGAGGCAAGTTTTTCTACTGCTCTTAAGGTGGTCACCTGCCCTTGGACCGCATGACTGAGTCTTTTCACCGTGTTTGCTGGCTGCAATGCGCTCAGCGGGTATACCATCGTCCTTCACGTATGTTCCTGGAGTCTCTCCACTCCTCTTCCTTGCTCCCCCATAATCATCTTGTCAAGCGCTGGACACCCTCGTCTTACTGGGAACACCAGGTCATCACGCCAACGAGCACGATGACGATGATGGCCAGACCGGCTGTAAACGGTAGCACAACAAAAGAGTACAATAGCTCGACCTACTCCAGAAAGCAAGGTCACTGCCAATGGTCATTGCGTCGCAGATCTCGTTCATCAGCGGGATGCTGAGCGGAGCTCGCTCCCAGCGCTCTACTGGACCTTGATCTTGACCGCCCATGATGTTAGTTGCTGGAGCTTGGGGTGTAGAGGCCTGTGAAAGGGGCGCACACCCGGCAGGCGGTGCCGGAGCAGGCTTGCCGTTGTTCTTGTTCTTGTTGTTGTTGCTGCTGCTGCTGCTGAACAGTGGCATCCTCCTCCTCCTCCTTCGTGGGCGGGAGACGGGAGAGCATTGTAGAGGTATCTACTGAAAAGCAGCAGTCAGCTGTCTGAGCTGAGAAGTAGCTGCGGTAAAGCTGTGTTTGGATGCACTTAGTGGACAGGTTCAGGGAAGGATAGCAATGCTTACTTGTGGAGGTGCTCAATACAGTAGGTAAGCGATGATTGTGTGTTGTTGACTTTGATGCGGTTAAGGAAGGGATCAAAGTAGGCTGTGAAAATGCTTTGTGGGGGGCAGCTTAGCCAGTGCGAACGTGAAGATCAAGGACGTTAACGAATAGGTCGCAGATCTGGGCAGATACAGAGCATACGACTAGATGCTCAAATACATCATTGCAAACGAGCTCAAGCCTAGGATCTCAAGGCTACTAACAAGCTGGTATGGCAAAGTATGGTATTCGAAGCTCCACAGCTGTGAAGCGTCTTTTGTGCGTAATATCGAAGGTCTCCAACTCACTGCTCATGAGGTAGCTTTATTGAACACCGCAGCATCCTGGAGAGCCTCAAAGCTATCTTTTCCCTTGATCTGGACCAGATGATGTCTCCGGAGGGTCTCTGTGTTCTTGTGATATCCTGCCTTCCAACAGGCTCTTCTTCAGCGGAGTGCTGCCCAGATAACCCACAGCGCAAAGACACCGCAGAGTGTCGTGCCGACTAGTATCGTCAGTCATTTCTACCTAGTCTTTATTTGTAGATACTCACCGAGCATGGGCGTCAGCTCAATGCCGTGCCACTGCAGAGGCTGTCCGGCGGCGCTCTGCGCGTCATATGCCTGGTAGTTGAAGTCATAGTAGCGGTTTGAATCCTCGCCATCGTCCTCGACATAGACTTCTCTCATCCTGGCGGCTTCAGGCTGGGTCTCGTAGGTGGGAAGTAGCTTTGCGGGGTGATAATCGGAGGTGTTCGGCATGGTGTGCGATTGCAGAGATGTGTATTCGAGGCATCGAGATGGTGTCGACGATGGCGACAGCGTTGGTCAGGATAGGAATGACTGTTTGAGGAGGTTGTCAGGTAGACTTGTCTGCGTGAAGAGGTGGTGTTCATGGTCTGTGAAGGGGGTCCCATGCCTGACGCCCGTGCGGGACCGTGGGGAGAAGGACACCAGCATTGCACTGTGCGAAGTTAAGCTGTACGTACGAGCCTGGAAACGCGTTTCTGACGCTCATGCATGTTCCAATATCTACCTTTACAGTGTCATGCTTCTGTCTTTGGTGCTGGCCACGCAACCCCTGCATTGTGCGAGGCTCGAATGGAAGAATTTATCTCTACAATGCCTCAGCTTCACGACGAAAAGTCGGAGAAAGACCAGAGTCGTTCAAGGGGGTAGACACACGCTTTGCTAGCTTCCTCAGCAGCCGAGGGGATGAGTTGTACGAGCTCTTTCTAGGTTATGCTGCACCAAAGAGACCTCTTTCCAGCGCTTCCCCCGCCCTTCACCGTGCACTTGTGGTGTTGTGGCACAGCCACTGTCAATGCCCTTTCGCTTTCACGCAGGCTGCCCTCACAGTGCTGGCTCTCCACGACATGAAGCTCGATTTGCTCCAAAAAGGTCCCAAAAGACGCGTAGAGGCCGTGTTTACCACCCCGGCCATCTGCATCATGAGGGCTCCCGGTGGTGTTGTTGCATCTCCGCTGATGCATCGACCCCATGAGAACCACGACGTCACCCATACCGATTTTCCTCGCTGCTCTCCCATGATGCTTTGGTCCGTGCCCCCTGGCGTTGCGAAGAGCTTCTTGCACCGCTCATGCTCCCTTAGGTATGTCTCAACACCCAACCCACCGATTTGAATAAGACCAGCATGAAGAGAACGGCAGCGCTCGTGGAACTCTCAGCTAACTTTCCTGGTGTTAATAGCTCAGGTCTTTCGTGCTGCATCACGGCTTGAGCGTAGCGAAGTGAAGATGAAGCCGCAGTCATAGCCCCATCTCATGGCGGAGAGACGACAGCATGACGGGGGGTCGGGTAAAAAATCTGCCCTTCTACCTCCAGCTCCATCCAACAAACACCACACTCCACCACCTCGACTTTCGAAAAGCTCTCCGATATCTTTTCATGTCTTTCTGTCCGTTTGCCTGGGGGTGCCTGTCCCCACCGGACCTTTGGCTCTCGTAAGATGTGCCCCCAGGCACATGTCTTCAGCCTCTCAGCAATCCGTCTCACTCGGCCGTCGCCATATTTTCTTTTGAATATCCTCGTGTTCCGTCGCAAGGTACAGGAGTGACAGTGTTGTCTCTTTGGAGACCTCTTCAGGTAATTGCTCCGCCACCGAAAGCCTTGTACACGCTCGCTGACTCCAAAAAGGTCTCCATCTTTTTTTGATGTGCCCACAGGGTACGCCCTGCATCGCAAACCCAACCATGTTGCGGTGCAGGCGCTGTGACGTCCAACAGAAAACAAGGACAACATGATCTAATGGTAAGCCTTCTTGGGTCCCACTTTTCCGACAATACGATGATGAGGATTGGCGCGGCACTCGGCTTCAACATCGATTTCGGCTCCAATTCCTCTCGCTTGATCAAGCGAAGGAAGCCTTACCCTAATCCTCGTTGTGTAGGCGAGGGTGGTGTGATGGTTTCCGATGCCGATTCAAATAGAGAACACTGATCGTATTCCCAAGTCTTCACCTCCTGTTTTCTCCATCTCAGAAAGACCGCTGAAATTGAGGAGTAGGCCGAATATTCAATGCATGTTCGACGATTTTGCTGCCCTCGAGCCTAGGAGGAGCGCCTCATTCAACAGACGGGGGCGCGACGACGACCCCAAGCCAGCTCGCTGTAAGTAACCCCTCGCCTCACACGAACTTGAAGAGGTCGACTGACTGGCCACAGAGAGTTAGGAGGTTGAGAACAACTCTGTGGACAGGGCCGTCCAATGTTTTCTGCCGACTGTCGCAGTTCGATGCGCGAGAGACCGTCAGTCTCTTGATATCCAGGTTCGCCGTCGAAAACGCCGAAATAAGAGTGGCCTCCCAACCCACCCATGACTGGGGCGTTTGGCAATCTTGTCATGAGCCAAGCTGGCGCCTGGCTCGCCAGTCGGTGACTTGGATGATGACTTCTACGACACTACGTCGTGCTGAGCAAATTATCTATGGCCATGGCTGGGTTGTCTGCAATATATGTTTCGATGTCGTCCCTGAAGACGCTCCTCAAGGCCCTACTTCTTCCGGGTTCGCCCGTTCTGCCGAGTACCTTTGTCACGTCCGAAGATCGCATGTGGACAGGTTTCAATCATGCCGGGTGCACGCGATTCCATCGCTTCTTTGCACGATACGACTACACACGTTTCAGCATCTGGCATCAGCCGGCGACTGATGTTCGGACCCGGCTTTGTAAGTCCTGCGGTTGGGCGACGTTATTGCCCATAATGTATTGCGAGTCTTGGTCCTGGGGATAGAACATGTAGTTCTCCCTGAGACCAAGTACGCAATGCAGGCTTGTGGTCGCTGGTGCTGGGGATGTGGGACATGTAGTCCATCCCCGCGACCAGATCCGCAACGCTGGTTCCTTCCGTGATGCCATCAGCTGGTGCATCTCACGGCCGCACATCATTTCCACGAATTACCACCTTCTCCCTCAAGGCAGTGAGGGTACTTGTTGCACCAAATCTACGAGTTCGCCCGCTGTAACCCACAAGTATAGTGAGTATGGTCCTGACAAGTACGACTACACTGAGCCAAGATGTCAGTCGGTGTGATATCTTCAGGTCAAGAACAAAAACACGAAGATGTAGTGTTGCCTTTCCAGAGACGCCAAAGACTGCACGAAACGCCTTGCTGTAGGATTCTGGCCGATCGAGCCTTGCCGATCTCGACGATAGATTCAGTAAGTCACATTCGGTCCAAGTTGGTCATGGACCTCAAAAGGACGTTGCCGACATCCCTTTGATAGCTCAGGGTAGCTTGGCAGCTTAACGCACGGTGATACGAGCAGCTTCGGAGCGAGAGATGATCTGACGTTTGGAGATCCTGATATCTGACATCATGATCGTCATGCTGATGGAGTCGACATCATCTGCTACATGAAGTAAGATCTGCACAGGTTCGCTATCAGAAGTCTTCCTAACGTTTGCTAGAACTCGGAATACGTCGACAACCTCTTCAAGATTGACGAGTTTACCACCACCATCACCGCACCTTTCAAGCTGTGGGTCGACTCTCTCCAACAATATCTCGGGCAGTAGAAGATGGGCATATCGTGGCAGGTTGTGCTTCAAGTTGTACACATGGTGGAGGGTGGAGTGGTGCACGCGGAAGATATCAGAGGTGGTGGCAGACAAGCCCGGCGAGAGCATTTTTCGAGGTGGGTTGAGAGCGTGTGAGAAATACGAATGGAGGAGACGGAGTCGGATCCCCCGGGTTCATCGGCGTTTGGAGCTGATGATAGCATTGACAGGCTTGTAGAGATCGGAAGCGGCCCAATTCTGCAGGCGTCGAATGCATCCTCATCAAAGCTTATATCGTCGCCAAATCTATCTCTTTCAAGCTTTCAGCCCCCTTTGCATCTTGGGCGTGCCGTCTTTCTTGTTTTGTCGATGTGAGTGAGCGAATGCGAGATCATGAAAGGGCGCTTTGCGAAGCTGTTCGCTGACTCTTGC
The DNA here is from genome assembly GCF_004011695.2 of Ascochyta rabiei. NCBI lineage: Eukaryota > Fungi > Ascomycota > Dothideomycetes > Pleosporales > Didymellaceae > Ascochyta > Ascochyta rabiei. Next base: position 621,498 of record NC_082416.1, read on the forward strand.
AGATTGCCAATCTTCAGCTGGTCCCATCTTTCAATGCTTTTGCCGATGCTCTCGAATGTAGAGACGATAGCCCGATGAAGAAAAACGATAGCGCTGCGTCTGTTCCATGGTTGAGTGTTCATGCTGGCCCCGCTTCGCTTCGCGGAACCTCCTTCCGAGGTTTGAACGTCGTCCTTCTTCGGATCCTTCCTGCTCGTTCTGCATCCGCAGAGCCTCTATCTTGGTCTGTTATGTACAATAGGCGATGTTGTCATGGTCCGTGTTTGTTTGCGAGAGAAGGTAAGGCGTAGTGAGCGACGACGACCGACAGCTAAGGTATGGTAGGCTTGCGCTTTCCCTTAATGGTCTCAAATCAGGAGAAGGAGCAGCTCGCGTCATCAGCCCAACCTGTAGTCCTTGTCAGCTTTTGGTGCCGTCGGTGTGGAGGTCTCGAGGGGTTCGCTGGATACCTGGTTCTCGGCGCCGCCATCCTCAACTTGCTGACCAGGCTGAGATGTCTCCCGCCTTTCTCCTATTCGCGGTTGTGCTGATAGCGGTAGGTCGGGAGGTACTCATAGTACTAAATTACTGCAGCACTATGGTTCTCTCCCTGGCCGCCTCGATCCATGGTGCCAGCGGGAGCACGCCAAGCAGCTCCACCATCTCGAACCACAGGCCGACGACGATGTCGAACCGTTCGCGTACCCAGAAAGGCCACTGCATCATCTTCAGAATCCATCCCTATCCTTCCGCTGCCTCTCAAATGTGTGGTTGTGCTTGGAAGGGAGCTTGCCCTACCCCACTGCACCACCTCTGTGAGCAACCTGGGGGACCCATGAGGAAGTCGGCGACTTTACTTACGCGGATCTCAAGCTCGCCATCATCATTGATTGCTACGAAGGGCATTTTGATTACTTTCGGAGCAAGGTCGTTATGTGTAGTGTTGATGGTGTTGGTGTTTGAGCAAACTCTGCGGCGGCGAGCTCACCTCCGCAAAAGCCTGCGTAAAGCAAGGTGAGAGATGCACACCACCTCAGTTTTGAGCGTCCAGTGTAGCGTAAGATGACACTTCTATTCACAGAGTCTCTCACGGTCCGTACAAAAGAGCTATACCTCTACCAGCTTGCTACGGCTTTCGGCTACCTTCAGTACCGAGATGCATTCTACATACTTACAGTTGGGTATCAGGTTGAGCAGGACGATTTCACTCTACTCAACAGCAACACGATTGCTATCTAGGCTCCATATCGTGTGTAGGTTGCAGCCACTGCATCTATCGAAACTTCACCGCACCCTACTGACTAATACTTCCCTCTCTCCGGCAGAGCATGTCAACATTACATCTATCGTACTTTGGTCCGCCTCACAACATCCAAAGATACACTCAGACCGTCCCCGCAACGGCTCGAAAGTCTCCCGGTCAGGTCATATGGTGGTCCTATGCCATTGTTTCTGGCGATGCGGAGGCATGCAGCAGCCCAGACCGCTGTCCTTCTCCTGACCTGACTACTCATGGTGAAGACAAGTACCGCGCACTGACACCTACAGCCCTCCATAAACGCAACACAGTCTGGATCCTCCAGTCTTCGGCCCCTCTCGCATCGCAACAGTCACCACTGACGAGGGGGTTTACGGTCTAAGGAGTTCCGGATCATGGGTCGTGGGCGTCTTTGGGCCCGAGGCCATTACGATGAATAGGATACCCCTTCTTGTCGGCAGATTTCCGAGCTGTTGACCATCACATGTATCCTGCAGTGTAGCGAGTGATGATGTTGATAGCATTGTGTGATGTACTCTGAAGCCATTGTCGCACATCATCAACTTCCGCTAGGACTTCCCGAGTCTGTTGACTTTCTCCAGATGCATTGGGGAGTTTGAACGCATATGGCCCCGCCTGACTGACCCACCGCAAGCTTACTTGCAAAAGCCAGTTTTGTCAAGTCTTCCAGCGAATGCTATCTCTCGTGCTGGTTTAGAATGCAGCATAAAGACTTGTTAGGCGCTAGGGGAAACAACCATACAACAATGCAGGCTAGTCATGGTGTCTATGGCATAATCGTGTATGCCAAAGGCTTAACAGTCATACGCGCCATTTGTGATGTTGCCGATGAAGTCGAGGGCTCGCCAGGTGACGAATGAGAAGGAGCGCTTATCCATCGCGGCAATCGCCGGCTTGGCATTCTGGATTCGAGCTTCACGAACAACGACGACTCCATATCGCGCGCAGCACCACCGACTCCGCCCATTGGCCCCTTCTCACACCTCGAACCCGTAATTGATACCCAGCTGCTCACCATGGCGTCCAAGAAGGTCACCACCGCGTTCTCGGTACGCCTTACGATCCCACGCGCAACTCCCTCTCCGCGAGCACCCCTCTGCCGCAACCTAGTACAGCGTTGCTAGCAGCCTACTGACGGCACGTATAGAAGTACACAGTCCAGCCCACCGGCATCTATGCGGCGATCCACAGGTTTTTCGCGCTCGACCCCAACCGCTCGACCGGCGTTCCCTTGAACCCGCAATTCCGTAACCCTCCCCCCGGTGGTCTTGACCCTGCCATCTACGACGAGCCTGTCACCATCCCCGCCGCCGACATTGCCGAGAACCCATACTGGAAGCGCGACGTACGACGACAATACCCCAGGCTGTCGACCGTCACCCAGGCCGACGCGGTTGCGCTGCTCCAAGTTGGCAGTGCAGCGGCGCCCAAGCAGGACTTGATTGGCGAGGCTGGCTCCAAGCAGCTGGTTGCTGCACAAGAAGAGGGCGCAAAGGGCCTGGCTGTCGCATTCGAGAGGAACACTGGCCTGGCAAAGGATGTGCTTGGCCCCGGTGGCATGCCCCCTCTGCCCAGCGGTTTGCACGTCAGCGATGTTGGTGTCAAGAGATACAATTTGGAGAAGGAGCAGTCCTACGGAGCTGAGTACGTGATGCCGTATCTAATTGTCGTCCGAGACCAAACACTGACTGTGTCACAGCTACCCATGCAGGACATTCGCTTAAGTTTCGATCGGGGCGTGTTAGAGTGCGTGAAGATGCCAGAAGTACCTGTAAACACGACCACAGCCTTTTCTTTGTGATGTCACGTCAATCTCATTTCTTACACTGCAACCTGTCAGAAGCCTCTGCCTCGCATCTCCTCAAAATTTCTCATGTTCTGAAGCGACCATCCAATTCCAAAATTGATCGCATTCGTCTATTTGCAGCTCTGTCATCGACGTAACCTTCAATTCAGCAGGCAGGCGCGCAGGGTCAAAGCTTGGCGTCGCCTGCACCGTGACTTCTGTTTTCAACTCCAACCTTACCCCCGCTGCGTCACCTTCTCTGCCCTATTTGATTGCGCTCGGATTGCTGCTATGACTTCAGGTACATCAGCTGTGCTGCAAGAGCTTGTTGACTCACCACTGAACTTCATCTACGCTTGTTCCGTTTGTTGCGCTACCTTTGCTGATGCCTATGAGGGTCACAATGAGACAGTCCAGGGTCTTTCGGACGGCATCAACCCCAAAGAGCGTCTCGTAACGGAACTGTACCTTGGCAGCTGCTGCCATGTCTTCTGCAGAGAGCACATTGAGGGAGGTGGTAAGTTTTTGCACTTTGCAGCGGACGCAAAGCTAACGATGTCCCACTGCAGGTCCTCCATTCCACCCCGCCGGCCAGAAGCCCAAAGCACCGTGTCCGGTATGCGTCAAAGAGCAGGGCGAGAGTACCGCGCGTGAGCTTTATTCCATTCGTGGCTTTCACAAAGACGAATATGACTCCGCAATTCCCCCAATCTGGTTCAAGGCGCCTCCGATCAATCTGGGTGGAAACAACAAAGAGATGGAAGCTCTGCGCGTGAGCAACATTTCAGCTTGCTCTAAAGCGCTTGTGCTGACCAAACAAACGTAGTTCCAGTATCTGGCGCTGATACGCTACTGCCAAGTATCTTATCGAACACGGAAGCCACTTTCAAACGAGTTGGCGGACGCGAAAAACGAGCTAGCCACCATGCAGAGTCGCGTAACGGATGAGCACTCAAAGTTTGCGGATCTCCAGCGCGAGAATGAGGAATTGCGAACTTCGGCACAGCAGGTCGAAGATGCGGAGGCGCTCAGGGCAGAAGTACAACAATTACGACATCTGGAAGAAGAGTTTGATCAATTCAACGCGGACCTGAAGGCTTTCCGCCGTCTCAAAGCAGATGTGCGCGATCTGGAAACGTTTCGTAAGAACAAGGGTGCCATACTACAACATCTGAAGCTGGTCCCCGAGCTGGTAGAGTAAGGGATGTCAATGCTGCGGTCCTTATGAAGTACTGATGTTTGCAGGCAAAATAGGAAGATGAAGGAACGGCTTTCCTCGCTGGGTTTTGCAATGGCACTCGAGCCTGTTCCCAATTATTCACAGCTAACCTCTGATGATCTCAACGAGATGGAAAGCATTGCTGAGATATACCTCGAGGACCACGGGTGCTTCCAGAAGTCGTCTTCTAGCCACACCGCTGGACGATCTGCACACACATCGGGCAATGAAGCTGTTGCTCACCCTTTCACATCCAGCGATCGCCCGTTAAAGCGTCGAAGGGTCGACTCCCCTCTTCCGTACGATATGAACGTCGACGCATCGAACAGCCGGGATGCTATGCCGCCCCCATCAAAAATTCCGTCCAGGATACGCTCTGTGCGAGGACTGATCCCTAACATACGTAAGAAATTCTCAAGCCGCCAGTCTATACCGAAAATGCAACGGGCCAATAATGGCGATGTACGAATGTACGACCAGGGACACTGGCGAAGTGCAGTGAAATTTCCCATTGGAGATAGCTGTTCATCTACACATCATGACATACGCAGTGAACCGCCCTACATGACTGGAGCATTACCAGTGGAGCCAACATCGCAAGCATCTCACCTGTTCACCAACCTAGGAGCGCACACAAATGCCTCGGACTTTACTTTCCGTGCATCCTCGCCTGTCAAAATGAACCGTGGCCAAAGCGAAGACCAGCAAGCGCGATTACCTACGGAACCGTCGTACCTGCAGCTTATGGACGGCTTGTCACACGACAGCGACTTCGAACTGGGACTGACAGACCCCCGTAGGAACGCAACGAGGCAATGCGAGGCTGGTAGCATTGTCAAACCTTTTTTCCAGAACCCTCAGGGCCAGCGCCGACCCACCGAAGTCAACACACAGCAGCGCTGGGGACTGGGTCACGCTTTCCTCCACCAGTCACCTAACGGGCCACCAAAGCTAGCTGGATACCAACGTAGCGCCCTGTACCGAGAGCCCAAGGCCCACTTCAGCCGAGCTCAGTATGATCCGTCTGTAGGGGCTGCAAGTCCAGCTTCCAACCCGGTCCAACAACCAGCTCGTCAGATCGGAAACGTAGTAAGTCCCTTCTTTGGAAGCAATCTTTACGATGCGCCTACCCCATCACAACCTCGGATGACTGAGACCCAAACCAGTTCAAGTCGTTTCGGCGCCTATCAGTCACAGAGGCACCCAACTTCACAGATGCCAACCGAATGGCATGATGTGCACAGTTTGAACGTGCTGTCGTCAGTAGATTCGCCTCCCGCTTTGCGAGATAACGCCGCTGTGCTACATGGCCATCATCAACCGTCTCGGCGTGTTTCCACACAAAGCTATCAAGCTCTTGATGTGAGCTCGGGCGGCTTTATGGAAAGAAGAAATACACACCGACCTCCTTACGACGATCATATCGACCATGGCTTTTCGACGTACTATGAGCCTATATTTTCTTGGCAGCAACAAGCAATAATACCTTCCTCGTCTTTCCATCAAGTTTCCTCGTTGCGAGTAGGGCAGTTGCCTTCAGCCATGCCGTCGTCTGTTTTGAGCCACACCCCTGTACGCAACCAGACGCAGTGGGAGACACTACATCGCGCAGGTGTAAGGAGCAGTCGTCAGATGCAGAAAAGCATACAGAGCGGCAGGCTCAATTCCTCCTTCACAAACGCATGTTCGCGCATTGAGCGACGGCGGGTCAGACGTTGATCAATCAACGCCTGTAGGTTTGTTCGTTTCTCATCGGGAATTGACAGCGAAGCGGCATATTCATGCGCGGACACCGGATACAACGAACGAATGTTCTCAATGAATCCTCTCACGCCTCAAATTGAATTGCATGACGTGACCTCATATGGGATCATTCCAATGATCAACTGTGTGCCTATCAGCTGCTGATTTGGAACGAACAACATGGCTTTCAATAACCTCGTAAACCACGGAGCTTAGTTTTTGGTTGGCATGCGCTTGACCTCCTTGAGCGCGGAGCTCAACTCAAGAGCATGTTGCCGAAGGGTCCGAGGTTAAATTCAATGGTATACGATGCTTCTTCTGTGGTTAATTAAGCTTTAGGAGAATTTACCGGCTGCAGATTGCGACCTTGGGGCCAATGCCCTCTGCAATGGTGATCTGGGCTTGACGCCTTGACTGCAGCGTTCTGCTCGCGATCGTTCATTGGTCAGCCCTATGACGCGTGTCCACGTTTCACAGCAACCACCGACATCTCCGTTGGCGTTTGCTGTGTTTCAAACGGAGGGTTGTGGCTTATTTCCGCACTGAGCACATTGGCCTTCACTGCTTCCCCACATGCATCGGCCCACATTGAACATGCCTTAATACACTTAGGCAATCTACTCTCCGCCGCCAGAGTCCGAATCCAGATTACAAATGCCGCTTTCAGTTAATTGTCTTGATCGTGAAATGGCTTTGCTGACCTTTGCCTCCACGAGGGCGGAGGCTGCGGTCCGTCACACTCCATTGCAATCTATCAGTGGGTAAAGGGACTGGGTCCTCATAAAAGTGAAGTCAGCCTACGCCTTTGGAAGACAGGGCAGCTTCAGACTCCTCAATCACCTTCCTTCGTTTCATCTTACATTCAGCATGCTTTTTAGCAACATCCTTGCGGCGGCCGCTCTGGTCAGCACCGCCTTCGCTGCTCCATCCAACAAGGAGACACGCGCAAACCGAAAGTTGAAATGGTTCGGTATCAACGAGTCGGGTGCTGAGTTCGGCGAGAAGAACATCCCCGGTGTCTACAACAAGGACTACACCTGGTACGATACCAAGACCATCGACCAGTTCATCAGCCAGGGCTTGAACGTGTTCCGTCTCAACTTCTGTACGTGATGCACTCCTTTGAACGATGACCTACAGTACTAAAAAGCTTCAGTGATGGAGCGCCTCACTCCCAACACTCTGACCGGTGCTTTCGATAAAGCCTACCTTGGCAACCTCACTCAGCAGGTCAACTACATCACCTCCAAGGGTGCCTACGTTATGATCCAGCCGCACAACTACGGCCGCTTCAACGGCAACGTCATCACCGACACCGCTGGTTTCAAGACATGGTGGAAGAACGTCGCCGCGCAGTACAAGAGCAATGCGCTGGTCATCTTTGACACCAACAACGAGTACCACGACATGGATCAGACACTTGTCTTCAATTTGAACCAGGCCTCCATCGACGGCATCCGCGCTGCTGGCGCCACGAAGCAGTACATTACCCCCGAGGGCAACTCGTGGACTGGCGCCTGGACCTGGATTTCGTCTGGTAACGGCGCGTCCCTCGTTAAACTCAAGGATCCACAGAACAAGCTCGTCTATCAGATGCACCAGTACCTTGACACCGACGGCTCTGGTACGTCTGCCAATTGTGTCTCAGCCACGATCTTCAAGGAGCGTCTTCAGGCTGCGACCAAGTGGCTCAAGGACAACAAAAAGCAGGGTTTCATTGGAGAATTTGCGGGTGGCAACAACGCTCAGTGCATTGCGGCTCTTCAGGACGGTCTTGCCTACCTTGGCAAGAACTCTGATGTCTGGGTTGGAGCCGCGTGGTGGGCAGCCGGTCCATGGTGGGCTGATTACATCTTCAGCATGGAGCCTACGACTGGTATTGCGTGGGTCAACATTCTTCCCAAGATCAAGAGCTACTTCATGTCTTAGGTGATGAGTGGTTGACTTTGCTCAAGGCTGAGAGTTGGCAACCAGGTGTTGGTAGAAGTCTCACGGCATGAGTCCTTGTATATAGTTATCTTCTTGCTGGTTTGCATTTTCCATCTGAGTCTCAGAATAGAGATCCTTCAGGCCCATCGTTTTTCGTTTCGATCTTCTTCTGATATCGCAAGTATGCTGATGGTCATGAAGCGCCAAGGGTTCGGCAGCTACAAGCCAGCGCAAGTAGTCGCTGTGCAAGCTCGCAGTTGCTACCTCTCGCCATGAACACTCACCTACGTTAGTGATCTTGTCGAAAGTATACTCATTGTCATTTTCCCTCCCTCACGTCTGACAGCTTTGTGCTAACTCCGCTAGCGCCGTCCAGTGTCTCCACCAGGCGACATGCGCGGCTTGACGGTCTTTCCAATGTGCAGAAACACAACCCCACACAGAACGATGATGAAAACTCACGGTATCCTGGGCAGGTGGAGCTGCCTGCTATCTGAGTTTGGCCCGATGCCGTCATTCGCCGGGCGGTGAAGGCCCATGATCATATAAGGACAATGTAAATCTAGAATAGCTAAACACAAGGAAAGAAATACCCTCCACCAACACAAGGAACATCATGTCCTATGTATCAATGAGCGGCTCCTGGGGCAACGGCTTCTCAGGCAATGGCTTGGTCGGCAGCGGCTTCATCCTCTCCTCGTTCCAGCCCATGGACGCGCGACTGCCGCCTTCCTCATAACTATCGCGGTAGTCCCCTCGAAACATGCCCTCTTCGTCCTCCTCGGCTCCTCTGTTTTGGTTAAGCTGACTGTACACGGCATCAATGCCCTCCCATCTCGCCAGGCCACTCTGCTGCTTGACGAGCAAGTACAGGCTCTGGATGATGCGCAGCGCAATGAAACCACCGACCACGCTGCCAATGATGATGAAAAACAGGCCCACAAAATTGGAGTGGAAGACGTCGCCCACTAGGTTCCTCAACGTGCCCTTCTTGCCCCAGACGCCCCACTCGTCGCTCAGATATACAAGCTCGCCCTCCTCCTTCCACACGTCGGCGCCAAAGAAGCGCCTGATCTTGCCCCAGACGGTGAGGCGTGGGGCAGCGAAGTTGAAGCGGCGCACCACCTGCTCCACTTTTGTAATTTCGAGTTCGTAGACCTCGTCCGCGCCGCCGACAGAACCAAATAGGCCGCCGTCCTGGGAGTTGTGCGGTTTCACCTTGTGGCCTGGCTTGACGGGTTGGCCGGCAACAACGATGAGCAGGGATTTGCGCTCCGGGTCATCAAACTCCCAGGGAACGGAGACGCCGCTGTGGCCTGCGGGAGGAAGGCTGCGGCCGCCGACGGGATCGAAGACTATCTCCCAGAAGCGGATTTTGGCGTCTGGCTCTTCCTTTTGGACGTGTGCGGCGTACGAGTAGTCTAGGAATGCACGGCCAAGAGGGAGGCTCTCGCACCACTCTGTGCAGTCGTCACTAATGTGGCGGCCCTCGCATGTTGGGTTCGAGCAGGAGGTTGCTGTAGTGAGGTTCTTGTAGGAGAAGTCGGGGTGGAGCGAGGCGACGGCAATGTGCGGAGGGTTCGGGATGGTGTTGAGGGTCGGGAAGATCTTCTTGCCATTGAGGAAAATGGAGCGCGTGTCATTTGCTAGGGTGACGTTGAGGAACTGTAGTGGTCAGGGGGGTTCCTGTAGGCGCCACCAATCATTCAAGGAATGCACTTACCAGCTCTTGGTCGCCATGTGCAATCTTGCCCTCTGAGTGACCGTCGTCGAGATCCCCACCAAACGACTTTGCATAAGGACAGTCCTTGCATGCGATTTTGGTGAAATAGGAAATGCCTGGTGTAACCGCAACAACAGTGTCAATCTTCTGCGCACATTTCTCCACGTCGGCGTCTTCCGTGTTGCAGTCTAGTAATTCAGAGTCCTCGTGCGCGGCCGCCGAAGAAATGAGCAACGAAATGAGAGTCAGCCCATGAACACGCATCTTGGGCGGAGTGAGGGTTGAGTGTTGAGTGCTGAGTGCTGAGTGCTGGGAGATGGCTGACGGCTGACAGCTGCCAGCCTGAGCGATCTGCGGTTCGCCGGGAACCTCAGGGGTCTAGCGTGCAAAGGTGGGGCGTTGAATCTATCGATAGCGCACGCGGCTGAGTCTGGCCGGGATCGGCCTGGGCCTTGAGGCAGTCCCATGCGCTCTCAACACCCTTCTCTCATGTGCAAACGTGTAACCCTTTTGTTATCACGTACGTCGTAGTTGTGGTGAACGGTGGATGATAGCATGGGTGTTTGGACGACTGACCCTGATCTCGTGAAGCGCCTCTTTGACTCCGCCTCGCTTGGCTGGCAGCCGGTGAGCGACACAAGGCGCATTCTCCACGAGTACGTCTCCTGCAGCTGCAAGTATATCTTCTGTGTCCCCCCATGAGTTCTTACCATACGCCTCTATTCCCAAATACACCAAGTAGTGCACTGGACGTTGACCTCGACCATGCCTTCGACTCAAGATCCTACCAAAGCCCCTACTACCCAAGAAATTGCGGCAGAAAAGGACACCGTCGCAGAGACGATAGCGTATGCGCGGCGAGCTTACAGGGGAAACCAGAAAGACGTCAAGGTCGAGCCAGAAAAGTACGTTCAACGCGTTAGCTTGCATTCTTCGCTGACAAGCTAAAGCAATGGGTTTGTCAAGAAGCTGTTGAACAACGTCAGTCACGCCTTGCAGAGCAATCGCTACGGGGGAGCAGGCGGCGGATGATGGCAAGGCAAATATCAGCGATAGTTTGTAGTCATTGGCGTGAATGCTACTTGATGCACGAAATTGTTGGATCGCTCTCAACGTGAACAGCAACTGCGTGTAGTTCGAAAGCCAAGCTGCTTCGCCGTGCGTACCGAAAGGGTTCTGTAGGCGTGTGGCTCACGAGGCGCAGCGATGCTCTATTGGCCTGGCCTAAATATTTGTATGCAGTACCATTCTGCTGTGAACATAAAATCCAGTGTGCTTCAAAACATCCATATCCTTTTGTTTTCAGTTCAAACCAATAACCAAACTCACCCAAGTCTAGCTCGACAGCCGGAGCGTGGAGAAATATGTCAAACACTAAGCTCGACGCAAAGGACGAACACTTCAACCTCAACGCAGCCCATACTTTCGATGAAGAAAAGTTCAAAATTATCCACAGCTCAGAGAAACAGTGCAGGAGTGCATTAGCAAGGACGATGCAGCGCACCTGGAGCAAGCGTCTGATTGGATCGGTTGGGGGGTTCACGGTCGGTTAGTGCGTACAGTGGATTGTCGTTGCCCGGAGACACAGCTGTGCATGAAGCGCTCTTCAGCGTGGTGTGAAAGCTCAATCGTCAAATCATAATCATTGTTACACCGAATGCGCTGTAACAGCTGGACCCTGTGACGTCACGCTTTCTCTCCGCCTTTTAGCCAGCAGTTGCGCAATGCAATGCACAACGCAACTCAACTTCACAAACTTCAACCACGAACAACTCCAAAGCCTTTTAGACCTGCAGAATCACAGCTGCAAAACCAAACTTAGCCAAAATGCCTTCCTCTTTCCAGTCTCAGACCTTCTCTTCTACCAGCAGCTCCATCAACGGACGAACCACATCCTACACACAATCCACACAGAGCGACAACACAGGCACCCGCGTGCACCAGACGAGCCAACAGCCCGGACAGGCGGTGCGCGAGGAGCGGTTCGAGATCGACAACAGCGGGAGGAGGATTGCGGAAGGTTCGACGAGTGGCAGTAACCAGGGCAGAATCGAAGATGTGACGGATGAGCAGCAGAAGGAGAACGATAGGCTGTATGAGGAGAGGATGGAGGACGAGTACGCGAAGAGGGAGGGTGGCGCCTGAAGATGGAATGACCAGGTACAGACTTAAATTTATGAGATGAACAGAGGGTGAGAGTTATGTAGCTGTCATCACTCACTCAACCTGGTGTGCTGTGTAGGAAAAAACTCTGAATAAATCACTTCCTGCTCTTCTCCTGCATACGCCCCCTCCGTACCCATCAGCTCAAGAATACAGCACGCGACGAACAAAAAGACGGACAAGCACGGAGCCATGACTAAGTATTTTCCTCTCCTCCCTTACGCGCACGATACCCGGCCCCAGCCTGACCTTTACGTTAGAATGCAGCGCCAACATCTTCAGTATCCGCGGCGCTAGGCCCCTCCGCCGTTCTATCCGCCCCGCCCCGCCTCTGCGCTTCTACCTCTGCACCGCGCCTCGGCCACCCGCGACTATCCGCCGTGCGCCTCGATATGTACCTGCGCCTTCCGCCATGAACGACGTTAACTTTGCGAAACTGGGGCACGGGGCCTCTTACCCAGACGCGTCCCATTTGTCAGTTTCCTGTGAGATTTGTGAGAGTGTTTGTGCTGGATACTGGGGGAGGTGCGGATGGCGGTGGAAACACTGGTTTTGGTACTTAAGGAGACGCGTTTACTGCTGCTTTGCTTTTCTAGAAGGATACAGCGTTTACTGCTTACTGGCTTGTTTAAATTGCTGCTCCTGTGTCAATGAACGTCATTCGATAACTAGCAATACCTACGAAGCTTCAGATCGTGAGCTGTTATCATGGGACCCTTCAGCCTCGCTTGGTCGCTGTTGACCTCGCCTCTGCTGATCCTCGCGACCATCTCCGGTACTCTGACTTTCTACGTACGTACACGACCCAGCAACCAGAGCCTTGGCTGATAACCCCCAGATCCTTGCTGTCGTTTTCTACCGCCTCACCTTCCACCCGCTTGCAAGATACCCTGGCCCGCCCCTCGCCAAGATCACAGACATCTACCTCACCTACTACGCCTACAAAGGCTCGCGACACCTCGCTTTCCACAATGCACACCTCCAGTATGGGCCGTACGTGCGTCTGGGGCCGAACTTGCTGTCGGTCAACACAGCCACGGGTCTGAAGACCATCTACGGCTTCCGGTCCAATGTGCGAAAGGCTTCCTTCTACGAGGCGTTCCCCAGCACAAAAGCTGCTGTCAGCGTGCACTCGGCCATCGACAAGAAGCAGCATGCGCGCAAGAGGCGCGTTATGAGCAGTGCGTTTAGCGATGCTGCGATCCGCAATCTGGAGAAGTACATCATCGCCAACGTGCGCGTTGGGTGCGACCTACTCGGCCGCAGGGCTGGCGGTGGCGCAGACGATGAAAAGTTTGTAAACGGGCAGGGGTGGAACGGTGCATGGAACGCGGCGCATTGGTGTGAGTGGTTGGTGTTCGACATTATGGGGGATCTGGTATTCGGCAAGGCATTTGGTATGTTGGAGAGTCCTGTAAACAGGTTCGCCACGCAATTGGTCGGCAATGCGGCGCACAGGCATTTGATCGTGAGTACCCTCATGTACGAAAAGAGATGCATGATGGACTGACTGGTGTAGTGCGGCACACATCTTACCATCCACAACTGGCATCTCGACAAGCTCTTCTTCCGCAAGATCGCCGGCCAGCGTGCACAGTACATGCAGTACAGCAAGGCACATGCCATGGAGCGTACCAAACTCGGCCTCGAAGCTGATCGCAAAGACTTCTTCTACTATCTGCTGAACGCCAAGGATGCAGAGACTGGAGAGGGCTTCAACATGAACGAGTTGTGGGGCGAGTCGAACCTGTTGATCATCGCCGGCTCAGACACCACCTCGACCGCCATGTCTGGAACGTTCTTCTACCTTGCACAAAACCCCAACGTGTTGGCAAAGCTGTGCAAGGAGATTCGTGACACGTTTTCAGACGTCGAGGAGATCGTCACCAGCCCAAAGCTGAGTAGCTGCTCGTACTTGAAGGCCTGCATCGACGAGACGATGCGCATGACGCCTCCGGTTGCCGGTGCTCTTCCACGTCAAGTCCTTCCGGGTGGCCTGGAGATCGACGGCAAGCACATTCCAGCTGGTGTCGATGTCGGCGTGCCAATCTACGCCATCCACCACAACCCCAATTACTACCCCCAGCCGTTCGACTATATTCCTGAGCGCTGGCTCGCGGACCCAACGGCTAACCCCATGCACAACAGACTGCCCGATGCACAGTCAGCATTCAACCCCTTCAGCATCGGCCCACGAGGATGCATCGGTAAGGGTTTAGCATACGTCGAGTTGACCGTTACCATTGCGCGGGTGTTGTATCTGTACGACTTGAGGCTCGCTCCAGGAACGACGCTGGGTGCTGGCAATAAAGACCTGGAGGTTGGGAGAACAAGACCGACTGAGTATCAGATTCAGGACGTATTCGCCAGTAAGAAAGATGGACCCATGTTGCAATTCCGGGCGAGGCTTTGAATGCTCTGAAGAAGTAGATGATATTACAAAGAATCCGAAATGAACTCGCCAATACATGGTTTTCGGCATGAAAAGTGGCGTTGCACATCATCCAAGCGCGAGCTTGAGTGCGACAGCTGATTCTGGCGTCGGGTATTTACTTCTTTGGCGACTCGGTCTGCCCTCGATAATAACCTCTCTGTACTTCTGTTCCAGCAGAGCACCGACGTCCTTCAGCGGAGTGTCCTTGGGAAGGGACTGCCGATAGGCCCAGAGTTCTCTGTGGACATTGGGTCCACCTCTGTGAATCTTTGCTTTCGCTGGACGGCCCAGGAACACACCAGCTTCAACGTGAGAGTTGAGTGCAGCTTTCGCCTCCTCTGGCGATCCGAACTGGATCTTACAGCACCAGCCATTGGGCGGGTTCTCGTGTTTTCGTACCGTTGTGATGCCTACAACGTCGTATTGGTGGAACTTCTTGTAGAACGCGTGTAGAATATCGAAATATGATCCCTTTTTTGCTGGATCTACAGGAGGTAGGTCTTGAAACTGCACCCACTTCTCCGCTATCAAAGAGGCTAGGATTTCGGGAGAGGCCGTCATGGGCGGTCGAAACACTCGAGACTTGAGATCACTTGACGGTGATGGTTTCCAGCCGGCATAAAGACTGGGTTGGCGCCAAGCGGGAAACTTCTCAGGATCGTATTTTTCTGGGTTGAGACCAAGCCCAAAGAGAGTGAAACGCGAGAGCGTTTGTATGGCAGCAGTCGCTTGCTTCTCGTCCGATAATTTCATCATGCAAAACGATACGCTGCAGCCTGTTGTGAACTGGTAGAACATCGTGAGTTGGGCGCTGCAGACTGATTAAAGGTTTGATCGGTTGACTTTTGACTCATTGGCTCACTCTGGAAGACCTGCTCTGGCAAGCAAGACCCTCATGTCTGCCTCGGTGGTTTGGTGAGGTATGGCGATTTGAAGCAGACGTGGATAGTCTGCAACGGCAAATCCATGGAGGGGGTGACGCCAATTGGGATCATCCTGAGGTGACGCCGGTGTTTGTGATACGGAAGCAGGTGCAGAAGATGCCACGGCTCGGGATATAGTATCATGCAGACAGCGCCTTTGAGTTGCGCGACTGATGTTGAGCGACACGCAAGATCTCAAGGTTGCGGCTGATGTGCGTGTGCTCCACCTGTAACCGGTGATTGCACTTCGCACGAAGAAACGCAACGGGCCAGCCATGTTGACAGAAACACTGCTAAGAGATGCCAATATTGCGAAATAGTGAGAAAATGATGAAATCGAAACCTAAATAATAAGAGTTGCGCAAGGGTTAAGATTGAGGCTCTGCGCGTCAGTGCGCGTGTCTTATCGATAAAGGCTTGGCAGTGGACTTTTTCCCCTACTCAGGTATGCGCATGTATTAACAATATCAACAACACGTCTCTAATCATCAGGATAATCACCAGGATTCAACCTCCGTCGTCTTTTTGACTGATCGATAGTCTTGTAACGGCCATGTCTGCACCAAAGGTTATCGCACAGGGTCGCTTCGTTCTGTCCAGGGGCTTCACAACATCACGCGCCACCAGCTCGATACTTCGTGCAGTCAGCACAACGCTTCCGCGACGACAGCTCTCATCGAGCGTACAATTTCAGCAAGAGACTGTTCAGACACCGGCCACAGGACCGGAAGTCCCACTCACAGCCACCCGGAACGTATCATCAGGGAACAATGCACGATCAATTGCCATCACCAAGCTTCCCAAGCGAGTAGTGAAGGCTGATATCGAACAGCTCCTTCGCAGCGCCGGAGTTGATGTGTAAGTTGGGAATGTTCCTGCCAACATTCAGCTCAAGATACTGGATCCCAAGTCACGTGCCCACTAACAGATCCACAGCAAGAGGATCCAGTTTCGAGTCGATCGCTTTACGTTCTTCAGCGATAGCTCCTGCTTCATTGAGCTGGGTAGCAAAGAGCAAGTTCAAAAGGCCACGGAGGCCCTGAACGGGCAGCAATTGCACGGCACTTCACTGGTTGTCCGCCCGATCAAGGAAGATTTCTATTGGGATCAAGGATTCAAAAAAGACAACCGTTTCTTTTTCCACGATGAGCAAACTCCATCACAAGCTATCCAGCCTTTACTCCAGGGCCGTCGCTATGCACTCCAGGTCGAGAATCCTGGCTGGATAAACCAACAGGGCAGTAGCAAGTCGGCCAACACTACAAGACGGGAGATCGTCGAGAAGTACTTTGGACCGTTTGGAGTGGAGGTTATCGGGGCTTTGAACCCAATTTGGAGGCATCAGAAGAAGGAGTACCCTTTCCTGGCACACATTGATTTCGCATCGAAGGAGGGTGCAGAACAGGCAGCCGAAGCGCTCAACGACACCGAGATCGAGGGAAAGAGAGTATATCTGCAACGATGCACAGTGAACTCTTCGAGAGCCAAGCAGATTGGAAATGTGGACCAGGGTGTACTTGCGCAACTACAGGAGAGCGGCTTTGTTGAAAAGTCATCCGCTGAGAATGTTGGAGCGTGAAATTGTAACGCTGTTTTGATCTAATAGGGGTTGTAAAATATCTTGTACTTTGCGCGTCCCATATAGAGAGCAGTGCTCACAGGCTCCAGTGCAAACCGCAATGTAAGAACTCTACGAACGGTACTCACTCCGTGCCTTTCTCTCTAATCGTTTCCTCGCTTCTTTCTACACTCTCAAAGCCAGCTTCATTGTTGTACTTCCTCACACCGATAGTCTTGACTACCAACCACGCAGGAAGCAGCGCTACCGCCCAAATTCCAAAGTTGAAGTATGTTCCTCCCACCGAAGCGAAGACTGGTATAGCATTCAACCCGTAACTAAGCGCCTGCCATGCTGACTCTGTACCACGTAGCAGCGCAGCCAGGCGAATCGTCTCCTGCGGACTCTTGGAAATATGACCAATCAAGAAGAACGCAAAGTTGTAATTTAGCTGGAAGCCCGCAACGAGGAAAATGAAAGGCGCGAACGCACGACCAAAGCCTTCGTCTGCCCAGTCGTATAGCGGTCCGGATCGAGAGTACTGTGTGACGTTGATGGTGAGCCAGATCCACCACGCACCCTGTGTGACCATGATGACTCCAAACGCCCAGCGCGCTCGTTTCTTTAGCGCGATGCTGTGCTGATCCAGCCATGCGCCCAACAAGTTCGTCACTACAATCGCAATGACACCGGATAGGAAGGAGCCCAGAGAACGTGCGCGGACACTAAACCAGAGCGCGATGTAGGTGTAGTACACGGCCTCACTATAGACGGCCTGTCCGATCCAAAAAATGAGCAAGAGGAACTCCTTGTTCAGGAAGGTTTTCGTGGTCGCTCTAATTTCTTGCCATGGGTTATCGTAGATCTCCAGCTTTACTGGCTGCCTATCCGAACGCTGCACTCTATCCGGTCGATTCAACAGCAGTGCGACGAATGGACCAAGGCATTGCAGCGCAATGAAGATCAGGTACACGGTATACCCGACTTTCCCAGCGGTATTCTGCTCGTGGTTGAGGCCAAGGTTGATTGCGCCCCCAAGAATGCGTCCCACGCATGTCCAAGTAATCCAATACGCAATCATCTTCCCTCTATTTTTCGGCTCCGGGTACGCGATTGCAATGGCTGCTTCTGAGGCCCAGAAGATACCGGCCGATATACCGCACAGTGCCGCACCGAGAAGGACAAGCCACTCCACGCCGAATCGATTGTTGAGGTACAAGCCTGCGCTGTATGGTGCGAAGCCGATGGTTCCAGCAACAAGCGCCCCTTTGATGCCGATGTACTTGACGAGGGAACTGGTCAGCCAGCAGGATATGATCATGAGGCAGAAAGTGAGTGCGTTGGCCGTGTTAACTAGATAAGGTTCTTGAGCTCCTCCAGCGCCGAGAGAGTTCATGGCGCCCCAAAGTCCAGGAGCTGCGAGGCTACAGAAGCCAAGTATAGTGGCATTGTAGAAGGGCGTGCGGTACCATTTAACTTTCGGAGGTGATTAGCAGTGGAAGAGGAATAGTCGGGGTGGATGTACTGGGCTCTGTACTGCTTTCGGGAGATGAAGCGTCGTGAACGCCATGAATGTCTTGGTCGACCATGACGGATGGCTGATTGACGAAGGAAAAGGACATTTGTGTTCGACAGTTCTACGAAGTCGCAGTCGTACACACTAGTTGGTGGAACCTACTCGCGGAAACCGTGCATACGGTACACAACAGTGGAAATCAGCATCTCGGGGTCTGCGAACTATTTATCTCGGGTGAATCCTGGCGCAATTGATGCTTGATATTGTATGCACGTCGAAAGGTGGGCGATGTCGGATAAACCTGTCACATTCGATTGGCTAGCGAATGACGTGCTCCGTGTGAGGATTGATGTGCGTGTACCAAGGAGGTACTAGCGCCACGATGTGCTTACGGATGAACATCAGTTCCAAGACAAGCTGGCGCGTTCATTTATCGACTTCATATCCGGATCTCATGGTTCTGGCTCAAGCGGCAATGAAACTCTGTCAGATTAATGGTACGAGGAATTCGCGTTTTGAGAGACTCGTGTGTTGCCCTAAAATAATACTCTCGGTCTTTCGAGTCATAAAATGCCAATGCTGCGCTACGCTATGCTATTATGCCGTCCACTTTAGTTCACACCAAGTGCCGACTGAGGCCACTTCAATGTCGGTGGACTGGAAAGAATGACAGCCATGGTCATAGCTTTTTCATCTCATGATTCGCCTTCTGTGGCCGCTGTCGACGCTCAGGCTATTGTCTGGACCAATCGAGATGCTAATGTTCGATGCTTCGTCTTCACTCTTTCCCCTCCGGCCAGATTTACCATGGCCTCGGCTATCGCTTCTCTCAGGTTGAATTACAAGCCAAGTCTGACCTCCACTCTCGTCTTCTTGCTGCATAAGCTGGAGTTGCGGCCCATTACGTCCTGTTGGTCGCGGCGATTTGGGTGATGGAGGAGGAGGGAACAAGGTGTTGTATTTCGTGACCTTCAGGGGGAGTGTGGTGAGTGACGGAGGTAGCGGTATAGACTCAATCAGCGTGACCTTGTCAAGGGGAAGACTTGACAGAAGAGCAGCTGGGAGATCGACAGGCGAGCAGCCAACAATGACGTGCCGCAGATGGGAGTTCGCGGTGAAAAATGAGAGGTTTTCTAAGGATGTGTAAGTGCTCCACGCTTGTAACAAAGCAATATAGTTAGCTTACCTCGTATCTTTCGTCCGGAGCTTCCTTCCTTTCCAACCCCAACGTCTACAAAATCAAAGCTTGCTATACGTCCACTGAATGCTGTCGACATAGCACGCAGTGAGCCAAGGTTGCTAATTTTGTCTTGGCGTACCAGGAACTTGGCCAACCCTTCAAGATTGGCATACACCCGTACGATAATGTCCAAACTGTCTGCATCTTCGAATTGTGGTCTCAAGTACTCTCGTGTTCGGATGAGTAGCTCATCAGCTAAGGCCTCACCACTTTGAGCCTTTCTCGTGATGTATTTGTCCTGGAACTGAGAACAGTTAGTTTCACACGTGTTCTCCAATATCGATAAGACTCACAAGGAAGCCTTCTGCGTCTACGTCGATGAGAACCAGGACGAAAGGACGTTTAGCCTGCGGTTGGTAAGTAGCTGTAGAAAGTTGTTGTTGCGACTAGTCTGACCTGTTTCTGTGCAAGCGCATCTTCTCTTGTCTTCGCCTCATGAACCTCAGACTGCAGTGTTCGACGGACGTTCTGTTCTGAGTTGAGGTCCAGCTCAGTCTGCGCAAGTCGGGCTTCGGTCTTCTCAAGCTTGTCAAGCAGTTCCTACAACACCTTAGTCGTCGCTCTAGTGTATGAGCTACAACCCATATACCTCGATTAACTCGATTCTCTTCTCTTCCAGGATCCGAAACTGTGCCAGCCGCTCGCGATATGTTAGAGGGCCTGGTGGAGGTGTTGGAGGCGGGACCAAAGCTAACGCTGAAACCGGCGGGGCCGGAGCTGGAGGCGGAACATCAGCCATGTGGACAGAGCCTCGATATCGGTACTTGGAGTCAGAATCTGGGGTCACGCAGCTTTTAAGGGTTGAAGATCAGCAGCTTTGGGCTCCCAAGCCTAGGTGGCTTTGCATGCATGTAAAAGTGCGGTGACCCAGCAGTGCCAGGATTCTCAAACGTAGCGAACGTTGATTGGCCGCAGGTGTGGAGCCCATGGCTTTGATTTGCTGCCTCGACAGTCAAGCCCACCGGATCGAGATGTGTGCGCGTGAGTTGGCGTTTGAATGATGTGGGATACGCGGGGCGAGCCGGACGCTCCTGCTGTGGATGTGCGCGAGCTGGGATGTCGGTGGTGAATATGTTACACAGGTCTGCCTGCTGGTAATCCTTTGGACTCGTTGACCAGTCATCGACTGGTCTTTTGGTAACCGACTACTTGAAGATTGCGCGGCTGAATAGGAGTCATCTTTCCCTCCGCTCATGCATGGAGGGATTCGGCCTGCCCAGATTGCGAATCGACGTGTTGGGTTGTGGGAAGGCGTAGTGCTTCTGGGCCAACGACTTCCGCAGACTTGGGCACGGATCGAGTAGACATCTTGCGGGCCGTTGACGGTGTTTACATCTTACTCACATTTGCCAGTTTGCCCAGAGCTCCCTCTACGCGGTGGTCAGGCCCGGGCTGGGTGTGTTTCGAGAAAGCAGCATTTTCCGCTCGCCTCGTCCAAGATCAAACTGGGCTGTTCTAGTGACTGACTGACCGCTGTGGTTTTGTACATCGAGACTGCTTTTTGATACTGCGCGATGGCTGCATGGTGAGTTGGTGACTGGGAGGGCACGGCTTGTGTGGCATTTTGTTCTCATGACGTCATCAACATCCAAGGAATCATCCAGCCAGCGGTCTCATGGATTTTTTTGATAAACACATAACTGCAGGCTCTGCAAGGGCTTGCCAATTATTCATTGTCCTGTTCGAAGTCGTCTTTCGCCCTTTTCGCAACATCATCGTCTAATAATACCCTCAAAGCCAACATCGCCATACCTTTGGCACAGGTCAAAGCCGCCTTATGACCTTCATCCGTACCTGCGCACGCCGCAAACGCTGGGTTATGGGCCGATACGTCCTTATCGGCTGGGATCGCGAACGCACCATGAAAGCTAGGTATGATGTGTGAGACATTACCCATATCCGTTGATGCGTTCATCATCTTCTCTTGATCAACCTGTATCTTTGTGCCGAACGTGTCCATGTCGTGGGCGTAGAGTTCGCATAAAGTTTTGTTTGCTCGAAGGTTGAGGTACGTTGGCGAGCTGCCATCCGTCAGTGTTAACATGTCACTTTGGATGCCATGTGACCTACGTGATGTAATTCAGTTTGCATCCTGAAGCTAGCGCTGCTGCTTCAAGACAATTTTTCACACGGCTAAGCAGCTTGTCCGCTCTCTCTATCGTAGGGCTACGGACATTCCAGTTCATGCGTGTGTAGTCAGTGATGACGTTTGGTACAGTACCTCCAACCTCAATAACCCCGTGCACTCGCTCATCCGGCTCCATCTGTTGTCTCAAGAGACTAACGTTGGCATACGCAGAAACGGCGGCATCCAAGGCATTGACCCCGTTCCATGGCTCGCCTGCTGCATGCGCTGGCTTGCCCTTAAATTCAGTCTTGAATTTGTGGCTCGCAATCAACTTAAGTCCAGCAAGACCTTGATAGTAGCCTGGCTTGTAGAAGATCTGGTGTGCGGAGACGGGGTGTGCCATTATAGCAGCGGATGTGTCTTTGGGAAATGCACCAGCATCGATGAGCTTAGCTTTGCCACCTCCGCCCTCTTCAGCAGGGGTACCAAGGATTCGCACTCGGCCTTCGAAGTTGTGTTGCTTCATTGCTTCAGCCACAGCAATGAATGTGGCAATGGAGGAAGTAGCTATCAGGTTGTGACCGCAAGAATGACCGATTTCTGGTAGTGCATCATACTCCGCACAGATGATGACAAGTCGGCCACCTGATCCATACTCTGCTTCAAAGCTGGTATCGAGACCGTAGGTGTGCTT
The DNA here is from genome assembly GCF_004011695.2 of Ascochyta rabiei. Lineage (NCBI taxonomy): Eukaryota > Fungi > Ascomycota > Dothideomycetes > Pleosporales > Didymellaceae > Ascochyta > Ascochyta rabiei. Next base: position 643,752 of record NC_082416.1, read on the forward strand.
CTTGACATCAAAGCCGAGTGATGAAAGATATGATGTAATGGTCTGGTGAGCAAAATGCTCTTGATACGCCAATTCCGGGTTTGTGTGGAGAGCTTTGTTGACCTTGTGAAGCCCAGTATCAGCGGCATCAATAGTGGACGCCACTATCACGCGTGATTTCTCTAAGGCATCTTTGCAAGTATTCTGCGAACCCATGGGAGCTTTGTATTCGCTGATGTTGGAGATAGGTTTCTATTTGACAATAGTTTCGAGACGAGGACCGTGATCTGGAAAAAAAAAAGAGCTTTGAGACCTGAGTGTTAACAGATGATGAGGAAACAGACAGCTTATGATTAATGCAAGAGGGATCTTTTGTGGCCTTCGAGATCGACTTCCAGCACTTGCTGCGGCTGCGCAGATAAGGGAGCGCTTATTTTGTACGGAAGCGCTTATTTCGTACAGAAGCGCTATCTTAGCGGGTCGCCGCTTCCCCACCTGGCGCGCAGCACTTCTTGCTCTACCACACTGGAACGGAAGTAGAGCTTGTCCCCCCGCAAATGTCTCTCCCAACACCTAGCTCTGTGTGCCCCCGCACAAATGGCCACAGAAGTGGAACAGTTTCCTGAACCGAGGCGCCGCAGTAGGGCAGGATGCTGGACATGCCGCAGCCCAGCAGTGAAGAAACGCTGCGACCAACAACGTCCGGTTTGCGGGCGATGCGAGCGTTTGAAGATCCCGTGCGATTTTTCTTCGCGACCAACCCTCTCTGAGCGCCGCAAAGCCAATCGAAGCACGAGTTCCGCACCAAGTACTTTGTCATCGCTCAGCGACGCAGCCTCTCCTCTTGTGCCGGAAGTTTTGAGCGCAAGCCCATGCTCCGATCAATCTGGAACAGATACGGGCAGATGTACTCTGGAGCTATGTGCTGAAGACCACGAAGCTATACGCTACTTTCGAACCGAGTTTGCCAAAATACACCACACCAAGAACCCAGAATACTCATTGATATCTCTCATGTTCAACATCGCACGGAATGAACCAATGGTCATGCATATGGTTGTGGCGATAGGGCATCAAGAGATGGATTTTCGACGGCATCAGTCTTCGGCAAACGCCCAAAATGTTTCGTCTCATCATTATGCTTTGGCTCTCAGACTTATGGCAGATGCAATTGCGCCATCGAGCAAGCTGACGAAAGATCTTGATGCAATCCTTACTACCTTATGGTTGATGCTATTGTACGAACAACAGTTTGGTGATGAGAGGTGCAGAGCTTATTTGAGCCATCTTCAGGGGGTTTCCTCACTTCTGCAGTCGCAAAGTGGTCATCTACTCCAGTTGCCATCACACAAATTCGGGATCCAGGAACAGAGCACAGTATCTGTGCACACGGAAGACTCAACAAACGATGCTAAGATATCCATCTACTCAGCACGCGTCTTGATCTGGATAGTTTTGCTTGATTCGGCAGCAGCGACTTCTGGCGTCGGCGGACATGTTAATGAGGCTATCATCAACATGCTGCTCTCGAATCCTACAGACTCTCATATGCGATCCAAAGATCCCATCAAGGCAGTGGCTCGCCTCTACCACTATTCCAACTCTCTATATCGCCTAGCCTGGGGCGACGCATATCCTCAAGCTGAGCTTGTTGATGATGTCGAAAACCGCAATGTCTATGCTCTGCTCGGCCATTGTGCGTATCTGCGATTCCTGACTGCACAGCTCGCAACCCTATATCGCAATGATCCTGAGTCTGCAGCGGAGCAAGCGTACGAGGTCGAGTACTCAATTGATGACGTAGGCGATGTTTTCAGAGAACTAATGGAAGTGGCCCATGAGTTATCTCCAGCGACCGATAACAGTCACAGACTAGTAGCAAATATGCGTGCCATAGTGCCCATGTACTACGCTATCATCTTGGACTTCAAGCGCTTGGTAGCCTCCGGCAAATCTATGGACGAAAAGCAACGCTATGCTCTGCAAGAGATTATGAATCTTTGTTTCCAGGACCATACACATGGCGGCGACAAACCCAACTTGAGGCTTGCTTGGCCTCTGTTCATGGCAGCTCTGGAAACTCAGGACTTGCTGCACCAGAAGTTCGTATTGGAGCGCTTCGAGGTCTTTAGGCTATATGGAAAAAACTACGAGCGTGCACATCGCTTTCTAGTCACCGTGATTGACATGCAACGGCGTCATGGCAAACGTGTCGACTTCAGGGCGCAAATGGAGCAAAGCGAACTCTTTGTCTTAGGATAACATATCAACATATACTTAAGTCACAATTTATGGCTTTTCCAACGTGTACAGCGCGTTGGACTGAAAGGAATGAGAGCTCTTTCAACATTCTTATGCGATAGCGTGATTGGTGTTGATCAAGTCCACTAACCCAATCTGGATTAGTGAGCGCTTATATCTAATAGTTGCTCCTTCGTACACTCAGAGCAGTCGGACTGACATCGAATCAGCATTGACATCTCCGTGCAGTTTCCGCAATCTTTCGGCAGATTGTTATCTACTTATCCGCATTGCCAGATGTATGCGTATCTAATCCTCGGTTAGGCTGTTTCGTATACCAGGAATGCCGCCTCTCCAGATAGCCACACTACATAAGAAGATGAGCACCGTACACTTGCAGTCACAAACCATTCTCGTCTCAAAACTCAGCTCGCTCGACCCACTTGCTAAGATACTTCCATTGGTACCATGTCTGTCATCAAAGAGAAGCAACACAGCGAAGAGTATCCCGAAAAGAACCAGGTTCTTGCTGAGCTGGGCGATGTCATCGCTACCGGGGAGCCTCTTGCTCCGGAGGAGGATAAGCGTATCTTGCGCAAGATAGACTTGAAGTAAGTGGAACTATGCTGCTACTTTGTGCCAATGCTCAACTCATCAGTCTACTCCCAATCATGGGCATCTCATACATGTGCCAGTTCCTGGACAAGTCAGCTCTAGGCTACACTGCGATCATGGGTTTGCAGAATGATCTGGGCCTTTCTGGGGGACAATACAGCTGGGCCAGTGGAATCTACTACTTTGGGTATCTGGCTGCATCGTACCCTGCCGCTGCCTTGATGGTGCGATTTCCTGTTGCTCGCACCATCGCCATCTCTGTGTAAGTCATGCGCGTCCCCTTCCACTTGTTTACTGATGAGTTGTAGTATCGTCTGGGGTGCGATCCTCATGCTTACAGCTACATGCTTTAATGCTGAAAGCTTACTTGCCATACGCTTCTTCCTCGGTGCGACTGAAGCTACGATCGGGCCAGGTTTGACAGTTATCGTGGCCATGTGGTACAAGAGATCTGAACAGCCTTTGAGGCACGGAGCCTGGTTCATGGGAAATGTTATTGCTGGTATATTTGGTGGTATACTGGCATACGGTATCGGACACGTCCGTAGTATCGAGCCCTGGAAGGTACGTGAGACCTCCCTTTAGGTCAGACACTCGTATTGACTGACCTATTAGGCGGTCTTCCTTGCATTTGGGGCCCTCACGATTGCCTGGTCCGTTGGTATCTACTTTCTCCTACCAAGCGAACCGTCGACTGCACGCTTTCTCAGCACAACCGATAGAGCAAAGGCCATTGATCGCGTGCGCAAAAACATGACTGGTATCAAAGACAATACATGGAAGTGGTCTCAGTCGGTCGAGGCTCTTCTCGATGTCAAGATATGGCTTCTCGTTGCGATCCAGCTTGCGCAGAATGTCGCAAACGGTGGTCTTCATGGCGTATGTCCGACGCCTCCTCTTTCTCAAACGCATCACTGATGATTTTGTAGTTTGGCTCGATTATCATCAAGGGCATGGGATTTTCAACACTGAATACACTACTTGTCCAGATGCTCGGCCAAGTATTCCAAGGTGTTTTCGTCATCATCGGGACCGCCGGCAGTACCTACTTTCACAACACCCGCACATACTTCATGGCATGGAATCTTGCCGTCGCTCTCGTAGGCGCAGTCATGATTCGCGAGATTCAATCGTCCCATATCTGGGCACGCTTTATGGGTTACTGCCTCTGTATTGCCTTCTCGGCGAACTTCCCGATGGTTCTGAGCATGTCAAGCGGTAACATTGGCGGGTTCACAAAGAAGAACACTGCAAACGCAATGGTATGTCACGCAGCATTGATTTGGAACCCGAGATTGAAGTTACTATGCTGACAACCGTAGATCTTTATTGCCTATTGTGCAGGCAACATCATCGGTCCGCAGCTGTTCTTTGCCAACGAGGCACCCAGCTATCCATCAGGTTTCCTTGCGATGATGGTTTGTTGCGGAGCAGCCTTTGTCTTATGCTTCATTCTAAGGATCTTCCTGATCTCGGAAAACCGAAAGCGAGATCGCGAGACCGGCCTTGAAGGCCTGTCAGGCGATGAGGCTGGGGACCTGAATTATGCAGATCTGACCGACAAAGAGATGAGGGCCTTCCGCTATGTGTATTAGATAAGGCGTATGATAGCATTTTGATTGGAAGGGGGCAATGTGACTTTCTTTGCAGGAAAGAGTATACGTTCACACAACTACACTACATCGTCTTCGTCTTCTTGTTCCTCTGCAACGCTATGGCGTAACATCGGCTCGTTTGAAGAAGGATTCATCGACATTACAACATGCGAGCTTCTCAAGATCTCAGGTATCAAGTTATGTTACCTCAATTGGTGAACAGACTATCGCACAACTTGGCTCGGTCCGCAGTAGTCCTAGGTAGACATACCTCTTTGTCGTGGTCTGCGGTACGGACATATGAGTCTGCAGACGCTTGTGTGACTGCACTCGTAAAAAAAGCTACTGTATTCTTCTGACATTGCTAAACTCTCCGCAGTACTGGCACTGGTCTGCTCGTGCAAGAATAGTGTGACGGTTGCATCCATTTCATTTGGCTAGAGATCGTTAGATGGTCAGTGAGAGTTTGTAAGTCTATCCAATTCGCTATGTATCACGCTGCCCCGTCTGTTTTCCTTGCGACCGCATCCTTGCTTTTAGAAGGTAGAGGATCGGCCACCCCACTGATGATAGATTCAGACGCGGCCGCTGTCTTGTTCGGCACTTCCTCCGCCTCTTGCTCATCCTCTTCGATCTTGCTCAGCCGACCGTTTTTCCGTCTTTCTGGCCTCTCCAGAGTTTCAAGCTCAACTTCCTCTACCCGCACATACTTGTCATCAATATTTCCCTTGTTCATCTCAAGATCAACGTCCTTGGTCCAGAGATGTTCACTTTGAGACTCTTGCCTTCCACCAACAACGAGTGCACATATTGACACACCTGCGATGGCTACCGCAACAAGGAAGAAAGGAACCAGGATTGTTCTCCCAGCGACTTCAATATCGCACTGTGCCTTATAGTCCTTTCTTGCCTCTCCTATGCTGTCCGGGCTCTCCAGCTCACAGGTCCATGTTTCAAGATCAAAAGTGCCAGCGTCATAGCGATAGTACTTGTAGCCAGATGGAGACACCGCGTTAGGGGAATTTGGTATGAGCTCGTAATTAAATAGCGATGAAGCCTTATGGGAGACGAGGATAGCAACGAGAGCGGTCAGAACCAGGATAGCGTTTATGATGTGTACAACCATGGCTATGCGACGGAAGACGCGCGTCTGTGTCTAGTGGTCACTTAGTCTCAAATTCCACATACATGTAACAAGAATGACTCACTTTTCGGCCAACTTTCCAGTCCCAAGCGATAAAAGCCAGGTGTGCTGTGCTCAGTAGAACGTTCAGCATCGCAACGATCAATACGAGCTTTTCAGGTACGCGGAAGATGTTATGAGGAAGAGCAGCAACCAGGCTTCCGCTTTCAGGCATGCCTTGGATCCCGTTATTCACCAAATAGAAGCCCATCTCAGCGTTGGATTCGATGAAGCTGTAGCTGTAGGCCTTGAGAGCCAGAGTCGGTATCGATAACAAGAGAAGAAGCATAAGTGACACCACCGAGGCCAAGCTTACTGATCGATGCTGGTGATCATCATTGTAAGCTGGAGGACTGACGACTGGAGACACATTTCTGTGAGGCTTGAGTAATGTTGAGATCTTGTCGGCGATTGCCTGGGCTCGAGGCGTGGCTTTATTCATGCCGGGCCACGGTTCCTTCTCTGGCTTTCGGTTTCGCCAGCGTGTAATGAAGAACGCTGTGATCGGAACTGTATTAGAAATGTATATGAGCTCGGCCTCCAAGCTTGACTGTCGAGGAGTCAAGTTGGTAGGCTTTCGTGAACAAAGTAGAAACAAGAAGAGGAAACGGGTGATGAACAAACGACGAGCAATGTGACACGGCTGAGATACATATGGCTCTCCCGCTTGTATCGAAGTGTGTTGGAAACCTCGGTCATCGCTACATGCATCCCGTGTCGCACGTCCACCGCCTGTTCGTAGGCGCGGCTGTCAATGCTGTGTCGCCAGCATGTGCCTGCTTGTTCGCTCCAGGAGCGGGCACGCTTTGAACGGACACATAACATACCGCTCCATCTAAATGTCCTCGCAATGCTGATGGAAGCGATCAAACGCGTGATGGAGGTCTGGATTGGCGGTTGTGGTGTTGCGAGACAGGTGACGTTAGAGATGCGCAACAGGTTCGCGGGAACACGGGCCCGACGTTGGTCAAGCTGCAACACGTCAAGTAACGAACAATGAAGTGGACTTCCAAGATCGAAAATCAGGCATGCGTTCGCTCTGAAGCCCTCAGGTTAATACTGAACGCGTGGTTGATCGGGCAAAGGATGACACGAAGATCCATGCAAGACCAAGTGTCGGCCCAACCCGAATTCAGTATTTTGGCAGTGGCAGTGGCATTAAACAACGGTCACGACGCCGTTGCGTTGATGCGTATGACAAGTCTTGAGCCAGATACCGGTAGTGCTATGAAAGTTGACCAAGCTTACAACGAAAGGCTGAAGGACGCAATCACCTTTCTTACGCCGCGACCCTCCACACCACTCGTTCTTAGACGTATATCAGCATCTGTGTCGCGTTCACTCTATCGATTCTGCGTCCTGACGGCACGTCATTTCGCTGCTACGCTCACACCGAAAAGCCTCTGATGCTTACCGATCACCAGGTTCTGGAGCTGGAGGTAGCAAGCGCGCTTCAAAACACCGCATGATTCGATAACGCGCTAATCGTGTTCTCTCGTTGGCGGCGATTTGGGCTGGTGGTATCAGACGAGAATGCATCCTCTCGCAATCTTCATCTGCTCACCAGTGCGCTTGCCTCATTGGCTCGTTCTGCGCGATTCAGCTCCGCCCACTTCAAGCTTTTCCCACTCAACCACTGCACCCTTTTTGACAGAAAACATCTTGAACATACCCCCTTCACAATCAGAAGAGTTGTAGCCGAACCAAGAGGTAATGGCTGATTACTTCTCCGAAAACGGGGTTTGGGTGATGTGCGGGGCTGAGCCGGGCCTTGAACGGAGATTTACCAGTTACCTCAGCCAGCGAAGGGTTCGCACCCACGCGCTGATGTGCCATCATATATCTCTTGCCTTTGCGCATGTTGTCTAATGATACAAATTGATGCGACATGGCTTCATCATCTCTGGAGCCTCGTAGATACGCAGTTTGCAAGGTTTCGTATCATGATCCTGCATCCTACCGTCAGCAGAGCCAGCCAGTGGCTTACACAGCCTTCGGCCGGACGGCTCTGTTCAATGGGTGTCATGGAAGCTTTCCCTTTCAGCTCGACAGTTAATGACGGCCAAAATCCAATGAGGGTAGGCGTCTTCTCAACCACGTGACATGCTGGGTTGATGTCTGGGCTGGAATGACAAACAGCAAGGAGAGCAGCACCTTAAGTATCTGCGCCCTTCACAATCTGCTCCATCCTACTCATTCCTCTCTGCCAGATTCGAACACTTGCATCGCACAGAGGCTCATTTCGGCATTTTTCGGTTTCTGAATTTTTGGCCAATCACGTGGTCAGTCCTAATGCATCGGTCCATTGCTCCCATCTTTGCGGCACTCGCTTCGGCTGCCGTGCATACTGTCCAAGTCGGATCTACGTGTACTACTTCTGCGGCACGCCTAGGCATTGGTATGACCTTATTCATCTGCACCATGGGAAAGTCATTCATCTCAACCAGTCAAGGTGGCATGGTCGGTGGTGTAAACGTACCGTATGTGGATGACCTCATTACGACGAAACGGCGCTGATGAATCAAAGCACCTCGGGTGACGAGACAATTGATGCGTATAGCAAAGCAGCAGCGGGTGCCCAACAGGCACAGATGCCAAGTCAGCTTCGAGGAGGTCTATTGTTGGACGAGGCACAAATTGCGAGCTTGACCAGAAGTGGTGCAGCCTCGGCATCGTAAGCATCGTCTGTCTGCTTCAGCTCGACAAGTGGCTGAGTGGCGGCATGCTGGTCAAACCAATGGATTCGCAGCGCTTGCCCTGGGCGCCGCAGCATGGTCTGTGTGATTGCCCGGTGTATGGAGAGACTGCGCGCGCGCCTGGACGGCGTGCCACAGGCGCGGGATGCGGCGTGGCTTTGGTGCACAGATGATTCGACTTACTACTATGGTATCAGGCACAAGTAGTGTAGGTGGGTCTCGCAGTGGGGGGTGATTAAGCCCTGCGTATTGAAATTTTTACAGCTCAGCACAGGGCAGACAGCACTAACAGTCAGCAGCTGGAACAACTCTTCTTGGCTCAGATACCATAGAAGTACCTAGGTTCGGGTTGCAAACTTGCTTGTACGCCACACACTCAGCCGGTAGCCAATCAACTGCTAGCTCGACCGGACATAGTTCCGTGTTCCTGCTTCGTGTGCCTTGCTTTTGTGGTAGCCCCTGGGCTTTCCGACTGTTGGTACGTTCAGCAGATATCCTGTCGACAACCGCACACGTCAGCCAATCCTCCAGGCGCAAAACAATCGGTTCGCCCCGGGTTCGCAAGGCAGACTTGTGCTGTTTCAGACTCAGATAAGCATACACAAGCTTTTGGTTGGCGTAAGTCAAAGCTTGGTCTTATGATGGACCAACCACAAGGACAACAATGGCCGCAGATCCGGAGCTAAAACACAATCTAATGATCAGACACCCACTAACAGCCCACGCTAGCCTGCTCGCCGAATTCTAATATCAAATCGCGCAACACCGTCCGAATATACACCATCAAGTCTAGAACGGGCTCCGCTCTTGACCAATACTCAGAAACACCAGCCACAGTGCGCCATCACTCATCGCATCCGTATTATGGCGCAGGTCATGCTGGTCTCACGATGCATCATTGGCTAACACATTCAGCCGTACTTCACGACCGCAAACATCGAGTGTGCTACGAGTAGTGGATCGTCTCAATTGAACCGCTGTTCGCTGTCAGACAGCCGCACATCCCACCAGTCTGTCACGACATCAGCCATATTCGCAAGCAGTTTGGCTTCATGTAATTGGATGACAGATCATGGGAAGCGAGAACGGTCTTGTACAAATGGCTCATGGCCAGGTAGAAGCGCGGGTGCGACCAGCGATTGTACGGATGAAACGGTACAATCCTCCCAATCGGGATCTGGCCAGACTGATCAGGGAACCGAGCTAGATTGGTGCGTGCGCATGGGAGAAATGATATAAGGCTGCACTGCGTGGTAGGAGAGGACACCACATCCACTCCCTCTTCAGTCACCAGTCACTCCAGTAATCTGACTCTCTCTTACACTCGGTTCTGACCACCAACACACCACACTCAACCATCAACATGCGTTTCTCCCTTGTTGCCCTCCCCGTCTTCGCCGCCCTCGCAGTTGCCGAGAGCTCGTAAGTCCTTCCTTTCCATCCCTTCACTTGGAGACACACTTCTAACACCACAACAGTACCTCGCACTCTGCCTCAGAAACTCCCACGTCTACTTCGCGCTCAGCTTCCGTATCGGCCACGCACAGTGCTAAACCATCGAAGGCCTCCGCCACCCACAACGCTGCCGCCGGTGTCGCAGCTGGCGAGCTGAGTGGCCTCGCTGCCGTTGTCATGGGTGTCGCTGCTTGGGCTTTGTAGATGTCCAGCACAGACTATGTGGGGTTATAGCTGTGTGTTGATATCATTGAGTTGCTCGAGGTTTAGGAGACACTGATTGATAAAGCAAAAATAATTTCATTTTCATACATTCCAGCTAATGATTTCCATTTGCCTCGCTATTGTTCATTCGTGGTATTCATATACTTACTCAAGCAATGGCACTTGGGTAGAGACCGAGCATGCAGTACAGCCCTTGCAAAACGTCGTGCGTGGCATCCCTGCCGTCATCTACACACATGAAAGTTACCCTTGGTATCTCAACACGTCTTTCATCGCCACCATCGACGCGCGCGGGCGGCCTGTCATGGGTCTGGCAGTTGCAGTTTCAGTCCTGTCGGCAATTGCTCGCAACAGGATAGCTGGAATACGTGCCAATCACATCCATTCGTTGTGCAAAAAAGTCACGCCGGTTTATCTGAGCACGTCCGTGCTCAAGGGAAAGGATCAGGTTAAGGACAGAGGAAATGTCAAAGGAGAACCACTCTCCTCATGCATCTGGAACGAAGGTTGAAATCATTAACCTTCATTGTCGATGTCGAAGCATCGTAAGACTATTACTATAACTCCATAAAATAATGCTTGCACCTTGATTACTGCCTCCCACCCATGCTTGTGTTGTTTCCGTTACTTCAACCGTGCATGGAACACTATGCTCCATAATCTCACAATATCGCGATCTTCCTGAGCTGCTGCGCCTGCGCTCTCGGTACACTAATGCTAAGCACGCCCTCCTTGAAACTGGCGCGGACATTGCTAGCATCGATACGCCCTGGAAACCTGAACGTGCGCTCGAAGGATCCGTGCGGACGCTCCTCTTGCTGCTGCTGAGCTGGCGCCTCAGGCTGGGGCTGTTGTGTAACTGCTACCTCGGTGGGTAAGGACACTTCAGGGTCCTCGACGAATTCGCCGTGTTCAACGGGTGAATCTACAGCCTTCTCCTTACCCTTGGGCTCAGAAGGTGTGGTAGGCGTCGAGGAGGTGGAGAAGAGGACTGAGGCTTCGGGGCCGAGGTCTTCGAATTCATCCTCGACGGTGGCTTGGTAGGATCTGTGGGATGCGGTATCGCTGTCTGGAGTAGCGGGGCGAACAGACTCAGTCTCAGTAGACTCGGTAGCAGAGGCAGCAACCTCAACTCCAGGCTCAAGCGTGATGTCTTCCACCTTGTCTTCTGATGTCTGCTCGCTAATGACCTCAGCAGAATGCTCGACTGCAGGGGTGTTCTCGAGTTCTGGCTGTGCTTCTGCCGAAGGCTTTGCGCCCCACTCGGTGTTGCCGGCGATCCTCAGGGTGTTCTCGTCTGTCACCTCAATGTTGATGTTCTCCTGCTCAAAACCAGAGACCTCAGCATCGACCTGCCAGCCCTGATCATTCTGAGTGACGGAGAAGTTCGCCCTCGGTGTAAGCTTGCTAAGCTGTCGCTGGCGATGGGCCTCGCGCTGAGCCTCAATCTGTGCTTGACGCTGGCGGTACGCTGCTCGCTGGGCCTCGATGTGTGCTTGGTATGCTTCGCGCTGAGCTTCGATGTGTGCGGCACGTTGCGCCTCGCGTTGCGCCTCACGTTGAGCTTCGATCTGGGCTTGACGCTGCGACTCGCGGTCGATCTCGTTGACTAGATCATCGAGCTGGCTGAAGAAGCTAGCAAAAGGCGACAGACGCGACTGAGGCTGAGACTGGGGGCGCTGAACCGTACGGTATCCGTAGGTAGGCTGCGATTGGGGGGCGCAAATGCCGAAGGGGCTGCACTGCGGAGCTTGGTAGGCTGGGGCAAAACGTGGGGTAAGGATGTAGGCCATGGTAGGCGAGTTTGGTGGTGTTGGTGGAGCTTGTTGGTGCGTGAAGAGTATGGCGAAGGCTCAATGATTGTCAAACAAAGCTAGAGAGCTGGCAGATCGAGTGTAGTGTTCGAGATCTTTGGAAGTGATGATGGGCACTAGAGGAGCCGAATGCAGGGATTTTATATCCATTATGGCGGTACTACAGGCAGCAGTCTGATTGCGAATGCTGTGATTAGAAAGATGGCTTCCGTAAGAAGACAGATGGTGCTGGAAAGCTTGGGATGATTCGAGTTGCTTGGTGATGTTGGCGGATTGCTAACGAAGTCGCTCGAAGCTTCTACGTCACAAATCGGCGCTAAACTCTTTTAGGTATCAGCTTATCGCGGCTCGCGGCTGAGGCTCAACACTCTGGCCACGAATAGTAAAACTTCTCATTGTTTTTGTATCCGCGCCTTTTGTTCTCATCTTAGCTTGATCCGGTAGCTCACGATTCAAACTACCCCATGGCTGGCACGTGTCGATTCGTAAACACTGTTGAGTTCGTGACTTCCTCTTCTCTCCTTCTTATTCTCTTATTCTCTATGACGCAACTCATTTCATGGGTAGGTAGCTTTCTCGATGGATATTATGATCGACTGGACACAAAACCAACTCTGTAGGTTACTTCCTGCAGCGTAGTCTGGCCACCGTACCATCAGCCGCCGGCCTAATAATCGCTGTCGTAGTTGTGGTAATGGTACTCGTCGCGGTAGTCTTCGTCATAATCATCCGCATAGTCGAGACCGTAACGTCTGCCGAGCCCATATGAGTTGCTGATGTACTCGGATGAGATGGTTTCCGATGGCTTGCTAGTTCCCCGGATATGATCTAGGCTCAGGCCCACTACCCCGGATGCTGCCTTTTCTACGATCGCCACTACAGCTGTTCTCAGCTCGCAGGAATGTCCGCTGCCGTAAAACCATCCATTCATGTTAATCTTGGCGAAACAGGTAAGTGACTTGACACCACGAATTTTGGTGCAAATGCTGCTGAAGCTGAGGTCGAGAAATGGTGGTTCTGGACGTGGAGAGAGTAGCGACCAACTGTCCAACTCTTTCGTGAGTGCGCCCAATAGAAGCGAACTGCACTGGAACGAGAAGGCAGCATTTTGTTTGCACTTGTATTTGCTGCTACGGTACTCGTCGAGCAGGTTGTGCAGATCGCTGATTACTGATTCTATTGCCTGGCAACGTCTCAGATTCACCACACCTTTAAACGTGTCAGCAGCTTGTTTTCTTTCTCCAACGTGATAACACACTTGAAACAAAGTTTGGGAATGGCAAACCCAGAGTGGGCATCGCCTCCTTAAGCTCCTTCATCACCACAGCAGTCGCACGCTGGCAATGTTCAGGCATATCGAACACCCACGCAACCCAGACCCACAAGATTAGGTCGCGGCAGTAGCTGGACGGTATAGCGGTCTCTTTGACCTTGTTGATCCACATTGCTGTGAAAAGCTCAATAGCTTCGCCGCATTCGTAGTAGTCAACCAGCACAGCTAGCTTGGCAAGCATCTCAAGCGGTACGTTCCTTGGTACTTGTTTGTTACGCAAGTGAAAGATGTTCAGTACCATGAGGAATGCCTGCTCGTCCCAATCATGAGCACGAACTTGGTAATGTCCGTTTGTGAGTTTAGACTCGGCCCACCCTTCTTTGGTCATGGCGCGCTTGAACCAAGGTGATACAAGCTGAAGGTGCTGTGAAGAGACATGGAAGTGGATGTCCTTTCCTTCAGGCTCAGCTGATGAGACACTGGTTTTTGCATTATCAGTCGGTCCTGCTCTGTCGGCAGTATGGAGTGGTGCGGCAGTCATGTTAACTTCATCTGCCGTGAAAACGCCTCTATTTTGCTTTTTGCTTAATATCTCCGCCTTCGCAGTAGAAGAAGATGGCGTTGTTGGAGCTATAACCGGAACTTCGTTTTCTGAATGCCATGGCGCAAATTGGGTAGATGCGTTCTTCAAGACGATAACGGTATCATAAATTGCGGGCTGACGAAAACTAACTTGGAGGGAAATTGTAGTATTGGTGGGGATCAAGAAAGCGGAGCAGCCGTACCGCACACTGGGTATACTGTAGGCGATCGTGACTGTTTGCTGCGAATGCTTGGCGTGGGGCTCTAGCGGCTCCACCTTCACTTTCACCTGCAGCTGCGGATGCTGTGTCCGATATTCAATTTTCCGAGGTAACTGAAAGGATGGCATAAGCTGTGAATTGTGCGGAGAAACGAGAAAGTGGATACCACGTTCTCCCGTCTAGATCTTTTTGGGTGTACATCTCAACGGACTAATTCCAGCCAGGTGCAAAAACATGTCTGGTTGTTGCTTTTCCTTAACACAATAGGTATCCGTTGTAGTATTCTCAATTTGGATGCTTGAGGTAGGATATCAGGTTATGGGGACGGAGAAGACCTCAATGTATAGGATACAAATCAGTTTCTAACTGTTGAGTGATGTTGATGCTCGCCTCACAAGATCAGAAGATGAACAGAGGCTACATAGAACAGTAAATTTCTTTGTAACCAGCCCTACAGTCTGTATTGCGAGCCGTCGTGCAGTATGTCGTTAGAGTTTCACATCTACTCGCCAATAACACATACCTTTGTGCCAACCTATCGCAAACATAAGTGAGGGTATTTGTTAAGTGTCTCAGGACATCCATGTGTCGCCAGGTCCCTGAGAAAAGACACCGACAAAAGAATTCCTGGTCTGCTCAGCCAAAGCTACCTGAAACAATACTAAAGATTTTGGTGAAGGATGTCGTTGGATTTTTGTAGGCGGTGCCTTCGACTAGGGAGCTTCGGACGTGCGGCCAGGTATTGGGCGTCTTGACACGGTGCAGGTGCACGCAAGAGCCATGAGATGAAGAGCCCTCGTAATGCTTGAGTGGTACATCATGAAAACCTCAAACTTCTAATTGACATCAGCGCTTCTTGCTCCTCTTGGCGGGCTATCTCGTTGGGCTTGATGTAAGAAGTTGATGAGGTTTCGCATGTGACAGATCATAGCTTGAACCGTCTCTCGTTCACATACAACGACAACGGCGAAGAATGGGCATAGCAATGCTATTACCATAAACTAAAAAGGCTTAGAGAGGGAAGTTGGGAACTGATTTCCTGTTGTTCATCGAGGAGCTAGGTCAGCCACACATCATAGTTTGTCTTTGGCCAACATCTTGAACATCCCTTCCATTGGCGTTGTTATAGATTAGTCACGAGTTATATAGCGAGCTCACAGGGTTTCGCTTGAAAGCAGGGGCAGGTGCTAACACGCAGGAGCACAGGCCCATTGTGGGACGATCGTCCATTTGATGTGCGCGATGACTTTTGCATGTATCGTCGATGTCTTTTCGAAGCATCGTGATGATCACAAGGTCAGTGGAGTATCATTTGTAATTTCTCGGAGAAAATCAACGAGCCGATGCATGTTGCGGCAGCTTCTGGGCACATATGTTGTGCGAGTCCTGCTCGAACACATGGCACAAACATTCGTCTACCACATGGCCTCCCGGGCGGTGAGTGTGGGTTGCGCAAAACTCGCTCCAGCGATTTTGCAGGCCCGACGAGATTGGATCGCGTCGCTCCCAGTATCCTAGTGCAGCTGTACAACTTCACGGCGAAACGACGGTACGCTCTAGACCAGTGTACTATCCAAAGGAGGTTTGGTTCTTGATAAGCTAAGCCCGGTCTCCAATTGGTTTTTGCTCATAAGACATCGATGAAAATCTTGCACATGATACACCTGGGCGCATGGGTTTTATTGACCTTGATACTGTCCTTGCATTGACTTCGTCACTGTGCATATAGACACAGCACATCATCTGGGAGTACTTCAAACCAGATCCCATCTCATCGTATTGATGAGCTCCTTTCCTGTATGCGGTGTGAAGATCGGCACAAACCGCATTGACCGCGCTATAGTGCCAGTGTATAGAGCACTGTACTGGGAACGAAGTTTTTATTGGCAATATTGCTCCAATATCCGAACCAAGTTTCTTAGTCGACAAAGAAACACAACACAGTGAAGTGTTGGCTGCTCCCTCAAACCAAACTTAAGCCAATGTACCAGCGACGGTGGGATAAGCTTGTCTAAAAGCTACATGTTGATAACAGACACGAAAGTATCACTTACAACTAGGGAGCTGGCGGCAATCTTCTGTACTTGCGGGAGATTGAAAGTCCAGAATTCTAGATCAGCTGTAGCTCAACCTTCCTGCATTCCTTGCATCAACCATCAACCGACAGCTATGCCCTTGCATTTTTTTCGTACATTGAGAGTATTATTTATGCACGTGCTTCCCCCCCTCGTGTACCTTCTCGCCTAACGTAGTCATGATTCGCCACGTTATCTGCTAGCTTACACTCAACTTGTACAAGGGCGCCGTGCGACACATGCCTAAGCACTACCATGACGTTTTCTCTGCACGCTCAACCATCATGCGATCCTGTGAAGCGCCTGCAGTACGCACCTTACTGAAATCGGAACCTGGGTGGTGGTACACAATGTCTCCTGGCTCTGAACGAACCTCAGGATATTTTACACGTATGTGCCGACTGCATGGTTCGGATAATTCGTGGATGCCAAGTCTCCGATCACGCATGGGAGAGATTAGACGTTGGGCTTTAGACCGTTGTCCGAGTGTGTGGCGCGTTTGAAGGGTGGAGCCTACGTGAGGCTGACCAATCTTTGTCTACATCACAACACTAGCAACAGAGAGCAGATCGAACCATTTCTCAAGTGTCTAAGTGTCTTTGATGTTCGTTACTTCATTAAAGTTTAGGAAATCCTACGGGTAACATCCCTATTCCCGTACGCCATCTGATTGGCCCGTGTGCGGTTGGAACCCGGTGACCAGGTACATGGACGAGGATCGCCCTCAGCACACCTCCATCTCACATTCCTCGAGCCCAACCTCACTATCCTACTAGTCTCTGCAACCTGGCTTCATTCTGGCCCTAGGTTCCCTGTCTCGCTTCTTCTGACGCAGAGCAGTGTAGTAGTAGAGTACATCGCAACGATGCAACGAGAACAAATAACTGTTGAAATGCCGTAGTGACCGTTTCAATATAGGAAACTGTGAAGCTGCAAATCAAATCGTAAGAAAGCGGCTGTCTTCCTTCCCTCCGCGGTTGCCAATCGGTCGATGATGTTTTGTGATGCTGTCTAACATGTCGTATTGCTGTAGAGTACGAAAGATGTGTTGTTTATCGATCGGATGCGTCTCTCTCACTACTCTTCCTGTTCTTGACGCACCCACTTGATCAGTGCATATGCACCACTAGCGAGCACAGCACCCAACAGCGGACCAATCCAGTAAATCCAGTGGTAGCTTGTGAATCCCACCACAACAGCCGGACCAAAACTGCGTGCAGGATTGAGACTACCTCCGGTAAAGTAAACACTGCACATCTCGGCAATAAAGAGCGAGAATCCGATGTACATTGGCTTTGCCGATCCACCCTTCAGCATGAGGATAGTGAGCACAAGCTGAGCAGTGACGAAAGTCTCCAAGAACAGGCCACGCGTGATCGACATTGAAGGGTCGAGGGTGGTGGCAATGATGAGTGGACCTGGCAGCAGACCGCTCACGAAGCCTGCAGCAGCCATACCAGCAATGATCTGAGCGATAATTGTTTGAATGGCGCGGTGCCACCCAATCTTGCCGGTAAGAAAGAGCGCCGTTGTTACCTGAGTTTGCCGAATTAGTTCTAGAGGTACAATGCATTACCACCCTACCTTCTGTCTAAAGCTGGAAGCGCTGTGACATAAAGTGGGGCTAGTGGGTGCACAAAGCGTATGATGGAACATACCGCAGGGTTAAACTTCCCACCACTAACGTCCGCAAAGATCGCAACATTGATGGCCAGAGATATACCGAAGGCGAATGCGATGTAGATGAGTTTTGAGACATCGGGTGCCGGGTTGTCAGAAGACGTAAGTTGTTGTGTGCCAGCGGCATTGAGCGCAATTTGTGTGCCTGTGAAAGCAAGGAACAGAAACATGAACGTTCCGATCAGTTCCCCTAAGAAAGCGGCGGCTTCTCTGCGCATGGAGGTGTGCGTCTTTGGCGACGCTTCAGATGGAGGTGCGGATGAAGGCTCGTGAACGGGAAGAGTAGGGTTCTTTTCGGTGGTGCCTCCTGTCACGAAAGACATAAGACTGTGCTTGCTTCGGACGGTCATGGTAATGTGTTGATGGCAAAGCCAATTAGTGAGCTGAAGATGTTGCTAACGAAGAAAATGTGCAGGGTGCCGAACAATGGCTGGGATAAGAGGAGGCATTATATGTGTTCTCGCAAATGTAAGGAGTCTGAGCAGCAACGATTCATCTTTACCTGTGCAACTCAGCCAGGGGATCGCCGCGCAAGCCTGAGCAGATCGTGATTCTGCCCGGGGTGGTGGAAGATGTTCTCTGGGTTCGCGCGGGCCTATCTGCTGACCCAGCGTTTGCCAATGGGGGGATGTTCCCACTGCAAGGCCTCGCAATTTCGTTATAGAACGCAGCAAGTGGAATGTGAAGCAGACAGAGAACGGTGTCACAGGACGTCATTCTGTCGAATCTGCATAGCGGCCAGCCTCTTAGATCGAGTTCTTCTTTGCACACCATCGCGACCTTAGCCCGCGACGTGCTGTTCTCATGCGTGTCTCGTGTTGCAACATAAACGTGTCTTTGACTTGACCAAATATCTCGCTGATCGTATGCGCGGAAGTCCTCCGTGTTCACAGCCCCAAGTTGCAAAATTGAGGATAGAAACGCGTATGCGCGTTTCATGCGTTGACTTTCGGGGGTGTACGATGTTCTTTCTAGAATGCCATTTATGGCCGTTGTTTTGACAGGTTGATTCGAAACAATAGCTGCTACAGGTACCTTGTCTCCACGTGTTCAGCCTCATAACGCCACATTAGGCCTACCATCATTAGATCTGTCGCGATCGCTGTCGAGCGATAAGTGTCGCAAAAGGAGGGAGCACGACCTTGAGCTGCGTAGTACAGGAGTTGCGTGTGACCGTGCCGATGGGGCAAACGAGATCCTACCAGAAAAGAGAAACTTAGGCGGGCGCCCCGCCCCGCGGACCCACAACCCGCAAGACGCGTAACAGGGTTGGCTTTTCAGCGCCATGGATATTTTGACAAGTCAACGAAAAGGGATCTGATACTAGACCGCGAAGTATCCCTGAGACTTGCTATTATGCAAGTCGCTCATACCCGACATCTTGTAGTCGCACATACTCCTCAGCTCGTTCTCGTTGCCGAATAGTACAGATAGGAACACTTGGTCGCATACCAACTCTTTGGCCCGGAATGCACTGGGCTGTCCTCGAGACACCAATTGAAGCGATTGTTATTCTCTTATCCATCGTGAATGACTCCTGTGTCCTCAAATTGATCTGCTAAACACGAACGTGTTCGCACGTTCGCCGCCGCATCGACGTTTTTCCGAGTGGAGGTTGCACGACTGCTGGGCGCCATCGAGGTTGATGTCGCTAGCCGCGGCTGTAATTATCAAATATGTGCTCATCCGACAGTAGGAACAGCTTTGGAGTCCTAGACAAGGCGCAAACGTCTTCTTTCTCGGGAGCTGCTTACATCCTTCGTAAGGCGGGAACTTACGGTTCTCCTGATGTCATCTTTGCATCTGAAAGTCGAGGTTGTAGAGCAGCAGAGCTTTTCTCGGCACATGTTCGGGTCGTGTCGTTAAGTGTCGTTTCAGGAGATCGCCTAGTTGCTCAAGGCCTCCGACTTGGCACTATCAGTCTGATTTGCAAGGTATAGGGCTGCTGCTTTGGCGATAGACGCCTGAACCCGGCCAAAGTAGTCAGCATTGGCCGTCGTTTCACGAGTGACAGAATTGGCACAAGCAGAACAAGCGCGAGAGGTCCGATAAAAGGGGAAGAGTATGTTATAAGTGTTTCACAGTTGAAGACGTGTGCAAGCGCGCGCTCTTAACTTTTGATGTGAATAAAGGGGGGTGAACAGCAAGATCAAAATTAGATATAAAGACATTGGTTCTAGGCAAGTGGCAGACTGACCAGCTGAAATCTTCCAGATCTTCCATGATTGTGAGGCGCAATCTCCAAGCCGCAGACGAGCGTATGGGCATGTAGCAAGGCTATGACCTGTATCGACCAGAAGCTAGACGTAAACTCAGTGAGCTTTTACGGCGATACTTCACCAAGTGCTTCATCCAGGTAATCTAAAGCTAACGAGTTAATTGCAGCAGCTGCGAGAACAAATGTGAACTTCGTGGCTGTGCCGAGTTTGTTGCTGGGCCTGGAGCTGAAACGAAGAGCGAAAATCGGAGAGGCGCATCAACAGTGCACGTGCAGCTCCACAGTCTCAATGTTCGGTATTACCACAATCCATCATTTGGACCACTGGTACTTCTCAAAATATCATGTCTCTCGGATCATCAGTATGATAAATACCATTGTCTTGTGCACACCAAAAACGCATGTCATGCAGCTAGATTAACATGATCACGTGACATGGACATCTGCTCCTGATCGACATCAGTAAAGCCTGCTACTGTCATCAAGCAAGAAGAACCAATGTATCTAAAAGTTAGATTCATCAAACTTGAATATGTTTTTGAAGACGCTGGCAGTCTTAGTTACCTTCTACTTTGTGACTCCTTCCCATGGTTCAGCCATACCTTCAGGCGATAGAATTTACTGCTGTTTGTTATTCTATGGCAGATCAACCACGGAAAGAATGCATTATTACTGTGTGTAAGACGATGAGATAATTGGACGATGCATATTCTCTCGCATTATGATTTGCACTAGGAGATGATTCATTCTCATGCTACCTAGGTACAAAAGAACCTGGGTTTATACATTTGTTCTCTCTAGAGGTTAGGAGGGGTATAGAATTGCTTTGTAGAACTTACACCTTGGGAGATGTATAGTTTTTAACATCTTGGGAGCAGCAAAGCAACACTGGTACCCTTCGACACTTTTGCTAAGCCTGTAACCTTCTTGAAGATTTGAACTTTCCCTGCCTGTTGATTACCTTCTAAGCTACCGCTAAAGATCTCTAGGCGTGTTTTAAGCAAGTTTTGAAGCTACTACGTCCAAGCACTTCAACATGAGAGGTTATGTGCACTCGGATCGAGAAGTAGAAAGCGAACATTTTTTAGGTTAGGTATCATACCGAATCGCTCCTCGCTAGAGACACGAAGCAACCACGCAAGAAGGATTCTCGGTCGAGGGACTTTACGTCTACCAGATCACACTCAACAGAGTTTCTTTCACAAGTAGTTTGTGTCTACCCAGAACTCCTTCTTGAAGTTGGACCCAAGCACATCTTCGGCCTTGACAGGCGTCCTCAGCTCCGAACTGAAATTGGCCCTCGATCCAGCAGCACCAGGGCCGTAATTCTTGTACTCCCCAAACACCACATTGTCCACAGGCTGTACGGCATCCCATCTCGACCATCCCTCAGGACGCACCACATCTCCCAAGTAGCTTCTCTGGAAAATGACACGGCTCCATGGACGCCATGGACGACCCAGATATGTCGAGTTTGCGCCACTCGTGCCCCGGACGTTTGCCTGGTTGAAAACATAGATACTGGTATTGTTTGCCGCATCCCGACCGCTTGCTGTAATATATCCCTTCCCGATCGTCTCGATGTCGACCTTGTCGAACCAGGCTGAGGCACGTAGGCCAAAGATGAAATCCACGGCACCTGCAACCGCTCCTGTTAGTGCTGTACATCTCGGGGGCATGAACTACGTACCGTTGATGAATGTCTTTGCGTACACCTGTTTGCCTTCATTGGCATAAATGGTGTCTTGATAACCGGTGAAACTACAGCCGTAGAAGCCTTGGCCGGTCTTTTGGGCACTGAGAGCCAGAGCTTGTCCACCAGTCGCAGCTTGGCCAAATGTGTTGGCGATGTTCAAGTTATAGAATTTAACGTTCGATGTCCAGAGGCGGACTGTAGCTGTCGCGTCATTACTTGCTAGGCCTGGCGTCTGGCGAGATAGGTTTCCAGTAATGGTGACTTGGTTGTCTTTGTACGAGCGGGCATCATTGGTGTAGCCTTGTACAGTGAGTGGACCGGCTAGAGGTGGAATGTACACTTGTTCATAGTAGGTTCCTGGGGCGACAAAGATTATCTGCGCAGTTGTGGTGTTGCTCAAAGCGGTGACTGCAGCACTGATATTCCGGTAACTGTTTTGAAGCTTTCCGGAGGCATCTACCACGAGCGAGCCTCTGCTGGGAAATATACGCTGGTTCCTGATTTCAGCAACAGCCGAGCATACCAAACAGGTAAGAAAAGAAAAATGTAAAAGCATTGCAATTGTGATGTCGACTCTCTACACCTACCTTGTTGCCGGTTTTGTATCTGCTCCCAAGACATGTATGTTTCAGAACAAGGCCGGGACTGCCGTTCGCAATCTCAAAATTCCTCCGTGTCCTGGTCTTATTTCGGCCAGGAGGTACAATTACAATGTGCGAACTGCGGAACAAAGCACGCGTGCTTTGTAATGTAGCGGAGGCAAGTGCATCAGTCTAGGGAAGAGTGCAGCGACTGACGGTCCATTGAATCCCACCAATGGAGATTTACCCCGGATCAGCGGTGATGGTGAGGGCTGGGGAAGAGGAACCGAGCCCAGATCCTGCCGTTGCTCGCTTATCGGACCCCTCTACCACACGTGTGCACCTTGTGGTATAGGCGTTAACGAAAGACCTTTTAGGCCCTGTTTACTTTCGCCGATTTGTGCGCTGATTTGCCTAAATGTGTTAAAAATCGGCGGATTTCTGTGTTAGAAATCAGCTAACCCAGGACTGTTTACTTTTAATCTCTAATTTCTAATAGTTAAGGCGTTTTACTAGTAAATAAGGTTTAGAACTCCTGTAAGTGTTAAAAAAGGGGATAGTGCTCTAGACTGCTAATTTCTCTTATACAAAAAAAGCCTGTATTAGATATAGGGCCTTTAAACTTCTGTATTAAACATAAAACTTTCTGTATTTGCACACGTAACCTGTCTTAGCAAATTAGCAAAAGTAAACAGCCCCCTATCTACTAATTTACAGCTGCTAAGTACATGCTACTGCAACCCCTTGTCTGGTTTTAACGCCGCGCGACGCTACCCAACACAGAAATCGGCGCATGAATCGGCGAAAGTAAACAGGGCCTTAACCTCGTGACAGAAGTTTCAGCAGCCAATTCATTTTAAAAGAGTAAGACCCAGTTAGAGACCTTCACGGGTCCTACTACAAATACGTGTTAATAAGAGAAGAAAGCTTTGTTAACAGCAATATGAAGGTTATTATTCTTTAATGAGGGCGCTAAATCTCAGCATTAATCAAGAATACGTAGGCAGTATATAAACTACAACACTGATCCTAAGTCATGGGGTGTAAATGGTCTTTCGTTCACAACCCATATGGCGTTGCGGGGATGATTACCGAGGAAGCTGCGGATGTAATACTAGGGTCTCTGAACGCTCCGGTACTGTTCCGCCCTCGAACATTACTTCAAAGTTGCCATTGTTCGATATCCATGTCAAGACATGAGCGCATGACTTGTTACACAGTTGAATGTGAGAGCTTGCGATTGAAGGGAGACGTTTGTTCTACACGATTAGGATTTGCTGTGGAAAAGTGCTAATCCGGTATGCGCTTGGCAGGTCCTCCAATTAACAGCAGCCAGATCAAACACTGGTCATCACCCCTCATGTTCCGTTCGCCCGATTATGGGAGACACATCAATGCAATCTATTCACATACTAAGCGCGGAATTCCCGACCACTCATCTTTATTGCATTCGATGGCGACGGGTAAGTGTCCTTCACAGGTCCAATACCAGGAAGCGGTTGGAAAGATGGCGTGTTGGGCCAATCTCCGAGCCGAGCCGGGTCACCACCAATGCGAATCCATGTTGCATGAGATGGCACACCATTATCAAGGACGAACATGCGATACCATCCCGGCGGTGCCACATACGGGCCAGGAGGCGCGGTGACGGTGCAGCTCGGCCAGTTGGCACAATTAATGCGAGGAAAGAGGATGCGCGCGCCCATTGAATTGCCGTGAGTGCTGGCTTCCGATCCGAGGAGTGACACCTTGATGCCTGGTCCAGAACCTGTGACTTGGAAGTTATATTCTGCTTCGTTGATCCAGTCCTTGCTCTCGATTGTGAAGGCAGGCCGAGCCTTATTTTGAGTCAAGTACGGTGGTAGGAAAACCTCCAAGCGGTATTCCTGAGGATGCTTGTCGTCTTCCGGATCAGAGCCGGAAACTAGGACTCGGCCGTCGTCCATAAGCACGGCCTCCGAGTGATACATCCGCGCGATCGTAGTGTTAGCCATGATGCTCATGCGGTAGTGCTTCGGTTTCCTTGAATCATACAGAACCGCATTGAGGTTCGGCTTGTCGGCAAGACCGAAGCCTGCAGCACCTTCCTCTGCACCGTTGAGGATCAGGAAGGTACCATCAGGCAAAGTTGTCATACACGACATAACGCGGCGGGATGGCATGCGCTCGATTGTCCATTCGGGGTCAGGAATGTCAGGCTGAATCGTGACACAGTTGTCGATGCCCCAGGCAGGAGCTCGTCCAGCACCGCCACAGATGAGTACCTCAAGAGGCTCTTGGTACGGAAAATTTTGTGGTAGGAGAACCTGCGATCCCTCAAGAGGGTATGTTCGACCCCCAGTATCGTCGTTGACCGTCGCAGGAACCTTTGGCAGAATCTTGATCGGGTCCAAAGTGTTTTCGTTGAGGATACGGGCTTCGTTGTAATACTGGATCATGATACCTCCAGATGGTAGCACCACCAAGAATGGGTAAAGGTTGTACGGATCGGTATCAAGCAGATATTGAGCGTACTTGAGTCCGCCAGCGCGAGGAAGGACCTCCATGTTTGGTACCGACGGACCATTAGAGCCATTTTCACCGCCTACGACAAGTATCGAACCATTAGGCATGATCATACTGGACGGATACCAACGTGTAGTTTGTAGCTTGAGCTCGTTGGAGTTCTCCTGCCAGTCATTTGTACCATTGACACCAGCTGCACCGTTAGGCCAGTACATGCGAACACCAAATAAAGAGTCCGCGGACCAGCCACCAACGTTAATGACGCGTCCTGCTCGATCTGGCATTGTCAAACTGGCTGCGCAGAACACGTCTGTTTTGAGACCATTGAGTTCGCGGAATGCGTGGAAGATATCGCCGCCGATTGAGGGATCAAGTTCGTAGGCGCCAGTGCCATTAGGTCCAGTCCCGTGTTTTTCGAGGAATGAAATCTTGCCGTTGACAAGGGGTTGAGCAATAAGAGGAATGACAGGGCTTCCTACGAGAAATTCATACCTCCCAGCGGCATCGCCTTGAGGATAATCGAAGACATACAGAGGCTCTTCGGCAGTGTATTGGTACCAGGTAAGTCGGTTTCCTGCACCGCAAATGGCCTCTGGCTCGCCTGGGCAAGGAGTGTTGCATTCGTCTTCAGAGGCCTTCTGGGAGTTGGCCAGACCTTCCAGATTGCCGCAGTAGCACTCGACACCATACTCGAGTCCTGCAGTCATGTAGCCGTGCGTCGCGCACCTGTTGAGACACCAGGAAGGTGAATTGCCGGTTTCGTTGAATAGTTTCCAGGGCAGTGGCTTCTCCCAACCGCCCCCGTAGCTCGTTATACATCCCTGATAGGTCCAGTCTCCAACTTTCTGGACAGGTGCAGGTTTCTTGGTGATCTTGAGTGTCTTCTGGCTGGACCACACACTCAGCCTGTCGCCACCTCCGCATTTCTGAGTAGCGTCCCCACCACAATCGGTGTTGCACTGGGCGTCGTCGCTGGCAAGAGAGGCGTTCATACGCAGCTGCGTGTCGCACTATACAGCAGATGTCAAATTGAGAAGGCTGTGAGGATGTTGATGATCTTACAAAACACTGTGTATGGTACTCTAATCCAGCAACATCATACCCAAGCTTGGCGCATATGTTGGAGCAAGAAGCAATTGTCATAAGAGGGTCATCAGGTTGTTGGTTTTGCATCACTCGGTAGCCAGGTCCATCAACGTAGCAACCCTTATACTCAAAGCCGTCAGGAAGGCCGGTGGCGATGGGAGCGACGCTTGACGACGCTCCTGGAGTGGAAGATGGTGGCGGCTCGTTGCCCAGGTAGAAGCGAAAGAGCGAGAGGCGATTCGGGCCACCACACATTTCGGTCTGGTTGCCGTTACAGGGCATGTTACATAGTGCTTCTCCATCCACAGCAGGAGCACCACCAAACACAAGCGCATTACCGCAGAAACCTACTCGGATTTAGTAAAGAAACAGTGGTAGATAAAGCATACTGACACTCCCCAGAGTACTCGGTGCCGGCGAGTACGTAACTCTGAGCTCGACAGGCGTTACGGCATTTCTCGTTCGTCATCTGACCCTGTACAGCGGTGCCCTGTGGAAGTGAACGCCCTCCAGCTCCATCCACGTAGCACCCTTCGTATTGCCAACCACTTTTAGGCTCAGGGGTTGGCGTAGGTGTAGCGCTAGAGATACTCGACAGTGTGGTGGGCTCTAATAAAATTTCATCGGCAGTAGCGTTGAGTTTGCTGGAACTCATATCGCCGCCCAGGCCATCATCGATTTCGAAGGTATCGGATCGAGCTGGCAGCGCAGCAGTGCGTTCATACAACGAGAGATAGTCTGGGTCACCACATGCTTCGTCAAGCGCACCTGCACACGCCATGTTGCATCCTTCGCCATCACGGTCGAGATCACCAAAAGCGCTTACGGAATTGCCACAGAGACCTTGAACGTAAGTTAGCTATTGGCATTGGCAGATAGACAGAGGACCTCAGCTTGCAATTTCTGTTGTGTTCGGTTGCGGCTAGTGAGAACCCGGCAGAAGCACAGAATTCGATGCAGGTTCTGGCGTTTTGATCATCACTTGTAAGTGTGGCACTGCGCAGAGACCTCTGGCCAACCAAGTTGCTGTTTGTACATCAGTGAAGGATCTCTTGGCGTTGCTTTGACCATGCGCAGCAAAAAGCGAATGGCGATGAAGATCTTACCTGTAACATCCTTTGTACGACCAGTTCTTTGGTAAATCAGTAGAAGGCCCGAGACCCTGGCGTCCGGATAAAGTAGCGTTAGTGCATGTGTAAAGAAGTGTCAAGCATATACTTGTTGTGACAACCGACTGAACGAAATTGGAAGTGCGACCCATGGCAGGCAAAACAGCGGAAGACTGAAACAGTAGACCAAAGAGCAAAGACAGATGCTTTGTACAACACAATTTGCCGACTGCTGATCTTTCAAGGTTCAAAACGCAATCCCTTCGTGTCATCAATTGCTGACTGCGGTTATCCAGGAGATTGGGATTTGACTCGCTTTTCAAATGTTGACCTGATCTTAAAACCATTGATACTAACAAAAAGAGCGACAAGGTCCTGAGCGTGTGACATGGATGCACCCAGTATTGACATCGTGTACAGCTGAACGGGATCTGCCCAATCGCTATCTCGGGTGTGTGGTCTAATACGCAGCTCTGACACCGTAGAGTAGTGATAGATACACGTGAAGAGTCTTCTGAGCCACTAACTCGTGCTCATCGACACATTTCTCTCGTCCGTCATGATGAGGTGGTGTCTTATCAAATCCTACACGGCCCAACACGACTCTGCATCTCTCTGTTGTGCCGCTAAGGATCGGGATTCAGACAGTAACGACCGATCAGGCTCTTGTAGTTTCCTAGAGCGACACCTACGCGATGCTGAACCCGAAAGCTCGGTAATTTGTAAATCAATAGCGTCGGGTCGGTCAATTTTCTGGGTACAGCCCTTCGTATCATCACATGCTGACTTGATCCTGGATGCTTAGCGAACGCATTAACCTTGGTCAGGCAGGTCCGTAGAGAGATTGTGGGCTGCCCGAGCGTTCAGATTGGTGATTCGCAGCGAGATACTGCAGGAGCGGAGATCAGAACCCTTAAATAGAAGCGAGGCGGTAGGTGCAACTTCATGCAGCTGCATCGTTATCCACAAAGCCAAACTTTTCAATCTGAATTGGGTTCTTCTTATATTAATCATATTGCGAGCAGGGCTGGTGCGTCAGCAGACTTGTGCTCGGAGAATATCCCACGTCAGCGACATTCGATAGTTCAGCGAAATGGCCTCTACCAAGAGTCAGCTCAGTATCGCACGTGATAGCCCCAGAGATTTTGATCCTTGAAACCCACCAAGAGTCAAAGCAGCTTGTAGGACCCACGATGTAAATCAATTGTATTTTTGGCAACAGACAGTACGCACTACCGTGTCTGTGCGCGCAACGCCCGCTTTTTACTAGTAAAAACACCAAAATCTCTTATTTTAAAAGCTAATTAACTCTACTATTAATAGAGATAAAGACTAGCTTTCTATTATAAAAATATTCTATTTATATAGCTCTAAAAGCTAGTAGTAATTTTATTTTATAATATTTAGTATTAGCTCTAATAATATTTCTAAGAGTTTTAACGTACCCCACGGGCGAGCCGCTTAACAGGCGAGCCGCTCACTTTTGCTAAGCCCCTACCAAACTCCACCCTATTATAGCCCAAAATAACCTAGTTTAGTGCTATAAAGTGCAGTATGGCCTGTAATACTATTTAGAAACTACTTCTACCTCTTTCTAACACGTTTGCGCGTTGTGTCCTGTCTAATTGCACTGTCTACAGCGTCTTTAGGAAGGCTTACCTCCTTTAGCACGCACCTGCTTCTTTGCCTTCTTCCTATTACTACGCGCCCTAAACTCCTTTAAAGTTATTAATTGCAGGCTATCCTTAACTATTAGGGTCTCTTCTACCTAAACTTGCTTTCTTTTATGTAATTTTTATTGTGTAGCTGCCTTATTAGCAGCTTAAAGCTAAGTAATCTCCTGTTATACTAACACTAGCTTATGCGCAATTATTGCTGCCCCTTTTGCTACCTTCTTAAACGCCTTAACTATAGAGGTAGGCGAACTATCTATATACCTCTAAATCCTTGTCTTTATAAGTGTTAATTACAACCTAAGTTTAAGGGTGTTACTTAGGGTTTGCGACTGCTAGAGCTTGTTGTTAATAGATAGTAGTAGTAATAGAGTACGCAACTTTATATTAAGGGCTATTATAACCTGGTCTAGGTTAAATAGAACTAATCTAGCACCTTAGAACCCTCCCTAGATATTCTTAGAAGTAATTATAGCATTATAGGCGCGTATAAAGTATAGCAGGAACTCTGTCTTTATAATATAGTTAATCTAGTTATATATAAGTATTTTAGCTTAGCACTTATATGCCTTCTTTAAAGCAGTAAAATAACCTATATTAAGGGGCTATGTAAGGTGTAATAAGTAAGGAGGTAAATAGAGAGCAATAATCTTGTTATCCTTACAGTATTACTAGAATTTAAGAGAGTTATAGCTCTTATAACTATTAATAATAAGTAAATAGTAGGTGCTAATAGTACGCTCCTTTATATGCCTGTTAAAGTGCTTTAACTAGTTAAGACTAAGCTTGTTAGTAGTCTAGCTGTTATTAGAGACTCTAATAACCTAGTTATAAGGCAGATCCTCTTCTTTGTACCAGGTAGAGAGGTAGTAGTAGGCTTTAAAGATAAGGAAGGCCAGAATAGCCTATCCTTTGGTATTAATGCTCACTATAGCTGTAGCCTACTCTTGGTTGCCTAGCTAGATAGCCTTTGGCTGACCCTGTTGTTCTGAAGCTGTAACAACTGCTCCTAGGGAGATCTAGCCTATTATAAAGCCTGTCTTGTTAAAGTTGTACGTGTCTTTATCCTAGATACTATACTTAGCTTTAATATTAGCTACTAGGCTAAACTAGCCCTGTAGAACCTTAGAATCCTTATAGAGGGCTCTCTTGTAGTTATACTTGCAATTAAACTTAACTTTAAGCTCTAGGTGTTGCTTAACAAACGTACTAGGCCAGTTTACGCTAATAGGGCCTAGATTGCGCTTAGCGCGTAAAGAATTAGCTATAGTAGCTATATCTAAGAGCTAAGGGGAAAATCCTTACGTATCTAGCTTAAGAATATACTTAATAATTACCTTCTTCTTATTATTGTCTAGCTTCTGTAAGTTAGCTATAGAATCTGTGTGTAAAGGTTGTCCTGTATATTAGTTACTTAGTGTCTTTTAAGGGACCCTGTAGATAGCTGCAGCGCGTTACTAAGAGAGATTTATGTCTTGTTTAAGAGCCTAGAGCGCAAGCTGTATCTAAGCTTCCTTTAACGCATCTAAATGGTGTTGTTAAGAAGACATTGGTGTAGGAGGAGAAGTTTGGTGGGGGCTTGGCAAAAGTGAGCGGCTCGCCTGTTAAGCGGCTCGCCCGTGGGGTACGTTATAAAAGGTCTAGAAACTTTACTATACTAGTAAAAAATATTATATAATAAAATTACTACTAGCATTTAGAGCTATATAAATAGAATATTTTTATAAAAGAAAGCTAGTCTTTATCTCTATTAATAGTAGAGTTAATTAGCTTTTAAAATAAGAGATTTTGGTGTTTTTACTAGTAAAAAGCGGGCGTTGCGCGAATCCGGGCGTTGCGCGCACAGACACGGTAGAACCCTAATGGTGGGCGACGGTCTCCGCAGTGCGGCTGCAGGCAAGACCTATGATTAGACACCACTATGCATATGATAGATCACAACGCCCATCTACGCTAGCACAGCAAGCCATGTACTGACCATCCCATCGAACACCGAGTGTCGCCGGCGATTTCTGAGCGCGAGTCTGTCCCAGTTGGATGAACGCCTGAGAGCGCTCATTTTAAGCGGCATTGATATCTATCAATCCAGGTTTGTGCTGTGCGCGTCTCTGGCTGGTATAGACGATTAATGTCGCAAGATGATGCCGTCAACCAATTCTATAGCCGAGTGGATCTTCGTGGGCGAAAGTGAGTACTAGAGATGTTGGAAAATGTTATTAACAACAAATCGAAGTGTCACGCCGCAAACTTGTTCGAACGGAATGCGCCGTACCCGATCAGAAACAACCTGGAACGAATCTATCGCAAATGTCGGCGTTGGGTTGGTAACAACCTCTAGACTCCCAAAGGAGCTGTAGTATGCTCAGGATCTCCATCCAAAGGTTACAGAAAGCCATGTCTCCTCTTCGATCGCCCCGAACCTGGGTGCTGCCTATGACAACGGTATCCTTCCCCTGTCTTGGCTGATGGGTACATTGCAGGCCAGTACATGATGTACCACAAAGCATTTCTCATAGATGATACAAAATTCACAGCCAAGAGCGTTGAAGCTGGTGCCCCTACGAGAGCCAAGCAACTGGGCCGCGAGAATAGGAGCTTGAGAACCTGGGATGATAACTGCCACACATTTATCTACGAAGGCGACTACACCAGGTTCAAACAGAACAATGGCCTAAAAGACTTTCTGCTTGGCTCCGGGCAAGGAGCTTTAGCTGAGACAAGTCCCAACGATATAGTCTGGGGAGTTGAGTCCAACTTGGACCATACCGAAGGACACGGAGGAAAGTGAAGAGATCGCTAACTGATTGACGCGCTCGAACGAGCTAGATGGAAGTTGCGAAAGGAAGAATCCCAGGACAACAAATGCTGGAAGACCTCGGCGCCTTAACTTTGAACGGGCGGGGGGGATGCATGACCCCGCCGGTATTAACAGCGGGGTGGGACCGCGATCCTGGGGTCGGAAACGGAATCATTGAGAATTCCGGTCAACCCCTCAGCGGCTCCACACTAGAACGGCAGTGTGATATTCGAGTGCGAAATGCTCAAAAAGCGATCGATGAGCATACTTGAGTAGGCACGATTGAACATTCAGATGAACGTTGTGTGAAACCGCTGTTCAGATTAGCAATGTTCCATCAACTTCTTATCCAGCTCTCGCCGTCTATTATTGTCACCTTCAGCATCGTTGCGCTTGCTGCTCGGCTGTGGTACAACAAGTATGCAACTGGTCTGAATCATATCCCTGGACCATTCCTTGCCAGCTTCACAGACTTCTACCGTCTTGCAGTAACACGAGGTTATCGTCCGGAACGCTGGCATATCAAACTACATAAGCAGTACGGCGATCTCGTACGCATAGGTCCGCGAACAGTGCTTTGCTCAAGCAACAAAGCAGCCAAGAAGATATATGCGCTCAACGCTGGATTTGTAAAGGTTGGTCTGCACGCAGATCTACGTCTACTTGCTGACTTGGTATATAGTCCGATTTCTACACCGTGCAACAGACTCTGGCGAAAGGGGTCCCGCTGAAGACCTTGTTCACATCAACTGACGAGGCGTTTCATGCAAAATTACGCCGGGCTGTTAGCAATGCGTATGCTATGACATCATTGGTCCAGTTCGAGCCTTTGGTGGACTCTACGACAACAGAGTTTTTGAAACAGCTGAAGGAGCGATACGCTGACAGAGCAGATGAATCTGGTGTGTGTGACTTCGGTGCATGGCTCCAGTTTTATGCCTTCGACGTTATCTGCGAACTTACTTACTCCAAACGGATGGGCTTTGTGGATCGTGGACAGGATATCGAGAATGTTATATCAAGCCTCGAATGGCTCTTGAGTTACGCTGCAGTGGTCAGTCTAGCTGATAGACAGCTGTGGTTTTTGCTTACAAATGTGTCAGATCGGCCAGATTCCTATTCTTGACAGATTGTTTTTGAAGAATCCCATTCGGCGATGGCTGAGCGCGCGCGGTTGCATACCAAGCACACCGGTCGCTGTGTTTGCAAGTAAACGCATTCAGGAAAGCAAAGGTCAAACACCTGAGAAGATGGAGTCTGCCAGAGGACAATCCCGCCGCGACTTCCTCTCTAGGTTCCAAGAAGCGCACCAGAAGGACCCAGATTTCATGAGCCAAGAGCGTGTGCTTGCGCTCACTGTTGCCAACATGTTTGCAGGGTCTGACACAACCGCCATATCGTGAGTCAAACCCCCGTCTCTCCTGTTCAGTGGGCG
The DNA here is from genome assembly GCF_004011695.2 of Ascochyta rabiei. Classification (NCBI taxonomy): domain Eukaryota; kingdom Fungi; phylum Ascomycota; class Dothideomycetes; order Pleosporales; family Didymellaceae; genus Ascochyta; species Ascochyta rabiei. Next base: position 676,486 of record NC_082416.1, read on the forward strand.
TTTTGCTGAGCATTGGTCAGACTGCGTGCTATCTTTTACAATCTTATCCGTAACCCGGATAAGCTGTCCAGGCTCTACGCCGAACTCGATGAGTGTGAGGCATCAGGAATCTTTGAACGTGGCAATCCACTGGTGGCCTGGAGCGATGTGCGCGAGTTGCCGTATTTAAGTGCTGTGATCAACGAATCATTACGGACACACCCCGCCGCAGGTCTGCCATTAGAGCGGATTACACCAGCTGGCGGTGTGCGAGTTTGCGACGTATTTTTACCGGCCGGTACCAATGTTGGGTGCAGCGCCTGGACTCTGCATCTTGACCAGGAGCTTTGGGGTGAGGACGCGGACCGGTGGAGGCCAGAGAGATGGATTGAAGCCAGCGACACTAAGAAAGCGGAGATGAAGAACAGCATGTTCGCCTTCGGAGCAGGTTCGCGAACATGCATCGGAAAGAACGTTAGTTATCTAGAGATGTACAAGTTGGTTCCTGCGGTGTTGCGCAGCTTCGACGTAAGTTTCAAACATGCTGATGAAGCTCCACTGACCTAAACGCACAACAGATCGATTTATTGTACCCAGAGAAGGAATGGACACTCCACAACGCATGGTTCGTCAAGCAGAGCGATTTCTACGTGAGATTGCGATCGAAGGAGGTCTGAGCGAGATAAAAAGCGAGTGGCTGGCGCTGAACACTGTCGTCCTTTGCTTGACTTGAAGGTATAGGCTTTGCTCTTGAAATAAAAAATTATTAAGTCCATGAAGTCATATTGCTGATTAGCGCCCTATATGTTTTCCCAACACGCTCGTCGTAAATCCGAACTTACTATGTAGTGCATGCAATGCTTGAGACGTACGGATTTTCTACAAGAAATCAGGTCTTGGCCGGAATACCTGATGGAGATGTTGGGGTTTATGAGCCACAAGTGGGAATCTCTCTCACAACAGCCAACATCACTGCGTTGTCTACTTGCCCGGCTTACATGTTCGGTAACAGGGACGTAAAAGCAGCCAGCTTAACAAGGCATCTTGTCTGATTATCAATACATATCGCCAGAGCGACTCAAAGGAAATCTTACTTGAAATCAACCAACCTAATTCAACTTCGTGTTTGAGGCCTCTTCCACACACAACGTATCGTCGAAATCAATTGCACAAGTCCAGCGTGGAGGAGACGAGCCTAAGTTCGCTCTCGAACAAGTCTCCGTACCTCAGCCCGGAGAACATGAAGATTTGGTGAAGAGCTCTTACGTCGCCCAGAACCCCACTGATGGTACGCTGTAGTAAATAGGGCCGTCGATATCATGCCAGACGTCTAACATGACCTAGTGCAATCACTTGACGGGAATGCTTTCGGGGACGGCACAGTTCTTGGCTGCGACTTTGTCGGTGCCGTACAACAGGTCGGCAGGAACGTGTCTCGGGTCAAGAAAGGCGACACCATTGCCACCCTGATCTAGGGCCGAGAAGTCAAAGGCCACGGAGCTTACAATCAGTACACGCTCGCCAACGAGTTCATCAGCTAGCTTCAAGGTGCCAAAGTCCATTTCGTTCGAGGCCGCTGCGACCGTGCCTTTAGCTTGTTGCACAGCTTGGCTCGCTCTCTTCTTCAAAGAATGTTTGGCTATTGACCGCAAGAGTGGCAAGGAAACCTCGGTCTTGATCTGGGGCGGAAGCTCAAGCGTAGGCATTTATGCGATGCAGATCGCGCGCCATCACGGCTTTGATGTCATAACAGTCTGCTCACCCACACATCACGAGCATGTGAAGTTCTTGGGTGCAGACCATGTTTTCGACTATAAATCGTCCGACGTCATGGACCAAATCAAGGAGGCTGCACCCCGGTTACAGTACATCTTCGATACCATTGGCGACAAGTTTTCCTCTTCCACGGCGTCGTATGCGCTCGGCGAGGCAGACGGTACACTTTGCACGGTAAGACCGGGCAAGGCTAACACGGAGGGTGTGTCAAGTCAGGCAAAGGTTACCGACATTTTGGTCTGGACGGTGTTCTTGAAGGACTACCAGTACAAGGATTCGAAGTGGCCTGCGAACGAAGGCGATCATAAGTTGACAAGCGAACTGTTTGAGAATTTGCCCCAGTTGCTTGAAGATGGTACGATCAGGCCAAATCAGCCCAAGGTCTTAAAGGTTTTGGAGAAGGTGCCGGAAGGGTTCCAGGAGTACAGGGATTGCAAGATCTCTAGTTACAAGATCGTATACGCGATCTAGATAATTAGTTCAATTGCGGCTGCGCAAGGGTGCCTCATTCCAGCCTGACTTACAGTCTTGAATGCCCATTTCCCTTGATGATGGTACGATGCAAGTCTAGAGATAGTTACATCTTCCCTTACACGCCGATTTTTGTTCACATTTGCCAAGTTATATTAGCCATTCCAGGGCGTCTTTTCAATAGCTCCAGAAACAAAGTCAAAGGTTCAACTGTGAGCCTCAATCTTGAAGTATAGCACTCTTCTGACTCTGCCTTGAGCCATCATCTTCTAATTTTCACCGTAGCCGTTAAGCCCCAGATCTGCTGGTATCCGGCCGGAAAAAGTTCCTTGTGTCGCCCTCGTAGTCTTCCCACTCTGACATTCCATCATCCTCGATAGCCGTACCCTCAAAATCCAGCCTACCCAACGCTCCTCCTCGCGCTCCACCGCCCTGCTCTGCATCTCTAGACTCAGCTCCCACCTGTCCCATTGTCGTTCCATGACCACTAGCTGGCGCACCAGTCCGCAGTGATTCAAAACCATGCGTCTCCAAATGTTGGAAATCATACGGCGAGCCGATATCCAGAACTTTTCCTTGTCCCTCCACCTCCCTGCTCCCCCTCTTTCTCTGACGGCCAAACTTGAAAACGCGCTTGATCTTCCTTCCCACGCGGCGCCATCCCGACCCCTTCGTTGATTTGGTCGGCGACCTAGGAGGAGACTTGATACTTTTGCGTGGGCTTGGGGGCTGGATGTTCATCGGCTGCAGACCTTGATTCGGTAGGGGAGGGAGTGGAGGTGGGGGAAGCGCAGTCAGCGTCAGGTCTGGCACAGAGTAGGACGTGACTGTACGCGCTGTCCCTGGGCGCTGGGGGGATTGGTAGAAGAAGTCGTAGTCTGCATTTGGGTGGGACTCTGAGTGGAGGTTGGAGGCGCTACGAGAGAAGACCGAGCTCGGTAGAAGAGGAAGGAAACGGCGCGAATCGTTGGGTGTCATGGGAGGGTTATCTTGGCTGTGCTGTGGTAAGAGTGTGGTAGTACGCTGGCGAGCAGGATATGAAAAGTTTCGGGACGGAGGGGCTTCTTGTGGAGTGGTGGATGGCGGCATATGCGTCCAAGTGAAGGCGGGCTTGTGTTAGCCAGGTGCACAGAAACTGTCGACGGAAAAAGTGCTGATGGAAAGTTGAACGTCGAAATTCAAGTACGTCAGAAATAAGACACAAAGCATCAGCCCGTCTTTTGAGTACCGTGTTGCTTTGTTGCGGTTTGTCGCTTGACAAACGTGTCGAGGTGAAAGCGAGCGACAAGCATTGTGCAGCCTGGAGCGCAATTTGATGAATGGGGAGCCGACACAATAAGTTGGTTCAGGATACGGTGTTTGTTGAAGGGTTGAGCGCACATGCTAACGATCTGTTGGTACGTGTGAGTATGACCTGTACGTATTTGGTGACTTGAACGAAGATGTCCTTGTTCTTTGTTGATATCTTATGTACTTCTGCAAATGTTCTATGACGTACATGGTATATTATACTTTTCCGCATCCCTGTGCGTATTTGAAACAAATCATTCTGCCGGGCGCATGTGTGTTCGCTCTACTTCATGAATCCCTTGGGTCCGCCCCACTGTCCTTTGACCATGTAGTTCTGGTAAACCCATGGGAAAAAGTCCTTCTTGAGGTAGTAGAATGCCTTGCGAGGCACGCCCTGGTCCAGGCCAAGGATACGTCCGAAAGTCTCCTTTGGCACACCACCATACTTGAACTCCGCAAGCAGCACCTCCTTCTCTCCTGTGGTCAGCGGGCAGGATGTGTAACCGTCGTAGTCTGCATTGAGTTGTTGTTGTTTATTTTCGATTGATCGCAGGATGTTCGAAACCAGGACGGGCGCCTGTGCAGTGACAGCAGCCGCGGTCTTGGAAGTTGGGAGAGACGAAGCATCACCTGCAGACCAGACGTTCGCAAACTTTTTGTGTCGGAGGGTGGCGTTGTCGACATCGACGAAACCGGCTGCATCAGCTATCGGGCTTTCTTTGACAAACGCATGAGGTCCCATCTTTGGTACTGCGTGCAGAAGATCGAACTTCTTCTCCACCTTCTCGCCAGCCGCGGTCTTAAAGGTGGCAGTCTGACCGTCGATGGCGACCAAGTCGTGAGCGAAAAGGCCCTCAATACCGCGCTCCACGCGCAACTTTTCAAGAGCAGCAGCGTACTTGGGTACACCGAACATTGTAGGCAGGCCAGTTGCGAAAGAGATATCGATTGCAGAACTTGAGTCATTCTTCTTGTACAGTCCAGCATTGGACCATCGATCCCAAGCTAGCCACATAACCTTCTGTGGTGCGCCAGCACATTTGATGACGCCTGCAGGCTGTGTGAAGATTGCAGTTCCTTTTTTGAAAGCCGAAATATCGCGGTTGGCCTTGTCGCAAGTCTCGTAGGTGTAGACTGTAGACACGTTTGATGAAGTATCGGCAAGCGCCTCTTGCAGCCCAGAGATGCTCGATGTGTCGACCTTGATGCCGGGAACGACGATAAGCTGCTCGTAGTTCAGCTTGTCGCCGTTGCCGAGTGTGATGCTGTTGTCTTCGGGGGTGAAGCTCCCGACACTGTTGGCGTAGAACTTGAGTTTTGAGTCGAGAAGTGGTGCCAACGGCTGCTTAAGGTCCTCCTTGTTCTTGAGACCACCGCCAACGAGCGTCCATCCTGGCTGGTAATGATGGTACTCGGCTGGATCGACAACCGCGATGTCCTCTGCATTAAACTTCCCCGATCGCAAAAGCTGGTGCGAGATTGAAGAACCAGCTGCTCCAGCACCGATCACCACAATCTTGTGATTCCTTGAGGCTGTGTTGACAGATGACACCGTCGCGAAGGTACGGGCAGATACCTTTTGTGCCACCTGGCACGTGACGCGGCTGCTGAACATATTGCGTGCTGGTGATAGTCTCTCCTTCGAACTTAGGTTTGCAGCGTAGATCCTTCAACGTAGTCAATCAAGCCGGCTCTTCCTATGTTCCTTTGACCCTGCTACGCACCCGCAAACTGGTCTTTGAATGTGTTTGCTGAGAAATCGCGCCTCCAAAGCAGTAGAATTTGAACCCACAATCACGTCTTACGCGCTAAGCAGATTAGCGTCGCCGCAACTGGCTCCCGAATTCAAGATTCCTGTTCTCCGCAAACATACGATCATCAAGCCGTAAGACACAACCCCTGAGTGTTCGGAACATCGGCGTTCCCACATGATACTATCGGCTCGTCGGTGATGCATTGCTGTATTGGTGGTTACACTGTGCGATCCGCGAGGCTCCGTCCCCACCATAAATGTCGCCGCACTTGTGTGGAAGCAAAGTCGTCGACGCAAGGCACAACACATACGTTGTGAGCAAGATATGAGTGAACGTCTACTGCGAAATTACAACATTGGGCCGACAACATCCTTGTACAGTGTTGTGCGATGCGCTCACCTAAGTTTTTTTTCCTCGCCGAACGCACTGCCCAGCCCAGATGACCTTAGATAAGGCCCTATAGACTATACAGCTTTCTTGCCAGTTATTTCCTTGTCACTTACGCACAAACTAGTGCATGTATGGAGTGTCATACTTACTTGTTTAAGCAGACGTTTATGTTACCCTCTTGCTCCCTGCTGGCGGATGGCGAAAGAAACAAATCTCTTTTGCAGTCCGCCACCTTGACGCATCAGTGAACACAACACGGAGTCGTAGGCTTCTTGGTGACTTTCGGCTGTTAATACACAATGTGCAGTCTTAGATTGGAACCCATGGTATCCTACAGTGATTTGCAAGAACTTTCAAGATGACTACATGACAGCAGAACCCCTTCAGCATTGTACGGACAGTATTGAGCCGCCTGGCCCCCAAACCAGCATCAATACATGCATCTAAACACGCACGTACACTGTATGTTGGTAGCCGCTCACAGCGCGTGGGGCTAAGCCAGAACACCCCTGTGGAAGAAGTCGCTTCAAAAAAAAAAGCCGTATATAAAAAAACGCTACGATTGGAAGCTGGCACGCAGTCAAGAGACTACAGTTCCCAACCACGTCTTTCAGAACGGTTCCCATCCAGCACATCACACGAACCCAGCATCCATCCCGTCTTCGAAAACCACCACAGGAACATTCCAATACATCGTCACAGATCCATCAAGCAGAGCCACAGTCACCATCGATCCAGTTTTGGACTTTGATCCATCTACAACGACAATCAGCACGACCTCCGCGAACGCTCTCCTCGCTCTAGTCGCTGAGAAGAGCTACGATGCTGAGTACGTTCTCGAGACACATGTCCACGCCGATCACCTGAGCGCTGCATCCTACCTGCAAGCACAACCAAGGCAAACACAAGACCAAGCACCGCAGATCGAGATCGGTAAGCGAACAGGCCAAGACCAGGAACTCTTCAGCAAACGCTATGGAGTGCCAACCCACGAGCACAGCATCGCCTTCAACAAGCTATTCGACGACGACGACGACGACGACGAGAAATTTCGCGTAGGAGGCCTGCAATCCCAGGCGATCCACCGCCCAGGCCACACACCAGACCACACGCGGTACAAGATGGGCTCGCACGTCTTCGGCGGCGACTCGCTCTTCCACGCCGACGTCGGCACCGCGCGCACCGATTTTCCTGGCGGCAGTGCGCAGCAGCTTTGGCTGTCGGGTCAGAAGCTGCTGGCTTTGCCGGACGAGACGCGGATTTGGACGGGCCATTGTTATCCTCCTGCAAATCGGACAACGCACAAAGAGGTAGATGAACATCTTAGGGGCTGTGTGACGGAGGACGGCCTTGTCAAGGCGCCGAGGCTGCTGCATCAGAGTTTGCAGATCAACGTCAGAGGCAGGAGGCTGCCGGTGCCGGATGAAGATGGTCAGAGGACGTTGAGAGCGTCGTTGAAACTAGCAGGCGTGGGGCTCTTGTAGGTGGCTGGATTGATGGATGAGCGGGTGTCTGTAGTTGTGCGCTGGGTGCTGAGTGGTTACAGAAAGGTAGGAGGTGCGAAGCCGAGGGTGCTGCAGGTCTCGCAGGCGGTCCTTGTAGGCGTCTGACGCGGCTAGAAGTGTTGCGACTGTTTTCTTGTGGTCAACTGAGTGTTATCTCTTCGATCTTTGGGTCGGTGGCCCAGGAGTCATCCAAAGCGAAACCGGCCATCTTGTCGAATGCAATCACATCATCGACTTATGCAGGTCCAACAAGTCTCCATATCCGTTGGCCTTCACATACATTATATGCCCTTAGTATCACGGGTAAATTAAACCCTGGGACTGCATGAATGACATTCCCAGCCGGTGTGCAGGGAGGTCCACTTCTGATGACGCCTCCAGCGGTGATGAAAACATTGCGAGGGCCGTGGTTCCAGAGTAGTTGCTCGAACGTCTGTCCGGTATTTTCAGCTGCCTTGGACATTTCCGAGGCTTGCATCAATTGTTCGAATGAGTCGTCCACTTCATCGGCAGACAGCGACTCTGTCCATCTGCAGTACAACAATGTGCGCCATACCATGTCCTCCAGGGAACGAGTCAGTAGACTTTTGGCCTTCGAATGTTTCGGGTGGTGGTGCTGTTGCTCAAACCTCTCCATAATGTAGCGCAGAGGGTTTGAACATGGGATGGTTTCGATAATCTCAACTGCTACTGCAACACGAAAAGCGATCTGACGGTTGCCAACCGCCCGCACTGAGAGTGTGGAGCCCAACGAGGGAAATGGTACAAAACATCGTAATCCTTCCGCCCTTTCTTGGGTGCAGCACCAATCAATCGTCCAGCTAGGAATAGCGTGTTCGTCTCCACTTTTGTTCCGGTAGGCTAGTCCAGCGTAGAGTAATGCCACCGGGCTACAGTGCTGCAACATATATAGCGTGGTTTAGGCAAAGAGTGTCGTATGCGATACTAGTAATCCATCATCGTAAAACCACGGTCTTCTTCACACACCAGTCCAAGCAGGGAGTAGATACAGTCTCTCAGGTCAGATATCCTCAAATTCGTCCAGTCGCAAGCCAAGTAGAGTAGAGCCAGGAGGCTCAAGCTATCTCCGCAGCTTCTTTGTATCCGATCACAAACCCAGACAGCCGCTGGTGGTTCCCCGTCTGTAGGCTTGAATGGCGTGTACAGTAGGTCCAATCGCTCTCTGTATGCTTTGTAGTTCTTGGAGGGTATGTGAGAGAGCATTCGTAGCCAAGTAAATACTAGCATAGCCCTCTGGACGGCATCCCATCGTATCTTGTCCGAACCACAGAACAATGTAACAGAGGTGGCCAGACCAATCTCCTGAATCACCCAAAGACGAGTCCAGTAGTCGTTCTCCATGAGCAAAATTATCAGGCCAAGATCCCCATCTTTGAAAGAGGAGGCACCCAGTAGCGGTGCGTAGATACGGTTTGACAGTTCGCTGTCTTCGTCCCACGAGGTAAACTTATATATATCCGGCAGATGAACTGTTTGTATAACTTTGCTATCTCTTTTATCAAATATATCCCCCTCTTACTTCCATCGTCCTCTAGTCCAAGCCAGGCTACGACTGTACCTGCCATCCGATAGACATCCTTCATCTTCTGCACCTGGTGGCCCCTTTCAATGTCATCTTGCTGGTTAATACACAAAGCGTCAACCCACAATATGCTCACTTCATCCGTTCGAAGTTGAAACAAAGCATCGGCCAAGTTGTTCGTAACTTGCACCTCAGATGCGTTGACATAGACTGGGCGAGTCTGGCATGCGTCACAGACGTAGGATAGAGCCGTGTAGTTTTGTCCATCATCAAGTGAGCAAACGCTGAGTCTGCAGCGGATCGTATCGGTTGAGTGCAAGTCGGGGGCCAGGACTTCGAGCAACCGAATCTCGTTTCGAGTGTCATCCAGCGGCTCGTGAATGGGTGAGGTGTGATCTTCCTTGAACACTATAGACAGGGAATGGCGTGCGTAAAGTCGAAAGTACCATTCAATGGTCTGGTTCAGGGAGTGGTAAAGATGCGAGAAGCGTAAGTCGTGGTTCAGAGATTGTGTCTGCCCGGAGGGACGAAAGCTCAGCCTTGCCGCGCACCTGCAGGAGAAGTATGCAGGTATGCAGACGTCAAGGCAGCATGTGCCTGTTCACATCTAAGCGCACCAATGATCTTGGACGAAGGCAGGTGCGACGTTCTGAGACGGCGTGTACAATGAAGTACAACTTCGAATTGTGTAGATCGTGAATTGAGCAGTCGTGGATGTTTAACGCCAATTCCCATCCCTTTGAAAATGCCGTAAAAAAGGTATCGTAAAGACACAAGAGCACGTAACGAAACAAAGCCTCAAAGCTGCACTAGTTGTTTAACCAGTCCAGGAATTCTGGTGTGAAGTAGCTGACGATGATCGTGGCACCTGCTCGCAGAATACCCTGTGTGGCCTCCTCAGCCATCGCTCTTAGATCGAAAACACCTGCAGCGGCCGCTGCGTGAATCATGGCGTACTCGCCAGACACCTGGTAGGCTGCGACTGGCATATCCTTGCCAATCTCTTTCGCGTCGCTGATGATGTCAAGGTATTGGCTGGCAGGCTTGACCATGATGATGTCTGCACCCTCGCTGATGTCTCGTGTGATCGCTCGTCGAGCAAGACCACGACCGCCCGGTGGCAGCTGGTAGCATCGTCGGTCGCCGAATGAGGGGCATGAGCCTGCAGCATCACGGAAGGGGCCATACAGACACCCGGAGAACTTGGCGGAGTATGACATCAGCACGACCTGGTGCGCGATACCAGCCTCGATGAGCTTCAGCTTGATAGCACGGATGCGTCCATCGTTCATGTCTGAAGGTGCAACGCAGTGTGCGCCAGCCAAAGCGTATGAGATGGCGACATCGCTAATTCGCTCTACCGAGAGCTGGTTGTTCAAGCTGCCGTCATCTCTCAAGATACCACAGTGCCCGTGTGAGGTGTATTCGCAGAGGCAGACGTCGGCGGTGATGAAGAGATCGGGGAACGAGCGGCGCAGGAGGCGAATGGCCTTGATAACGGGGCCCTTGGGGTCGTCTGCGTTGCTGCCGAGGGCGTCTTTCGCGTTTGGTGCGATTGGTACACCGAAGAGAATGACCGACTTCAGACCCTTGGCAACGAGCGGCGTGAGGTAAGGAACAATCTTGTTCAGACCGCGGCGGTGCTGGTTTGGTAGGGAAGGAATTAGAGTCTCCTCGTCAGGCTGGTCCGAGATGAAGAGGGGGTAGATGAGCATCGACTACATGATATCAGTGGGGCGCACGACACAGACGGACTCATTTCGAGCGCACCTTTGTGAGCTGTCGCTCTGCCTGCCATGCTCGTGCCAAGGGGTGCGAATAACCTCCATGCAGTTGACTCTTGATGTCGCCAGATATGCTGACGCTGGTGGCAGCTGTGCTAGCGTAAGAGCGGCCGGCCTCGGAGGCTGCTGAGCGCAGGTCCGGCCTGACGGGGTTGCGGTAGGCAATGTCTGAGACGAGCGACGAGAACGACATGGCGGCAATGTAGGACGTGGAGAAGTGAGGTGAGGTCGTGTGGAGCGGAGCGGGACGGCGGTAGGTAAAGAAGCGGCGGCAACGCGTGCGGTGTGGAGCTAACAACGTCGGTTATAAGCGTTCTAGGTGCAAATGCTGATGGAGGAAGATGCTCAGGTGGCGGACTGTGATCGGCAGCCGAGGAGTCAAAATTGCGCCCAAGACTTGCAAGACGTACGCAATTGGTCAGCGAGAGTAACGTGTCAAGTCATGGAGGCCGAGAAGTAGGCAGAATTGATTGTTTAAATTCATATCGACAGGAACGAAGGCCCGGAGTGTTGCTCGACGCATCGCGCCTTCCGCTTGACTGCCGAGTCATCTCCAGCCAACCAAAAGCCAAGGATTACCGAATGCAGGGATGCAGTGTGCACAGAGCTCCGAATCGCCACTCCGAGTTCCGAAAGCGTCTCTAGCACTATAGTCTCAGGCATAAGTTTTGTGAGTGGATTGCGCAGTGGGTGATGCAGCCAAAACATGAGCGAGTTAAAGGATAGAGCAAGGCGTCAACACTGCCTCAGACGGCTAATCACTCGACTCCAGAAGAAAGGAGACACGCCAACTTTCGCTGCCTACTAAGCCACACAAGCAAGCCTACATCAGGGCAAGGAACTGCTTGAGGGCACACTCGGGATTGCGTGTGTCTTACATAACAAAACTGTCAAGCTTCTTCAAAGCGCAGACAACATGAATATTTGTGGGAGCTCTTGCACCTTTGGTGCGTAATCCTAGGCGGGGTTACCACCTACCTACACTACTTATGCCTGATACCATAGTAAGCACGCCTACCTCAGTCCCTCTAAACTAGATGCCGTACGTGCCCGTCACCTCAGAGGTTTCCCGTCTTACACGGCGCAACCCTCACACATTGACAAAGGAACAATCCTAGAACCCGTCTGTACATGTCGAACGTCCAGCCAGACTACAGATCACAAGACTCACTGAAACGAATTAAGATTGGCCCCCTAACTAGCCTAGACTAGACTAAACTAAACTAAACCGCTGTTTCCCTACTGCTACGAAAGCAGAGACAGCTATATACACCCCCAATCCCAACCCCAACCCCAACCCCAACCTAAGCCTGAATCGCGGCATGGAAATCGAAAAGAAGGATTGCAACGCCAGATACGTTTTTGCCCATGTCCTCCTCCTCTAACGTATACTCAAGTAATGCTGGTTTGTACAGGAAGTGGTATCGTAGCAAAAAAAAAAAAAGTGGGAACCGAGAACGCCGTTTGCGCTGATGCTGTTATGAGTATGAGAAAACGGAAAAGGGAATTCCACCGTAGGTGAGGTGGTGACCATGTTACTGAGAGGAGGTCTTGTGAGCGACGTGGTTCTCGGCTTCGCAGTCGGTTGTCTCGCCGGTCCTCATGCTGGATGGGATCTGGGAGTCGGTGTTCTGGGTCGCGTGGGCAGTCGTGGGGTGTGATGCGGTGGTGTCGTCTTGTACGTATGCAATCTTGCTCCACACGCGCCAATGCAGGATGATAATGTGAGAGATGCGGTTTGCGACATCCGAGAGTTTGCGAACATCAGGATGAAGAAGGACGGTAGGAGAAGATGTATCGGTAGTCGAGGTAGGCAAAGTGAGTGGCGAAGGAGTTGTTGATGACGTTGTGGTTGGGACAAGGTTGTTGAACAGTTCCATGGGCGATGAGTTATTGTGTTTCTCCATGGTAGTTAGAACCGCAGGCAGTACGGCAGCCTCTACGTTACGCGCTCGGGTGGTGAAGGTACTGAAAAACAAGTGACGCAGACGTTGGTTCGCGCTTGACAGGTTGACGAAATCGTAAGTTGTTGATCGACAGGCTAGGGTAGAAGCTTGCCTCAGAATCTCAAGAGACAAAGCTTCAGAGTTAGCCATCCACTGGTGCGGTCCATAGCCAACAGATGTATTGCCCATGATTGCCGTAAGTGAGGAGATCAGCTGCTTGCGTGCAGTAGACAAGCTTGGTCCCTGGTATCCAAACTGTTTGAGCAGAGTAGCGAACATATCAAGACAGACCTCGAAGAAGACGAAATCTTCCATCTCTGCCTTGATGATCTGCAGGCGGTCGGTATCGAGGTACATTGTTTCGGGAAAGTCTGATCGTCCGTCTTTACCAAACAAGGTGGCCGTGATTCCACGGACAAAAACCTCAAGGTGTCGGCGTGAGGCTTCTTGTTGGGTGCAGAATAGACTGAACTCCTCAGTCGCAGAGCCGTACCACTTCTGGGCAGTTTGGATGTTGACTCGGGCGCGGCCAGCAACTAATCGATCCAGATGGTAGTGTGTCTCGAAATTGACCGTGTCCTCAACGAGCAGTGTTTTGAGGTTCCTGATCTGGTGGTTCGCAACATCCTAGCGTTGTCAGCATTGTACATTCAACCGTCACAAAATAGCTTACAAGCTTCATGGACTCCAATATCCCTAACAACTCGCACAAGCCTTTGACGATGCTCTCTGACTTGTTGAGTGTCACGCCTGTTCGCGTGTAGGAAACCATCTTGTCGACCCACTCGTCCCTCATCGGGGCGCAGTGTTCCTTGAGAAGGCACGCCATCCATTCAGACAGACGCACAAGGTCGCAAACACCGCGCTCGATCTCTTGCATCAACATCGGGACATCCAGATGCTCGTCTACCCTTGAGTGATCGCGGTCCGGCACCAGGCTCTTCAGCACATCTCGTATCGTTGAGAAGATCTTTGGAATACGTCGCTCAGCGTGTTGGACGATAGTCGACCAACTGGTTGTATCCATCTCTTGCAGTGGTGGTGTGCCTCGGAACAGTCGGGTATAAAGCTCCAGCTCTGCGACCAACGCCCTCCAGTACCTCTGTGCTGCCTTGACCTTCTCTTGTCCCTTTGCCCCGTCCAAATTCGGTCGAAAGCTTAGGTCACAGTCGAAGTTGATGTCATGCCGTAGCTTGATGTTCGTAATGATGTTCTGAATATCAAGCTCGGCCAGTGACTGTCGTGTGATCGGTGGCAGGTCTGAGCCTTCGCGAAAAGCCTCAGCTAACTCATCCCCCTCTGGTCCTGGAATCATAGTCATGATCAGCTCAGCAAGTTGCTCTGGTACGTCTGCGGTTTGTGGTGGTGATGTCGATGGAGATCGTGTGGACCGCACTGCATACTGTTCCCTGCGTCTCTTGTCGTGTCCAACATAGTGCCTGTCCTCGGTCGGCGGAGCTTCCCGACTAGTAAGTGACCCATGCCATGACGATGTTGACGCAGTCCTCTTCCTCTCAACAGCCGGTCGCACAGCATAAGCATGTTCGGTAGGCCTGAGGGTAGAAGGGTTGCTGCCTGCAGCTTCGGGTGTCTGGATACCCATGTCTTTTTGCTGTGGAGAGTGTTCGCTGTTACTCTGTATTGAATAGTGCAGTCTTATGTATCGACAACCCTGAGCTCTTGGTGGTAGTGGTGGCAAGAGGGTGCGCAGTCGTGACGGAAAATATTGAGGAGGCGAACGCTCACAAAGCGCATGCGTTGCTACAAGCGCGAGCTGCGACAAGTCAGCGATCAAACCATACAAGACAAGGCGTTTGCAAGACGCAAGCTGAAAACGTGTTCGCGGTATGTTTGACAGAAGCCGCAAGCTCCCGCATGAACCAGCGAGACAGATCCGAGTCAGGCTTGCAAGGTGCGGTTGTACGCTTGATCAAGGTGTACCTTTTAGCATGTGCCCACGTCGATGGTAGAACTGGAGGATTTATCGGACGCAAGTCTTAGGGCTTGTGTGATGTTGACATAGTAGAGGGGAGGACAAAGAGGTCAGTTGTGCTAATTGAACACAACGACGTTTGCGGAAGCTTGATGAGACGGCTTCGTAACAGTGCAGCTTTGCAGGAAAAGCAAAGCGAAAACGAAACAGAGCCAAAGAAGACAGAAGCAGAGAGACAGACAGGCGGATACTACTGAAGGTAGCGGATAAGCTGCGGCAAGGTGTGAGACTGCTGCAAGGTGTGTTGCGGAATTCAAACAGCGTCTGACTCGTTCCTGGGGAGAGAGCTGTTTTGCAGGTTGTGAAAGAGGCTGAAGTCAGAGGGTCAGCCCTTGCATTACTTGGGAGAAGGAAAAAAGGAGAGAATGAGCAGCTGCTCAATGATTATGTCCTGGGCGTATCTTAACATGTGCAACAGCCAATACCAACATCCAATGCCCGGAGCCGATCGCCACAGCTACGACAGATGGCGCTGGGGCGTTCGCGACCCGTTGCTCGGAGCACCTCACCAGTGTGAAGCTGCGGAACAGGCCTTCCTGGCAACACACCGCCTGTTACCCGCGGTTCAACCACGGTCAGGATTGCTGCCGTCGTCGCGGAGCCGCAGTAGCGCTCGCTCGCCTGCTGCCAAAAGTCATGGTCGCAGCTGCTGAGCGGAGGGCGAGATGCAGGCATTCCATTCCGAGCAGCGCATGCGGTTAGCCGACATGGAGAACACAACCGAGATTGGCTGGCGGCGCCGTAACCGTCACCAGCAGCCTCACTTTCGTAAACCAGGGCGAGCAGTTCGGAGCAATTGCCCGCCAACCAATACGGCTGCATCTGATAACGAAAAGTAAAGCCAGGCGATGCGTGCAGCAGCTGACCGGTCCACAGTCTCGTCTATCGTCACGTTTGACGATTGCTTACGGAGGCTGGCACGCGTCGTACTCGTGTCCAGTGTTCTGGCTTCGACATGAGCATCGGCGTCAGCGGTCAGCCAAACTCCAGGAGATGTTGCGGTCAGTGTGTTCTTGTGTGTACGGAGTGTGAAACGTCAATGTTTCCCCTGGGCCAGTAAGGTACCGACGAACAGCCGTGCGATTGACATTGCCGATGATCTGGTCCAAGTGAGATCTGCCGTGCAGACAGAGCCGTGGTGGAGCTGGCGTCAGAGACTGCAGTTGTTAAAGGTAGAGCGACCTCTCACGTCCGGTGAGACGGGCGTCGTGTGAATAAGAGAGACTGCAGGTGGGATCATGCCGGTACCGAGAGCAAGGCTCGCAGGTCTTGTAGGAACTGGACTGGTCGGTGAGTAAGAGTGGTTCGAGGCACGGACGAAGAAGCAAAGGCCAGAAAACGGTACACAGATATATGTGTGGAGGGCTGAGGTTGCGTTTGAGGTTGAGGCGGCAGCGGATGTCTAAACGGCAGTCACGACTCCGCACGTTAGGCTGGGGCTTGCCTTGTTCCTGAGCTCGACAGCCTTGTATCGATTGGTTGCTTCATTCATATACACAAAGGCAAGATGTTTATCTCGATCGTAGCCCAGTCTTCCCACACGAGTCCAAATCCAAGTCCCCACGTGAAACAACCAATTGTTGACCTCGGAGTGGTACAGTCCATTCAAACCACCAGCCGCGCGATACATCACCTAAGACCAGGATCAATACGACTCTACCTCTGTGCAGTAAAGCATTCTGTCGCTCCCTGCACAGTACAGCCCTTCATTCTCACACCAAGCCAACCAACGAACCACTTTTCCTGTCTAACAATCCTGAGCAGACCTCCTAATTCTGACCGTGCAGGGCAGAGGAGACATGTTAGCAGAACCCCAGTGTAACGGTAACAGGCCACGGCCAGCAGTTGTCATGCGAACCGACTGCATCATAGAAGGCACGGTAGAAGTCGACGCTTTTTAAGAGCATCCAGGACTATTAAGAGAGCACAGCGAGTCGTGCATTAAGATATGTGTCATGAGAAAGCTAATGAGAACAATCTATCCCAACTGCGTCAGCAAGTGCAAGGAAGCGTCCCATGCGCCTGCAAGGCAAAGATAGCTTATTGGGCCGATTTGGAACCAAGGAAAGACATAAGTACTCGACAAGTACCGCAAAGTTTGGACACGGAGGGAGAACTTTGTAGAGAAAACGTTGAGATGAGGGCGAGGTAAGAGCTAGTGCGCAGTTGTCCCAATTTGGAGATATTCACATTGCCACGTGTGTATTTCATGTCGCACTGAGCATGTCGTTGCTTCCCAAAAGAGTTCCGCATGCAGATGACCAACGTGCGCCTCACTGCGTCCGTAAGGCCGCTTGTTCGAGAGTCGGTTCTTCTTCGTCCGGAGCTGGCGGGATGACTCCCAGAATGAAGGACGCCATCTAAGCCTCAATGTCCAGGTCGTCGCTCTTCTTGCCGCTGCGTCCCCGGCGAGGCTCAGCTTGGGGACTGCGGTCTTCGCGCTCGTCGTCGCTGCTGTTTGATGGGCTTTGTGGCCTGCTGTCGTTCAAGTTGCGGCGACTCCTGGCCATCTGCGCACGGTTAGTACTGGTTCTGCGACCGCGATCGCAAGGCACTCACCCATGCCCTCACACCACCGATCAAACCCAGGTTGTAACCAGCTGTGAACTCGGAGCTTCCTCTTTCTGCATTGCTTGCACGCGGAATGTCTAGATGACTAAGTCTCGACAGAGCAGACGGTGATCGGGCGTCCACGGCAGCCTGCTCCATGGCGTTCGAGTGTTCACGGGTAGGCGTCCTGGCTGGACTAGCTGGGCGACTCGATTGCCAGAACTGACGGAAGTCCTTTGTAAGTTCTTGCCCAGTAGTGGCCCAGTTGGCCTTGATGCTGTCGCGGAACTCCACCATGTTGCGCTTAAGATCGAGCTCGTTCTTCTTGAGCCATGAGACGTTGAGCTCCTTGCGCGACGTGCCACGCTTGAGCTGGCGGTCGATGTACTGGTCATAGTCGCGGACGATCCTAGATGGTGTCAGTGGCTGCTTGCGCACACCTGGCCTGGGGGACCCTTACTTGGTGATGATACCCGTTGTGCTCAGACCCTCGGTTCGCTGGGTAACAAGGAACATGCCCCTCTCTTTGATAGGTCCGTAGATGTCGTCGCCCTCATCGGCGCCGTAGGGAAGGTCGTCGTGGGCGACATAGTCGATCTTGTGCTTCTCGAGGAAGTCGGTTGTAACGATCCAAGGACAGTCAGGGATGACCTCGTCGACCCATTTGCAGTGTCGCACACTCTCGGCGCGTTCCCTCGCCGATAAGACAGTAAGGCCCTTGCGCTTGTGCGTCTCCGTGTCGCCCGTGACGCCGACTACGAGCTCGACCTGGGGATTGTTGGGAGCTAAGTGGGCAAAGGCGCTCTTGGCTTGCTGCAATGCGCGCATGTGACCGATGTGGAAGAGGTCAAAGACACCGTCTGCGTACACTCTGATGGGGCGGTCCAATGAGGGGGGATTCGTCTTGAACCCACCGGCGGGGTCCGTGAGACCGGCACCTGGGGGCGCCTCCATGCGCATTGTGCTGGCCTCACCATTCTCGCCGTTCTTGAGTATGTCGGCGGAGGAGCGCTTGCTCTTCTTGCTGATGCGCTCGCCGTCGTCGTCGTCGTCGTCGTCGGCGTCGCTGTCGTCGTTGGGGGGTCCGGCGCGTCCGCGTTTTGTCGCGCCTGTCGATTCGGCCTGGCGCTCTTTCTTGGACGTGACTTGCTGCAGAACCGAATCTTTGACGCCCTCATTGGACGCGTCGCGAGACAATGGCTGCACCACATCCATGGCGTCTTTCTTGACCGAGCCAACGGTGTTGGACCTCTTGCGCTTAGGTGGCATGGATGTGCTGGCAGGAGCCGGGAAGAGAAAGCGCGGCAGTTATCGCTGCAGCGGGGACGGCAACGGCACGCGTGCGTTGAAGAGTGGTGGTGGACAGATGGATGGTCGAGTGCGTCCAAATCCTGAATCCTGGGGTTGTGGAGCTTGGGCGCTGATAAGCGTGCTGCGTGCTGCGTGCTGCGTGCTACCGGTGGCAGTGGAGCAATAGAGGGTGGCAGGGAGCCGCACTGGGTCGCTGCGACTAGAGGCTGTGAGAACGAGGAATGTCCGCGTGTTCCAGGGCCAGAGTATAGGGACGAGTTCAAGAGATGTTGACACGGTGCACGCGAGATGGCATCAGTTCATAATTTTGGAGCCCGTTCCCTGATCGAGTGCAGATCTCCCCAACGCGGCTATGACGTTGCAGCCACAGCCCGGTCGCTGCGTCCCTCACCAAGGCCGTTCGTTGATCGCCTTCACGTGCGCCTGTTCCCAACGCATGCGCAAGCTGGTGCTGGACGCAGCCGGTCGTCATTGTGGCTCCAGCTTGCACATGCATTCAAGTGTGAGCCTGGGGGTTGTCACCACGTCTCACATGGGGGCCTCTCCATGGCAGAGCTGGCGTTGGTGACACGGCAAGAGCCCCTGGATCCGGAGGCATTGACGGTCTGGTGCTCCTTTGCGTATTTCACAAATTTGTGCTACTACGTCGCCTTGTGTGCAAATGAGAGGCTGGTGAAGCTATCGTGGCTCCTCACGCCTTCAGAACTGCCTCATCAAGGGTCCACACGCGCACCTCACCCTCATCACCTGTGCTGACAATGACTTCCTCGCTGTCCCACCTCTTTCCCTTGTCCGCCCTCTTCGCCCACGTAACATGGTTGATCTCGAACACGTCGTGCGCCGAGTACATCTCTGCGACCACAACCCATTCAGTCACTGATGCCTCGGTGGATTCTGTCGCAGCAGCGCTAACACCATCCGCGCCCTCGACGCCCTCGACGCCCTCGACGCCCTCGACGCCTTCCATCGCCGTGCCGTTTACACTGCCGTTCGAACCCTGGCTCCTCCACCTCTCCCTGTACACGACAATCTTGCCATCACTCCCAGCACTGACGACAAGTCCGGTCGCGCGACTCCAGCTCACAGAGTAGATGGCACGGTCGTGAGCTCGTGGAAGCACGGCTTCTTGGTACCAGTCCTCGTCGATGGCTGCAGATCGGATGATCGATGGCATGCCGCTCTCCTGCCTCTGTCCCTCTCTTGGTTTCCGTCGCCAAATGCGCACTGTGCAGTCGTCTGCGCATGTCGCTAGTCTTGGCCCGCTCTGCTCCAAGGCTTCCACGTGCTGTGCTTGCGCTGCTGACAGTGCCTCTCTCTGCCTTCTGAAGTCATGTTTGGACATGGCAGGGCCCTCAAACTCAACCCACCAAACCGTCATCCCATGCCCCTCCACCATGGCGACCTGCACCCAATCATCCTGATCCTCCCTGTAGAATCTGACTGTATCGTCGTAACTGCTGCTCACCAGCAGGTCCTCCTCAGGATGCCACGCCACGCACTTGACGTCACCGTCATGCTCCTGCAGCACCGCGACCGTCTCAAAGTTGTCGTCCTCCAGCTCCTCCCATATCCACACGCTCTTGTCGCGCGAGCAGGTGGCAAGATACTGGCCGCTCGGACTCCACGTGAGCGACTTGATTTCTGATTCGTGCCCGTCGAGGATGCAAGAGAATTGGTACTCCTCCGCGTCTTCGCTCTCTTCGTCGCCAATCTCACGGCCGACTTCATGCTCGAGGCGGTCGCCGTCTTCCTTGCGCCAGATGCCTGCGCTGGAGTCGAAAGAGCCTGTCGCCAGGACGCTCTGTCCCTGTGTGTGCGGCTTCCAGCTGCAGCTCCGGACAGAGCGCTTGTGGCCTCCTGTGATGGCGTGGAGCAGCGTGAACGACGTCAGGCTATAGACGCGCACGCTGCGGTCAGAGCAGGCGGTGGCGACAATCGGTTGCGTCGGGTGGGGCGCGGTCTGCCATGTCCGCGAGTTGGACGGCGGCGAAAGAGTCGAAAGATGTGTGAGCGTGGGCGTCGTAGTGGTCATGCTTAGGGTTGGGCGCTCCGCTGCAGGCGGATCGAGGCCGTGGGGGTCTACACGAGCTTAGATGCGGCGGACGCTGGCTCGCACGAGGGCCAAAGTATAGCGCGTTGCAGAGCCACAGGCCACGCCAGGATACACAAGTAGACAAGACGCAATTGGGCGATGTCGTGAAGCTTTGCCATGTCGCGGGGCAGGTGCCTGATAAAAGTCCGGAAGCGCGTCATTGGCTAAGCGGCCCCGCGGCAGGGATGTCTACGTGCGCTATCCATCTATCCTATCGCGCATTTCCAGCATCACTCCCAAACTCAAGTCTCAAGACCGATACCACAAACGACATCTTGCCTGCTTCCCAATCTGTCTCGTATACACGTTATGCGTCGAGCAGCTAACTACAATACATCGTTTATAAACATGATTCCATCCGTACGCCCCCACGACAGTGTTTGCGCCAGATGATGTATGGGTATTCGTTCCAAAGTACACAAAACGCCAGCCATGCTTGTTTTGGGAATAAACCATGTCCAAGTCCGTCTATCTTCTTCCATGTCCGAGTCCGTCTATCTTCTTCCATGTCCGAGTCCGTCTATCTTCTACCATGTCCAAGTCCGTCTATCTTCTTCCATAGTACAGGTCCTTTGGTGATGCCCTGGTAGCATGCGGGTCGCGGAACGCGGTCGTGATGGACATCAGTCTGTCAGCCAGCGTCTGCTGCTCTGTATCGGCAACACCGGCTTCGGATCTGACGCCCATGTCTCGCATCTCTATCGTGGCCTCTCCGCTCTTCGACTCATCGTGGGTGATCTGCTGGGTCGACGTCACCATGATGCCTCCCCACGGGTGACTGCTGCTCGCATCCGCGCACGGTGACGCCGAGTTCACCAAGCCCTTCTCAGAAATAGAGTCGGGCTGGAGGGTCATGTCGGAAGTCGTTGACCGGTACGGACGTAGCTTGAGGTGCCATTTGCTGCTGCGCTGGGTGGCTTCCTTGGGGATGGAAGGAGTCTGTGTAAGCATGGCGAACTCTTTGTGGTTCCTGATCGCTAGGATCTGATGGTCTGGAGAGCCGGGGTATGACCTGAGATAGGTCTGGAAAACAGACATGGGAATGCACTTCAAAGTCAGACTCTGAAGGGACTGGATGTAGATCTCCTTGATACCACAGAAAGCAAACACTGTCGCTGGGCTTCGCTCCTTTTGGCCACCCATGCCATGAGCGATGTCCAGTTGCTTTGCGGAGAAGATGGCACTGTGCAGTGCCGACTCGGGTGCATGCTGCAAGAGGTCGAGCAAAGAATAACGGAATCCTTCCAAGAACTCATCCTCACCTTCGGTCACCGTGTCGCTACGTTGCCCTGTGCGTGCAAGGCATTCGTCAAGTGATAGGCCGTTGAAGCCTGCCAGAAGCTTCAGTTCCCTTGCAGAGAGTTCCCTGTCCGTCATCTTAACCATTGGCAGCCCGTCCGGGTTTGCTCGGGGTACAATGACGTCCAGGCCTCGCATGCCTGGTGCAGGTTGTAGAAGGAACGATGCAAGGTACGTTCCACTTGTCGGGATGGAAGGCATCCTCTCCGTGTACGCATGCCAACGATCGACCATGTCGTGCAGATCATCCCGAGAGACCTGCAAACTACGGGCAAGGTTGTCGCCGACCTGGTCAACGTTGGCGAAGTGGTAACCGAGGTTCTGCAGACGTTTCACTTCGCTCAAATCGGCCTTCTTTGTCAAGACCAACATTTGTCCCCGTCCAAAAAGAATTGGGTTGGCCATGCCAGTCTCCATATCCTTGTTAGCCACATCGGCTGCGAGGATCTCCTTTCTGCCATTTGTGTCCTTGAAAACCGTTCTTGTTATCGACATGGAAGTGCCTGTAGTTACGACTTCTTCGTACAGGTTTCCGAGGTTGTGGAGACCGGTATCGAGTGTCTTTGCGATATCGTAAGCTGTGACGCAGAAGAGCTCTCGGAAGGTAGCAGAGTAGGTTGTATCGTCCTCGAGCTGAAGGAACTTCGGCTTTCAGCAGCTGTGGCAGGCGAGATCGTTTGGAGGTAACCGGTGCTGTGGAGGTGTTGGCGCATAGATGGAATCAAGTCGACTACTCCTCCCCAGTGACGAGACACTCGGAAGATCCATTGAAACACAGGATGCGACGCGTTGAACTCATCATCAAACGTCTATTGTTGTTAGCGACCGTTGCTGTGCGATGTGGGCATACTTGACCCTACCCTCTGTTGGAACTGCCGGGTGATTGTTTGGCAAGGCAAAAGGCCACCCTGACTGACTAGTAGCCTGCCACCTTCATCGAATGTAGCGCATGCGAGGACAACCTGCTGCGCTCGATCCTTGAGCAGTCGGCGGTGGCGTTGCTTCAGACAACCGAGGAGGAAGCAAACAGCGCAAGCGCTCAGGGACTGACGTTGTGTGAGTAACAGCTTTTCGAACACACGAGAGATTCTTACCAAGCAAAGGGCGATGATAAGGGTTATGTTTCGTTCTTTGCCGGATCCGTCATGATAGCCTCGTACCTCGTACCGTGTACCAGCCGCAGCGGTCCAGTGCATACCGGAAACAGCCAAAGCCAGGAAACAAGCAACCACAGCACGTCTGAAGATGTTGTTCAGCCATAAGCCACTCCAGTGAAAGAAGAGTCCGAAAGACAGCAGACTAGCGCCTACTGCGATACCCGAAGCACCAAATATATGCGGCCAGCTGAGCTGCAGGTGGTAGTTCGTAGTACCGTTGTTCCCAAGGTAGTGCATCTCGGTAATGGCTGCACCAGCACAGATGGAACAAACAACGAGAGAAGCAACTCGGATGGCGGCATGCTTGCTTCTCCTATAGAAGCGGTCGGCGACCATCAGTCCAAGGAAGATGACCACGACCGGCATGATAGCGGAGATCGCAGTGTAAGTAGGACTGTAGTAGAGCTGAATCTCGTCTTCCCCGTCACCCAAAACGATGGCTCGGTTGCCAACGAAATGCATACACCAGATAGCCACCAAACCAAAAGATACTGAGCATCCTGCAATCTGAACGCTTTGTGTTTTTAGCTGGCATATTATGATCTGCTTAGGTACGACTTACTATGATCTCCACCCCGAACCTGATACCCTGCGATGTAACAGTTCCACCGTCGTGACGGATCCGATCAGACTGACCATATATGAACAGAGGATGAGATATGGTAAAAATGATATAATTGGCTTGCTCCCAATGGGATACTTCGCCATGAGTTCAGGGCTTGCACTCATGATGGGCCACCTAAATGACTGCGATCGCAAGCTGTAGTGTGGAATCCCGTGAGGTTGTCGATTAGGAGCGCAGTCAGCTCATCTGTGCCTAGGATGCAATACTGGTATTCACTTCCAAGTCCGAACGTTCTGGTTATACAACGTGGATGGTGCTGAGGTGGTTTCGAAAAGCTCATTCGCAAGGAGTGATCCCAAACAAGTGGTTCAAGGCGAGATGCAGGAGATTGTGGCGCGGGAAGCCTTCCGTTTGGATGCAGGGCGTTTTGTTTTGTACTGGCGCGTGAACCTTCGAGACCTTCAAGACCTTCAAGGCCTTCAAGGCCTTCAAGACCTTCAGGTAAGCGGCCCGACGACTTTGAGCCTGGAGCGACCACTGTGACAGCATTGACGTCTAGCACCGAACGTTCCGACTGCCTCGAGAGCCTAAGCAAGAGCCACGCCAATTGAGACATGCCTGACATAGTGGGTCCGCAATGCACCATGGCGACCAAGCGCGGTTTGACTAACGATAAGGTTTGAGTGCTCTGCCAAGACGGTCAGGAACTATGACGGCTCTCTCACTACCGAATCTGCAGGCATGACGTGAAGGGTGGAGGAAGGTAATGGCATTCCTCTCGATGCGCTGATACTCCGCCATGATAGACTCTGTTTTCACGCATAACAGACTGACTGTGAAATCCTCAGAGTGTGCAGGTAGAGACCCGCGCGCCCTCGGACGGCTAGAAGCCCAGAAGTGTGGTTCATCGGCAAAAGATACCTTGGTAGGTACCCAAGAATAAACGTGATCGGCGAAGCTGTCACATCGCCGGAGCGGCCCCTTAGGAGGGTGATACCGTGCGCTTGTAATTGGCCTTGCGGAAACAGAGGAACCATGGTGTCCCTATTTGAACATTTTCAATGTTGTATTGTCATCCTCAGTCAAGGTGTGAAGACATGGACGATGGTCGTGGGGCGCATTGCGGCTGCGGCCACGACTGTTGAGCTGGCAGAACCACCCTAATTCTCATGCATCAACGGCAAAGAATACTCCTTCGTTAATATGCGCTCTTCGCTTGCTCCTGCCTATGATCAAGCCACATCAGATGCCAATTGGCCATCAATCTTGCGCATTTTGCTGGCTTGCTGCCCAGAAGCGGCACACCACGCCATTCTACAGCAAGGATATCATTTGGCATGCATCTAGCCGTGATTGCACAACTCGGAGCATAGGGTTTAACTGAACCAGACTCGAATATCTCGGGTGACTACTGACAGTTCCACGGTCTACATTGCAATGTCTTCGGACGGCTCGACTCGTGCTCGCCGCTGAAGAAATACTGTGGGC
Source organism: Ascochyta rabiei (assembly GCF_004011695.2). Classification (NCBI taxonomy): domain Eukaryota; kingdom Fungi; phylum Ascomycota; class Dothideomycetes; order Pleosporales; family Didymellaceae; genus Ascochyta; species Ascochyta rabiei. The sequence goes on from NC_082416.1 coordinate 701,379, forward strand.
CTTGAGAGCCACGAACCGGTTGCCATTTCGAGCGCGGATAGAGAAGCAAAACCTCGCTGTTGGAGACCGATCTGCACTAGCCCCAAGATGATTTGGGTTTAATGATCCTTCCGCAATGATTAGCGGGGTACCGAGCTTTGGTAATCGACTTTCTGTCGCATCAACACGTCGCACTGCCAGCAATTTTCTCCTCGAGGTCGTTTCTTCAACACCGATTTATTCAGAAGTATTGTCTTCGTGTTGTTGCGTGTCCGCTTCTTCCGGCGTAAGGATGCAATAACTTTCATCGGTGTTTGGGCTACGAAACAATCGCTCTAGACTGATCCAACCAAGATGTTCCTCGGCAGACCCCGGATCGGCCAGCCCGTTGGATCGGCCACATGGCCAGGAAGCTTTGGACGGCTTACAGTAGTGTCCCTCAAATTCTCATTACCAGTAAGTACACAGGCACGCGGCTGCGAAAAAAAGCCGCACACACAAATGAGTCGAAATCCAGCACCACCCCATAGCTCTCCCTACAACGTCAATTAATTAATTCTACGTATACCAAATTGTGGCGCTTAGTTAGAAGAGTAATTCTTTATTTTAATTTATTTTTAACTGTGTAGTTGTAGAGTTATAATAATTTAAATCTTACCCCTATTATCTATCTATCTACCTATTGTCCTCTATTACTATACTGTAGGAGCAGATAGCACAGATGCTAAATTTTATTAGTATTCTATAGTAATTATAATCCCTTATAGCAGGCATAACAATTATAATAAAAATACGCCAGAAATTAAGTGTGTGGGTGGTGGTGTAGGTGGTGGTAGAGAACCTCAGCATTTACTGTGTGCGGCTTTTTTTTGCAGCCGCGTGACAGGATGCTCGATGACAAGGTGACCCAAGCCAACCTTGATTGTGGTGGGAGCGACGATGTACAACAAGAGGTGGTACTTCCAGTGTGCAGCTGTTCGTCTCAAGCAATTCGACCAACAGGAGAGCAAGGCCAAAGGCTACAGAGCACCACATTTGCCGGTCATGGAAACGTTGAAGGCTCGTGTGCTTTGGCGGCACATTCGCAGATCAGCGGCCTTGCGTGCGGTGGCATGCAGCGCGCGGATGGTCGAGCTGTTCGTGGTATGGGCAATTCTTAATCGATTTGGCCAAGGACCCCGCGTGCTTCCGAAAGCTTCTGGGGGTGTTCGCTTGACTTCCGCAGAGTACGCTTTCTGGAGGTTGCCAAATGCCTTGGCAGTGACTTGTAGCTGAACGCTCCTTGTTTCGCTTTCCTGCGGGCCAGAGGTATTGTGGATATCCTAAATGTTTGTATGTAGGCAGGAGATTTACCGTGAGAGCTGTGCCATTGTTCGCTCCTTGCACGACAGCACGGCCCGTCTTGTCAGTCAACACGCGTAGACATTCGCATGTCCGCTGTTTGGCTGTGGTGCGTTATGACAGGCTTCTCGACCCTGCACACTCGTGCGAACTATTTTTCAGTCGCCTGCAGAAAAGCAGCTTTGCGCCGGTACCACATTCTCCTATCTGTCTTCGCCGAAGACGGAGTACAGAAAAACAACAGTTCATGGGGGAGCCAAGGGAACCATGGATCTGCTCCACACATTTCCCAACACTCCACGGGCTTATTTTTCACAAGACTTCGTCGCCGCAACGTGTAAAGGAACTCAGGGGCTCCGGGTACGTGTTTCCGAGGAGTAGCTCATCGTCGGCAATCTCAGGAACAATCCTTGTGGCAGCCAATGCTCCGAGGACAACACGTTCTGATGAAGTGCCACCACAGGCTGTGTTTGCTTGATCGTTGTTGAGGGTTCGACCAATGCCGAACGCTCCGCTTCCGTCAGAACCCGCTGCGCTGAGTCTTAGTCTGTGGCCCTGTCTACTGTCTTGCCACAACTGCTCTAGTATATCGTCTGACTGAGAAGGAGTGGTAGTCGGTGGCTCTGAAGCTACAAATGACTGCAATGGCATTGCTGGCTTGCAAAAAATGTGTTTTTGCAAATGCAGCCAAAGCAGGGGAGCGATGGAAGAAGTTGGAGATGTCTTGTCCGAAGTACTAACAAATTCACGATCCGTTGCTTGATCTGCAGCTCGAAGAGATAGCGAGGGGGCCGTCAAAGCTAACAATTTCCCCCTCAGGCTTCTCGAAGCTGTCTTTCCAGTCGTGGCTGGGTGACAAAGAGATCGACCGATAACCTGGAGTAGACTCGCTCTTTGCGAGAGAGACTGTTGCACAGTAAGCATGGCCGGAAGCATGGCCGGTTGTGTACAAAGATGATCCGATTCTCACCAGCAAATAACCTGATTTCCACAACGCGGGTGCAATCTCTGCAAGGCCCGGCCCAAATCTACTTGTTTTGACTTTGATTCCAGGTACCAGTTTACTGTTAATGCTACCCATGACCGAAAGTCGTAGTGCCCCATCGACTAACGTCTGTAAGCCTGCAATGCTAATGTTTGACCTTGAATTGGGTGTCCTCTTCTGGAGATCTGAGGTACTCGCGATGAACGGGCAATTCCAAGAGGCTCTACCTGCGAATGAAGCTGTTCTTGTTGGAGACGAGGCTGATGATCGGCTCCTCTTCGTAGTTGGCGACGAAGCGGGTAACGGTATTGTGTCTTCCACATCGAGAGAGAGAGCACCCCAGCCTTCTCGCTCAATATCTTCGGACCCTTGGCTTTTTGCTGGCTGCAATAGGCTGTTGATGTTCGTCAAGGTTTTGAGTCGCTTAGCTGTCGTTGCTTTCTTTTGCTGAACGATCTCGAAGACGTCTATAGATAGAAGCACTGAATCGAGGAAGAACACAGGCACTCCTTCGGGCGGTCGCACATCTGCAGCAGAGACATTTGGTAGGATTCGATGGCGTTGCTTCACTGAGGATACTGTGTGATCACTTGAATGGTTGACCGTGATCCGCAGCTTTCCTGGCTCGCGCATAGTGCAATGTGGTATTGACGAGTGTAGGCATAGCTGGCTCCACACCTGAAGATGTCCTGTCAGTGACACACACCGCAAAAACCACAAACACACTCACTGGTGCGTCAAGAATGGCCTGGGAAAGTTGTTGAACCTGCTCGTCAGCAAGAGGCTGCCCTCTGAGAGTAAGATCCAGATCGATGTAGAGCCCGTTTCCGCGACCCACCCACGCTTCGCCAGATGACAAGAGGTTCAGAAGAGATATTGCATTGTGCTGCTCGAAATTAGTGCACGGCTGTTGCGGTGAGATTTTGATCGAAGTTTTGAGCCAAAGCTCGAAGTTGATGGTAGAAGTCGAGAGGACTGCCCGTCCAAGCTCAATCGACTTGTGCATGCCTTTGAGCCATGCAGGTACGATGCTAGCAACTGCGAAGCACTGGCGCCGAGCTGTTGAGGTGACGAGAAGAAGAAGAGGAAGCCACGATGTACGACGCTATCTCATGCCAAGACGCTAGTTCGCCAGTGACAACGGAGCTCGAATGTTGCTTCCTCAAAACCCGAGCTTGACAGCTAGCCAACAACACCGCCATGAGTTCCTCAACGATGGCCACGCTGCAGCGCACTACTCGGGTTCTACGAGGCGGCTGCGCTCAGTCATTCGTACCCGTAGTTCCCGCGATGCGTCGGAGCTTCCATTGTAGCTCAGCTAAGCACACTGATGGTGTTTTTCGAGAGCTCACATCGATGCGCGTTCGCACGCCTTGGGTCGAGGCATTTCGCAAGCAACAGCAGGACGGCAAGCAGCCTGGCGAAGTGTCTGGGAAGCCAGAGGTGCCCAAGGATCGCAACCTGCCACCCAAACGAATGAGTGAAAGCTACCACTCTGTCATTCTGCCTTTAGCTCAGGACCCATGGTTGCTTGATACGTATCTAAACTCTTCTGGACACATACGTCTAGGTACCATATTCATGGATCTTGATGCGCTTTCTGGGGTCATCGCGTAAGCCTCAGGAGCTGCGCAAGTTTAACAAACCCATCTAAAAGCTTCTACAGGTACAAGCACACAGGCGAAGACGTAACAACGGTTACCGCTTCTTGCGACCGTATCACTATTCATCACCCATTGGACGAGATTTGTGACCTTCAACTATCTGGTCGAGTCACATATGCAACCGGTAGAAGCAGCTTAGAGATAACAATGCAGGTCGCGAAAGCACCAAAAGAAGGCGAAGAGGTAAAAGACACTGACGTTCTCATCAATTGTACCTTCACAATGGTGTCATTGGACCCAGGCACCAAAAAGTATAAGACTCAATCCATATGGATGGTCCTGAGCTGACAAATGACCTAGGCCCGTCAATGTCAACGCGCTGGTTGTGGAAACTCCGGAGGAGAAGCGGTTGTATGCTCTGGGCGAGCGTAATTCACAAATCCGCAAGGAGAGGCGCAATACCTCACTGATTAAACACACACCAAACGATCTCGAAAGCGATCTCATTCACGCCTTCTGGCAGAAACAGCTTCAATATCATGGTTAGTTGCTTTTCAAAGACGATGTGGCTTTACTGAAGCTCGCACAGATCCTCAGGACGAGCTACGTAAGCCTGACAATCTCCATTTCATGGATACGACACGCCTCCAGACTGCCACAATCATGCAGCCGCAATACCGCAATCGTCACCATTTCATGATATTCGGTGGCTTCCTCCTCAAGCAGACGTTCGAACTCGCATTCACCACAGCTGCGGCCTTTGCGCACGCCCGACCCACTTTCGTCTCCCTCGACCCCTCTACATTTCTAAATCCGGTGCCAGTTGGCAGTATACTATACATGACAGCACATGTTGTTTACACGGACCCTCCACTCCTTGGTGCTCCTGGGGAGCATTTTGAAGAGCACAGCGAATACACAAGGGTACAGATCCGGGTCGACACCAAAGTAAGAGATGTGGAGCATGGGCATTCGAAGCCTACGGGCCAGTTCAACTATACTTTCAATGGTCGGTTTTTGGCGCGTTTCGAAGCCGTTACGCTATGCTGACATGTTTAACAGTATCGAAAAACATCAGGGTAATGCCAAGGACATATCAGGAGTTCATGTACTATCTCGAGGCGCGCAGACGAGCCGAGCAAGTCAGGCGCACTTTGGAAGAAGGTGTCAGCGTCAGCCCAGAAAGGGCGGCAGAGTCTCTCACGGAGTAATGATCTTTGCTCGCACTATAAGCTCGATCGATGTAGGGGATATTACGACCTAATCAAGATCAGTGTGTATAAAAAAGCAAAGTCACAGTTCGGTAACATTGGTAATCTACGCGTTTGCAAAGTCCAATATACACAGTATAAAACAGACGATCACCCAATCAAGAAGAATACAGCAAAATAAGTACATCGGGCTAGGCTTGAGATGCTCATGAGTCCAAAGCCTGCGATCGCCATTGCGCCAACGCCACTCGAGCACCAATGCCAGTGCACCACCCGGTTGTTGAAGCGCCAATGTGTGTAAACAAGTCAGCTTGATGATCCAGCTAGACGGCGGAACCGTAGTACCAGGAACCCAAGCCGCAGACTCCTTTGGATTCGAGGAACGAATTTGATTAGGCGGTGAGCTGCTTCGCATCCCTGGCTTCAGAAAGTGAGGCTGACCTGACGCTGCAGCACAGACACGATTTGTCCAGGGAGAATGCCGCTCGTTGCTGTGCCCTGGTCAGTCCCCGCAACTCCAGCACTGCTGCACACCGTCCTCTCTGCTATAATGGGGAACTCGGAACTCACCAACCCACCAGTTCCACTTTTTTATAGTGAAGAGTAACACTTATGTCGCCCCTTTTACCATTCGTCAAGCTGCAGTTCGAGATTCACATCCTCGGAGCAGTCGCTGCAATAATAATTGGAAAAGCCACTGCATTTGACTGTCGGATTCTTGCACATGTCGATGCTCCAAGCGTCGTAAGAGTAACCAGAAAGAAGGCGTGAGGCGCAGATTTCAATGGAGTTGGCCCAGATGTAGTAGTCGTGGTTGCAGTAGTACCAAGAATATGTGTAGGAGCACATTTTGGCTCTTTGGCTTTGAAGACTTTTGGTTTTGGGAGGCGGTGTACGGCTCTTGAGTATGTCGTTGCGTTTTGGCGATGGTTAAACGAAGGTTGAGCGCTGGAATCGTTGATTAGTTGACCGCTTCTTTCACGCAGTAGAACTTGCGGATCAGTGCGTTTGAACTATTCACCTCATGCATGGTGCGAAGTCCAGAACCTCTTCCGATCTGGAGGAAGAGCTGGAGGTAGACAAGATTACAAGTGCGGAAGAAAGAGCATGGGTTCAGCAACTCACGTTGATCTGCGTGTTTTTGTAGGAGCGTCACTTTTTTTGGAGTCGATGGAGTTTAGGAGCATATGGACAAGACCATTATATCTACCATGTGTTCACGTGTACACAGTTTCTCTGATTCATTCAGCCTTGCTATCTGAGGTGGGACCTTGTAGCCGGGCCGAACTATCGTTATCTTCCCCGGATTACCGGGGGGTGCCTGAACGGAGCAGAGATACGATTTGCCAGAGCCGGGGTGTTCTTCTAATAAAAGATCACCAGATGCTCAGTGCAAGCAGCTCGTGTTTCTGCTCCGTTCAGGCACCCCCCTGATAGTCGCTCCAGATAGGACACGAGGCGGCCGAACGCCTGGACTATCGTCCCTGCATGCATCGTGAACCTGGCGGTGAATGGAAGATCAAACCCGAATGCTTGAAAATGGCTGAAGAAAAATACGTCGAGATACCAACACCTCTGGCTCTTACGGTGAATCAGAACAGTCTCTTCCACATAACCAGCGAGCATCGGTTGTTTCGATCCACCATCAAGGTGATCCCTTGTTCGGGAACGTTGTTCGGACATCCTGCCTAAGCACGACGCGACCCTGCTTGAGGAGCAGACGCTAGTCGCGCCAGGGTCCAGCTAAGGGCGTGTCCCGGGTGAACAAGGTGCAAAAGCTGAGCTTCCGATTTCCAAATTCTAGCAGCTCGAGCACACGCTCAGGATAACACTCGTTCCAAACTTGCAACCTCTTGCTTTGTCTTTCGCAACCAAGTCGTCTTTAGCACTCAGCCGAGCTCGCACGGCCAAGTCCCCCATTTCGAGGTCTCGTTCGGCAAGTCGCACATTGTCCGACGCCGACCACCCCCGGAGGTTGCACAAACTCGGCCGCGCGACTCACACATCGCTCCTGCGCGCAGCGAAGAGTCCGAAAGGATCGGGCAATCCACCCCGCAATGCCGAAGGCTTCCAACAGTTATTGTGCGAACTGCCGCTTCTGGCAAGTAGATACAGCGATCGGGAGTGTGGGGCGGAGGCTCGGTAGGTGGGTGCCCGATTCCTGCCCGACGTAGTTCGGCACGGTATTTCCAGGTGGTTGTAGAAAATGAAGGAGAATTCTGAGTTCAGGCTTGGGGAAGCCTTCATTCGGCGAGAAAGGGCCATCTATGTTGTGTGTCTTGTTATGAGGCCAGGAGGGAGTGAGCATGGTAACTCAAGACAAGCTCCTCTATAGCTGTCTCTGGTGTCGCATATGGGCTTGGTTTGTTACTGACGCCAACCTTTCGGTCCGCTGAAAGCTGGACCAACAAATTCCCAGTCACGAGTGTTTCCTCCGAGTATTTAGTCGTTTCGAGAATGAACAGCACTACTCTGGAGAAGGACGAACACTGTCACCAACCCGCGTAACAGCAAAGCCATCAATTCAACATCTCCCTCGTCGTTGGAAACGATACCACTCCACAGAATTGCTCAAGGGCATGTACCTTCACTTGTATCAGGTGGACCTGGTAAGATCAAATGCTGCCATGCTACCTAGTAACATCGTCCTTCAGTACCGCAGCTTACATGGTATCCATTGAACCGATTCAGTACCTCGTCTCAGAACATTAAGTTTATCAAGACGATAATCGAGTCGGCTGGAACTGCAATGTAGTCGGATTCGTACAGCAATGTGCGCATTGTCGAACATCGACCGTTGAACATGTCTACCGTATTGGTATTGTTCTTCGCCGTTGACTGACGTGCAACGCGATAGACAACAGAACACGCATGACCGAAGTAGCTGTACTAAACCCAATTATGCCTTGGGACAGTACTGACGTTGGCAGTGCTGGTCGGTCTTGATCATGCCAGCGGCCAAACGACGCAGGGGCAACACAGCCTGCTGCGACGACAGTCAAAGCATGCTGAAACCCATCAGGCCTCATCACCACCAAAGCACTTCGACATTCACACGACCAGGTCCCAATCCAGCAAGATCCAAAGAAAAGTTGACCGTCGTGACAGATGAGCGCGAGACTAACCTCAAACGCGCCACCCGAAAACGGGGCGCATCTAATCAGATTTTTTTTCGATAGCCGACGCACAGCAACCCCAAACCACCCATAACCCCCAATCTCAGGGTCTCGGCTCGTGCAAGATGAAAGACAAATACACCATTCCTCTCGTCTACCTAACGTCGTTCGTTTTCCTCTTCGGCGAGACCCTGCAACCCGCGCCCCGCGTCGCCATCTACGAATCCATCGTCTGCCAGCACTACTATGCATCGCGGGGCCCGCACGACTGCAAGATTGCGCCGGTGCAGCAGGAACTTGCGTTCCTAGCCGGTATTGAGCGGCTCTCCGTCATCATCCCGAGTATCCTGGCAATCCCGTTCGCAGCGCTGGCAGACCGTTATGGACACTCCCTGATCCTTGCCATTGCGGTGCTTGGCATCTTCTTGGAAGACGCCTGGCCGTTCTTGGTCTGCTGGTTTCCGGATGTGTTTCCCATCCGCCTTATCTGGCTGCATTTTCTATTTGGTCTTGTCGGTGGTGGATTTACGGTGGTGGTTACGCTGCTGCATGTCATTATTGCGGATGTTGTCAGCGCAGAAGAGAGGACGAACATGTTCTTTCGTGCGAGAGCGGCAGGCGTCGCGGCGAGTATCTTGGGGTATGCTGCTAGTGGCTTCATGATGAGAGTCAGTGCCTTTTTGCCATGGGCTGTTGGACTGGTTTGTCTTCTGATGAGTACTATTACGGCGCTGTCGATACCCAAGATGACGGTGCAGGACCATGATGTTTCTCTCGAGGCCAGTAAACCGGCAGAGGGCTGGGGTGTTTCATCTTTGGCCAGGGCCTTGAGAAGCATTGCCCAGCTGCTCGTCGGGAACCAGCAGGTGCTGGCAATGTTGATACTGGTCTTCTTCTGCCAGCTGGGCTATGACTCTGTGCCCCTGATGTTGGCCATCTACATATCGAAACGCTTCGGCTGGGAGTTCTCAGACGTAAGTCAAGTCATCATTCCGCCGTCACAAGAATTTGACAATTGCTGACTACTTGCAGGCTAGCTTTCTGAGCTCCCTCGAGATGGGCATCGAGTTCCTAGCGTTGGTAGTGCTGCTGCCAGCGCTCACTTCGGGCTTACCTTTGGGATTCCAGCGACTCTCAACCTTTGCGAAGGATAAAACTTTCGCACAGGCAAGTCTCGTTGCACTCGCAGTAGGCACTTTTTGCCTGGGCTTCGCTCCAGTGGTGGCCATTGCTGTCATTGGCATCGTAACCCTTGCCCTAGGAACCGGACAGGACTCGCTGACGCGCTCCATGGCGACTGATATGGTCCATGTGAGCGATCTTAGCACTATGTACTCCGCGATAACCATGTTGCGAGCGATAGGTGGCTCAATCAGCGGGCCGATCTATGCCTGGCTGTACACTGCAGCGCTGAGAAAAGACGTTGAAGCTTGGCTGGGGCTGCCGTATTTCGTTTCTGCGGCGTTATTCGTGGTGGCCCTGGGATTGCTGATGGCTGTGAAGGACCCAGCAAGAGATGAAGTCGAGACAAGTAACGACGCAGATTGTGAACCACTGCTTGGTTGAGGTCTGTATTTTTTTTATTCTTTATTTTTTCCAATGCCCAAATAAGATTGAGACTTGGAGAAGCCCACTGCGCGACCATCGGCCATTCACCACCTGCATTTCAATTCCAAAGCCACCAAATCCTAACCCATCCTTGCATCCTCTGCATATTCCTTCTTGGTCCCGATTCCGCTTAAGCAGCAGCAGCAGCAGCAGCAGCAGCAGCAGCAGCAATGAAAACAATCAAGACCACCCCAAGCCCACCATCCATTCCCTGAAAGCCAATGCACAGCAAGACTTCCCTCATGACATACAGGCTAGGCTCCATCTATAGCAACGCCAACGCCAACCCCACCACCCCACAATGAAGAAGAGCCATGAAGTGACAACAGAGCGTCGTATCTCCAGAAACCCGAGAAGCGATGCATCTCGAACTAGCAAAGCAGGGAAAACAAATGATGGCAGTTCCATCTATTCCAGACCTTGTTCAATCTCATGAGAAAGAAAACCTCAGGTGATACCAGGGGGTGCGAGACGCTTGTGTCCCTGGTGTAGTAGTGTGTGGTGACTCATAGCAGGATCGCTCTGGGCACCATGTATACACGAGAGAGAAGAGATTTTACCAGCGAGAGGTCATCACTTCATTCCATGTATGTTTGACAGCCACAATCGATGCAACAACAAAGGTACAGCTGAGCGCTGTATTTCAATCCATCGATTCAAATCTAGCACAACGCTATGCAAATCCATTCGCGCGCTCAACGCCGTGAGATGCTCATTACCCAATGACAAATTCTATCCACGTCAATCCACCCACCTCGTGCATGCCAATCTACATGATCAACGCCGCGACAACAGCAAGCACGAGTCCAAAGTATGTTGCAGAGAGTGTGGAGAGGACGGTCGCCAGAGAGGTGGCCTGACCGCAGCACTGGCGCGTGTATGTGACATTGTTCGCGAGGGCTGCAACTTCGAAGACGGAGCCGTTGATCGGTCCTTGGTTGTAGAAATCGACAAGGAGGAAGTTTGGTGGGCGGCCCCAGTCAGCTGCGGGAACGTTAGCATTGGTCAGTTTTGTAGATTATGTTGGTGACGTACAAGTGCACTGGTTGGACATCAGGCCCAGACTGCCTTCGCCTTCGAGTCCGTTGGTGCTGTTGGTCGCGGCGACGTTGGGCACCAACAGGTTCAGTCCTGCGATGGCAATCTCAACGTTCAGGTTGTGGTTTGCCAGGTATAGCAAATCCTTGGCCTTATCGTTGCTCACACCATCAGGTCGCCCAATCGTGCAAGGGAAGTTGAGGTCGGTGGGCGAATACGGTGTCTCCCACATGTTGTAAAACTCCCACAGCAAGTAAGGCACGGCATCCGTATCGAAGTTGTAGTCGATAAAGGTTACAACGCGCTTCTGCTGGATCAACATCTGTCCAAGAGTGGGCCAGTCTGCAAGCTCCATGGCAGTCTTTGGGGGCTGGTAGATGTAGTCGATAAGGCCAGAGGATCGGATAGGGACGTCGAAGTCGGAGGATGTGACGAGGGGGTTGCCGTTGCTGTCCTTGTCCTCATAGTTGTAGTTGCCGAAGATGATGGTTACGACGTCGAAGGGGTGCGCTTCGACCCACGTCACAACCTTCTTCAGGTAGTCCTCGACGGTGCCGGCATTGAGGAGATCGCAGGATGTGTGGCAGTAGTAGAGAGTGCCGTTGACGTAGTGCGCCTGGCCCTGGAGCATGCGGATGCCATCGTTCAACTGCTGAGTTACATCGTATTCCTGGTTACGGGCTATGTTGCGCTGGGTAGTGAAGGGGGAGTTGTGGGCGGCGACCTCTGTGATGTTGGAGTACTTGCGGTTGCAGAACTCGACGTAGTTGTTGCATGCTTGTGTGTTCTGGGGCAGGGCTGCTGAGCCTGTGCCGGATCCAGTTGGTGTCCTTGTCCGGTTTGCACCGCCAATTTCGATGACGGAGCCTTCTGAAGACGCGGAGACGGTTGCGTTGGCGGACGCGGTGCTCCCAGAAGGTGCGCGGGTCAAAGTTGCGAACGTGCTACCTTCGAAGTCCGAGGGCACTGTGACGGTGCCGCCAAACTCGCCGCCGGTGAGCTGCCTTTGTGTTCCTGTCAGGGTAACGACGGATGGTGCTGCCGTGGACGAGCTACTTTGACCCGCAGCAAGGCGTGCGAGCCACAGTAAAGACAGAGTGGTGCCTCTCATGATCGGCGCAGGGTCGAGTGTAAATATAGCGGAGAATTATGTAGCCCAGTCCTAAAAGATGCAGTGGTGTCAATGATGCAGGAAACTTCAAGATGGCAAGAATTCGTTAGGGTGAAACAGGTGCTCTCGCTAGCAAAGGAAGTCGTGGCAGAGCGCGCTGGCAGGCAACGACGGGTTCGAGCAGCGAAACAAAGTGACAGCAGCGAAACAAAGTGACAGCAGGCGGTGGTTGAGACCCAAGTCAACGCGCTGCGGCTGTGCTTTTCAGGACGGGAACGGGCCTGCGTCGGCCTCCCTGATGTGACGTCTTAGTCCCGGTCAGAGGCAGGCTAGCAGGCTAAGCCTTGCGCCTGCATGAATCCAGCCACTGATCCTCCAGAGCCGCACGACGCCTGCCGACCGTGCCTTCAGCGCAACACGTAATGAGAGCCTGGATGTTTAGATGCTTAGATGTTTAGATGTTTAGATGTTTAGATGTTTAGATGTTTAGATGCTTAGATGTTTAGATGTTTAGATGTTTAGATGTTTAGATGTTTAGATGTTTAGATGTTTAGATGTTTAGATGTTTAGATGTTTAGATGTTTGGATGCTTGATGCTTTGATGCTTTGATGCTTTCGGGGTGCTGGGGAGTGGGGAATGCGTGACAGCCGCTGATCAGAATCAAAGTCTCGGCCAGTCTGCCAGGCTCTGTCAAGTGTCCATTCATTCAATCGTTATATATGTACAACAAGGTATCCGCGGCGCACGCTCAGTGGGGCTTCCAGTAGAGCAGGAAATACATGACTCGCCTCATGCCTGTCGCTTCAGATAGTCACGATGACGAGCTGAACATCTGCTCGAATGTGCTCTTGCCCTCGAGCTGCTTGATCTCGCGCTTCAGGACATCGACACGATAGTTCTTGAAGGCCTTCTCGATGCGCTCCTTCGCTGCTGGGTCGCTTGTGATGGTCCTGGTGGCCGACGCAGTGCCTGTGATCAACCCGAGCTCACCACCGAGGAAGAGACCGGCGACTGAGAAGAAGAAGTAGGTCGCCGCATCACCCCATTTCGAGGGCGCCAGCTGGGCCGAAATGTCGGGAATGGGCTCTAAAGGAATGTCAGTCTGTGGACTTGAGTTGTCTCTTGGAGCAAACTCACCGGTCCGGCCGTCGGCAAAGCGAAGCTCAACAGGCTTCTCCATCGCCCTGAAGGCCTTGAAGTAGGCCACGCGCATGCTGCGCAGACGAACCGCAGCAAAAACCCCCAGTCCAAGACCAGCCAGAGAGGCGACTGTCGCGTGCGTCCCAACCTTCTTGGCTGCGCTCTTCAGAAGGTCCTGGTCCTGCTGATTCAAGCTGTGGTGCGTTAGCATTGGCTGTCGAGCGCTGCTGTACGGCACTTACTCATGGTGCATGTGGTCCTCTGCAAGCTGAGCGAGGTCCTTGCTGCGCCCTGTACGGAATGCAGCCAATGATTCAGACATGTTGCTGGCTTGTTGATGCGATGTTGATGAGTAGGGGACGGATGCAGTAGCCTGTGTCCTAGGTTGAAGCTTGATAGACGCGTTTTGTAGCTCCAACTTTTGGCGTCGCCATGACATCACCGGCGGCGTGCCTCGGAACTAGCTGGACGGGGACAAAGCACGCGAGCAGACATCACCTCTGCTCGCATGTGTTCCCTACTACTCCAGCCAAGTCAAAGACATCAACTCTGAATGGGAAATATCTCTCACAGCGATTGTTCAATACGAAGAACGTGTCCGTTTGGCTAGGAACGAAACAGAATCTATCCCGAGTACATTGTACAATGATCTCAAGTATATCAACAACCCAGAAAACATCTTCGTCTTCGCAGAACCTTTGACTTATCGAGACTTTGACTTATCGAGACTTTGACTTATCGAGACTTTGACTTGTTAAGACTTTGACCTATCGAGACTTCAACCTATCGAGACTTCAACCTATCAAGACTTCAACCTATCAAGACTTCAACCTTTCAAGACGTAATCTTTGAGAAGGTTTGGCACCACAATCCGAGCCTTGTCTGTTGAGAAAACCTCTGCAGCTTCGATGCTCTGTATAGCACTCATCGAAGCGGCCCTACCACCTCTTAGCCCATCCAGAAGTATAAAGCAGGCACTTTGCAAAACAAAGAAATAAAAGCCAAGTGAGAACATTCTGTTGTTCAAGAAGAAGAAGAAGAAGAAGAAGAAGAAGAAGAAGAAGAAGAATGATAATAATAATAATAATAATAATAATAATAATAATAATAATAATAATAATAATAATAATAATAATAATAAAAAGTATATAGACATGAAATCCCCCCAAGCCGCTCCTTGTCCATCTCAGACTCCGTGTCTGCACTACGCCGTCGCCCCCGTCATCTTCACGCTGTACTGCAGCCCCTTGTTCAGCTCGTCGCCGATCTTGAACGCATCGTACATGACCACCTCGGGCGTCTTGGCAACAACAAGGCTCACCTCGTCGCCATCCGCAACCTGCACGCTGCCCTTGCCACCCACGACATCCGTGTACTTGACTCCGCTGGCGCTGCTGACTACAAGAGTAGCCGTGTATCCTGCATCTTCCGAGGTGATGGCGACATCGACGCTGGCGCCAGTGGCGGTCAGCGGGATGATGTTGGCGCCCATGTAGCGCGGTGCGCGTGCGGACTTGACCGTGTATGCGCCGTTGGAGCCGTCGAGGTTGTCGTAGCTAAGGCTGCGGCGCTGCGCGGTAAAGGCGTCGTGCGCCTTGGCGTGGCCAATGTCGACGTAGGCCATGTGCGCCCAGTAGCGGCCTACGACGCGCTGGACCGTGACGTTGCCGGACGCTTCGGATAGGAGGCGCTCGAGCGTGTGGAGCGGGGTCTCGTTGGACTGCAGCTTGTACTCGCGGATCATGCGGAGAAGCGTATCGTTGCCCAGACCTGCGTACGAGTCCGGGTTGTTGGTGAGGTAAGCAATAAACGGCCACGACTGGTAGTAGTTGCCCGAGTCTACAGTGCCATCGACGATGACCTGGTGCGAGTCGCCAATGACCTTCTGCAGTTCGATGACCGAGTCGCCGTCTTTGCCTGACAGACCGGCTGCGGCGCGTGCGGCGTTGCAAGTCGGGGTGGAGACGTACGTGTCTGCGATGAAGTTGGCAATCGGCTCCCACCACGCGCCCGTGTTGCCCTGGTCGACCCAGTTGTGCTCGCTGAGGTGCATAGAGTGACCGAACCCGTGGACAACGACGTCGGGTACGTCAAGGAACTCGTCTACAACATCCAGATACGCAAGGCCGGCTTCCATGTCGGTACCTTGGACACCTGCAGCGCCGGGCATGTCGGACGCCTGCTTGCTGTAGACGTTCAACTTGTACCAGGGGCCGACCTCCTTGCCAACACCGCCCGTGTTGAAGGAGAGACCGGGGGTGCGCCATCCGAGGGTCTCGACGAAGCAGGAGTGGGCGGCCTCGAGGTGCTGGAGAGTCTGGTTGGATTTGGTGGAGGTCGAGGCGCCGAGCACACGGAAATGGGCTGACTCGACAGAGTCAGAGCTGCCACTGCCAATTCTGGGATTCGCAGTGTATTCGGCTGGAGCTGCGGCGTCGGCACGGACTGAGAGGGATGCGGTGATGGGAGTTGCGGTGGAAGAGAGGAGAGATGAGCTCAATGCAGGGACGGACGATCGCTTGGGGCATGAAAGGGGAGCGGCAGAAGCGAGGGACGCGCACTGCGCGAGCAGAAGAGCAAGGACCTGTCCTTTAGCCATTTTGATAACGAATGTGGAGATGAACGAAGAAAAAAGAGTAAACGTAGTGGATAGTTGGCATTCCGTGGGGGAGGCAGAAGGCCTTATAACGAGTATACAGTTCCACGACACTGTCTGTCTTTCTCAGGCGGCTTCATAATCGACATACGATGCACCCAGCCCTTCATTAGAGCGCCGTATTCTTGGTAATGGGCATTTGCTCAATGTTGATGGCGGGAGCTTGGCGGTGGTGGTTTGGAAACCACTAGCAAGCTGTTGAAACGCCGTCTCGGCGTGTGGAGGGTAAACGAAACGGCCTGTAATGAGGGAGGAGGTGCGGCGTGGAGCGTGCATAAACGCAGGCATCCCTGCGAAGACGATTGGCGGAAGAAAAGCACGGCTGAGGTGTGCAGTTTGTAGATTGTCCGCCTACGTAAAGTGAAATGGTCAAGAGCTATGATACATGCCAAAGGGGCAAGATGCACTCCTCGTTATACGCCATATAAACGCCGTGCTATTCTATGCTGAGCTTGCAGGTGGAAAGGATCGGGGGATTGCGACATCTACAACTTGGCTTTTGGCTCGGATGCCTGTGCACTGGCTTCTCTGTTCAGTGTCACGTTGCCGTTGGCCGCGCCCTCTCCGAAGAAGATGACCTCGACCGTCAGATCATCCCTAGAAGTGATTAGTACTCTGGTTCTCGCTTCCATGTGAGCCATGCAAAACATACCTGTAGCGTCTCGAGAAAGGACTCGGTAGCGTAAGCAGCGCGCTGAGCTGGTCCTGGTCCTTGCCGCCAAGCGCATTTCGCACCAGGTGAGTGGCTACGTTCTTGTCCTCGACGACGAATCGCTCGTTCAAGTTGGTCTTGGTGCCCCATTGCTGCTGGCGGATGGGCGCACGCTGACCTGCACCAGCACCGTCGTTTTTCTGGTCGATTGGCAGCTGCTTCTCGGATGACCACCAGCTCTTCAGCCATGACTGTGTTTGTGCGTTTCCGCTGCTGACGCTGCCTTGGGTATCGAGCCACTGGCCGACAAGGCCAACTACCTCCTCGTTGGTGAGCATCTCCCACAGTCCGTCCGTGGCCATGACTACAAAGTCGCCCTTTTCCGGCTCGACTTTGGTTGTTGTGATGATGGGCTCAGCGGTGACGTAGGGAGGGGTTTTCAAGAGCGACGAAGGCGAGCGGGCAAAGTACGACTTCTTCAGCTCGGCGTTGGTCTCGAGGGACCACTTGTAGGATGCATCACCAAAAGCACGGGAGGGCTCCAGTCCACCGAGAATGCGACCGTTCCTGACGACGTTTGGCTCGCCGGGGTGCTCCTTGCGCAGTCGCTCTGCTTCGCTAGTGGTGCCGCCCGTCTGGTCTTCGGATAGGGGGGTAGCAGTCCATTTGCCGTTGGCACCTCTGCGGCCCAGCACGGCGCGCGAGTCGCCGGTGCAGGCGACTCGGAGGAGCTTAGACCGGCTGTCGTAGAAGGACAGCAGGGCGCAGGAGCCAGACAGGGCGGGGGCCAGCAGTTCGGCAGCGGCAATCTTGGACTTGGCGACCTTGACCTTCTTGACGGACTCGTGGACGATGTCGTTGTCGAGGAGCACGAAGCCCGTCTTGATGGCTCGGTCGATGGCCTCGGGGGTGGGCACGTGCAGGGCAGGGTCTTCGAGGGCCGACTTGTACGTCGTGTTGAGCTCGCGGGCCACGTAGGAGATGAGCGTCTGGCGGAGTTTGGCCGACGTCACCCAGCCGCTGCGCACGTTGGTCAGCAGTGGATTGCACGGCGCGGGAGAGGTTCACTGACCTGTGTCCGTCGAAAACGCCCCAGAACATCCAGTCGCTGGCCGGCGCACCGTTGTCTGTGGCGGCCAGGTTGGAGGGCACCTCGATGATTTTCTCGGCGTGGTCATCCTCGATGGGGTCGTTGCTGGGTACTGCTGGGGGGTTAGTGTGTGCTGGGTGGTGTATGATGGTGGTGTATGATGGTGGTGTATGATGGTGGTGTATGATGGTGGTGTATGATGGTGGTGTATGATGGTGGTGTATGATGGTGGTGTATGATGGTGGTGTATAATAGGTGGTGTATGATGGGGTGTGTGTTGGATAGGGTATGATGGTGGTGAAAGTGTCAAGAGAAGACGTACTCTGGACGACGTCATAGCGCACGACGCCCTGGCCGCGCCCAACCAGCCACGACTCCTCGTTCTTGCGCAGCTTGGCCGTGGCCTGGTCCGGGTCCAGCATCTCGACCACCCGCCGGCCGTACTCGTCCGTCTCCTTGGAAATGGGGCCCGAGCCGGTGATGGTGCCTGTGTACAGCTCGCCCTGGCCGACCACCAGTGCCTTGCGCGTCGGCTCACTGCCGGCCTGCGTGCTCAGGCTCTGTGCCTGGTGGATGGGCGAGGCGGGCGTCGTGGTCGACTGGTTGCCGTTGTAAGCATAGAACGCACCCGAGGCGACAGCGGCAGCTACCAGCGCGCCCGTGATGGCGCGGAACTGCATCGACGACGTGAGGACGGTCGGCAAGGCACGCGCGCGGACGTGATGGGCGGCGTGGTGGGCGTGGGCGTGGGCGTGGGCGTGGGCGTGGCAGAGGCCGCGGTAGGCTAGCAGTCCATTGCTCGGCGCGGCAGAGGCAACCCGGCTGCGTGCATGCTTGCGCACACTGGGGCGACGGACGGAACGCACTGCTTGGAAGGCCGCCCGACGCATTGGAGGCACTGACGGTCGTGGGTGAGGGCTCCGCACGTGCGAGTGAGGTTGCGAGGGCCCTGCGCTTCCAGCCAACTCGACGCCTGCTCTGCGTGCACCCGAGCTAGCGCCGCCAATCAGATGCCGCCCGTCACACTCGAGGTCCACCACCGCGTCGACGTCATAACCTCGACCGCCACCATAGCCAAAAGCCGGCGGCTCTGACCAGTCCATAGTATCAACAAAATGTCGTCACGTGCACTGCGCAGAGCCCAGAAGGAGCAGGAAGAGAAGGAACTGCAGGAGAGGCTCGCCCGGCTGGCACAGGAAGAGGAAGAGGAAGAGGAAGAGGAAGAGCCAGAAGAGGAAGTTGCGCCAAAACCGCCGTCAAAACAAAGTCTGTTTGCTATGCTAGGAGATGCGGGCGATGATGAAGACGGAGACGAGGATGACGACGACGACGACCAAGAGCAGGACGAGCCAGCGCCAAAGCCTCTTGTCCAGAGCACACCCGCAGCCAATCCCTCCAGGAAGAGCAAGAAGAAGAAGAAAAGAAGGGGCAAAAACAAGAGCAAGACCGCCACGCCACAGGCCGATGCTGCCGACTCTGGACTCGACGAGATAGACCAGGCTCTCCTCGCACTCAACCTCACCTCCAGCGGGAAAAAAGGCACTGACGAGCCTCTGACACCCGCCATCAGCGAGGAAACCCAGCAGCTCTTCTCTGCCCTCAGCATCGACACCACCCACCTCCACGCCGCCAACGAGATGAAAAAGCTCTTCGGTCGCACCGCCCTTCAGCACGCCGACGACGACGAGCCACGCCAGCGCCAGCAGCAGGGCATCGCCGCGCGCGTCGCTGGGCGCAATCAACCCGGCTCTCGTCTCACAGGCCTCAGCTTACGGCGCAACATCTTCGTCCAGGGCAAGGAAGAATGGCCGCGCGCAACCTCGGGCGGCTTGGGCATGGAGATTGTCGAAAAGCGAGCAGACGGCTCGGTGGAGTACCGCTTCGTGCACAACACCTCCTACCAGGAAACCCAGCGACAATTCGCCGTCTGCGTCGCCTCTATGGATCCCGAACGCATGGTGCAATTGCTCCACCACAACCCCTACCACATCTCTACGCTCCTCCAAGTATCCGAGATAGCAAAGCAGCAGCGCGACAATGCCTCGGCCTCCGACCTGCTGGAGCGCGCACTCTTCACCTTCGGACGCAGTGTACACTCGACCTTCTCGCAGAACCTCTCAGCCGGAAAGGCACGACTATCCTTCTCCCGCCCGGAGAATCGAGAATTCTTCCTAGCCATCTGGCGATACATGGTCACGCTCGGTGTGCGCGCAACATGGCGCACCGCCCTAGAATGGGCGCGGCTGCTCCTCTCCCTCAGCCCTGAACAGGACCCCTACTGCATACGGCTGCTGATCGACCGACTCGCACTGCGCGGCCGCGAACCCCAGGCTCTCATCGACATAGTCGAAAGCGACGTGCTAGAGCGCAGTTGGAAGGTCCCGCCCAACCTCGCCTTCAGCGTCGCCCTTGCCCACCTCCGCCTCAAAAACCCCGTCAAGGCGCGCTCCACGCTGAAAAATGCCGTGCGCGAATACCCCTGGCTCGCCGCCCGGCTGTGCAAGGAGCTCGACATCACACCCATCCCCAAGCCCGTCTGGGGGCGGGAACCACACTCGGACTACCAAGAGCTGCTGTGCAGCATGTACACGCCGCGAGCCAAGGATCTCTGGAACACAACCGAAGGCACCTCGCTGCTGGTCGAGATGAGCTACAGCTTCGACGAGCCGCTGCCCGACGGCGCAGCGCCGTACTGGCTAGCGGCCATGGACCAAGTCCATCTCGCGCGCCACGTCATCCTGACCGACGACCAGCGCCTCATCGCGCTCCTCGACACCCGCGTCAAAGAACAGTACACCTCCGTCTCCGACCCCTTACCCCCGGCAGACAACGCGCCCAGCTACGACGCCGCCGCGACCAGCACCGCCCACCGCGGCGCCCACCACGCGACGCAGGACCGCGCAGCGCTGCTCTCCGACCTGGAAGAGCTGCGCCGCTACTTCCACAGCATCGACATCGAGGGTCTGATCGGTGGGGGGCTGACCGAGGGGAATCTCGTGCAGGCGCTGCGCGAATGCGGGAGTAGTCTGGATGAGTTTCGACGCAACAGCGAGCGCTTCCAGGACGTGAGGGCGCGGCTGCAGGAGGTCGGCGTCCAGGTTGTGTTTGAGGGTGCGGGGGCGCGTGAGGGGGGGAGTGAAGATGACGTCGTCGACGACGACGACGACGAGGAAGAAGAAGAGGAGTAAAGTGTGGTGGTCGAAGCAAAAATAAGAAGGTAGATAAATGGGTGAACAGACTAGTTTTCAAAAGTAAATAGCCGTGCAAAAGTCGTGTGATTACAGCCCTCATGTCTACCAATACCTACGCTGGGCTTGTTCAAAAGGGTATCCAACGCAAACGCCGCAAGCCACGCTTTTACTCCCGTATGCTAGGACTGACGCTCATACTTCGCTGCCGGCTCACTTCGACCAGCACGTTCGCCGTCCCCGCCCGCTCCTCGTACAGCTTCCTCAAGTCGTCCACCGACGTCTTCTTCAGGTTCAGCTTCCGGGGCGCGAGCCGCTCGGGTTCGGGCCGCTTCGTCTGCTCCAGGCTAGGCATGCGCTTCAAGAGCCCAGGACTCACGGTGCGAGGCTTGGGCGCAGGGACGGGCAGACTGGTTGACTTGGACGGGGGCCGACCTGTCACGGGGTGCGTATGTGTGCTTGTGGTCGGCGCGGGATAGACCGGTCGTGCTAGACCAGTGATCAGAGGCCCGCGGTTGGTCGCTGGAAAAGGAACGCTGGTTCTTCGAGCTCCCGTTGCGCTCGCAGGCTTCGTGTCCATTTGTGTGGGGCTCAATGCCGAACTCGGACTTGCCGTCTCGCTCTGTGTGTACGTTGTTGGACTCATCCATCTCTTTTTATCACTTGTCGTGTCAATGCCAGGCAGATCAGCGAGACCCGGCAACACCTGACCGCCCTGTGGATAGAAGCGATCGAGGCCGTACTCTGAGATTGTGCGTGCCTCATCCTGCTTCGCGGCAGACTTCTCCGCGTTATTAACCTGCGCTGGGGTCAGGGCTTTCCTCTTGGGAAGAATGATTTGAGGAGCAGAAGCAGGAGCAGGAGCAGGAGCAGGAGCAGCCGCAGTAGAGGGCTTCGCATCCGTTGCAGCAGACGAAGAAGCAAGGATAGGAACTTGAATTGTCGTACCAGACTTCTTCTCATCCGGGTACATGGCCCGTGGTGCCTGCTCGAACTCGTTTCGTCGGGGCGAGAAGCCGTCGGTTGTGGCTGTGTAGGTGATGGGCGATTCGGCGACATCGTCGGGCGCGTCCGAGACGATAGTAGAGTACCTGGGAGGCACTGCTAGAGGTGGGGCGGGTTTTCTCTGCACCGAGTTGCCGGATGATTTTGTCGATGGAACACGCAATCGAGGCGGCAGAGGGGGCGGTTTTGTTGCTGACGATGTAGCTTGGGGGTAGTCTGTGTACCTCTCGGGCGCCTTCTCATTATCCTGCAATGTGATGCTGCTCATCTGCTCATCAATCGAGTCTCTGCTGCCTTCCCTCTTCATCTCAACTGGGTCATCCCACTCGCTCATGTCAGTGGGCAGCTTCAACTGCTCCCTAAAAGCGCTCGCTTCCTGGCCGCATGCTTCTCGCAGGCCGTGGCCCCACATATCGACGGCATGTGTGAAGATTCTTCTGATGATGGAAGACATCTTAGCATCTTCGATCTGATCCGGTCCACACAGCAATGCGGGTGCAAAACATACGGCCAAATTCTCAGCCGTCATCTTATTCTGCTCTTGTCGCGACGAGACCTCGTGCAGCAAGGGTAGGAGATGTCGGACAACAATCTCTCGCGAGATGGCAGGTAGGAAAGACCATTCCGAGCTGGGCGAGAACAGATCACGAAGCTGGTCGAGATCGGGGACTTGCTGAGAGTCGCCAAACAGCCTCTTCAGGTCACGGTACGACTCTGAAGGGAAGATGGGTTGTCGCAGACTAGAGTACCATGCCTTGATCAACGCAGCCGCCATGAAAACCGAGTATGCGTCCTTGGGGTCCGCCTCGGCCAGAATTTCATCCTGGTGTTCTGCTTCAGGGTAGGCCGGTATCGGCAACGTGACACCGTTGTCTTTCCAGAGGATGTATTTCTGGCCGCGGTCGTATGCCTCCTTGAGGACCTCGCGCAGCTTGGAGTGTGCAGGGATTCGGAATAGACCTTCGGCGGTGATGTTCTCCTCGAGCAGGATGAAGCTGGTTGTCTCGCGCAGGACTCGCGGGAAGCGCGTTGTGCCTCTGGCGGTGTTGGGGAAGGGGTTGCGCGCTGCAAAGGCACGACGACCGCTGGCGTAGGGAGCAAAGATGTCGTCGGAGATGCGGCGGTCGGTCAGGTAGGTCGAGGGTGGGATGAGGAGGTTCTCGATGGGTATGTAGAGGGCGAGGTTGGTTAGGCTGGAGGCTGAGAACGTCAGTCGCCGTCTTGGCTGTGCAGTGCGGTGGTGTGGGTGTGGTGTAAATGTGGTGTGGGTGTGGTGTAGATGTGGAGTAGGTATGATAGAGGTGTGTAGATGTGGTGTAGATGTGGAGTAGGTATGATAGAGGTGTGTAGATGTGGTGTAGATGTGGAGTAGGTATGATAGAGGTGTGTAGATCAAGTGTAGGGGCCTACCATGGTAAATCTTCCTCCGAAACTTGGGGCTGACTATGGTCGAGAAGATTTCCGTCAGAATCCTCACCCACGCCTTCTCGTGCACAATGTACAGCCGCTGCAGCCGCTTGCGCATGGCGCGCGACAGCACGTGATAGGCCTGCAGGAACCAGCCCCAGCCCGGGCGGTGCTTCTTGGAGGTGACGGAGCCATCGCCGTCGCCGGCAAAGAAGACCACCTCGTACTCGTAGCCCTTCAGCAGGTCGTCCTCCTCGGGCAGCCGGGCGAGGACATAGGGCAGCAGCTGGTCGAAGTCGGTGTCGTGCGTGTCCGGGAGGGCGGCGGCGTTGAGGATGAAGACGGGCCTGCCTTCCTTGGAGGGGATGGGGCTGCGGTACAGGATCGAGGCGGCGGCCCTGGCCAAGTCGACTGAATAATCTGAGCTCTGGCGAGGTGGGGGGACGGCGGAGAGCGACGAACTGCGTAGACGGCTGGCGAGGTGCGCACGCATGCCGCTCATGGCGCCCGAGGGTCTACAGACGCACCACTCGGCGTGTCGTGTGTGTCGTGTGCGATCTTGCAATCGTGCGTGCACGCGATCGCGTCCGGTACACGGTATCTTGTCGAGTTGCCTGGGTCTGACACGTGCCAGCGCAGCTGAGAAGGGAGCAGGAAACGAAGGAAGAGAGCAAGCAGTGGAGGGTTGAGGCGGAGCTCCTGCGCGGCTACGCGGTGCCGCTAGACAAATGACGTTGGCTCGCTCTGGGGATCAGGAGAATGAGGGCAAGCCACCACCTGGGTGCTTTTCACGCGGGCCTGTGCGCTCGTCGCGCGGACGTGGCTGCGCTTGATTCGACTTCACTTTGCTGGTTCGCCTGTTCGCCTTGGTCCACGACAGCCCACGTACTCGTCCGCCTGCTCGCAACACGGGAACTACAGGCTTGCTGGCTGTCAAAGAGTCACGTCTCCCTGACAAGAGAGGGCTACCCTGTCAAGGATCACGTCAATGGCGTCACAGGGCAGACTCCAACAACCAGGATTTGGACAAAGGCCACAAGGATTCAACACATGGGTCCCAAGGGTGACTGAAGGGGAGTCGCGATTGGCATTCTGCGTGTGTGTAATCGAATCAAACACCTCCGACGCTCAACACCAGCAATGCGTGTAGCCTTCCATGCACGCTCAGCCCCTCACGATGAAGAAACAGTATGCAGAGACAACCCAACACCGACACATGCAGATGCGTGGCTTCAACAACCCTCCGCCTCCCCAATAGCCGAAAAGCAAGAAGCAAGAAGCAAGAAGCAAGAAAAGACTGAACAAGGCCACCCAAGCGAGAATGCTGGTCTGCGCATTCCATGGCCACAACACCTGGCTTAAACCCATGCACCACCATTGCGCCTAGGCGCCGCCGCTGCGGGTATCGAACAAACACGATGAAAGCACGCTCTCAACTCATCACCTCGTTGGCGCAACGTGCCTCCGTCAGCTCATTTGGTTCGCGTTCCCAGCTCCGTTCTGCCACCACGCGGTATCAAAGTCTTCGTGTGTCTGCTGTCCATGTTGGCCACTGTTGCGTTGATACGACACCGGGTAGGACGAGCCCCCGTGTCCAGCTTGTTCGTACCCATTGGGCCCATGGCTGCCGAACCCGCCCACGCTGCTTTGCTGCCAATCCTCGTTGATCTTGAATCCATCACGCCCCAGTCGATCGCCCATGTCTCCCGTGTGGAGCACGCTGTCCAGCCCCATGGGCCGGATTTGTTGGTAGTTGACTCGTGGGAGTATAGGCGCTGGCATCCCAGCAAGTGGCGTCCAAAACATGGCGTCAGCTGCGTCCGACGTTGCTGTGCTTGTCGTTGGTATCGTCATCGAGGGTGTGGATTGCGAGTATGTGTAGGAACCCATAGGCATACCTGCGCTGAACGATGGCTGAGTGGGTGTTTGCGATAGAATCGGGGATCCATGGTGCTGGTTGGGAATCACCGAGCCAGGCCGTGATATGGGATGTGGGTTGACTTGCAGATTTCGATTTGCAAACATCGACAGACTACCTCTTCTATGGGGTTCGGGAATCTGTGGATACCCCCCTGGACCCATACGACTAACAAGCGTAGCTGTATTGGGAGCCACCAGTAGAGGGTCGGCAGGAGGGCTGGCTGTCCCTAGAGGCTTGTTGGGATTGTCCCTGGGCACAAGCTTCGAGTCCTTCAGCTCTTCCGGCCAAGGTAGGTTCCATGTTTTAGCCAAAGTGTATACTATACGGAAGCTTCTTGCTCCAAAATAGTGGCACTCGTGGAGAGCCTCCAGGCCCTGCAATCCTTCCACGAGATTTTGACGCGACGTTGCGTTGTCCCTCGAATAGAGCAGGTGTACAACGGTAACGGAGAGAAGTATGTGTGGAATGGCAAGATGCGCCGTGCGGTAATCGTACATGGAGCGGTACAGCCTGGAAAGCTCTGAGACTTTGTTCGCCGCCTCGATGCATTTGTCGCGAGGGTGAACATCCGAGTGTATCAGATCGACCTTGAGCATGGGGCGGAAGAGGTGAACGATTACAGTCCAGTACAGCATACTGCTAGAGGTTAGTCTTCGTCGTGCTGGCCGAAGAACAATAGACATACTGCAGTGTAATGGTATGAGGCTCGGGAGATCGGCCCTCGAGTCTCATGATGGACGGTAGTCTTCCGTACCATGCTTGATATTTCTTGTAACAGTCCAGGAGCTTGGTGCTAGTAATTCTCTCTTTCGGCGCAAAGAACATGTAGTTGTTGTCGTTTATGAGTTCTGAAAGCACAGAAAACTCCTGCAAGAACATGCGTGTGGTAATGACTCTTGACGAGCCGTGATTTGCTTCTACAGGTCCGCTGGACTCCTCGAGAATCGGCTTCTCGAGTGTGATGGCTGCCCGCGGCAGTTGGGCAATTCGGCCGGCGCAGATGGACCACACTCTGGAATCTATCAGCCTCCGTTGTTGGATGTATGGACTGTACTTACGAGTCAACCGTGAAGCAGCCCCAGAATGTAACTCTCCTGACTTCAATTTCACTCGGGGTCAGACCCAGGGCAGGACTGGCATTGTTGCTCAAATGAAGGCCCAATTCGACACACATGCGCATGCATCTGCCAATGTACCCAAATCCCGAGCTGTCTCGTCCAGTGCTGGGCTCGCGCATGGCCATAAGACACAGGGCTTGCGTGGTTGTGAGGGTGGGTGTTTCATCTTCGTACAGTAGCCTTCTGGCTTCTGCGAAGAAGTGGTCGCCCGCTGTGCGGAAATTGGAGGGGTCTGTTCGTCCAGCCGGGTCGTCTGTCAGATGGCATGCGTAGGCGCAGATGGCATTGACTAGTAGGGGTGAGCAGTACTTGTTGCGCCCCTCGTTGAAGTCTTTGTAGAAGCTCTCACGGCTGAATATGATGTAGAAGGGGTGGCTCCAGGTGAAGTAGAGCGTGAGTAGTCGGTTGACGAAGGTCAGATCGTCAGTCACTGTTGTCCAGGTGGTCCCCCGCCTTGGCACATCAACGGTGTGCATTCGAGCCAGGCCACCGCCGTAATCCTCATCTTCTGCCACCAGCCCCAAGCTGGCAGAATGGCCAAAGTGTCTGCTTTGACCGGTGAGAGTGACTGACGGCTTGCCCAAGAGTACGCTTAGATCCGATTCCAGGCTTTGCACGTCGAAGGGCGAAGACGTCTGGGGGAGGGCAACGGTATTGCGCCATAGGTTGGTGATGGCGAGGAGATCAGCCTTGGGGTTCCTTCGAATCTGCTGAATGACATCGAGCACATGTTCTTCTGGGAGGGTGCGAATGGACTGGATGATGATGGAGTCGGTGGTCAGTCCGTCTCCCGGGTGCGACGCGACAGAAGCAGAGGCTTCGCGCTTGGTGCCAGCAGACGCCGCGGACGAGGACGACTTGGACCGGCGACTCTCGCTCTCAGCGTCGTAGTGGCAAGGAGTCTTGTAGACTGCAGTGCATGTTGCGCAGAAGGGCGTGGCGCCGTCGCACTGCAAGCGTATGTTGTCAGCAGTGTCCGGCCGTGGTTCGAGTCGAGGTCAGACCAGCTGTCCATGTGTATTCGGGCCAACCGTCCGCAGAAGCAGTCCGCGGAGGCAAGTCTGGAGATCGGCCCACCCCTTGGAGTGGACAGGTACAATACAAGGGCAAGGCTCACTCACCTTTGACTTGCGCTTGCGACACGGCACGCATGCCGACTGAACACATCGTCTCTTGGACCCCTTGGGTTCTCCCTGCTGGGCGTCACCGTCGTTGTGCTGGGTGGCGGTAGCACCGCGGGCCATGGCAGCTCAAGTGTGCAACAAAGAGTGGGAGAGGGAATTGCGCGCGCTCCGGGGGCGGGGGGGATCCAAATTCAAGTTCTTGACATGCTAGGTCTCACGCTGGAAATTTGGCAACGAAAACATTGGCCACTCACCACTGTCGCTCGTCAACGGCAGCTGTACGCGCATTCGGTATCTGTGACGTGCGACTAGGCTCTCCTGGAGCCAACGCGCCTGCCTTAGTTGTCCGTTCCGCAAAGACTAAGCAACGATCCTAGGTGGCGCTGGTGGCGGAGGTGGCGGAAGTATCCTCCTCATGCACGATTGACAGGGACCTCAGCCGGGCGTGAACACGGACGAGACGGGCAAGACGGGCGACTGGGTGCAGCCAGCAGCAGGCTCGATTCCGGGTGGTGCTCGGTGAAGTAAGCCGAGCGTGGGCAGGGCGCCGGCTCAGGTGGGTAGGATGGGAATCAGGGCGCGAGGATGGCAAATTCTTATGGGAATTCGTATCGAGAAGCAGAGAATCCCATGTGTTGTGTTTGGCCTGCGCCCCCTTCTTTTCGCCTCCCGGGCCCAGCCAGAGATTCGCATGGCCAGAGTGCTGGAAAGGCTCTGTCGGGAACACCGAGGCACGAGCTAGTCTAGTCTTTTGCAGCCTGCTGCGAGCAGACCAACAAGTGCCGCGTCGTGCCAGGGCGTTCCCTAGAGCCTGAATCCATGGCTGCCACCCGGCGGATCACGGACAAGGAAGCAAGCTGGGGCGCGCACATCTCATGTCCTGTTCGCGGAGCCAATCGTCGTCCGCTCGCCTTGCACCCAAGCCGACTCGCCGACTCGCCGACTCTCATCTCATCTCATCTCGTCTCAATGACAGTGCACTGTGCTTGTACTTGTGCGCAGTTGGCCCCAGGCCGCCATCGAAGATGCGTGGGTAGAAGCCTTTGGGGACGGCAGAGATCAGAGATGTCAAAGTGATGCACCATTCTAGTGATTAGCCCAGGTTCGGTGGGGTAAAAGGGCCGAATACCGTCGGTGCTTGGACTCTCGGATGTCTTCCAGTGCTTTGGCGCGGGAAGACGGCTGCGTCCTTCAGCGGTTGGCTGGCCTGATGTCAGTTGTTTCTGCTCATGGCGTAACCCATCGACTTGCGGCGAGCCGCAGCCTCACAGAGCACACACGCACCCAGGCCCAGGCAAAGCTTTTGTACACGGTGCATATCGTGCCGTCTACGTCATTGTGGAGTCCCACCCGCTTCGCTCATCTCGAATCTCATCTCGAATCTCAGGCTCTACACGAGCACGTCAAACTTGAGAATCGGATTTCTGACACACATCGCCCACGGAAACGGGCCGAAAACGACGAAGCGCATCGTAATGATCGTATTCTATCGAAATTTCTTTGCGTCACGCCAATACTCTCCACCGCCTGGAATGTACTCGTAGATAAAAAGCTTCCGTCTCCTTGATTGCGAGTCTTCACCAGCACGATGCGTGCTCACCGAGCACAGAGTAGCCTGCGCAGCTCTGTGATCCAGTCGACCAAACCGCCGTCAACGTTTCCACAATGAAACGGACTGCGTTGTATTGCGTCGCGCATCTCTACTTCGGTACGGGGACAACGCCCTCGAGAACAGGCAACAGGCTCCTAGCACCCGCTCTCGCCTGCTGCGCCAAGACCGCATCCATGATGACCAGCGCCGCCATAGTCTCGACAATGGGAATCGCACGGGGCACCACACACGGGTCGTGCCGGCCCTTGGCTTCCAGAACACCGACGGACTGGTCGTACGTCGCTGTCTCCTGCGCCTGGCCGATCGTGGCAGGAGGCTTGAAGGCGACGTTGAAGTAGATGGGCGCGCCGTTGGTGATACCGCCTTGAATACCACCAGAGTTGTTGGTCTTGGTGGTGAGTCGTGGCCGTGGGTAGTTTGACGTGCCGTTGACGCCTGCTGGGACAGCGGGTGCCTTGATGAAAGCGTCGTTATGGATGGAGCCGGGTACTTGGGCGCCGCCGAAGCCAGATCCAATCTCAAAGCCCTTGGTCGCTGGGATGGAAAGCATAGCGTGCGCAAGCTTTGCCTCCAACTTGTCAAAGCACGGCTCGCCCAACCCAGTGGGGCAGTTTCGAATGACGCATGTCACTGTGCCGCCAATGCTGTCCTCCCTGTCCTTGTACTCTCCAATCAGCTTCTCCATGCGCTCGTTGCTCTCCTCATGCGGGCACCGCACGGGCAGGAAAGAGTCGACTGTCTTGCGGTCGATGGTATCGATCATCTTCAAGTATTCGGGGTTGGTCGAGGCAGTGGGGTGTGTCGCTGTAGGAGGGAATAGGAACTCGTTGCCAACAGAGGCTGTGAACGCGACAATTTCGATACCGTAGGCCTCGCGCAGGTACTTCTCTGCGATGGCACCGGCGGCGACTCGTCCTGTACAATGTTAAGAGTGTCGGAGACGTGCGCAGGGCACGCAGCTCACCAATGGTTTCACGTGCACTGCTCCTTCCACCTCCAGAGCTAGCCTTCACACCGTACTTCTCAAGGTAGGTCCAGTCCGCGTGACTCGGCCTGGGGTACAGGTCCATGGTCTTGTTGCCATAGTCCTTGGGGCGCTGGTTCTCATTCATGACCTTGATGCCGATGGGTGTGCCCAGCGTGAGGCCGAACTCGGTTCCAGACTGGATCTCGACCTTGTCCTTCTCGTTTCGCGGAGTCGTGATTGCGGACTGGCCGGGTCGTCGTCGTGTCATCTGGGGCTGGATGTCGGCTTCGGTGAGAGCCATGCCGGGGGGACAGCCATCGATGATGGCACCGACACTGAGGCAGTGGGACTCGCCATAGCTGGTGGGGTGTCAGGGAAATGTTAACTGTGTGCGCATCGCGACTGACTCACGTCGTAACCCTGAAGTGCTGGCCGAAAGTCGACATGGTTGTGGTGAAGTGGTGGAGGGGTTAATCAGCTCCCTTTGTGATAATTTTGCAGTGCAGAGAGGCAACCAATGGCTCCCTTTCGTGGGTGGAAGATCGCGAGCCTATACGAGTCTTTGTGCACAGAGAAGTCTCGAATAGTGTTGCTGTTGTAATCGACGTTGGAGTCACTTCGATAATTTAATCTGGCGGGGCGGAGATTCCAGTTGGACAATGATCCGAAAATCAGCCCTAGCGCAATAGATAAAGCTGTCAGCATCATCACTTTGGTGGGAAAAGTCTTATCCACCGTACGTAAAACAGTATGGACCTGTCTTCACTAGCATCTATCGGTCTGCAGCAATAGATCACATGTGTAAATCACAGCAATGCTAAGTTCAACTGATGTGGGAAAAATCCGCCGAGCATCCCTGTCTACCCATCTACTAACTTACACCGAGTACCATGTGAGCCAGAGAAGAGGCCTCGATGTATCTCTGAATCGCTGCAGAGTCGAAGCATAGCAGTTTACGTATCCACAGCAGAAGCAGAACTGCAGTTGCATTCATCCAAAACGCACTTCAACGTCTTTTCATTCACGACGATCGTAAGACAGTAAGACCTCAATGTAAGGTATAGCTGGCTCCTTCGCAGCGGGGCGGCTGGTGCTGGTCACGCGGACCCTGCCCAGTGCATGAAGGTCGGTGGCCTTACGCAGAACGACCAGCAGTTCTGGCGTTTGAAACCACGGTTCCGGGTGAGGTCTGGCAGAATAGGCGTGGGCATGTGGACGTGCTCCCGACCATTGACGAACAAATGAGCAAAAGAAGCGATGGATCACCTGCAACAGCGCCAAACAATGGTACCGTGGAAAAGGAACACTCAGTGTCCCTTGCAGCGCAGGAAAACTGGAGTACAAACATACGCGCTCTAGGTTTTCTGGAGGTCTTCAACGCCAACTTGCAGGGTTACTAGGAGGCCGTAGAGCTGTAGACGGCTCCAATGACTTCTGCGTAGCTTGCGCAGAGCTTCTGTCTATGACCAAGGCCTCCAGACAGCGCTGTTAGTGTGAAGGCTAGGGCTGTGGTGTCCGGCTTCTTCTGCGCCACAGGGGAGCATCTGGGTTAATGAGGGGATCGTGATTGAATGCACGTTGTTGGCTGTCTGGGCGAGCTTGATTCGGGAGGGCGACTAGCGTCTCGACGGACCCTGAGCTCTCTGCTCGCAAACTTTCCCCCCAACCTCGACCCATCCTCCACCCACACATACCCACCTCCGCCATCATCCATCATGACTGAATACGTCAAGGTCGAGAAGATTGTCCCCAAGTTCCCGCCGCCGGCGTTCGGCGACATCGCCAAGGCATCGAACGACGTATGTTTGGGCTCCGCCTATCTGGAGTTTGAGGGGATGCGATTGCTGACTTGCGCGTGTTCAGCTCATCAACAAGGACTTCTACCACGCTGCCGCAGGTCCGGAAGACTCAATCGAGGCTCACTGGCGCGCGCTGACCATTTCCAGCTGCCCTCGAGGTTAAGCTCAAGGCTCCCAACGGTGTCAACTTCACCGCCAAGGGCGTCTCTCCCCACTCTGGCCCCGTCGCCTCTTCGGTAAGCACAAGCACAAGCACACGCGCGCTCAGCGGAAGATGCGAAAGGCTAATTGAACATGCAGCTTGAGGGCAAGAAGGCTCTTTCCAACGGTACAGCACCTGCTTCCTTCACTCCTCGTTCATTGCTACTCTATATACCCATCCTCAAGACGCGATCATTCCACTCCAGCATCTTTCACGTATCTCAACCCCCGGGCGGCAAATTCGCCGTCACGGGCTATACCATCAACTTGCTGACGACAAACTGCCCAGGCATCAGCATCACCCAGTCGTGGAACACTGCCAATGTTCTTGCTACCAAGGTCGAGCTCAACGACACCTTTGCCAGCGGCCTGAAGACCGAGGTCCTCTCCAACTTCAGCCCTGCCGCCGGCAACAAGGGCCAGAAGGTCAACTTCCACTTCAAGCAGCCCAACTTCCACGGCCGCGTCTTCGCTGACTACTCCGCCGCTGGTGCCATTGGCGCCATCGCCGATGCCGTCGTGTCCCACGAGGGCTTCGTTGTTGGTGGTGAGGTCGGCTACGACGTCCAGAAGGCTACCATCACCAAGTATAGCGCCGCTGTCGGTTACACCACCCCTCTCTACAACGCCGCCATCACTGCCACCAACTCCCTGAGCGTCTTCTCCGCCGCCTACTACCAGAAGGTCAACCCTGCTGTCGAGGCTGGTGCCAAGGCTACCTGGGACTCCAAGTCTGGCTCCAACGTCGGTCTTGAGCTTGCTGCCAAGTACAAGCTCGACCCTGCCTCGTTCGCCAAGGTACGTATCGCTCACAGAGCTTGCCCCATGTTCTGCTGGACTAACGATATCTAGGCCAAGATCAACAACCTCGGCATTGCCTCCCTCGCCTACAACACCAAGGTCAACAGCGGTCTGACCTTTGGTATTGGTGGCTCTTTCGATACCCAGAAGTTGAACGAGGCCGGCCACAAGCTCGGCACCAGTTTCACCTTTGAGGGTTGAGCGGATGATGTGTGTATAGTAGGAGGGGGGGAGACCGTGATCGTTCTAGATTCCTTTTGGTTCTGTAGCGAAGCGCCTCAGTCTGCGATGCAGTGAGGGACTGTCGTATGGCTTTCTAGCATGTACAACATGATCTCAATGCAAGAATTTTGAAAAACAAATGGTGTCGGCACCCGTCTTGATCTGAGTGCCAGAGCCTATGCTGCAGCCCTCGACTTTAGTTTTGCGCTGCTATGTTCCTTGTCTTCAAATATCTTTACAGTTGCGCCAATGATGGCTACGATGCCCGAGACGGTCAGGAAGTTGAGCAGCATGTCCCCCCTAGCATAGTCCTCGTCTCTACGGTGTAGTCGGGAGCGCTTTCGACCCTTCTGTATGTGTTCGTGGACCTGCTCGTGCGTCTCCTTGTGTCGTACGTCGTCAAAATGCGGCACTTGGTGGCCCTGACGCTGCTGTCCCGGACCATAGCCTCCCTGTTCGCCGTAGCTCTCTGGACCAGCTTCCTTGCCCCCGGCGTTCGGATCGTGGTGCGCATACTCGGCTCTCTTTGCGCCATGTCGCCCGTAGCCGCCGCTGTTGTAGAAGCTGGGCGGCGGTCCACGGAACGTGCCTCTCTTCTTGTTCAGTCCAGTGGCCGGGCGGGAGCCTGCGTAGCCCGCTGAGCTGTAGCTTCCCTGGGGCTGGCCAGGTCCGCTACCTCGACCCCATCCGGAGCGTCGCTCGCTCTGGTGCAGCTGCGCATCGTACTGCGCGCGCTTCTCGGGCACCGAGAGCGTGTGGTAGGCTTCACTGATTGCGACAAAGCGGGTCGACGCGGTAGGGTCGTCCTTGTTGTGGTCTGGGTGGTTCTTCTTGGACAGCGCATAAAATTGCCGTTTGATCTCCTTTGCATCGGCCGTGGTTGCGACCTGCAGTGTCTCGTAGTGGCTCGGAGCGCTATCGGAGAGACGAGGCGCTGTCGCGGAGAAGAAGCGGAATCGCGGGCGCTCCAGGAGCACGGGGCGCTGCAAGCACGAGCGACATGTCCCTTGCGGGCGCGCCAGTGGCCGGATGAAGGAGGGAGGGCGGGGTGGCATTGCCCATTCCGAGTGGCAGGAAGGTTTCCAGGAGAGAACGCGAGCGACAAACCGAGCGTCGAGCGAGGCCCTTCTCTGATCTCTGATGTCATGACCACGACCGTGACGAGCCGGCTCTAACGCCTAACGCCTAACGCCCAACGCAGGGTGGCAGTAGCCGAGCGCTGCTGGACTAGCACCAGCACTAGCACAAGCGTGGTTAGTCGTCACTTGTGGGTATGCCGCATGGAAGGTGCGGAATTCGGGGCTCGAGCGAAAGAACAAAAGCCCGCTTTCTTGCGCGACTACCATCGTCACGCAACACACCATGGCGGCCCAGGTAGAGAGTGGTGTCGCCGACCTGAAGTGTATGCAACATCGCTGCTGGAACCAGGAGGCACCACACTGACAGCAGGCAGTGGACGACACCAACGGCAAGCCCGCCAATGGCACCGCACAGAGCGGCGAGAAGACAGCAGACGGCGCAGACCACGACGACTCGGACGACGACAACGACAACGAGGCTGAAGAAGGTGGCGCTGAGGGTGCCGGCGAGGGCGCTGCCAAGAAGAAGAAGAAGAAGAGAAAGCCCAGGAAGAAGAAGAAGGCCGGCGCGGGCGGTGCCAAAACCCAAACCTCGCCTCCCCGCCTGCCTCTCTCCGATCTGTACCCCAACAATGACTACCCCGAGGGCGAGATCTGCGAGTACCTCGACGAGAACAGCTATCGTACCACGAGTGAGGAGAAGCGCCACCTCGACCGCATGAACAACGACTTCCTGACCGAGTACCGCAAGGGCGCGGAAATTCACCGCCAAGTCAGACAGTGGGCGCAGAAGTGGATCAAGCCGGGCATGTCCCTCACCGAGATCGCAGAAGGCATCGAGGACTCGGTCCGCCACCTCACAGGGCACATGGGCCTCGAGCCTGGCGATGCTCAGATCGCAGGAATGGGCTTCCCCACCGGTCTCAGCATCAACCACTGCGCAGCCCACTACACACCCAACGCGGGCAACAAGATGGTCCTCAACTACGAGGATGTCATGAAGGTCGACTTCGGCGTGCACGTCAACGGTCGCATCGTCGACAGCGCCTTCACCATGACTTTCGACCCCGTCTACGACAACCTCGTCGAAGCGTGCAAGGCTGCCACCAACGCTGGTGTCAAGGAGGCTGGTATCGATGTGCGCATGAGCGACATTGGCGCTGCCATCCAGGAAGTCATGGAGAGCTACGAGGTGGAGATCAAGGGCCAAATGCTACCAGTTAAATGCATCCGCAACCTCAACGGACACAGCATTGGCCACTACACCATCCACGGTGGCAAGACAGTGCCCATTGTCAAGGGCGGCGACCAGACAAAGATGGAGGAGGGCGAGACTTTCGCTATCGAGACCTTCGGCAGTACTGGAAAGGGATACGTCCGCGACGACATGGAGACTTCTCACTACGCACTGCGTCCGGATGCCCCCAAGGTTGCGCTCAGAGTCTCTTCCGCGAAGACGCTGCTCAACTCCATCACAAAGAACTTTGGTACCTTGCCATGGTGCAGGCGTTACCTGGATCGTCTGGGTCACGACAAGTATCTGCTGGGCCTCAACAATCTTGTTTCCGCTGGTATTGTGGAGGCATACCCGCCCCTGTGTGACATCAAGGGCAGTTACACAGCACAGAGCGAGCACGTGAGTCACTTGCCAGCTGTGAACTACTTTGGAAAGCTGATACAATACAGACACTCATCCTGCGACCAAACGTCAAGGAGGTCATCAGCCGCGGAGACGACTACTAGATTACGGAAAGACCATAGGGTGTCTTCAACCATGAAATTGCTTGGTTTGCATGCATCACGAAGTAAGAGTAGCAACATGATATCACGAGAAAACATAGATCAAGAAATAAATGACTGTTCGCATCCGATTATTCTCAGACTTTACGTTTATCAGTTGCTACCTTGTTAAGCCTGTTCCTGCTTCTTCGTTATCCGGTATCTGCACTTCATTAGTTCAACCTCATTCTAAATCTCAGCAACGTGAACGCACAGGAAAAGTCTCTCCTTGGACCAAATCTCTCTATCAGGATCATCATCTACCTCCTTCACATCAAACATCTTGCCTGCCGTTTTCATAAACGTCAAGTCTGCTCTCCTCCTCCTCTTGAAGCAGAAGTAGCACACTGTATTGGGTCCAATGATGTCTTTGAGCGTTTGCTGTAGCAAGGGAAAGGCGGGTTCAAAGTAGACACAATCAGCTGCTAGAACCACATCTGGGTGTTGTGGCAGTCCAGACGGTGTTGGCTGGCCCCAGTCGTATAACGAAGCCGAGACGCGCGAAGAGAGGTCGTTGAGAGCGATGTTCTTTTTCATAAGTTCGAACATCTCGTCCTGGTCGGTGATGTGCAGGGTTGTGGTTACCTTACAGCCAACGGCTACGGCTAGGCTGTTAGTCGAATTGGGGTCAGCTTCGTGCTCAGCGTTTCGTGGGTTGGATGTTCTGTAGGAGTTCGTTGGAAAGCCTTACCCAACAAGCCCACCTCCAGCGCCGAGTTCGACGCTGTTGATGTTAGTATCAAACTCGAAGCTTGGAATTCATGCGGGACCTACATCGTCTTCCCCTCAAGGTCATCCTTGTGCTTCCTGAGCATATATTTGCCGAGCACCATGCCTGCTGGCCACAGCTGTCCACCACATCCATTCTTGAGATCCTCGTAAACCTTCAGTGGGGGCGATAGTACGCCATCAAAATCTACTTCCGCCACCCCAGCTGATTTGATAGGCGCTGGCGGCACATAGTCTAGCTGGTGAGCACCGAAGATGTCGTTTTCTTCGTCGTCGGAGGCCGTCATGTTTGTGCGGTGTGGTATGATTGGAAGGTATGAAGGTACATTTTGTCGAGGTCTAGATCGATTCGGCTAGTGTGAGCGAGTGGGGCTTACAACTTCATCCTTCTTGCTTCTTCCATCCGCGACCTTTCCATACAATGCGCATCAATTCCGCTTTACGAGCTACACACAAACCGGAAACTATGAGGATCTAGGTTCGACTAAGATACCTCATTGCGCTTCTAAGAGCCGCTTTAAACGCGTCGTATCACAGCTTGTGGAGATGATTCCTTATCGTTCTTATCAGTGCGCCGTATCCAATCCTGTGGAGGCTACAGCGCATATCGAAAGAGGAGATGAGCTGTAAGCTCAACCGAGGGTACCTGAGATCATGCATATACAGCTGGACCGGTTCTTCTCAACGACATCCGTTTGCTTGACACATACTGCTCGTGTTAGGGGCTGTCGAGCGTCCTTTGCAGTCTTGTTCTTTATATACGTGAGCCACCATGGGTCTTCCTACGGAGGTGTTGAAAGCCTGGGAGGCGTGCGACCGTACGGATACGCTGTTTGTGCTAGTCTGTTGCGTCTTCTGTACGTTTCGTTCATACTACCAACTTCTAAGTGCTTAGTCGTTACCTTGGTCTACATGCTCTCGCCATACTCATCGTCATGTCCTAGGCTGGGGCATCATCCCTGCGGTCGGTATAGCCTATTCTGGCTACACCACTCGATCCAACTCTCTCTCCGCCATTATACCTTCCATCCTAGCAGTCATCGTTTGTACGATCCAATGGTTCCTCATCGGCTACACCCTTACCTACAGCGAAGGAGGTCCTATATTTGGCGATTTCACATACGCTTTTCACAGAGGCGTGCTGTCAGAGCCTGTCGGTACCATTCCAGCAATTCTGTTCAGCTTCTTCCAACTGGTGTTTCAGGCCACAGTCTGCGCAATCGCTGTTGGTGGAGCATGCGAACGAGGAAGGATACTACCACTGATTCCTTTCATATTCGTAGGGCCCGGACAACCCACCTTGAATGAACAAAGCCACTGATACATAGTCTAGCTCTGGTCCACGTTCGTATACAACCCCCTTGCGCACATGGTATGGGGCGGCGGCTTCCTTCAAAACCTCGGTGTCGTCGACTTCGCCGGCGGTACACCTGTGCACATCAACTCCGGAGCGACATGTACAGCGCTCAGCGTTTACCTCTCCTATCCACTCTTCCGCTCTAAACGCTCCTCGACCCGCACCCCTTCTCATCTGGTAGTTCACCGACCAGTGAACTCGCTGTGTCAATTGCTCGCCATGATCAGCATCTGGGGCTCTTGGCTAGCCTTCGACGCCGGGACAACGCTAGCATTCAACTTCAAGTCCGTCATGGCGCTTTGCGTCACCAACCTCTGTGCTGCAAGTGGTGCACTGACATGGATGCTGCACACATACATTGAAGTGGGCCGCTGGAGTCTGGATTCCTGTTTCATGGGGGCAATCTCCGGGCTGATTATGGTTACGCCGTCAGCAGGCTTCGTCGACATGCCGTCCGCAATGGCATTTGGAATCGTCGGTGCGCTGTTCTGTCGCCAGATGTTGCGGATTAAATATACAGATTTTGCGCGACGGTGGCGCTGGGTTGATCATGGCGACACGTTTGCCACGCATTGTCTGGGCGGGTTCCTAGCCACTATTGGGACGGGGTTTCTGGCGAGGAAGGACGTTGCGGGTTACGACGGCGTGACTGAAATTGTGGGGGGCGTTTTCTTCGACGGCAACGTGCGACAGCTTGGTATCCAGGTCGTGGAGGCGACCGTAGGCTTCACGTGGTCTTTTGTCGGGAGCTATGTAATCTACGCGCTGATTGACTGCGTACCTCGGTTTGAGGTATTGGCCGAGGACAAGTGAATAGTCAATCCGACGTTGTTCGATACCAGCTAACGCGCCGCAGGGACATCATCGCAGGTCTGGATGCAAGCCAGATGGATGAGGAGACGCTATGGACCGAGACTCAAAAGTACTCGCCATTCGCAGAGCCTACCGGTGAACTACATCTCGACTAGCAAGACCAAGCTCACATTCAGACAAAACGACAGCCTGCCAGAGGTGTCAGAGCACGCATCCTTACCCTGAGGAGTATAGCCGGTGTCCAGAGCACCGAACGTTTGGCGTTAGTTACATCGAATTTGCTAAACCAAATACCTCTCTTTGATTAGCCAGTAGATCTGCTACTATTTTGGATAAGTGCTAGGGAACCTCTACTTACCCCTACCTCTAACTTATCTCTACCTCTACCCCTTAGGCGACCTCTACCGCCCCTTTGTTACGTAGCGGAATTCTCTACGCACGGGTAAACTTGAGCTAAACCGCATGAATCTGGCGTTTTGAAGGCTGTAGTGTAGATGGTTAGGAGGTAGAAGAGTACCTGTTAAGTGCTAAAAGTAAATGAGTACTCTGTAGGGAGCAAGAACACTAGAGTTATATCTAGTAAGCAGATGGAAGCGAGAAAAGTCAGCCTTAGGTTGCACAAAACACGTTCAGTACACTAAGCGCTAAGAGATGCCTGTTCGGTGTCCTGGAAACCGACTTTACTCCGTAGGGCTTGCTTCACCTTATCGTGCTGTGCTGTCTTACACCCTAGTCCAATATAAATTCAAAGGTTCGAAGGATGCGCTACCAGGGGTTCGTCTTATCGGCCCTTTAACACACACCGCATCGGCACGCATACACCGAACGACTTACGAACTGGTGATATGTGAGCTTGGACAGTAACAATTGACTCGAGACTGCCAAGCGATCTTGGCGGGCTCGCTCGCTGTAATGGGTGTTGGCGGTGTTTGGGTGTTCGTACAATGGGTATGGCCATGCGCTTCTGAGCGTGTCATGGAATCCCAGAGAGGCTTGTTCAAAGACGATATCTGTAAGAAAGAGTTAATGGTTATCAGGATAGCATCACGCAGATCATTAGGTATGTTGGAGCATGATTGTTGAAAACAAATCTGAAGTGGTATATGTGAAGAAGTCTGAACTATGTACAAAGAATGAAGTTATCTACTACCCCGCTTTAGCGGACAAAACCTGTTGGTCCTCCTAGCCACGGCCCAAAAAAGGATGGGCGAAGAGCTTAGATGCGTCCGTAACCGGCAGTGTTGACAAGGTTCTTGACCGAAGAGGCGGCGGAAGCAGCAGCAACGTTCTTGCCCTTGAAGCTGGAGAGGAAGCTGGTGTCGGAGCCGGCAAGAGTGCCAGAGCTACCGTGGGCGTTCAGCTCGCAGTTGTGGCCGAGGTAGGTCTTGCACTGAGAGTTGAGGGAAGCAGAACCGGCAGCGAAGACCTTGCCAGGGAGACCAGCCTGCGCAGGAGCATCGACGTTCTGGAAGACGTTACCCTCAGCGAGGATTTTGGAACCAGAGTCGGCCTCGAAAGCGTGAGAAATGGCATAGAAGTAGTTGTTGACGGCGTGGAGGAGGGTGTTGCCAGCAACCTTGGGGGAGCGGCCAGAGGTGTGGTGGACGTAGTTGTTCTTGAAGGTGACCATGTCGGAGGAACCAGTGAAGTACAAGCCCCAGTAATGGCGACCGTCGCAGGTGGCAGACCAGGACGAGGCACCGTTGATCTCGTTGTTGGAGATGGTGACGCGGTTGGAGGCAGAGTTACCAAGGACAATGTGCTGACGGGCAATCAGGTCGGTGGTAACGTGGTCAATCCAGATGAGGTCAGCACCGTCGATGGTGATAGCATCACCACCCCAGACGTAGGCGGGGTTGATGTCAGTGAAACGGACGTTCTGGATGATAACGTTCTTGGTGTTGGAGACGATGCGGACACCCTTGCCCTTGATGACACCCTTGGAGCCCTGGCCGATCAGGGACTTGTTGGAGCCGACGGTCATGCCGAGGACACCGGCCTTGTCGTACTTGATGCCGGAGACCTTGGGGGCGTTGGGCTGGTAGTTGTCACACCAGCCATCCTTGTTGATGGCCTTCTGGCATGTAGAGCCAGTTCCCCAGGGAGCGCAGCCAGCAGAGGTGGCGGTACCTTCAGTTCCGGTGAAGTCGAAGGTCTTGGTCAAGACAATGACACGGGGAGACGAGTCGGCAAGGTAGCTGATGAGCTGAGCGGTGGTGGAAGGGTAGACGGGCGCAGCTTTACCGCCACCTGTGACGCCCTTGGCGAAACCCTCGGCAGCTCCCTTAACGGCATCAGCACCGAGGGCAGAGCCAACAAGCGCCGCAGCGGCGGCGAAGAGGGAGAACTTCATATTTGTAGTGAAGTGTAGGTGAAAAAAAGAAGGGACAGCAAACACAGTTTGCTTTAAACGAAAGACTGAAGTTGAAGGAGTGAATGAAAGTCAAGTCGAGGCTTGGGAAATAGGAAAACGGCGAAGCAACCTACCTTTATAACTCGAGGTCCTTGGCTTGAGGCTGTACGCACGCGCCATGATCTAGCTGGGGGACAATTGATATACGAGCAGACACGCTGCAAAATCACCACCGAAACGTCGGCAACTGCATGGCAATCTGACTTGCATCCACAAGTCAAGATTCAGGTGGGGGCATTCCTCCGTTGTTTCTAGGTTGTTTCGTGAGACTGAGCCGCTCGCTGGCTGCCATATAGGAGAATAGTGGTTCCAGAAGTTGATTTACTCAGGGAATAGCTGCACTGCGAGTAGAATAGCATCGGATGAGCTGAGCGTGCTGGGATAGTATCGGAGGAAACCATCTTGGCATGTTTCATGGGCGCAGGGAGTTTTGATGAAGCACGTTGCGCAAGGCTGGCGCTAGAGCCTTCTGCCGCTTCCGATTGGTATCACTATACCTAGTAGGAACTAGCTTATGAGGCGTGCCGTGAGCTTATGGTGGTTAAGATTGTAGAGATTCGCATCCCGTCCTGAATGCGCCTTCGCGACGTGTGGGACAACCAAGTGTGCGGTGTGCATCATGCGACACGTGGCCGGGGTGGAAAGATAGCAGAAATCTTCTCATTTCGTGACGCTGTCAAATCATCATCGCATGTGAGCTCGCGATTGATTCTAGGCCTTCTATGTTTTATGAAGCCCAGAGCTTCAACACTAATGTGCCGTTGGCGATAGCTTCACGAGTCCGTGAACCGATGACAGGAGCGAGCCCGGCCGCTAGAGACGGCGGCTGGATGTGCCGCGGCATGATAGCGCTTGCAACATGAGCCGGGAGACCAGGGGACTAGACGGTAAGAAGGGGTATTCATGAGTCGTGTCAGCCAGGGTACGCTAACGCGAAAAACAAGTAACAGCTTTTCCATCAATGATATCATTGTGAAATTCTCACTCTAATAACAATGCCGGAAAGACTTAAGTGGAGTTCTAGCAAGAGCTCTTCGTGGGCTCAGAAGAGTTGTAGTCTTTTACAAGGCTCATTGTACTCTCGCAAACTTACTCTCAATATCTGCGAACATATAGAGAAAACACACGCTACCCATCTCGACCCTTGAGGCCCCGGCTGATGCACAGCCGGACTTAGGAGAAGGCCAATCATCAACTCTGCAACAAGCCAAACCACAACAGCTACAGCGGCTTCGAGCGAATCAGAGAGTGGCACAACTTGAGGTTTGAGGGCCGGCAACGTAAAGCCAATGGTATCCTAGGCACACATCGCCGTACTGGTGCACAGCGAAATGGCGTGCCGAACTTGAGCCCATACCTAAAGAGACGAGTCTCTCCTTTAAACACCGTACCAGTGTAGTGTATTGTGCAGGTCGATCAATAATCTCGCAGCAACTACTGCTACAATGATGGTGATTATGGAGGGCATGACAGATGATGTGGAATGCTTGGACGCATTTATCTACTTATTTTCGTGCGAGGCATTCATCGTAGCCTCTAGGCTTCTGGAAACTGAACCCTCCGTGGCATATGCCACTGATTGCTTCTAACCATCAAGGACAAAATACGTTGCTACATATGCATGAGGTCCAATCTGGCTAGTGCAACTGCCACGTAGGCACGCAGCTACACGCATATCTGCTCTGTCAACGTCGACGACATAGCATTTCGTACGACCGTACCATCGCAGACGAGAAGGCTAATCAAATCATCCCTCCTTACACAGGTAGTTCTGCAGACACTACACAGCAATTCTCTGCCAGGCGCCCGGATCTGCAAGGCTGAAGCGCCACCATCGCCATGGCATACCGTAAAGAGACCTACTACACAGACCACGACAAACCAGCGAGAGCCAAGAGAACCGAATACGTGCCAAAACACACCGAGCACCAATATATGCCAAGCTACCATCTTCCACGATCTACCGATCCAGAACGGGGAGTCCGCCGTCGATCATCGAAGCACAACCGAACAGCCACAGGCTACATAAA
Organism: Ascochyta rabiei; assembly: GCF_004011695.2. NCBI lineage: Eukaryota > Fungi > Ascomycota > Dothideomycetes > Pleosporales > Didymellaceae > Ascochyta > Ascochyta rabiei. Next base: position 744,476 of record NC_082416.1, read on the forward strand.
CAGACGTTCCTGCCCGTCCTATCCGTACATAACCAAGCGCTCCCACTCGCCAGACCCGGATTTCATCGCCCGCCCACCATCCTATAGCGACGAGTACATCCAGCCCTGCGAGCAGCACCACGATAGCCACGCCTCCCATCAACCGCGCGACAGCTCCCACGCCGCGCGCTGGAACGTCCAGGCCTTCTCCAGCAAAGAAGCGTTTATGCGCGCCCACGGCCTGGAAGCACGGGACGACGAGGATTTGATGGAGGTGAGACGTTCTGGAGACGGGTCTTATCGTGCCAATGCGCAGGGCAGTGATGTCGAGGACATAGTGCCTTGTCGAGCTAGCTACGAGCGAGACAGGAGGAGGAAGCACGACTCCGAGCACGAAGCCGGAAGTGATGTAGTCGGCGAGAAGAGGACGTCTGTGGGCTCAGATATAGCGTCCATCCACAGCAGGCGGAGCTCGTATTCACCGTCTCACCAACGGCCGATTCGGAACACAAAAAGGGGAGAGGGGTTTGATATACAAGAGCGAAGAGGGAGTAGTGACACTGACAGCGATTATGAGGACGGGTATATTTCGCTTGATGATCACATTGGTGGCGGGAGTGACTGCGTTTCGAACCGATCGTTGTCAGAGGATCGAGGGGAGGGCAGTGACGCGGTGAGTGGGTGTGAGATGGAGCAGGGAAGTGATGTCGTAGATGCGTCAGACGTGGAAGACTTTGACGAGGGCGAAGACTGCATCCAGGATACTCACAGTAGCTTTTGTCAAAACGATGTTTACTACCGAGCGTAAGCGTGTGTAGATTTGCAAGAAATGAGGGCTTGCGTTTGGATTAGCAAAAGGTCTGTTGACAATCTACCAGAGCGCAGGGACAGCATGAGTTGTCGTCGGTTTTGCAATATTGAAAGATCGCTTGATGATTCTTACATGTTGTACACAAGTCTTTACAAGAACTGCTCCGCCCAATGCACGCCACACTGCTGCCGGGGCAGCCAAAACGCCTGTAGGTGACCGGTGTATGGTACAACATCTCCCCCTTCTTCCTGTCTCACTCTTAGGCTGTCGCCGTAGCACCCTCGACTGGCTCAGCAACCTCGGCAATCGGCGCGAGCTCCGCGTTACTCATAGGGCCCTTCGGCCAGGGTTTCCCGAGCGCATCCTGCACCTTCAGGATCTGGTTCTTGGGTCCCGGCACGCAGCCTGTAACGACAATCAAACCGTTCGTCTCGTCAACCTGCAGCACTTTCAGATTCTTGACGGTAACGCTCTCATTGCCCATGTTTCCAGCCATGCGCTTTCCTGGCAATACACGCGAACCGGATCCTTGCGATCCTCCGGCGGAACCCATAGCGCGGTGGGTGAGCGAGTTACCGTGAGATGCAGGTTGACCGCTGAAGCCATGACGTTTCATACCCTAGCACAAATCGTCAGTAAATTTTCCAACAAGACACACAGCTTTTGTGGAGGTTGCGCGGGATCTGTTTGACGTACACCAGCAAAACCCATTCCCCTCGAAATGCCCTTGATGTCAACCCACTGTCCAGCAGCGAACCAATTTGCACCCACGCTCTCCCCAATACTCAAACCCAAGCCGGCACCGTCCTTGACCTTGAACTCGGCAAGATGTCTCTTAGGACTCACTCCCGCCTGCGCAAAATGTCCCAACAACGGCCTTGTAACGTTCCTTGGCTCCTTCTGCCCCGCGCCAATCTGCACAGCCCAATACCCATTCTTCTCTCTCGTCTTGTGCGCAACGACCTCGTTACGGTCGACTTGCAGGACGGTACAGGGCGTGCGCTTCCCTGTCTCCGGATCGTAGAGCGCTGTCATGCCGCGCTTCAGGGCGAGCAGGCCAGTGCGGAGTGGTGTCGAGTGCGCTTTCCGTTCGAGGGCGGCAGTGGATGTGCTGTTCAGTGCGGGCTTGTTGGGGTGGTGTGCGAAGCGGTCTGGTTTGGGGCCGAACGTTGATTTGATGCCGCGAACGCATGTGTAGGAGAGCGCAAAGGTGGCGGCATTTTGGTGGGCGAGTGGAACGAGGGTACGCGTTGCGGCAGGTAAGAGGGGCAAAGAGCCCCAATTAAGAGGTGCCCGGGGTGGCATTGTAGGTTTCAGAGCGAGTGGTGATGGGCGTTGCGATGGTATCGATGTCCGAAGGTATGGAGAAAATACAAGCTCGGGCCACATGGTGCACGTGACAGTGTAAGACCTTCTGAACTTCGAGTAGGCTTTCGGTCCTCATTGGTCATGGCTACCCTATCCGTCTCACTGCGAAGCAAGCATGGTGCATGGTACACAGGACTCGCGTAATAAAGATCATAGATCTTACAGATTGCCGCCCATATAACAGCCACTGAAAACTGCTACCTACAAGAGTATACTCGTCCATCTTCCCGTCTGCCCCTCCGTCTGCCGCCAGTTGCCATGGCTCTTTGTCCTGGTATCCTTGTTCTACCCAATGCCCAAGACCCGGCCCCTCGCCTCTCTTAAGTCCCACCAGATCGGATAAACCGAGACCGAGTACAAAATATCAGGGTATCCTCCAAAGGAAATGCTGAGAACGCCAAAAAGAAATAGATGAAAACGCCTGCGCCACGTAGTGATGCCAATAGATCACAAGTGCTGAAGCTATATGCTCAAAGACAGGGCTCCAGTAGTGAGCTAGAAGCAAGCTCATCTGCCTGCCTGCGCCACTGTGCCGGTAGGCGACGACTAATTCGGAAGCCGACACTGTGCACGTAGGAAACTCAGTCTTTCCAGTTGACTTGTCGTACCTCGGCTGGATTGCCCAGAGCCACACAGTCTGCTGGAATGTCCTTGAAATAGTCAGTTCATATTCGATCATGCTTCGCTTACGCGCATCGAGGTCCCGCTAGGTGGTATGAGAAGGTGGATGAACTTACTCGTACAACAACGGACCCAGCTCGAACAATCGCGTTGTTCCCGATGCGAACGCCAGCTTCAATTATGCAGCCATCACCAACGTAGACGTTTTCGCCGATGAAGACTTCACGGGCAATTTCAGTCCCTTTGCTGCCCTTCAACGTCTTGGTGTCAGTAGGGGCTTTCAAGGTTGCTATGGTCACCCGGGCACCGATCCTTGTGTTTCTGCCGATTGCAATTCTTCCCGAATCAAGTAGCTGGCAGTTAGGTCCAATGGTAACATTGTCTCCAATGGAGATGTTGTAACCATAGTCGCAATGGAATGGCAGAGCGACGTTGATGCCACCACCAAGATGGCCTGTGATTCGGCGTTCGCCAGCACGCCAATAGATCCACCTAGCTGCTATGATGGACTCAAAGTGTCTCTCCCGCTCACCCGAAGCAATTTGTACGGCGGCGTTGCTGAGGCTGTTGAATCGGAATACAGCTCCCGAACATAGCGTACGTTCGTCGACAAGCTGCTCGGTGTAGGGCAGAAAGGGTTCCCCAGAAAGCATCTTGTCCTTTTCGCTTTTAGGAGGCAACAATGGATTGGTGTAGCGAGATGGTGAGGGGGCTGGCGGTGCGGTTGCCATGGGAGCCATTGGTGGCGGAGGTGGTGGCGGAGGGCGGGACCCGTGGAGCTCCTGAATTGAAGCCCTCTCATGGGGTGGGGCAGGTGGTAGAGGTTGCGTATATTGTGCTGGCTGTGCTATAGCGATGTGAGTGGGGCTTGGTTGACTCATACTTTGTGGTGTAGGATGATACACATGAGGATTGTGCTGTCGTTGTGGAGGTGGAGGTGGAGGTGGAGGCGGAGGCGGAGGCGGATGCTCTGACTTGTATCGTGGTGAATCCGTCCAAGTCTGTTTCCAACTGCTTGGTGTGCTGGTAGTCGGTGTGTCAGTGCATGTTTGGACTTGTGTGGGACGTGGTGTCTTACGGTGGTTTGCGCTCCAGTTCGTCCACGCTGACAGGTCTTCCTCGTGTGCCATCGCTTCCGTTAGAAACGCTCGACTCTGGATAGGGCTTCTGAGCCGGCTCACAGTGTGGGATGTGTACCTGGTTGCATACACCACACCTTGCGTAATGAGCAGGAATCTCAGCGCCGGACACACATTCTTTCGCCTGTAATGTTGGAGGCGCCTTAAGGGCGCCGTCCTTTGACCAGGGGATCTTGTTGGCATAGCCCGCGCATTCAAAGTTGCCGCGCAAGCAGTTGTTGCACTTTGGCTTTGCTTCGTCACACTTCTTCTTGCGCCTTCGACAAGTGCCACAACCTGTTTTTGTGCGGTTCGCAAACTGTCGTTTCCTTCCAGCCTTCTTCTGGTCAGCGTGCTGATCAGCTCTTGTCTGGTCTGTAACCACTTCGTCATATTCGTTAGGATCGCTCATGTGCGATGGTGGTATATGGTGTGAAGGGTCCAAAGGACGAGGGTCAAGATGATGGCGGTCCTGATAATCACTGGGGTCGGCAGTCCAGCGCCGCCCGGGCTGAAGACGATCTATTGGAGGCAGTGTTCGCTGGTGTGGCTCCAGGCTTGGTCTTTGCTCTGGGTAAGATACTGTTGGAGAAGGCCCGGCAGGTGTAGGCCACTCCCGCGAAGATGCTCGTGGCCGCTGATCTTCGGTGGAAGGCGATCGCTTTCTCTTGCAGGGACTGTCCGGAGATTTGTCTCCGTTGGTCATGGTGGGAGAAATGGAGTGGCTAGCGGGACGAGAGCTAGGGTCCCGTGGTACAGAACCCCAAGCTGTCATGCCGTGTGGTCCAGTCGGTACGTGTGGCGAGGATGAGGTTGGTCTTCCATTGACTGCAGTAAAGGCAGGCGTAAAGGGCTCCCCGAGCTTCTCTTTTAGCATGAATGGAGCCGTGTTGATGACTGGCATGTGCAGCACAGCAGACATAGTACCTGGAATCGAGATGCTGCGGGGAGGGGAGGGGAGGCGAGTCGAGGTTTGTTTGACCAGGGAGCTTAGTCAGGTCTCTCAAGTAGTTGGTTGATGCTTGGTCTGAATCTCCAGGCTGTGGGAGATTGTGGGCTGGGGCGTGCACGACGTGGTAAAAGCAAGAGTGCAATGTCGTCGTCGTCGTTGTCGTTGTCGTCGTCGTCGTCGTCGTCTGCGTCTGTGACCGAGTGGACGGGACGGGCGGTGACACGGTGAGCTGATGTTCTGCGGTTCCACGACACAAGAGGCGGCTTTCGCGCGTTGGCGCTTACAGCAAGCAGAGCAGGCGTCGTCGAGATGGTTACCAGACGACAGGGTGATGTTGTGGTGTTATGCCAGTATGCTAGTATGCCAGTATGCCAGTATGCCAGTATGCCAGTATGCTGGGATGCTGGTGTGCTGGTGTGTTTTTATGCTGCTATGTTGGTATGCTGGTATGCTGTTGTGCAGTGTCTGGTCACGCTCTATGCGTCGTGTTGCGGTGGCAGTGGGCGCGGTGAAGACCGGCCAATGTGGCAGACAAAGACGGGCGTTGGCAGGCGGCTGGGTTATGTCAAGTGCAGCAGTGGGATGGGGTCAGCGTGCATGCGGGGGGTGGGTTTGGTGATGCCAATCAGGCGCGGAGGGCGCAGAGGCACCCGCAGCGGCGAGAGCAGTGTATAAGACAGCAGCGCTGGGCGAGTTGTGCCCTGGAGAGAGAGGGGCGTCCCGACGTAGGCGCAGCTGCCAGCGGATGGGGCAGCAGAGATCACGAAGGCGGCTGTTGCTTTGCTTTGGCTTGCTGGAGCACTGATGTCGCACCCCGGTCGCGGCGTGTGATTGGGCGCGCTGGGCCGTCCCTGCGCGCTTGTCCCACCCGAGATCTCCAGCGAACGAGGGCAGAAGGCAGCGTAGACGAGCTAAAAGCGCGGTTCCTTCGACTACTACACATGCAGCCCTGCCTTGGATGTCCAAACCACGTTTTTTGGCGAAAAAACCGCGTCTACAGCCCTAAAGGCCGTCGCTGGGTGTACTGGAGGGGGGATACCTCGAGCAGGCGGCAAGGATGGCACAGAGCAGCGCGCCCCCCAAGCGTCTCCCGGCGTCACGGCATGCGAGGTTGATCCGCCAGACACGGTTAGCGCCGAAGCCGTCGCGGAACGCTTTCACGCTGCGCAAGCTGCGAGGCGCACGCCGCCCAAGATTCCATGATTGGCCGACACCGTGCAGCCGTGCAGCCGTGCAGACGAGCAGACGACGGGGGGCACTGGCTGCTGAGGCCTGAGCAGCGACCTCGTCGCTGGGCGCTTTCCTGGTTTTGCCTCAGCCGCGCATCGCTGGTATACGCGCGCCCTGCTGCCCTGCCCTGCTGCTGGTGTGATGGTAGTCCCTGTTGCTGGTGTGATGGTAGTCCCTGTTGCTGGTGTGATGGTAGTCCGTGCTGCTGGTGTGATGGTAGTGGTCCTGCTGCCGGTGTGATGGTGGTGGCGGTGGTGGTGGTGGTGGTGGTGATGGTAGTAGCCCTGCTGGTGTGATGGCAGTAGTCCTGCTGCTGGTGTGATGGTGGTGGTCATGGTAGTAGTTGGTAGTAGTGGTGGTGGTAGTCACTGCTGCTTCTGTGACGGCTGCTTCTGTGACGGCTGCTTCTGTGACGGTTTTCTGTGACGGTTGCTCCTGCCACGGCTGCTTCTATCACGGCTGCTCCTGCCACGGCCACTGCTGCTGCCGCTGCTGCCGCTGCCGCCGCCACGGTACATATTCAGGGACCCAAATACGCTGACTGCTGGCCTCGCCGTCAGGTCGCGTCACGCCTCACCATATTGGACGTCATCGCTGTTCCTGCGTATCGCCCGTCTTCTCGCGCGCGTCCTCGGCCACGACTCGCCTCGACTCGACTTGGCACTGCCTCATGCTAACCGCCTGTTCACCACCATGACCAAACAAGAAGGCACCCGGAGGCCTCGCCCATGTTTCATTAGTCGGCGCCACGCCGCCGCACCCATGCACGCACCCACGCACGCACCCACGCACGCACCCACGCACCCACGCACCCTCTCACTCCTCTCTCTCCCCTCCTCTCACAGCCTGCAATCAGGGCCTGCAACGACCTGCGCTACCTACGGTACCTTCCTAGCCTGCCATGGCCCTGGCACGCCGGCCCTTTGACTTGATCCTCACCACAATACGCTCTCACGCTGTCCGCCTACAGCTCCTCGGCCTGCATCCTGCCGCCACTTCCACCCTGCTCCCATCATGCCGCTGCGTTTATAGTGTTCTGCAACGCTCAGATCGCTGATGGCTGCTCGGCCCGTTCTGTCAAGCCACTGCACACTTTGCGCCCGCGCACCTGCACTCGCTCCACCACTCACCAATGTGCCGCCGGCGAGCCGCGAGCGACTGCGGTCGGCTAAAGTCACGACTCTGCGCATGCTAGCCGTGCTGTGCTGTGCTGTGCTGGAACTTGCAATCCCGCTTTGCCTTGTAATCACGCCCTCCCTGATCGGTCACCCTTCTGTGCATTCCTGCCAAAAAGACCAATGGAACTTGTGACCCCTTTCGTCGCCATGCATCGGCTGACGAGCACAACGGATGCCATCATGTCCGCGGCTGCATCTCGGCAGTGCTGCACGAAGCGTGCTGTTCCAACTTGTCCCGCTGCCTCTCCTACCCACTGACACATGTCGTTCACTACAATCCAGCAGTTTGTTTCTTGAACGTGCGCCCCGTTCCGCTCCCGTTAGCGATCAAACAAACCACTGGTACGCGTTGGCACTGCGCCCCCGCCGTGTCGGTATTCATCGAGAGCGATTCCATCCCTTGCTGAAGGTGCACAAGGCAACCATGCCGCACTTAGCATCGCCTGGCTACAGGATTCGTGCGCTTACCCTCGCCTCCAATCCTACCGCTTCCCATTCGGTTAGCGAGATGAGTGGCTGCCGTTGGCTTGTAAACGCGGACCCACGCGTTTATTATTCTCAACGCTCCCTTTCGCTTGTCGTGCCTAAATCCAGTTTGGACGCCGCTCCACTAACCCTTGGGCGTTCACGGCAACCTCGGCATGCGACAACCACTTCATACGACCACACCGCAGAAAAAAAAAAGCACAATAATGTCAAAAAGACACGTCTTGTTGGGCTACTGCTGTCAGCTTGGACGGAGGCGGTGATTTTAATCTCGATACGTTCGCGAGTTGGATTTTGACTACGTTCCTCATGTTGCATGATGCTTCACCTCTTCCCACAGTTTGGTAAGGGATGAAATCGGACCTTTCAAATTCTCGATGTTCCTGAGCTTGCCAATATCAAAATCCTACAGCTATCCTTCTATGAGACTAACGCAGCGACACTAATCATCCTACTTGTCGGTGCAATACGTCCGATCTCTTCTTGAGGCACAGTTAGAACGCCGTCAAAACTTGACTGCCCAAGATGGAGATTATCGCACCGCGCCCCTCGATCGTGACGTGATTCCTATATGCAAGGGGCTTGGTGGATTATCTCTCAACATCTCGGAGCGTACCGAGAACTCAACATCGAGCAGAACGCGATCGCGCCAGGCTGTTTGGCAACTCTGAGTCCAGCCATGTCCCCTCCACACACTTACATGCCTGCTGTTTGCGTGGTCGCGGGACAACCGCATCGGTATAGCAAAGTAGAAACAGCCTGCTCCACCTCTTCGGCTTTATAACTCTGCTGATCATCGCCTTTTGGTTTGACCATAGTAAGCTCTAAAAGCTCATCGAAAGTGGCTTGCCCCGCGATGGCTGGGGCACAGCTACACTGCCGCCCTAGACCCAGTATTTGCGGTGATTGCGGTGATTGCGCCGCTGTAGGTTTCATCATGCCGATGGTTCGCACTACCTTCCAGCATTTCTAATAAGGATTCTAAGCATCGTTGAACTGTGCCGGCTTGGTTCTATACAGAGGCGCACAACGTCACACCAAGAAGTTTGGTAATACAGCCGTTTGTATTGCCTCAGAGCGGTAAAGCAAGCGCTGTTATACCTGTACGGATTCGACGCTTTTCACGGAGGGGCGGCCATGAATTGCGCACAGATCCATCGCCGCATCGCGCTTCTCCGCCATCGCTCAAACTACCTCACTGGCAGAGCTTTGATACTGCATCGCGTAAGCTGCCTGCAACCTACAGCGTCTATACGGAACGAATCGAAAATGCCACCAACTCATTGAAGCGCCAACGATCTGGGACCTGCATGCATGCACGTCTCCCGTCTCAAGACGTATTGCGCAAGATCAATTGTCCGTCATTCTGTATGTTGCAAAGTGCAAACCGACTCATGGCACTGAGTTTGCTTCCGGAGCAGTTTCCGACCAATTGCCAATGTAGTGAAGACAGTTCTAAGTTCAAATTTTGTCCATGCTCCATTCTGCGGCGACAATAAAAAACTTCCCCGAGAAATGCGGATCCACTAACCTCGGAGTAGCTGACAGTCGTTAACAGCAACAACTTTCCAACCAAAACTGTCCCACCGGTCTAGACGCCTCGAAACAACGCACGAGGTTGTTGTGCACACGCATGTGGCGCAACTCCACAGCGGTAACGTCCAAGTACCGCCGACATAACGCCTTGCCGTCCACACTTCGCCGTCAGGCGGTCAAGCCTCGCCCGCCCTTGGTGTCGCGACAGCAGAGCGCGCGTCTATCATCCCATCGAGCCATGGCATTCTGTGTCAAGATTTGCGCTTCCGCCGAGCGCACGTTCGTGGTTCGTTGGTAATGATGCTAAGCAACCGAGTCACACCGATGAGGACATGTAGGGCGAGGGTAGGGCGACATTAAGGCTGACAACGTCCTGCTAGGTAGTAGCGCTGACTGTGAGGGAAACACAATACTGTCACGTCGCTACCAAAAAGTGCTTGCTTGCTTGCGCGACAGCACGAGCACGGACACGGTGGCGACGACAAGAACAAGAGCTCGAAGCGCTTCAGGGACACGAATACTGGTTGCCCTGCGTCTCGTTTGCTGACGTATGCCATGCTGGGGCCTGAGCTGTGGCTTGATTCAATACTTCTCGCCCTTCCTGATGCCTTGAGATCGGTCAGGTACGCCGATTTCCTCGTAACGGAGACAAAAATCAAGGTTTGGGTGTCGAGCAGACGGGCCTTGCCTGAAAGAGAGGGGTTCGAGGAAAAGGACTTGCAGGCGAAATTAGGTGCATCTCGAAAGAAAGGCTCAAGTGAAGTCTCTGGATCTAGTGCTGCTTTGCAACAAAGGGTCGATTGAACTTTGGACCACTCTGGATATTGAGCCGAGAATCCTGTAGTGAAGACAGGACAAACGAATATGCTCTCCAGTAGTAGAGAAAGCCTGTAAGTAATTTACAGGGGAAGCCATCACGTACCTAATAGGTAGAGATAATGTGGCTATACAAAAGCACAATCTCATAGCGTACACAGCCGTCAAGAGAATGTTGTAATAGCTCTGTACGGTAACGTGTATAGAAGAGAAGTCTTGAAATCAGTATAAACCTCAAACACCATTTGTTGACCTTTTCGTCATACACTTCCCTCTAACAGACGACTAGGAAGCTAATCTTGTGCACCACCTCTCTACTCCAGTACCTACAAAATCCCCAAGACAGACAATCCCAGTGTCCGGTTTCTGCGCTGCTCGTAACCACTTTACCACCAGCTGTGTGGAAACATGCATGTAAACATGTGTATATCCAGCCTACCCAGCTCGTCAGCCTGAGTGTATACAGAAAGAGAAAGCCTCGTTATTTGAAATGCATCACTCCGCTCCATCCCACTGCCCCGAATCCAGAGGCTTGCAAGCGGTGCAAAAAAGGTAGATGCATCGCCAGTGCTGTACTTGAAAGCCATTGATACATTTCAATTGTGAGACGAATACCAAACAGCATACTTTGGATATTTACCGAACTGCATACCCACAGATCGTTACAGGATACGACAGTAGATTCGCCCATCGACTCTACTTGCGTACTGAAGTGGAGAGGCATATCACCTGTGCATGGGGCTACTTCCCAGTCCCACTCAAGCCAGCAAGTGCGTGGAGACACAGATATAGATACCCACACCAATGCCTCCCGCGTTTACATGTCCTAGCTGGGGTGTTGGGACGTAGGGAGGCTACGTGCTATGCGTGATGTGCTGCGGATTGGAAGCAAGACAAGATGAGATGGGAGGGAACAAAGTACACTTGGTAGCAGAAAGGCCGAGCGGTGCTGGGAAATCGGCTTAGTCTTGCCGTCACCCTAGCTATCCTTGTTTAGTTGGGCACAGAGAACGTGGCAGGACAGATGTGGGCGTATGTTGAAGTGAAGCTACCGCTAGACAGACGATTCGCATAATGTTGTAGGTTGCGTTTTTTCTTGAACACTCAAGAGCGTGCCTTTGGACAGAGGTAAAGACAAATAAACGGATTGCGAAATATCTGTGTTTCATTCAAGATCTCGAATCGGGTATCTGAAAAGTGATAATGCGCGCTCAAACGTGGTCATGCTGACACAAATGAAACAAAACGATTTCTTTTCCTGCAGACGCTGGTATTGGCGTCTGCCCTGGCCGTCTTTGGCCTTCCTTTGCGGACTCGGCATGGAGCCCTTTCGCCCCACCTTGCGGTGACTTCTTTTAGCCTTTGGAACGTTGGTCTCACCAACCCTTGCTTCCTGCCTTCGATTCGTGCAGCTCTTGAACATCTTGCCTGATGTTCGGACATGGTCTCCAGTTGTCGTACGTACAAACCTTCTCTGAACCGCCGGTCATAGGGCTCGGTCCTCTGCATTATACTGTAGTAGGCAGACATTGTGACTCATTCGCTCAATCGGTCTTCCAGTGGCTGGTGAGCCTGCCGTCGTCGTCCGCCTTGGATATCTGAAGTTCAATCGCATACAGACCCATTGTGATGGCTAGGTTGATCCACCTCCACATGTTGCCGCCTGCGTCTCCGCCCTGGTTTGTCCACCACTCGCCAGTGACCGCGCTGCCATCCGTTCCATTACCGCTGGCGAAGTGCTGCATCAACAAGCTAGTATAGACCGCGATGATGATGCTGGGGCTGAACCAAGTCAGAAAGCCGAGGATCTTTGATGTCTCGTCGTCATCATCCAGGCTGGGTTCCTGCGACAGTGCCCTCGCCCCGCTCTCGCGTATGGCTGGAATGATACGCGCTGCTGCGTACATGACGAACACACGGTATGCGAGAGATATGATGACAGAGGGTGTGATGGTCATGACTGCGCCGACCATGAGGTTGAATCCGGTGTGGATGATAGCCGGTAGCGAGCCCAATGCGTGGAGGAGAGTGGTGTAGGATGCCATGATGATGGGGGGCAGGGGAGGCAGAGCTGGCTCCGGTGCAGCGCTTTCTGCGGCTGTCGAGCCGGGCGTGGGCTGGTAGTCGGTGAAGATTTGGTAGATGCACAGGGTGACGTATGCGAACTGTCTTCATGTTAGTAGGTCAAGTACTCATCCAGGCGTCCAACGTACCAGCAGCGCAGACTCGACTGGGTTGCCGCGTGCGCTTGCGATGCCCCAGCCAGCCAGGAAAATAGCTGTCGTAATGGCAGCGCCGATGAGGATAGCATCGACGTTGCTGATCTCAGGAAAGGTTGTGATGCGCCAAAGGAAGTATACAGAGGTGGATATGACCGAGGCAGACGCAACGAGGAGCCCAATCTGTACGCGTGTTAGTTTCTGCAGGAGGTGGAGGAAGTGTGCATCGTACCATCCAATTGTCGCCGCGCTCGCGATTCACGACCCATCTTGTGATTTGACCGGCAGCTTGGATGACCAACAAGCTGCAGAAGCCCTCGGCGATTTGGAAGGCTGGCGTGCTGTACCGCAGCGTCTTGTCCCATGCGCCGATGGAGAAGTTGTGCAACAGGCCCTCGGAGCCAAAGATCCAATCTTGCACCGACTTGTAGTCTGCCCTCCTGCCGCCAAACGTCCCCTCGACCCAGCCGGCGTTGTTTGTGGCGTCGATGGAGAACTTGTTCAAGCTCCAGATCAGCAGCGCGGGTATGGCCAGCCACTGCGCCCAAGCCACGACATTACCCAGGAACCATCTGAAGCGGGAGCGGTCCGGGGTGGCTAGTCGCAGGCACGAGTAGAGGAAGTAGTACACGCTGAGCGACAGCGAGAAAGCCAGGCCGCAAGTTCGGCCGCCGATGTCAAAGGCCAGGGGGATGGTGAAGATGATGGCGCCGAGGAAGAAGGTCGACGAGAGCACACGGGCGAACCACATCTGCAGGCGCCGTTATCGCCAAGCTCGTGCAGCGACGAGCTTGACTGGCGGGGGCGAGCGCAACGGCTGTCGCGTGTTTGTGTTGTTGTGTTGGGCGTGACGTTGTGTTTGTGCGTACTTGCGCAGGAGCTCTTGGCGGGGAAGACGTATCTTCACGTGCAAATAGCGCGATGCACCACTGCGCGGCAGATTCGTTCGCGTGCGCAGGCCAGCAGAAGCACTGCAGAGGGCGAGGGTCGACGGCAGGGTGTGGGCAGGGTGCAGGCAAGTGCGCAGTATGAGTGTGGGTGTGGGTGTGGGTGTTGGTGTGTGGGTGTGTGGGTGTGTTGGGGGAGTCAGGCACAGAGGTTGGCTATTTGGCTATTGGTGCGTGCTGTCGCGTGCTGGATGCACGATAGATGCCGCAATGAGGAACACAACACGGCACGAGTCTAGACAGGCGGAGAGGGGAGCTAGCAGGCCGTGAGAGGTCGGAGGCCAGAAGGGAACCGTTTGCCCGGTCTGCCCAGTCTGCCCAGTCTGCCCGGGTCGCCAGCACCGCGAGGGCGGCCGCACGGTGTCCTGCAAAGAGGGGGAAAGGACAAGTTGCGGTGCGGCGAGGAGTGAGCATGTCGACCCTCGGAATTGCGTAGCGCCCGCCGCGGCATCGTGGGATCGGCCAAGCCCAAGCACCACGGCAGCCTCGCCCGCGTATCCACCACGACAAAAGTTCTCGAATCACGTTTCTGCTAGTGGCTGGTTTGCATGACATCGTTGCTCCGACCTCTCTTTGCACGCACCTCCACGACAGCACCACGCATCTGCAAGACGCCCTTCCCCCAGCTTGCCCGCGCACCACACAGACTCATGTCCGCAGAGCACCCCGCCAAAAAGATCAACATGTCCACCATCAAGATTGGAACGCACAAGTACGCACAGATGCTGCATGCAATGGCGCGCACACGCACACGCACGCGCACACGCACGCGCACACGAACACGGATCGCATACTGACCTGCTGCAGTGGCCACTTCCACGCCGACGAGTCGCTGGCGGTTGCCATGCTGAAGAACCTCCCCACCTACGTTGACGCTGAGCTTGTCCGCACCCGCGACCCTGCCAAGCTCGCCGAATGCCACACCGTCGTCGACGTCGGCGGCGAGTACGATGACAGCGCAAAGCGCTACGACCACCACCAGCGCGGCTTCGACACCGTCTTCCCCGGCCACACCACCAAGCTCTCTTCCGCCGGCCTGGTCTACCTCCACTTTGGCAAGGACATCATCTCGGCTGTCACTGGACTGCCAGAGGGCGCCGACCGCGACCTGCTCTTCGAGAAGATCTACACCGACTTCATCGAGGCATTCGACGCAAACGACAACGGTGTCAACGTCTTCTCGCCCAAGGACGTGGAGAAGGCAGGCATCCAGAAGCAGTTCGAGGACCGCGGCTTCAGCATTGCCAGCGTCGTCAACCGCTACAACTACGGCCCCTCGACCGGCGATGCCAGCACAGACGAGGAGAAGCAGGCACGAGAGGATCAGCGCTTCCTGAAGGCCTCGCAGTTTGTTGGCGAGCAGTTCACCATCGAGCTCACTGATCGCGCCCAGTCATGGCTTCCAGCCCGCCACAACGTCAAGGCGGCCTACGACAACCGTCTGCAGTACGATGCCCAGGGCCGCATCTTGGTCCTGCCAGAGGGCATGCCCTGGGCCGACCACCTGTACACGCTCGAGAAGGAGTCGCAGATTCCCCAGGGCGTTGCCCCACAGGTCCTGTACGTTCTCTTCCCCGAGGACAAGCCAGAGGGCAAGTGGCGCATTCGCGCTGTCAGCAAGGAGAACGGCGGTTTCCAGAACCGCAAGGACCTTCCTGACGCCTGGAAGGGTGTTCGCGACGCCGAGCTTGACAAGGTTGCTGGCATTGAGGGATGTGTCTTTGTCCACGCCGCCGGTTTCATCGGAGGCAACAAGACGTTCGATGGTACCCTGGCCATGGCCAAGAAGGCACTGGACTTGTAGATGGGACTTGACTGGAGGTGAAGATGATGGATGATGGATGATGGACGAGATGACGGTGGAAGAGGTAGCATCGAAAGCTGCTATTTACCTGCATATGCATGGTTTGGCGTTCAGGCGCATCATACAAAAGTTATGATACCGACCCTATTCCTGTGGTTATATAGACATGGAATGAGACAAGAGAAGAGATGTGGGGTAGTCGAGCTGGAAGCCTTCCATCCTGACACTGCTCGAATACACTGTTCTGCTGCACACAACAGGTGCACTCGTTCTTGCTGTCTGCCTCTTGTTCACTTCGATTGCCGCGGCTATCCCGCAGTGTGTGAATATCATCACCCCAAACTCACCAACGGCGGCCCACAAGGACTGCAACAGAGTGACCCTGAGCCAAACAAACATGCCGGAGCAAAGGCGCGCTGTCCATGACGGGTGGACTCGGACTGTCGTGTGAGCCGGTCGTCCAACGACAGCCCACGGATAATCAGGGCTGCTGTGCCACTGATTTCAGACTTGCCCAATGATCTGCTAGGCCCGCCAATCATCGGTGGTGGCGCAAGATACACTTGGACCCGAAGCTGATGATCTGTGGAGATTTCAAGACGAGCAGAAGTGCTTTCTCTGCGACTGGAAGCTTCTCTGTCGAACCTGATTGTTCATCATCACCCCTTCATCAAGAGCGTCCTTCGTGCAGCACGACACTCTCAAACCAACCTTCGCTTGTTCACAAGCAAAGACTGCAACCAACCAAACTCTCGGCTTAGCATTGACCCGCACTTCCCCGACGCCGTTTATCGCTCAGACGCACCACGGCCCGCGCTCAAGAATTTCATCAAGGCTCCCCCTTCACAAGCCAGCAAGCACCCTCGCGCTTCATCACCTCGACACACGCGCCACCAAGACTCATCGCATCAGACTCATTGACTTGAACGTCTGACACGCATCGCATCCCCAAAGGGCACCTCATCACACACACACACACACACACACACACACACACACACACACACGACACCGGCACACCGGCACACGACCACACGCACGCACACGATGAAGTACTTCCAGCAATCCGTCAACTTCGACTACTCTTGGGAAGAAGTCTCGACAAGCAACTGGCAAAAGTATGGGCCATGGAACGAAAAGACCCCGCACGTCATCGCCGTAGACACACTGAGCCGCTCGGTTGACGCCAGCACCGGAATCGTGAGTGACTCCTCCTTCACATGCCAAGCGAGACATGCACAATCTCCACGCCGGATGATGTGACGCATCGAGCCATGGACACGAACAATGCGCTAACACCATATCTGCAGATGCGCACAGAACGACTCATTACATGCCAACAATCCGCGCCGAAATGGGTGACGGCCATCCTAGGCGGCGTCGACACCTCCATGGTGTACGAGACATCTTACGTCGACCCCGTGGCCAAGAAGCTCACCATGACGTCGATGAACATCACCTGGGCGGACCTGCTCCAGGTGCGCGAAACCTGTGTCTACACGCCCAACTCGGCATCGCCGGCCAACAAGACCAGCTTTAGCCAACGCGCCGAAATCACAGCGTTCTGCGGAGGATGGCAGAAGATCAAGAACAGCATCGAGCAGTTCACCGTCGACCGCTTCCAGCAGAACGCCCAGGCGGGCAAAGAGGGGTTCGAGATGGTGCTCGAGCGCGCCAGGCAGGTTTTCCAGGAACAGCGGGACATTTTGGCGCTGCAGCAGAACAGCCGGATACTGAGGGAGGCGAGGATGTAAAGCATCCGTGCGCATTTTCTTCCTTTTCCCCTCCAACTCTCTGCACGCATTATCCTCCTCTCCCCTTCCAACTCTCCGCGCGCATTTTCCTACCCCCCCCCCCCCCTCCAACTCTCCACGTGGTGTCGATGACTTGCGAGTCATGGACGCCACTCTTCCACTGCTCCACGATATTTGTGTTTCCCCTGCATCTTAGCGTTCACGCCCCCGATGGATTTCAACGCACGTTTTACGGTCCAAAACTCTACTTCCACTGGCGTTCCGTTACAGCAGCATGGGCTTGGCGTTTATACCCTCTTCTCTTGTCATGTCCATGTCCATGTCCATGCCCATGTCCATGTCCAGGAGCACGGGAAGAGCCTGTAGACTTGATAGATGAGGTAGACGCGCGATACACACGACTTGTTTGTAGAGTAATAGCATACACCTTACTCCTCCCAAGTTTTCACTCCTTGATTGATGTCGTTCTATGAATATCTGTAGACGTGGATCATATATGTATTTATAGCGTAGATACTACATGTATTTGTAGCGTGGATACTATGTGTATTAGTAGTGTGGATAGTATTTGTAGCGTGGATGATATGTATTTATAGCGTGGATACTACGTGTATTAGTAGCATAGATAATATATGTATTTGTAGCGTGGATAATATAAGTATTAGTAGCATAGATAATATGTATTTATAGCGTAGATACTACGTGTATTAGTAGCATAGATAATATGTATTTATAGCGTAGATACTACGTGTATTAGTAGCATAGATAATATGTATTTATAGCGTAGATACTATGTGTATTAGTAGCATAGATAATATGTATTTATAGCGTAGATACTACGTGTATTAGTAGCATAGATAATATGTATTTATAGCGTAGATACTATGTGTATTAGTAGCATAGATAATATGTATTTATAGCGTAGATACTACGTGTATTAGTAGCATAGATAATATGTATTTATAGCGTAGATACTATGTGTATTAGTAGCATAGATAATATGTATTTATAGCGTAGATACTACGTGTATTAGTAGCATAGATAATATGTATTTATAGCGTAGATACTATGTGTATTAGTAGCATAGATAATATGTATTTATAGCGTAGATACTACGTGTATTAGTAGCATAGATAATATGTATTTATAGCGTAGATACTACGTGTATTAGTAGCATAGATAATATGTATTTATAGCGTAGATACTACGTGTATTAGTAGCATAGATAATATGTATTTATAGCGTAGATAATATAAGTATTAGTAGCATAGATAATATATGTATTTGTAGCGTAGATAATATAAGTATTAGTAGCATAGATAATATGTATTTATAGCGTAGATACTACGTGTATTAGTAGCATAGATAATATGTATTTATAGCATAGATACTATGTGTATTAGTAGCATAGATAATATGTATTTATAGCGTAGATACTACGTGTATTAGTAGCATAGATAATATGTATTTATAGCGTAGATACTATGTGTATTAGTAGCATAGATAATATGTATTTATAGCGTAGATACTACGTGTATTAGTAGCATAGATAATATGTATTTATAGCGTAGATACTATGTGTATTAGTAGCATAGATAATATGTATTTATAGCGTGGATACTACGTGTATTAGTAGCATAGATAATATATGTATTTGTAGCGTGGATAATATAAGTATTAGTAGCATAGATAATATGTATTTATAGCGTAGATACTACGTGTATTAGTAGCATAGATAATATGTATTTATAGCATAGATACTATGTGTATTAGTAGCATAGATAATATGTATTTATAGCGTAGATACTACGTGTATTAGTAGCATAGATAATATGTATTTATAGCGTAGATACTATGTGTATTAGTAGCATAGATAATATGTATTTATAGCGTAGATACTACGTGTATTAGTAGCATAGATAATATGTATTTATAGCGTAGATACTATGTGTATTAGTAGCATAGATAATATGTATTTATAGCGTAGATACTACGTGTATTAGTAGCATAGATAATATGTATTTATAGCGTAGATACTATGTGTATTAGTAGCATAGATAATATGTATTTATAGCGTAGATACTACGTGTATTAGTAGCATAGATAATATGTATTTATAGCGTAGATACTACGTGTATTAGTAGCATAGATA
This sequence comes from Ascochyta rabiei, assembly GCF_004011695.2. Taxonomy (NCBI): domain Eukaryota; kingdom Fungi; phylum Ascomycota; class Dothideomycetes; order Pleosporales; family Didymellaceae; genus Ascochyta; species Ascochyta rabiei. Next base: position 763,447 of record NC_082416.1, read on the forward strand.
ATATGTATTTATAGCGTAGATACTACGTGTATTAGTAGCATAGATAATATGTATTTATAGCGTAGATAATATAAGTATTAGTAGTATAGATAATATGTATTTATAGCGTAGATACTACGTGTATTAGTAGCATAGATAATATGTATTTATAGCGTAGATACTATGTGTATTAGTAGCATAGATAATATGTATTTATAGCGTAGATACTACGTGTATTAGTAGCATAGATAATATGTATTTATAGCGTAGATACTATGTGTATTAGTAGCATAGATAATATGTATTTATAGCGTGGATACTACGTGTATTAATAGCATAGATAATATATGTATTTGTAGCGTAGATAATACATGTATTTGTAGCGTAGATAATATGTATTTATAGCGTAGATACTACGTGTATTAGTAGCATAGATAATATGTATTTATAGCGTAGATACTATGTGTATTAGTAGCATAGATAATATGTATTTATAGCGTGGATACTACGTGTATTAATAGCATAGATAATATATGTATTTGTAGCGTAGATAATACATGTATTTGTAGCGTAGATAATATGTATTTATAGCGTAGATACTACGTGTATTAGTAGCATAGATAATATGTATTTATAGCGTAGATACTACGTGTATTAATAGCATAGATAATATATGTATTTGTAGCGTAGATAATACATGTATTTGTAGCGTAGATAATATGTATTTGTAGCGTAGATAATACATGTATTTGTAGCGTAGATAATATGTATTTATAGCGTGGATACTATGTGTATTAGTAGTATAGATGATATGTATTTATAGCGTAGATACTACATGTATTAGTAGCATAGATAATATGTATTTATAGCGTAGATACTACGTGTATTAGTAGCATAGATAATATGTATTTATAGCGTAGATACTACGTGTATTAGTAGCATAGATAATATGTATTTATAGCGTAGATACTACGTGTATTAGTAGCATAGATAATATGTATTTATAGCGTAGATACTACGTGTATTAGTAGCATAGATAATATGTATTTATAGCGTAGATACTATGTGTATTAGTAGCATAGATAATATGTATTTATAGCGTAGATACTACGTGTATTAATAGCATAGATAATATATGTATTTATAGCGTAGATAATACATGTATTTGTAGCGTAGATAATATTTATTTATAGCGTGGATACTATGTGTATTAGTAGCATAGATGATATGTATTTATAGCGTAGATACTACATGTATTAGTAGCATAGATAATATGTATTTATAGCGTAGATAATATAAGTATTAGTAGCATAGATAATATATGTATTTGTAGCGTGGATAATATAAGTATTGGTAGCATAGATGATATGTATTTATAGCGTGGATACTACGTGTATTGGTAGCATAGATGATATGTACTTATAGCATAGATACTACGTGTATTGGTAGCATAGATGATATGTATTTATAGCGTGGATACTACTTGTATCTGTAGACGTGGATGAGACTCGCATCTGCAACGGTTGGTGTTGGCATGTTGTGTCATTGTCTATTCTCGACGATAAAAGTGCTACAGAGCAATGTCCTCGGATCGGTAGTGATCCGCTACGATACGGTAAAGGTACGAGGGTGCATGTCCGCCACTAGACTGGTCAGTGTATGAGTCAGGCCCAAAGGGGTTGGATCGTGACTTACAGGTTGGTGATGTAGAGATCCACGAGATCTGCAGGAACGTAGTCGTACAGCGGATTCTCGACATCGACCTTGTCGACAAAGTCGCCGTCCTCGTAGGGCACAACGCCCCCGGCGTCACCGTGCTCGATAAGCTCGTCGATGTCAAAGGGATATACGGGACTGAGCTTGTAGACACCGCTGAGAACCACCACAGGTGTCTGGTGCTCCTTGGCTGCTTTGGCAATCATGTGCGCTCCAGCGGCAGCAACGAGGCTGCCGTTTGCGAGAACCGTGTGGGTAGCCAAGATGACCTTGTTGACACGGGACATGATGGCGAAGACGTGCGAGTCGGGGATGACATAGACCTGAATGCCGGCTTCGGTGAGCGGCTTCCACTTGTCGTCGTCGTCGTCGTCGTCGTCTGCGTGCGACTCGCGCTTCTTTCCCGTAAGCAGAACACCGTGTGTAGCTGCGTGGTCGTGTGGGTACGTCTCAGCGTGGACCACGGTGAATTTTCGCTTCCTGGCCGCGTACATGAGGAACTTTTGGACCGTGGTCGAGGCTGTGTGGGTGAGGATGATTTCGTTTGCGTGGATGTGCTCGAGTGCAACCTCGGCGATCTGCTTGTCGGATGTCTCCAGCTCGTCCTGCAGCTCTCTGATGCCCTCCATGACTTCGCCCTTCAAGTCCAGGCTCGCCTGGGCTCTGCTCATTTCGCCGAGACGCTCGAGGTTTTGCTGTGTGAAGGTTGTGTTGGCGCTGGGCGACTGGGCGCCGGTCGGCGTGCTTGTGGCCGAGGGCGTGTCGATGGGCTGCGAGAAGAGACCGAACAGGGAGTTGACGAGCGGGCCGGCCGAAGGAGGGGCATACGAGGTGTGCGAGGTGAGCAGGGGCGGCCGCCGTGAGAGCTCGCCCGAGTCGGACATGTTCCCGTCGTAGAGGCCGACGTGCATGGGCTCGGCAGCGGCATGCTTGAGCGGGCTGAAGGCGGACAGGGTCGAGGCAAGCGTCGGTCGGTGGAGGGAGTCGTGCTGCGGCACGGGGGTGGCCGCCTCGCTCCCTGTGGGTGTCTGTCCGTCGACGTTCTCGTCCACGACCTCGCGCACCAGCCCCAGGACGCGCCGGACGATGTTGCCCACGACGACCTCGCGCGGCTGTGCCGAGGTCAGGCGCCTGCCGACCTGTCGAATGCGCTCCACGAGCTTGGCGGCGTCTCGTCCCTTGAACTCGCCCACGACGCGCAGCAGCAGGGCCGTGGTCGCGATGGCGCATGGCCGGGAGTTTCGGATCTGCCGGCGCTTGAGGAGTCTGGGGGAGGAGGGGGGTCAGCTTGCAGTCGGCGCACAGGGCTGGCGGGGGGGGGAGGCTCTACGATATGAGGTGCTCGACCGAGGGGTCCACTGGAGTCGTCTTGAGCGACTTCAGGAACGTCGACAGGCCCGGAGCCTGTATGACGGTCGACTGGGCCATGGCGAGGAGCTCGGGCTCGCGCGCGTGGCCGTGGAGCGATGTTGGGGACTCGCAGGTGCCGTGCGGGTGTATGGGGGTGGGGGTGGGGGTGGAGGGGCACGTCTGCCGGTCTGTCTGCCTGCCTGCCTGCCTGCCTGCCTGCCTGCCGGTGTGTCTCGCAGTGGGCGAGGGATGGCGGGCAGAAGAAAAGCGCGTGGGCCGGGGCGGTGGAGGCGATGCGCTCGGCCGTGCTCTCCGAGGCGTGTCTGTCGCAGGGCGCAATGGCGGCGGGCGTGTCGGTGCGCTGTGCGTGCCGTGGGCGCTGTCCGTCCGTGTGTGATGGATGACTGTCCAGTGTCGGGCCTCCCAAAGTTCAGCACGCCCGAGCCCACGCTAGGCGGGCGGAGAACGTCACTCCTCCCTGCACGGCCGAGCGAGTCGACGCTCCACCGCCCTGCCGCTGCCCCCTCTCCTCGACGTGGTCCTGCCTGCGCCTGCACCTGCACCTGCGTCTGCACCTGCGTCTGCCTCCGCCACAGACGTCGTGCATTCGTGCATCCGCGCCCCTCCGGTCTGCGCTGCACGCTGCACGCTGCACGCTGCAACCTGTAACCTGCAACCTGCCACCCCCAACACAAGCACCCGCCTCCCAGAAAAAGCAAACACACGTCCCGGCTGCCCCTCACGCCGCGCCTCTCGTGCACCGTACGCCGTCGTCTCTGCTGCCACGCACCCCGTTCGTGCATGGCCCGCGCCAGAGGATGAACTCTCTGAGTGCTCTGGCGAACATTGGCACGCCTCCGCCAAGCCCAGCTCGCTCGCGAACCGGGTCCGAGAGCAACATACGCCAAGCGCAGCCTCGGTCCAGCTTGTCGCAGCTCCCCAGCAATGCAAGCGCAAACACAGCGTCTCTCGACGAGAAGCTGGAGCGCGCCATGGCTTCGGACAGAGCAGACCGACTCCGCTCCTCCACCACCGCCAATGCCCCCACGTCCGAGTACGACGAAAAGTCGCCGCTGCTGAACCATGCGAGTGCTCCTGTCGAACAGCCCGAGCCCGGAAAGAGATGGCTGTTTCCCAAGCGTGTTTATGACGGTGTCCTGGGAGGTGTTGCCGTGCTTCTGAGTCCGATTGTCTGCACAGGCCAGTACCTGGTCGCATGCTTCTACTACCAAGAGGATGGCCGATTCTCTCTGACTGCACCTCTGCACCACATGGTCGCCGGCTCGCGACGAGAGAAATCTACGTCAGAGCCAATGCCCTCGTCTGGCTTCTCTAGCAGTAACGAAAAGGGGAAGCATGCAAGCAGGCGGTTGAGCGTCGCGCAATCCCAACCACGGAAGACGGCACCAAGGTCTCCCTCTATAGCCTCGACGTCAACGGCCATTACCTCTGATTCGGAAATCGAAAGCGAGCGACCGCACACACGCGACGAAGACGTCGACTTTCCATCACGCCACACCCGCTCAAAGTCAAACGCCTCGTCAGCCGGCGAGGAGATCGCTCCAGCAAAGCGGTCCATTCGAATCAAACTGCACAACGAAGACGCACTGAGACAACGCAAGGCGGCCAAAAAGGCACAGTCGAATAGTCACGTGTCGCCAGAAGCTGCAAACGCACTCAAATCCCCTACAGGGCCCATGACTGCAGCTGCAAAGCACAAGTTTCCACGAGCACCACAACCCCCACGTCCACTCGTACCACGCCGGCAGCCGTCGTACTCTGCGAAAGGAGCGTCTGCCGTGGGACCGCATCAGAAGACACTCATCCTCGACCTCGATGAAACTCTGATACACAGCATGGCGAAGGGCGGTCGCTTCCAGACCGGCCACATGGTAGAGGTGAAACTTCAGGCTTCAGTCGGCGCGGGCGGGCAGATCATCGGCCCGCAGGTGCCTATCCTGTACTACGTTCACAAACGTCCCTTCTGCGATGAGTTTCTGAAAAAGGTTCGTGCTTCTCGTGAGTAGCTTCTGGACGACAGCTGACACGGCTTGCAGATCTCGAAATGGTACAACTTGATCATATTCACGGCCTCTGTCCAAGAGTACGCCGACCCTGTGATCGACTGGTTGGAGGTTGAACGCAAGTACTTTGCTGGCCGATACTACCGCCAGCACTGCACTTTCCGCAACGGCGCCTACATCAAGGATCTTGCGCAGGTAGAGCCGGACCTCAGCAAAGTTATGATCCTGGACAACAGTCCGATGAGCTACATCTTTCATGAAGGTGAGTCGTTGCGGCAGGCTTCCCTGTCCGCTGCCCATACTGACAGTCGCACAGACAATGCCATTCCCATCGAAGGCTGGATTAGCGACCCTACAGACTACGAACTGCTGCACCTCATTCCCTTACTCGAAGGTTTACAGTACGTAACTGATGTGCGCGCGCTGCTTGCTCTACGACAAGGAATGCCCTCGTCGGCGTGACGAGGAAGCTACACACGACGGAGCGTTCATGTACTATGCCTTTAATACCTATATAATAGACACTGGCTGCGTCCAGCAGTTGGACCGAGACGAGATACCCAAAGACGCTGTTTCCTTGCAGATGGTCTGCTCAACTTTATGCTACATGCACATATATGCGTGGAGCTTCATTCTATGCAGACACCTGTGTGAAGACTCATTCTATGCAGACACCTGTGTGAAGACTCATTCTATGCAGACACCTGTGAAGACTCATTCTATGCAGACACCTGTGAAGACTCATTCTATGCAGACACGCTGTGTGAAGACCTGGCTTTACGCCGTGGAAATGTGATTTGCGTACATTCTCTCATCAGACACTCATGTGATGCTCGGGGCAGTCTTCACACTTGCAGTTTCGCCAGTCCCCTCGTCACTACGACCCCAGATCTCGTTACTCTCATTCTCCACTCCCCTCATTGCCTTGGCCACTTCTTCCAGCCGAACGACCACCTCTTGCACACCCTTGTTCACCTTCTCAAAGTAGCGGTCGTTCTCTTCTCTCCGCTTCCTGCTTAGCTCAATGTCCTTCTCCGTCTCCTTCTCCAACTTGATCTTGTCGGACAGTTTGTCCTCCTTGACAGGATTCGATCCATCACGCAGCCTGCTCATCTTACTCGGCGGTGCCATCGACCCGACATCAGACACCTTGCGCGGCTGCTCGGCCGACGACCCGTCATCTTCCGAGCGAGCCCACGCTTTCGCGAGTTCAATCTGAGCTCTGCGCAATTCGTCCAATGCGCGCGAATGCTCAGACCCAAACACCGTCATCCCCGGCCCTCTGATAGCGCTCAGCTCTACTTCCTCCAACGTGTTCTGCATCTCCGCCCATATGGCTTCAGCTCGGGACGACGCCTCCGCATCGGCTGCCTGGTTCTGCTGGCGCTGGCGCCTGACAAAAGGAGCCGTGCCGGTAGAGTTCGAGTTGATGAGGCTGAGATGGTCGCCATCGTACGTGTCCGTTGTGGGCGGGAGCGGCCGCTTTGCATCTGGCAGGAGGAGGGAGCGCTGGCGGACGAGGGGGGTTTTGGTGGGGCTTCTCGTTTCTGTGCTAGGCGATAGCAGGGAAGTATTGGAGGCATTGTGCGATGGCGGCCCAACGAAGAGTGCTGGTGCTGGTAGGCGGTTTGCCTGCACCTTGGTGGCCTTGTTGCTGCTTGTGGCCATGTTGGTGTGCTGGTGGTATAGTGCAGCGTGATTGTGGAGATGCTCGCTCGGCGTGGTACGTGTCGAGTCGCTGCTTCAGCAACCGGACACGGAAATTATAGATTACATCGGTCCATTCGTCGCAGCACGTCCGAGTCGAGTCAGCAATGCGCAGTTCATGTTGGAGTTCGACACGTCCTGCAGCCGATGATGTTGGTGTTGGTGGCCCTGGCGTGCGCTAGCCCGCTTCCGCTTAGTTCTTGGCGCACAATGGAAAGAGAGACCTAAGCGACGGCAGGTGAATTTCAACACTTCGTTCGCCAGCCTACTAACTTCACGTCCCCAGCAATCCCACGTCAACACCGAAAACATGGGTAAAGGTACGCAGCACGCCCTCCCGATTGCCTCGCATCTCGCTCGACGACAACACTCTCGACGCTCGCCCGCACCACACAACCCCCCGTGCAGGACGCATGCTCACAATTGACTGCAGGAAAGCCAAGAGGTCTCAACGCCGCGCGCAAGCTGCGCAACCACCGCCGTGAGCAGCGCTGGGCCGATCTGTCCTTCAAGAAGCGTCTTTTGGGAACCGCCTTCAAGTCCTCGCCGTTCGGTGGATCCTCCCACGCCAAGGGTATCGTCCTCGAGAAGGTCGGTGTTGAGGCCAAGCAGCCCAACTCGGCTATCCGAAAGTGTGTCCGTGTCCAGTTGATCAAGAACGGAAAGAAGGTCACTGCTTTCGGTACGTACCCAGCGAGAAGTCCCCTGGGCCTGTCTTTGATGGGTGGAGGATGAAGATGGGCCGAGGTGGCAACCAGGAAGAAACGAGCATTGGCTAACGGCACCCACAGTCCCCAACGACGGTTGCTTGAACTTTGTCGACGAGAACGACGAAGTGCTCCTCGCTGGTTTCGGTCGCAAGGGCAAGGCCAAGGGTGATATTCCCGGTGTCCGTTTCAAGGTCGTCAAGGTTTCCGGTGTCGGTCTGTCGGCTCTGTGGAAGGAGAAGAAGGAGAAGCCCAGGTCGTAAACGACTCGACTACTGCAGTTGAGAGTACGAACGTCAAGCGAAGCCCGCCATGAACGAATGATGGAACCAAGCGGATCATTTGGGAGGTTACCGGAGTCTTTACATTGGGGATAATCAATGTGTCTTCCACTCGGCATATGAAAAGTCATGACAGGCTTGTCGGATAGTTAGGGAAACTGACTGATGCAAGCGCCCAAACATGTCGTTGTGCGTGATGTGCATGTCACGCAGTCCAATACACCATGCCACCCATTCCCGACCCCGGCCCCAGCCGTAGTGCGTCGAATCCCCCATTGTTCATGTCGAAGCGTTCCTCGGTCTACGGTCTGACGGAGCATTGCACTCTCCACTGCTGAGCAGATGACATCATTCTTCCGTGAGCACTGGGAGTGGGTGCACGTAGCATGCATGTTTTGTCATCGAACAGAGATTGGACCACTCTTTGGGTCTTTGTGCATTCGCATCGCCGTGAACGCCACCTACCAGGTGAATCAAACCAGGCGCCGGCAATGCATATATACCAAACAACGCCTCCAGGAACCGCAGGGTATCTCTCCCAACCAACACCAGCCAATGCCACGTGTGAAGTCATCATCAACCCGGCCCAGCTCGCTTCTTACTTGGAGAAGAGCCCGTTGAACGTGTCCTCCAACCCTGTATCCTTCATGGTGCCATAGTAATCGTACTTGAGCTTGGGACTCGCAAACAACTCGGCATCCCGCTTGACGTTCTTGGGCACTCCAAAGCCCTCTAGCCCTTTCCCTCCGTTTGCTCTCTCCAAGCCTGCATCGCCACCTTCATCACCCTCTCCAGCGGCTCCGCCCACAGCCTTGGCCTTTGATGTCTGGCTCCGCGTCTGTCGCTCCGTTTTGAAGAAATTGGGTGTAGTCTCTTTGAGTGGTGGCGCCCACACGCCCGGCTTCCAAGGATCGAGCGCGGCTCGGGCGGGTGCTTTGGGCGCAGCGGGGACTTTGTGGCGGAAGGGATTGGGATCGGGTTTGGCAAACAGACTTACGGGCTCCTGGCTGCGCTGCAGACTCGGAGAGGCAGGCTGCACAGGGCTCCGTGTGCCGAACTGCGGAGGCAAGATGTCGGGCGCAGAGGGTGCGAAGCGGCGTGCCGTTGGTGTCCAGTCCATGCTGTCATCTTGGTACACGGGTGTTCGGGCTGGGGTCGTGAAGTCGGTGTAGTGGCTCGTTGTGGATGCTTCGGTGAGCGTGGGTGACGGGGGCAGCGCAGAGGTGGAGTCGAGCTGGAAGCTGGACGTGAAGCCCTGAGCCATGGTGTCGAAGGTGGAGATTTGGGGGTGTGCGGGCTTGTAGCTGGAGCGTGGGCGTTTGTTGGGCGTGTTGGGGGCGCTGGGGAGGTACGTTTCTTCGGGAAAGGCAACGGGGGTGTAAACGATGCGCACCGTCTTCCAGGTCAGCGTGAAAGAGAGGAGTATGGAGACAAGGAGGAACATGTTCGTGTTCTGGAATGCCGTGAGGTTGGAAGGGTCGATGGTGGCATTCGCCCAGTAGAAGAGACTCGCCGCGCGCAGCACGAAGACGGTGGCGCGGATGAACCACAGCGACTTGAGGCCTCGCATGCGGCCGGTGATGCTGTTTGTCTTGCTGGCCAGCTTGGGGTTCCACCATATCGTCAGGAGATCGGCGACCAACGAGGCGTGCATCAGCTGCAGGGCAACGGAGGACATGACGCAGCTCTGGTCGACGTTGCGTGCGAAGACGGCGTGCTCCCAACACGTGCTCCACGTGGCGTGCTCGCGCAGAGCGTCAGCGCGTGTGGTCGCCAGCGTCAGCGCCACCGCGTGCCACGACAAGCCGACGAGGACGGCGGCCATGTAGAGCCATTTGGCCAGGGCGATGCATCTCAGGGTCCAGGTCTGGCGCGGCGTGTGCGCAGTGCGGCTGTGCTCCCTGCTCCTGTCGATGATGCGCCGGAGGTTGTCTGCCTTGGCGGCGTAGCCTGCCGCGCGGATCTGGTCCTGGACGCGAGGGAGACAGTGCGGGCAGACCTGCGGGTAGCGGTCCTCGAGCTCGGTGCGGTAGGCGTCGAGCGAGGCGGCGTACCTGTCGTACTCGGGGTCGTCCTCGTCCGGGAGGTACTCGGCGAGGGTCTTGTTGAGCAGCAGCTGATTGCGCTGGCACGTGTTGCAGAACAGCGGTTCGGGCTCGGCGGGCATGGCGGGCAGGACGGGCGACGAGGAGCGTGGGATTGCGTAGTGCAGCGAGGCCGAGGGGGCGGCGGCCATGTCTTCGGTGGGGGGGTCGGCGACGTGCCCGCGCTGAGCATTCAGTCAGTCGCGTGTCTTGTGTGTGGACGGGGCGGCTGTGTGCATCTACATGCACATGCACATGCACATCAACAGCAGCATCAAGATCAAGACCAAGATCATGACCAAGATCAAGATCAAGAAAAAGATCAAGAACAAGGTACCTCGTCGAAGTGGTTGACGGCGTCGCATTGCGGACACAGATAGCTTCGGGGCATGTGGGACACGGCGTGGCGCGACTGCGTGTTGCAGAAGTGGCAGCGGATCCTGCGCCGTAGCAGCGGCATGGTGAAGGGAACTTTTGGTGTCCTGTCCTGTGTCGAGTGTGCGAGGAGCGCGTCATTTGGGACGGGGGTCTTGTTTGGGGCTTTCTGCCGCCGTGCACCGCCTGCGCGCCCGTCCGATCTAGCTCGGGAGTCCGCCGCCCAATGCCAAATTTACTTCGCCGTGCACCACATCACGATTCACGACGACCCCGGCTGTCCATCGACTCCCACCGCGCCGACGAGTTTCCGGCTGTCCATCGACTCCCGCCGCGCCGACGAGCTCCCGGCAGTGTCCAGTGTTCCGTGTCCCGTGTCCCAGCACCTCCACCTCCCCTCGCCCGTCGAATGGCTCGATAGTCTGCGACCTTCACCCTCACCCTCACCACCACCACCACCACCACCACCACCACCATCATGACCCAATTAATCGCAAGACCCGGCCGCAATGCCGCCCGCCAGGCGAAAAAGGCAAAGGAGATCCGGCACGTCAAGGGCGCCATCGTCTGGCACGAGAAGCAGCGGCTGAAGCGCAAGCAGCTGATGCGCGAGCAGTTCGAGGCCAAGCAGACGTGGATGCAGCGCGAAAAATGGGAGCGCGACAACATCCTCGAGGTCAAGCGCAAGGCCCTGCGCAACGCCGCCGAGGACTGGAAACTGGGCCCGCTGCGGCCCAACCGCGCCGTCAACGTTGAGCAGGGCAAGTACGCCGTCGTCCAGCCCACCCAGGTCCAGAAGCCCGAGATCCCCACAAAGGTCCATGCCCGCCGCAACCTGCACAACGAGAAAAAGGGCCTCGCCCTCGATTACCCCCTGGTCGTCGACGACAAGAAGTACTTCCCCATTGTCAAGGGCGACCGCGTCGTCGTCCTCACGGGCAAGGACAAGGGCAGCATCGGGACCGTGATAGCCACCGTCCCCAGGACCCACGAGGTCATCGTCCAGGGCGTCAACATGGTTCGTACATGGCCCGGCTTCTCCTTTGCACCGCACACTGACCACGTAGGCATACTACGACTCCAACGTCTTCAACACGGGCGACCAGGACATCGGTCCCAGGCGCGAGAGCGAGATGCCATTGGCCATGGACAACGTCCGTCTCGTCGTGCCCTACGCCTCGACATCGTCCGGCCCCAGCGGCCAGAACATCTACGAGGACGTCATTGTCGACAACCTTGTCTTCGAGCGCCACACCACAGGCATCGATCCATTCACAGGCACCGACTACGGCGACGCTGAGATCCCCAAGGAGCACCAGTACGACCCTGAAACGGGTCTTCCGATCTTCCACCGGTACATCGCCGGCACACGCTACAGGATCGCGTGGCCGTGGGAGACGGAGACAAAGGCAGCCGACAGCAGCGCCCCAGCGCCCAACAAGAAGGCTGCCCAGGGCTGGCTGTCCAAGACACTCGGCACCCTCCGCCACCCCATCACAACCTTGCAGAGCTGGCGAAACCCTGCAAGCAACAAGAAGCCCAAGCGGGCACCCTCCACCCTTCCCCTCTCCGTCCAGGTCGAGAACATCGAGCACAGCCAGCTCCGAAAGCAGCGCCGCGCCATCCTCCGCAGCGAAGACCCCAAGCACAAGGAAGCCCACGACGCCGTCGACACAACACGCAACATCGTCGAGGGCTCCGACTCGATGAGCTACACACTTGTCGCGCCTCCTTTCCCCGACACGCTGGGCCAGGAGCTGCACGGCGACATAGTAGAGCGCAACGCCAACGCACGCCACGACAGCGAAGCACCTTACAAGCCCATCCACGCCAAGTACATGAGCCCCAAGGCGCAGGCGGCGCAGGACTTTGCCCAGAAGAAGGCCAAGGCGGCCGAGCGCATGAAGACACCCATGCAGCTGCGATGGGAGCAGGAGCAGGCTAAGAAGCAGGCAGCCAAGAAGGAGAGTCCGGCCGTGGACACGGACACGCTGCTCGCGGCACTGGGGCAGCACATGTCTGCCAACGGCGTGAAGCTGACATCAAAGAGGAGGGCAGCCAGTCAGGTCGAGGAGCTCGATTAGAGACCAGAAGCGTAGGGGCAAGGGTCGGCGTGTTTACACTTGCATCTGCATGGGTGAGTCTGTCACTTGTAGCATAGTGTAGATATAGTTTGGGTTTCTTGTACAGTACGATGGTGGTGGCAGCATGAAGTTGTAAGAGAACATGGAAGATTGAACAAACACCACATGCATTCCGTTGCCCTTGGGTATCATAAACAAACGCCAGCTGTGCATACACAACGCTCACATGGTCCTCGCTAGCTCTTTTGCTCCTCTCACACCAAGATCCCCCCATACTCCGCTCGCCCTCCGTACCCCTCCAGCGCCTCCCACTGCACCAGAAAACGATCCACAACCCTGACCAGCAACTTCCCACTCAGGCTCAGCGTCTTGACCCGCGCAAAGCTCTCCACGTACACCGTGCGACACAGCCCCCTGCTCTCAGCGCCGCGGATGTTGAAGAAGCGCAGCGTGAAGGCAGCGAGGACGAGAACCACGGCGGTCGCAGGGCCGTTGGTTATCACCAGGGCCGGGAGCGAGGCCGTGTTTTCCTCAACGGCAGTGGGCGTGGACAGGAGTGGCGGGAAGGCTGCCAAGAGGGTCTGAGCGGCGGTGAAAGGGGTGGTGTAGAGCGGTTGATGGATCCTCCTCGCCCGCGGTATCGTGGCTATTGCGTAGTGCTCTGGACCTACGCAGTGCGGCCTCCCATTTCGTCCCGTGGTCTCCGTCTCATCGCGCCATCGAGTCCACGGTACGCTGGTCTCGTCTTGCGCCGTCTTCGCTCCCTCCTGGGCACGACCCCGCGCCGCTCGCTCCTCCAGGCCCTTCTCGAAAGCCACGGCGCGCTGCGCGCTGAATGCGTCCCCGCTGCTGACCACGTAGGTTCTGTGTGTATACTTCCGTGTGTCTAGGTCGCGGAGCAGGGCGAACATCTCGTGGGTGTGTCCTCCCGATCCCAGCACAACGAGAATGCGGGCGCTGGTCGGCCGCGTGCGCAATTGCGCCGTCTTCGGCCGTGCGTTGGGGAGGATGGCGAGAAGACGGAGAGAAGCTGCGACCAACAGCGTGACAAGGAGTGCGAGGAAGAAGGACACGCCGTAGAGCGAGGATAGCGGGGGCGCCATGGCGGACGGGGCGTGCTGATGGGCGGTGACCAATGGGTGGATGATCGTGGCCTCATTCAGCGTTGTAGGTGCTAGGGAGTGAGTTTGCCCAGGCCTCGCGCTCCAGACAGACGAAGCATTGTCGAGCGTGCGGTTGTGGAAGGTGGTGTTGCCGTGCAAGACGTGGGTGGCTACGGGCCAATAGGAGCATGCGTGCTTGAACGCGCCATCACATTACACGAGCCGAATGGAACATGCGTCTCGCGCTCACAACATTCTCCACAGTGAACAGCATCAGCACAATCCGGTCGAAGAAAACATACAGTGAGTCGCCTCAACGTATCAGGTAGCTTCACAGACCAACCCTACCACTCAGCTATCATTCTTTAGGCACCGTCTCCTTCATCTCCCCCTCTACAACAGATATCTATAGTCTGGGTTCAGATCGCCCATTTCAGTCTTCTCGTATTCCGTCAAGCCCACATCCCTGACACTCCTGTCTCTCGATCGGTTTTGCGCAAAGCACGCGACGAAGTACACACAGCAGCTGAGCGCACTCAAGCACACAAAGGCAATGCAGATGGAGTATCCCGGAACATACTTGGGCGCATCCTTCTTCAGAAAGGCATACACCGCAATGATTCCTCCAACATTTCCGAAAGCTATCTGCCAAGCCGAGCCTACAGAGCGACGGTGGTGGCCACCGAGGTTCATGTTAAACTAGAGTTTGCGTTAGAAGAAATAGAACCCGTGTCAGCATGGCCTACGTACCCAACAGACAATGACAGGCATCGCAGTATATGCACCCATGGCAACAAGGAACAATGCGGCATACTGAAGATTCGGCTTGTTGTGCACCGAGATGAGGATGGCAAAACCTGTGATGCAAATGCAGATGGGGAAGACGGTGAACAAGAAGCGGTGCTTCAGTCGATCCGAGAACCATGCGACCAACATGGAGAAGCCAAAGGCAGCAGCCCACGGTGGGACAGAGTGAAGTTGAGTTTGAATCGGGCTGTAGCCGTACGTCTGGATAATAGAAGGGCTGAAGTAGGCGTAGCCGTAGGCAGGCACAATAAGACCAAAGTACATGAAGCCGCCGATCACGACCTTGACGTCCTTGAAGACGCGGCCAACATCGCCAAGCGACATCTTTCGCTCACGAGCCGATCTGCCTTGGTCGACCTGCAGACGTGCCTTGACGAAGGCGCGCTCCTCCTCGGTAAGCCATTTTGATTCCTCGGGGAAGTTAGGCAGCAGGAAGAAGAAAAAGAAGGAGGCAACGACGGTGAGAAGGCCTTCCAGGATGACTGAGTTGGTTAGCAACCATGTAGGATCGCAGGACGGGAGGGCACATACAGATCCAGCGCCAACCCATGTAGCCTCTCATACCGTCCATCTTACCAATGGCACTGGCAAGAAGTCCTCCAAAGGCACCGGCGAGTGTGGTCGAGGAGAAGAAGAAAGAATAGCGCTTCTGGGCCTCGTGGCGGCGGTACCACATGCCGATTAAATAAAATGCACCTAAACTTGTTAGACCAACAAGCTACGTGTACACGAGAGTTGGTCTATAAAACGTACCCGGGAACATTCCCGTCTCGAAGACGCCGAGAAAGAAGCGCGTGGCTAAGAGTCCAGAGTAGCTCTGCACGAAGCCTTGCAGCATAGTCACGACTCCGAAGCCGAACATGCAGATGGACAGCCAGATTCTTGGCTTGAGCTTCTTCAAGAGGAGGTTGGAGGGAATTTCAAGCAGGATGTAGGGGATGAAGAAAATGACCAAGGCGTTGTTGTAGCGGTTGTCGTGAAGCAGGTCGAGTTCCTTGCTCAGTCCGAACACGTTTGCATTGGCAATGTTGACACTGGTACCGTTAGTCGACGCATTCATTGGGGTCTTGAAGCGACATACCGGTCCAGGAAAGCAAGCAAGTACATGATACAGAGGAAGGGAATGACATGAAGGTCGATTCGCCTGACCAGCTTGGCCTCGGTCGTGTGCGGCGGGCACGTAACAAACTCGGTTGCTTCTTCATTGTAGTTGCCGTCGAAATGGGGTATTTCCTTCTGGTCACTGAGATCTGGCGATGCCTGAACGTCCTCTGTGCATCGTGAGCCGGGGATCTCGAGTGCGGCAGCTTGGATGCCGGGTGGGCCAGCAAGTGCTGGGCTGACTGTGTACGAGTATACAAGGCTATGGAATTGAATAGCAGAGGAAGCTTAACTCACTCTCTTTTGTGGAGAACATGGAGAGATGGTGCGACGTCGTTGGCAAGACTGGGAAGCGGTGTTCTCGACAGTGTGATTCCTTGCTGTTCTGGTCTGGTCTGGTCAGGTTTGGTCTGGTCTGCTCAGGTTTTGTCTGGTCTGCTCAGGTTTGGTCTGGTCTGGTCTGGTCTGGTTCTTGGGAGCACGCGGTCGGTCGTTCGCACCAAATCGTCTGTACTACGTCGTCCGCACCCGCACTTGGGAGATGGGGAGATGGGGAGATGCGGAGATGGGGAAAGGCGGAGAAGGAGGTTGCTGGTGACGGCCAATTTCAACAGTCACTACGGACCAGTCATCCCTCTCGCTTACCAACGACCTCGGCCATTGGGTTGCCATCGCGGACTCTTCGGACTCTTCGCTACCCCCGCGGTTTTGCGAGGCAGGGATGCGCCAAGGGAGAGTCGACGAATGGCCCGAAGAGGCAGCTGCCATGGCCGTGCGCGGTGTGGCTGGCAAAGACGTCTTTGGTCGTGACGGCGCGCAAGGCCGAAGGGCCGAGGGCCAGTGCGCGAGAAGCAGCACTTGCACCGAAGCAGCGCTGGGATGGCGGCGTGGGTATGACGATGAAGGAGGGGATCGACGGCTGTGGCGGAGAGAGCCAATGGGAACCAGGTGGAGCGACTGATCGGAACGGCATCGGCGCAAGATTTGTCGTGAGTTGATGTGCGCGCATGCTTGCTGTGAAGGCAACCTGCCAGCCATGTAGGACTGCATGGTGGCCCGACGTTGCGCCTCCCCAAACGCGCCTTCGATGGTGAGGCGGGTGTCTCGTCCACGTCAAGGACCGAAGGCCACGGGCCTGGTCACGCTGCTTTGGGCTCGGGGTCTTTCGGCAGTCTGGCCAGTGGTTCCGAGTTGGCACTTCACAAGCCTGGGCGACGCTTCCCATCCTTCAACGTCGACGTTTTGGCCGACCTCCTGTCGCGCTCTCTCTACCTCTACCCTCGCTTTCCACCCTCCACCCGGCCTCTTTGCACGTCTTTATGAGCCCGAGCGTACCTCTTGTGGATACGATCGTGTGCCGGCAACGTTCGACTCTCTTTCCCCCAGTGGCGGGTAGGCTGACCAGCCATGGTGAATGTCAAGAATGTCGCTTTCAAAGTCAACAAGCAGACGCCCATTTCCCAGGCGCCTCCTCGGGCGTACGGCACCGTCATCAACTGCCGAAAACCAGGTGGTAAGCGCGCCTTCAAGGAGCTGAAAGAAGTGCGCTCGCACTCGGTGCCGCTCACCAATGTCTCGGGCTCCAAGAAGCGCAAACGAGATGAGCAAAAGAGCGAGCCTCTCCAACGGCAGACTGGCTTCGTCACGTCGTCACCAGGCAATGCGCAGGCGGCTCTAGCGGCTCTGCGGCATGGCGACCAGCCGCTCATCACCCAGAAGTGGAAGCAGATCAAGCCGACCCGGTTCAGGAAGGGCAAGATCCTGGAGAAGGGCGTCGATCTGGATTGCTGGTTCACCATACTTTCATTCTCAGACCCCGCGCAATTGTTGGAAATGCGCCAGAAGATTGCATCCTGCTATCGCTTCCTGAGGGACAATCCCATGCTCTGGGTCCACAGCCGGAACTACTACTACGGGAGCGACATGCCAGAGCCGCCTTCGGAACTCAACGAGTTTCAGTATGCGCATCTTCGACACGGCCACGGCTGCATGAGCTGCGGCGCGCCGAGCACACGCAAGACGTACTGGGCCTTTCTTCGACGATGGTGCAAAACGTGCTTGCAGTCCAAGACGGTCAAAGAGCACGACGCGGTCGTCATGATGCGCATGGTCGGCATTGACGACGTCTCCCTTCTGCGCAAGTGTCTCTCGTCTGGTGTCTTCGACTCGTGGGGCAATTTCGTCGGCGTCGGACCGGCCAGTACGCACTCGCTGAAGACCATCTACCTGCTCTCCGAAGTTCAGAAGCTCGAGAGGGAAATCCGCGATGCCACCACCCTCCACCCCGCCACGTGGTCGGCGGAGCTGCGACCCAGCATGGCTGAAAAGGCAGCTTTGATCGACGAGCGTCGTGCGTTTGCACGGAAGATGGAGCTTTGGGAGGAAGCTACTCGCAGCAACAAGGCCAGCGACTACCAGGCCAAGAAGGCAGCGCGCAAGGCGTACTTTGAGCACAAGGCATCTCGACTCGAGCCGCCGATTAGCATAAAGGAGATGGAAGCCTGCCCTTCGTACCGCCGTGCCATTGCCATCCCCAAAGATCCCAACAACACGTCTTGGCAACAGCTCAAGCCCAAGCTTGAGAAAGAAGCTGCCGAGCTGGGGCTTGGACGACTGGGCACGCCCGAGAGACGAGCAGGCACAGCATCGGCGTCAGGCTCGGGCACATCGACGCCCAGCAGGATGCAGGGGCATCATCAGCCTTACCTGCACGCCATCCCCGGCCTACCGGCAGGCCTTGTCCTGCCTTTTCCCCATGGCCACCCGCATGCGCACCTGCTTTGAGATGGAGGAGGCGTTACGTGTACCTTGTTTTTGTCGTCTGGCGCATGGGCAGGGTGTTTGAAGTGGCATGGGGTGGCATGGGGTGGCATGGCGTTTGTGGGGTTCTTGTTACGGCGCAGACTGACGGGGTCCTGCATGCATGGCGTTTCCTTTGGATGGGCATGGAGGCATATTTGAGCACAGCGCTTGGATGGATAATAGGACGTGGTGGCGTAGTTACCTAGACGGGCTGGCAGGCCGCATGAATTGAATACAAAGCACCACCTAGGCTACTGTCGACCATGGGTGAGGGTGAGGGTGAGGGTGAGGGTGCAGCGCGGCACGATGCCATCTCTTCCCAGCTCGACATGGAGGCTGGGAAGACAGCGAGGCCGGTGGTGTGAGGCCGATGCAGCCGCACTTGTCCACGCATTCGCGTGCCGTACCTGTCGAGGGCAACGAGGTCTTGGCAGCGGCGGCTTACCAACACGCAAAGCCGATTGGCTGCCGAGGAGCCAGCGCGGCTTCAGGAGGCGCTGCCCCTCGCCTGGGCCGAGCGCTTTCTTGGGGGGATGGCAACGGCCACGGCCACGGCGCTCGTCGCGTCTCCAGGAAGGGACTGACGAGATCAAAGCTTGTGCGTGTCTGCAACAACGTGCGATATCAGACTCTCTGTCCGGCCAGCACCCGGCCACCCGGCCACCCGGCCACCCGGCCACCCGGCCAACCAGGGCGGTTGTCTTCCTGGCCGTCGTCAACACCTCGATCCCGTAATCACTGCGGTCCAGACGAAAGGCCGGTCGAGAGCCCCTGATTGGCCTGCCATGGCTTATAAAGCGTCTGCGTCCTTGCGGCTCCGTCTTTTCTTCCGCCTCGCTCTCGTTCGTTGATCGCCAGACACGCGCGCGCGGCTGTCACTGAGCTCTCCAGCTGCTTTGCTACCTGTCCAGCACCCAACACCACTTGACGTGACCATGGCATCCGTCTCGCGCACCCTCTCCCGCGCTCTGCGCACCGCGGCTCCGTCCTGGCGCTCCACCGCCACCCGCTCCGCCCGCTCGCAGTGGCAGTGGCAGGGCCAGCGCCAGGGCCAGCGCCAGGGCCAACGCGGCTACGCCACGGGCAACGAGGAGCCCGCAGACAAGTTCGAGGGCAACCCCACGGGCATGTTCGTCGGCGCCGGCGCGCTGCTGCTCGGTGCTGCTGGCTACGCCGCCTACACGTACCGTCCGCAGCTGCTGGGCCTCGAGGGCAAGCCCAAGGCGCCCTTTGTCCCGCGCTTCGAGAACTACCAGGACGTGTACAACCACATTGCCAAGCTGCTAGACGAGCACAACGACTACGACGACGGCAGCTACGGCCCCGTGCTGCTGCGTCTGGCCTGGCACGCCTCTGGAACGTGAGTGCCGCAACACGCCCGCCCCAACCCGCCTCTGACACGCCGCAGCTACGACAAGGAAACCAATACCGGTGGTTCCAACGGCGCCACCATGCGCTTCGCCCCCGAGGGCGACCACGGCGCCAACGCCGGCCTCAAGGCCGCCCGCGACTTCCTCGAGCCCGTCAAGGAAGCCTTCCCCTGGATCACCTACTCGGACCTCTGGATCCTCGCTGGCGTCGCCGCCATCCAGGAGATGCAAGGCCCCAAGATCCCCTACCGCGCCGGCCGCGCCGACCGCGATCTCTCCTTCTGCACCCCCGACGGCCGTCTGCCCGACGCCTCCAAGGACAGGAGCCACATCCGCGCCATCTTCGGCCGCATGGGCTTCGACGACCGCGCCATGGTCGCTCTGTCGGGTGCCCACGCCCTCGGCCGCTGCCACACGGACCGCTCCGGCTACGATGGCCCCTGGACCTTCAGCCCCACCACCCTGACCAACGACTACTTCAAGCTCCTGATCGAGGAGAAGTGGCAGTACAAGAAATGGAACGGCCCCAAGCAGTTCGAAGACGTCAAGACCAAGACGCTGATGATGCTGCCCACCGACATGGAGATTGTCAAGGACAAGAGCTTCCGCAAGTACACGGAGCTGTACGCAAAGGACAACGACGCCTTCTTCAAGGACTTCTCAAATGCCGTCGTCACCCTGTTTGAGCTGGGTGTGCCCTTTGAGCACCCCGAGGACCAGAGGTGGGTCTTCAAGAGCTCCTTTGACTAAGCGGCTTCGCGCGTCAACGCCGAGCATTTCATTACCTGTAGAGATATCCAGCTAGATCAACTAGACCCTTGTTTTTCGCGAGAGTGGAGGGCCGCTTCTCGTCCAAAGTCGGGTAGACTGTACCAACATGAATAGAACTAGAAGAACAGCAGAAGAGAAGAGAAGAACAACGGAAGAGAAGAGAAGAAGAAGAGGAGGAGGAAGAGAAAAAAAGAAGAAGAAAATATCCGTCGTGTATCGGGTCTCCAAACGCCTGTTTTCCCCACGGGTCGTCCATCATGTTAGATAGTCGTATTCATCATCCATCACATCGACCCACACCATGTGCAACCAAAAGGGAGACACACACAATCGTCACCCATGGCCCTTTATCGAATGGTAGTGCGCGCTGACACAAACAAAGTCCAGCTGCTCAGTCTTGCGTAAACGTATGCGCAAGCTGGCTCTGCTTCCTCATCCACCACTTCTGATCCTCCTTCTCCAGCCTTTGCAGGTCTGCCACGTGCTGCTTCCCTAGGCCGACCATCTCCACTTCGAGCCGCTGAACCTCCTCGTGAGACAGGTGGAGAGCAGCAGGCGTAGACGGCTTGGGAACCTCTGTGGCCTCCATCAAGAATGCGGGGAACAAACTCATCAAGTCTGGACCCACAAAAGAAACGCGCTTCCTCTTTCGCCTGCCCTTCTGAGCGGGGCTGCCGTGCTCGGCAAGGAAGAGGGTCGATCCCGCCTTGGAAGCAGGCCATGAGGCGTTTGTGTCCGTCTCAGCAGTAGAGAGCAAAGCTGCCATGCCCCTCTCGCCCAAGCAAGTCACTCCCAGCTGGAACATCTCAGCCACCACGCCCTCCCACTGCCTCTGTAGCTCCTTGATCTCATGCGTTTCTGCCTCCATGTGCTTCTCAAAGGCCTGTAAGCGGTCGTGCAACGTCGCCTGGACACGCTCCCTCTCGCCCGTAGCAGTCGTGCGCTGCAGACCGTAGTGACAACCAGAAAGTGGACTGCAGAGCTTTTCGACAAGACGCTGATACTTGAAAGCCACAGTAAGCCTGAGCGGTGAGGCTTCCGAGCCGCTGCTAGCAGCGTCTGAACAGGTCGTCTGGACGTTGCTTTCGTCGAGTTTGTTTAGGAGTGCGTCGACGTCTTTGTTGATCTTAGTAACGGCAATCGAGTACAGGTGGCGGCGGTATTCTTTACTCGTCTCTGAAACGTGGTTTAGTCAAGCACAGTCGATCAACAGTACCATGGCTGTTACCTTGGAAGGAAAGTGCCAGTGGATGCACCTTCTCCACTTGCCTCCTTTTGCTCCATCTTTCTGCAGCCGACTTTTGTGGACTACGGAAACGGGAGCCTGTCTGCGCCAATTCCACCTTCTGCCGCTTGAACACGGCTGCTGCCGAAACGGTTGCCGTCGTCTTTGGAGGCTTGGTAAGATTTGGCGTCTTGAAGGCATTGCGGTTGCATGGCTGTGTTGCCGATATCACGCTTTGGCCGTCCATGGCTGACCCTAGACAGACGACAGAGCGCCTAGCGGGAGGAGAAGAGTGAGGTGAGATGGCCAGATGCGGTGGGAATTGAAGTGTTTGGGTCGTCCAAGGCAGTGAGGCAGGCGCTACGCCACAGGAAAGAACACCCGCCACAACGCTTGGAGCACGGCAGAAAGAAACATTGCAAGGCAAGACTTTCAAGAGCATATACCTGAATGAATCGCAACGCAATAGTGGCGATGCCCAAGCACTTGTTGTAAAACTTCCTGCAAGGCCCATCTCTGAAGCTGCTTCACTGGCCAGATCGCCTCAAGTCCATATTGTACAGTCATTACCCGCAACAGCGTCGTGCTTCGCCCATCACTCCCAGCTTCGGAGTACACGCTACTACTTCTGCTCGCCTTCAGCAGGTACAACGACGTTCTTCTCTTCCAGCATCTTCGCCAGCGAGCCATCCTGGTGCATGGTCATGAGGATGTCGCAACCACCAATGAACTCCTTGTCGACGTAAAGCTGGGGTATCGTGGGCCATTCCGAGTATTCCTTGATTCCTTCACCGGGTCAGCCCAATCTCGACGAAATGCCACAGTGTGCGCAAGCTTGGCCAAAGGTCGCGTCGTTGGGGTCACGCCACGATCGCCCCCTACGCAACTTGCAGCAAACCTGTCATCAACGTACCTGCCCTCAGCTCCTGATCCTCCAGCACGTTGAACGCCGTGAACTTATCAGGGTCCACACCCTGCATACCGAGGATCTGTATGCTCGCCCTCGAGAATCCACACTGTGGTGTCTCTGGGGTTCCCTTCATGAACAGCACAACAGGTGAGGAAGCAACGGCGCGATCAATCGCGCTACGAACCTCGTCGGAGAGGCATCGGATTGGGAAGGGGGTAAGGAAGCGGGCGCTTGGAAGCGGGCGCGGGACGCTGGCGCGGGTTGCGGCGCGGAAGGTCTGACGTAGTTAGCAGACTGCCTGCATCGGGATTTTTTGTGAGGGAGAGAAAGGTGGTGTACCTGTGGGATGGCACGTCTTGAGAACATTGCTATGTGGGGGTGGGAGGGTGGGTGAGGGAGCGTTCTGATGGATGACGGCACCTCCGAGCTGTTCGCCGCAGAATTTCTGGATGAGGTAACGTAACGGGAGCTAAGCAGCTCATATCAATATCACCAAGCTTCCATTGGCTCCCATCATTGCTCCATCCAGCACACGTCGTGTCCAAGTCAAAAACGCGTGGCTTGGTGGTTTGCAGGCAGTCCCAACACCAAGCAAGATAAACATCAAAACTGCCGTGAAGGCGACGTTGATTCTTCATTAGCAGTGATTTTCATTTCGTCTTTATGACGCGAAACATGAACGCCGTGCTACATGCAAACCTATACTACTCCAAATCCTCGAGTCCGCCCACATGTTGAGACATGCTTGCCTTTTAGACAGTTCCAGAGCCGCGAAAAATTGAATCGAAGCACATTCCGACAGCATTTTACTGTTCGTTGACAACGTGACCCCACTCGTGGCTCTCCATTCCATCGCTACCCCACATAATGCCCTTCAGCCATGTCCTAACCACGTCGGCATACGCACCAATATTGCCCTTGGACATGGGGACTTCAATATCGTTGCCACGGAAGTGGACCTGGCTGATGGGTGTAACAAACCAAGCTGTGCCAGCCGCAAAAGCTTCGACCAGACGACCCTCCTTGGCAGCCTCCTCGAGCTCGAAAACATTGAATTTGCGCTCGACGACCTCGAGAGCTTCGAGATCCTCGTGGCCCGGTGCTAGCTTGGTGCGTGCAAGCTCAAGGATAGATCGGCGTGTTACGCCATCAAGAACGATGCGCTCCTTCAGGTCGGCCGTAACGAGTTGCAGCTTGCCTTCTCTTGTCCGCCAAACAACGAAGAAATTGCTAGCACCGGCCTCGGTTACAGTGCAGTCCTCACCAAAGAGCCAGAGAATCTGATGGTATCCCCTCGCTCTCGCTTCACCTTGTGCAACGAGAGAAGGGCCGTAGTTGGCACCCACCTTGGCGTAACCGAAGCCTCCAGGCCAAGCACGGCACATGTCGTCCTGGGATGCGAGGAGCTTGATGCCGCCAGACATGTCGCCCATAGGCGCAAAGCAGCACAAAATAACAAAAAGGAGGGCCTCCTTCGGTCGCTCAACACCAAGGGCTGGGTCGGAGGCGATCATTGTGGGCCGAATGTACAAGAAGCTGCCGGGGCGATCCTTGGGAAGCCACTTCGCGCCATCAGTCTCGCACAGCTTCACAATCAGCTTGAGCAGCTCCTTGGGCGGGAAGGCGGGGAGAGCGATACGGTTCGTGGACATGAGCATACGGTTGCAGTTCAGATCTGGGCGAAACAGGCGAAGCTTGCCGTCATGGCCGCGGTACAACTTCATTCCCTCGAAGCACTCGGTTGCGTAGTGCAGGCATGATGCGGTGGGCGCAAGAGAGATCGGACCATAGGGTTGCAGCGTCGGCGCGGCCCAGCCTTCCTCAACAGTCCATTTGGCCTGGATCATATGGTCGGTGCAAACTTTTTGAGAGGCCATCTCCGCAGAGCCAAGGGCAGGGACAGATCGTGGGGCGTCAGTGTATGTGCATTGTACTTTGGAGGCGTCCAGTTCAGCGAGGTGTGGCTCGTCAGCTTGTGCCTTTGTTTCCCGTTCCGGTGGAGGTGTGGCGGTGATGGTGTTTGTGAGAGATGCCGACTTCAGTTGCGAAGGAGCGGACTTCTCAAGAGCGTGCTGAATGCCAGAGCTTGTGAGGTCTGTGACTGTCTCGCCATCATTGGGAGGTGTAATGGCAATGGGCGGCATATTGGCTGTTGAGAGGGAATTGGCTCGTCCTGGGGTATCAATGGTGGCTGCGATTTTGGTTTGGAGTGCAAGGCAGGTGCTGTGTTGGGGGAAAGGGCTTTATAAGGACACAAAGTTTTCAATCAAGAGTCACACCTTCCTATCACGCGGAGAAGCCAAAACTAAACTTGTCAGGATGGAGGATGGGCTATCGCGGGACCTAGACGACTAGTCCTCCTTGCATCAATGGCGGAGTGGATAAAGAAAGACGTCGACGAAATATTTGATGGATCCTAACCGCGCCGCGGCTCGAGAAATTTGAGCGGTTTAAGATGGCTCAGTACCGCCAATTGAACGCCATTCACGTTCAGAAAATTTCGATATTTCGGGGGAGCCGTGTGGCATGTCGAAATATTCACAGCCACGACCATGTTCCCGTCTGTCTAGAGGCCAAGCAAGTCAGAGAAAGATTCCTGTAGGGTGTCACAGGTGTGCAGGGTGTGTTGCGGTAGGGCGCGGGAACTGCATTTCTAGCCTCACCGCTTGTATCCGCTTACAGCAGTGCCGATGCGCCTTCTGAATGCTGAATGCACACGCGACGCACATTCAGCCTGAAGAGTCACACTCCAACCTGGATGTATTGAGTTGCTTGGATACGTTGATCGTCATACAAGGCGCAGTAGGGACAACGGAGGTGACATGTGCCTGCAATAGAACACCACTGAGGCGGCGAGGCAGCTCGCTCGGCTTTGTGCGGTTCAACACTATTTTCTAGTGGAGTCAACGGCATAACGAAACGAAAGGATCAAGTGACCAGGGATACAAGCAGACTTGAGCGGCAGGTGGGGATCCATTTTTGCAAGATTGCAAAAGTAAGTCAGATTGAGCTAAGCCAAGTACCGACCCAGTCCACAACTCTATGCTGTAAATACCGCTGGTAGCCTATCCAATCCTATCCGTCTCACCGATGCCCTAACGCAAAGGGAAGACTCACGACAACGCCTCAGCGATCTGCCCCGGTTGTCGAAGACCGTCAATGCCTAACAGTATACCATCAGCGACCTCACCTACGCGACTTTCCAGTGCATTGAAGTCCATCTTGCTGATGGCTGCGTTGATTTGCTCCATGACCGCTTCCTCTTGCACCGTCTCTGACATGACCTGAGCTTCCGTCCTCCAGTATTCTTCCCTGACACCTCGAAGCGCTGGATCGCGATTGACCGAGTTTGTGATCAGGCCAAGCGCACGCATCTTGTTCATTGTCTCTTCAGACACACGGGTCGCCATCTCTAATCGTTGCGCAATTGAGATGGGCTTCGCCAGCCATCGATTGGTACTCGTAGCCCAGAGCACGAAAGCCATGCCTATGTCCTGAACTGCAAAGGCAATGTATCGCAGGAACCTAACACGCCAGTGTATCGAGTCGATGTCCTGAACAAACTTGGCCCGCTTGTTGACCGTGATGTCGTAGGTCGCCATAAACCATATCTCCACAATCAGGGCTGCAAGGCCTAGGATGGTTGCGTGCGTCCGGAATCGCGAGCCTTCGCTTCCGACCAATGACGAGGTAGCCAAGCCGAGCACAGCGAGCTGAAAGATGTGTGGTATGACCATCTTTGGCAGGCTGTAGAAGAAGTAGTTGTTGGTGTCGTTTCCGTCTGCCGTGACGCACCATAGGCAGTTCAGCAAAGTGTCAGGGCCATACGCCAGATAATACAGCTTGTTGCGCCCGTTGACTTCAAACCTGGATCGTAACGCGTTGTCAAACTCTGTGAGCGGTCTGAGATGCCGAAGCCGCGCAAACAGAACGCTTGTCTCGGTGCGGATGTGGCTCTGTGTCGCTAGGAACACGTTGTCGGGCGCGAAAGGAGACAGCGACACTGTCAGGCAGACGGCGGCGGCGACGAACAAGAGATTGAGTGCGTGCTTCACTCGCGGCGGAGTCGGTCGTACGGGGACGCTTGGAGAGGTTGTGCGGGCTGCATTGAACCAGTTGACGATGCGCGGGAGGACAAAGGGCCCAAATAATATGAGCAGCGAGTGCACGTTTTGTGGGAGGAAGGTAAGGCGGGGGATCACGACGTAGGATATGACCAGTAGGGTGATGGAACGTAAGTTGAACATCTCGACCGTGTGGATGTCATGCGCGGTGTCGGCACCTGGGCGAGTTGGTTTTCTAGACAAACGCAAAGTGGTTGACGTGTAGGAAGGACAAAGGAGCCGAGGCTGCGCTAGCCCCCCCCCCTGTAAGGTACCCAGAGCCTCCTCCGTTTCGACTGACAATTAACCATCTTGAAAAAAGAGCGCAACACCCAAGTGAAGCTGTGCGTCACGAAAGCCATTCACTGTCAAATAAAAAAGAACAACGTACGAGGCTGAATGGGTTTACATTCTTGTACCTCCGTTTGCTTTGCAAGCTATAGGAAAGAATGTATCCTGGATGCAAGCACTCGACCAGCCTCACCCAAGTCGTGGAAAAGGACTTGATTGGCTATGCTGGTAAGTCCAACTTCGCGAGTTCCCGAATGTCAAACCAAAACGCCGCTAGCATGCACCGAGCCTGCTGCTATCGATGAACGCCGATGTTGAGATCGTTCATCTCCCCAGATCCCCTCTAGAAACTACCATAACGACCCAGAATGCAGGTTGAACTTTTGGGTATCATAAAAACGTCATTGCACATATTACACGGTAGCATGTTGATGTGCTACTCGAAGCGACTGTGTTGATGAAACACAATCGAGTTTGCCAAATGGCAGGAATTTAAGAAGAGTACTTCTCGCGGTTGTACTTGGCTGCGTTGACCATGTTAACCAGAGCAGCCTTGGTCTCCTTCCACTGGCGGGTCTTCAGACCGCAGTCAGGGTTGATCCAGAGCTGCTCGGGCTTCAGGTACTTCAGCATGTCAGCGACACGGTCCTTGATCTCCTGTTCAGAAGGAACACGAGGAGAGTGGATGTCGTAGACACCAGGGCCGATGTGGCGGGGGTACTCCTTGTCCTCGAAGACCTTGAGGAGCTTGGCGTCGCTCTTGCTGTTCTCGATGGAGAGAACATCGGCGTCGAGAGCAGCAATGGCGTGGAAGAAGTCCTGGAACTCAGAGTAACAGAAGTGAGAATGAATCTGAGTGGAGTCCTTGACACCAGCGCAAGCAAGCTTGAAGGAGTCGACAGCCCAGGCCAGGTACTTCTCGCGCTCGGTACCCTTGCGGAGAGGGAGTCCCTCACGGAGGGCGGGCTCGTCAACCTGGATGACGTAGATGCCAGCAGATTCGAGGTCAACGACCTCGTCGCGAAGAGCGAGAGCAAGCTGCTGAGCCTGAACTGACTGGTGGACATCGTCACGGGGGAACGACCATCGCAAGCAGGTGATAGGGCCTGTGAGCATACCCTTCATAGGCTTCTTGGACACGGAAGCAGCGTACTTTGACTCCTTGACAGTCATAGGGGCGGGGCGGGAGATGTCACCGACAATGATCGGGGGACGGACGCAGCGGGAGCCGTAGGACTGAACCCAACCCTTGGTAGTGAAGGCATAACCGTCGAGACGCTCACCGAAGTACTGAACCATGTCGTTGCGCTCAGGCTCGCCGTGGACGTAGACGTCGAGGTCGAGCTCATCTTGAATCTTAATGGTCTCCTCGATCTCCTTCTCAATGAACCTCTCGTACTCCTTAGCAGTGATCTCACCCTTGGTGAACTTATTACGCTGGATACGGATCTCCTTAGTTTGGGGGAAGGAACCAATAGTGGTGGTGGGGAAGAGAGGCAGATGGAGATGCTCCTTCTGCTGAGCGTAACGCGAAGGAAACTCGGATTTGCGCTCGTGCTGCTCAGGTGTGACGCTAGCCTGGCGATCCTTGACAGCCTGAACATTTGTGCGCTTGGATGTGGCGCGAGCCTGCATAGACTTGGCGTTGGCCTCGAGAGCTTCACGGACGGAAGCAGGGCCGTCGTTGACGGCCTTGGTGATGACAACAACCTCGGCGACCTTTTGGACAGCGAAGGAGAACCAGTCGCGAACCTCATCGTCGAGCTTCTTCTCGCTGTCGAGAGAATGAGGAGTATGGAGGAGAGAGCTGGAAGTGGCGACGAGGACACGGTCCTTGCCGAGCTTCTGAACAGCCGACTCAACAATTTCAATGGCGTTCTTGAAGTTGGTCTTCCAGATGTTGCGACCATCGACAACACCGACGGAGAGGGCCTGGTTGGAGCCAAGCTTGCTGACGACAGTGTCGAGCTGCTCGGGGTTCCTGACGAGGTCGATGTGGACGGCAGCAACGTTCTGGATGCTTGGGAAGACGTCAAGGTTGTGGACAATGTCACCAAAGTATGTGGCAAGGACAAGCTTGGGCAGACCGCTGCCGGTGAGCTTCTCGTAGGCAGGCTTGAATGCATCCTTGACCTTCTGCTCGAGGTCGTAGACGAGGACAGGCTCATCGATCTGGACGTACTCGGCACCAGCCTCCTTCAGCTGCTGAAGGAGCTCGACGTAAAGGGGCAGGAGCTTCTCGAGCAGAGAGATGGGGTCGACGGACTGGTTGCGGTCGGCCTTACCAAGAGCAAGGAAGGAGACGGGACCGACGAGGACAGGACGGGTGGTGATGCCAGCCTCCTTGGCCTCCTTGAACTCGCGCACGGGCTTGGGGTCGGAAGCGAGCTTGAAGGTCTGGCCATCCTGGAAGGTGGGCTTCACGTAGTGGTAGTTGGAGTCGAACCACTTGACCATTTCCTACGGCGCGTTAGTGAGGATGCTTCACATGGTAAGGATTCGCTCAGCTCACCAGACTGGGAACGTCGACGCCATCCTTCTGGTGGCCACGGCCCATGGCAAAGTACTCATCGAGAGCAGACAGCTTGGCGCTGGAGTAACGCTCTGGGATAGCCTGTGGTCATCAGCAGTCTTTCATGTACATGACGGCTGTTGGCGTACGTTGAACAGCTGGATGTGGTCGAGAAGGTGGTCGTAGAAAGCGAAGTCGTTGCTGGGGATGATGTCGACACCGGCATCCTTCTGGATCTTCCAGTGTTCTTGCCTAAGACGGCTGGCCTCCTTGACGAGGTCTTCCTGTGAGAGCTTGCCAGCCCAGTAGGCCTCGTTGGCCTTCTTGAGCTCACGGTCCGCACCCATGCGGGGGAAGCCGAGAACTGATGAGTGAACCATTTTGATGTATGGCTCTTACGCAGTTGAATAAAGGAGCACAGAAAAAGAGAAGACACTCTCAAACTGCAAGAGAAGAGTGAGAGAGTATGAGAGGAATGAGGGACAAGAGAAGACGGCGGAATGGTGTGCTTAAGAAGTCTTCTCTGCCTTTGGCGGGGTTGATCTAGCCTACTTCGCTCTCACCGCCCGCGTTGCGCTAAGCCATGGACGACGTGATGATAGGTAATCCTCCTTCCGGGCGTTGAATCCTTAAGGTTCAATTCGCAATGCGCGGTTGCGTCTCGAATCCACTTACTGTAGGGTGCCTTTACGGCTGCAATCGGTCGTGCCGTTGTCTGCTTGGTTTGAGCGTCTGCTCCATCTAGCGAACAGTGAGGGTGTCTTGCGTTCTGCTACCTACTATGGTCCCCGGCGGAAGTAGAGTCCCGTGGCCAGTGCGTCTTGTGCAGAAACGCCTTTTAGTGTTTATGACGAGAGCGCGCACGGACGCTGCTGCAGATGACAAAGAGAAAATATGTCCGCTAATTGGTGTAAAGCCAAGAAAACCTCGGAAGTCGGACTTGCCAAGCCTCTGCTTTTCCTCCACATTGCCTCTCCAGATACCATAGTACTCCCGAGCTCCCCACAATAGCCGGTACCGGAGGGTTTGCGCATTGAACTTTTGTCCCCGTCGACTCAGATGCGTTTAGGAACCACTAAATACACCTGACCACCCACATGAGCTCAATTACCCAGTGGACCCCACGAGCAGTGGGCGTTTCAGCCGTCACACCAGGCGTTTGAGACTGTTGGTGAGGCTCGAGCGTCTAACTGAAAACTTCACTGTTATTACTGCCACCTTTGTGGTGGACCCTGTTGATCATGACCAGCTTCGTTGAGGCACTAGCATAACATGGTGGACGAGACTGAACACTTAACACCAACCTTCCGAGTTGGAGACACGTTGCTCTTGTGCATTACTCCTTCAGGTTGGGTCAAGCAATTTTTACAGTCTCGTGTCAAGGAGATTCGGCGACGACAGCGAGCATGCGACGGCAAAATTCCGTCCGGAGCGCTTGAGTTGCTCCACAGTAGCTCCCCGCATTGCACATAAGAGCTCGATACCAGCCCCGCCATCGACATCGTAACGACGTCTATTCTGTATCCTCCGTGAACATACATAATCCACAATACAACCCATACAGACATCACAATGTCGAGGCCACAATACACCCGAACGGCATCGACGAACCTGGGCAGTGGCTCCGGTCAGCGTGTTCTGGAGGGCAAGATCGCGCTGGTGACAGGAGCATCGAGAGGTTGGACACCCATCGTACTGCAGCTACTCCTGACTGACGCTTTCAGGTATTGGGGTCGAAATTGCACGCAATCTGGCTAGCAAGGGTGCCAATCTTGTCCTGAACTACACGTCCGACTCGTCTGCCCAGGCTGCCGAGGACCTCGCGAGCGGCCTGCAGGCCGAGTACGGTATCAGAGCCATCACTGTTCAAGCCAACATGGGATCGGAGACAGGACCTAAGCACGTCATCGAAGTAGCGATCAACCACTTCAAGCATCCGAAGACTGGTAAATTTCAGCTCGACATCATTATCAACAATGCTGGCGTGGCGGGCAACAACTTTGTGGAAAACGTAGATGCGGAAGATTTCGCCAGGCAGTACAACGTCAACGTTCGCGGGCCTCTGCTACTCTTGCAGGCTGCCATACCCTACTTGCCACATGACCGCTCCGGCCGTATTGTCAGTTTGTCATCAGTCAGTGCTTCGCTGGGATACAAGGGTCAGTCGATCTACGGAGGGACAAAGGCTGCGCTAGAGGCTATGACAAGGACATGGGCTCGTGAGTTGGCCGAGCGCGCAACCGTGAATGCCATCAACCCTGGGCCGGTTGCGACGGACATGTACTGGGGCAACGACGAAAAGTTCATTGCTCAGAACAAGCCCTTCATCGAGACTACACCTCTTGCGGCCCCACGGAAAGGAATCGACGAAGAGAGAATTTACGAGGCATCGCAGGGTGCTGGAGGACGACCAGCATACAGTGATGAGGTTGCAGGCGTGGTGGGTATGCTCTGCTTGCCCGAGGCCGGGTGGACGACTGGCAGCGTAATCTGCGCAAATGGTGGTATGAAGTTCAGCGTTTAACAATCATCGAGGCCAAAGCCTCGCAACGCTGCCAACTATTGATACAACGCGCTCAAGTCATCGGTGGATAACGCATAGATTTGCAGCAAAAGTGCCAAAAAAACAAAAAATAAAAATAAAAATAAAAATAAAAAAGGCGCAAAACGAGGCATAAGCACCAGGTGGAAGTAAGAGAAAATCGCGATTACATGCTGCAAACCCAAGACATGCTGGGCGTCGTGGTTGCGCACGTAGAAAGAGCGTTATCGCCCAAGATTATTTTCGCGGTGCTGCTGCGCACGTGCATTCGATGCTGTCATACCACCGGGCCCGTTCCCAACCACCTCCCTTTCGTCCCATGTTTGAACAACCCTAGGGATGCCGCATCACAACCATCTGAATAGCAGGCTTTGAGCGACATGGCAAAGATAACCTGCTTTCGTCCGGACCGTTGCATCGGCCCTTGATCATTCACATGTCGCTGGGTGCGCGAGCCACACACAGAGCGGTTGCTGGGGTGATGTTGTTTACTCAAGGCACAGCCCGTGCCGAGATTGCCTAGCCCTCACGCCGCATTCCAGGATTTCCAGCTCCGGCAAGATAGTTAGCAGCGATTGGAGGGCTTGATGACCGTTGAACGGAAACCGGGCGCCACAGTAGCGTGTTGCGCAAGCAGGTGGTGGGAGACCGTCTCGCCTCTGTTTACGAACGGCCGGTCCGTTACCAGCCATCTCTGACGGACCCGTGCATGTACTGCAGATCTGAGCATACCCCTCGACTCCCACCTTGCTACAACGGTTCCAGCACCATTGTCAAACATCCTGTGTTACTCTGTCTCGCCTTACCTGACGCTGTTGTCCATGGGTCGTCGCAAACAGCAGTCGAGGTGAACATCCTCAGCAAGGCACTCAAGTCGACATCACGGCATGCGTTCAACCACGACGCCGGCTACGGCATGGCTCCAGTGCTCCGCTCTGTTGCATATCCCCCTCTTCCTGTCTGTTGCCGTTGCCCAGATGCCTTACAATCCAACTCGACTCCTCCATAATGGCGATCATCTCTACGTGTTCCAGCCTTCGTCCCGGTTGCCCAACCAGTTCCAACTCGGATCCATCGACGTATCCGCCAAGTTCGACGCTGCCAGTCCACCGTATACGACGCTATACGCAACACTGCCATTCCTGGACGACACTACTGCCCGTGCATTCACACCTGTACTCGATGATGGCGGGAATCTGACCGTGTACGCTGGAAACTGCTCACAAGGGGCGAACGGAGGTGAAGTCTGGAGTTTCACCCCCGCTATCGGGGACAAACAGGGCAGTTGGCTTCAGCACGATGCATTAATTGCCAGTGAGAAGCACGCCGCCACGACAGGTGCAAATTACCTGAGCAACGGTATCTCGTTCTCGAGCATCGTTGGGGGAAATGCGGCACACACCGGAGCTTACTTCTTCGGCGGCATGTGTCCAACCTTGGTGGGCGGCTCCAACAGCTGGCAGTCAGCTGCGAACTACTCTAATCTCATGGTTAGTTTGCAGCCGTCTGGTGTCACGAACAGTGCCATCACGTACCAAATGGATATCTCGCCAGGTCGAGGTCCACCAATACCAGAGGCTGGCTTTACCATGACCGGACTATCGCCCACTTACTCGAACCGTAGCGATGAATCACAAACTCAACAGCAAAATTTTGTTCTGGTTGGCGGACACACGAGCGCTGCATTTATCAACATGTCTCAAGTTGCTTTGTTCTCTCTACCAGAACAAGGATGGACTTTTGTTAACGTCCAACAGCCGGATGCATCGCACGCAAGTGTGGTCACGCGTGATATCTCAGCTGTCGATCCGCGCTCAGGACACACCGCTGTACTGTCATCTAACGGGGACCAAATCATCGTTTATGGCGGTTGGGTTGGAGACATCGACTCTCCAGCAGAACCACATCTGGCAGTTCTGAATGTCGCAAATGGCTATGGCGGCAATGGAGATTGGCGGTGGGAAATCCCAGAAACTCCCTCAGGATATGGTCCTCCAGGCAACTCTAGCCTCTATGGCCATGGTGCTGTCATGCTGCCTGGTGACGTGATGATGATCACGGGCGGTTACTCAGTCACGACTTCTGCTTCCCAACGACGGAGAGATACTCTCAATTCCAACGCCAAAACGTATTTTCTCAACCTCACCTCCAATACTTGGATCACCGACTATACTCCACCAGCAGGGCCTGCGATCTCCAAGCCCGTACAGACGGGTCCTTTATCAAGCTCAGCACAAAAGGCAGGCTTAGGCGTTGGTATCGGTGTTGGACTGGCTGCAGTATGCGGGCTTTTCGCCTTCTACATGTGGTACACTAGGCGGCTACAAAAGCAACGCGATTTGAGAGAGAAGCAGCTGCAGGAACTCTCGCATGTCGCTCACAGATATAATATGGAGGGCTATTCTCCCGGATTCGACGGGCGGGAATGCCATACAGATGCATTGTACCTTGCTGGACAAGATGGGTCTTACTACTTCCCGCCAGGTAGCCAAGGTGGTCAAGGCTGGAAGAGCTCACAAGGACAAGACGTAGAGAGAACAGGTCTTCTTCTTGAGATTCCTAGCCCCACCCGGGGATTGCGTCGCAGTCTGAGCGGAAGGCCGGCCTACGCAATGGGTATCGTACGGGGTCCGGGTCAAATCCACCCTATTGACGAGTTGGAGGAGGAAGAAGAAGAGGAAGAAGAAGAAGAAGAAGAAGGAGGAGAAAAAAGAGAAGAAGAGATCGAGAAGGCTACTGACGAGTCCGAGCGATACGAGATGAGCGAGCGAAAGGTCAACCAAGTACCGTCGGTGTTTGACAACGCACCACAACTTGATCCCTTCTGCAATGGTCCGCGCCAGGACAGCACAAGGAAAACCATCCTTCGTTCCGCGTCTTCTTCTTCTGTGCTGGATGATGTCGGAGATTACGACCAGCAAATGACTGAATGGCCTGGACCCAGTTCAGCTGCAGCTCGGCGCTCGAACACAGTCTCCACCGGTCGTTTGTCACCTGAAAAATCATCAGCTGACGAGCGTACGAACTCGAATCTCAGCGAACGAAGTACGCGGTCAAACTTGTCGTGGACTCCTTCGCATGGAAGTCTTGCGAGGAGTGCGTCTGTACGCGCAGCCGTCGTTACAACGACCCCTCAAGTCAACCCCTTCCGATCCCCACATGCTAGTCCAGCCCACGACAGGCCACGCCGATACAGTGAGAATGTTACAAAACCTTCAGCACATCCACGAAATCAGTCTTTCAGCAGTATTCGTAGCACCGGCTGTGCAGACATTGATTCTTTTAGAACTGTGCAATCGTCTTTCGCCCACCTTCAAGCCGAAGGTGAAAACTTACTTGGCGGCAACCCGGAGCAGATTCGTCCAGAGACCTCTTCAACCTCAAATGGATCGAGCTCCCACACACCGGGAGATGCCGAGGCAAGCAACAGTCGCGCTACAACAACCACACCAGCGACGTCGTACATGGTGGACATGCTGCGACCAGAGAGTCGCGATGCAAGGAAAAGCTGGTTAGGCAGCGTGAGAAGGGTGCTACGAAGATCGGCCTCAGGCGCTGATCGAACTCGATCGCTCAGCAACACAGTCTCTTATCACGAACGTTACACGGACAACCCGGCCTTACCAGTTGAGGTTTCAGCAATCAACAGCCACAAGCTAACCTTTTCAAATGTGCCACCTCGACGTGCCGCCTCCGACGCAAGCTTCTGGAAGAGTAGGAGAGGAAAACAGGACTGGGAAGAAGAGCTTGAAAACCGATGGGCACGCAACAGTGGAGACGATTGGGGTGCACCAGAAGATATTGCCCGCGCAGAAAAGGATCGCTTACGCCAAGAATGGCGAGAACGAGGCAATTTGTTGGTGAATTTGACATCTGACGACGAACTACCTACCCCACGCACACCGATAGCGCCGAGCGAATTGGGCATTCCGATTGCAGATCACCGGCCTTGTACGCCTGCAGATGAAGGAGACTGGGATGTTGAGGCTGCAGTCGAGCGTCGCGTCGTTCAGGTTATGTTCACGGTACCCAAATCTAGGCTTCGTATTGTTAACGCCGATCCCGATGGGTCGAGCATCCTGTCACTATCTCACGAGAACTCCAATGAGAAAGAAGACTTCCAGACAGGAGATGCGAGTGGCTCCCCTAACCGAGTCAAGGATCTCGCTGGCAAATTCGAGCAGATATCAAGCACGGGAACCTCGTCACCAAGAACGACGCCAAAGGCTAGCCCAATACCTAGCCCGTCTCCAAGCGTGAAGAGCATGAAGATTAGGGCCAGGCGGAGTTTGACATCGCTAAATCAGCAGAGCATGGGGCGTAGCAGTGCAAAGAGCCCTCTGGCAGAATTCAAGGTGAAGGACAACATTTTTAAAGAGTAGAAATCATATTAGTAACAGGCGTGCGCTATATGTTCATGATTTGTTTGTTTCGAACGTTTGGCAGATTGCGACCTGCAGTCATACGACCGCTTGATGCGACCGTTTTTTTTTTTACAGACAGCGCTTGGAGTTGGTCCGGTGTTCGGTATTCTTTTATTTGATACCCAGATAGTGTATATTATATATGCTTGTTACGACACCATTGTAGGAAGAGTCCCACATGGGTGGTTAGTCAGTTTGTCTCCATGTTCACACAGTAAGGCAAAAGCTAAGGCTAGGGCTAGGCATATAGATACATATCTATAGCTGATGTCTAAAGACTGTGTATATCCTGCATGGTAGCAAAACAACTCTTGCTTCTCATCCTAGCCTGTGTATAAATGCTACCTTATCCGTTTCTTGCGCCCACAAACGACGTACACCCACCTCAACTCTCTGTTGCCCTCAAATTTTCCCACAAAGGTTCTCGAACTCTCTGCGACCCTGTCTATCTCCTCACTGCTCATATAACCCGTCGAACTGCCCAGCCTTCGTATTAAAACTGGCGCATTGTCCCTTGCAAAGGCTTCGTGTATAGAGGCCATACGTCTCTGCGCGTCTGCCATGCCCTCCCAAGTCCCAGAAGGAAGTACGTAACGCTCGGTACGGATCTCTTCCAAATCCGTGTCGTCTGGATAGTTCGCAAGCAGAGCGCCAACACGTGGCTTGAGACCACAATGCCACATGAGATTGTGCCAGATGTCTCGCCAAGACTCTGCAATAGGCGAAGTTTCTCGTTTGAGCTCTTCTAGGGCTGGTGTCTTCGAGAACGCGTCGTACGCATTTCCAGAAGGGGGTAGCAAGAACCTGGCCACATCTGGCTCTTGAATTTCAATCCAGGCCTGAGAGCGTTCGATAGTGAGCTACGACGGCTTGGAACATAAAGGATACCTGACACACCTCTGGCTTTACCAATGCAAAACACAGCTCGATATGTTTCTTCCATTCTACTATGCCACCCATCAAAGATCTTGAAAAAACATAGTTGAAAGTACCCTTGAACAGCCGTTTGTCTGAGTTTGTAGCCGTGAGCTCTATGATATCACTCTAGATGTACTCGATGTTATCCTGCTTGGGACGGAGAGCAGGAACAGCCAATAGATCGACGCCGTACATCTCTGCAAAGGAAAATGCAGCGCCAATTTCGTTAGTCGTAGCACCTGTACTGCAGCCTATATTGATCACCCTGCAGATCGTACGCTAGTTGAGAGGTGCACCTTTCGGCTCTTCAACTCGTTCTTGAATAAGATCCACCTGCTTCACAGGGTGTAAAAGTACGGCAGGTAAGCACATCCGTCCTTCCCCAGCAAGCTCCTCTTCTTCGCCGCCGTCGTTGTCGACTTTGTAGCCCATCCATCTCTTCCAGAGATTCGGCGCAAAGCCGGCATGGTAGTACCACGTTGTGCCGAGGAAATTGTGTTGTCGCTCATCTGAGAAGACGGACAATCTGGCACCACCTGATGCACCGTTACGCCCGTTGTTGAAAATAGCAGCAAGATATTGTGTCGGCCATTTGCGATCAACGAACACGGGGTGTGGTGCATATACGGCTTTCAAGCCATGGTGCAACGCAGCTGATCCAGGCCACATCTCGCTAAACATGGTGTGGCGGAAATACGACTGTTCACGGTGCATTGTCTCGAGCAAGCGACGTGATAGTCGGCCAGATGTGTTGATGGCAGTTCGGCGCGGCGGTAAGCCCTTCTTACGGTCGTAGCCAGTGACATCTTCATTAAGAATCCAGTTGGTTCGATCAGGATCGAAGAGTGGATTAAACACGATGAGATCGGCTGGCTCGCCAACGCCCCATTCATTCTTGTCTTCCATCAAGGTGTGCGGCGGTATCACGTCCTCCTCAATTTCGATATCGGGGTAGTCCTGGGGCTTTTCCGGGCCCCATATGTGTTTCTCTGGTTTTTGCATCTCAGGTTGAGACACATGTGGGTTCGGCGGGAGATGTGATGACCAGGTGTTGGCTTTGCTGTTGGTGCCGTGTTCGGTTTGCACGCGCACCATGTGGGTGAAGTCCTCCCAGGAGCCGTGGACCGAAGGCACATAGAAGCGGGCATTGCGTTCCCACAAACCCTTGCGAGGTTGCGCTTCAGCCCATCGGGAGACCTGGCTGAAGAGATGATAGTAGTGACCTGTGTACCGGACATCCATCTCCCAGTGCCAGAAAAAATCAAACTCGGGATGCTGGTGTGCGAAGTAAGTGACGGGCATAAAAGTCGAACGGTATGCACCGTGGACAGGCAGGCCACGGTACATGGACTCCTCCACACCGCCGTAGATGAGACCCATCTGCCGTTCGGACCACAATGTACCCATGCCGGCAAATTCTGGAGGAAGAGATTTGCTTAGTACTTCTTGATAGATATTCTCGTCTGCCCATATTTGCTTGTTATCATCCTTTACGTGGATGAGAAAATGAACTTGATACTCACCGCCGGACGCAAGGCTAAGCTCAGATATCATCGATCGCAGATACATCAAGTCCTCGTCATCGTACTCGTAATCCCACCAGGTGCGAATCAGTACAGCGGTCCGGGGGAGAAGCTTTTTGTGGGTAGCACTGGGTTGCTGGCCAATAGTTTCGCCAAGCAACTGATCGGATTCGGCCTGGCTATCAGCGTCTACACTGACATGAAGCTGTCGCTTCCGCGCCGCCATGGCCTGGAAGGCGTTGTCACGCGTTTTTGGCTGCGTCTTAAAACGTCCCCTGTTCTTTTCCAAACAGCGGCTGACAGCTTCGCCCCATCTGACGTCTCGGTAGTCGACTTCTGGGGTGGCTTCCCAGACCTTATCAATGCCTTCGCGATCGCCCTCTAAGCCTGCACCAGTACCTCCGCGCCTCTTGCTATAGCCCATGCCGTAAGGCCCTAAGCGTCCAAATCGCTCGAAACAAACATCGTTTCTCAGACCCAGCACTTCGTAGCTTCCCATGACATTGTCAGGCATGCCTTTTGTCACACCGTTGTAGGCCCTTGTCCCAGGAATTGTAATTGTGTCATTGGCGTCTAGGTAGCAAGCCTTGACAGGGCCGTATTCGTCTACATAGTTGAGGCTGTTGTAGTCGGGATATGGATTGAAAGGTATCGAGTCGGGTATGCTGGCAGCAGCCCTCGTTCCTTTGGACTTGTCCTGCTCGGTACCTACGGAAGGTAATTCTGGGTCGATGTCTTCTCTTGTAGGGTATTCGGGAATGTTCTCTTTGCGACTGACTAGGGTTCGTATACCACCGTGGTAACGCTTCAAGAAGGGGAAGCTCTCCCATACGGGCGGCTGGGGAGGCGACTTATAGAGCTTGAGCTCCGTATTCCGTATCGAGTCCCAACTGCTGTGCAACAGAAACCAAATGAACAAGACAAGGGTGCTCGCTATTGCCAGGCCAAAGTAACGTGTGAAGGCACGAGGGTTGCGGTAGCTGTACGCGCTCACGGACGGTTTGGACTGCTTCGACAGCGTCCTTCGATGTGTGCGACAGGGCTTGCGGTTGGGGGCGAGAGGCCTGGCTTCGTGTGGGTTGTTCGGGTTCACGTCGTAGGCGCCCGAGGATGCGCGAGACGAGTAAGGGCTCGATGCGCCCGAGGATGCGTAGCTGCCGTCGTCGTCGTCATCATCATCGTCATCGTTGTCGTCATCATCGTCGCTGTGATGGCGCTTCTCGTTGCGCATGCCATCCTCGAGGTCGCGCTCCGCCTGATTGTAGGCTTGAGGCTTCCGCTTTGCCACCAAGAGCTGCGGCCTAAAGCCCAGCATCTTATCTGATATCCGACCACACGTGACGCACACACCCTCTGCTGCATCCAAAGGAGGCTCCGAGGTTCCTGATGGCTATCTCGCTATCGAGCACGCGGCGCAGTCGTAACAATGTGTGAAGAACCGATTCGTAGCGTCGTGACGGCGTACCAGGGCTGCCGTTGAATCGAGTTTAAGTAGAGTGGCGTAGAGTGAGGAAGAGTAGATTTGAGTTGAGTTGAGTTGAGTTGAGTTGAGCTGAGCAGAGCTTCCGCGATGCCAAAATCCAAAACAGATGGTTGCCGGGGTGGCAGGTGTGGCTTGTGTCGATGCGTCCTCCGTACTCCGCCGCCCCCACTCCGCCCCCATTCTCATGGCAACTTGACCTATACCTCAATCTTCCCTTCCACATCGATCCTTGAGATCCAGCCGTCGTCGCCCACATCTAGGAGCCTCACTGGACTTTATAGATCATAGCATACCTGTTAGCATCAAGACCCCATTTTTTGCTTCTCTGACCGCTGCGTCTGCGCAGTCGAACAGTTCGCAATAGCCCAGCAACGCAGGTTCTACGTCTCAGCTGTATTGCCACTCTCAGTGCATTGCGCCGTTCCATATCTAGAAACTACTATGCTTTAGGTACTGAACTCATCTTTGATTAAGAACCTTAGTCATTATAAAGTGTGCTGAATTCTTATAGTTAGTGTCGCAGTAAGGTGGTATGTAAAGGATGCTGAAGACAAGACCAGGCCACTGAGCACGGAGGGATCAGAACACAAAACTAGATTACCAATCTATTCTAACACTAATTTAGACTATGTTAGGATTAGATAGGTATGTAAACATGGTTTTTAACCACGATAATAGAACAAGGAACTTGTGTGATTCTTCAACACTCTGATCTAACTTTCTAGTTCTCTTAGCTCTAATAGTTAGTATATATAGTAAGGTCTAAGTAGCTTTCTATAAAAGCAAGCGTCTGCCAAAATCTGCATAGATAGTCAATGCCATCCCGTAAATGGCAGAACCTCGATTGAGTTCGGCCTCCACCTCGCCGGGCGTCAACTTTTAGTGTTGGCCGAGGTGTGGTCGCACAAATCGATTGATTGGTTGTAGAGTGCAAATCAGGAAGAGGTGCCTAGCCCCGCGCCAGAGAGGCTTATGTAGCAGCAGGTCAACCATCAACGACCAACACTGCATGCTGTCTGCTAGCAGCCCGCTTTAACACCTTGCCAAAATCACTGTCCCTGTTACTGGCTCTCCTCCAAGATGACAGACTCCAACACCCTCGTTTTCTACGACATTTCCTCGCCTCAGGAACCTCGCTCATACGCGCCAAATCCTAGTAAAAGTCGGCTTGCTTTAAGCTTCAAGAACGTACCCTTCAAGACGACCTGGGTCGAGATTCCGGATATTCCTGACGTCCGCAAAGGTCTGAACTGTCCTGCCACTCGCAAATTCGATGACGAGTCCGATTACTACACACTGCCCATGCTGCAGGATCCAGCTTCAGGCAAAGTCATTGGAGACTCATTCGACATTGCCAACTATCTCGAGGACACATTTCCCAATTTAGGCGGTCTCCTGTTTCCTCAAGGCTCTACCCGCACTGGACTCGACTATACAAGCCCAATGAAAGACACAGCTTTCTTTGCACCACTGACCTCCAACAAAGGTTCCAAAAATGAGGCCTACGCACGATTCAACATGCACGTCGATGCGACCTTCTCGGCGCACGTACTGCTTGTCGCTCAGTACATGCCCTTTAATCCAGACACAGCAGAAGCCGCAAAAGCACTCTTCGTGCAGCGGGCGCATTTGAACTCCTGGGATGATCTCTCCGTTCAAGGCGAGGCAAGAGAGCAGGTTAGGGCGGCTTTCAAAGAGGCACTCACATCATTAGCCCAGCTGTTCCTGGTGCACGAGAGCGGACCATATCTTGAGGGGAAAGAGGCCAACTACGCCGACTTGATCGTTGGAGGGTGGTTGAATATGATGCACGCGACGATGCCCAAAGACGAATGGGAGGACTTCAGGGCATGGCATGGCGGGGTCTTCGGTACATTGCATGATGCTTTGCAGAAAAACTACTTCGAATGCAAGTAAACGCCACTAGCCAGCTCTCTCAAGGCTACCAATCTTGTGCCTCGAGATGCCAAGTACTGTGGCGTTGAGGCCTCTTCTCTAGGCTAAAGTTGGCTTAAATTGCGGGCGGAGCAGCAAGACATCCAAGGAATACATACATCTTAGTAACTTTGTGAAGAAGGAAACGGGAACCGTTGGAGACATCGACTCTTGACTCTAACGCCGCAGATGTGAGCAAGATCAAATTTGTCATCTGCTGCCCTTTTGTGTCTTTTCTAACGTGTTTCTCGCACTCTCGCACTGCGTCCGGTATGGATCTAACATAGCCGTATGGACTGGGAGTTGAATGGGCTAAAGAGCCTTCGAGACAGTAGGTGTGGAAGTGAGAGCGTTGCGCAAGGATGAGCAAATGGGCGAGCTGTCTTAATTTACTGCCCTAACCAATCTCAAGTCTAAAGGCGTGCAATTGTAAATACTAGGCCGTGAGACAGCTTTCGTTTGTTTACTATGCGTTGAGAAGTTTTTCTATCAACACTGCCCGTCTTGCTGCATCCTCAAGGTTGACCCAGCCATCGCCTGCTGGTCGACCATCTGCAAACGCGTACAGAGTGGCCGATGTAGAGCGAGCCAGGAGAGGAAGCTTCAGCTGCTCTGAGCTCCAGCTCCATTCAACTTTCTCAAGACTATCATCATCAAAATGATGGACATGGATCGTGATAGGTTTATCGTGCTCGCTGGCTTCAAAGAACGAGGTGGAAGGTGAATCGACTCTGATCTCGCCGTGCTGAAAGTTGATTGCCCAGGTCCAAAAAGACGTACCGGGGAAGGGCTGTCCTCGTCGGAAGAAGAACGCAAGTGTGGCGTCCCCTAGTGTATGTGAGGATGGCTCTAGTCGAGCATTGAACGAAAGAAGGTCAGGAACGTTGGATGTAATCAGCTCGACGACTTCCTTTGTTGATGGGTCCCGAATACGGTTGTTTGGGCGCTGAATCTGTGTTTTGGCTTGAACTGTCTGAAGCTCGACATCCCCGATGACCGATAGTAGGGTATCAAGGGCGGTTGTCTGTTAGCTGAGCAGCAAAAGAACAAGGGCTTCAAACTCACCATGGCCCACACCGATTACGATGGCGTTGCCACCGACCTCCTTCTGAGCAAAGTATTTAAGACCAACAGGCAAGGTGTCTCGGTCGTTTGTAGCTCCAAACATGCGTACCTCTGCACTGAGTACCTTACCCAGTCTAGCATCGCTGCCGTTCAGAAGCTCCTTCACCTTTGTCACGATCGGATTCCAACGTCTTTGTAGACCGACTGCGACTCGAGAACCACTCTGCTTGGCCGCATCTACCAAGTCTTGAATCTGCTCTTGTGTAGCCGCGATCGGCCATTCGACAAACACGTCTTTCCCTGCCCGCACGCTATCAATGATGACCTCGTAGTGCTTGTCAACTCTCGTGTTACATATGACGAGATCAATGTCTGGGTCCGCAGCAAGATCTTCCGGTGATCCGTAGGCTTTGGTATCAGAAGGAAGCTGATACGTCTCGATAGCTGACTGGGCTGCCTCAGTACTGCTGTTCAAAAGCGCTTTGATGGAAAACCTGGATTGTCCCTCTTCTGCAAGCAGGCTGGGAAGGTGAGCTACAGCAGCCCAAGAGGTAGCGGCTGTTGACGAGAGGCCGATGAGCGCTGTGCGCAGTGGATGGGGCTTGGCAACCATGTTGACTGAACCGTTTTCAAATTTTCGATGGGACTATACAAAAAGGGCGTTTACCGTGTTAAGAGCAGTTGTACATGAATATCTGCTTGATAATCAGTAGACATTTGTAAGCTCGTCCGCGAGCTTGTATATCTATGGCGTCACGCCATAAGTGCCAAGCTTTTTTGTTTGTCAGCAGTCTAGTTTGGGAAGACCGTAAGACCGCAGACTCCATACATCGCGGCTCAAGAGGTCTCACGAAGGCTTGGCTCATGTGCCTCTTGTCTGAGACAGGCAGATGAGCTGACATACCCCATCGCTCAGAGAGATTGCGCAGAGATCCAGACACGGCTGCCAGTCCCTGACTCGTAAATTCGTGTGTGGCCAACCGAGGAGAAGCTTGTTAAATGCTGTCTCTACCATGCACTGTCTTTCAACTTCACAGTAGAGTA
The DNA here is from genome assembly GCF_004011695.2 of Ascochyta rabiei. Taxonomy (NCBI): domain Eukaryota; kingdom Fungi; phylum Ascomycota; class Dothideomycetes; order Pleosporales; family Didymellaceae; genus Ascochyta; species Ascochyta rabiei. Next base: position 807,683 of record NC_082416.1, read on the forward strand.
GGCTACACATCGTCCTCCATAGCCTGAGATCTAATAGGTGCTGTATAGAGTCTGTGGGACCGATATGACATGGTTGTATACAAGAGGAATCAAGATATCGAAAGCTTGGATTTTGCGAAGTTGGAGAGCCTCCTGCCGATGCTGTTAGCGTAGAGTGATACCGAGATCTTTTGGTATCAATCGAGATAGATTGTTCTTGAGTTGTGGCTTCATTGTGTTTTTCTTCCGCATGTGGATCAAATGTCCCAACAGACCATAATGTATTAGAAGCGATTTGTTGCACACAATAACGCTTAACGAAGGATATCTATTAGAATTGAATGAAAACTCGAGACCGTCTCGAGACCCGGCCTTAAACCTTAGGCTCATCATCGCTTCCGCGCTCAGCGCTCTTGTTGGTCAAGGAAGCGCCCGAAATGTGCTCATTGCCCATGTCCCAATCGAGAGCAAGATCCTTGAGCTGAAAACTTGTTAGTACATTGTCTAAAATGGAAGGGAAAGGGGTCTAACTTACAGTCTTTCTCTTTGTTTCTGGGATAAGCAAGGTAGTAAAGATACCTGTAAACATGAAAGCAGAGAAGATTTGCATGACGTGGTTAAGCTAAGGATTGGCGTTCTTCGCGGTGGCGCTACGGGTACGGAGAGGAGAGATGCCACCTTGAGCAATAATGGAGCCAATCTTTCCGGAGCCAGCTGATATACCATGCGAGGTTTCCAATTGGCTTGGGCAAAGGTCTACTGATTGACTCAATTTGTTGTGGGTAGGTTTTCTAAGCAGGCTCATAAGATCAGCAGACGGCAGTACAGGCGCGGGAAGACAGAGAGCGACTAGTCTTATCTATTTTCATCCTGTAATCTTCTACAAACGCTGCCTACATCTCCGTGCTTTGGTCCAGCCTTCCAACCTTGTCCCCTAGAGGCACAAACACTAACGAGCGAGCATCTAGCCTTTTGGTATCCAGGAGTGTCCGGGTTGCCCCCAAGGCAGCTGCAAGAAGGTAAATAGATCCTCAATAATATCTGTGCAGTTGGTAGGCTATGTTGAAGTCGCTTCAGATCATACGAATCTGCCAAGAAGCAACCTGGATGTACGTGGGTACAAAGTTACTTCTTTACCACCTTGCCTACACTTATAAGCCCATGAGCGTCACATTGATTGAAGGCGACGTACCTCCTGTCGGGGCATAGCCAGACCTAGCTGCGTCGGCGAAGGAAACACTTCCGAAGGGAGTTCGCGGTTCAGGAGGGAGATCAGTAGCTTCCGTGTCCTTAGGCTCAGCATGCGAAGCCGCAAGATCGAACTTCAGGAACTTCTTGTTACGCTGGTGACATGTTAGTGAGGACCATTAGCTCGAAGCTACTTGTCACGTACTGATACCTTGCGGGGCTTCGCCGCTACCAGGAGGGTGAGAGCAGCCGACTCCGCGGGCTTGGCCACGTCCAGCTCGGCCTTAGCATTGACGGTATCGTCCTCGGCCATGTTGAAAATCTCGAGCTTCTCCCTGGTGGCTTCGATATCGTCCTCGGCGTTGTGAACCACGATCTCCACAGACTCCTGTACTTCTGCGAGCGTCCATTCCTCTGGCGCATCCTCCTCAAGCGCACCGTCGACTTCCCTCAGTTGAACGAGTATCTCGTCAAGGGACTCGTCGGCAGTCAAGTTGTTTCCTACAGGGTGCCAGCGTCGCACTGAATTGTATAGTGCCCAAGCGTCGACACGACACTTATTTAGCTGTCAGGTTTTCCTGGGCGAAGAACGACCCTGTCGTTCGAGACGCTGTGCGAGCATTGGCTCAGGCAGTGAGGCGAGGCGACCGCCCCATGTTCGATGCCGCAAAGTGGAATCTGGACCAGACTATCGTCGACAAGCAGATCAAGAGAGAGGTCCCACGCGGTGCCTTTACAATTGATCCATATTCCCTAGTGTACCGTCGATGCAAGGGCTGCGGTGACATGCGCAACAAGGACGTCTTTGTTCCATTGCCGGGCGGCGGTGAACAATGTACTGTGTGCGAGATTCGTCAAGGGTTCGGATACGGAGGTTGGGTTCACGCTAATTCCTTCGATTTAAAGAATTAAGTCAAGAGTGAAATTTGGGTAATGTTTGTAGTTAATTACACGGTATAACAATAAAAGACACTTTCCATCTTCAGCCACAGACCAATACCTTGGGGCTCCGGCAGATTAATAAACCTGATCACGATGCAGTGACTTCGCGCGATGACTTGCCTTCATGCGCTCCATCAATAGACTCAGACATGTACTGGGATTCTTCACTTAAATCCCAGTCTTGAGAAAGATCCTCCAGAGTCTTCCTCTTAGTTTCGGGGATAAGTAGAGTGGTAAAGATACCAGCAAACATGAAAGCAGAGAAGATCTGCATAACATGGTTGAGCCAAGGGTTAGCGTTCTTTGCGGTAGCACCTCGTGTACGGAGAGGAGAGATGGCGCCCTGGGCAATAATAGAACCAATTTTTCCAGCTCCAGCTGAGATACCGTGCGATGTGGACCTGTACCTTGTGACAAAACACTCGCCAGGCACAATGAAGGTTGTAGTGTTCGGGCCCCAGTTGAAGAAGAGCTGAATAAGAACGTAAATTGCGAGCATGGCATGGCCGCTGAGGTGATGGTAGGCAAATCCCCAGATAAGGAAGAGAATGGTGAGCATGATGAACCCAACAAGCTGAAGAATCTTGCGTCCGACGGTATCGATGGTTGCGACAGCCAACCAGTATCCGGGGATCGCACCAGCGCAGATGAGGATGCAGTTTCCAGCGGCCAAGTTGTAAAGCTTGTGGTATACAGTATCACCACCGCCGTATCCAATAGCCTGGAGGACAGTGCTAGAGTTCAAGCCAAGACCGTAGAAGGCGACGTCAAGCAAGAGCCACGACATGGCGGTTCCGAAAAGAATCTTGCCGTTCCTGAGTTTACCGTAGAAGCGGAAGAAGTCGGAGAAAGAAGCCTTGGGGATTTCGAGCTGAGCAACAGACGCTTGGCGAGTGGTAGCTGCAACAATGTCATCGACCTCACCTTCACCCTTCCTGCCGGAAACGAATTGGTTGACGTCGGCGTTTGCTTTCTCGATGTCGCGAGCGACATCAAAGGTGTACCTCGGAGTTTCGGGAATCGTAAGGCGGAAGTAGAGCGCGCACACAGCTGGGACAATACCGATACCGATCAAAGCGCGCCACATCTTATCAACTGCAATCTGGCATTCACCAGTGCAAGTAGCATATGAGGTAGCCTTGTCCAGCTTGGATTTGAAGCCAGCAGTCAAGCACACCATGACGATGGCACCGCCGAGCTGGCCGAAACCTTGCATGGCGAAGACAGCGCCCATCATAGCACCTCTCCATTTGGTAGTGGCAAACTCAGAAGTGATGATGGAAGAGAGAGGGTAGTCGCCGCCGATACCTGGCGCTTGTTAGACAAGTGTATATCGCTCTCCCAAGATTGCAACTTACCGATACCCATCAAAACACGCCAGAAAATGATTAGACCGACAACGGATGTGCCAGGACCGGGGCCGACGAGCGACTGAGCGAGCGTGGCAACGATGATCAGAATTAGCTCGAGACCGTACATCTTCTTGCGACCGACGATATCTGCGAGGGCGCCGAAGCCGACCTGGCCGAGGACAGTACCAGCCGAAGTAGAGAGCTTGATGGCGGTGTCTTGGGGAGTAAGGAGGACACCCTTGTTGTCGTGCTTGTAGACGATGCCAAGCATGATGGTCAAGAGAGAGACGCAAAAGATGTCATAGCTGTCTGTGAAGAAGCCAGTTCCAGCCACGAGAATGGCGCGAACATGGTACCAGCCAAAGGGCGCCTTGTCGATTTCAGCGAGCGCAAGGCGTCTGCGTTCTGCGGGATCTTCGATGTGTGCCTGGCGGATGTCAGTTGGATGGCCGTGGCGAGTTGGACAGGAGTCACGTACGAAGTCGTTGACGGTATTGTGGAACGCGCTGTTCCCGCCTGCTGTCCTGATAGCCATCTTGTGGATGAAGCTTCGCCGAGCCGGAACCAAGAAAGTCAAGAAATTAAACGAGGCTTGTTGAACCTGGGCTGGGTAGGAAGCTGGGCACACGCACAAGCTATATACCGAGTCCGCAACTGCGCAAGTATTCTGCAGTGGCATGGTGAGGGCTGCTTGGCTGGTGAAGGAGCGGTGCCTCGCTGGCCAATCACGGCTCGGCACACGAGCACGCAGTCGGATTTGCAATGCTGGAGACGGGCCGGCCGGGGATGGAGAGGCCTGCTTTGCAAACCATGGCCTTCGGTCGCAGGCCCAAGGCGCCACAATGCTTGTTAGTCGTGGCAGCCGCTCAACCTCGAGTGTCCAGAGTGCGATGTTGGGCAAGCGCGTCCGTGTGCAGCAGCAGCGCGGAGACGGCCTGGCCAATGGGTGATCCGCGTGGAGAAACGTGGGGCTTGGCGACACCACTCCAACATCGCTGATACGACGCGATGCTTTTCGATCCTCCATGCTTGTGCATGCTTGCCAAACCGCGGCATACCGTGGCTGCGTGGCGTGTACGTGGTGGGCACCAGTTCGCACCGCCCTGACGAGTGCTTGATCCATGCTGAGCTTGATGCACGAGGTTCCTGGCCTTTGCTGATCCTGTTCCACAGCTTCGCAAATGCACACTGGTATACGCCGGCGCCCTGGACCACTTCGGCCATGGATGAGAACGACCTCGTCTACCCTCTGCTTGGGATCTCGCTACTGCCGCCGGCTACGGCTATGGCTCCGAGTTTGGAAATGATTTGGCCTCCTTCTGCATCCACTCTGTAAGATGAAGCATCAAGCCTCCATTCTGTACATTCAAGGGCCATCATTACCAATTTGACTGCCTCGTCCGCACCCTGCCCTGCACACATGAGGCTCCCTGTGGATGAGCACTTGCTCCGGCAGAGCAGTGTGTTCGTGCCAGCCAAGTTCTCTTCCTGCACGCGTTCCACTTCAGTGCCCCAGTGGAGTGGTGAGGCAGGACATGGTAAGCTAGCATGGCGCTGGTCCCTGCCGGCAGCTCTTCCGTGGAAAAAGACAAGGGCCGATCTAGACACGGGACTCGATCTTGTTGCAACCTTCGCTGTCGCCGGCCTAGACCCTGGGAGGGTCCTACTGGCGCTGCCTGCCTGCTCGAATGTCTGTAAGCTGAATCACTGCCAACGAAAGATTGCTTTTTAAGAAGCTGCCCAAGATCAGCAAGTATCGTATCTGCGGGCTAGTATGAAGTCATTGAAGCCCACTGCGCCCAAGGCTGTACCACTCATACCCTTTGCTTTCTACACGCTCACCCTGTTAGCTATGCAATGGTCACCACGCTAAGGATGCAAAGGTACGCTGATGCCACGAGCGAGGATCGTGTACTGCACGTACACAGGGCGATTCATGCTGCATGTCCGGACCCATCTGCACCCATGTCATCATTTGCCCCTGGATCCGATCCAAACGCGGTTTGCACGAGTAGACGCCGTGTCGGCCATGCTGCATACCTTGATGTGCTTGAAATGTTCGAGGAATGAACAAGAAGTATTCCCCGGTGAGAACATGGACGGCCACGCTCTGGCCTACTGGGAAGAGGACAGCCCCTCCTCACGCAAGCAGTCATTGGCCTAGGGCCCGACAATCTCAGCGCAGCCATCAAATATCCTTGGTGGAAATGAAATCAGGTCGATCGAACGTGCCTCAGCCTTCGGTGTGACACGGTGTGTGAGATCAACTGCTATCAGATGGGACTACTGCTGACTCCCCAGAGCTAAAAGGGCGGGAGGGTAGGCGAGAAGTAGGCTTCTATTGACGCTGTTTCGGAATCTACCTATCTTTCAAACGATGAACGCCACAGCACCAAGAAGAGACTCGGCAGGCTTCACACCTTCTTGTAGGTCGGCTCCAGCGGGGGATCAGCGTTCTTGACCAACATCTGCACATACTCATCGAACCACGCACCAGCAGCCGGTGCACCCTCCAGGCCACAGCGACCATCACTCTCACCACCGGGCTTGATCCACACCAGGCTATCAACATGAGCGTTGTCGGTCTTGGTGCTCGGCAGAGGACCGAAGCCAGAGGGGCTCACGTTGCACCACTCGCCCCACGCCTCTCTCGCGCCTGACATCGCAACACGGCCCTGGTCGATAATGAACTTGCTTGGGAGGCCTTCTGCCTCAAGATACGGTGCCAGGGCTGAGGCGTAGTGCGACTCATCCCATGAGGGGGAGTATTCAGTGTAGTTCTCACGAACCTTTGCATTGAACGAGTTGTAATTAGAAACGTTGGTAGCGTAACCACGGATCTTGGATGCGGGGTTCAGCTTCTTTGCCATGGCGACGACCTTTGCGAAGACCTGGGCTGTTGGTTTCAGATTGTCAGCCCAGCCCAGCCAGCCACCATGGGCGGCATCAATATACAAGTGGATGTTGGCGGCCTGGAGCTTGGATATGGCATACGCGATGCCCTGCTCGTAGATGGGCGTTGCCTTTGCGCAAGCCTCGATGCCCTGGTTGGTGACTGCGTTACCAAGGGAATCGGGCTCGAGAACAATGGCAAAGGTAAGGTCTTTGGCTTCTTTGACGAGTTTGGCGTACTTGTCGACAAACTGGGACTTGTAGATCCGGTAGCCATCGCTGTCGATCTGGAGTTCGCCTGCAGACTCGCCAGCGGAGCAGTCCCGGTCCGGGAGGTTGTACAAGACCAGACCAACAATCATGTCCTTGCCCTTTTTCTTCTGCTGACGAGCCTCGGCGATGGTGGTGGTGATGTTGGAAAGGTGGGCGCGCGAGGTGACCCATGTGAAGGTGGAGACTTTCTGCTGAACGGTGCGGGTGCGGGCAGCATGGAGGGTATCGTTCTTGGCTTGAAAAGCGGCAATGGTCTGCTCCAGCTTCTTGCCATAGCTCGAAACGACATGACGGTCTTTCCCTTGGAAGGGGTTGACATCAGGCTCGGGTGCGGCCGCGACACTGCCAACGACGGCGGCCGTGGCCAGGATGAGGGAGGTGAAGTGTACCATGTTGCCTGCGTGACGTGAAGCTTTGGGCTGGCTGCGTGCAGTAACGAGGTACGTCCGGAAGTGTTATATATCGGACGTGGTCATAGCCAACCTACCCTTGGTGTTGGTATTGCTATCCGCCGCCAGGGGCTTCCCTTTTCGAGTTCAGTATACGGTGCTGGCGGCCCGTTGCATAGTGCTGATTACATACAACAATAAACGCCAGCCTGGCTTGCCAAGAAAAGGCTCCCCACTCTTCTAGGGTTGCCCTGTCTGCAGGTTAAGTGTATGAGATGATATGCCTTGTTTTGGGATGGTGTGTCCACTGCCAAAAGCGCGTCGCCGAGTGTGGGCTGACGAGGACGCTGGTATTCCGAGAGGATCGGAAGGGCGATCCTTTCGTGTTGTAGTTCTTGCCTACAACGCTGCTACTTAGATTAGCCAAGCGCTGCTTGCCGGGTAGGTATACGCAGGTCAATCTGTACCTGGCATTTAGCCGCCTTGTGCCCCGGCATTGCAGAGCCTCCACTCCGCTCGCCACGGGTGGGTGTGTGTATGGTGTCAGCCGACGTGTTGTTTTCCGAGATGCCGTATAGCTCAGTCAAGTAGGTAGTACCTGCATTCATGCAGTATACATTACATCCATCACATGTCGTGTTCCATGCGTCTTCTAGCGCAATCCGGGCCAAGCACGACCTGAGGTTGAGCTCAGGTTGTACCTGATCGATGGTGTCTAGGCGAGGCGGCGGCGAGACGGTGAGAGGATTGCACAAGGTCCTGTCGCAGTCGTCACGGGCTGTCATGTAACATGTGCATCTTGGCGATTCTGTGGCCAAGACCAACAATGCAATGGTGGATCTATCTACACGAACATACAATATCAGTACATGATGCCAACGCGCCTAGTGGCGGGCTATGGATGCGCAACTACTCCCCCCCTTGGAGCTGCTGACGCAGACGTGTTGGGTGTGGCGGCGGCCATGGGGTCCAGTTCTGTTACTGCGTTCTCGTACTCTGCCGTGCTCAGGGCGCTCACGCCAGCGTCCTCGTTCTGGGGCCCGGAGAACATCTGAGCGCGCATGCTCTGCTCCTCCTCGATCTGCTGGTTGGCCCAGGCTTTCCAGTTCTCCCAGGCGCGGTCTTCGAGGGCCATGCCGACCTCGAGCGGGCCCTTGCCAAAGTAGGCGCCGACGTGGGTGGCTTCTTCCTTTGCAATGCGGGCGCGGATCTCGGCGAGGTGGCGGTGGTGGTAGAACTCGCGGCGGGCGTGGTCGTAGGCAGAGGCTTTGGACATGTGGCGGTGTTTCATGAGCCAGAGTTGGCGCTGGACGACGCTGCGGGGGTGAGTATATGAGTAGGCGAGGAGGTGGATGGAGAGGGTGGTGGTGAGGTGGTGAGTGTGTAGGGTATTGAACGTGGAGTGAGGTGTGGTGAGGGTGTTGTGAAGATACAGTCAAGGTGTGAAGGTGAGGTGAAGATCAAGTAAAGAGGTCACGGTGAGGTGAAGACAAAGTAAAGGTGTGAAGGAGAGGTGAAGTGTGGTGAGGTGAGGTGAAGATCAAGTAAATGTGTCGAGGTGAGGTGAAGATCAAGTAAAGAGATCACGGTGGGGTGAAGACAAAGTAAAGGTGTGAAGGAGAGGTGAGGTGAGGTGAGGTGAGGTGAAGATCAAGTAAAGGTGTCGAGGTGAGGGGATGGTGTGGGTGGAGTCAAACATACCTCTCGCCGTCCATCTGCTTGCCCTTTTGCTTAATCCTGGACCAGTCGTAGGCCTTGGCATCGTTGCCCGAGTCCTCGACGACGAGGCGTGGGCGGGCCAGCTCCCACGGGTGATCGCCGAAAAAGTCGGAGCGCAGCTGGTCCTCCGGGTAGGCAATGGGCAGCGGCTTGAACAGCTTGCTGGCCTTTTTTGCGCCTTTGACGCGCGGGGCACGCAGGACGGGGCGGGCCAGAGTCTCGCCGGGGGGGATGTTGCCGACCACGTCGTACCACTGGGGCAGGCTGGAGGTGCGCTTGGCGTCGTAGAGGGCCTTTGCAGTCTGGCGCACGCGGAGAGGCGCGAAGTTGTAGTGACCCATGGCGGGCGGTCGGGGGTGCGGGGGGTGCGGGGGGTGTAGTGGGCGTGGTGGACGTGGTGGACGTGGTGGACGTGGTGGACGTGGTGGACGTGGTGGATGTGGTGGACGTGGTTCAGCGACGGGCGCAGTGACGGGCGTGGTGAAGGGCGCGGTGCAGGCGGTGCAGGCGGTGCAGACAGTGCAGACAGTACGCGCTGTGCCTACAGAACTGTGCTGCAGAGTGTCAAGACAGAGGCGTAACCGACAGGACGTTGGTGCTGGTCAATCCCTCAAGCCCTCGATCCCTCGACCTTGCGTGCCATGCCCATGCTTCTCCACGCCTACGCATCTCAAAAAAACGCGCCAAGACTCGGGCCCCGAAATCTTTACCGCGCCGCGCTGCACCCGCACCCGCTCCAGCACCAGCGCCGGCCTCTCCCCGCCGTCACACTCGCTTTCTTCCTCCTCCTCTTCTCCTTCTCTCCCCGTCCCAGTGCCCCGGTGCCAATGGGGCTGCGTTAGTCAGGCAATTGATCTCCATGGACCGCGCCCCAAGCTGCTGCCGCCTCTGACTGACACGATGCGCGAACGCTCATGTCCCTCCTCCGCACCCTCGACCGGACCTCCGCAGCCTCCCCCAACCACGCGCCCCTGCTCGCCTTCCTGTGGCCCCGCCTGCAGCTTCACACCAAGACCAAGACCAAGACGAAGCCATCTCGCCGCGGCTACCGTCGCTCGGCGCTGAACCATGCTCCGCGCACCCATGCCTCCACCGGCGTCAGTGCCAGTGCCAGTGCCAGCGCCAGCGACCGCGACCCCATGGACGCCTTCTTCATCCACGCCCTTGTGCGCGCTGGCTCCTGTCCAGCCCACGCTAAGCCCATGCACACGCACACGCACACGCACTCGCACTCGCACACGCACTCGCACTCGCACACGCACTCGCACTCGCACTCGCACCCGCATGCCCACGCCCACGCCCACACCCACTCCCTCCAATCCTCACAGCAGCACACAACGCGTCCGAAGCGCCTCCCACCGCACGCCCAACAACACGCCCACCATCATGGCCACCGCGCCTTCACCACCAAGCCCGGCCACCACGGACCCTTGAGCAAGGCCGGCCAGTTTGCAAAGAAGGAGCTCCAGGCCATGGTCGACTACTACGGCATCAAGCTCGACACCCGCCCCGAAGACGACAACGCCATCGACGACGACGGTCTCCTCATCTGGAACGTGGGCGACAACCACGAGCCCTGGCCGCTCCGCAACGCCATCGACTACTTCCACATACGCCGCCTCAACAAGCTCCTCCAGGACGACGAATCCCCCCACCAACACGTCTTCGAAACGTACAGAAAGCTGCCCTCGCCAGGCGTCGTCTACCTCGACAAAGACACCATCCGCAGCCTGCTGCACCATCTCTCCATTGTCCAACGGCCCTCTCCCACAGCCATGCAGCGCTTCATGTCTATACTTGACGACATGAAGACCGCGCATATACACATCACCCAGGCAGAGTGGACCACAGCCATCTACTTTGCCGGCCGTTGCATGGGCAGGGTCTCGGCTGACCAAGTCCACTCGGCCCTCAGCGTATGGCGCGACATGGAACACCGCGCTGGCGTCAAGGGCGGCTTCGTCACCCTCAACGTCCTCTTCGATGTCGCCGTCAAGGCCGGCAAATATACTCTAGCCGAGACGTTCCTCAAGGAGCTGCGAGCCCGCAACCTCAAGCTGCATCGCCACTTCCGAATCTCCCTGCTCTACTACCATGGCGTGCTGCAGAATGGCAACGCCGTCAGACAGACGTACAAAGAGCTCGTCGAAGCCGGCGACATTGTAGATACCGCCGTCATGAATGCCGTCATAGCCGCCCTTTTTCGCGCCGGCGAGCCCGCAGCCGCAGAGCACGTCTTTGAGCGCATGAAGAAGTTGCATGCGGCCAGACTCCTCCCCGCTCCAGGACACCGGTTTCTTACCAACAACTGGAGAGATCGCCGAGCCGTAGGTCTGCACTTTACCCACCAAGCTCGACTACTCAAACGCACGCAAAAGGAGGAGGAGTGGAACGAGCTGCAAAACTACGCGCCAATAGCCCCAGATTCGCGCACTTATTCGCTGCTCATACGATACCATGCTACCCTAGCGGGAAACATTGACCGCGTCAACGAGCTGCTGCAGGAGATGCGGTACAACTCTGTCCCCATAGAGGGCACCACCTTCATCGTCATGTTCCACGGTTTCGCTTCCTTTGGTGGCGTTCGCTACTCCTCATGGACGGCCGACAAGCTCGAGCGAGTATGGGCCCAGTTCCTCGAGGCCGCAGCCCAAGACCCAGAGCGCACATGGCTTTCTAGCACGGCCGTGATTGCAGCCTTGAAGGCTTTCAAGCGGTGTACAGACGCTGACCGTACCTTGACCGCCTGGGAGGAGATTCGGCCTGCCTGGCACCCAAACGAAGAAGAGCTAGAAAGGGTGCTGCGAGAGCTGCGAAGGGTCGATGTTCGCTCTGGCTTTTTCAGCAAGAATGTCAGAGGGCGGGTACAATGATGAGTGCATCATGGTGCGACATGAGTCCAAATGGGTAGTCGGTCCTGTATAATAGCAACGTTTTGGCGGTGAACAACAATTGTCAAGTTCACATCTTCGCCTTCAACTTCTGGGCCTGTTTGTGCAATTCCAACGCTCTTACACCCAAATCTATCAGCACTTCTTCGGAGCCGCAGGGTAACTAGGAACGGCACGCTAGAAAGCCTCGATCCGTGCACCTTGACCCGTTTTGGTAAGACCGAGTCTGCGGTTTATGGTCAGCAATTGTGACGGAGGCAATGTGGCGACAACGTACCCGCCCATGATCTTGAGACACTCCTCGGCGATGTATTTGCAGATCATTCCGCTCTTCACCTTCAGCAGCGCCGTCGTCTCGCCCAACAACCCCGCACCGTCGGCCTCAGACAGATTCTCCAGCTCATAGATGATCTGCTCCGTCCACGCCTGCAAGCTCTCCACCATTCTCCCGCAATTGCCAAACTTGTGCCTCACCACTGGTTGCTCGATCAGCGTCTTGTCAAACGCCTCCCTCTTGATTGCGCAGCTGAAGGCATTCTCCAGCGCAACTCGACACCCTCTTATTGCTTGGAATGCGATCCAGAGTTGTTCGTGGTTGAAGTTGACCATCGTCTACTTGAAACCATCACCTTCCTTTCCAACCAAATACGCCGCAGGTACCCGCACATCTTCAAACGTGACATAATAGTACGTCGTGGCGCTCAAGGGATCAGCAACCACCTCCACTTCCGTGTCTTCAGTCCCTCTAATTTTGGTATGAGCAGCATGCTTAGCCCGCCAGCGCCAGGTCCGCCTGTGCGGACAAGGGTCATGAAGTAGTCGCTAAACATGTTGTTGGTGATCCACTTCTTGCTGCCGTTCACGACGTAGCGTTTCTCATCACTGGTCTTTTCGGCCGTCGTCTTCACACTCCACACATCACTTCCGGCGTCCGGTTCCGTCACAGTATGACATATCCTCTTCTCACCGCTTACTATCTCGAAGGAAAATTTTCTCTGCAACTCACTCGGCGCAAACTTTTTAATTGGCGGTGCGCCTACAACGAGACCGGTAATCCTCGGTATGTCAGGACCTCTGGTGGTGAGTCCTGGAGCGTTCTAGTCATTGTGTCGGTGTCGTGTACTCGAGTTGACCACGAACACAACCAATCGTCTGAGCTTCCTGTATTCGAAAGTGCTTATTCCGGACTCCAACTTGGTTGGCCACTGGGAGGGCGCGAATTTGAAGAACTTGAAGCATGACTTCATCTCATCTTCGCCCTCCTTGACCGGTTCCACAACTCGAGCGGCAAGGAGTACGCACGTGCAAAACTGACAGCGCGATGAGCCGGCATTTCACTTCCACACATGAGTAGTGCACTCTTTAGAGAGCCTCAACTTCAAACCAGCACTTGCCCAAGCTCCCACACTAACCACGATCTTTCCGAGTTTTGATGGCCATGTCGGCCGGCGCTTTTACTGACGAACGTGTGCTATAGTCTCCGGCGAAAATGGAGTCCCATAGCCAGTGCAATGTGGAGAAAAAGCAGAGGCTTGGCAAGTCCGACTTCCGAGGTTTTCTTGGCTTTCCACCAATTAGCGGACATCTTTTCTCTTTGTCATCCTCATCAGCGTCCGTGCACGCTCGTTATAAACATTAATATGCGTTTCTGCACAAGACCCACCGCACTGGCTATGGGACTCTACTTTCGCCGGATATCATTATAAAATCTCGTCGCGAGAGTACAACTCGCAAAGGCATATTCCGATCCAACAAACAAGGCACATCGTCCAAGTTAGATGCGGCGATCAGACAAGAACTACCAGCAGCCCATATGTTAGTACTTGCGCAGAGGACGACTGTCAGTCAGAAGTCCCTGCAGTACGTGTTCTGATCACGGCCAGCCCTGGGGAAGCTCAAGAAAAAGATGGACCGGAGCCTGTCCGCGCCGCGCGGCACTTCTCATCTTACCTTTGTATGTTGGGGCTGTTCTCGGACCACGAGCCTCGATAGAGACGAATGATGCATCGTTCAGACTAACGCCTGCAGGGGCTCGATTCTCCACATGGCGTCTCCTTCATGAAACACATTTTGTAAAATCGCAACTGCGTATGTATCTGGTCATGTCGACATTGCGCAAGGGCTGCGAAAGGGGGATTGGTACAACGAAATTATCTAACGATGCGACGGCTCCTTCAAATCTGGAAGGATTCTTCCCACAGCAAACGTTACTACTTGCAACTAGTTCAGTCGTTTCCTTGTCCAATGCAAAGTGCGGCCTGACTCCTACCCCTGTTGCATCGCCTTGCAAATTCCCACGTCTGACGGGACTACAGCGGTGATTGGCCAAATTGCTGCTTCCGTTCTGCAGCGACAGTTTCCATTAATCCCTCCGCAACAGATTCCAGAAGTCATGAAATCACCATTACATCCTTCGCACAGCTGCGTTATGTGCAGGTTGGTTCTCGGCGAGCTGCGACAAGAGATAGGCATCCCTTACTTACAACACGCAGGACCAAGATGCCCGCGGCTCTGCATGTCCGTGCGTTGGGAACCCGTTCATGGTTTGTTTGACTTATCTGTGCAGACCTGTGTGCCTGGGCTAAGATGCCAGCTGCTCCAGTACAAAAGACGGCCTTCAAGGCTTGGGACAGGACAGAATACCTGCATCATGAGCGGCCGAAGGGGAAGGTGCACGGGCGTTTCTAGCCCACAAGTCGTGTTGGTATCTGTGCCCGATGCAGACTGCACCAACAACAGCCATGGAGAAAATCCGCTCGATCGGAAATACAGTCGTAGCTTTGAATCCACATCAACGACCTGGTGCATGGTCGACCGTTGCGCTAGCACTTTTAGAGGTCGGTCCCGCTGTCACCAACCTCGCCTATCTCCAGATAATATGGGATTATGGGTGCTTGCACCTGATCTGACTAGCCGACAATTGGCACCTGGTAGATACATGGGACATGCGCAGAATAGGCCCACTACGAACCGTGCACCCGGAGAACAGACGAGGGATTCCCCTGCCAGCCTTAAGAAGTGCTCTTCGAAGCCGCAGCCAAACGGGTCATAAATCCGTTGTCTTTTCGTCGTTTCAAAGATCACCACTTTACGCACCGCGAGAGCCTTCGCAAGATGTCGACCTGGGATGCGCTGCTTGCTGAGATGATACAGAAGGCTCCAGATCCGCATGAGCCCCTACCTCTCTCAAATCGCAAGGAAACGATTTACGGCTCGATTATTCCGTTCTTGGTATGCTAAACCTCGAGGTAACCCAGGCTCGTGAGTTGACTAAAGCCGCAGGTCGTGACTTGGATCGCGGTCGTCTTTCGACTGTGGGTGCGCTTCAGAATAGTCCGAGAACCAGGTTGGGACGACTTCTTTGTGATCCTCTCCGCGGTATGAGCATCTCAGTGAGTATCATGAATACCAGCAGACGCTGATTCCTATTTTCATAGCTCAGCAATACAGCAGCAACAATTACAGTCTGTCTCTGTAAGTCTTTGTTCTCCATGCAGCCACTCTCATTGCCGGCTAACGACCAAACGCACAGCTGTTGACCATGGGTTTGGACAGCATATGCTGTACATCGGCATAGACAACATCGAAAACTACCTTCAAGTGCGTGTGTCTCTCGGCTTCGCTTGTACGGACTACTGATTCGACCAGTCGTTTTATATCGAACACAACCTCTACCTTACCGAGACTGCACTGATCAAGGTGTCACTTCTACTGCAGTACCTCCGCATCTTCAAGGCTGGCCGCATGAGATGGCTTTGCTTGGGCCTTCTGGCCGTGGTCAGTCTTTGGGGCTTGGCATTCAGTATCATGGGCTGGTTTTCATGCTCTCCTGTTGGTGCCTATTGGCATCGCACAGTCGAGAGCAAGTGTTATGGCTTTGGCTTTGGTGACCGCGAAACCTTTATCGCCATGTTCGAGGCGCACTCCGCCAGCAATATGTTCTTCGATCTTGCCATTTTTATGACGCCCTTGGTACTGTTTCGCACACCTAACTTGAACTTCAGAAACGTATTGGCCTTGGCCGGTGTGTTTGCGTTTGGAGCATTGTAAGTTTCTTTTGCCCTCTGTGTCATGGAATAGAGCCTGGGACTTGGGACATCTAACTACCTTCACTAGAGTCGTCATGCTGTCGGTATGGCGCTTGTACTCCATCGTCGATCACAGCGCCGGTCTTTCCCCTTATCCTGATTTCACATGGTGGACTCCTGTTAGCATCATTATTTCATGTCTCGAGATCGACCTAGCCATCATTTCCGCATCTATTCCTATATTCTGGCCAGTCGTGCAAAAGTCAATCTCTGCCATATTCATCAACCACGAGATTGAGGTGGTTGAGACTCGAATCGACAGCCACGGGTTGGCTTACGAGCTGGAACATACCAAGACCAGAGGAAATCAAAGCTTGAACAGTAGCAGCGGAACCTCGACACACGAATTGACGAACGATAGAGAAGATGGCTTCAAAGAACCGTATTCCGTTGGTATCGACCCTCTTAGCGTCGAAGCGCGGGGTGGTCAGGGTTTGTATACCAACATCAACAGCCAACCGAAGAAGAGGTGGGAGATCTAGTCCAACGTGTTTGAGCTTGATCAAATTAGGGCAAACTGTATTCTTGAGATCACTACGGCGTAGCAGGGGTCGATGAGGGTGTGTGGGCGTATTAACGTTGACTCCGCCAACACCACTGCCCCTCAGCTCCAGAAAAATGGGATAAACTCAAAGTAGGAAATCAGCGGGCTATAATAGAGCTTACCCATTTTTTCTTTTTTTTAGTGGTCAATTTTCTTTGTACGGCTTCAGGTCAGGTTTGGTGTTGCACCGCCCGACCTTGTGTACAATCCCGAGGTTGTCCACACTGCCCCATACATCGACACAATCCATTCCGGACTTCTTCCCAACTCCTCCATGCTACTTATCGGGCCCATGCCTTTTATTTCCATGCCAATCAATTGGAATCTACCATCGTAGCTGCCGTCAAAGCTTGCGGCCACAGACTGTCACGACCACAATGCAGGCAAGGAAGAAGTTTCGTTTCATACCTCCGCTATGCGCCTTCTAAAGTACACCTTCCGCGTTTCATAATATTCCTTGTTTACGTCAAACATAGGTGAGTCCAAGTAAGCACGCAAATCTCCGGGCCTGGGAGGTATATCTCAACAGTGGTCATAATTGTACAAAATCATTTATTGTTTAGCCCAAGACTCGTTTTGTACTTTTTCCCAATCCTCAGTCTCTTCCATCCGATAGCCTTTATCGCCGTCATGTCGCAATTAGTCCCCAGTGGCCTCCAGATCCCACCTGGCGTGAATCACCGACAATTCTTACTCTCTCTGCCCGCCATGGGCTCTGATCAGATACCCAAAGGCGCAGACACCACAATGACGATCAATGGTCCTGACCAGATCTGGTTTCTGATCGTCGCAATAATATGCATTGCAATCCCAGGACTCTTCCTAGTACTGCGAATCTACACCAAACTTGCTATCATGGGCTGCTTGGAGCCAGCAGACTGTAAGGGCGACCTGTGCAAACCATCATCGGAACTGACAATAGATAGATTTTCTGTTCTTAACCTTCGTAAGGTAAACTGATTCCGGGTCAGACTTGCTATGCTGACTTCGAAGCAGCCCTTGATTGTAGCGGAGATCGCTATGGGATACCAGATGGTAAAATGGGGGGCAGGGGTACACCAGTGGCAGGTCACACTGGGTCAACTGTTCAATCAACTCTACGTGTGTCACTTTCCACGGGAGCATGTTGCAATGTTAACACGGTAATAGTGGGCCAATATTGCACAGATTATATACTGCCCGCTCAGTTTTGTAGTCAAGATGGCCATCCTCATGCAGTATCTCCGCCTCTTCGCGCCCTCACGCAGCGGCAACAAATTCATGTGGTACGGAGCATGGGCAACGATCGCGGCAACATTCGTTGTGTATACCTTCTTTACATTTTGGACGATGTTCTACTGCAAGCCCCGGCGGATGATCTGGGATAAACTCACGCCAGGCGGCAAGTGCCATGATGTGAATAACATCATTCTGAGTCAGGGAGCTTTCAATATGGCGTCTGATGTTGTCGTTTTGTTTCTACCGACACTTTCTTTATGGCAACTTAACGTACCTTTTGCACGGAAGATGTTCATCACGCTGTTGTTTGCAACAGGGCTGATGTGAGTAGAACCTTGTTCAGCGGCCACGGACGACTGACGAGATTTACAGAGCATGCATTGCTTCAGCGATGCGGATCTGGTTCACCCTTAACATTGCTGCAGTCATTGCTGAGGCCGACGTATCCTGGAATGGTCTCTTCATCGGGATCTGGACAACTCTGGAGGTCTCTCTTGTCTTTGTTGTGGCATGTGCACTATGTCTACCCAAACTGATTCAATCAAAAGGTCAGAAGTTCAGAGTGGCACTGTCATATGCCTCCGCTCCCGTCTCTGTCATTCCAGCAATCGTTTGCAAGAGAACAGGGTCACCAGACGATATGGAGCCAAATACTTCGCAAAGAAGTCAGAAGCCAGAACAAACTTCAACTTGGGAAGAAATAGAGCTAAACGAGGAAACACCAAAGTATCATGAGCAGTATGCGCATACGCAGTGGCAGGATGAGATGAAACCCCGTCCGGGAACACCGTCGAGGGCGCTGGTCCAGTCGTTTACCGGTGCAGGTGGCAGTGAGCAGCCAAAACGTAAAGGAACGAGGCCATCGGGTCAGTTTCAAGATGGGTTTCATCTGCAGCCGCTTCATACACCAGAGTTCTCGAAGCAACAGCAACCATGGAGGTCCGCCTTTAGCCCATGACACATCACCGGCTGAAGCACACAGTGGGGTGTTTGGACGTTTGGCTTCCATGGCACATGCTAGTCTGGGTTCGCCTGTGGTTCCCTTGCGAAGTCCTGTTCATCGAATACTTTGCCCAATATTGGAGAGGGTTGTTGCTATGGCCATAAATAACCATGGCGGATCGTTATCATGAATCGAAAGGTACGCAACGCTTGCAACTCTTCGATTCAAAACATGCCGTCAAAAGAAGGCAGCTTGCTCCGCCGACGAAAGGTAGCTCACTGCAAGCCTCGCAATCTTGACCTGCTCTGGCTTTGGAAGGCATTCTACATGATCGATTCCAGTTTGAAGGAGATATTCAAAGACTTCTCCATTGACAGTGGACGTCAAACCTGAGATTCCGTACTCGCGCTCACCACGATCTCCTTGGAATTTGCGCGGTTGAATATCGATTGGAGAGAATATTGTGTCTGAAATGAGAAAGGGAAAGATTACAATCCTGATCTTCGTGTCAGATGAGGATGGTCGAGATGTCTATGCGCAGCACAGTCCTTAAGAGAAATATAAGTTCATATTATAAAACACTTGTCACACTTGTCACATACGACCAGAAGATTTAACAACAAGTTCTCCTGTCTGGACAGCTGTTTGTTGTAGCCCTGTTTTTAGAAGACTGTTATGCGCATTTCTGTTTTTAGTTCACTACACCTTTACATAAGCTAAGCTTTATTTAGATCTATTAACTCTCCCTCTGTATTACATAAACTTTAAAATAGAGATAGGTTTCTAGTCTATAGGCTTTATAACACGCTAACTACTAATAACTAACAAAGCTATAATTTTAACAACGCTGCCTGTTCTAGTATTTTATTTCTGCCTGCCCTCCTATCTAGTTAATTACTCTGTTAGGCTCTCAGCCTTAGACTCTTAGCCTTAGGCATGTAGATGCGTCCACCTCTGACCTAAAAGGCAGCCTTAGGCATATGTTGTGTTTACCTCTAACCTGTAATAGCAATAAGTACTGTTCTAGCCGCAGTCTTACTATTAAAGTGAGCATTGTTACCTTTTTAAGGCATGCTTAGCACAGTGGGCAGAGCTGTGGCCTTAAGATACTCCCTTTCTCTAACGTCTACTCTGCTATAATACCTCTGCTTTTACAGACTTTAAAGGAGAATATATAAAGTAGCTAGGCTTCTGGTTTTAAAAGACATTAAATAGTAGGCTTAGTAAGAGATTACTGTCAAGGCCACGGCTCTGCCCACTGTGCCAAGCATGCCTTAAAAAGGTAACAACGCTTACTTTAATAGTGAGACTGTGGCCAGAACAGTACTTATTACTATTACAGGTAAGAGGTAAACGCATCTACATGCCTGAGGCTAAGAATCTAAGGCTGAGAGCCTAACAATATCTCCCCTTCTTAATAAGGGCCTGACCTAGGCCTGACAAGCAGGTATCTGTGGTGATAGGATCTAACGCGCGCCTATAGCCACTTAGAGAGATCTCTCTCTTGTCCTAAGTACTGAACCTTCTAGCAGCAACAGCACTAGCTGTAAAGAGTGCACAAGGCGATCACGAGGGAGGATAGGGCTAAAGAGGATAGTGTTACGATCCTGTGCCAGGGCACGGCACAAACATAAGTACTAGCCAACCAAGACCCCTGACTCCGTGTTACGATCCTGTGCCAGGGCACGGCACAAGCATAAGTACCAGCCAACCAAGACCCCTAACTCCGCCCTGAAGGAACAAACTGTGGAGAAGGACAGAACAGAGAGGGATAACACGTAACTGCTTGTTAACAAGCATAACATATATAACTGCTTACTAATAAGCATAATATATATATTACTACTTATTAATAAGCATAATATATATAACTACTTATTAATAAGTATAGTATAATATGCTTGTCTACAAGCACCCTTATATATTTTATTAGACTAACTCTAGTTACTTATTAATAAGTACTATATCTTCTTAGTATATAAGTTAGTAGGAATATAACCCTTATAGTTTATATTTAACCTTTGTTATAGGCTTAGACCTTGTCTAAGCCTTAAGTAAGACAGGATGGTTATGTGCCCTACAGACATATTAGAAGGACATGTAACGTATTACCTCTATAAGAGATATAATACTATATTAACCCTTATTATATTCTACCTTAAGGCTAGTCTATAACATTTATAGCTCTTCTTCTAGGGGAACAGCTAGCACTTATACTATGTTAGCTAGCTCCTAGAATAACCCCCTAGACAAATCTGTCCCCTTAACCCTTTAGGAATTTATAGCCTAGATATTATAGTTTATAATAAACTTATATTAAGCCTTAACTACTACTAATAAGCATATAGTATTGCTTAAATATAATAACTCTAATATATACGCATTTATAGAGTCTTTAGTATAAACAGCTAACGCCTATACTAGACCTACGTCTACAGTCCTATTATCCTCCTTAAAAGCAATGCTGTACCTATTAATATCTACTCTAGCCCCTAACCTGCCTTATAAAGCGCTGTTTTTAGCGTCTACCCTAGGCCTACATGCCCCTATACAGATATCTGCAGCCTATAAGAAACCTCTTCTTATAGGTAAGGCCTTTACTAGGGATAAATCCTTATTTAAGGCGTAGTAGGTTATAATAGAACATAAGCTACAGGTAGATAGATTCTTTATTAGTAGGCTATAGAACATATTTACCTTTATATAGTTCTAGCTTAGTATATCTGTATAATAAGATATAGCTCTATTCTATAAGATTAGAGGTACCTAAGGTGTATAGAGCCTAGAGGACTTCCTAGTATACCTAGAATTCTGCTACAGCAACAACTACAGCTAGGAACAGGCCTAGGCAAAACTAGAAAGCGTCTATTAGGGTCCTAACAAGTTGTTCTTAGACTTTTTTATCTAGTTTAAGCAGCTACTAGTGTAAAGTAGTAGCCTCTACTAGGACAGAGAACAGCGCCTATTACAGCTCTACTAGGCCCTAAATATAAATATCTATAACATAGTAATAAACTAAGGTATAACTTATATAAATTATAATATAGCTATTATAAGATATAAGTCTATTACTATAGATATTAAGACTATAGCTATAGAAAACTAGCTGTACTACAGCCCTACCTAGGTACTGCCTAAGCGTAATAGGGACAGTAATATTAAGATAACAGTTACGTCTGCAGTGCGTACTAGCAGTAGTGCTAAGTGTAGAGGTGTTAGATAACCAACCTTACCGAACCAAGTTAGGGGTTTTAGGGTTAACCTCGGTTAACTTAGAGGCTAGCGGCACACCCACATAAAATTAGCTATTAAGTCAGATAATTATAAATTAATTACCTTTATTATTATCTTTACACATTAAGTATATTATCTAAAAATTAAGAGTCTTACTAATACTACTAAAATACCCTTTTAATATATTACTATTAATAATATGTAATTTAATAATAATTCTTATAGATTACATAACCTACACACCTAAGTTATATTAACTATAGACCTACTACGCCTCTCTAGACGTATAGGAGAAGATAGACCTAAATTAGACTATCCCTCTAAGGACTAATGTTAGGCGCTGGGCCTAGGGGTACCTCTGCTAGTCTTGGCGAGCTACTATAGGGCTAGCTAGCCCAGACTATATAAAGGTGTTAGAGGTTATTACTAATACTCTAGTAATTAGTCTTATTACTACATACTACGTACCTTAATACACCTACTATCCTCTTTAACCCTATCCTCTCTTATAATTGCCTTATACACTCTTTATATTCTAATTACTCTTATATTATAATTAAAAATAGACCTAAGCTACTATAAGTCTTAAACTAAATTATCTACGCTTACTGTCTTTAGAGAGGGACTAAGACAACCTACCTGTAGGAGAGCTAGTAGAGCGTAAGGTAACACCTCCCTCTGCAGATAAGGAGATACCTTAACAGACACTAAGTGTCTATAGTGCCTTAAGAGGATCTGTAGGTCCTCTAGGTAGTACACCTTACCCTAGAATTTGTATCTGTAGGGCAGCTTTAGCCAGAGAAGGCTAGAATAGCCTAGAAGTAGGTAATTAATAACAGGAGTTAGAAAACTTAGGTAAATAGTTATAAGAGATAAAAGACTATAAGAAACTTTCCTCTTATTATAAACTTAGACGCAAATATAACAAAGGAGATCTAGTAATAATCCTATTCTTCTAAAAGGTACTAAAAGGGGTAGAGAAACTATAATCTTCCCTATCTATAAATCTTCTATAACCTAAACCTCTATAGAAGTACGTAAAGCGCAACTGCACTAAATATAACTAGTAGAAGAGAGATTATAAGGGATACTTCCTCTAATCTCTAGTTAATTTCCTTATAGAGGAATAAAAGATTAACTTTAGTATAAGGTACCTTCTAGAGAACCTAAAGATGTTATAGCAGGCTTACTGCATAACTAACTACTGTAATTAGCTAACCTAGGAACTAACGTAGTAAGAGCTAAAAAGAATTATACTAGATGCTCTAGGAATACTAGCTAAATACAAGTAAGCAGCGTATAAATCCTTAAAGTAATATAAGCAGCAGAAATCTTAGTCCCCTATAGATCTGTTAGATTTTATACGTGTATTATAGAAAAAACTAGGCAACTTATATATACTAGAGCTTTAAGTCCTAGAATATATTACTATACTACTCCCTAGCATATAAGAAAACTTATTTCTTATCCCTTATAATTAAAGGGACATAATCCTAAAGGTAGAGGAATAAGCTAATATTATTAACTTAAGACTAGGTCAGCATAGCTAACAGCTACCTAAGAAGACTCTAGCTAAGGGTAAGATAACTAACAAAGGACTATAGAAGCGCTAATTTAGTAACTCTAGGTTAAAGAGGAACACAAAAACCCTAAAAAAGTTATTTAAGTCTAAGAAGTTCTATAAGGAGCTAGTAAAGGGTAAAAAGGGCTAAGATAGGCTATATAAGACCTAAAACGTATACCTTAAGTATAGAGAAACTAGTTACTACTGCCCTAACTGCCTAAAGCTAAAGTTAAACTAGAAAGACCCTACCCTAGATAAGTTAGGAAAAGACAAGGGACCTAAGAGCTAATCTCCTCTCTTATAGCCTATATTAAATTATCTAAGAAGAAGAAGGAGAATATCTCTCTTTATAAGGTAGTGTACCTAGAATATATACGCCTGCTTACAGTTAAAGTATCTATAGGCAACGTAGAGAATTTAGAAGCCTTAATAGATAGAGGGTTATAACTAAACTTAATTTTAGTTCTCCTAGTAAAGGAGCAGGATCTAGAGGTTACACTATTAAATAAAATAGTAGCTAAAGGTATAGGCAGAGCAGAATTGCCTATCTATAGAGTAACTACAGTAGAAATATCTATTATTAACTCCTGTAGAAGATAGAAGGTCTAACAGATACCTTTTGTAGTTACAGACCTATAAAGGTATAAGATACACCTTAGATTACCCTAGATTAACTAGATAAACCCTAAGCTAAACTATTTAAGCTAGCGTATACTCTTCTAAGAGAAGAAGTATAGGGACTCTTCTAAACTAGAGAAAATAGTGTTAGAAGATGCTAAAGAGTTTAAACGCACTATAAGAAGTCTCTTAGTAGACGTTTATATATGTATAGTAAACTTAGTAGGTACATATAACCTAATATCTGCTAAAAAGAGCCTAATTCTAGAAGTGTATTGTAAATATGCGTACTTAGGATTAGAGGATAATGCTTAGGTCCTACTAGAGCATAGAGAGCACAACCTAGCAATTAATATTGTAGAAGGAGCTACTTCCCCCTACTAACTGTTATACAGTCTATCTGCAACAGAATTAGAGATACTTAGAAAGTATCTAGCAGAATATCTACAACGTGGCTAGATATAACACTTAAGGTTGCCAGTAGGGGCGCCTATTCTCTTTTTAAAGAAGAAAGACAGCAACCTAAGACTGTATGTAGACTATAGAGGTCTAAACAAGATAATAGTTAAAAACTACTATCTATTACTACTAATTATAGAGTTACTAGAACAACTAGCGTAAGCTAAGTTCTATACTAAACTAGATATATATAAGGCATATTACTATATCTAAATTAAGATAGGGAATAAGTAGAAGACTGCTTTTTAATCTAGGTATAGATATTTTAAGTACACAGTAATGCTGTTTAGACTTATAAATGCTCCTGCCTAATTTCAGGCCTATATAAATAAGGCACTAATAGGATTAGTTAATATAACTTATATTATGTATCTAGACAACATATTAGTATACTCTAAGACAGAGGAAGACTACATTAGAAATGTTAAGGAGGTCTTAGAGAGGCTTTGCAAAGTAAACCTCTATATACGCTTAGAGAAGTGTAAATAGCACTGTTAATATATAGAGTACCTTAGGTATATAGTCTTACCTAAAGGAGTAAGTATTAACCTAGACAGGGTTAAAAGAATCTAAGAATAGCTAATCCTGCGTATAGTTTGTAATATCTAAGTATTTATAGGCTTTATAAACTACTATTAGAGATTTATTACAGGGTTTTCTAAATTAGCCTTGCTATTAACCTAATTAACCTAGAAAGGGCTAAATTCGGCTAAATCTGGTTAAGTAATAAGGAAGGAGGAGAGTTAGCCTCTTAAGCTAAGCAAAGAATCCCTATAAGCTTTCTAGAATATAAAGGATTTATTTATTAACGTACCTATCTTAGTTTATTTTGTACCTAGGAGACAGACTAGGATAGAAGTAGATACCTCTAGAGGCGCTATCTTATAAATCCTTAGTTAACTAGTCCCTAGGGAGGGGAAGCTAGCCTAATAGAGGCCTATAGACTTCTATTTAAAGAAGTTAATCTAAGTAGAGTACAACTATAATACTTATAACTAGGAACTTCTTACAATTGTCTAGAGCCTACAGCATTAGCAAAGATACTTAGACAGTACCTTCTTTAAGATCTTAATAGATTACTAAAACCTAAAATAGTTTATAGAGACAAAGGTTCTTAGCTATTAGCAAGTAAGGGTATACTTAGTGTTATCTAAGATTAACTTTATAATTACTTATTACCTAAGGTCTATAAACCCTGTAGATAGACCTTTACAGCGTCCTAATTATATAAGAGAGGCTTAAGACCTCTTATAAAAGTATAATAAGGCTTTTATATAACCACTTTAGGAGATCCTAACTAGGAGGAACCCTAATACTCCCCTAGTAGCAGCTATAACCCTTTATTTATCTATAAAAGGAAGAAAGGATATAAGGGATCTTAAAAGAAAAGAATTAAGAGAGAATAGTTAGACAGAGCTAACAACAGGCTTAGACAACACAGACAAACTCTCTAGCACTAAAAAAGAGTTAAGTAACATTAAAATAGGACAAAATAACCTAGAAAAACATAATACAGCTAAGGAGAGGTGTATCTTACTTATAAGGCTAAAAGATAAAGTGTAAGTTATTAAAGAACATTACAATAACCTAATATTAGGACACTTTAGAGCATAAAGGACCTTAGAGAAGATTTAGCGCAGATATACCTAAAAGGGCATTAATAAGGATGTATCTAACTACTACTACAACTATTTAGTATATAGGAGATTAACTGCTACCTAACACAAACTGTACAAGTTATTATAACCTTTACTAGTGCTAAGCTAACTATAGGAGAACGTAACAATAGATTTTATTATAGAATTACCTTCTAGTAAGGTGGCTAGGCTGGTGTATAACTCTATATTAGTAGTAGTATACAAATTAACTAAAATATTACACTATATACTAGCTAGGGCTAATTAGGATAGAAAAGACCTAGTACATACCTAGATTAGAGAAATTATCTGCTTACATAGCGCGCTAGCATAAATTATCTTAGATTAGGGGCTACTAATAAACTTAAAGACGTAGGAAACCTTTAACTACTATTTTAACTAAAGACAAGTCTTAACGTTGGCCTATTATCTCTAGACAGGTAGCTAAATAGAAAGGTAAAATTAGACTCTTAAACAGTACTTATATTGCTATTATACTCTAGAATAAGACAATTAGGCCCTACAGATTTTAATTACAGAATTTACGTATAATAATAGCATTTACGTATTTATAAATATAACACCTTTCTAAGCCTATTACAGTATAGATCTAAGGAGCATAGATTAGCCTACTTTAGCATTAAAAAGTGGAGAATCTCCCCTTATAAAGGAATTAGCTGCTAGAGTTATTACCTTACAGGCTACCTGTAAAGCAAATATAGAAAGGTTAAACAAGTATTAAAAGAAACACTTAGATAAGAAACAACTACTAGCACCCTTTAAAGTAGGCAACAAAGTACTAGTCTCTAGTAAGAACATTAGGACAGTACGCCTAAAAAAGAAGCTAGACTAGAAATACCTAGGACCTAGGACTATTACAGCCTAGATTGGCCCTAGTATATATAGAGTAGACCTGCTAGAAATAAAAGGGATCTACCTAGTACTCTATGCGTTACTGCTAGACCTATACACACTAAGAAGCTAACTTCTAGTTATATAGGAATAAATACAAGAACCTATAGTTAAAGGGGAAGAGAAGTTGTAGGATATAGAGAAAGTCCTTAACAGAAGGTAACTAGACAACAGACAGTAGGAATACCTTATTAAGTAGGACAGATTCCCTAAATTAGAAAACTCCTAGGAAATTAGCACAAATCTTTCTAAAGAAGTACTAAAATAATACTAGAAAACTATAAAGTAACTGCTTAGACTGCATAATAAGACGTTAAGGTTAAAGTCTAAAAAAGAGGGGGACTAAAAAGGCTAAATACCTTTACTTAATTATAATTTTTCCCTATAGGGGTTTTTTAATTAATAAGTATTTAATAGTTTACGCTAAGGGAAAATGTAACCCTACCTTACCCTAAGGAATACAGACTAGCTAAAGCAGATATCTTTTAGCCTATTATAGCTATTTCTAATATAAGGAGATAAAGAAAGTTACATGCTATATTATATAGTTATAATTATAAACAAATATAGGAGAATTAGTATAGAAGAACACCTTCCTAGTATTATTTAGACTATCTAAGAGTGTAATGCACCTAATTGCTATATTAGCCTAAAACTATCTACTAACTATAAACTTAGGTATTATTAATCTAAACCTTCTATTATAAGGAACATCTATTAACTATAACCTCTACTACAGGTATAAGTAGCAGCCTTACAACTACTATAAGGCTACTTAGCAGCAGCAGCAGCAGCGGCAGCGTTAGCGGCGGCCTGTTTAGCAGCCTCCTGTTCCTCTCGCTCCTCCTAGAGTTAACTAAGGGTCTTTCTAGTGCCTGTAATCTAGTACTTTAACTAAAAGAAGTTAGACATTATTAAAATAGGTTAAAACGTGCTATAATACCTTCTTACAGGGGGTAATAGTCGCATCTAGATTAGACTTGGTACTGCTCTCCTCTAACATCTTCTTTTACTTTATCTTAGCCTTAACAGCGCTAGCCTTAGATTAATTTTACTTCTTAACGTAGATGCTAGATAAGGTTAACTTATGTGCGTAAGTGTTACTATTATAAAGTATAAGTAGCTCTTCCTATAGTAAATAGTTTCTATAAAGGTTAGATTATGCTATAATAAGCCTAAAAGAGATAGAACGTACTCTTAAATTATACCTAGTAACAAGCTAGCCTAGTTAATAATAGACTTACCTATTATAGTCTTCTTGTTAATAGACATAGGCGTAGTAGTAGCAGGTGTTATAGGGGTGGTCTTAACTCTAGCAGTATTAACAATAGTGGCATAAGTAGTAGTAACTAGGCAGTAACTAGAGTAAAGGCGCGCTATATTGCTAGAAAGCCTTAAATAGCTGTTAGCGTACTTATTAGGGCCCTAAATGTGTTAAAAGATGCTAAAATAAGCTAAAAGGAGACAAAACACGTACTAATAGGCAATTCCTATTGCTATTATAACACTCTCTGCAGTAGTAGGCCTAGGCGTCCCTATAACGTAGGCTACCCTACAAAGCTAGGTTAGCAGAGAAACAATAGTCCCTATGCATATTACTATTAGTAATGTAGTAGAGGCAGAGCATACAGCACTGCTTAGCAGTCCTACTATTCTTAGTAATGTTAATCTTGCAGCAAGCAGGTATTAACATAACAGCTATAGCAAATAGTAGTTAGTAACAGTTAGTAACATTAGTAGTAGGCGGTAGCAGTTAGGAACAGTCTAAAAAGGTTACTAAGGCGTCTTATGCGGTGCTATCTGCTAAAACGTGTTAGAACGTGCTAGAAAGACCTAGAAAATCCCTTAGCTATCCTTATAAAAGTGCTAGATAGAATAGGTTAGTACTTACTAAAATAAAGTAGGATGTAGTAGTAACTAATAAAACTAGGGGTATAGATAGCCTATATGCTGCTAGCTACCTAGTTAGAGCTTTAGCCTGCGCAGACAGCTACCTAGACCCTAGAGGTAAAGTGAGAGGTAAGAGAGGATTTCTGTTTAACTTTTACTAGGTAAAGGCAGAATTAGTATTAAGCCTTATCTAGCCTTACAAGGCGTCTAAAATGCCTAAAACTAGTTAGAATTAGCTATAACAGGATAGACAGAGTAAATATATCTAAAGCTAGGCTAAAATAATACAGTATTGCCAATTATACTATTAT
Organism: Ascochyta rabiei; assembly: GCF_004011695.2. Classification (NCBI taxonomy): domain Eukaryota; kingdom Fungi; phylum Ascomycota; class Dothideomycetes; order Pleosporales; family Didymellaceae; genus Ascochyta; species Ascochyta rabiei. The sequence continues at coordinate 836,726 of NC_082416.1, forward strand.
TTAAGCCAAACAATCTAGAGAAGGGAGGCATTGTTAGGCGCTGGGCCTAGGGGTACCTCTACTAGTCTTGGTAAGCTACTATAGGGCTAGCCAGCCTAGACTATATAAAGGTGTCAGAGGTTATTGCTAATACTCTAGCAATTAGTCTTGTCACTACATACTACGTACCTTAATACACCTACTATCCTCTTTAACCCTATCCTCCCTCGTGATCGCCTTGTACACTCTTTACAACTAAGCTACAAGTACCTAACGCCCTAGATATTACTAACTATAAGAGGAGGCCAGCCCTTAGTAATAATAAACAGGGAAACCCTTAGCTTCCTAAAATCCTATCTAAACTATTAGCTAACAGCCTAATGGCATAGAAGGAAGATAATAACTATTAGAAGAGCTGCCTTAAATCCTACAAGATAGCGGATAGGGACTACTGCAAGGAATAAGCTAACCTAGATAAGGTAGTAATATTTATCTAAAGCTTAGTATTACCTTACCTTATAAAGAACTACTGCTATCTAAGTAAATTAATTTAAAAATAGCTTATTAGCCTTAAATATATAGTTAGTATTAATGCTAAAGAAGAATAATTACGCGCACGCTACTAATACCTAGCAGCCCTTAAACTAATAAGACAACCTAGAAGCTAGGATACCTAGCTTCTTAAGTATAATTATACTATAACTAACGCTAAAATAGAGGGTGTTGCTAAAATATAAAATATATAAGACACTATCTTAGACTTCTTAGATTTAGTAATAAAGATAGCGCTAACCTAGGTAACAGTATTCTAGGCCTATAGCAGATAAGAACAAAATATAACTTATAAAAAAATAATAAAACGCTTCTAAGAGCATATAAGTAAGTACTACCCTAAGGGGAGACAGTAAAGGGGCGCCTTTGCTGTAGGGAACAACTTAACTCTTACTACTAGTAGTAAATCTATCCTAGATACTAACAGGGACGCCTCTTAGGTTATTAAAGATATATTATCTACTCCTACTATACAGGGGAGTTAGGGAAGACCTTATTAAAAACAGAATATTAGTTAAATAACTACATCTAAGCAGTCTCTAAGAGGGGATACAGCAGTAGCTAGAGGAGTAAAATGCCCTGCTTATAGACAACGCTATAGACAAGAAGTTTACTACTACGTCTATAAAGATAAAGCACTAGAATAGTTTACCCTATATAATAGAATTGCTAAGATAGTATAATTTAGGATAGAACAAAATACTAAACTTTAAGATTAAGTTAGATCTGCAAAATAAGCTTGTACCAAGACACTAGCTATTAAGATATCCTAAACACTAGAGGTACCTCTAGAATAACTATAGGGATAGAAGATATTAATAATTAATATAAGTCTAGTTAAAGAATTATACAATATAGAGATACTAAGCTACCCTCTTAGAAACTTCTTTATTCTTAACTTAGGATTAATAATCTATATTATAAACAACAAGGACTAGATATAAGACCTTACTCTACCTGCATTAAACAACTACCTATTGGCAGGGAACTCCTAGGTATAGATACAGGGATATAGCACTGTCTATCTCTACCTATTAAATATAAGCTAACTAACTACTCTTAAACTACACAACGTAGCATAGTGCCTAGAAATACTTTGCAACCCTATCTTACTCTAACAACTACGTTAATAGGGCATCTAGTAGGACAAAAAAGGAGATCTAACTTACCTTAGATAAGTAGATAACACAGCTATTAAATCCTTAGATAAATAATAAGGATAATAGGTACTTAGGGAATAACTATAGACAGTATTTGTAATACAATTAATATAAAGCTAAATACTTAAGACTGCTACTGCTCTACTATAGCCTAAGCAAATAGGGCACCCTAGAGCTGCTACTATTAAACACCTTATCTAACAATCTTAGGGGGTAAGAGTTAGGGGTATTACTACAGTCTAATATAATGCTTATAAACAGGCTAAGACTAAGAGGTAAATTAGTTAAATACTATAAATAAGCGATAAAGGACTAGAAGAACGCATAGCAATTAACTTCCACTTATATAAAGAAGGAAGCTGTACTAAGAAAAAGAGCTAATTACTTACTATTAATAGGCAATCTAGCTTCCTCTAGGACTTCTATTTTAAAGATAATTAAGTAAGAAAGATAATTATCTACTTCCTAGACACTCTTACACAATTCCTGTTAAAATAATATAAGATCTAGGTTAAGGTAATTAAGTGTGATAGTAAAATTACTATAATAAAACTAGAAGTATTAAGATAGTGCGCTGCATAATTAATTAGGCTTAAGCCTTCTACACTAGACACCTAAGTATAGAACAGAGGTGCTAAACGCTTAGGGTGTGTAATAAAAGATAAGGTACGCACTATAAAATTAGACGCAAACCTACTATAGGAAATGTAGCTAGAGATTATAAGGACAGCAGTTTACCTATACAATTAAACACTAAGGTTATTAAATAACTAGAAAACACTCTATAATGTGTTCTTTACCTATATAGCTTAACTAGCTAGCCTAAACATATAAAGTAGGAAACTAAACTAGGTATATCTAAAAGTGTATAGGTGTAAAGCCTTTACTCTTATAAGTAACACCCTTTAAGGAAAATTATAACTCTAGTAACTAGACCTAAGAGTATAGGTAGAATACCTAGTAGGATACTAATCCTTAAACATATATTAGGTATAGATTCTAACCTTAGCAAAAGTTATTAGTATAAGAGATGTAATCTTTAATATGGATACTGTCTTTAGTAGCTAGACTTAGGACCTAATAGACAACCTTATGCATAGCACTCTTAAAGAGATAGTAATATAGACAAGCAGCGTAGAGCTTCTACCTCTACCCTAAAATAAGGCTAAAATCTAGTTATTCTATAAGGACAATACTATTACATACTTAAATACTATAGAACATTAACTAGAATACAATAATAAACAGAAAGCTAGACATATATATCTAACTCCTCCTCTAACTCCGCTACTTGTTACGTTGTTAATAAATATATTTTGTTATTATCCTAGTTAGAAAGAGGTAACAGCTAATTAGGAGTTAGCAGGTGGCACTAGTTAACTGCTAATTAGTTAGACTTAACGCTAGCGCAATCTTAAGGAACTTTATAAACTATCCTATAGAAAGCTGTATTTATAGCTAGCATATAAGGCAGATACATAGGCATATACTAGGGCAATAATATTAATAAGGCTAGATTAAAACAAATACTAATAAAAGGGCTTAAGCCTTATTAAAGCTTACTATTACTAGAGCTAACATCATAATTAAACCTAGAGGACTACCTGCTTTATAAATAGTTTAAAGAAGCTAAGCAAGAACACCTTAGCAGCTATTAGAATATCAAGTTATAGTCTAAAGTACCCCTAATAAAGATTAAGGTAGTAGGGTATTAGATACTTACCTGTATATAGGTATACACGTATAAGCTTAATAAGAACTACTACCTACTTAAATATAAGGCGCAACTAGTAGTCTAGAGTAACTAGTAATAAAATATTACTTCTAAAGATACCTACGCAGCAACACTAGCTAGCAGGTCCTTAAGAAGGCTTATAGCAATTTTAGCAGCACATATGCTTGAACTTAAGCAGTTTAATATTGCAAATGCTTTCTATTATATATTAATTAATAGAGAAGTCTATATAAGGATGCTATATAGGTATTAGAAACTAGGTATAGTTCTATAGCTACACAAGGCACTATAAAGACTTAGAATCTCTCTACCTCTCTAGCAGAAGGAATTTATATCTACTCTAATAAGCTATAGATTTATAGTTATTCCCTATAAACCCTACTACTTACTTAAGAATAGAGTTACTATCTTCTTCTATGTAGACAATATTATTATAGCTTATTACCTAACTAGAAAATATAAGGCAGATAAGGTCCTTAGCTATATTACTAACAGATACTCTGTTACAGGAGGAAATAATCTGCAATAGTTTCTAGGAGTAGAGAGAACCTGAGATTAAGACAACCTAAGGATCCTCCTCTTACAGGCGTTATACATTAATAAAATTAGCTCTATAGTAGATAAGACACATATACAACAAAACACACTAATATTAAGTATTAAGCTTCTACTAAATAAGGGGGAAGCTGCAGTATTAGATATTAATAAATACTAGAGAAAGATTAGATCTCTCCTCTTTACTGCAGTTACTACTAGGCCTAACATTACCTTTGCTACATCTAGGCTGGCATAATTTCTAACTAACCCTAGACAGCAGCACTATAATGCAGCAGATTAAGTACTATTGTACCTACAAGGAACACAAGACCTGTCCCTTACCTTTAGAGGAAACAAGCACCTAGTAGTTGCTAGTAATGCATTATTTGCTAATAATACTCTTAATAGGAAGAGCTTTTAAGGATATACTATTAAACTATATAAAGGACTTATTGCCTAGAGAGCTAATAAACAAGACACAGTTACTACATTAACAACTAAAGTAGAGCTACTTGCTTTAGCACAGGTAGCTAAGGAAGCTGTCTTTATCTTATAACTACTATTAGAACTTAGCATACACCTCCTATAATTAACAATTACTATTTAATATAATAATACCTAGACTATCTAATTAATTAACAAAGAAGGCTTAAAACTCTAAACTAAACTATAATATATAGACATTTACAACTACTAGCTATAATAAGAGGCAGATAAAGGCACTATAATAGTAACCTATGTCCTATCTACTAAGATGTTAGCTAACAGACTTACAAAGGCTCTGCCTGTAAGCAAGTAGTTAACCTTCCTAAGGCAGCTAGGACTAGAGAAACATACTAAACAAAGAAAGCTAGCTAACACCTAGATAGAATTACTTAACTAAAAGCTTGCTAACCTAGAAGTATAATAATAGCTAATTGTGTCTAGCTTTAAGGGGCCTTAAAGCTAAGGGGGTGTGTCAGATAACTAAGCTTACTGAACCAAGTTAGGGGTTTTAGGGTTAACCTTAGTTAACTTAGGGGCTAGCGGCACACACACATAAAATCAGCTATTAAGATAGATAATTATAAATTAATCACCTTTATCATCATCTTTGCACATTAAGCATATTATCTAACAAGAGGTTAGATGTAGTCTGCTCCTAACTAGGCTATGTAGGTTCCTCATAAGGTATTTTAGTAATGCTAGAAGGCTAACCTATATACCTATTACAGCAAAGAGGGACATATTTACTAGGATTACGCCAACACAGTAGTAACTACAGTGTAGGCAGTAATAATCTTAGGTAAAAAAGAGGCTAGTTTATATAGGGGAAACTAGCTACTTCTAATATAAGTCTAAGTTAGAAGCGCTATAGAAGTATATTAGTAGAGGAGACTACTAGTATAGAGGCATTATAGGCTGCTAGGGAAGCTATTACAGACTCTATAGACAAGCCCCTATTCTACATTCTATTATTTATTAATAGGGTAATTTAGGCTAACATACTAGTAGACTTAGGGTGTAAATACTTTAGCGTAGTAAGTAATATCTTTACTACGCACTTAGAAGGAGACTTTATTAAGGTGCTGCTATAACGCTTAGTATAAGTAGTAGGCACTAGTAGAAAGTCCATAATCTCCTATTTAGTCCTGTTTAGGTATAACTTAGACAGGTAGCACTTATAGGCAGTTGCCTACATAATACTAGGTCTAAGCTAGCATATTATTTTAGGGAAGCTATAGCTTTAACGTAAGGGCGTAGTATTAGACATAAGAAAGGGTACACTAAGGATATAACAGGTAGGGAACCTTATAGTCTTTAAGTTCTTATAGCATATAGTAAATATTTAGGTAGCTCTTCTATTAGTAACTAAGCTTAATAAGACCCTAGCTAATAGACTCTAGGAGCACCTGTATATAGACTAGTTTGTCTCTATAAGCCTCTATAACATTACTAAAATCCTCTTAGTTTAATCCCTAGGAGCGTAAGGGACAGCAGAGGAGGTAGACCCTCTTCCTCCTAAGTTAGTCTAGTTTTAGGACCTATTTAATAAGAGTAAGGCCTCTAGCCTTCTTCTATATAGGGGCTGGATAGATTACTATATACAGTTACAACGCAACTAGTCTAGGAAGGAGGAGCCTCCCCCCTAGGGCCCTCTGTACAACATGCTAAGGGACTAGCTACTTAAGCTATAGAAGTAAGTGTTAGCACTAATAGATAAGGGGTAGATCTGCACCTCCTCTTCCCTAGTAGGGGCTCTAGTCCTACTAGTTAAAAAGTTCTCTAGCAGGTGGTGTATGTACGTAGACTATTACGTACTTAATAGTATTATAATTGCTAACTAGTACCTATTTCTTCTTATTAAGGAGACGTTGCGTACACTAGAGGGTACCTGCTAGTTCTCTAAAGTTAATATCTATATAGTATTCTACTAGATTTGTGTTGTAGAAGGGGATAAGCACCTTACTATATTCTATACTTATTTAAGGCTCTTTAAGTAGCTAGTCTGCCTATTTAGCCTGGCTAGAGCACTAGCGTCCTTCTAGCGTTACATTAACAGCGTGCTTTAGGAGATATTAGGCAACTATGCTACTGCGTACCTAGATAATGTCCTTATTCATAGTAGCAGATCTAGAACAGACTACTTAGGGAAGGTTAGTAGAGTCCTTACACTCCTACGTAATGTAAGGCTGTATTTAGATCCTAAGAAGTACATGTTTATAACAAAAAAGGTTTACTACCTAAGATATATTATACAAGCTAGAAAGGATATTTATTCTAATCCTAAGAAGGTTAAGGCTATCTGTAATTAGGAAGCCTTACAGTCTTTACGTAGGGTCCGCAGTTTCCTAAGGTTTGCAAACTTCTACTAGAACTTTATCCTAGCCCTCTCTAATATTACTGCCCTACTTAATTAGCTTACAGGAAAGGATATCCTGTTCTAGTAGGGGCAGGAGGAGGATGTAGCATTCTACTAGCTAAAGAACATATTTATAACAGAACTAGTTCTAGCCTAGTAGAACCCTAAGTAAGAGATACTACTAGAGGCAGACTGCTCTAGTAAGGCGTTAGGTAGCTGCCTTTCTTAATAGTATAGGAAGGTGCTTTACTCTGTAGTATACTACTCTACTATACTTATAACAGAATAATAGAACTATACTATCTATAATAAGGAGTTAACTACTGTTATAAAGTGCCTAAAAGTCAAGGCAGCTAAATTAGGGTCTGTTGCTAGGCTGTTTACTATCCTAACTAACTATAAGAATCTCTAGTACTTTACTACAGCGCGCAGGCTAGGTAAGAGGCAGCACTAAGAGGTAGAGGAGCTGTTAAAGTTCTATTTCTACCTTTGCTTCTGTCTAGGGCGCCTTACAGCCTAACTAGATGTGCTAAGCTACTAGGAACAGGACTATAATAGGAGGTTAGAGAGGGTCTATAAGATAATAACCCTAGTTTTAGTATTAGCAATTAGTATACTAGGCCCTAGTATACTTCTACTTTTTATTAACATATATATATAATTACTATAGGATAAAGGTGTTTAGTAGGATGTAGGGTATATAGCGCGCCTGTCTGCTATCTGCAATAGGGCCTACTAGTTCCCTCCTAAGGCTAAGACTACTTAGTAAATTGCAGATTACATACTTAGTGCTTATAGCCCGCTGCTATAGCATAGGGTTATATAGGTTCTACATTAGAAGCTACTTATAACTTAAATAATCTAAAGGGCACACAAATCTAACCTAATAGGCTATCTAGGTGCTAACGCCACGTTCTACATTGTTAGACACAACCTCTATTAGAAAGAGATATTATAGGATGTTTAGTATTATATCTATAACTACTACTGTTTTAGTGCATATATATTACAGCGCTAACAGTAGGGCTTACTCTAGGTATTGCCTATTACTAACTGTTTTTAGTTCTAGATTTTAATAGACTTTATAGTTAACCTCCCTTAGGCTAATAAAGATGCACTGTGCTATCTCTAAGGTATTATAGATTATCTCTCTAAGTATATATAGCTTAAGGCAATAACTTCTATAACTACAGAATATTATGCTAAGGTCTTCTGTAATACATAGTAGTAGTTCTAGGGCTTTTCTAGCGCTATAATTACAGACTACAGCTTAGACTAGCTAGGAAATTTTTAGACAGCGCTGTGTAGCCTTATAGGGGTAGACTAGCTACTCTTTACAGCCTATTACCTCTAGACAGACAGAGAGACAAAGTGTGCTAACTAAGAGGTGTAGGTAGTCCTATAGGTTATAGTTAACTTTAAACAGAATAACTAGCCTAACTATCTTCTAGCCTGCTAACTTGCACTTAATAATTGCAACTCTTTAATTACTAAGGTTAGTCCTAACCTGCTTTTCTATAGTTATAATATAGACCTCCTACAGACAACAGTACTACTAACTATTAGCTAGAACACACTATAGGGACAGGTAGTCTATTTCCTAGACTACCTCTAGTAAGGTATAGAGCTTACTTAGGCAGCTATAGCATAGGTGCAATAACGCACCTAGGACGTAATAGACTACAGCTATAGGCCTACAGGGTAGTACTATATAGGAGATAGGGTGTAGTTTTCCCTCTATAACGTAAAAACTAATAGGCTAAGCTAGAAGCTTAACTAGTTATAAGCCTAGTACACAGTAGTTATAGTTCCTACCCCTCTAATAGTTACTCTAGATTTACTAGGTAACCTTTATAAGATAGTGTATATAGACCTACTAGAACATACAGCTTCTAACCTATTACTAACACAGCGCCTACAGGAAAGTAGACTAGGCCTGCTAGTTGTCCTAGAGGAGGACAACCTAACCCTAGCTAAATAGGAGGTAGAAGCTATCCTAAAAGAAAAGAGGGCTTATAGGTAGAATAAGTTATAGGTTCTAGTTAAATAGAAGGGATATATAAAGCTAATATAGAAACTATTAGAAGTGTTATAGGATATAAAGGCCTAAAAGGCCTTTACAGTAATACATATAGCACATAAGAAGTAGATATAGAAAAGAAGAAACTTTTATTATTTATAATAACCCTTATACGGTCCTATTAGGAGATACTATATAGGGCATAAGGCCTAGCGTAGAAGAGCTTAGGGACCTTATAGTAACAGCACGCTGCTACCTTATATATACACTACCTAGTAACTAGCAGTAACTCTTAGGACTTAAAAAAGATATTATTATTTATAGATAGGGAATAACAGGTAGTAGTAGCTATGTCTAGGGCCTAGTTCTGCGTGTTACAGTAGTAGTAGTTAACCTTATAGTTGTTATTGCTACCCTCTATATCTACCTTAATAGTACTGCTACGTGTTAACTATAATAATTTCTTAAAGTTATAATTAGGTGTGTGCAGCTTTATAGGGGAAGGTAAGTAGTAATAGTAGGTAAGCGCGCGCGGCTCTATAGGGGAGGAGAAGTAGTAATAATAAGGAGGCGCAGGGGACCTTATAAGAGAGGGAGAGTAGCGCTAGCATAGGGGCGTAGGTAACTCTACAGGAAAGGGAGAGCAGTAACAGCAGGGTAGCAAGCAGAGCTAGCAGACAGATAAGCAGTGCTTATTAGGAGAGTTAGAGCAGTAGTAGTAGGACAAGCAGGAGAACAGGGCGTACTCTAGGCAGCAGCAGAGCGTAGTAAGCAGGCACTTAACATAGTTAATAGCATTCTTTAGATCTAGTTAGCTATACACCTAATATAGACAGAAATTCTTATAGTAGTATAGGCCTAGACTGCCTCTATGCAGTTTATACGCTTAGTCTAGAACTAGAAGGCTAACCCTACAGTAGCTACAAACTGTTAGAGGTAGGTATCTAGTTAGTTGCTGCCACAACGCCTAGACAACAGCGTAGCAGGCAGAGTAACCTAGGTACTAGGCTTAGTAGGGGAACAGGCAGCGTAAGCAGAGGTTAACTGCTTTGCTAGTGTAGGGTTAGCTAGGGCTAGGTTAAGCGCAGCCTTATATACCTACTAGTGCTTATTATAAAGGGTATATAAAGTAACTACAAGGGAGGATAGGGTTAAAGAGGATAGTAGGTGTATTAAGGTACATAGTGTGTAGTAAAGAGACTAATTGCTAGAGTACCAGCAATAACCTCTAATACCTTTATATAGTCTGGGCTAACTAGCCCTATAGTAGCTTACTAAGACAGGCAGAGGTACCCCTAGGCCTAGCGCCTAATAATGCCTCCCTTCTTTAGATTGTTTCGCTTAAATAATAGTATAATTAGCAATACTGTATTATTTTAGCCTAGCTTTAGACGTGTTTACTCTGTCTATCCTATTATAGCTAATTCTAACTAGGTTTAGGCATTTATAACACCTTATAAGGTTAGATAGAGCTTAATACTAATTCTGCCTTTACCTAGTAAAAGTTAAACAGAAATCCCCTCTTACCTCTCACTTTACCTCTAGGGTCTAGGTAGCTGTCTGCGCAGGCTAAAGCTCTAACTAGGTAGCTAGCAGCATATAGGCTATCTATACCCCTAGTTTTATTAGTTACTACTACATCCTACTTTATTTTAGTAAGTACTAACCTATTCTATCTAGCACTTTTATAAGGATAGCTAAGGGATTTTCTAGGTCTTTCTAGCACGTTCTAACACGTTTTAGCAGATAGCACCGCACAAGACGCCTTAGTAACCTTTTTAGACTGTTCCTAACTGCTACCGCCTACTACTAACTATTACTAACTATTACTAACTACTATTTTCTATAGCTGTTATGTCTATACCTGCTTATTACAATATTAACATTACTAAGAATAGTAGGACTGCTAAGTAGTGCTGTATGCTCTGTCTCTACTATATTACTAATAGTAATGTCTATAGGAAATGTTGTTTCTCTACTAACCTAGCTTTATAGGGTAGCCTACGCTATAGGGATACCTAGGCCTACTACTATAGAGAATGTTACAATAGTAATAAGAATTACCTATTAGTACGTGTTTTATCTCCTTTTAGCTTGTTTTAGTATCTTTTAATATGTTTAGGGCCCTAATAAGTACTACAGTGGTAAAAGGGTAGGGGTTAGGTAGGGGTAGGGTACATCACGTGATGTACCCCTACCCTACCCTACCCCTACCTACGCTAATTCCATGCTAAGAGGGTAGGGGTAGGGTAGAGTCTATATAGGGTACAGGTAGGGGTAGGGTAGGGTCTATATAGGGTAGGGGTAGGGGTAGGGTAGGGTCTACATAGGGTAGGAGTAGAGGTAGGGTAGGGTCTACATGGGGTATAGGTAGGGGTTAGTTAGGGGTTAGGTAGGGGTTAGGTAGGGTAGGTGTCAGCGTCTAACTCTTTAACTAAAGCAGTTATTATAAAACCCTTTACTACAAAAATGTAGAGTAAAACGAGCGCTTTCAAACAGTCCATATTCTGTGAGATTCCGATTAAAACTGGTAGAGTTACAGCAGTTGTTGTGTAAGTCCTAGGTCGTTACAGTGTAGGCCTACGTAACAACTGCTCTAGCTCTACCAGTTTGGATCGGAATCTCACAGAATACGGACTGTTAGAAAGCGCTTGTTTTGCTCTACATTTCTGTAGTACAAAGTTTTACAATAACTGCTTTAGTTAAAGAGTTGGACGCTGAGACCTACGGGCCCTACTTAGGCCTACCTCTTCCCTACAGACCCTACCCCAAACCCTACCCTACCCTACCCCTACCCCTGGTCTGTGCAGACCGTACCCTACCCCTACCCCACGCTAGAGGTACCCCTACCCTACCCCTACCTAACATCTGTGCAGACCCTACCCTACCCCTACCCTATATAGACCCTACCCCTACCCTACCCCTACCCCTAGTCCGTGCGGACCGTACCCAACCCCTACCCAACCCTGGGGTACCCCCTACCCTTTTGCCAGCGTAGTTTTTCCTCTACAACGTAAAAACTAACAGGCTAAGTTAGAAGCTTAACTAGCTACAAGCCTAGTACACAGTAGTTGCAGTCCTTACCCCTCTAATAGTTACTCTAGATCTGCTAGGCAACCTCTACAAGATAGTGCACGTAGACCTGCTAGAACGTACAGCCTCTAACCTACTACTAACACAGCGCCTATAGGAAAGTAGACTAGGTCTACTAGTTGTCCTAGAGGAGGACAATCTAACCCTGGCTAAATAGGAGGTAGAGGTAATCCTTAAAAAGAAGAGGGCCTGTAGACAGAACAAGACATAGGTTCTAGTTAAATAGAAAGGATACACAAAGCTAACATAAGAGCCTCTAGACGTATTATAAGATATAACAGCCTAAAAGGCTTTTATAGCAGTATATATAGAACACAAGAAATAAGTAAAAGTAAGAAGAACTTTTATTATTTTAGAATGCCCCTTAAGGGGTCCTATTAGGAGATACTTTACTAGGCCTTATGCCTATTGTAGAAGAGCTTAGGATCCCTATAGTAATAGCACAATACTACCTCTTACACCCTACTAGCTACTAACACAGGTACTTAGATTTTAAAAAATAGTCTTATTAGGGGATAAGGAATAGCAGGTAGTGGTAGCTGCGTCTAGGGCCTAGTTGCGCGCTATGCAGCGGCAGCAGTCCTGCTTATAGTTATCCTCTTCTTTATGCTCCTCCTTGTTACTAACAGTAATACTGCAGGCCTGTTGTAACTAGGCTAAGGAGTAAGGGGTAGGCGCTGCAGTGCTGTGACGTAGGGTGCGCAGCTCTACTAGGGAGGGTAAGCAGCAGCAGTAGAGGGGTAAGCAGACGCAGCAGGGGGGTAAGCAGATCTAGCAAGGGGAAGGACAGTGCTTAGCAGGGGAGGCAGAGCGCAGGCAGTAGGGTGGGCAGGACAATAACAGGTACTCTAGACAGCGCTAGGGCGTAGTAAGCAGGCGCTTAACCTAGTTAATAGCCTCCTTTAGGGTAGGTTAGCTACACTCTTAATATAGGTAGAAGACTTATAGTAGTACAGGTCTAGACCTCCTTAAACTAGTTTATGCGCTTAGTCTGTGTCTTAATAGCTATCCCTACAGCAGACGTAAACTACTAGAAGTAGGCATTAAACTAGTTACTACTATAATAGCTAGATAAAGGCGTAGTAGGCAGCGTAATCTGCGTACTAGGCTTAGGGGGGGAATAGGTAATATAAGAGGAGGTTAGCTGCTTAGCTAGTAAGGGGTTAGCGTAGGCTAGGTTAAGGGCAGACTTATAGGCTTAGCAGAGCTTATAGTAGGTGCCTAAATAGTGCACAGCAGATTAGTAAAACGCCTCTTACAGTAACAGGCAGGACACTTATAGACAAAGGTAGGCTACCTACCTTAGTTAGCCTTATTGCTATTAATACTCTAGGTTCTAGCTATATTAACGTAGGTGTTGCTACCCTATACAGACGCCTTAACAACAATTAGCTATAGATATATACCTAGGATAAAGCTACATACCTAGATATACCCCTTAAAATTACGCTAGGTGTAGTAGAGCTCTACATTAGCAGTAAAAAGACTATTGTCCTAATAACAAACATAATAGCGCTTAGCACAGGTACAGTAGGTTTTACTAGCACTAAGGAGGCAGTTAGCTATAGACAAAATTAGCTAGTAGCAGGCCTATAACAGACATAAGACACTTACTAGGCTAGCTAGTAAGGATAGTAAGCTGGTAGTAGGGGCAGTATAGGACGGCGCAGGCGGAGACAGGGACTAAGTCCTTATCCTTAGAGTTACCCTTAACCTTATAGTTACTAATATAGTAACAGTAGGCTCTCTATAGATATAGTTAGATTCTGTAATTAAAAACCTAAATAACTGCAATTAAATACTAGAGGGACGTTGTAGGCAGACAGAAGGGGATAAGGCAGGCTACAGCTACCTCTACTAGGGGGACTACTAGCCCTATAACTAGTAGCCTAGTAACTAGAACTAGGCGCAATAACAGACATAGTGTTTAAACTAGATAGGTAGGTATAAAAAGATAGGCAGGTATAACATAGGTAGGTTAGGCAAGAGCGTAGAGTAGTACAGCGTCTAATAAGGGAAGGTGCGCTAGGAAAAACAAAAACAACCTAGGTGCGCGTAGGGACTACTCTAGGTAAACTACAGACTAGACTAGTAGCTAACCTACTAAGAGGCGGACCCTTACGCAACTACAACCAGCTCTAGGGTTTACCTGCTACTAGCGCCCCTCTAATCCACACAGAATGCAGAAAGGACCTAGCAAAATACATTTAGCTAGGGAGAGATAGGGAGAGAAGGTATGTTATAGGCTTAGACCTTGTCTAAGCCTTAAGTAAGACAGGGCGGTTACGTGCCCTACAGACATATTAGAAGGACACGCAACGTGTTACCTCCTTAAGAGATACAATACCATATTAACCCTTATTACATCCCACCCTAAGGCTAGTCCATAACAACTACTACTTATACTGCTATTGTTAATACAGCTAGCGTTAAGACTACCCCTACGATACCTGCTACTACTACGCCTATATCTATTAATAAGAAGACTGTAATAGGTAAGTCTATTGTTAACTAGGCTAGCTTGTTACTAGGTATAATTTAAGAGTACGTTCTGTCTCTTTTTAGCTTATTGTAGCATAATCTAACCTTTATAGAAATTATTTACTACAGAAAGACCTACTTATACTCTATAATAGCAACACTTATACATATAAGTTAACCTTATCTAGTATCTATATTAAGAAGTAAGATTAATCTAAGGCTAGCGCTGTTAAGGCTAAGATGAAGCAAAAGAAAATATTAGAGGAGAGTAGTAGCGAGTCTAATCTAGACGCGCCTATTACCTCCTGTAAGAAGGTATTATAGCACGTTTTAACCTATTTTAACAATATCTAACTTCTTTATAGTTAAAGTACTAGATTATAGGTACTAGTAAGACACTTAGTTAGCTCTAAGAGGAGCAGAAGGAGCAGGAAGCTGCTAAGCAGGCTGCTGCTAATACTGCTACTGCTGCTAAGAAGCCTTATAGTTATAAGGCTACTACTTATACCTATAGTAGTAGTTATAGTTAGTAGGTGTTCCTTATAATAGAAGGTTTAGATTAATAATACCTAAGTCTGTAGTTAGTAGACAGGTTTAGGCTAATATAGCAATTAGGTGCATTACACTCTTAGATAGTCTAAATAATACTAGGAAGGTGTTCTTTAATACTAATTCTTCTATTGTTCCAGTATAAGTATCGAAGCATCTCGTTAGTAGGCACATCAGGAAGGATACTTATCATTATTATTGTTAAGGGTTAAAGAGACGGGTAATACAGTAGTTAAATTCTATAAGTAAGTGTTTCTAGTTATTATTATAGGTGTCCTGCCTTAACAGTTCCTGTTAAGGACTCTTATACCCCTCTGCCAGCCAGATTACATATACTATCTAAGCATCCTAGTTCTTACTAAGGAAGTTACTGTGTGCACTGGCAAAAACCTCCCCTCCCTAAGAGCTTAGCCCTATTAAGCAAATAAACTAAGTTAAAACCTAAACTCTAAACTAATTACTAACCCCCCTTATTACTCTGCTTGTTCCTTTCCCTTGCTACCTCCCTGTTTCTGCAATCTTATTACGGCCCTAGTTTTCTAAGTAGGTTATTAACTAGAGTCTCCTAATAGCTTAGGGGTAGGAGAGTCTAGTACGTGTCTTAATAAACCCTAGTCTAAGGCACTGCCTAATTTGTATGTTATCTAGGTAGTAGCCTCTGTTACTTTAACAGTTAGACTATTAAATAACTTATTAAGAGTACCCCCCTGTGTATGCTGTCTGTCCTATAACTCCTATCCTTTCTTATGTTCTAGTACTACTCCTTTGTTAGTAAAGAAGGATCAATTAGAGATACCTAACTCCTTATTAGCCCTAAAGCAATACTTCTTAGACATCTTTACCTACTGCTAATGCCTCTTTACTATAGCAACGTTATTATTCCTACTCTTCTAAAGAAACTTTATAAGCTCCTTATAATTAAGACTAAAAATACAGAGTATCTCTTGCTAGACTAGGTAAGAGTTGTACTAAGCCTAGCAATAGATAGCTTTAGAAATCTAGAAAGAGAAAGTTAGCGCTATATCTGCTAGGAAAGCATAAGGAGCACTACTATACTTATTTAAATAACCTAACAGTAATAAGGGTCCTAGCGTAAGTATCTAATAAAAACTGGCAATGTCCTTATATAATCCTATCTTTAGGATCTCTATAGTTTCTCTGTCCTCTGTAACTAGCACGTACTAAGGGAGTATAGTTCTGCGCCTTATTATAGATAGTCTAGTAGACCTATATAGCAGTGCTAGGTAGGAAATCCTAACGTCCTTATACTTATAAGGATACTTCTTCTACTTAGCACCTACTGCGTCTTATGCTAACTTAGGGTAGTTAACTGTATCTACCTACCCCTTAATATAACTATTATATTGTTTAATTCTATTATCTTTCCTCTAAGCTAAGTATTCTAGAACAGAATTATAGAAGCCTTCTAGAGTAATAGTGTAGTTATCTGTATCTTTATTATTAAAGGATACTAAGCCCTATATTATGTCTATTCCTCTACCTAACTCTATAGTGTTATAGAAGTTACAATCTACGTGCTTAAAGAACATCTAATCTCTAGGCTTAGTGTATTTAGTGTAGTATAGGTAGGAGATTAAGTTAGTTTGTTAATAGAGTACTGCATAGTAAAGCTAGTACTACAGATTACCTCTTACTAGCTATTAGATAACAGAGTGGTATATAATCCTACACTACCTTAGGTTACTTTTACTATACTTTATATAAGTATAATAGTTATATATGTTAAAGTATTTATCTACTATTTTCTAGAGTTCTAGATTATTTTAAAACATAGAGGTAAACACAGAGACTACAATAGTGCCTTTCTAGTTTAGACTGTCTGCCTTGGCTTAAAAATGTTAAGATAGGTGCTTAGAAATAAAGTTATTCTAGTTAAGGTTAAGTACTATAGGAACTAGGCGGAATTAATAGGACTATGGACTATCTATCGTGTTTAGTGCACAGAGCTACTCTTAAAACAAGATCCTAGTTTTTAGGTTGCTTCTCTACTTTCCCTAGCTAGTCTTATTCTTATGCATTAGCATAAGTAGGTTAGATATTATAGTAGTATTAAGAGTATAGACTAGTAAGCTAAGTTTACTAGCAGTGTACTAGGAATAAGGAAAGTAAACTTATAACAGGTTAACTATGTAGTAGGTAATTATTCTTCTACTAGTACCTTCCTTCTTTTAAGTTTCTCCTCCCTTACAGCACTCTTAGACCTATGCATCTAGGAGATTTACACGCTCTAGATCCTTAAGGAGCTTCTAGCTAATCTTTGTGTAGAGGAGAATAAAGGCAGATTAGCTGTTAGTGCATTTGCACTTAACGCCTTTCTAGATATTATTTATTATATCTTTACTAATCTCTGTGTCTTCCTGCATAGACTAAACGTCTAATATTGATAGGTAGTTAACTTTAGGGCTTATAACGTCTTAAAATAATCTAAATTCTAATAGCCTAATTAACAATTATTCCCTAGTTTAATAGTCCTCTAGCACTAAAGTAACAGAGCTGAATTACGTTCCCCTAGACTGTTAGTGCTCTCTAATTGCATATATGATGCAGCGCTGCTTTTCTATTTTATTAACACCTAACTTAAAGGCTATCTAGTTAAGGTTGTTAGGTGTTATAGACGATAGGTTCCTTTAGTGTTCTTGTTTAATGCTTTTAATAACATCCTTAGGGAATTTATTACCTGTTAGGAATAGCATTATCTTAGTCTATAGCCTTATTAGAGTAAGGGATAATCCTCCTAGGGAAACACTTAATTAACCTGCGGTCCTTATACTTATCGCTAGCTTAGTAAGTAACTATAACCTAGATAGTAATGCTAAAGGGGCTAGTGTCTAAACTCTGTTAAGAATATACTCTAGCGCTGCTTATATTAGTGTAAGGAAGTTCTTAGAGCTAAACGTTATAGCATTTAATGCTGCCTACTCCTAAGTAATCCTTTCTTTTAGCAAGTAGGGTGTCCTAACACCTTTTAGGTTAAAGATTAGTACTAGTAGTTAGGTCTTCTTTAGTATAAGTACTTACATCTACTATTAGTATATTTTTAAAGTTAGGTCCCTAGTTAGGCACATGTCCTACTCTGTTGCTTTTAGCTTTAGTACGCCTTTACCTAGTGCTTTTGCCTTTACTATAGGTAGGTAGGTCTTGTTATTTAGGTGTATAACAAAGTTTATTATATCCTGTTAGAGCATGTTAAGGGCTTAGTAGACTGTATTCTAGTTACTTAAGTTACAAAACTTATCTCTCCTCTTTTGTAGCATAGATAGGCGTTAGTAAATTACTAAGTTAATAAACTTAGTAAGGTTGTTAGTATCTACTTAGCGGACATAGTATATAATTAAGTTAAGTGTTATATACTCTTATTAGATGATATGCTTAATGTGTAAAGATGATAATAAAGGTGATTAATTAATAATTATCTGTCTAAATGGCTTATTTTATGTGTGTGTGCCGCTAGCCCCTAAGTTAACCAAGGTTAACCCTAAACCCCTAACTTAGCTTAGCAAGGTTGGTTATCTGACACACCCCCTTAGCTTTAAGGCCCTATTAAAGCTAGACACAATTAGCTCTTATTACACCTCTAGGTCAGCAAGCTTTTAGTTAAGTAATTCTATCTAGGTGTTAGCTAGCTTTCTTTGTTTAGTATGTTTCTTTAGTCCTAGCTGCCTTAGAAAGGTTAACTACTTGCTTACAGGCAGAGCCTTTGTAAGTCTGTTAGCTAACATCTTAGTAGATAGGACATAGGTTACTGTTATAGTGCCTTTATTTACCTCTTATTACAGCTAGTAGTTATAAATGTCTACATATTATAGTTTAGTTTAGAGTTTTAAGCCTTCTTTGTTAATTAATTAGATAGTCTAGGTATTATTATATTAAATAGTAATTGTTAATTATAAGAGGTGTATGCTAAGTTCTAATAATAGTTGTAAGATAAAGATAGCTTCCTTAGCTACCTGTGCTAGGGCAAGTAGCTCTGCTTTAGTTATTAATGTAGTAACTGTGTCTTGTTTATTAGCTCTCTAGGTAATAAGTCCTCTGTATAGTTTAATAGTATATCCTTAGAAGCTCTTCCTATTAAGAGTATTATTAGCAAATAATGCATTACTAGTAACTACTAGGTGCTTGTTGCCTCTAAAGGTAAGGGACAGGTCTTGTGTCCCTTATAGGTATAATAGTACTTAATCTACTGCGTTATAGTGCTGCTGTCTAGGGTTAGTTAAAAATTGTGCCAGCCTAGATGTAGCAAAGGTAATGTTAGGCCTAGTAGTAACTGCAGTAAAGAGGAGAGATCTAATCTTTCTCTAGTATTTATTCATTTCTAATGCTGCAGCTTCCCCTTTATTTAGTAGAAGCTTAATACTTAATATTAGTGTGTTGTGTTATATGTCTGTCTTATCTGCTAGAGAGACAATTTTGTTAATGTATAACGTCTGTAAGAGGAGGATCCTTAGGTTGTCTTAATCTTAGGTTATCTCTACTCCTAGGAACTATTACAGATTATTTCCTCCTGTAATAGAGTATTTGTTAGTAATATAGCTAAGGGCCCTGTCTGCTTTATATCTTCTAGTTAGGTAATAAGCTGAAATAATATTGTCTACATAGAAGAAGATAGTAACTCTATTCTTAAGTAAGCAGTAGGGTTTACAGGGAACAACTACAAATCTATAGCTTATTAGAGTAGATGTAAATTCCTTCTACTAGAGGAGTAGAGAGATTCTTAGTTAATATAGTGCCTTGTGTAGCTATAGGACTATGCCTAGTTTCTAATACCTACATAGCATCCTTATATAGACCTCTCTATTAATTAATATTTAAATAAAGGCGTTTATAATATTAAACTGTTAAAGTTCTAGGTTATGTGCTGCTGAAATTGCTATAAGCATTCTAAAGGACCTGCTAGCTAGTATCGCTGCATAGGTATCTTTAGAAGTAATGTTTTATTACCAGTTACCTTAGACTACTAGTTGCGCCTTATATCTAAGTAGGTAGTAGTTCTTATTAAGCTTATACGTGTATACCCACATACAGTTAAGTACCTAGTGTCCTACTACCTTAGTCTTTATTAGGGGTACTTTAGACTATAACTTTATGTTCTAATAGCTGCTAAGATGTTCTTGCTTAGCTTCTTTAAACCATTAGTGAAGCAGGTAGTCCTCTAGGTTTAATTGTGCCGTTAGCTCTAGTAGGAGTTAGCTTTAATAAGGCTTAAGCCCTTTTATTAGCATTTGTTTTAACCTAGCCTTATTACTATTATTACCCTAGTATGTGCCTATACATCTGCCTTATATGCTAGCTATAAATATAGATTTCTACAGGATAGTTTATAAAGTTCCTTAAGATTGCGCTAGCGTTAATTCTAACTAATTAGCAGTTAACTAGTGCCACCTGCTAACTCCTGATTAGCTGTTACCTCTTACTAACTAGAATAACAACAACGTGTTTATTAACAGCGCAACTAGTAGTGTAGTTAGAGGAGGGGTTAGATATATATGTCTAGCTTTGTTTCTATTATTATAACCTAGTTAATCTTCTATAGTATTTAAGTGTGTAATAGTGTTGTCCTTATAGAATAACTAGATTTTAGCCTTATTTTAGGGTAGAGGCAGAAGCTCTACGATTCTTATCCATGTTGCTATCTCTTTAAGAGTGCTGTGCATAAGATTATCTATTAGGTCCTAAGTCTAGCTACTAAAGACAGTATCCTTATTAAAGATTACATCTCTTATACTAATAACTTTTACTAAGGTTAGAATCTATATCTAATATATGTTTAAGGATTAGTATCCTACTAGGTATCCTACCTATGCTCTTAGGTCTAGTTACTAGAGTTATAACCTTCCTTAAAGGGTGTTACTTATAAGAGTAAAGGCTTTACATCTATATACTTTTAGATATATCTAGTTTAGTTTCCTGCTTTATATATTTAGGCTAGCGAGTTAAGCTGTATAGGTAAAGAACATATTATAGGGTGTTTTCTAGTTATTTAATAACCTTAGTGTTTAGTTATATAGGTACACTGCTACCCTTATAATCTCTAGCTACATTTCCTATAGTAGGTTTGCGTCTAATCTTATAGTACGTGAGTTATCTTTTATTACACCCCCTAAGCGTTTAGCACTACTGTTCTGTGCTTAGGTGTCTGGTGCAGAAGGCTTAAGCCTAATTAATTGTGCAGCACACTATCTTAATACTTCTAGTTTTATTATAGTAATTTTACTATTATACTTAATTACCTTAACCTAGGTCTTATATTATTTTAATAGGAATTGTGTAAGAGTGTCTAAAAAGTAGATAATTGTCTTTCCTATTTAATTATCTTTCAAATAGAAGTCCTAGAGGAAGCTAGATTGCCTGTTAATAGTAAGTAATTAGCTCTTTTCTTTAGTAAAGCTTCCTTCTTTATATAAGTAGAAGTGAATTGCTATATATTTTCTTAGTTCTTTATTGCTTATTTGTAGTGTTTAACTAATTTGCCTCTTAGTCTTAGCTTGTCTGCAAGCATTACATTAGACTGTAGTAATACCCCTAACTCTTACCCCCTAAGATTGTTAGATAAGGTGTTTAATAGTAGCAGCTCTAGGGTGCCCTATTTGCTTGTGCTATAGCAGAACAGTAGCAGTCTTAGGTGTTTAGCCTTGTGTTAATTATATTATAAATACTGCCTATAGCTACTCCCTAAGTACCTATTATCTATGTTGTTTATCTAAGGATATATTAGCTGTGTTGTCTACTTATCTAAGCTAAGTTAGATCTCCTTTTGTGTCCTACTAGATGCCCTGTTAACGTAGTTGTTAGAAAGAGACAAGGTTGCAAAGTATGTCTAGGCACTATGCTACGTTGTGTAGTTTAAGAGTAGTTAGTTGGCTTATATTTAATAGATAGAGATAGACAGTGCTATATCCCTGTATCTATACTTAGGAGTTTCCTACCTATAGGTAGTTGTTTAATGCAGGTAGAGTAAGGTCTTATATTTAGTCCTTATTATTTATAATATAGATTGTTAATCCTAAGTTAAAGATAAAGGAGTTCCTAAGAGGGTAGCTTAGTAGCTCTATATTATGTAATTCTTTAACTAGACTTAACGTACTCCACGGGTGAGCGGATCAAACGGGTGAGCGGATCACTCTGCCAAGACCACACCAAACCTCCACCTTACCACGCAATGCCTCAACAACAACATTAATCTACGCCCTTAAGAGAAGCTGCAATACAGCTTGCGCTCTAGGCAATTAAATAAGATATAACACTTACCCTATAACGCGCTGCAGCTATATATAACACGCCTTACAGCACACTACACGCTTAATACACAGGACAACCTGCACAAGCTGATTATACGCCAGTTTAACAGATTATAGACCAGACTAAGGAGGACGTGATTACTAAGTACATCCTTAAGCTAGATACACAAGGATTTGCCCCTTAGCTGGCTGCTGTAGCTAATATAGCTAATTCTTTACGTGCTAAGCGCAATATAGGCTATGTTAGCATAAACTGGCCTAACACATTTATTACGCGCCGCCCTAACCTTAAAGTAAGGTTTAATTATAAGTACAACTACAAGAGAGCCCTCTGTAAGGATCTAGAGATTATTAGGGGCTAGTTTAGGCTTGTAGCAAATATTAAAGCTAAGTATAGTATCTAGGATAATAACACGTACAACTTTAATAAGACAGGCTTTATAATAGGCTAGATATTAACAGGAGCAGTTGTTACAGGCTTAGAGCGTT
Organism: Ascochyta rabiei; assembly: GCF_004011695.2. Lineage (NCBI taxonomy): Eukaryota > Fungi > Ascomycota > Dothideomycetes > Pleosporales > Didymellaceae > Ascochyta > Ascochyta rabiei. Next base: position 859,419 of record NC_082416.1, read on the forward strand.
AAGGACAGCTAAAGGTAGTGCAGCAGGGCAATTAAGAGTAGACAATGGTCATACAGGGCATTAATAGCACAGGGTAGGCTATTCTACCCTTTATTATCTTTAAAGGCTACAACCACCTCTCTGCCTGGTACAAAGAGGACAATCTGCCCCATGACTGGGTTATTAGAGTCTCTAAGAACGGATAGACTACTAACAAGCTTGGTCTAGACTGGTTAAAGCACTTTAATGCCTATATAAAGACGCGCACCTAAGAAGTATACTAGCTGCTCCTTATTAACAGCTATAAGAGCTACAACTCCCTTAACTTCTAACAATACTGTAAGGAAGTAAAGATTGTTACACTGTGTATGCCTCTACACTTATTTTACCTCTTACAACTACTAGATATAGGTTGTTTTACCCCTCTAAAGAAGGTATATAGGCGCTAAGCTAAGAATCTTATATATAACTATATTACTTATATTACTAAAACTAAGTTCCTACTATGCTTTATAGACGCCTATAAGGAGACATTTACTTCTAGCAATATCTAAGGAGGCTTCTAAGGCGCTAGAATAGTCCCCCTTAACCTAGAACGGGTCATAATGGGTCTTAATGTCCGCCTACGTACCCTACCGCTACCTACTGTAGAAGATAAGCCCTGGCAGTCCCAAACCCTAAGCACTACCCTGCAATTAGGGTCACAATTAACGCTGGTTTAAGAGAGGATTTAAAGGCATGCAAGCAGCTTACTAACTTTAATAGTTAAGGCCTTTAAAAAGCTTGCTAAAGGCGCAGCTATAGTAGCGCACAAGCTGGTGTTAGCTTAAAGGGAGATTACTAGGCTTTAAGCAGTAAATAAGGCTGCTATACGACGTAAATTGCATAAAAGAAAGCAATTATAGCAGGAGAGAGTCCTAACAGCTAAGGAAGGCCTTTAATTAACTACTCTAATTAAGTTTCAGGCGCGTAGTAATAGTAAGAAGGCAAAGAAGTAAGTGCGTGCTAAAGGAGGGGAAGTAACCTAAAGACGCTGTACAAAGTACTATAATATTAGACATAACTTACATATATGTAAGAAGGCTGTAGAAGATGTTTCTAGATAATATTATATACTACACTACTGTATACAAGGCCAAAGTAGGCTAATGCAAGCTATAATAGGGTAGAAATTTGGTGTGGTCTTGGCAGAGTGATCTGCTTACCTGTTTGATCTGCTCACCTGTAGAGTACGTTAATACGTCTTTAACAACATAAGAGGCGTCCCTGTTAGTGTCTAGGGTAGATTTACTACTAGTAGCAAGAGTTAAGTTGTTCCCTGCAGCAAAGGCGCCCCTTTACTATCTCCCCTTAGGGTAGTACTTGCTTATATACTCTTAGAAGCGTTTTATTATTTCTTTATAAGTTATATTTTATTCTTATCTGCTATAGTACTAGAACATTGTTACCTAGGTTAGCGCTATCTTTATTACTAAATCTAAGAAGTCTTAGATAGTGTCTTGTATATTGTATATTTTAGTAACACCCTCTATTTTAGCGTTAGTTACAGCATAATTATACTTAAGAAGCTAGGTATTCTAGCTCCTAGGTTGTCTTATTAGTTTAAGGGCTGCTAGGTATTAGTGGCGTGTGCGTAATTGTTCTTCTCTAGCATTAATGCTAACTGTGTATTTAAGGCTAATAAGCTATATTTAAATTAATTTACCTAGTTAGCAGCAGTTCTTTATAAGGTAAGGTAATACTAAGCTTTAGATAAACATTACTACCTTGTCTAGGTTAGTTTGTTCCTTGTGGTAGTCTCTATCCGCTATCTTATAGGATTTAAGGCAGCTCTTCTAATAGTTATTATCTTCCTTCTATGCCTTTAGGCTGTTAGCTAATAGTTTAGATAGGATTTCAGGAAGCTAGGGGTTTCCTTGTTTATTATTGCTAAGGGCTAGCCTCCTCTTATAGTTAGTAATGTCTAGGGCGTTAGGCACTTATAGCTTAGTCCTTAGAGGGATAGTCTAATTTAGGTCTATCTTCTCCTATACGTCTAGAGAGGCGCAGTAGGTCTGTAGTTAATACAACTAAGGTGTGTAGGTTGTGTAATCTATAAGAATTATTATTAAATTGCGTATAGTTAATAGCGACATATTAAAAGGGTATTTTAGTAGTGTTAGTAAGACTCTTAATTTTTAGATAATATGCTTAATGTGCAAAGATAATAATAAAGGTAATTAATTAATAATTATCTGTCTTAATGGCTCATTTTATGTGGGTGTGCCGCTAGCCCCTAAGTTAACCAAGGTTAACCCTAAACCCCCAGCTTGGCTCGGCAAGGTTGGTTATCTAACAACTCTATAGCAGACTGTAGGCAGTATAGTGTTACTACGTTTACTAGAATGTTTTTCCTATTTTTATTTTTATATATGTACTTTATAGCTTATGCTATTTCTATTATCTTCCTCTAGTTATAGTCTGTTGCTAAATAGATTGCTAGGTATTAACCTTTAAAGTTGCTTATACCTCTATATTATATAACTAGGTTTAGGGTTTACTAGATAATATCTAATATTAAGTGTATTATAGCTGCTAATTTATTAAACTTAGTAACTACTGCACTTATCTAGAAGTTAAGCCTTTCCCTTTGCGCCTGTAGCTCTCCTTAAGTAATCTCTATTATAAACTAGCTAACTGTAGATCCCTCTATGTATAGCATTAGGATATTAGCAACCTTAGTAATGTCCTTACTCTTAATAGCCTTTAAGACTAATAACTACCACACTACCCTCTCTCCTAGTTCTAGCTCTTTCTATGTAATCGCCCTTTACAGTAATATTATAAACTTTGTATATAGTTAAGTAGATATAAAGAAGTTATAAGCTAATGTTGTAAGGGAAGAGAGTTAGAAGTAACAGGGTAGCTCTGCTTTAAGAGTGTCCCAGGCAGCTGTAGGCCCGCTTTTCTTCTACGCTTTTACTTACTATTTATATTTTTTACTTACTATTTATAGTTTTACTTACTTACCTTTACTTACTATAATTGTTAATTGTTTATAAACAGTTGTTTTAGTTATAAGCTGTTAGCTTACACCTTTCTCTGTACTTAGTAAGTGCCTAGGCTAAGTTGTTTTTGCTAGCGTTAAGTTTCAGCTAATTAGGAGTTAACTAGTAAGACCTAGCAACTGCTGATTAGCTTGTAGCTTTAGCAGTTAGGACGTTACCCCCCTATCTTTAGCAGCCCATTCTATAGACTACACTGCTATTCCTTAATATTAGAGTCTAAATTAGATAATTTATTATATATTTTGTATTATAGTCTTTTGTACTATATAAGAGGTTAAGGGTAGATTTTAATACTTAGTAAATTTTAACTAGCAGGTGTTCTTCCCTTACTTGCTAGAATAGGGGTGCTTAAATTCTTAGTAGCCTTACTTTATCTGCTCTGTAGAAACATGTCCTTATAGTTTTAATTTTAGGTATCTTCTCTCTATACCTTTATAAGTCCCTTCTCTTCTAACTAAATATCCTCTAGTAAACGCTTACAGAACTTCTTTATTCTTTACCCTAGTACTGTATATAGCATGCTAGTCCTGTTAAGGTCTTTAAGTAAATAGGTGCCCCTGTTTAGCTGCGTTCTGTTAAGTAACACTTAGTATGGCCTAAGCCACTTCTTTCTTAACTTCTTATCTCTAGACATGTTAATTTGTCCTACTAAGTCCTACAGTAGAACTAGGTCTCTAGGGTTAATCTGCTTATGCTGAACTTTGTTGTTATTATCCTAATATTCCTTTTTTAACGCTCTTAGTTAATTAGTTGTGCTAACTACATCTTTTAGGAACTAATCCTAGAGATCTAACTATATAGCCCTAATTGCAAGTAGTTAAGCCCTGTTCTTAACCTTCTAGAATAGTAGTGTTTGCTATGTTAGTAGTAACGGTTTAATTAGAAGAACTAGGTTCTAGCTAGTAATAAGTTAATATGCTAAGTATCCTATAGATTATATAGAGATCCTGTTAGCTAAGAGCACTATTAGGAGGTTGTCTACCTATAACCCCTTAAGCTTTACAAGTACGTTAATAATAGGTTTATATCTACCCTCTACTTTTCCTATTACTTAAGGGTTGTGTGTAGATGCCTGTACCCTCTTAATCCTATAGATTAAAGTAAGCCTTTTAACTACTTTAGTAAAGTCTAGTCTGCTGTTAACTATAAGTCTTCTTATAGTGCATTATCTACAGACAATGTCTTTATATAGGAACTTTACTACTATTAATAACTTATTATTATAAAGCACCCTTGCCTCTATCTACCTACTTAAGTATTCTCTAGCTGTAACTAGGTACTAGAAGCCTCTGCTTATTAGCATGTGCATAATATTAATAGTAACTAACTTCTACAGCGTATAGAAGTAGGTACTAGTTAGCATATCCTTTATAATCTTAGTTACTCTAAGTTAGTACTCCTTACACATAGAGATTTTTCTCTTAACACTCCTATACATGTTAAGCTAGTAGTATTGTTAAGAGACTATAGAGAATACTGCGTTTATACCCCTATAACTAATAGTTTAGTAGATATTCTATATAACTATAGTTTAGATATCTGCATTATTAACTACACGCCTCATAGCAATATTCCTTAATATTTTTAGAATAAGTAGCTGTCCCTCTTAAAGAAGTTTATAGCTCTCTTCTTCTAAGCCCTACACTCTTTCCTACTTAACCTAACTAGGGTCTTTAGGGAGTGTAGAAAAACAGCAATGTCCTCTAATTTCTAAGAGTATTCCTGTCTTAGAATCTAGGTAGTCCTTGTGTTAACCTAGTCACCTAACACTACATTTACTATTAGGTTTTTAACAAACTCTTTAACGTCAGATTTAGGTTTATTAAGGTTCTTCTACCCTTCTAGCTTTAGGTATCTTAATAGTGCGTCTGTAACTATATTCTTCTTTCCTAGTATATAGCGTATTTTAAAGTCCTAGAGTAGAATTACAGCAAGCCACCTGTTTATAACTAAGCCTAGAAGGTCTAACAACAACCTATCTAGCTAGGTAATTAATATTTAAGTGTTAGTCTTAATAATAAAGTGTATACTATATAGCTACATCCTAAACTTCTTAAGTGCCTAAATAACTGCCTTATATTTAAGCTTTATTAAGTGCTACCTACTTTCTACCTTAGACTAGACAGTGCTTTTAAATCTGTATAGGTGTTATTTTCCGTCTAGGCCTATATATATAAGGCATGCTTCTGCGCCTTTATTGCTTGTATTAACTAAGAGAAACACTAAACTAGGAATTTTATAAGATATTGTTATAAGCGCAGGTGCGTTAATAATATGCTCTTTTAGGAGTAATATTAAACTCTGTTCTGCGTTGCCCTATTGCTATACTGCGTTATTCTTTAATAACTAGAATAGTAGCTTTGCTTTTAAGGCAAATAAGGGTATCTAGATATAGTAGTAAACCACAATTCCTATAAACATCTAGACCTCCTTTAGGTTCTAACACTCTAGCCAATTTGCAATTTTGTTAACTTTCTTTTGTGCTAGATATTGTCCTTCTGCTAAAACTTTGTAGCTAACTACCCCTAATTAATTGTGTCCCTAGTAGCATTAAAGTCCTAACACTATTCCCCTAGCTCTTTCTACGTCTATAAGGACCCTGTCTAGTTACTAGATGTGCTTAAGCATATATTACCTAACACTAGGTAAAGCCTTCTTGCTATTATAATCTGTCTTTAGGCTACTACTAGTAACATTATTAAGGAAAGGAAGTGTACCTAGCTAGTGGTCCTTAAGAATCTTTGTTATAATTCTTTAGAAGAGAGCTACTAAGTTAGTAGCCCCTTAAACTAGGGTATATAATTATAAAAGGCTAATTAGCATTATAACTGCTGTTATGTCTCTACTATCTTTATGCAGTATTATCTAGTTAAAACTGGAGAAGAAGTCTATAAGTAATATAATCTTACAGCTAGTAAACCTCTTAGAGAACTTGTCTGTAGTTAGAGGGGTTCCTATATCTTAAATAGAGACCCTGTTTATATGTTAAGCGTTATTAATAACCTAAACTCTACTATCTTTCTTAGACACTAAATGCTATAGGTTTCTGTATTAGCTGTTGCATTACTTAAGTGTTCCTTATTTTAGTCTTTTATTTAATATCTTAACAAGTTCCCCTTCTAGACTTCTTACAACAGGGAAGGTCTTAACCTGCTAAGCTTTGTGTAGGATTGTCCTAATTTAGTATAGAGGAGAAACCTCCTTCTAAATCTGCCTAGATTTAGAAAAAGTAAAAGCTATAGCTGCTTCTCTGTTTAGGATTATTTCCTTAAAGAGTGCTATCTCTGCTAGGAATAGAGTATTGCTAAACTTCTAATCTTTTATTCTCTAGGGAGTGAGCCTTTTTCCTCTTAGGAATAGGGCATATTACCTTTTAAATAAGTAATTAAAAGGACTAATATTATGTAGCCTTAAACTAAGTATTAGCTGTTGTTGTTTATATATAACTCTTTTCTAGTCTTTCTAACTAAGTTCTATAGGTTTATTAGGTTGTAAATTATTAACAGGTTAAACCTTTACCTCTACTTGTTTATAGAGTATATTAACTTCTTAGTTTTTAACTCTATTATGCTAACCTCTTATCCTTAATAATTATAAGTTTATTTAGAATAGTAAGATAAGGAAGTCCTTATCCGCATGTACCTGCCTAGGGTCCCCTCCCTTAGAGATCTATTTAAGACTACTAGCATTATTCTATATAAAGATAAAACTACTTAGGCCTTTTAAGATTCTTAAATCTATAGTTGTACGTAGGAAGTAGTAGTTTACTTCTACTAAGTAACAGAACTTTAGTGTTGTTAGGTCTTTACTAGTATTAGAACATCCTAGCCTAATTAAGAAGTTCCCCTATCTTCTCCCTCATCCTAGTTATGCTTAACTAGGGTAGAGTAGTAAGAAGATAGGTCTAATGCAATAAAGGTAGCGTTCCTCTTACTATTATTAGATATAATACAGCATGTAGTTCTTCTTAAAAAGTTGTACTGTATAGCTAGTCTTGCTAATAAGTACTATAGCGTTCTAAGGATAACTAATCTTGTTAGGTTCCTTACAAGTCTAAAGTGCGTTAAGGTTGTAACTTCTCTAATCTAGACTAGGACATTCTACAACGTTCTAACAAATAGATCTATGCTACTATTAGCTGTAATAACGCCCTACTCTTTTCCTATTAGGTATGTTATTTCTTTATACACTATTCCTAGCGCTTAAGAAGCACTAAACCTTATTAAATTTATCTAAGCTCTAGTGTTAATTAAGCAGCTAACTGCATATAACCTAATATAAGCCTAGCCTATTAGTAAATCTTAGTGCACTAGCTTCTCTAACCTAGTAGTTTCTATAGTTTTAGCTAGCTTTTTTAGAGGATCTTTATTGTCCTATATATTATCATGTGCTTCTACTTAGTAGCTCCTGTAAGCATTCCTCTCTAATCTAACGTTAAAGCAAAGAGCCCTGCTGTTCTTAATTGCAGGGTAATTTTTGCTAAACTTAGCGCTAGTATAGACCCTTATAATTTCTAGCTAATTAGTACTTAACTAGTAAGACCTGTTAACTCCTGATTAGTTAGAACCCCTAGCCCCTAGGGTCGCTACGTTAACGCTCCTGCTAACTATTAGGTTAGAATCTAACTCCTTTATAAGCTTCTAGAACATTACTTAGATATAACCCTAGAAGACTAAGTCTTTAATAGTAATCCCTTATACTTCTTAACAAAGAATTGCAGTTAAAATCTTGTTTTTAGATAGTTTAAATAGGTTAGCTATTCTATTGTCTAAGCTAGTTATTAAATACTTCCTCTTTTACTAATTTAATAGTAGAATAGTTTCTAATACCCTTTCTTATAATAGCAGTTTAATAATAGCATACAGCTAACTGTAAAGCTAGCTAGTAAAAGGTATTATTTACTTACTCTATATTAGTAAAGGGCTTAACTCTAACAAGTCTTTAATATCTACTGCTAACTTATCTCTAGCATTATTATATGCTTGCTTAACTGTAGCTTATTAAAATATTAAAGGTCTTTCTTTCCTAACCGCAGCCCTTTGAGCTCTTTCTAAGACAGTATTAATTTAGCAGTTGCGTGCCTTATCTGACCTAGTTACTGCGATTAAGGAGGAGCTTTCTTTAACGTTATATGCCCCTAGTACAATGTCCCTATTATTAATATAATAAAGACTATAAACTTTATAATAGTATTGTTAAAGATTTAGAAGTTCTAAAAAGAGTACAATAACTTATAGTCTAGCTTGTGATTATCTATTATAGTTAGTGCGCTAACACTCCTAATAGTCTTTCTCTGTATATCTAGGCCTAGCCTAGATCTATATATTACCCCTCTAGGCCTAGAGTCTACACCTTTAAATAGATTAGGCTTAACTACAGAGGCTGGCTAGTCTAAGACATCCTGTAAAACTTTAAAGTACTGTTAAATCTTCTGTTTTAACTAATTAAGTTAATAAGTAGGTAGGACAGATCCTTAGATAGGTTTAATTTAATAGTAAGCAGGACTAAAGTAGTACCTGCGTTAACTGTCTTAGTTAAGTTAAAACCTGCACTACCCTATGTAGGTAAGTGCTCTGTATAATTTACACTTACAGGCTTAGTAGTTTAGCTCTCTATATATGTTACAAGAGTTACTATACTCCTTTAGCTAGTCTGTATTTCTTAGGGTAAGGTAGGGTTGTGTTTTCCCTTAGTATAAACTATTGAAAACCTTTTTAATTAAAAAACCCCTATAGGGAAAAATTATAATTAAGTAAAGGTATTTAGCCTTTTTAGTCCTACCCTTTTTTAGACTTTAACCTTAACGTCTTATTACGCGGTCTAAGCAGTTACTTTATTGTTTTCTAGTATTGTTTTAGCGCTTCTTTAGAAAGCTTTGTGCTAATTTCCTAGGAATTTTCTAAGTTAGGGAATCTGTCCTACTTAATAAGGTATTCCTGTTATCTATTAGCTAATTACCTTCTGTTAAGGACTTTTTCTACATCCTATACCTTCTCTTCCCTCTTAACTATAGGTTCTTATATTTGTTCCTATATAGTTAGAAGTTAACTTCTTAGTATATATAGGTCTAGCAGTAACGCATAGAATACTAGATAGATCCCTTTTATTCCTAGTAGGTCTACTCTGTATATAATAGGGCCAATCTAGGCTGTAATAGTCCTAGGTCCTAGGTATTTCTAGTCTAGCTTCTTTTTTAGGCGTACTGTCCTAATGTTCTTACTAGAGACTAGTACTTTGTTACCTACTTTAAAGGGTGCTAGTAGTTGTTTCTTATCTAAGTGTTTCTTTAAATACTTATTTAACTTTTCTATATTTACTTTATAGGTAGCCTATAAGGAAATACCTCTAGTGGCTAATTTCTTTATAAGGGGAGATTCTCTAACTTTTAATGCTAAAGTAGGCTAATCTGTGCCTCTTAGATCTATACTGTAACAGGCTTAGAAGAGTATTATATTTATAGATGCGTAAATACTATTATTATATATAAATTCTGTAATTAAAATCTATAGGGCCTAATTGTCTTATTCTAGAGTATAGTAGCAACATAAGTACTATTTAAGAGTCTAATTTTACCTTTCTATTTAGCTATCTGTCTAGGGATAATAGGCTAACGTTAAGACTTGTCTTAAGTTTAAATAGTAGTTAAAGGTTTCCTACGTCTTTCAGTTTATTAGCAGCCCCTAATCTAAGATAATTTGTGCTAGCGCGCTGTGTAAGCAGATAATTTCTCTAATTTAGGCATATGCTAGATCTTTTCTATCCTAATTAGCCCTAGCTAGTATGTAATGTAATATTTTATTTAATTTGTATACTACTACTAGTATAGAGTCGTACACTAACCTAGCCACCTTACTAGAAGGTAATTCTATAATAAAATCTATTATTACGTCCTTCTATAGTTAGCTTAGCACTAGTAAAGGTTGTAATAACCTATACAGTTTGTGTTAGGCAGCAGTTAATCTCCTATATACTAAGGAGTTATAGTAGTAGTTAGATACGTCCTTAGTAATGCCCTTCTAGGTGTATCTGCACTAAATCTTCTCTAAGGTCCTTTATGCTCTAAAGTGTCCTAACATAAGGTTATTATAACATTCTTTAATTACTTATACCTTATCGTCTAGCCTTATAAGTAAGATACGCTTCTCCTTAGCTATATTGTCTTTTTCTAGGTTATTTTATCCTATTTTAATATTGCTTAACTCTTTTTTAGTGCTAGAGAGTTTGTCTGTGTTATCTAAGTCTGTTGTTAGCTCTGTGTAACTGTTAGGCGCTAGGCCTATGTTGAAGTCGTACTTTAGTTAAAGACCGTAAGCACTGATTCTATTGGTTCTCGGGGATGAGTACGGTTACTGGATCGGTAAGGGTTATCAACTAAGCAAAGCTTGTGAAGATAGGGTGCAATAAATAGTACAGAGTAGACTGTCTAGTTTAAGAGCAGGTTAAGATTCTAAAGACAAACTTAATTAATATAGTTAAACACAAACTATAAGGGTTGTGTTCCTACTAACTATATACTAAGGAGATACAGTGCTTATTAATAAGTAACTAGAGTTAGTCTAATAAAATATATAAGGGTGCTTATAGACAAGCATATTATACTATGCTTATTAATAAGCAGTTATATATGTTATGCTTGTTAACAAGCAGTTACGTAACATCCCTATCTGTTCTGTCCTTCTCTACTGTTTGTTCCTTTAGAGCAGAGTTAGGGGTCTTGGTTGGCTGGTACTTATGTTTGTGCCGTGCCCTAGCACAGGATTATAACACTATCCCCCCTTCCTCTTTAGTTTGTCCTTCAACTATATAATTGTATTTTAGAGTTTTATATAATCTGTAATCTCTATATCTAGTAACCTGTAAGTTAAGATGTCCTTATACGCCCGCAACATCTGTCTTATATTAGAAATCTGCTAAGCTAATACACCTGCTAAAGTCTTCTGTAATTATTGTTTCTTTAGCGGCTATAAGTCCTATATTATACTAGGTAGTCTAAAAGGTCTAAAGTGTGCTAAGTGTATAAAGGCCAGTAAGCCATATATAAACATGTCTTAGGCGTTGTTAGATAAGACTTGTAAGGAGTATAAGAAAAAGGTAGAAGAAGACAAGTTACTCCTTATAACTGTTATTGCGCAATTGTTGTGTAATAAGAAAATCCTAAAATAGGTAAATAAACGCGCGCGGCAAAAGGCGCTGTGTTTAGTAAATAGGATAGTTAAGGCTGGCGAGTTAGACCTGGCTAAGGAAGTTAATCCTAACTGTTCTGCGGCGTCTATTGGCATGTGTGCCTCGCCGGCTACCTAGGGCGCTCTTGGTTTAATTAAAGAGTCTGTAGCAAATTATAGTACTTACGTACTAATTAGCAGCAGCTTATAAGGTGTGCAGGTGGTTCCTATATGTTTTCTAAGTCTAGGTATCCTAACTATTTAACTAGATACCTTTGTTAATTGCCATTTCCCTTATATATTACTATTTTTTTAACTTTATATTTATCTTCGCCGTTAGCTTAATAATGGAAGTTTTCCTAGATAGGCGTTCTAGGGTTGGCTGGTTCCAATAGCGAGATGTGGAACACTAGATAGATCTTTGCATCCTTTAGCAGATTAAGTCTATAGTTAACTAAGCTTATCTGCTTAGAAATAAAAAAGGGTCTAACTTTAACGTGGTCTAGTTTTTTTGTTAGTCTTTGTGTACAAAGGTTTTTTATAAGGAGATAGACTTTATCCCCCTCTTTTAGCTAAGGTGCTATTTTTCTTTTCTAGTTAACATATAAGATTGCTTGTTCCTAAGCCTTACTAATATTTTCTAGTGCCTTTTTATGCACTTCCTTCAGTCTTACTACTAAGGATATTGCTAATTTAGTCTGAATTGGTGTGTCTAGACTTCTGGTAAAGAGATTTAGGTGCATCCTGTAGTTCAGGAAGAACAGTAATTCTTCTATTACTTCTAACAATTTGTTGTTGTATGCAATCTGTGCTATAGGTAACAGTAAAACCTAGTTGTCTTGCTGCTGGTTGCTGTAGATTTGTAGGTATGTTTCTATGGTCTGATTTGTTCTTTTAGTCTGTCCATCCGTCTGCAGATAATAGGCTGTTAAAAGCTTCTTCTTAGTACCAATTGCTGCCAAGAGCGTGGTCCAGTAATTTAACGTAAAGAGCTTGTCTTAGTTACTAATAATTAATTTAGGTATGCTGTAATGCCTTATGTGTCAATCTAGGAACACTTATGTAAGCTGCTCTGCAGTATAACTATGTTAAAACAGTATTATTTTAGCGTACTTGGTGAATCTGTCGACTATAACAAAGATTGAGTCGTAGTTGTATCTAGTAACAGGGTCTCTTAAGATAGGCAGCTGTGTAACAAAATCTATCATAATGTTCGTCCATAGTGCCGTTGGCAGTTCTATTGCCTGCATTTCTCCGTATTTTGCGTGTGTACTGTGTTTGTTTTACTAACAGTTAATACAGTTCTTAATATACTTAGTAACCTTGTCTTTTATGTTACTAAACTTATAGTGTTGTTTAATAAGTTCTATTATGCGTGTAATTCTAGGGTGTCTATGTAGCAGGTTATTGTAGTAATCAGCTATAATTTTGTCCTAAAGTTCTTCTAGTACGTCTAATATAATGCGCTGGTTAATTTTGATCCGCATTATGTTGTTAAGTTGCTGCAATAGTCCTAGTGATCTATCGTTGTTAATTCCTAAAACTGCAAACTAGTTAATTGTTTTTTCTCTAGCAAGGTTGTGTTGTTAACTAAGTGCATTAGCTCTACTATTGTCTTTTCCTGGCGTATACAATATCCTGAACTTATATTACCTAAGTATCTCAGACTAACGTACTTGTTGTTAGTTTAAGACCTTAGTAGTAGTAAAGTATACTAGGTTCTTGTAGTTAGTGTAGATAGTAAGTTTAGAGCAGCTTTCTGCGTATGGTTGCTAATGTTCCAGGGCTAATACAATTGCGAGCAGTTCCTTATTGTGCACATTGTAGCGTTCTTCTAGTCCTAAGAACTTACATAAATAGTATGCAATAGGGTGCTATAGTCTATTCTTCTCTTATGTGATATATGCGCCTAACGTAAGATCTAAGGTGTTAGTCTCTATACGCATTAGTTTGCTGCTGCAAAACATGATTAATGTAGGAGGTGCAATACAGGCTTGCTTAAGTGCCTTAAACACATTATCTTGTTCTTGTCCCTACTTAAATAGTGTATCCTTCTGCGTAAGCTTCGTCAGCAGGATTGCAATCTTAGAGTAGTCCTTAATAAAGCGTCGGTTAAAGTTAACAAATCCTAAGAATTCCTGGATCTGTTTAACTGTTTTTAGCGTTTGCTAAGTCTTAACTACTTCTACCTTTGTTAGACTAATCTTGACTCTATGTCAACCTACAATGTACCCTAGGAATTTAACTTCCTTCTTATGCCACTCGCACTTTTTAGGTTTAAGCTGTAGGTCTGCCTGCTTTAGGCATTCTAGCACTTCTGTAACATGTTTTGTGTGCTCTTCTAGTATCTTTAAGTACACTAGGATATTGTCTAGGTACGCTACTACAGTTCTGTTAAGATGTGCTCTTAGGACGTTGTTAATCAACTCCTGGCACGTTGCTGGTGCGTTTATTAGACTGAAAAGTATAACTAGGTACTTATAGAGTCTGTATTGCGTCCTAAATGCTATTTTTTATTCTTCTTCTTCCTTTATGCGTATAAGGTTGTACGCGCCTTGTAGATCTAACGCTGTAAAGTACTAAGCTCCTGCTAGCCGGTCCTGCAACTCTGTGATGTTCGGGAGCGGGTAGCAGTTCTTAATAGTGATTTTATTAAGCTTCCTGAAGTTAATGCAAGGTTATAGCTTGCTATCCTTCTTAGGAATAAACATAATTAGGTACCCTGCAGGTGATTCTAATCTTCTAATAAATCCCTTCTTAAGGTTCTCCTTAATGTACTTATAAAGTACTTTAAGTTCCTTTTCTAATAACTAGTATAGTAGCCTAAAAGTCAGTGTCTTTCCTTCCTAGAGCTTAATCTCGTGATCCTAGGGTTTATGCTTAGGCAGGGCTTTTGCTGTAAGCTCTTCTCTAAACATCTCTGCGTACTGTTGGTAAACGTCAGGGATGGCAGGAGGTGCACTCTTCTCCTCCTTAACTCTCGCTTTGTAATCTGTGGGGCTCTTAGTATCTGCAGAGTTAACTGCTCTATCTTGGCGCGTCTTATGTGTCGAAGAGACGTTATTAATCTCCTTCTTATCTACCAGCTGCTGCGTGCGCTGCGTAGGCGTAGATACATTAGTGCCGCATTTATATCCTTCTAACAAAAGTCTTTCTTATGCCTAATCTATCTTTAGGTTGTGCTTTTGTAACTAGGGAAGTCCTAGTATAACGTTGTGCGTAGCCTTTACAAAGACGTCTAGGTTTATTTCCTTATAGTGCCCCTGTATTTGTAGAGGTGCCGCTATCACTTTGAACATGATTAGTGGTTCGTCCAGCATAAATTCTCTATTAGCTACTTACAGCAAGTAAGCGTGTTTCTTGCGATATAATCTAAGTCTAGCTTAGAACACTGTTATCCTAGATATATAATTCGCTTATGCTCCTAAGTCTAAGAGTGCTAAAAAGACTACTCTATTTAGTTTGATAGGTAGTTTAATAAGGTAATTAGTCCTGATACTATTAATAGATTAATCTCTAGGGCTTATAGGCGCTGGCCTAAAAAAGTCCCCTTATTACTGAAACCTTCGTATTCCTTAGTAGTGCGGTGCTTTTTGCAGTCTGTGTTAAGACAGTTCTGCCAGTGTGCGTTATAGCAACTCCTGTTAACTACTAGCTACATTTGTATTGTGGCCTGTAGGTTATCTGTACCAGGAAAGTGTGCTTTCTGGCGCTTGTTAATAAGATGAAGTTCACACAGGTCATTGTGACACTAGTACTATTAGTTGCGACAGAGGCCTTGTTGTGCCAGGAACCATCCTACACTAAGCTTCTTGTTATAATAGATTATGTATCTGTCCTTAGGGCATGCTGTCTATATAAGGTTTCTATGTTTTAGGTTTTAGTGGTCTAGGATGTACTATAGTTGTGGGCTAATTAGTAGGAGCTCTTCTCTTTACTTCCGCATACGTTCTAGGCTGAGCTGTGTTTCTTGCTTACACTAAAGCTGGTCTTTAGCTTCTTCTAGGTTGTTAGCAAACTGTTTACTGTCGTCGATTTCCTTGCAGAATTAGTGAACGAGCTCTTGGAGTTCTGGCGTGAATTCTCCTGTTGGCGGTCCCACTATAGGGCTGACGAGTTCTTAACACATTTAGCAATAGGCTTCTTTATCTTTACACTTCTAGCGCTATCTAGCCAATTGTTCTTGTTTACGTGCTGCAGCGACGTCTTCTGTCTGTTTGTAGGCTATAATGTTGTTAACCATGTCGTCCTTCCTCACGCTTCAGGGTTTTAGTTCTGTAACTATTAATTCTCTACCGTCAGGGGTAAGGTAGCGCGTTCCTTGTTTCTGGAAGGGTCTATTGTACTTCTTGCCTATTTAGACGCTGCCCTAGGTCTGCTTGTATTCTACTGCGTGGTATTGCTGGTCGTTGTTAGAGTAGTATTCTGTTTCTTTGCCTGTCTGGGCGTCCTGGTAGGGTGTTGCTACACAAATTGGAGGTACAATACAGTTGTCATCGTCCTCTAGACCAGACTCTGGGTCTTCCAGCAGCCGTCTAATGTCATTAGTAAGAATTTCCTATTTACTAGCTTCTGTGTCATTGTAATCACAGGTAAGTACATTTAACTGGCGGTGAACCTTGTTTATCTAGCAGTCCCTGGCAAAGTAGCCTAGTTTGCCACAGTTGTAGCAGTCCTTGCTGCCTCCTAATTGCTTGCCCCCTCTAGGCTTCTCGTTCCATCGCTTAGGTGGTCCCTTGTTGAGGTTTAAGAGGTCTATTGCCTCTAGTCTGTAGTATCCACTCTGTGTGTTGCTGTGGATGCAGCGACCAGTGTTTGGCTGATTACGTCCTCCTCGTTGTCCTCAGTTCAGGTTGTTACGCCACTGGTTTCTTAGTAGCAGTTAGTTAGTAGCAATAACAGTAGTGCGCGCTCTAGGGTTGTCTTAAAGTTCCTGCTGAAGTTTGTAGAGTTGTACGTTAATATTAATAGTAGTATTAATAAGCTTATTAAGGGTTTTAGTGCTCACGCTGGTGCGTATAAGTTCTTCCTTAACCTTAGGCTTTAATCCCTGTCAGAACATAGTAATTAGAGCAGTGTTGTCCTAGTCGGTGTTAGCAGCAAGCTGCTGAAATTCTGCGGCGTAGTTGGCGGCTGACTTATCTTGCTTAATCTTCTAAATGTTACAGCAGGCAATGTGTGGTTTATTAGAGACTCTGAAGATTAGCTTAATCTTCTCTTTAAATAGGTTAAAGTCTCTTATCTATACATCTATATTGTCTAAGGCTTTGCCAGCTTGGTACTGCTGTATAAAGGGCTTAATCTAGGTAAACACTTTGCCACGCATGTAGCTAGCTGCAAGGACTACTTGTTTAATCTTAGGAACCTTCTTGCCTTAGAAGGTAAAGAAGAGGTCCTATTGTATAAGCTAGTTATTAAGCTTGCTGCAGTCTCTCTAGTAAAGGTTAGGTTTGTTAACGTTTATGCCTAAGGTGTAGACTAGAGGGTCTACGTTAACGTCTATGTTAGAGCTGCTAGAGGTAGCACAGGATCCTGTAGAGGTACTCATCTTAGGGGTGTTTAAAATGTTAAAGTTGTACTTTAGTTAAAGACTGTAAGCACTAATTCTTTTAGTTCTTAGGGATAAGTACAGTTACTAGATTAGTAAGGGTTATTAACTAAGCAAAGCTTGTAAAGATAGGGTGCAATAAATAGTACAGAGTAGACTGTCTAGTTTAAGAGCAGGTTAAGATTCTAAAGACAAACTTAATTAATAAGGTTAAACACAAACTATAAGGGTTATGTTCCTACTAACTATATACTAAGGAGATACAGTACTTATTAATAAGTAACTAGAGTTAGTCTAATAAAATACATAAGGGTGCTTGTAGACAAGCATATTGTACCATGCTTATTAACAAGCAGTTACGTGTGTTATGCTTGTTAACAAGCAGTTACGTAACATCCCTATCTGTTCTGTCCTTCTCCACTGTTCGTTCCTTTAGAGCGGAGTTAGGGGTCTTAGTTGGCTGGTACTTATGTTTGTGCCGTGCCCTAGCACAGGATTGTAACAGCCTAGGGGTACCTCTGCTAGTCTTAGCAGGCTACTATAGGGCTAGTCTGCCCAGACTATATAAAGGTGTTAGAGGTTATTGCTAATACTCTAGCAATTAGTCTTATTACTACACACTACGTACCCTAATACACCTACTATCCTCTTTAACCCTATCCTCTCTTATAATTGCTTTATATATTCTTTATATTCTAATTACTCTTATATTATAATTAAAGGTAGACCTAAGCTACTATAAGTCTTAAACTAAATTATCTAGGCTTACTGTCTTTAGAGAGGGACTAAGACAACCTACCTGTAGGAGGGCTAGTAAAGCGTAAGGTAACACCTCCCTCTGTAGATAAAAAGATACCTTAACAGACACTAAGTGTCTATAGTACCTTAAGAGGATCTATAGGTCCTCTAGGTAGTACACCTTACCCTAGAATTTATATCTATAGGGCAGCTTTAGTTAGAAAAGGCTAGAATAGCCTAGAAGTAGGTAATTAATAATAGGAGTTAAAACACTTACGTAAATAGTTGCAAGAGACAAAAGACTAAGAGAAACTTTCCTCTTTCTATAAACTTAGACGCAAATACGATAAAGGAGATCTAGTAATAATCCTATCCTTCTAAAAAGTACTAAAAGGAGTAGAAAAACTACAATCTTCCCTATCTATAAATCTTCTATAGCCTAAACCCCTATAGAAGTACGTAAAGCGCAACTACGCTAAATACAACTATTGTAAAGAATGTACAAAGCGATCACGAGGGAGGATAGGGTTAACGAGGATAGCAGGTGTATTAAGGTACGTAGTGTGTAGTAACAACACTAATCGCTAGAGTATTACCAATAACCTCTAACACCTTTATATAGTCTGGGCTAACTAGCCCTATAGTAGCTCGCTAAGACAGGCAGAGGTACCTCTAGGCCTAGCGCCTAATAATACCTCTCTTCTCTAGATTATTTAACTTAAATAATAGTATAATTAGCAATACTATATTATTTTAGCCTAGCTTTAGATATATTTACTCTGTCTATCCTGTTATAGCTAATTCTAACTACGTTTAGGCGTTTTAGACGCCTTATAAGGCTAGATAGAGCTTAATACTAATTCTGCCTTTACCTAGTAAAAGTTAAACAGAAATCCTCTCTTACCTCTTACTTTACCTCTAGGGTCTAGGTAGCTGTCTGCGCAGGCTAAAGCTCTAACTAGGTAGCTAGCAGCATATAAGCTATCTATACCCCTAGGTTTATTAGTTACTACTATACCCTACTTTATTTTAGTATGTACTAATCTATTCTGTCTAGTACTTTTATAAGGATAGCTAAGGGATTTTCTAGGTCTTTCTAGCATGTTCTAACATGTTTTGGCAGATAGCACCGCACACTACGTCCTAGTAACCTTTTTAGACTATTCCTAACTACTACTGCCTACTACTAACTATTACTAACTGTTACTAACTACTATTTGCTATAGCTGTTATGTTAATACCTGCTTGCTACAAGATTAACATTGCTAAGAATAGTAGGACTGCTAAGTAGTGCTGTATACTCTGTCTCTACTATATTACTAATAGTAATATCTACATACAGTAGTAAAAGGGTAGGGGTTAGGTAGGGGTTAGGTAGGGGTTAGGTAGGGTAGGTGTTAGCGTCTAACTCTTTCACTAAAGCAGTTATTGCAAAACTTTGTACTACAGAAATGTAGAGCAAAACAAGCGCTTTTAAACAGGCTATATTTTGTGAGATTCTAATAAAAGCTGGTAGAGCTAGAGCAGTTGTTGTGTAAGTCCTAGGTTGTTACTACGTAGGCCTACGTAACAACTGCTCTAGCTCTACTAGTTTTAATCAGAATCTTACAGTATATAGACTGTTAGATAGCGCTTATTTTACTCTATACTTTTAAAGTACAAAGTTTTATAATAACTGCTTTAGTTAAAGAGTTAGACGCTGACACCTACAGGCCCTACTTAGGCCTACCTCTTCCCTACAGACCCTACCCCAAACCCTACCCTACCCTACCTCTACCCCTGGTCCGTGCGGACTATACCCTACCCCTACCCCACGCTAGAGGTACCCCTACCCTACCCCTACCTAACATCTGTGTAGACCCTACCCTACCCCTACCCTATATAGACCCTACCCCTACCCTACCCCTACCTAACGTCTGTGCAGACTGTACCTAACCCCTACCCAACTCTAGGGTACCCCCTACCCTTTTGCCAGCGTATATCTATAGGAACTGTTGTTTCTCTACTAACCTAGCTTTGTAGGGTAGCCTGCGTTATAGTAACGCCTAGGCCTACTACTATAGAGAGTGTTATAATAGTAATAGGAATTACCTATTAGTACGTGTTTTGTCTCCTTTTAGCTTATTTTAGCATCTTTAAACACATTTAGGGCCCTAATAAGTACGCTAATAGCTATTTAAGGCTTTCTAGAAATATAGCGCGCCTTTACTCTAGTTACTACCTAGTTACTACTACTTATGCTGCTATTGTTAATGCAGCTAGTATTAAGACTACCCCTGTAACACCTGCTACTACTACGCCTATATCTATTAATAAGAAGACTGTAATAGGTAAGTCTATTATTAACTAGGCTAGCTTGTTACTAGGTATAATTTAAGAGTACGTTCTATCTCTTTTAGGCTTATTATAGCATAATCTAACCTTTATAGAAACTATTTACTATAGGAAGAGCTACTTATACTTTATAATAGTAACACTTACGCACATAAGTTAACCTTATCTAGCATCTATATTAAGAAGTAAGATTAATCTAAGGCTAGTGCTGTTAAGGCTAAGATAAAGTAAAAGAAGATGTTAGAGGAGAGCAGTACCAAGTCTAATCTAGATGCGACTATTACCCCCTGTAAGAAGGTATTATAGCACGTTTTAACCTATTTTAATAATGTCTAACCTCTTTTAGTTAAAGTACTAGATTACAGGCACTAGAAAGACCCTTAGTTAACTCTAGGAGGAGTGGGAGGAGCAGGAGGCTGCTGAGCAGGCCGCCGCTAACGCTGCTGCTGCTGCTGCTGCTGCTAAGAAGCCTTATAGTAGTTGTAAGGCTACTACTTATACCTATAGTAGTAGTTATAGTTAGTAGATATTCCTTATAATAGAAACTTTAGATTAATAATACCTAAGTTTATAGTTAGTAGATAGTTTTAGGCTAATATAGCAATTAAAGGCATTACACTCTTAGCTAGTCTAAATAATACTAGGAAGGTGTTCTTCTATACTAATTCTTCTATATTTGCTTATAATTATAACTATATAACGTAGCGTGTAACTTTCTTTATCTTCTTATATTAGTAATAGCTATAATAGGCGAAAAGATGTCTGCTTTAGCTAGTCTGTATTTCTTAGGGTAAGGTAGGGTTATGTTTTCCCTTAGCGCAAACTATTAAATACTTATTAATTAAAAAACCCCTATAGGGAAAAATTATAATTAAGTAAAGGTATTTAGCCTTTTTAGTCCCCCCCTTTTTTACACTTTAACCTTAACGTCTTATTACGCAGTCTAACCAGTTACTTTATTGTTTTCTAGTATTATTTTAGCGCTTCTTTGGAAAGATTTGTGCTAATTTCCTAGGAATTTTCTAAGTTAGGGAATCTGTCCTACTTAATAAGGTATTGTGCTGGTGCACACGGTAACTTCCTTAGTAAGAACTAGGATGCTTAGCTAGTGTACGTAATCTGGCCGGCAGAGGGGTATAAGAGACCTTAACAGGAACTGTCAAGGCAGAACACCTACAATAACAACTAGAAACACTTACTTATAGAATTTAACTACCGTATCACCCCTCTCTTTACCCCTTAATAATGATGATGATAAGTATCCTTCCTAATGTGCCTGCTAACGAGATGCTTCTATACTTATACTGGAACAGTATTCCTACTATCTATTAGCTAGTTACCTTCTGTTAATAACCTTTTCTACATCCTACACCTTCTTTTCCCTCTTAACTATAGGTTCTTGTATTTATTCCTGTATAATTAGAAGTTAGCTTCTTAGTGTGTATAGGTCTAGCAGTAACGCATAGAGTACTAGGTAGATCCCTTTTATTTCTAGCAGGTCTACTCTATATATACTAGGGCCAATCTAGGCTGTAATAGTCCTAGGTCCTAGGTATTTCTAGTCTAGCTTCTTTTTTAGGCGTACTGTCCTAATGTTCTTACTAGAGACTAGTACTTTGTTGCCTACTTTAAAGGGTGCTAGTAGTTGTTTCTTATCTAAGTGTTTCTTTTAATACTTTCTTAATCTTTCTATATTTACTTTGCAGGTAGCCTATAAGGAAATAACTCTAGCAGCTAATTCCTTTGCAAGGGGAGATCCTCTGCCTTTTAATACTAAAGTAGGCTAATCTGTGCCCCTTAGATCTATACTGTAACAGGCTTAGAAAAGTGTTACCTTTATAGATGCGTAAATACTATTATTATACGCAAATTCTGCAATTAAAATCTATAGAGCCGAATTATCTTATTCTAGAGTATAGTAGGAATGTAAGTACTGTTTAAGAGTCTAGTTTTGCCTTTCTGTTTAGCTATCTGTCTAGGGATAATAGGCTAATGTTAAGACTTGTCTTAAGTTTAAATAGTAGTTAAAGGTTTCCTACGTCTTTAAGTTTATTAGTAGCCCCTAATCTAAGATAATTTGTGCTAGCGCGCTGTTTAAGCAGATAAATTCTCTAATCTAGGTATATACTAGGTCTTTTCTATCCTAATTAGCCCTAGCTAGTATATAGTATAATATTTTAGTTAGTTTATATACTACTACTAGTATAGAGTCGTACACTAACCTAGCCACCTTACTAGAAGGTAATTCTATAATAAAATCTATTATTACGTCCTCCTATAGTTAGCTTAGCACTAGTAAAGGTTTTAATAACCTATACAGTTTGTGTTAGGCAGCAGTTAATCTCCTATATACTAAGGAGTTATAGTAGTAGTTAGATACGTCCTTAGTAATGCCCTTCTAGGTGTATCTGCGCTAAATCTTATCTATGGTCCTTTATGCTCTAGAGTGTCCTAATATTAGGTTATTATAACATTCTTTAATAACTTCCACTTTATCTTTTAGCCTTATAAGTAAGATACGCTTCTCCTTAGCTATATTATCTTTTCCTAGGTTATTTTGTCCTATTTTAACATTACTTAACTCTTTTTCTATACTAGAGAGTTTATCTGTGTAATCTAAGTCTGTTGTTAGCTCTATATAACTGTTCTCTCTTAACTCTTCTCTTTTAAGATCCCTTTTATTCTTTCTTCCTTTTATAGACAAACAAAGGGTTATAGCTGCTACTAGGGGAGTATTAGAGTTCCCCCTAGTTAGGATCTCCTAAAGTAGTTATATAAAAGTCTTATTATACTTTTATAAGGGGTCTTATATTTCTCTTATATAGTTAGGACGCTATAAAGGTCTATCTATAGGGTTTATAGACCTTGGGTAATAAGTAATTATAAAGTTAAACTTAGATAACACTAAGTATGCCCTTACTTGCTAATAACTAAGAACCTTTATCTCTATAAACTATTTTAGGTTTTAGTAATCTGTTAAGATCTTAAAGAAGGTACTATCTAAGTATCTTTGCTAATACTGTAGGCTCTAGACAATTAAAAGAAGTTCCTAGTTATAACTATTATAGTTGTACTCTACTTAGATTAACTTCTTTAAATAGAAGTCTATAGGCCTCTATTAGGCCAGCTTCCCCTCTCTAGGGACTAGTTAACTAAGGATTCCTGAGATAGCGCCTTTAGAGGCATCTACCTCTATCCTAGTCTGTCTCCTAGGTATGAAATAAACTAAGATAGGTATGTTAATAAATAAATCCTTTATATTCTAGAAGGCTTATAAGGATTCTTTACTTAGCTTAAGAGGCTAACTCTCCTCCTTCTTTATTACTTAACCAGATTTAGCTAAATTTAGCCCTTTCAAGGTTAATTAGGTTAATAGTAGGGCTAATTTAGAGAACTCTGTAATAAACCTCTAATAGTAGTTTATAAAGCTTATAAATACTTAGATATTACAAACTATACGCAGGATTAGCTATTCTTGGATTCTTTTAACCCTGTCTAGGTTTATGCTTACCTCTTTAGGCAAAACTATATACCTAAGGTACTCTATACGTTAATAGTGCTATTTACACTTATTTAAGCGTATATAGAGGTTTACTTTATAAAGCCTCTCTAAGACCTCCTTAACGTGTCTAATATAGTCTTCCTCTGTCTTAGAGTATACTAATATATTGTCTAGATACACAATATAAGTTATATTAACTAATCCTATTAGTACCTTATTTATATAGGCCTAAAATTAGGCAGGAGTATTTATAAGTCTAAATAGTATTACTGTGTACTTAAAATGTCTATACCTGGTTTAAAAAGCAGTCTTCTACTTATCTCCTTCCTTAATTTAGATATAGTAATATACCTTACGTACATCTAGTTTAGTATAGAACTTAGCTTACACTAGTTATTCTAGTAACTCTGTAATTAGTAGTAATAGATAGTAGTTCTTAACTGTTATCTTGTTTAGACCTCTATAGTCTACACACAGTTATAGGTTACTATCTTTCTTCTTTAAAAAGAGAATAGGCGCCCCTACTAGCAACCTTAAGTGTTATATCTAGCCACGTTGTAGATATTCTGCTAGATACTTCCTAAGGATCTCTAATTCTATTACAGATAGCCTGTATAACAGTTAGTAGGAGGAAGTAGCTCCTTCTGTAATATTAATTAATAGGTTGTGCTCTCTATACTCTAGTAGGACCTAAGTATTATCATCTAATCTTAAGTGCGCATATTTGCAATATACTTCTAGAATTAGGCCTATTTTAGTAGATATTAGGTTATATTTACCTACTAAGTTTACTTTATATATATAAACGTCTACTAAGAGACTTCTTATAGTACGTTTAAACTCTTTAGTATCTTCTAACGCTATTTTCTCTAGTTTAGGAAAGTCTCTATAATTTTACCTTAGAAGAGCATACGCTAGCTTAAATAGCTTAGCTTAGGGTTTGTCTAGTTAATCTAGGGTAATCTAAGGTATATCTTGTACCTTTGTAGGTCTGTAACTACAAAAGGTATCTATTTAACATCCTGTCTTCTACAGGAGTTAACAATAGATACTTCTGCTATAGTTACTCTATAGATAGGCAACTCTACTCTGCTTACACCTTTAGCTACTATTTTATTTAATAGTATAACCTCTAGATCCTGCTCCTTTACTAGGAGAACTAAAATTAAGTTTAGTTATAACCCTCTATCTACTAAGGCTTCCATATTCTCTATATTACCTATAGATGCTTTAACTATAAGTAGGCATATATATTCTAGGTATAATACCTTATAAAGAGAAATATTTTTCTTCTTTTTCTTAGATAATTTAATATAGGCTATAAGAGAGGAGATTAGGTCTTAGGCCCCTTGTCTTTTCCTAACTTATCTAGAGCAGGGTCTTTCTAATTTAACTTAAGCTTTAGGCAGTTAGGGTAGTAGTAACTAGTTTCTCTATACTTAAGGTATGTGTTTTGTGTCTTATATAGCATATCTTAGCCCTTTTTACCCTTTACTAGCTCCTTATAGAACTTTTTAGACTTAAATAACTTTTTTAGGATTTTTATATTCCCTTCTAACCTAGAGTTACTAAATTAGTACTTCTATAGTCCTTTATTAGTTATCTTACCCTTAGCTAGAGTCTTCTTAGGTAGCTGTTAGTTATGCTAACCTAGTCTCTAGTTAATAATATTAGCTTATTTCTCTACCTTTAGAATTATGTCCCTTTAATTATAGGGGATAAGAAATAAGTCCTTTTATATGCTAGGGAGCAGTATAGTAATATATTCTAGGACTTAAAGCTCTAGTGTATATAAGATGCCTAGTTCCTCCTATAGTAGACGTATAAAGTCTAACAGATCTATAGGAGACTAAGATTTCTAATACTTATATTACTTTAAGGATTTATATACTGCTTACTTATATTTAGCTAGTATTCCTAAAGCATCTAGTATAATTCTTTTTAGCTCTTACTATGTTAGTTTCCAGGTTAGCTAGTTATAGTAGTTAGTTGTGCAGTAGGCCTACTTTAACATATCTAGGTTCTCTAAGAGGTACCTTATGCTAAAGTTAATCTTTTATTCCTCTAAGGGAAATTAACTAGAAATTAGAGAAAATATTCTTTATAATCTCTCTTCTAATAGTTATATTTAGTATAGTTACGCTTTATATACTTCTAAAGGGGTTTAGGTTATAGACGATCTATAGATAAGGAAGATTATAGTTTCTCTACCTCTTCTAGTACCTTTTAGAAGGATAGAATTATTACTAGATCTCCTTTATTATATTTACGTCTAAGTTTATAAAGAGAAGAAAGTTCCTTATAGTCTTTTATCTCTTACAACTATTAATATAAGTTTTCTAACTCCTATTATTAATTACCTACCTTTAGGCTATTCTAGCCTTTTTTAGCTAAAGCTGCCCTATAGATGCAAATTCTAGGGTAAGGTGTACTGCCTAGAGGACCTACAGATCCTCTTAAGGCACTATAGACACTTAGTGTCTGTTAAGGTATTTCTTTATCTGCAGAGGGAGGTGTTACCTTACGCTCTACTAGCTCTCCTACAGGTAGGTTATCTTAGTCCCTCTCTAAAGACAGTAAGCCTAGATAATTTAGTTTAAGACTTATAGTAGCTTAGGTCTATCTTTAATTATAATATAAGAGTAATTAGAATATAAAGAATATATAAAGCAATTATAAGAGAAGATAGGGTTAAAAAGGATAGTAGGTGTATTAGGGTACGTAGTGTGTAGTAATAAGACTAATTACTAGAGTATTAGTAATAACCTCTAACACCTTTATATAGTCTGGGCTGACTAGCCCTATGGTAGCTCGCTAAGACTGGCAGAGGTACCCCCAGGCCTAGCGCCTGACAACTAGACGTATTATCGGCATATCATTACATTTAATTATTATTATTAGATTACTTAGGGTTACCTAAAGCTCTTTTAATAGTTAAGAGGAAGATATTACTTCCTTAGCTACTTAAGACAGTGCTAGGAGCTTAGCCTTAGTAGTTAACGTTGTAACAGTATCTTGTTTATTTACTCTCTAGGCAATAGGTCCTCTAAATAGCTTAATAGCGTATCCTTAGGAACTCTTTTAGTCTATAGTGTTATTAGTAAATAATATATTACTTATAACTTTAAGTCTTTACTAAAGAAAAGAGCTAATTAGGTACTGTTAACAGGCAATCTAGCTTCCTCTAGGACTTCTATTTTAAAGATAATTAACTAGGAAAGATAATTATCTACTTCCTAGACATTCTTACACAATTCCTGTTAAAACAATATAAGATCTAGGTTAAGGTAATTAAGTATAATAGTAAAATTACTATAATAAAACCAGAAGTATCGCAATAGTGCGCTGCATAATTAATTAGGCTTAAGCCTTCTCTACTAGACATCTAAGCACAGAATAGAGGTGCTAAACGCTTAGGGTGTGTAATAAAAGATAAGGCACGCACTAAAAGATTAGACGTAAACCTACTATAGGAAATATAGCTAGAGATTATAAGGGTAGTAGTATACCTATACAACTAAATACTAAAGTTATTAAATAACTAGAAAACACCCTATAATGTTTTCTTTACCTATACAGCTTAACTAGCTAGCTTAAACATATAAAGCAGGAAACTAAATTAGGCATATCTAAAAGTATATAGATATAAAGCCTTTGCTTTTATAAATAACACCCTTTAAGAGAAATTATAACTCTAGTAACTAGACCTAAGAGTATAGGTAGAATACCTAGTAGGATACTAATCCTTAAATATATATTAGATATAGATTCTAACTTTGGTAAAAGATATTAGTATAAGAGATGTAATCTTTAATAAGGATACTGTCTTTAGTAGCTAGACTTAGGACTTAATAGACAACCTTATATACAGCACTCTTAAAGAGATAGCAATATAGATAAGAAGCGTAGAGCTTCTGCCTCTACCCTCAAATAAGGCTAAAATCTAGTTATTCTATAAGGATAACACTATTACACACTGAAATACTATAGAAGATTAACTAGGATATAATATTAAACAGAAAGATAGACATATATATCTAACTCCTCCTCTAACTCTGCTACTAGTTATGCTGTTAATAAACATATTATTATTATTCTAATTAGCAAGAGGTAACAGCGAATTAAAAGCTAGCAGGTAGTACTAGTTAACTACTAATTAGTTAGTATTAACGCTAGCGCAATCTTAAGGAACTTTACAAACTATCCTATAGAAAGCTGTATTTATAGCTAGCATATAAGGCAGGTGCATAGGTACATACTAGGGCAACAATATTAATAAGGCTAGGTTAAAATAAATGCTTATAAAGGGGCTTAAGCCTTATTAAAGCTAACTCCTACTAGAGCTAATAGCATAATTAAACCTAGAGGACTGCCTGCTTAACAAATACTTTAAAGAAGCTAAGTAAGAATACCTTAGCAGCTATTAGAACATAAAGTTATAGTCTAAAGTACCCCTAATAAAGACTAAGGTAGTAGAATACTAGATACTTAATTATATGTAGTTATACACGTATAAGCTTAATAAGAACAACTACCTACTTAAATATAAGGCGCAACTAGTAGTCTAAGGTAACTAGTAATAAAATATTACTTCTAAAGATACCTACGCAGCAAAACAATTTAGCAGGTCCTTTAGAATGCTTATAGCAATTTTAGCAGCACATAACCTAGAACTTAAGTAGTTTAATATTATAAACGCTTTTATTTATATATTAACTAATAGAGAAGTCTATATAAGGATGCTACGTAGGTATTAGAAACTAGGTATAGTCCTATAGCTACACAAGGCACTATATTAACTAAGAATCTCTCTACTCCTCTAGTAGAAGGAATTTATATCTACTCTAACAAGCCATAGATTTGCAGTTATTCCCTATAAACCCTGCTGCTTACTTAAGAATAAAGTTATTATCTTTTTCTATGTAGACAATATTATTATAGCTTATTACCTAACTAGACGATATAAGGCAGACAAGGCCCTTAGCTATATTACTAACAAATACTCTATTACAGGAGGAAATAATCTGTAATAGTTCCTAGGAGTAGAGATAACCTAAGATTAAGATTACCTAAGGATCCTCCTCTTACAGGCGTTATATATTAACAAAATTAGCTCCCTAGCAGATAGGACAGATATATAACATAACACACTAATATTAAGTATTAAGCTTCTACTAAATAAAGGGGAAGCTGTAGCATTAGAAATTAACAAATACTAGAGAAAGATTAGGTCTCTCCTCTTTACTACGGTTGTTACTAGGCCTAACATTGCCTTTGCTACATCTAGGCTAGCACAGTTTCTAACTAACTCTAGACAGCAGCACTATAACGCAGTAGATTAGGTACTATTATACCTACAAGGAACACAAGACCTGTCCCTTACCTTTAGAGGCAACAAGCACCTAGTAGTTGCTAGTAATGCATTATTTACTAATAATACTCTTAATAGGAAGAGCTTCTAAGGATATACTATTAAACTATATAGAGGACTTATTACCTAGAGAGCTAATAAACAAGACACAGTTACTACATTAACAACTAAAGCAGAGCTACTTGCTCTAGCACAGATAGCTAAGGAAGCTATCTTTATCTTACAACTATTGTTAGAACTTAGTATACACCTTTTATAATTAATAATTACTATTTAATATAATAATACCTAGACTATCTAATTAATTAATAAGGAAGTCTTAAAACTCTAAACTAAACTATAATATGTAGATATTTATAACTACTAGCTGTAATAAGAGGTAAATAAAGGCACTTTAACAGTAACCTATATCCTATCTACTAAGATATTAGCTAATAAACTTATAAAGGCTCTGCCTGTAAGCAAGTAGTTAACCTTTTTAAGGTAGCTAGGACTAGAGAAACATACTAAACAAAAAAAGCTAGCTAACACCTAGATAGAATTACTTAACTAAAAGCTTACTAACCTAATAGGAGCTAATTATGTCTAGCTTTAATACGGCCTTAAAGCTAAGGGGGTGTGTTAGATAACTAACCTTGCTAAACCAAGTAAGGGGGTTAGAGTTAACCTTGGTTAACTTAGGGGCTAGCGGCACACACACATAAAATTAGCCATTACAACAGATAATTATTAATTAATTACCTTAATTATTATCTTTGCGCATTAAGCATATTATCTAACAATAGTATTTCTAAGTAGTATACTATTAAGTATATTATCTATAGTATTATAGAAGATTAGGTAACTTTAACCTACTCTACCCTACCCCTAACCTACCCCTACCCTACTCCTACCTAACCCTACCCTACCTAACCTCTACCTCTACCCCTAGTCTGTGTAGACTGTACCCTACCCCTACCCTACGCTAGAGGTACCTCAACCCTACCCCTACCCTATGTAGACCCTACCTCTACCCTATCCCTACCTAACGTCCGTGCAGACTGTACCTAACCCCTACCTAACCCTAGGGTACCCCCTACCCTTTTGCCAGCGTAGCGTACAGACCCAGTAAACCTTACATACTAATAGAGGGGTTTAGATAAAAATATTTAAGTTGTTACTATACGCTGGAAACTATCTAGGTGTTAGATAACTAACCTTGTCGAACCAAGTTGGGGGTTTGAGGTTAACCTCGGTTAACTTAGGGGCTAGCGGCACACACACATAAAATGAGCCATTAAGACAGATAATTATTAATTAATTACCTTTATTATTATCTTTGCACATTAAGCATATTATCTAAAAATTAAGAGTCTTACTAACACTACTAAAATACCCTTTTAATATATTGTTATTAACTATATGTAATTTAATAATAATTCTTATAGATTATATAACCTACACACCTTAGTTGTATTAACTTTAGACCTAATACGCCTCTCTAGACTTATAGGAGAAGATAGACCTAAACTAGACTATACTTCTAAGGACTAAGCTATAAGTACCTAACGCCCTAGACATTACTAACTATAAGAGGAGGCTAGCCCTTAGCAATAATAAATAAGGAAACCCTTAGCTTCTAGAAATTATATCTAAACTATTAGCTAACAGCCTAAAGGTATAGAAGGAAGATAATAACTATTAGAAGAGCTGTCTTAAATCCTATAAGATAACGTACTCCACAGGTAAGCGGATCAAACAGGTGAGCAGATTACTCTGCTAAGACTACACCAAATTTCTACCCTATTATAGCTTGCATTAGCCCACTTTAGCCTTGTATACAGTAGTGCAGTACATAATATTATTTAGAAATATCTTCTACAGCCTTCTTACATGTATGTAAGTTATGTCTAATATTGTAGCACTTTGTACAGCGTCTTTAGGTTACTTCCCCTCCTTTAGCGCGCACTTGCTTCTTTGCCTTCTTACTATTACCACGCGCCCTAAACTTAGTTAGAGTAGTTAATTAAAGGCCTTCCTTAGCTGTTAGGACTCCCTCCTGCTGTAATTGCTTTCTTTTATGCAATTTACGTTGCGTAGCAGCCTTATTTACTGCTTAAAGCCTAGTAATCTCCCTTTAAGCTAACACTAGCTTATGCGCTACTATAGCTGCGCCTTTAGTAAGCTTTTTAAAGGCCTTAACTATTAAAGTTAGTAAGCTGCTTGCATGCCTTTAAATCCTCTCTTAAACCAGCGTTAATTGCGACCCTAATTGCAGGGTAGTGCTTAGGGTTTGGGACTGCTAGGGCTTATCTTCTATAGTAGGTAGCGGTAGGGTACGTAGGCGGACATTAAGACCCATTATGACCCGTTCTAGGTCAAGGGGGACTATTCTAGCGCCTTAGAAGCCTCCTTAGATATTGCTAGAAGTAAATGTCTCCTTATAGGCGTCTATAAAGTATAGTAGGAACTTAGTTTTAGTAATATAAGTAATATAGTTATGTATAAGATTCTTAGCTTAGCGCCTATATACCTTCTTTAAAGGGGCAAAACAACCTATATCTAGTAGTTATAAGAGGTAAGATAAGTATAGAGGCATATACAGTATAACAATCTTTGCTTCCTTACAGTATTGTTAGAAGTTAAGGGAGTTGTGGCTCTTGTGGCTGTTAATAAGGAGCAGCTAGTGTACTCCTTAGGTGCGTGTCTTTGTATAGGCATTAAAGTGCTTTAACTAGTCTAGACCAAGCTTGTTAGTAGTCTATCTGTTCTTAGAGACTCTAATAACCCAGTTATAGGGCAGATTGTCCTCTTTATACCAGGCAGAGAGGTAGTTACAGCCTTTAAAGATAATAAAGGGTAGAATAGCCTACCCTGTGCTATTAATGCCCTATATAACCGTTGTCTACTCTTAATTGCCCTGCTGCACTGCCTTTAGCTGTCCTTAACGCTCTAAGCCTGTAACAACTGCTCCTATTAATATCTAGCCTATTATAAAGCCTGTTTTATTAAAGTTGTATATATTATTGTCCTAGATGCTATACTTAGCTTTAACATTTGCTACAAGCCTAAACCAGCCCCTAATAATCTCTAGATCCTTATAGAGGGCTCTCTTGTAGTTGTACTTGCAATTAAACCTTACTTTAAGGTTAGGGCAGCGCTTAATAAACGTGTTAGGCCAGTTTATGCTAACATGGCCTATATTACGCTTAGTATGCAAAGAATTAGCTATATTAGCTATAGCAGCCAGCTAAGGGGCAAATCCTTGTATATCTAGCTTAAGGATATACTTAGCAATTACGTCCTCCTTAGTCTAGTCTATAATCTGTTAAACTGGCATATAATCAGCTTATGTAGGTTGTCCTGTGTATTAAGCGTGTAGTGTGCTGTAAGGCGTGTTATATATAGCTACAGCGCGTTATAGGGTAAGTATTGCGTCTTATTTAATTGCCTAGAGCGCAAGCTGTATTGCAGCTTCTCTTAAGGGCGTAGATTGATGTTGTTGTTAAGGCATTGCGTGGTAAGGTGGAGGTTTGGTGTGGTCTTGGCAGAGTGATCCGCTCACCCGTTTGATCCGCTCACCCGTGGAGTACGTTAGCGGATAGAGACTACTACAAGGAACAAACTAACCTAGATAAGGTAGTAATGTTTATCTAAAGCTTAGTATTACCTTACCTTATAAAGAACAGCTACTAACTAGGTAAATTAATTTAAATATAGCTTATTAGCCTTAAATATATAGTTAGTATTAATGCTAAAGAAGAACAATTACGTGTACGCTACTAATACCTAGTAGCCCTTAAACTAATAAGACAACCTAGGAGCTAGGATACCTAGCTCTTTAAGTATAATTATGCTGTAACTAACACTAAAATAGAGAGCGTTGCTAAAATATACAATATATAAGACACTATTTAAGACTTCTTAGATTTAGTAATAAAAATAGCAATAACCTAGGTAACAATATTCTAGGACTATAGCAGATAAGAACAAAACATAACTTATAAAGAAAAAATAAAACACTTCTAAGAGTATATAAGTAAGTACTACCCTAAGGAGAGATAGTAAAGGGGCGCCTTTGCTGCAGGGAACAACTTAACTCTTACTACTAGTAGTAAATCTACCATAGACACTAACAGGGACGCCTCTTATGTTGTTAAAGACGTATTATCTACTCCTAATACACAGGGGAGTTAGGGAAGACCTTGTTAAAAACAGAATATTAGTTAAATAACTATATCTAAGCAGTCCCTAAGAGGGGATATAGCAGTAGCTAGAGGAGCAAAATACCCTACTTATAGACAACATTATAGACTAGAAGATTACTACTATATCTATAAAGATAAATCACTAGAATAGTTTACCCTATAAAATAGAATTGCTAAGATAGTATAATTTAGGATAGAACAAAATACTAACCTTTAGGATTAGGTTAGATCTGTAAAACAAGCTTGCACTAAGACACTAGCTATTAAGACATCCTAAACACTAGAGGCACCTCTAGGATAACTATAGGAATAGAAGATATTAATAATTAATATAAGTCTAGTTAAAGAATTATACAATATAGAGCTACTAAGCTACCCTCTTAGGAGCTCCTTTATTCTTAACTTAGGATTAATAATCTATATTATAAATAACAAGGACTAAATATTAGACCTTACTCTACCTGCATTAAACAACTACCTATAGGCAGGAAACTCCTATGTATAGATATAGAGATATTACACTATCTATCTCTATCTATTAAATATAAGCTAACTAACTACTCTTAAACTATATAACGTAGCATAGTGCCTAGACATACTTTGCAACCTTATCTCTTTCTAATAACTACGTTAACAGGGCATCTGGTAGGACACAAAAGGAGATCTAACTTAGCTTAGACAAGTAGACAACACAGCTATTACATCCTTAGATAAATAATATAGATAATAGGTACTTAGGGAACAGCTATAAGCAGCATTTGCAATATAATTAACACAATGCTAAACACCTAAGACTGCTACACCGAACACCAACTTTTCATAGTTGGAGAAAGGTCGATTTCTATCGATTTTTCATCCCAATATTACGAACATGCCCTCCTAACATCTATTTCCAGCGTCTGTTTTGTAGTGCAGGCGCTGGAACAGGCGCGCTGGCTATTGTAAGCTGAACAGAGTGGTTATCTAGTCTTAGTTGAGATGAAATCTCTGCAATGGCCTGTGCGCTTGAAGATTTAGACTGGTTGAAGGCACAACAAACAGAGAACTCCTAGCTATAGCTATTGCCTGCCTAGCAATTGCTACACAGCTATTACCTTATTACAAATACCCCCTATTATAACTAGCTATACCGACCTCCTATACCTAGACAAAATTAACTAAGTAACAGCTTAAACCTACCCCTAATACAAACACTATATCGACAAAGTAACAGCTCTCTGTTTAGGCCTATAGATACCTGCTGCCTTTGTGAAGTGGTAGGTCTATATCCCTAGCTATATCCTACGAAATCGACTAAGCAACAGCTTAAACACCCCCAGCAGTCTACTACTAGCAATAGTAATAGACAAACAAAAAACAACAACAACAACACCAACAACAACAATATAAAGACCGTCTACTGCAATAGCAATTGCTAGCAATAGACAACAAACAACAAATACTAGAACTACCTACTTCTAGGATAGTTCTACACAACCCTAATTCGACAGGGCAACAGCTCTTCTCAACAAACTAGGGCACAGGCTCTTACTTTTGGACTACGAACACACATTTACTATCCCTTTAAAGAAACACACTCCTTAAATTACTAGAGCAGCTTAACTGCTCTCGTCTTATATAGTCTTAGACTTACACAGGACGTTAAACTTATTAATTAATCAATTAATCAACCTAAGACTGCTACTGCTCTGCTATAGCATAAGCGAATAGGGCACCTTAAAGCTGCTACTATTAAACACCTTATCTAACAATCTTAGGGGGTAAGAGTTAGGGGTATTACTACAGTCTAATATAATGCTTACAGATAAGCTAAGACTAAGAGGCAAATTAGTTAAACACTTCAAATAAGTAATAAAGGACTAGGAGAACGTATAGTAATTGACTTCTACTTATATAAAGAAAGATGCTTTACTAAAGAAAAGAGCTAATTGCTTGCTGTTAACAGGCGATCTAGCTTCCTCTAGGACTTCTATTTTAAAGATAATTAACTAGGAAAGATAATTATCTACTTCCTAGACACTCTTACACAATTCCTGTTAAAATAATATAAGATCTAGGTTAAGGTAATTAAGTATAATAGTAAAATTACTACAATAAAACTAGAAGTATTAAGATAGTGCGCTGCATAATTAATTAGGCTTAAGCCTTCTGCACTAGACATCTAAGCACAGAATAGAGGTGCTAAACGCTTAGGGAGTGTAATAAAAGATAAGGCAAGCACTATAAGATTAGACGCAAACCTACTATAGGAAATATAGCTAGAGATTGTAAGGGCAGTACTATACGTACACAACTAAATACTAAGGTTATTAAATAACTAGAAAACACCTTATAATATATTCTTTACCTATATAGCTTAACTAGCTAGCTTAAATATATAAAGTAGGAAACTAAACTAGGTATATCTAAAAGTATATAGATATAAAGCCTTTGCTCTTATAAGTAACACCCTTTAAGGAAATTTATAACTCTAGTAACTAGACCTAAGAGTATAGGTAGGATACCTAGTAGGATACTAATCCTTAAATATATATTAGATATAGATTCTAACCTTAGTAAAAGTTATTGGTATAAGAGACGTAATCTTTAATAAGGATACTGTCTTTAGCAGCTAGACTTAGGACCTAATAGACAACCTTATGCATAGCACTCTTAAAGAGATAGTAACATAGATAAGAAGTATAGAGCTTCTGCCTCTACCCTAAAATAAGGCTAAAATCTAGTTATTCTATAAGGATAACACTATTACACACTTAAATACTATAGAAGATTAACTAGGATATAATAATAAACAGAACGCTAGACATATATATCTAACTCCTCCTCTAACTCTACTACTAGTTACGTTGTTAATAAATATATTTTGCTATTATCCTAGTTAGTAAGAGGTAACAGCTAATTAGGAGTTAGCAGGTGGCACTGGTTAACTGCTAATTAGTTAGAATTAACGCTAGCGTAATTTTAAGGAACTTTACAAACTATCCTGTAGAACGCTGTATTTAAAGCTAGCACATAAGGCAGATACATAGGCATATACTAGAGTAATAATATTAATAAGGCTAGGCTAAAATAAATGTTAATAAAAGGGCTTAAGCCTTATTAAAGCTAACTTCTACTAATGCTAGCAGCACAATTAAACCTAGAGGACTACCCGCTTTACTAATAGTTTAAGGAAGCTAAGCAAGAGCACCTTAGCAGCTATTAGAACATAAAGTTATAGTCTAAAGTACCCCTAATAAAGACTAGGGTAGTAGGATACTAGATACTTAACTATATGTAGGTATACACGTATAAGCTTAATAAGAACTACTACCTACTTAAATATAAGGTGCAACTAGTAGCTAAGGTCACTAGCAATAAAATAGTACTTCTAAAGATACCTACGCAGTAATACTAGCTAGTAGGTCCTTTAGAATGCTTATAGCAATTTTAGCAGCATATAACCTAAAACTTAAGTAGTTTAATATTATAAACGCCTTTATTTATATATTAATTAATAGAAAGGTCTATATAAGGATGCTACGTAGGTATTAGAAACTAGGTATAGTCCTATAGCTACACAAGGCACTATATAGACTATAAATCTCTCTACTCCTCTAGTAGAAGGAATTTATATCTACTCTAACAAGCTATAGATTTGCAGTTATTCCCTATAAACCCTGCTGCTTACTTAAGAATAAAGTTACTATCTTTTTCTATGTAGACAATATTATTATAGCTTATTACCTAACTAGACGATATAAGGCAGACAAGGCCCTTAGCTATATTACTAACAAATACTCTATTACAGGAGGAAATAATCTGTAATAGTTCCTAGGAGTAGAGATAACCTAAGATTAAGACAACCTAAGGATCCTTCTCTTACAGGCGTTATATATTAACAAAAATATCTCCCTAGCAGATAAGACAGATATATAACACAACACACTAATATTAAGCATTAAGCTTCTACTAAATAAAGGGGAAGCTGCAGCATTAGCAATTAATAAATACTAGAGAAAGATTAGATCTTTCCTCTTTGCTGCAGTTACTAGTAGGCCTTACATTGCCTTTGCTACATCTAGGCTAGCACAGTTTCTAACTAACTCTAGACAGCAGCACTATAACACAGTAGATTAGGTACTATTATACCTACAAGGAACACAAGACCTATCCCTTACCTTTAGAGGAAACAAGCACCTAGTAGTTGCTAGTAATACATTATTTGCTAATAATACTCTTAATAGGAAGAGCTTTTAAGGATATACTATTAAACTATATAAAGGACTTATTACCTAGAGAGCTAATAAACAAGACACAGTTACTACATTAACAACTAAAGTAGAGCTACTTGCTCTAGCACAGGTAGCTAAGGAAGCTATCTTTATCTTATAACTACTATTAGAACTTAGCATACACTACTTATAATTAAAAATAACTATTTAATATAATAATACCTAGACTATTTAATTAATTAATAAGGAAGTTGTAAAACTCTAAACTAAACTATAACATATAGACATTTATAACTACTAGCTATAATAAGAGGTAAATAAAGGCACTATAATAGTAACCTATATCCTATCTACTAAGATGTTAGCTAACAGACTTACAAAGGCTCTGCCTGCAAGCAAGTAGTTAACCTTTCTAAGGCAGCTAGAACTAGAGAAACATACTAAACAAAGAAAGCTAGCTAACACCTAGATAGAATTACTTAACTAAAAGCTCTCTAACCTAGAGGTACAATAAGAGCCAGTTATGTCCAGCTTTAATTAGGGCCTTAAAGCTAAGGGGGTGTATTAGATAACTGACCTTGCCGAACCAAGTTGGGGGTTTAGGGTTAACCTTGGTTAACTTAGGGGCTAGCGGCACACACACATAAAATGAGCCATCAAGACAGATAATTATTAATTAATCACCTTTATTATCATCTTTGCACATTAAGCATATTCTCTAACACTAGGGGTAGTTTAGTGTAACGCACACCCCTGACTAGTGCTGAAGGGAATTTAGATAAGACAGAAAATGCATGCTGCAGAAGAGGGGTTTAGATAAAAACTGTAATCTGAAATATTTGTGTTAGTAAAGGCTGTACTGTCTATTATTTGTTAGTAGTTACTTACTAAATATAGACTATAAAACCTACTTCTATATTATCTAATTTATAAGCTAGTATCTCTATACTACCTCTAACAACGCAATTACAGTTACTATAGCAGCTACTACCCTACTACCTAAGTTAGATCCTAGTATGTAACTAAAGTAGCTATAGAGACCT
Organism: Ascochyta rabiei; assembly: GCF_004011695.2. Taxonomy (NCBI): domain Eukaryota; kingdom Fungi; phylum Ascomycota; class Dothideomycetes; order Pleosporales; family Didymellaceae; genus Ascochyta; species Ascochyta rabiei. The sequence continues at coordinate 897,544 of NC_082416.1, forward strand.
TTAAAGCGCTAAACTATACGTAAATCAATGCTAAATATATAGCTACCTAAGGAATAAGGTAGAATTAATAATAAGACATTCTACTTCTTTACTTAGTTTATAAAAGCAGAAATACAGAAGCTAGCTTAGAATCTTAACCTGCCTACTAAATATAGTTAGGATAAGAGAACGAGATTCTACAACGCATCTGTTAGTTTACTAGAGGAAGCCTTATTAGTGTTCTATTAGCGTGCTGCTTACCTACTTACCTTTAGTTATCTTATCCTAACTTTTAGCTGTAGCTGTACGTAGCTAAGTATAGTATAGAATAGTATTTTAGAGTACTTATAGGATATAGAGGGCTTACAGATAGAGCTTAATACAAAGATGTTAAAGTAGCTAATAATAGAGGCTAACTGAAAAGCTATAGGGGGGTTGCTAGGAGCTCCTAAAGACCTTATCTTTAGCTTTGTTAACAGGACTAAGATTAAATTTTACTAACCTATATTTAATAATTAGTAACTATACTACTTAGATTATAAAAAGTAACACTTACTTAATTATATAGCAATTGTCTTACCTAATAGTCTGTTCAGTAGCTGCTTCTTAGGCGTTCTATCCTCTAGTAGGGACGTAACTGTATGTATAGTCTTAGACTTTAGTTACTAACTTAGGGAGCTATGAAGCTAGTTGCTAGATAGTTAGTACTAATATGTCTATAGAGACGCAGCTTTTAGAAGCTAAGACTATATGCTAGGACCTTAAAAGGACGTTAATAGTAAGTATTTAATACTAAAGTAGAAGAGGATTAATTAGTAATTGTTAACTAAGTAGATTATAGTTAAGTAAGGCTTTAGTAGCGTAAAGAGAAGCTTTAAATTACTACAACTACGTACCTTAATAGTAATAGGCCTGTTACTAGTTAGGTTATATATGCTAGTCTTTATATTTCTCTAGAACTGCTAGACTTATATAAGAGGTAGGAATTAGATCTCTTAGGCCTTTAATACGGCTACGCTGTTATTAGAGGAGTATTTAGGCAAAAGATTTAGGTTAAACAGTAACGCTAGAGATTAATAGTTTTAGGTAGCTGTACCTAGCTAGACAGTTACGTTTATAATAGTAAAAAATAATATTATTAATATGAATAGCAGAAAACTCGACGTTGCTTACTGTATATAAGTAATAACTATTAAATTTATATATATAGTAACTAAAACGTTAATAGATAGTAAAATTATTAGTATATTATATAGCTGGCCTACTAAAATACTAAAGATTCTAGGCAGTAGATGTTAGGCGCTGGGCCTAGAGGTACCTCTGCCTGTCTTGGCGAGCTACTATAGGGTTAGTCAGCATAGACTATATAAAGGTGTTAGAGGTTATTGCTAATACTCTAGTATTAGTCTTGTTACTACATACTACGTACCTTAATACACCTACTATCCTCTTTAACCCTATCCTCTCTTATAATTACTTTGTATACTCTTTATATTCTAATTACTCTTATATTATAATTAAAGATAGACCTAAGCTACTATAAGTCTTAAACTAAATTATCTAGGTTTACTGACTTTAGAGAGGGACTAAGATAACTTACCTGTAGGAGAGCTATTAGAGCATAAGGTAACACCTCCCTCTGTAGATAAAGAGATACCTTAACAGACACTAAGTGTCTATAGTGCCTTAAGAGGATCTGTAGGTCCTCTAGGCAGTACACCTTACCCTAGAATTTGTATCTGTAGGGCAGCTTTAGCCAGAGAAGGCTAGAATAGCCTAGAAGTAGGTAATTAATAACAGGAGTTAGAAAACTTAGGTAAATAGTTGTAAGAGATAAAAGACTATAAGAAACTTTCCTCTCATTATAAACTTAGACCCAAATATAACGAAGGAGATCTAGTAATAATCCTATTCTTCTAAAAGGTACTAAAAGGGGTAGAGAAACTATAATCTTCCCTATCTATAAATCTTCTATAACCTAAACCTCTATAGAAGTACGTAAAGCGCAACTGCACTAAATATAACTAGTAGAAGAGAGATTATAAGGGATACTTCCTCTAATCTCTAGTTAATTTCCTTATAGAGGAATAAAAGATTAACTGTAGCGTAAGGTACCTTCTAGAGAACCTAAAGACGTTATAGTAGGCCTACTATTCAACTAACTGCTATAATTAGCTAACCTAAGAACTAACGTAGTAAAAGCTAAAAGGAATTATGCTAGATGCTCTAGGAACGCTGGCTAAACGCAAGTAAGCGGCGTATAAATCCTTAAAGCAATATAAGCAGCAGAAATCTTAGTCTCCTATAGATCTACTAGACTTTATACATCTACTATAGAAGGAACTAGGCATCTTATATACACTAGAGCTTTAAGTCCTAGAATATATTACTGTACTGCTCCCTAGCATATAAAAGGACTTGTTCCTTATCCCCTATAATTAAAGAGACATAATCCTAAAGGTAGAGGAATAAGCTAATATTATTAACTAGAAACTAGGTTAGCATAGCTAACAGCTACCTAAGAAGACTCTAGCTAAGGGCAAGACAACTAATAAAGGACTACAGAAGTGCTAATTTAGTAACTTTAGGTTAGAAAGGAATATAAAAATCCTAAAAAAGTTATTTAAGTCTAAAAAGTTCTATAAGGAGCTAGTAAAGGGTAAAAAGGGCTAAGATAGGCTATATAAGACACAAAACGCGTACCTTAAGTATAGAGAAACTACTTACTACTGCCCTAACTACCTAAAGCTAAAGTTAAACTAGAAAGACCCTGCTCTAGAAAAGTTAGGAAAAGACAAGAGACCTAAGAGCTAATCTTCTCTCTTATAGCCTATATTAAATTGTCTAAGAAGAAGAAGAAGAATATCTCTCTTTATAAGGTAGTATACCTAGAACATATATGCCTACTTATAGTTAAAGTATCTATAGGCAACGTAAAGAACATAGAAGCCTTAAAAGATAGAGGGTTACAACTAAACTTAATTTTAGTTCTCCTAGTAAAGGAGCAGGATCTAGAGGTTACACTATTAAATAAAATAGTAGCTAAAGGTGTAGGTAGAGCAGAATTACCTATCTATAGAGTAACTACAGTAGAAGTATCTATTGTTAACTCCTATAGAAGAGAGAAGGTCTAACAGATACCTTTTGTAGTTACAGACCTATAAAAGTACAAGATACACCTTAGATTACCCTAGATTAACTAGACAAACCCTAACCTAAGCTATTTAAGCTAGCGTATGCTCCTTTAAGGGAAGAAGTATAGTTACTCTCTAAAACTAGAGAAAATAGCATTAGAAGATGCTAAAGAGTTTAAACGTACTATAAGAAGTTCCTTAGCAGACGTTTATATATGTATAGTAAACTTAGTAGGTATATACAACCTAATATCTGCTAAAATAAGCCTAATTCTAAAAGTATATTGCAAATATACGTACTTAGGATTAAAGGATAAAACTTAGGTCCTACTAGAGTATAGAGAGCACAACCTAGCAATTAATATTATAGAAGGAGCTACTTCCCCCTACTAACTGTTATGCAGGCTCTCTGCAACAGAATTAGAGATACTTAGGAAGTATCTAGTAGAATATCTACAATGTGGCTGGATATAACACTTAAGGTTGCTAGTAGAGGCGCCTATTCTCTTTTTAAAGAAAAAAGACAGTAACCTATAACTGTGTGTAGACTATAGAGGTCTAAATAAGATAATAGTTAAGAACTGCTATCTATTACTACTAATTATAGAGTTACTAGAATAACTAGTGTAAGCTAAGTTCTATACTAAACTAGATGTACGTAAGGTATATTACTATATCTAAATTAAGAAAGGGGATAAGTAGAAGACTACTTTTTAAACTAGGTAAAGATATTTTAAGTATACAGTAATGCTGTTTAGACTTATAAATGCTCTTACCTAATCTTAGGCCTATATAAATAAGGCACTAATAAGATTAGTTTATATAACTTATATTATATATCTAAATAATATAATAGTATACTCTAAGACAGAGGAAGACTACGTTAGACACGTTAAGGAGGTCTTAGAGAAGCTTTGCAAAGTAAACCTCTATATGCGCTTAGATAAGTATAAATAGCACTATTAACATACAGAGTACCTTAGGTACATAGTCTTGCCTAAAGGGGTAAGCGCTAACCTAGTTTGGGTTAAAATAATCTAAGAATAGCTAATTCCGCATATAGTTTGTAATATCTAAGTATTTATAAGCTTTATAAACTACTATTAGATTTTTATTACAGGGTTTTCTAAATTAGCCTTACTATTAACCTAATTAACCTAGAAAGAGCTAAATTTAGCTGCATCTAGTTAAGCAATAAGAAAGGAGGAGAGTTAGCCTCTTAAGATAAGTAAAGAATCCCTAAAAGCTTTCTAGAATATAAAAGATTTATTTATTAACATACCTATCTTAGTTTATTTTATACCTAGGAGACAGACTAGGATTAAAGTAGATGCCTCTAGAGGCGCTATCTTAGGAATCCTTAGTTAACTAGTCCCTAGGGAGGGGAAGCTGGCCTAATAGAGGCCTGTAGACTTCTATTTAAAGAAGTTAATATAAGCAGAGTATAAATATAATACTTACAACTAGGAACTTCTTATAATTGTCTAGAGCCTACAGTATTAGCAAAGATACTTAGACAGTACCTTCTTTAAGATCTTAACAGATTACTAAAACCTAAAATAGTTTATAGAGATAAAGGTTATTACCTATTAATAAATAAGGGCATACTTAGTTTTATCTAAGTTTAACTTTGTAATTACTTATTACCTAGGGTCTATAAACCCTATAGATAGATGCCTAACAGCGTCCTAATTATATAAGAGAAGTATAAGACCCCTAATAAAAGTATAATAAGGCTTTTATATAACTGCTTTAGAAGATCCTAACTAGAAGGAACCCTAATACTCCCCTAGTAGCAGCTATAACCCTTTATTTGTCTGTAAAAGGAAGAAAGGACATAAGGGATCTTAAAAGAGAAGAATTATGAGAGAATAGTTAGATAGAGCTAATAACAGACTTAGACAACACAGACAAACTCTCTAGCACTAAAAAAGTGTTAAGCAATGTTAAAATAGGACAAAATAACCTAGAGAAAGATAATATAGCTAAGGAGAGGTGTATCTTGCTTATAAGGCTAAATAATAAAGTGTAGGTTATTAAAGAACATTATAATAACCTAATGTTAGGACACTTTAGAGCATAAAGGACCTTAGAGAGGATTTAGGGCAGATATACCTAAAAGGGCATTACTAAGGACATATCTAACTACTGCTATAACTACTTAGTATATAGGAGATTAACTACTGCCTAACACAAACTGTATAGGTTATTACAACCTTTACTAGTGCTAAGCTAACTATAGGAGGACGTAATAATAGACTTTATTATAGAATTACCCCCTAGTAAGGTGGCTAGGCAAGTGTATAACTCTATCCTAGTAGTAGTATATTAATTAACTAAAATATAACACTATATACTAGCTAGGGCTAATTAGGATAGAAAAGATCTAGCGCACACCTAGATTGGAGAAATTATCTGCTTACACAGCGCGCTAACACAAATTATCTTAGATTAAGGGCTACTAATAAACTTAAAGACGTAGGAAATCTTTAACTACTATTTAAACTTAAGACAAGTCTTAATGTTAGCCTATTATCCCTAGACGTATAGCCAAACAGAAAGGCAAAATTAGACTCTTAAACAGTACTTATATTGCTATTATACTCTAGAACAAGATAATTAGGCCCTATAGATTTTAATTATAGAATTTGCGTATATTGATAGTATTTACATATTTATAAATATAACACCTTTTTAACCCTGTCACAGTAAAGATCTAAGGAGCACAGATTAGCCTACTTTAGTATTAAAAGGTAGAGAATCTCCCCTTACAAAGGAATTAGCTGCTAGAGTTATTGCCTTACAGGCTACCTGTAAAGCAAATATAGAAAGGTTAAATAAGTATTAAAAGAAACACCTAGATAAGAAACAACTACTAGCACCCTTTAAAGTAGGCAATAAAGTACTAGTCTCTAGTAAGAACTTTAGGACAGTACGCCTAAAAAAGAAGCTAGACTAGAAATACCTAGGACCTAGGACTATTATAGCCTAGATTAGCCCTAGTGCATATAGAGTAGACCTACTAGGAATAAAAGGGATCTATCTAGTATTCTATGTGTTACTGCTAGACCTATATACACTAAGAAGTTAACTCCTCATTATATAGAAATTAATACAAAAACCTATAGTTAAGGGGGAAGAGAAGGTGTAGGATGTAGATAAAGTCCTTAATAGAAGGTAATTAGCTAACAGACAATAGGAATACCTTATTAAGTATGACAGATTCCCTAACTTATAAAATTCCTAGGAAATTAGCATAAATCATTATAAAGAAGCACTAAAAGAATACTAGAAAATAATAAAGTAACTGCTTAGACTGTGTAACAAGACATTAAGGTTAAAGTGTAAAAAGCAGGGGGACTAAAAAGGCTAAATACCTTTACTTAATTATAATTTTTCCCTATAGGGTTTTTTTAATTAATAAGTATTTAATAGTTTATGCTAAGGGAAAACATAACCCTACCTTACCCTAAGAAATACAGACTAGCTAAAGTAGATATCTTTTAGCCTATTATAGCTATTTCTAATATAAGGAGATAAAGAAAGTTATATGCTATATTATATAGTTATAATTATAGGCAAATATAGAAGAATTAGTATAGAAGAACACCTTTCTAGTATTATTTAGACTATCTAAGAGTGTAATGCACCTAATTGCTATATTAGCCTAAAACTATCTACTAACTACAAATTTAGGTATTATTAATCTAAACCTTCTATTATAGGGAATATCTACTAACTATAACTACTACTATAGGCATAAGTAGTAGCCTTACAACTACTATAAGGCTTCTTAGCAGTAGTAGCAGCGGTAGCAGCATTAGCAGCAGCCTGTTCAGCAGCCTCCTGTTCCCCTTGCTCCTCCTATAGTTAGCTAAGGGTCTTTCTAGTGCCTGTAATCTAGTACTTTAACTATATAAGAAGTTAGATATTATTAAAATAGGTTAAAACATGCTATAATACCTTCTTGCAGGAGGTAATAGGCGCGCCTAGATTAGACTTACTACTACTCTCCTCTAATATCTTCTTTTGCTTTATCTCAGCCTTAACAGCACTAGCCTTAGACTAATCTTACTTCTTAATGTAGATACTAGACAAGGTTAACTTACATATATAAGTGTTGCTATTATAGAGTGTAAGTAGCTCTTCCTACAGTAAATAGTTCCTATAAAGGTTAGATTATGCTATAATAAGCCTAAAAGAGACAGAACGTACTCTTAAATTATACCTAGCAACAAGCTAGCCTATTTAATAATAGACTCACCTATTGTAGTCTTCTTATTAAAAGACATAGGCGCAGTAGTAGCAGGTGTTACAGGGGTAGTCTTAACGCTAGCTGTATTTATAATAGCAGTATAAGCAGTAGTAACTAGGCAGCAACTAGAGTAAAGGCGCGCTATATTGCTAGAAAGCCTTAAATAGCTGTTAGCGTACTTATTAGGGCCCTAAACGTGTTAAAAGATGCTAAAATAAGCTAAAAGGAGACAAAACACGTACTAATAGGCAATTCTTATTACTATTATAACACTCTCTATAACAGTAGGCCTAGGTGTCCCTATAACACAGGCTACCCTACAAAGCTAGGTTAGCTAAGAAACAACAGTCCCTATAGATATTACTATTAGCAATATAGTAGAAATAGAGCATGTAGCACTGCTTAGCAGTCCTACTATTCTTAGTAATGTTAATCTTGCAGTAAGCAGGTATTAACATAACAGCTATAGCGAATAGTAGTTAGTAACAGTTAGTAATAGTTAGTAGTAGGTAGTAGTGGTTAGAAATAGTCTAAAGAGGTTACTAGAGCGTATTGTGCAGTGCTATCTACTAAAACGTGTTAGAATATGCCAGAAAGACCTAGAAAATCCCTTAGCTATCCTTACAAAAGTTCTAGATAGAATAGGTTAGTACTTACTAAAATAAAGTAGGATATAGTAGTAACTAATAAAACTAGGGGTATAGATAGCTTATATGCTGCTAGCTACCTAGTTAGAGCTTTAGCCTGCGTAGACAGCTGCCTAGACCCTAGAGGTAAAGTAAGAGGTAAGAGAGAATTTCTATTTAACTTTTACTAGGTAAAGGTAGAATTAGTATTAAGCCCTATCTAGCCTTATAAGGTGTCCTAAACGCCTAAACCTAATTAGAATTAGCTATAACAGGATAGACAGAGTAATTACGTCTAAAGCTAGGCTAAAATAATACAGTATTGCTAATTATACTATTATTTAAGCTAAATAATCTAAAGAAGGGAGGCATTATTAGGCGCTAGGCCTAAAGGTACCTCTGCCTGTCTTAGCAAGCTACTATAGGGTTAGTTAGCCCAGACTATATAAAGGTGTTAGAGGTTATTGCTAATACTCTAGCAATTAGTCTTGTTACTACATACTACGTACCTTAATACACCTGCTATCCTCTTTAACCCTATCCTCCCTTATAATTGCTTTTTACACTCTTTACAGTAGAATCTCTATAATTACCCTAAAAAAGTAAGGCTTAGTGCAGGGCAGCAAAACCTAGTCGCCGTAATCTCTTACTGCCTTTCTAATTAGGTAAAGTGTTACTAAAATTGGCATAAAGCCTATGCAGTAGCTTAAAGTTAGTAATAGAGTAGTAATAGTATTTATAAAAGTATTAAAACTCCCTTATAGCTACCTATACGCCTTAATAACTCTGCCTTAACTACTATAATAACACTATAATATTAGTAATACTAGTGTTTATCTACTGTATTGTCTAACTCTACTGCTTTAACTTCTTATTAATATTCTCCTCTAGCGCCTTAAGGCGCATCTTAGTCTTAGTTTAACTCTGTTTAACAAAGCTCTAGAGGTTAGCTCCTCTACCTAAGGTAGCTACAGCAGCAGCTATCTTAGAGGCACTAGCTTTAGTTGCTTAGGCTAAAGTTTTAATAGACTTACTAACAGCTTTAGCAGATGCCTTCGCTTACTACTTAAACTTCTTCCTAGCACTATTTAGCGTTAATAAGCTATAATTTAACTAAGAAGTGCTACTATAAGTAACTAACTATAAGCGCTTAGTGTCTTAGTTAGTCTAACTATTATTACTACTATTCTCTACATTAATAGCTGTTACGAGTATTCTCCCCACGCTGGGAGATACCTCGGCCAGGTTCTAGGCCAAGCCTAGGGACCTACCGGCCACACACGTATATAATATTCACAAACCTTAAGACTTATCTATTAAGGATTTATCTTATCTCTTAAATATTACCCTATTATTTGTCCTATCTTGCTCTGCTCTATTACCTGCCTATAGTGCCCTTACAATTTAAATCCTTTATACTCCTCTTAGAATAGGCAGCTAATTAGCAGTAGAGGAGCGGGAAAAACCTAGCTATTATAATAGCAGGAGGACAACGTAACCTCTGCTTAACTACTAGTAATGTAGAAGAGCTACCCTCTTGTAATAACCTTAGTTAGGAGCTAGACGCTTAACAACGCAACAATGTACTTAGGGTGTTACTATTACCTATAGAGCTACTACTTAACCCTTATATTAGGGGTAAGTTAGATACTATAATAGTTGGCGTTATAACACTAGACGTCCTAACGCTACACGCTACATAACCTACAATAGAGTTATTACAAGCTTCTATCCTGTTGTTACTAGAAGCACTTAATTAGGCAGAACTATCTAGTGCTACTAAGCAGGAGATTAAAATCTAGTGATAACAATTTAACTAGGCAGTTAAAACCCTGCAATAGACGTATGCTGGACAAGTACTAGGTAGCTAACGCCTAGCGTTTAATAAGGCTGGCAGAATAATATAAGTTCTTAATAATATTTAGCCTAAGCTAAAATTTAGGACAGATAATAAGCCTCTATTAACCTAGTAGGTAGACTAGTAGATTAAGGATATAGACACAGCGTTCTAGTACACTTAAGTACTTAAAGACTCTGTAACCTGTACCTACTAGATTATAGGCACTATCTACTATAGTGTCTACTAGGAATTAATTTAACAACGTATTAACAAGGGATTAATCTAGACCTAGGCTAACCTCTGCGTAGAAGAGGAGTAGCTTGTCTAAGACCTAGTCTTTACACAGTATAAAAACTATAATAAGTACTTTAACTATAAGTAGAAGTCTAATAATTTAGTTAACACATTCCTAATAGAGTTAAATAAGCAGGAGTCTCTACTGCCCTGTAACTTTATAAAGTTGTAAGACAGCAGTAACAACTATAAGTTTAAGATAGCATTTGTGTAGAGCCTTACGCCCCCTACACTCTAATATAAAATCTAGCAGAATAGTAGTCTAGAATATATTACTAAGTAGGCAGAGTTTAAACAGGCCCTCTAAAACGCAGAAACCTTAACAGTCCTCTTAAACTTAGGGTTGTAGACTAAAAGTAGCAGTAGAAATAAGAGACCTCTTTCTTTAGATGCTAGGAGAAAGTTTAAAAGGCATAATAGTTAGGCGTTAACCCTCTCTAGGGGGAACACTAGGAAGCACCTAGAAGACCCCTAGCTAACAACTAGTACTGCTAATTTATTAGGGAGAAGATAGAACCTTAAGGGAAATAACTATTAATAATCCTAAGGTTAACTATAGAACTAGGGACAACATACCTAGGGATACTAGCAGTAGGGCTATTAGAGAGGCTGCAGAGGCGGCTAACAACATTCTAGTAGCAAGCTAAACCTGGGAAATAGTAAGCCCTAGTTGCTAACCTATCCTACCTGCAGCTAGGGTTAGAAACTAAGAGGAAATAAACCTGCATAATAGTTACAGTCTAGCTTAACAACGCTAACAGTAACCCTAGGACCCTCTAGGCTCTGTACAACTTAGGCTTAGAGCTAAACCTTATTACTAAGGATATAGCTAGGGACCTAGGGCTTAACCTAGCAGGCACTAACTAATACCTAAAGGCTGTGGTCCTAGACAACACAGAGCTGTCCTTAACTAACTAGTACTAGTTAACAGTAGTCTACTACAACAGCAAAGGAGTACCTAAGACAATTAGACTAACTAAGTTCTAGTCTATATTATTTGTTAGGTACAACCTAGTGCTAGGTTACTTATAGCTAGCTAAGGCAGACCTGTGTATCTGTTTCTTAGCAGGAACCTACAAGTAGTTTGCTAACAACGCTAAGAGAGTCTAGCTGTTAACATCTAAATAATTATTTAGTAAACTAGGTCTAGGTAAACAGCTATATCTACTATATTCTAAGAGCCTAAATATAGACAGTCTAACGTACGCCTACTAGGCAGACGCTAGACAGACATTAGAGGTAGCTTGTCTTACTAAACAGTTAAAAATTATAGCAGTAGGACTTGACAGCAGCGCTATCCTAGAAGATAATGCTCTAGATGTAGAAGAACTTAAGTACATGCCTAAACACCTCTATTATAAATAGTTTGCCTTTAGTAAACAGTAAATAAGTGTGTTAGCACTACACTAGGAGTATAACTACTCTATTAAGATTAAGGATAGAGCTAAAGTTCCTAACCTCCTAATCTATAACCTGTCTTACAGGGAGCTAGACATCCTCTAGGAGTACCTTAAGACAGCACAGGAGAAGGGCTAGATCTGCCTAAGCAAGTCGCTAGCAGATGCCCCTATCCTGTTTATCCCTAAGTTAGACAGTACTATAAGACTATGCGTTAACTATTAGGGATTAAATAGGGTAACTATTAAGAACTAGTACCCTATACTGCTAGTTAGCAAGATAATAGACTACCTGTTAAAAGTAAAGGTCTTTACTAAGCTAGATCTACGTAATACCTACTATAGGCTCTAGATTAAAGAAGGTAATAAGTAGAAGACTATGTTTAAGACACAGTACAGTTATTTTAAATACCTAGTAATACCTTTTAGCCTAGCAAACGCGCTAGCCACGTTTTAATCCTACATCTACTAAGCCTAAGAAGGCCTACTAGATAGAACCTGCGTAGTCTACCTTAATAACATCCTTATCTACTCCTAGGACAAAAAGGACCACAACAAGCACGTTAAGGAGGTCCTAGATTGCCTAGTTAAATAGGGGATGTTTGCGAAGGCTAGTAAGTACGTCTTCTTGTCAGATTGGATGGTAATAGTAATGAGTTGATGATGATGTATTAATAATCTGTTCTTGTTCTATGTAAGGGTGATTTTCGTCTTATCTAGGTTCTGGTAGAGGCCCCTGCACAGTTTCTTGTCAGGTATATTACCTAACCTATTTCTCTAATACCTTTTATTTAACACACCCCCTTAGCTTAGAATCCTATTATAAGCTGCGCAAACTAGTTAATTAACTCTTTAACGTAAGGTCCTCTAGTTGCTCTTACATCTTCTTAAGCAGGATATCCCTTAATGTACCCTTCTAGCCCTTAACAAGTTCTAACTAATTAAGAAAGCTAGCCTATTTGCTAATTAGCAATAACTTTGTAAATCTATCTGCGATTATATTGTTAGATAGGATATATTCTACTTTAATTCTTTTATAGTTAACTTCTTATTATAACTAGTAGTTGTGTATATTAACGTACTAAAGTTTAGTTTATATCTTAGCAATATCTATAGTAACTAGATATATTATCTGTATATTGTTGTATTTAATTATAATTGTAGGATGGCTTAGGGTTACCTAAAGCTCTTTTAATAGTTAAGAGGTAAATATTACTTCCTTAGCTACTTAAGACAGTGCTAGGAGCTTAGCCTTAGTAGTTAACGTTGTAACAGTATCTTGTTTATTCGCACTCTAGGTAATAAGTCCTCTAAATAGCTTAATAGCGTATCCTTAGGAACTCTTCTAGTCTATAGTGTTGTTAGCAAATAATGCGTTGCTTGCAACTTTAAGTCCTTTGCCCTGTCTAAAGTTAAGTAACAGATTCCTTGTCTTCTGTAGGTACAGAAGCACTTAGTTAGCAGCGTCTTAGTGTTTATTAATTAGGTTAACTAGAAAGTGTGTAAGTTGCAACGTAGCAAACACTATATTAGGTTAAGTAGTTACTACTACAAACAACAGAGATCTATTCTTTTACTAATATTAATTAATCTCTAGCAGTTTAGCTAGACTGTTCCTAGGCTTAAGTTTAATTCTAGATATTAGCGTATTATACCTTACGTCCTATCTAGTTACTAATTAGCTAATCTTGTTAACGTATGCGGCTTATAACAATTAAATTATCTATTACTGTCTATTACGTTAGACTTTTACACTAAGGAACTATTAAAGGTTGTCTCCTCTAGTTTATAGGTAACGCTCCTGTATCTGTTTAATAGCATTGTCTGCCTCTTGTTTGTCCTTTAGGTGGTACGTAATTATAATGTTGTCTATATAGAAGAAGATAATTATTCTATTCTTAATTATACAGCATAGCTCTTATAGTACTTATTTAAATCTAATTTTAGCTAATATTACTGTAAATTCCTTCTACTATAGTAGAGGGGAGATGCAGAGTCTGTATAAGGCTTTCTGTACCTTTAGTAAGGTGCCTATCTTCTAGTATCCTCTTAGCATCCTTATATATATTTTGTAGTTAATAGCTGTATAGATAAACGCATTTATAACATCCTATTGTTTTAGTTTAAGATTATATTTTACAGCAATTACTATTAGTATTCTAAGTAATTAGCCTGTAAGTGTTGCTGTATATATGTCTTATAACGTAATATTATATTATTAGTCTCCTCTAACTATAAGCCTTGCTTTATACTTATTAAGGTAGTAGTATTTATTAAAGTTGTATATATAGACCTATATACAGTTAAGTATTTATTATCTAGACTTCTAAACTAGAGCTGCTAGAACTTTAGTCTATAACTCTATTTGTTTGTAGCTTTGCAGGTGTTTGTTTTCTGCTTATTTAAACATCTTGTAGAGAGGGTGCTCCTCTAGCTTTAAGTATGCTGTAGGTAATAGCAGGAGTTTGTTCTAATGCAGCTTAATTCCCTTTGCTATAATCCTCTTTAATTAAGCTTTGTTAAAAGGTTTTCCTTTATGTTAACTAAGGTGTTCTGCCTTAGTGCCTGCTATAAATGCAGCTGCCTACAGCGTTATTACAGACGTTCCTTAGTCTTGTTTAAGTTAGTCTGTTGTCTTATTGTAGCTTATCTATTTAGTTAGAAATGCTGCTAGTAGAGGAGTTAGTAGAGGCGTTAGGTATGCCTCTACAATCTTCCTACCTTAGTAATATTAGGGTTGTTTAGCACGTAGAGTGTTCTCCTATGTTGTCTTATTCTTATAGAACATTTTAGTTTTAGATATATAGCTCTATATAGCTAGGAGTTAAACTGTGCTAATCTAAGTTATAATTTCCTCTAACGTGTTATATATAAGGTTATCTATAATATCCTCTATTTTACTGTTAAATATTATTTCTTTATTAAACACTATATTACAGGTGCTAATTACTTTAGCTATTAATAGGACCTAGATTTAGTATATATTAGTAGACTAGTATCCTACTAAGTAACTAATCTAAACCTTTAGGTCTAGTCTTTATAGCCTTAATTTTCTTTAATAAGTGTTATTAGTTATCGTAAATGCTTTGCATCTGTATGCTCTTAAGTAAGCCTAGTTTAGTTTTTAAGGTCTAGTAACTATGCTATTTATAGCAGCTGTGCGCATAAAGAATATTTTGTACAGTAATCTCTACTTATTTAGATAATTTAGCGTCTAATTGTATAGGTATACTGCTGCTCTTGTAATTTCTAGCTAGAGTTCCTATAGTAGATTTGCGTCTAGTTAAATTACATATACCTTCTCTTTTATTACACCCCCTAAGCGTTTAGCTCCTCCATTCTAAGCTTATATGTCTAGAGTAGAAGGCTTAAGTCTTATTAAGAGGGACGTGCACTATCTCTTAACCTCTTGTTTAACTGTAATAATATTGTTATCTATCTTAATTACCTTAACTATAATATTAAACTGTTTCTTTAAGAACTAGATAAAGACCCTAAGTAGACAGATAATAGATCTTACAGGCCTATTGTCCTTAAAGTAGAAGTCCTACACGTACTAAGAGTGTTAGCAGGTAATAAGCATTTAACTCTTTTCCTTGTTAAAGCTTCCTGCTTTATATTTATAGAAGTCTATAGCTATTTATTTGCCTAGGCCTTTATTGTTTAATTGTAGGGTTCTTTATATTTAATGATTTAATTTTAATTATCTGTATGTGTTACATTGCA
This sequence comes from Ascochyta rabiei, assembly GCF_004011695.2. NCBI lineage: Eukaryota > Fungi > Ascomycota > Dothideomycetes > Pleosporales > Didymellaceae > Ascochyta > Ascochyta rabiei. The sequence continues at coordinate 912,795 of NC_082416.1, forward strand.
CTGTTATAATGCCTTTAATCTTTACCCCCTTAGATTAATGCATAAGGTGTTTAATTGCAGATAGTCCTAGATATCTAAGCCTCTTATGCTACATTATAGCTGTTACTCTCTATAGTAATCTTCTATTATAATTTATACGTACATAGAGTGCTGCTATAGCTGTGTTTAGTTGTTTAATAACCTACTATCTAAAGCTCTCTATTAGGATAGCTATAATGTTGCTATTTCTTTAACATAGCGTTGTTAGATCTTCTTAGTTATCCTACTATATTCCTTGTCGTTAGAGTAACCTAAATAATACTAGGTTGCAGAGGAAATCTGGGCACTATGCAACATTGTCTAAGCGTAGTACGTGTTTGCCTTAAGATCCCTCTACTAATATATTAACAGTACTATATCCTTATATCTAGACCTTAGAGTTCCTAGTCTAAATATAATCTCCTATTGCTGGCTAGCGTACGTCTCTAAGTCTTAAGAGGTTATTATAGATATACGTAGTTAAGCTAGAATCTAGGAGAAATGCCTCCTTTAATAGATATCCTTAATTACTTACGCTATATGCTGCTTTTATACTACCTTTATTAACCTAAGCAATTTTTTATCTATCTAGTTGCTTAATAATCTTGTCTAGTGTTTAAGACATCTTAATGTGTAGAGTAATTAAATAAGACGCTTTTATTATTTACAGTTGCTTAGTCCCTTAAGACATTACCTGTATTTTCTTTTATAAGTTACTGTTATGTTTAAGCTTATACTATACTAGTTTTACAACACCTCTATTTAGCTTAAACTTTTTAGGTGCCTTAGCTGTATTTATATAGTAGTAGTTAGATATATTATAACACTGTTTACAGGCAGGATATATGTCTTTAGCTCTTGCTGTATTTCTCTCTAGGAACTGCTTAGTTCTGGCACTTTAGCTATCTATCTTTCTTTTGCTTTGCCTAGGGTTTCCCTAGCTTTAATAATTGTTGTTAGATAGCACTCTTAGTTCTCTACTAAAGGCGTCTCTTTGTAGGTTTAAGTTAGATTTACTGCTTACTGCGTATAATGCCTCTCCTACTACAAAGGCGCTCTTAGGCTTCCCTCTTAGTAGATATTAAAGGCTTATATAATTACAGAAGAGTTTTATTATCCTTTTCCTATTTATAGCTTTCTTATTATATCCTAGCCCTTAGAACGCTGTAGTCTAGGTTAATGCTATCTTAGATACAGAGCCTAGAAAATTATTAATAATAGCTTGTGTTTGCATAACCTTAGCTACCTTAAGGGTCTTAGCTTAAGTTGCTGCCTAATTGTATTTACTTAGCTATATCTCCTAATTTGCAGTTATTTATATTAGTCTAAGTGTAGTATAGTATCTTTCTTATACTTACGCCTATTCTTTATCTACGTCTACTCTAACAGTGTCTTAGAGGGCAGTTATCTATTTATGCAGCGTTCTGTTTTCTGCACAGCAGCTTAGCTGTAGATATAGTGTTACTGTTATAAGAATATGTTTAACTGTTCTTAATATTTTGCTTTTCTTATCTTAATAGTCTTTCTTAAGTATCTTGTAGAACTTAAGGTAAAGCTTGTAGTCTTTGCAATCTTCTTTATATACCTCTTGTCCCTTTTCTAAAAGGTCTAATACCTATATTAGGATTATAGGTGTTTGCAGCATAGTTATTAACGTGTCTATTACTTTATGTGTTATTCTACGCGTTCTGCTTTAACCTACTTAGATAGTCTGTAATAACGTAGTTAAGGTGTTGCTTATACTTATTGCTAGTTTATATTACGTAATTTCTAGAGGTAGTAGCGCCTCTAGTTGTATACGTTAGAGTTACACCCCTTTAGGGTCTGCTAGCAGCTATATATCTTACAACTAGCACTTAATCTTAAGTTAGCAGTACTAGGAGACCTAGTTGCTTAAGTTGGTGAGAATGACCGTCGCGTCCCTTTAGCTTTAGCTAGTTGTTATTTTGCTTGTTGTTGGCGCTTATTATAGCAGCAGTAAGACTCTTAATTATTAGATTAGATAGTAATAGTAATAAGTTAATAATAATGTGTTAATAATCTGTTCTTGTTCTATGTGAGGGTGATTTTTGTCTTATCTAGGTTCTAGTAGAGGCCCCTGCACGGTTTCTTAGCAGGTATATCGCCTAACCCATTTCTCTAATACCTTTTATTTAACACTTCTCTAGCAAGTTAGTAGAGTTTTTAGGATTTATTATTACACTAGACAGCGTGGTTATAGACCCTAAGAGGGTCTACACTATTACTAAATAGCTAGAGCTATTAAGCTATAAGGACATTTAAGTGTTCTTAGGCTTTGCTAACTTCTATTAATAATTTATTTTTAACTACTTAGGAATTATCTAACTGCTTATAGACTATATAACAGCCACCTAGAATCTAACAGAGGACTAGGCGGTCCCTAGTCTAGAAAAAGAGAAGGCGAGACTAAGAAAAAGCTAAAAGGGACTAACAAAATAGTATAAACTATAGTACTGGCTAGAAGAAGCCTAAACAGCGTTTCTTGTAATTAGGGAAAAGTTTATAAAAGCCCTAGTGCTATAACACTTTAACTCTAATAAGCCTATTATTGTTCTTATAGACGCGTTAGACTTTACTATAGCAGTTATCTTATTGTAACCCTAGACGTCTAAAGTAGCAACAGAGCAGCACTAGAAACTAGTAGCGTTCTAGAGCTAGAAGGTCTAAGGTCTATCTATTAGATAGCATACCTATAATAAGGAACTCTTAGCAATTATTAAAGCTTTTAGGCAGTAGAGGTATTACCTTAAATACGCCCCTGTAATAATCTAGGTACTCTTAGACTATAATAACCTAAGGTACTTTATATTAATAAAGGAGCTCTCTCTAAAATAAGCCTGTTAGGCAGAAGACCTAGCAAGGTTTAACTTTAAAGTTAAAGATAAGCTAGGACTAAAGAATATAGTAGACAGTCCCTTATAACGTCTAGATTACGTATAAGGTCTTAAGGTTAGGGAATAGTAAGCCCTTAGGGACGCTATACTACCTACCTTACAATAGAAGCTTTAGATCTAGATAATTTAAAAGTCTAGAGCTTAAAAAGATGTATAGGTAATATCTAGGAGTACCATACCTGTAGAAGACCTAGTAGAGGTCTAACAACTACCTAAAATTGTCCCTAAGGAATTCTGCTAACATTAGATTAGCCTTAGAGACTTGTCTCCTCTAGCTCTTAACCCTCTATCTAATGGCTATTAGAGCCAGGGTTAATCTAAAGACACTAAAGCTAGGGGAACAGACTTTACCGTTGCAGAAGCTCTCCTTTATAGCCTAGACAACAGAGTTAGTGCCCTTACACACCTTGCAAATAAAGCTACGCAGGGAGATTCTGCTTACGCCTTAGAAACCCTAGAACTCCTAATAGATTTTGTTAAGTAAGTCTAGCAACAGGACGCAGCATACCCTGCAAACTAGTTATTAATAACCTAGACAGACAGCAAAGTAAAGAAGAAACAGCACTACTAGGAGGTTAACCCTAGTAGGACCTTACGCAGAAGTAGGAAAGTTTAGATTTCCAACAATATTATACTGTGCTAAACTATCCTTTTAAGGAATTATAATAACCCTATAGGAGGTTATTACAGCATAGATAAGACTACTAAAGTACTTAAGAGAAAGTACTACTAGCTATAACTAATAAAGGACATATATAAGTATATCTAAAGGTATTCTATATACTAACTATATAAGATTAGGAGGCATAAGCTATAGGGATTGCTTACACTATTACTAGTACTAAACACAGCCTAGCAGCACTTCTCCCTTAACTTTATAACAGACCTGCTAAAGTTAATAGATGCTAAGGGGAATAAGTATAACTCTATACTAGTCCTTATAGACTGCTTTAGTAAGTACGTCTAGTACCTACCCTGCACTAAGACAATTACTGCCTAACACCTAGCTAAGCTGCTTATAGAGCAGAGCTTTTTAAAGCAAGAACTACTATATATGTTGTTGTTAGATTAAGGTTTAGTGTTTACTAGTTAATTCTAGTCTAATATATGCTACTACCTTAAAATTAACTACTAATTAAGTACAGCTTTCTACCCCTAGACAGATAGGCAGATAGAGTAATAAAACTAGGAGTTAGAAATGTACCTCTGCATATATATAAACTACTAATAGGATAACTAGGTAGACCTCCTGCTATACGCTAAGTATGCCTATAACTCTAAAGCTTACTCTGCTTATAGAGAATCTCCTATAAAGGTTGCCTTTAGTACAGACCCTAAAGGATTTAACAGGATGCCTAATAAGCACTAGCTATAAAAACCCTAAACTGTCTAGGATAAGGATAAGGTAACACTAGAACTACGCTGGTAGGTTGCTAGCTGCCTATTAAACTAGTATAAAATATAGAAAATAGTAAAGGAGGCCTTAGAGTACGTATAAAAGGGTAACGCCTAGTAGTATAACATAAAACAGTCTAAATAACACTTTGCTAAGGGAGACTCTGTTCTCCTATAGGCTAAGAACCTAATAATAAGTTGTCCTTTAAAGAAGTTTAACGCTTAATACCTTAGGCTATTTATAGTAATTAAGAAGATAGGTAAGCTAGTATATAAGCTAAAGCTACCTCTATCTATAGACAGAGTGCACCTAGTGTTTAACATATTACTCCTTAAGCACTAGAGTGAACTCCTTATAAGTAGTAGGTTCTAGCTAGGTCCTATTAGTATACTAGAAGACGTCTTACCTAGTAATAGGTTTAAAGTTAAAGGTATACTATTATACAGAGATACTACTACCTAGGGAAGGGAGTATAAGGTTAAGTGGCTAGATTAGCTAAATAAAGAAGCTACCTAGGAACTACTTAAGAACCTTAACTACTGCAATAAGATCCTTTAGGATTATTACTAATACGCTTAGGCAGGTAATCTATTAAGAGTAGGCTGCCCTATAACTAACGAACTAGCATAACTAAAGTAAAAGAGGGGACGTCCTTAGAAGTCTGCCTTATAAACTCTACTCTAAAATAGCTAATAGGAAAGTAAGGATAGATAGTCCTAGGACTTGTGCAACTAGAGGCTAAAGGAGGCCTAGCGTCTATCTAATATATTACTAGTAAAGACTAGCATATTTATAGGAGAGGAGAGTTTTATTATTATCTACTAGTCTGTTAAGAGGTATTATAGGAATAGAGGGTCTTTATAACTATAAATACAGCTTAAGCAGCTCTTCTATAACCCTTAGAAGGGCTTATCTTATAGGAGAGGCTGCAACAACAATAACTACCTAGGGTAGGTTTAGTTAGAGACGACAAAAACTGCTTAAAAGGAGCTAACAGAGCCTAAACAGTAGAAGGCAGGTTAGTACTATAATAGTACTACCGCTTTTATGCGTTATAAGCACTACCTGTCTTCTAGAAGTAATCCTTAATTATGCTGTTAATCATAATGTTATTAGAAAGCTTTATACTAATAGTCCTAATAGTAGCCTATAATACGTTAGCTCTGTATAAGAAAGAAGGAGAGGAAAAACACCTATAATATACTACTTAAGGTTATATAACTAAGAAACCTAATAGGCCTAAGCGTACTTAGTCTTGCTTAGACTAGACTTATTAATATAGTAATAAACTATAGTATTATAGGTAATAAAGCTGTTATAATAAGCCTTAGTGTAGTTATAGGTAGTCTGCTAGTACGCCTACACCTAAGCAATTATATTATTATTAGTTGCCTAGTTACCTTAGGCAACTGTCTTATTATTTGTCTTACAGAGAGTATACTTAATTAAGAAATTAAGCATGTTACAGGCTTAACAGAAAATAGGGCTAATCTACAAAAGTTAGCAGAAGTAGACACTAGAACAGCGCAGGAAATACCTTAATATACCTCTCTTTCTTTAATTAGACACAGTAGGGGTATATGCTGAAGTTGTCCTTATAAAGCCTATACCTACTAGGCTAATAAAAGACATAAATAAAGAATAAAATAGTGCTATTAGGATTACTCTTATATAAGGTGGTTAAGTGTGTAATGCTAGCACAGTACTAGTACTGTAAAAGCAACAGCTAAGGCTGCATACTCTTAGGCAGCTAGTAGATATAGTTAGGTAGAGCCTTATAGGAGATATATATTAAAGAGGGCGTTATAGTGTAGAAGGTAAGGGCTAGAAGGTAGATATAGATAAAGGTGTAGGGATAATAAGGTACTATAAGTAAGCAGATACAGTCCTTATATACGCTAAATTTCCTCTACCTAGTAGCTCTCTAGTAATAACCTAGCCTCTTACTACTCTCTTACCTGTTACAATCTACTACGTAGGAAGATAATTCTTATTATAAATATCTAGGCATAGGTCTATTAACTGCTAGAAGGGTAACTAGTAATCTTACCTAAGATTTACGTTATAAACAAACACTAGAGCCTAGACTATACTACGTAAGGGTCTAGGCAAGGCACTAGGTATAGCAAGGCTAATAGCTTACTGTTACTGCTAGTATACAGACAAGATCCCCTATAAATAAGTAAATCCTAGGCTAGTTTGCGCAGGAACAGGGCTGTAAGAGCTGCTAGTATTCCTCTTGCAGACGTTACTAGTTAGGGACTTACTGCTCTAGCCTATAAGGTAGATAACATCTAACTACTTACGCCTCCAGCAGCCTTAGCCCTAGGATTAAGGCACCTAATTACTTAGGAGATTGTAGAGAGTAAACAGCAGACACGCCTAAAGTAACCCTTAGCCTAGTGCTAGGCGCTGCGTATACTATATAGGAAGTAAATAATACTTCTTATATATTACCTATTTAGTATATAATTATTACGCTCCCTATAGCCTTAGCTACATAGGTTTTAGGGCTAATAACTACTAAGGCGTTGTTTATAGTAATATCTAGCAGGAGTAATAGCTTACTAACTAGTAGCTAATAAAGGTATAAGGGAAGACTTAGCCTTAGCTAGTCTCTTATAAATAAGACTTATCTACCTAGCTATGTAGCAACACTGCCCTAGTAGCTTACTAAGCAAACATTAGAAGGATAGGATTACTAGCGTCTATTACGTGCTAAACAGCTTCCTATCTCTACAGACGCTAACTAATAGACCCCTACTAGCGCTGTTTTTCTCCTGCTAAGTTTTTCCCTCTACAGGAGGTTTTTCTAGAGCTTAATAACATTGCTAGAGACCTCTCTATAGTTTAGGACAAACCTTTAAAGAGGGGGGGGCTATTGTTACAAGTATTCTCCCTACGCCAGGAGATACCTTAGCTAGGTCCTAGGCTAAGCCTAGGGACCTACTAGCCACACACGTATATAATATTCACAAACCTTAAGACTTATCTATTAAGGATTTGTCTTATCTCTTAAATATTACCCTATTATTTGTCCTATCTCGCTCTGCTCCATTGCCTGCCTACAGTGCCCTTACAATAGCCTTACTTAGTTTATTAGAGTAAGTCTTTACTAACCTTACCTTAGCCTTCTACTTAGCAGTCTACTACAGTATCTCTCTCTTTTTATACTTACTAATATTTAACTTTGCCTTTATAATAATATAAGCTAACTACTCTCTTAGAACATTAAGGTGCTTTTAGTAGCTGCTGTATCTTATCTCTTTGCTAAACATGTTGTCTACTTTAATCTTAGCGTCTTAGTTACCTATTACAATGTTAAAAAACTTTATTATTACTATCTCTAATATATTACAATTATCTGTTATAAACATCCTCTAGATAAATTAATTGAAGTTACTTTTATCTTATAGGTGCAACTTTTATATATAAGACGTTGCAGCTATCTCTATAAGCACTTACTTCTCTAGCAAACTTATACGCTTAGGTTAAGTCCTACCTTAACTGTCCTTAGGTCTACTGTTATTAGGTAGTATACTACTACTTCTATATAGCTAGTTTAATAATGCTACTGTAATATAATGCCTAGCTTTAAGGACTTATTTAATAGTAAAGTAGATAGAAGTTAAGGCTAATAAGACGTTATAGTTAACAGCTATTAATAATAATATAGGTAGATAAGACGGTGTTACCAGTAATAGTAACTAGGGGTTAACAACAGGCTGTTGTCAACAGCTACTTCTGCGGCAGAGGCCTTAATTTTAGAAGCCTGCTTAGCTACCTACGCAAGAGTGCTAGGGTTAAGCTGTTAGCTATAGGTTTATAAACCTAGCAGGTTACCTATCTTTTAACTCTAGTAACTAATTAGCTTACAGCAAAAAATCTAGTTTACCTTATAAGTTTACTCTAAGTTTATTATAAACTTGTATTTGTACGCTAAGAGGGTAGCGTCGTTTTCGTCTCATCTAACTTAGAACAGACTGTCTAGTTGGGCCCCCTGACTAGTCTTACGCCACCCTGCTGACTTATTGACAGAAACAGCTATCTGTCACGGAAAAACCGATCATCTAAACCCCTCCAATGTAGAATCATCTAAACTTCTGGTCCAGCAATCAGCCTTACATGACTACATCCCGCACAGTTCACACACTTAGGCTTTGCATTCAAATGCAGTATTGCGAGTTTCGGCTCCTTTCTTTGTCCAGGCAGGGCTTCTTAAGAAAAGTCACAGCGTGAGCTCTCCTGCTGTCGGAATCTTCTAATACAAATTAAAAAAAAGATGTGTTTGCTTGTATTTCTTTAAGGTACTAAACAAGCCAGAAGATCTAGAGGAGAACTCTATGCCTCGCTCGCGGTAGAAACGAGCCCAAGCTTTCCTAAAACTACCTAGTAAGGCTAGGCAGGATGCTTCAGTAGTTCGATCGTCCAACACATCTTATCATAGGGCTGAGACACCGCCATCACCTTCATGTTTCTATGCAACAACCCACATTTACCACCTTTATCCTGCTCGAAGTTAACTGTCGCAAACGTCGACTAGTGTCAATTCAAGCGTGCCGGGACGCACGGTGTCGTGGGACGATTTTTCTTTCGGGTGCTCGGGATACTCTCACTACTCCTGTAAACCGACAGTTCTAACATTGACCCTCTTGCCCCGTCGGCCTCGTTATGGCTTTTGTGTAACAATCAAGTAGTTGTACCTAATTGAGATCTGTTTTATTTTCAAAAAGTCTGGTTCAGGTTGTATCAATTAAATATTTGGGATCTATGCAGGCTTTCTTACAGCCCAGCGTGTGCTTTCCTCAAATGACAGTCGCTCCTCGCCACTCAAGCTCTGTAAACCCTCGTCTCTAAGCTGCGCAAACATTTTAAGTGCCTGCTCATAATTTTTGTTTGACGTCCATCCATCGCGATGTACAAACCCTTGGAGCGAGTCCCAGAAATCTGCATTCTCATTCCAGCCTTCCCCATCCAAGAGATGTGCTTTTAGCTCCTTATCAGTGAATTCTATTGGACAAGGGATCTCAGCGTTAATCTCGTTCCAGTGACTGTAACTCTTATTTATTAGCGGCTGGCATTGGCTTAAGGTTGTAGGTATTAGGCTAAACATACCGTGCTATGCGAATAAGACATTGTCTGAAGGGAATAATGTCACTATCCCACGTGTTAGCAGAAAAGTCTACAGTATTGCGCCTTGTACGCGCTTGACTTATATGCCAGATGTTATAGAGGACTGAATTCCTGTTCTTAGTCTCAGTTTCGTAGGTCCACAAGACAATCGACTTCTTAACCTGGGTCCGAACACGCATTTTCTCCTCTTCTTCCAGGGCATTGTAGCTTTCAGGTAGCTTTAGCATAAGCTCTCCGTTGTAATCTACAAGCCGTGGATGTTGTGCCTGGAGGAACAAAGGCCCAACCCATGTATCCTGCCAGTCAATAAGACTAGTAACACGATCTTTGTGAACGAATATGTTAGGGGCATGAATATCCCAATGCCATAGGGTAGGTCTGATGTGATCTCCTTCAGGCAAAAGGTATTCAATCACGTCCATAAACTTCCTGTAAAGGGCTATGTGAGTATCTGGGGTTCGTTGCGCTTCAGATGTTGCCATAAGACAATTCGACGGCTTTGGAGCGGCGTGGCTGCCTATCCAGGCAATTTCTCGTTGGGCAATTGCTTTTAGGTAATCTTGACCCCGCTTCCCTATGAAACAGTGTTAGTAAGCTTGTGGTTTACGGTTTGTATACAGTTCAACTCACACGGGCCACGATCAAGATCCATAGCTGCTCGTTCTCGGTGCCAGAAACCTCGATCAACGACTGGACCTATCACAAATCGAGTCTCCGCCATATCTTTTAGTAGTTGTGATAGGCTACCAACGACTTCGGCTTTTTCGCAACCTGGGAAAGCGTCATCCGCGAAGTAAAGATTTCCGTAACTGTCTCTGTTAACTATGCCAGTACGAATACATCAGTCTAGAGAAACAGACCGAGTAAATGATATAGATGAAAATTTTCTCTCGAAAGCGACAATATCGTCCACAACCTTTAGCTTGTCGTGAAGCTCCATCTCATCCCAAATCTCACCGAGCTGGTTACCAGTAGCCTCTTCCATCAGAATGTACTCTGATTCTACAGGGTTTTCAGCCTCGCCACTCCAAGACAAGACCTTCGGCACGGGGATTTCGAGGACAGTCCGAGCCTGGCAGTACGATCGTATCAGCTTAGGCAACTTGAGATTACAATGGATGAGCCAACTTACAAAATCCATAGTAGCGACTTCAGACGCGGTTGTCTTGAATGGAGGTCCAGCATTGGGGTTCGGTATACGTGCAATCACGATAGTACCATCATCCATAACAAGTCGAAAGATCTTATTGAACCCGCCTTCCGCAAGCTTGCTCATAGATACGCAAGTCTCCGCGCCAATAGTCTTAGCCGCGATCTTCTTAAGCTCAGCCACATTAAAACGTTTATACCGCTCGCGAAGCTGAGCATCCTCGTTCCATAGCCAGCGCCCACTGGTGTATCGGTAGTAATCTTCGTTATCACGATCATGACATGCAGACATCATTCGAATAGGAGATCGAAACGATCCAATGGATGGCGAGAGAGTGTGACTAAAGTTTTGCAAAGTGTAATACCTCGGGACAACCCTAAGGTGATGGAGATGAGTTCAAAGCAAGGCCATGGTAGATTACGTTCGGGGTGTGAAAGTCAGTTTATGCAGAGATAGAACGGATCGTGCACAGACTTGGCGGACACTTGGCTCTCGCGGAACAAAGAATCTCCGGTTGCAAGCGCTACTTACCTTGCACAAAGCCGATCAGATTCCTTTTCCTCCGCCTGGTTCTGGTATCCCGCTCCTCGGATGAGGGCGCCAACGTGTGTACTTTGGCGGCGATACACCTCAAAGTAACGGTAATGTACGGAGTGATCACTCCTTCTCTCATATCACCGCCTCAAATCGGTGGCATATCTGTTGTTCCAATGTCGAATGGTATTGGGCGCTCTCGCTCCCTCAACACGACACCACTGATGTATCGATCAGACTGGGGGTTGTAGAAATTCAAGGGTCAGTTGAGCAGTAAGATACATGAGAAGACATAATTTCAACTGGAGCCAGACTCTCACCTTGTACAGATGATAGTATATCATTTGACGTGATGACATTAGTTCTTCGAAATGATGCTCTATCTAAATTGGCTCAGGTATCGTCAGTCGTGGGTCTGGCGTGGATCCGACACCAAAAGAATGCGTACAAGATATTTCTCGTGTCAGTAGAGATAGGTTGCATTATTTGCACAAGACTCGGATATGCTCTGGTAAGAACATGACCGTAGTCTTGCTAGTCTCGATCTCGGTCTCGAGTTCTTCAACAATAATGCGTCCCTCACGCACATGAAGGCAGCAACACTGAACTTTTTTACGTTTTAGAGTGCGAAAGACAATGTCTATGGGTGTAACAATGGCGTGTACACTCAGATGTCGATACAAAAAACAAGTCACAAGTGTTACTGTCTGTGGGAAAGAAGGTCAAAAGAGTGGCACGCCCGTGATGTTATCGATAAGGAAAGCGCGTCCGACGCGCCTGCCATATTCGTGGCGCGACTGCATCATCGCTTCCATCCCAGCTGTGCAAAACTTCAACTCGGCACAATCACGTACACGGAGCAGTCTGTCTTCACTTAAAAAAGCCCGATTAAGTTTGACCGACCACGATGCTGCTGACGAGCACATATTACTCAGATATGCCGAACCAGCACTACGCCACCCACGCACCCGTTCGATCCTCACCATTACGCGAACGTTCCGCGAATGCCGGCGCAGGGCTATTCGAGCTCAGTATGGCATCTCAGCCCAGCGAGAAGTCTTTTTCGCAATCACCCCGCGCGTATAAGGCGATTCCAGCATTACAGACACGCGACACAGCCACGAAAAGGCGGAGAGATATGTTTTTCAAGCGTGTGCAGAACAACCGACAGGACAAGAGATGGGAGTCCCGAGGCGAACAAGTATGCTACAATGCACTTGACTTCAGCCAAACGCGTTTACTTACACGATACAGATTCAGCAGTTAGACTTCGTCACGGAGCGCAAGCGGTGGGAAAGCAAAAAGGCACAAGAAGCCCCGCCAGAGGAGCATGAGACGGACGAGGAACTCTTGAGCGACGCGATGCTGTCATCGTCTTCATACGTAATGCCACAGCCCGAGCCAGAGATGACCGAGGCGGATCACCTACTGGCACAAGAGGAGTTCGAGCTTCAACAGCTGATTGCTTCAATGGAGCAGGAGCCGAGTCAAGATATGTCACATCACTACGGCAGTGATGACGAGGACTATGACTCGATTTTCATGCAGTGTTCGACACGTGTTGATTGGGGGTATAAGCAGCAGCAGCAGCAGCAAAAGCGTTCTGACTATGAACCTGGAGAAGCAGATGACATGGACATGACGGACGGTTGAACATGCTCGCGCTCCTTTTATAACATATTTCTTCACATGCAGATTCGTACCATAGGGTTTGCTTGGGAACTATCGTAAGGCACCTCATCAAGGTACGCTGCGTGAAAGCACATGGATGGCTTATCGTGTATGCTATTGGTAAATTCGCTTTAAATCAGCAGACTACTGTGTTGGACACCCTTCGTCCATACCTGCAAGTGCTTCCTGCGCGGCATTCATGTCACCAACAAGATCGGGCGGCGGCGAACCGGCGGCTTGCATCTAGCGTTTGTCAGTCTTGTCGGCGGAGAAAATTCAAGGGATTGCATACCTTCTGCATCCTCTCTACAATATACTCCCTGTCCTTGGCGTTGTCATCGCTGTAGCCCTTCCTCTCAAAGCGCCCTGTAATCTGTCTAACCAGCACCTGCTGCTCCTCGTACCTCTTGAGGTCTTCTGTCGGCACCTTTCCTTTGTTCTTTTCCATCCAAGCTGGAAACTTGACGTCAAGCTCCTTCATAGGTTCGTATAAGATCTCTTTGTTGGTCAACTGCTCCATCATGCCCATGAGTATCTTGCTGAAATCCTCGTCGCTTCCCTCACCTCCAAGCCCTCCGCTCTCCATTTCCTTGAGCATCTGCGCGAGGATATCGTCTTGGCTAGCCGAGGATGCTGCCGCCGAAGATGCTGCGTCGCCTGACTCTTGCATGCGTTCCATGGTCTTCTTGATGGTGTCTTGGAAGCTTTTGTCTGCTTTGCTGGCAGGCTCGCTTGCTTTGGAGGAGGTGCCGTCTTTGAGTGACGAGGACGCTGCGGCTGCGGCTTCAGAGGCTGTTGGAGCTGGGAGGTGGTCGCCGCCCATTTCGCTGTTCATTTCCTTCATGATGTCTTCGAACTGCTTCTGAAAGTCGCCTTGGCCGAGCAGCTGCTCCATCTCCTCTTGCAACTTCTTAGCGAATTCGTCTTCATCTTGGAGGAGGAGTTCAGCGGGCGATATGTCTTCTGGTCTGCCAGGACCAGAAGAAGAGGGCACCGGCGGTTGCGGTGCGGCCTTGGGTGCAGATGATGTGGGAGCTGTGACAGGTTTCGAGTCGAGCTTTGTGTTTGCGAACTCGTCTAGGACGTCGTCCAGGTCGGAAAGGTCGTCTTCCTCGGGGTCTGGTGCGATGTCGGCTGGTGGAGGGGCGGCGTTCACATGCTCCGCCTCGTGCTTTGCTGGCGCGTCCGCCATGGCTATGGCTACTGAGAATGGCAAATGTCTTCTCTCACCGGTGAACTCCAGGCGTGCTTGGAGTAGCGCACAAACGGAGGGCGTTCGTTGGGTAGGCAGATGCATGTCACGCACGCGCTGCTGCTCTACGCGATACGCGGATACCCGCCGACGTCCAGCCTCGGCCACTGCCAAGTGGGGCGCAGCGGGGCAGGGATGCCTGGATGCCTGAACGCCTGGATGCCTCGCTGAGCCAGATTCACGCTCGGTAGTTGTACGTCACGTGCGCTCGTCGACTCGACTCGACTTCACTTCGATAATCAAGCTTTGACGCCGCCCTCTCTCAGTTTCACTACGCTTGCTGCCTTGCCGCCTTATCAAACCAACGCCGACGGGCGCTTTTGATCCGTCGCACGTCCATTGCGCCCACGACCTCGGAGAGCAAAATATCTACAACCAAGCTCGATTCCAGCCTCACGACCACACCATGTCTTTGTGCATGAACCGCCTGTCCGAGGAGAGGCAAGCCATCTCTGCGCGAAGAGGAGCCTGCCCGTATGCTGACGGCAACATAGGAAACAATGGAGACGCGACCACCCGTTTGGCTTCTTCGCGAAACCCATGCGCGGCGCGAATGGCATGATGGACCTCAAGAAGTGGGACTGCGGAGTGCCGGGCAAGGAGAAGACAATCTGGGAGGGCGGCCTGTTCAAGCTCGAGGTCACATTTCCCGACGAGTATCCTACAAAGCCACCAAAGTGTACGTTATCCTTTCCCAGCTCGATGCGCCAGTTGCGGCAGAGCCACGGGCCTGGCTCTCTCTGCTCACTACGTTCTAACATGACGCAGGCAAATTTGTACCGCCGCTATTCCACCCCAACGTCTACCCGTCTGGCACCGTCTGTCTGTCGATTCTCAACGAAGAGGAAGGCTGGAAGCCCGCCATCACAATCAAGGAGATCCTGCTCGGCATCCAATCACTGCTCGACGAGCCTAACCCAGAATCGCCGGCACAAGCAGATGCGTTCAACCTGTTCAAGAAGGACCGGGCGGCCTACGAGAAGAAGGTGCGCGGTGTCGTCAAGGAGAACCCCGCACCTTAGTAGGACGTGTTGATTGTATCGAGGACATGTACCCGCTTGAGCCGGGACCCAAGAGAAGAGAAGAACCAAGGGGCTAGGGAGAGAAGTGAAAAAATTGGTGCGTCAGGAGGATTGCCTGTGCATCACTGAGGGATGCTTGTTTGGCACGCATTCCACACGACGACGCTATAATCATGGTTTCTGGCGTTAAGGAGTGTTGGGACATGATGGAGGCTCACTGGAACTCTAGAGAGATGCTTTTGGGCTCATACACTTGCTTTGCGAATGATTCGCAACTGTATGAATTGAACTGACCACCACTATCCCGTCTTCTGCAATCAGCATTGCCGACAATACACGCTACATGGAAGTCTTTGAGCTTACGTTGCCTCAAGGCACTGCGAGATGTATCTGCTCACATGGCTTGACTTCCCCAGCTTCCCGTTTTCTGTTTTCCAAACCGCGTGTTGAGGCTGCAGAGTGAGGCAATCGCGCGAACCCCGGTCTAGTGTTAGCGCGATTTCCTGGTAGCTCCGACCAACGGCAGCGTCACGTCGTTGTAGCTACATTCCATTTGCCTTCACTCGGCTGCTTTTGCTTGACCCTACTACATCTCTATTGCTGTCGCGCCAGCTGCTAGGGCTTATCAGCAAATTCGGACGTTGTCTGCCTCGTCACCCCTCCCCCCAGTCATTCCTTTCCGCGTTAGAGCGCTAAAGTGCTCACAGTAGCCTTGTACGCTCCGTCACCACGAAGGCTCCCTCTGCCTGCTGCTAACGCACAACGTAGCCCAAACGCCCAAAAGAATCCCCGCCATCATGTCTGACGTTGAGACGGAGCAGAAGCGTGAGGAAGAGCAGCGCCGCGAGGAAGAGCGGCGCCGCGAGGAAGACGAGCGGCTCGATACCGCAGAAGATGAGCGCCGCGGAGAAGATGTTACCGAAGAGGTACGACGCGGTTTCCCATTATCGCACGGTCGCCGTCACTCCCTGCTATGCGCAACGTCTGCGCGACATGCATGGACCGCGGCCTGCTAGCCACAGACACCAGAACGCCAGACTGACAATGCGCAACAGGAGGAGATCTCAGCCATGAGGCGCCGCGTGCAGGAGATGGAGGAAGAAGCACAGAAGCTGCGCGAGATGCAGCAGTCGCTCGACCACGAGCGGCACGAGATGCGCGAGAGCAAGGAAGACGTCGATTCGCGGAGTGTATTCGTGGGCAACGTAGACTACGGGGCCAGCCCCGAGGAGATCCAGGCACACTTCCAGAGCGTCGGCAGCATTAATCGTGTCACCATCCTGCTCGACAAATTCACAGGGCATCCGAAAGGGTCAGTACCAAGAGGAGGTTTTCTTTGAACGTCGGCTTGTACGACATCGTCTTTCGTAACCTGGCAAGAGTTTGGCAGAAAGATCGGAACGCTAATGAGCGTATGCAGGTATGCGTATGTAGAGTTCACTGAACCTAATCTGGTCAACGAGGCTCTTGTCCTCGACAACAGCCAGTTCCGTAACAGGAATCTGAAGGTACGTCCCAAGTGCTTGACTCCATGATAGCCGCCCCAATCTACTCGCGCTGACGTAGTCTGCAGGTCGTTCCCAAACGAACCAACCTACCTGGAATGACACGAGGCGGTCGAGGTGGTCCCAGAGGCGGTCGCGGAGGCTTCGGCGGCCGTGGTGTGCCATACGGTGGTCGCGGTGGTGGCTACGGTGGTGGCGGCGGTGGCTTCGCCCCTCGAGGAGGTGCCTATCGTGGTGGATACCGCGGTGGCCGCGGAGGCTCTGCCTACCGTCCATACTAAACTGTGTGACCCTTGGAGGAATTTGAAGACCTCGGTCACTTTGAAAGTACGGGTTCACCACTTTTTGCCTTGGATTGAGGAAGACAAAAAATGAGTTTAAGAACCACAATATGAGTCTCCAAACAGTCTGTATCATATCGTTATTTGTAGGAATGATGGAGAAGCCAAGGCCAGCAGCACAAAACGTTGACGTGTTTGCGCATAAGCATGTTGCCGCCCAGCGATCATAGGGGACAAACATTGGTTTCATTGCGTCCGGCCACTGGCCGTGCGGTATTTGTGTCTCGATAATATGCCTTCTCATAATGGAGTTTGATGTATCAACCACGAAGTGTACTGCAGCGCCTCACTCATCAGGAACGTGTCAGCTCAATATGCGCTCACCTGAAGCCACGCAAGGTGCACGGTAAAGACAACAACCCATCTTTGACTGGCTCAATCGTCTGATTCACTGCTCGCACCAGTCAGTGAATTTTCCAAGTCCTTCGCGATGACGTCCATTCCAACACATCTTCAAGACTGCTTGTTCACGAGCCAGGACGTTGAGTGCCTCGGAGCAAATAGGTTGAAAGGCCAGCAGTCATGTTTGAAATCCTGGAGTTGTGGCAGCGCCTACCACGAGTTTTCTCGCAAGACGAGGAAGATGGGACTGTTGTGGTCGCAAGAGCACTGCTCGGTACCAAAAGCTAAGCTGTAGACGATGCTAGGATCCCAAGGGGTATTGAAGAAAGAGAATCGATGATTTGCTGTGACTATGGTCGTGTGTGACGATACAAGATGATGTTGAGGAACCACTGGCACCCATCAGTAGAAAAGCAGTCAGTTAGCAGGACGCGTGAACGAAAAACGACGAAAGACGACTTCAGCCCGCTTTGTCGCACATCATGAATTACTCTGATGCTGGTTAGTATTTGAACTTTGAACTCAAGGCTCGGACATGGGTCAGGGTAGATCGAGTTGTCTAGAGCTATCTCCCACATGAGCGAGGAGGTCCTCTGCAAGAACAAGGATAATGAGTAAGAGGAGCACCGATTTATGCTCTGGAAATTGTCTTTCCATGAAGCCAGATGTCTTTTTCTGAGGCCGAGGGAAACAGCCCATGCTTCAGAGTGGCTTGTTGTCCAAACTAATCTCTACCATCTCCTACGCCCTGTTGTTCGGGCGCCCATTCTGGGTCCTCCTTGCTCTTCACCACCTCATGCACTTCTTGCCTTGAACTTAAAATCTCTTGTCCATTCACCAAGTCATTCTCATCTGCTCTTTTGGCTGCCTCCTCCTCGTTCCTTGCAATCCCTGCCTTGACGTGTCTATGGATCAGTCGTTGCCGCGCAACTTGGAAGTCTACATCAACGAACCACAGCTCATCCATAAGATCTGCCGCTTCCTTCCATGGACCATGGTTCAGTGAACAATAGTTGCCTTCGAAGATGACAATACGAACCGAAGGTGCGATTGGAATATCATCTGCAACTGGATCTTTCTTCGCGTGATCGAAACTAGGCGCATACAGCGTCCGTGTTTCCGGCAATATTGGTTCTCGAAGCTTCTTCACTAACGCGAGAAACTTTTCGGCATCAAATGTAAACGCAGCTCCTCGGCGTGCATGTGCAGTTTGCGGGTCAGGCATAGCGTCGAGCTGCGCACGGGATAGATGATAACCGTCCATGGGAATGAAGGCTGCGACGGGATTGCCATTGTATGTCCCCGGAGAGGTCTGTGCATGCTTCTTATTGAGACCGTAGGAGACTTTGGCTGCAAGTGTGGTCTTGCCTGGGCGCAATCAGTCGTACAGCTGAAGATGCAATGCTTTGTAGGGTACCTGAGCCTGGAATGCCGGAAACTCCAACCATCAATCGCTGTGATCTGCTGACATGTTGAAACTTCTCTATACACTACAGTTAGTATGCAGTCACAAAGTGCTCCAAAAGACCCCGTCATACCCCATGTCTTCTCTACCAAGCGGTCGACTTGTTCTTGCATAGTGCTGCAGGCGTGACACAAAGCGGGTATGAGCCAGCAAATTCTGTGTTCTTGGAGTTTGAGATAGGCAGTTGGAAACCCGGGGACGAGTAGAACCAGCTGGTAGTCAATGTGAGTGGGTTGCTTTTGCTCCGGCGCAATCGTGGTTGACTGTGGGGGCTCGACATCCTCTCGAGCAATGCCCGAGTTACCGCTGACGTCGTTGTCCGGGGAGAACCGCTGCACGTGATGGATTCCGTGGTGCTGATGTGTCAAGACGGTGGAGATAGTGAGACACATCGACTGGTATGAGCCCAGAGCTGCACCTCTACAGCCTCCATCATAGGTGCTTTGGAGTTTGTGGTGCTGCGATGCCGCGATGAAGGGTCGCAAGAATGACTGGCCAATCGGTGCTCGATACCTCAGCGGAAGTAATCAGGGGTGCATGGCGCCTGGCGCCTGACGCCGAGAAGGATGCACAGGTCAAGGGCTACCGACAAACTTCTTAGGTTGTGCGACGCTTGTATGCGCAGACAACAAGTATCATGGCTGAACGATTGCCGTAGTCAATCTTTGATTTCACCAACTAATCAGCCCGTATCATAGCGGACTTCCAGGGAACCATGCATCACCCAGCGATTTTGGTAGCGCTTGCCCTTGTCGCACCTGCGCTGTCGAAGACGGCCGACTCATCTCTCTATTCCAACGAAGCACCGCTGCTATGGGGACCCTACCGACCCAATCTCTATCTGGGCCTTCGCCCCAGGGTTCCCGAGAGTCTCGTGGCGGGGTTGATGTGGGGAAAGTTAGATGAGCAGGAGAAGAGTGGGTGAACGATATCTTCAAGAGAGGCGCTGAAGAAATGCTGACTGAGATCGCAGAACTGCGACATGCAGTAGAGCAGAGCGATGGCATGGCCATGTACGGTTGGAGCACATACGACGTACGCGCCGGCGGTACCCAGATCATTCAAGACGTTGGAAACCAAATCGATATCACGACCGAGTTCATAAAGAAGTCTGAGGGTCAGAGTGCAGGCAACTGGGCGCTTCGAATCAAAGGCAAGCCGCGCAATGGGGCACCGGCAGACTTGAAGACCTCTGTCATCTTTTATATCGGCATGGAAGCTAAGGAGAATTGTGCGGACTGCCAGCTTGACGCTTTCGAACAACTTGGTGGTGGCGACGACAAGTCTGTCGAGGCAGTGAATCTCGCAATCAAGCATCCACGGTTGGGCTCAGCCGGCATACACATCTCAACACCGGTCGGGGAGAACGGGCGACACGAGGGTACAATCGTGCACACGTTAAATACCACTGAAGACAAACTGTGGCAGGCAAAATGTGAGTCCGACCAACCCCGCCGAAATGAGTGCGCTGTGCATTCTGGGTCAGTAGCTGACGTTCCTGCGTGGAAGAAGCCACTTTCCTGGACTTGTTGAAGGTTCAGTCGAAGGATTTAACAAGTGCCGGAAATATGGACGTGGTGCTCCGCAACTCGCCAGGATCAGGCAACATGCACTTCGTGCAGATGATCGTTCACGGCAGCTTCGACTTTGACGTGCTCTACTCGACTTGGACGGCGACGCGTGCTATGACAACCTCGGAGATGGCCAGCAGTATCCAAGATTCTGTAGTAGCATACAGAAAGGCATACTCTCGCGTATTTACGCTGAAAGCTCCATTCAACACCGACCAGCACGCTACGTTTGGTGAGAAACTGCTTGCCGATTTGTTAGGCGGCATTGGTTACTTTGAGGGCACCTCGAAAGTTGACACTTCGAAGAAGGCCATCTACGCCGAAACGACTGGGAAGTTCTGGGAGAAGACTGAGGATGCTAAGGAGCACGCCACGCCCGAGACAAGGGGACCATACGAGCTCTTCACGCATACTCCCGCTCGGGCTGTTTTTCCGAGAGGCTTCCTCTGGGACGAAGGGTTCCACCTCATTCCAGTACTCGAGTGGGATATTGACTTGGCTATGGAAGTTATAAATAGCTGGTTGAGCACCATGGACAAAGACGGTTGGATACCTAGAGAGCAGATACTGGGTACTGAGGCTGAACATGGCACGTCAGGCGACCTCGCTACGCAATATCCACATATCGCTAACCCGCCAACATTGTTCCTCGCAATCTCAAGATTTGTCGACATGCTTGAAGGCAAGGCGAAATATCATGGTCATAGCTCTACACTCTTACAACCCGAGGCGGGTAGGAAGTTCATCGCGAAGCTGTACCCACTGCTGAAGAAGCACTACGAATGGTGGCGAAAATCTCAGTCGGGTGATGTCGAAGCGCACTCCGTTCCGTCAGCAAGTCTGAATGAAGGTTACAGATGGCGAGGCCGTACGCCAGAGACCACCTACCCAAGTGGCTTGGACGACTATCCACGCGTCGAGCCTCCAGACATGACCGAGTTGCATCTCGACGCGCTCTGCTGGGTTGGTCTGATGTCCCGTACGCTCGAAAAGATAGCCTTCTTCACAGGAACCACGCACGACGCTTTTACCTACCAAAATCACATCCGAGGCGTCAAAACCAATCTCGAGGTTCTGCATTGGCAGAGCAAGCAAAACGTGTATTGCGACACGGTAGTGCGCGACGACAAACACACCTATGTCTGCCACAAAGGCTACCTCTCTCTCTTTCCCTTCATGACCGGCTTCATCGATGCTGCTCATCCTCATCTCGACGCAACGCTCTCCCTGCTCCGCGATCCAAACCACCTGTGGACCGATCACGGCATCAAGTCTCTCTCGCAGGAAAGCAAAAAGTACGGCGTCGGCGACAATTACTGGCGCTCGCCCATCTGGATCAACATGAACTATCTCATCCTCACGCAGCTCCATGCTCTCGCGAAGACGCCGGGCCCGCAACAACAGCGTTGCAGAGACATGTACGTTGAACTGCGTCGTAACATTGTGCACACAGTCTTCAGCTCGTGGCTGCAGACGGGTTACGCATGGGAGCAGTACGATCCTGTTGGTGGTCATGGACAGCGAACGCAGCACTTCACGGGGTGGACGAGTCTGGTGGTTAGTATCATGGCGATGCCGGATCTGGAGCAGGGAGAAGGGGTCAAGGAAAGGGTCAAGGAGATATACGAGGAGGCGAAGAAACAGGCGGTGCAGAACCGGGGGTATAGTGCGGGCACAGTGGCGTTTCTGGTCATGCTAGTGGTGTTTGTGTATGTTACGAGGAGAAGGTTTGCGGGAACGTGGAGGAGTTGGAGAAGGGAGAAGAGGAGTGGGGACAGGAATGTGTGACAAGGGAGCAGGTCAATGCGGTTCAAAGATGTTTCGAATAATTTTGACTGTTTTCACACCTACAGAAGGTGTCGTACAAGATGCGCAACAAAGCATACAGTCGTTACGTTTAAAGATCTCGTCGTGACTCGTACCCTACTCCATTTGCGCCAACCAAGCCTAATCCATACCAAGCATATTGCACATGAAGCGAAGGGTCGCGTGCCCCAACAAGCATGCACCTCGGCGATGTGGATCGGTTCTTAGTGTAACCCAGTAGGGAGAGGGGGCTTTTTTTTTCCGACATGAGCCATGTGGAAGGCCCAGAGGCCGCGGATGACTCCATAATCCGTTGTAATCAATACAGGCCAGGCCGTAAGAAAGCAGGACGAGAAACACATTTTGGGATGCTATGTTCGCATGTGTCGGGGACAAGGACTCAAAGCACACACCGAGTCAATCGTGTGGAGGCTCTCTTAGACTTGAGCAGCCTGCTGAGTCTTGGGCTCTGCGTTCTCGACGAAGTCAGAGGCAGAAGTCTCACGGTTCAAGCTGGTCTCGCGGTGCAGGAAGGTGCCACCCTCCTTTGACGGGCTGCCCGCTTTCAAGTCTCCACTGCTTGGAGGCTGTCCGTTGACGGGTGTGGGCGGGGCTATGTGTGGGATCTTCTCGGGGTTAGGATGCTCGCGACCGACCTGGGTGACGCCGGCGTCTGAGGCCTTGCCGGCCTTGGAGAGGGCGTAGTCGCCGCTGTCGAAGTACTTGCGCTCCTGTGGCATTGGGTCAGCTTGGCATTTCGCAGCGACAGGAACTGCAAGGAACGTGACGCACCTTGAGCTTGTTCTGCAGCAGGTCCTTCTTGTTCGGGAGCTTGCCGTAGAGGCGGAAGAGCTTGGCCTCCTCAGGCGACATTTTCTACGCATCGTGTCAGACCTAGGGTTCGCACAGGCTACGGGGTTGCCAAAGGGGCAGCCATGCGTCTGCGAGCAGCGACAGAGCAGCGCAGGGGCCGCGAATGACAATGACGTACGCTAATGTCCACCTTGTTCTGCTGGTGGGGGTTCATCTTTGCGGTCGGGCTGGCGTGTTGCTGTGCTGCGGAATGCGAATGAGGATGAGGATGGCAGGAGGCGCGGTTGATTGCGGGCAGACGGGAGGCGTCGTGGGTTATCTTCTGACCTTGCCAATGTCGTCGCCAGAAAGAAGGGTCTAGGGTCCAGCACGTCCGCAAGTTGGCTGTTTGGGCAGCAGGGTCGTGGCAGGGAACAGTCGATTGTGCGTCGCGGGCGATTGGACGTCAAAGAAGCTCGGGCGTGTCTGGCAGCTGCTGCCTGACGACACACGACACACAACACACAATAACAGCACCCGGTGGCTATGCCGAGATGGGCTTGTGTTCGGTGTCGAAGCTGTGGTGTAGATGTGACTAGGTGAAGGGGGCGGCCGATGGTCCCTGGGTGCCCCTCAATGCGCACAATGCGATAAGCCTTTACCGTCCGAGGTGGCGCCTGCTCTTGGGGCACGGCTCTGCTGCAAGACGAAGATGAAGATGAAGACGAAGACGAAGACGAAGACGAAGACGAAGACGAGCAGTGCAGCAACACAGAACAGAGTGTTTCAATGCGTTCAAGGGGAGAAGGAGTGGAGGTGAAGAAGTCACGAGTGTGGTCCAAGTAGTGTTTTGCGTGCGTTTGCAGAGTGTGGTTAGGAGCACTGGGGCACCGCAGAGAGGGGTATGCAGCAGATGGGTAGCAGACAACTGACTGGAGTGGACCGATAGCTCGACCACTCGACCACTCGACCACCAAGGTTCCTTGTTCGGCCTTCGTGAAATGGCCCGGGGCGCAAGGGAGCATGCACGTTGCCGCTGCCCGCGAGAGGCAGGGCAAGCTTGACGCTTGACGACCGCTGGGTGGACGACTACGTTGGATTGCCGTATGCCTTACCACTCATGGAGCTCCTACAACGTCACGCGTACTCACTAGCGCTCCGGATCGCCAGGACCACGCAAACTTCTTCCTGGACTGCAGCGCCTCAGTCTGATGGCGTTTCTTGTGCAGCAGCTCTCACACTGAAAGCAATTCATCGCCACTTGCTACTTGCACTTGATCGGGGTAGACACTTCTCTGTACTCTGCAACTATAGAGCATCAAGCCCCACTTGCGTTTGGCTCTACGTCTGCTCGCACACGTACTAGGCTGCCTGCTAGCTCCGATTTCCTAGTGCACTCGCCAAATCCTTGCTGGCCGTCTGCAGACCACATGCTCCGCTTAGCAAATCACTACTGCAACGCTCGCACCATCAACGACCATCCCCAAAGGCCGTTCTGGGACGTAGTCGACTGCTTCAGAGCACGTGTGGACGAACAGCTAGCAGGCACTCGAGCATCTACCGTCGACTGCTGCGATCCGTAAAGGCTGCAGCTGATCTGAATAGCCCCTCCAAAAAAAAAAAAGCAGCAACCAAAAAAACTTCTCTCCATTCCCACTCAATATGGCTGGTGCGGGGAAGACTTTCGTCGTCGAGCACCTGGACCCGGAGCTGGAGCAGTGGTCATCACTTGAGTACTCAGCTATTGCTCAGGAATGCCACGACACTGGGTCTCAATTCCTCCTTTCGTCGGTGCCGACTTCGTTGAAGTTGCCAGAGAATCTTCAGCAAGCCAAGGGCCTGAATGTGGAGACAAGAGGCGTCGAAGACATCTACGCAGATCGCAAGAACCGAGTGTGCTTGCTCGATCCTGCCGCCGCCAAAGATCTCAGCCCAGAGGATGGCGATAATTTTGACATTTTCCTCTTTGGGGGTATCCTTGGTAAGTCGCCGTGTTCCATGTGCTCTGTTGACGTTGACTGACGCGGCTGTAGGTGATGACCCACCCAGGGGTATGTTACACGCAACCAACCTATGTCATGGTGGACTATTGATCTGACGATTTCCCGCGTACAGATCGAACCTCGGAGCTGCGCAAGAAAGGCTATCAAGGTCGTCGACTTGGGCCTGTACAGATGACGACCGATACTGCTGTACGTGTCACACGGATCTGTGTGCAGGACAGAGGTATGTATCTTCCGTACGCGCAGGATTTACTACTGAACGTGTGTAGTCCCAGTAGAGAAAATCCCCTATGTCGACCACCCAGAGATCAAGACCAATGCGAATGAGAGTACCGAGATGCCGTTCCGTTATGTTGTCGGCAAGGACGGAGAGCCTATCATGCCACCGGTACGCCTTTGAGCACTGCAAATGCTCGGTGAGATCAGAGACTTCAGATGCTAATCTCTACTAGGGCATGGTCGATCTCATCAAAAAGGACTCTGAGAAGAGTCTCGATGACCTCTTTTAAGGGTTACCTTGAGATGCTGAAACGATCAAGGATCAAACTGCGAGAGTGGAGTCAGAATTACGCCCAAAGTCCTTGTACGCCACTGTGGCACGCAGCTTTCGACATATCCCAAGAGATGCCGTTTCCAGCAAGGCAGGCAGAAGTCGCGCCCAAAGAGGGCTGCTGTGTGTATTACCTGGTGGGAAATGGAGCTCAAATTGGTTGAGAGGGGACGGGCCGACTTGAGGATCTCGGCTGAGGGCGTCGATCTGTATTTGGAGACCGTAACGAAAGCAGAGCACGAATGAAAGTCGACGGTGCCTCGTGGATTGCTCAGTCAGTGAAGGGGAGCACTGTCAGCTCCGAGACGTGTCGTTGAAGCAGATGCAGGGCCTGTCCAGCGACATTGCAAATCTTGATGCAAGCGACCGTTGACCGCCCAAGACAGGCGATGCAAGCCCCCGCGTATGGCGCCCCTCCCGCACGCTTAGGGCGCTGGAAACCATGCGATACAAAAAATTCACACGCCAACGATGTCAGAGCGGAAGGCCAGGCGCAAGCGGTGGAAGGAGAGCAGATGCGAAACGCCGAGGTTGACGAGCTGACGAGCCGATAGGAGGAGGTCGCGCATGATTGGACGGTTTGGCACAGGGCCAGCTGTACAAACACAGCAGTGCTCAGTATGTGGCGCAACGAGTACAGAAATGGCTGTTGGCGTTGAATAAGAGGCTGCTTTCCATTTCCTCAGAGGCTGCGTCCTCTTGCGTACGCACACGCTGCAATCGCCGGTTCCTCGTGCCATTGGCGATTTTCTCGTGCACCCGTGAAACCTCGGCGTTGTCTCTGTACTTCAAAGCGCCCCTGCCGAGCTCCAGGGAGGGACTCGTCAGCTGCGGCCAGATCATCAACCCCCATCCTCAACAGCAACCCAGTGAGCACCTAGCACCTAGCGCCTGGCCTAGAACGAGCTGGCTGTCTTGTGGCCTTGTTCTACACATTCCTGCGCATAACACATACTCGCACGACCTCGATGAGATAGCGACATACGAGCGACTCGGCACCCTCGCCCATGACCATGACCATGTTCTGCACAGATTCGCAGTCGCGATGGCGGACGGCGCTCGTTGGCGGATTGCTGGCAACACTGTCCCTGTTGCCCGGCAGCGCGGCGCAGGCGAAGACACAGGCCGACTACTTCATACACGAGCTTCCGGGCGCGCCACAGCCGCAGTTGAAGATGCATGCAGGGTAAGATGGCTGGTGTAGAGGCATGCACGCGCGAGCTGACAAAGATTGCAAAGACACATCGAAGTCGATGCCGCGCACAACGGCAACCTGTTCTTCTGGCACTACCAGAATCGCCACATCGCCAACCGGCAGCGCACCGTCCTATGGCTCAACGGCGGGCCCGGCTGCTCCTCGATGGACGGCGCAATGATGGAAATCGGTCCCTACAGAGTGACGGAAGACGGAAACCTCAAATACAACAACGGCTCCTGGGACGAGTTCGCCAATCTGCTCTTTGTGGACCAGCCTGTGGGCACCGGCTTCAGCTACGTGAACACGGACAGCTATCTGACCGAGCTCGAGCAGATGGCAGAACACATGGTCATCTTCCTGGAGAAGTGGTTTGCGCTGTTCCCGGAGTACGAGCATGACGATGTAAGCTCGCACGGCTAGCTCGACATAGGCGGCAGCTAACAGCGACCAGTTTTACATTGCAGGAGAGTCCTACGCAGGCCAGCACATACCGCATATTGCACGTGCAATCCTCAAACGAAACAAGAACCAAGGCAACCGCGCATGGTCGCTCAAGGGCCTGCTCATTGGAAATGGCTGGATCTCGCCCGTCGATCAATACCTTGCATACCTTCCCTTTGCATATCAAAACGGCCTGATTGAGGCAGACTCCGAGTCTGCCAGACGAGTGGAGCAACAGCAGTCTGTTTGTGTCGAGGCACTCAACAATGGCGGCAAGGACCGCGTCGACACACCAGTTTGTGAGCAGATCATGGTTACCATCCTAGAAGAGACAAAAGACAAATCAGCCGATCCCATGGAACAGTGCGTCAACATGTACGACATTCGCTTGCGAGATGACTCCTCCTGCGGTATGAACTGGCCTCCGGATCTGAAGCAGGTCACTCCCTACCTTCGCCGCCAGGATGTTATCAACGCTCTCCACATCAACCCCGACAAGAAGACTGGATGGCAGGAATGCAACGGCGCGGTGACTGGCCACTTCCGCGCCAAGAACAGCGAGCCTGCCATCAGACTCCTCCCGGATCTGCTCGCTGAGGTGCCCATTACCCTCTTTTCTGGAGACAAGGATATGATCTGCAACCATGTTGGCACAGAAGCTATGATCGATAAGATGAGCTGGAACGGCGGTAAGGGCTTTGAGCTTTCTCCCGGTGTTCTTTCTTCCAAGCGCGATTGGGCATTTGAAGGCGAGCCGGCTGGTACTTACCGGGAGGCGCGCAACTTGACCTACGTTGTCTTTTACAACTCGAGCCACATGGTTCCGTTTGATTATCCCAGGCGGACTCGCGACATGCTTGATCGTTTCATGGGGGTGGACATCGGCGAGATTGGTGGAGATCCAGCAGATAGTGTCATTGACGGCGAGAAGGGCCCGCTGACGAGTGTGGGTGGTCACCCCAACTCTACAAAAGCCGAAGAGGATAAAGCACAGGCGCTGAAGGAGGCTGAGTGGAAAGCATACTATCGCTCTGGCGAGGTTGCTCTCGTAGTCGTCATCATTGTCGCCATCCTCTGGGCCACCTTCCTCTGGCGTAGTCGACGCCGTAGCAGTGGCTACCAGGGAGCGGACGGCGATGAAGGCCGGGAATCTCTGCTCACCGGCATGGGCCTGGACAACTTCAGACGAAAGGAACGAAGAGCGGATTTGGAGTCTGCAGATTTTGATGAACGAGAGCTGGACGATCTGCACAATGTGCCTAAGAAGCCATCGAATGGGTACTCGGATAAGACTCGAGAACCCCAGAACGATTCCACGTTCAGCTTAGGCGTGGACAGCGACGATGAAGCAGGAAGCAGCGAGCAAGGCCGCAGGAAAGAGTAAGGGGAGACAAGCTGCGTACTTACAGCGTGTTGTATTATCACTGGGGAGTGTCGAATACCTTCTGTAGGAATCGCAGGCGTTCTCTATCTGGCACCAAATTGAACTGTATGCCACGATCGACATGAATCTCAAATGATTGCCGCTCTACCAGGCAGCATACACATAGCGCTCCTTTCCATGCTGAAGCCTGAAGAAAGCGGTGAGCTTCATGAGGCCAAATAAATGCGTGCGCACGTGAATGGTGGGCTAGCGCGTTTCTTGCTGCCTTGAGCGCGTCACCTTTAGCCACCCTTCAACATCAACGCGACGGCGCCCAATGCACACCACTTTGTGAGTGCACAACAATGCCTGCGTAAGTGGCAGTGGATGCGGACTCGCTCTGCGCGCTTATACGACTCTCATGCTTCACAACTAATATGACGCAGGCCAGGCGACCAGTACAGCGGCGGCGACGTCAAGAATCCGTTTGAGGAACGCGTCGTACCGAACTTTACCGCACAAGAAATTGCAACACTACAAAACCGACTGAATAAACAACTCGGGCCCGAGTACATATCCCAGCGACCGGGCAATGGTGGTGGTCGGGTGGCATATCTGGAGGGAAACAAAGCCATAGCACTTGCCAATGAGGTGTTCGGGTTCAATGGCTGGTCGAGTTCCCTGGGACAAGTGCAGATTGACTACGTATGTGCAGCCGCCTTGGGACGAAAGAGAAATGAATAACAGTAGCAGGTCGACGAGCATCAGAGTGGCAAAGTCAGCCTCGGTTTATCGATCGTAGTGAGAATCACGCTCAAAGATGGCACATACCATGAGGTACGTCAGATCTTGTATATCATGAAATATGCCTCTAATCTGGTAACAGGATATCGGCTATGGTTCGATAGAGAACGGCAAAGGCAAAGCGGCATCGTTCGAGAAAGCAAAGAAGGAAGCAGCTACGGATGGCCTGAAGCGCTCGCTACGCACATTTGGTAACGTTCTCGGGAATTGTCTATACGACAAGGAGTATCTCAAGAAGGTCCAGGCCATGAAGGTGAAACCCATCAAGTTCCAAGAAGGCAACCTCTACCGACACCCCGACTTCGCACAACAACCACCATGGCAGGACGGGCAGGCACTCGTCAAGTCCGAGCCGCTCAGGACACCCGGTCGCCCAAGCCAGATTCTCAGGACACGAACCGATCATCTTTCACACTCGACCACTGCCGACTCTGCCGATTTCGACGATGAATTCGATGGGAATCTTTTCGATGGGGTTGAAGTTTCTGAGGATCAGGTTGACACTACTTTCGATTCAGCGTCCTCGGACACCGTTGTACCACGAGCAGCAGAAGCATCCAGGAAGACAAATGGCACGAACGGCACGAACCCGGAACGCAACACACCTGGCCCTCAGAGCGGTCCTCCACCGCCTCATGCACAGAGGCAACCAGCACCAGTGGGGCGCGGACAAGGGCTTCCACCTCAGCAGCTCCAGCCAAACCAGGGACCTGGGCGGCCACAGCCGAATGAACCAAATCAACGCGGCCCACAAACGCCTCAGCAGCCTCGCCCGGATCAGGCTCGACGCATGCCTCCACCAACAGCTGACACGAACAAGGCACCAGCTCAACAGCAACCAAACGGACAGCAATCCCAACAGCAACCTTTGCGACCGACCCCTCCACAAGCACAGCAGGCTAATCAGCCACGCCCCGGGCCACAGGCTGCAGGCAACACAGCTCCTCCAACCAATGCTCCCAATCCTAATGTTCGGCCACCCGTTGGCTTCGTGACCTCGCGTGCAGCCGAACAGGTACAGAGCGCGGAATCTGTAGCAGCACTCAACTCCCTCGCCTTCAATCCTCACGCGGAGTCGCCTGTTCCCAAGGAAAAACGCACACCTGGTCTAGACCACACTCGCAGTGTCCCTGTAAAGCGCAAGGACGACGGTGGCGCTCCACTGCCTCAACCCCAAGGCGTCGGACGTCCAGCAAACGGAAGCGGCGCGGGATTCAACCGGCCAAGCACTTTTGTCAACCCACAACAAGACGCCACGCGCCGGATCGGTATGCCCGGCGCACCCAACTATGCCATGAGTCCTAGTGCGAACCGTGGCGCGTACAAGCCGCCTACCTTTGCAAACGGGGCGGCGCCGAATGCATTGAAGAGGGAGAGGGTTGCACTGCAGGATGTGAGTAATGCGAGCGCGAATGGTGTGACGGCGCAAGAGGGCGATGCGAAGCGGCAGAAGATAGAGGTGCCTGGGGTGGAGAATGCGGGTGTTAGTTCTTCCTAACGTTCCTGGTTGGGGAAATCCTGGACGCAGACAGACGTGCGCTACCAAGCAGAATCCCGAGGCGTTATCGGCTGTACATTGGGAATGGTGTCTTGGTGTTGGACGCATGAGGTTTCGTAGTTTATGAGGAAGCATCTTTACAGAGGGTATATAGCACGTAGCCAGGCGTGCAAAGGGTTTCCAGTGCAACCGCCCCGTTTCACTTCCTGTTTCTCTTCTTTCAGACGTTGGAAAAGGGGATGGGTGTGTTGTGACTTTGACATTTTTCTCCTATCCTATCGTGGGCGTTTCAGCCCATGGTCCGTATACGCCAGTCCGCCGTAAAACGCTAATGCAATACAATCAAACACTCCCCTCGTCCCGCGGTGCTCATGAACCAACAGCAGCTGCTCTGCTCGCTTCTGTTCATTCTGGGTCGCGATTACCGCTTCTTCGTCCCCGGTCTGGGCTTGCACTCGTCGCCAATGACGGGGTGCAGCTTCAGCTTGATGGGGTATTGGGGTGTGTTCCCGCTGAAGCCTTTGCTCCAGTCGTAGCTGACGGCGTAGGCGAAGATGTCGCCGTTGCGGGAGAAGGCGGTGGCGGTGATGGAGCCGCCGACCTCCGGGTAGCCCTTGAGACGGTGCTTGGCGTCCTTGTCCCAAAAGTGGAAGGTCCCGTCCGAGCCGGCGGTGCTGAAGGTGCCATGCTGGGGGTGGAAGGAGATTGCGTTTACCGAGTAGACTTTGGCCACGTCGCGCTGCGTGGGATCTTGTTGGCGGTGGCATTTGAAGGAGAAGTTGAGGCTGGCAGAGGGTTAGTGAGAAATCTCAAGGGGGTTATCGAGTTGCGTACCTGGTGTCCTTGTCCTCGACATACTGGATCGCACAACGCCCCTCGATGCTGCCCACGGCGAAACCTGAAGCGTCGGTGAAGCAGCTGACAACGCGCGTCTGCCACTTCAGTGGGCTGATGATGGTCTTGTAGATCTTGGTGGGCTCGTTCAGGTTGATCATGTTGATGTGTCGCTCGGCTGTGGCAACGACGAGGAGCTGGTCCTTAATATCCATGCTGTAGACGCGGTCCTGGCACTGCAGTGTGGCGACGGGTTGCGCGCCCTTCAGGTCCCAGAACTTGACTGTCTTGTCCCAGGAGCCTGTTGCGACGTAGTCCTGGCCGCCGGTCTGGAACCAGCGCACGCACTTGATGGCTTCTTCGTGGGCTTTGGCTTGTTGCGCTTGCACCTGGCCGCTGGCAGCGACGTTGCGGAAGTCGACAATGTTGAGCATACCGGTCGAGTCGCCTGCGGCTACTCGCGTGCCATCCTGTGTGCGTGTCAGCCGTTGCCCTCTTGCTATGCTAGACTGTGCATCTTACCTTTGACCAGCCGACGCCCAAGACGTGGCCCTGGCATTCGAACAGCCACTTGCCGTTCGCGCCATTCCCAACCACCTCGTAGATGTACACCTTCTTGTCCCAGCTAGCGACGGCAAGGAAGTCATTTGTGGGCGAGAATTGGAGGTCCTGGATGCTGTCTGAGGGAAGCTGGCTCTGCTGGACTTCGACATCCTTGCTGGTGTCGCCCGTGGTGGTGCTCGCCGCCGCTGGTGCGGAGGACCCAAAAAGTGCCATCTTTCTTCGCTGTAGAGGTGTTCAGGCGTGATTTGGGGGCGGGCGAGTCGCGGTGGAGCTTGCGCGAGCTCTGGTCGGAGTGGAGAGGAAGTTTTGGCGCGTCAGGTTCACCCGCACGAGCGCGACTCGATAACGATTGAAATGCCAGGGGCTATGGGTCTCGTGTGCTGCGCGAAAGCTTGTGCGGCAGTCTTTCACTCTTTTTTATGCTCGTACACTCAGCGCGAAGAAAGCCAATCCAAGCTTCACGCATGCCTGCCTGGCTGCCTAGCGCTCCCTATTGCCGCCTAGTGTCCTGTCGGTGTTTTGGGCGCCGGGCTCCGCTCCGCCCTAAATCAAATTTCTGCGAGCTGCCACCTGCCTCTCTTCAACGTTCCTCGCTCCAAGAATCGCAACGAAGCACACGCACAGAGTGCCCTCGGGCATCTCGCTCAGCTTTGGGAGAAAGTCCCCGGACATCGGTCCTCTGGATCGCACTTTCAGCAACGAACCGCCATAGAAGCGCGGCCTCGTACCACTACGGCGCTTCTCACTCTCTCTTCCGTTTGTACTCTTTGCCTGGGCTTTCTCGACGCTACGGGTGGAGGAGCTGGTGCCTGGGCGATGATATGAGCCCGCTGGTCACCTTGCCCGTCGCCGACGGATCGACGAGGGCTCAGAGGAGGGGGGAGATGCCGGGTTGTGCTGGGTATCGAGGGTTTTCTCGTCCAGTTTATGGTCATGCGATTGCTTCTGCGCGTCTCGGTAATACGGGACGGCGGCAGGAGTAACTCAATGGGGCTTATTCTTGACGCGAGGAACGTTCACACCCACACCCCACTTTTCGGATCCGCTCGCGTAGGTGCAGCAGCACGCTTGGTCGAACAAGCCGGATTCTCTTCAGCCACAGGTCCATGTGATGAGATACACGAAATAGAGTCAAGCACTGAGGTTGTCTGAATCCCAAAGTGGTAGGACGCCGATGCTGAGTATTTCAACCTTTATCCTGATGGACCTCGAGGCTTAGCTAGTTAGATAGTCTACTCTCTGTAGAGATGTATTTTACTCCTGAACGTGCACTTTGTGTTTATTGTGGTGGTATCATTGCTCTCTATGGTGCTGTCTTCCAGTCACCGATCCCTCATGCGTCGTCGCCCACAATAAAGGCCTTGGCCTCCTGGTACGCCTTTTCGAGGTCGTCGTTGACGACAATCTTGTCGTGCGGTGCCTCGGGGCTGTTCGCAAACTCCATCTCGACCTTGGCCTGGTTGAGGCGCTTGAGGATGTCGGCCTCCTTGTCGGTGGCACGGCCCCTCAGGCGCTTCTCGAGAATGTCCATGCTCGGTGGAGAGAGGAACAGGAACCTCGGGCGGGGGAAGGTGGGGTGGTTTGCGACCTGCTTGACGCCCTGCGTAGTTGTCAGCACCTGGGTTGTGGGCGTCTCGCCAAGTGTAGATGCTCACCTCCATCTCGATGTCCAGAATGCAGGTCCTCCCCTTCTCCTCAATCTCCTCTATGGCCTTGATGCTGGTGCCATAGCTGTTGCTGCCGAATGTCGCGTGTTCAACAAATCCCTTCTTCTCGACCAGATCGTTGAATTCGTCCTTGGTGACAAAGTGGTACTCGACGCCGTCCTTCTCAGCGCCGCGCGGGTTGCGGGTGGTGTGCGACACACTGAAGCCAAAGCGGTCGGGGTACTCGTCGAAGAGGCGCTTGAGGATGGTCGACTTGCCGGCGCCCGAGGGGCCGGATATGACGATTGCGCGGGTGGAGGGGGTGGGCGCCATGGCGGAGGCGGGTGTGTATGTGCGCAGGAAGGACACGCCTCTGGGTGCAGCGTGGATGTGGGGGGTGGCAGGCGGGGACAGCGGCCGCGAGCGAGTCAAGCGGGCGTGGGCTCGATGTGTGGCGGCGGTGGGTGACGCGTGCAGGCTCCTGGTGAGTGCGGGCGGGCTTCGAGCGGACATGGAGGCAGCCAAATTGTGGGATGCTGCTGCGGGCGCCGCCGTGTGATTGGCGGCGAGGCTGCTGTGGGTCTGGTGTTTGCTTGTGTTTGGTACGTTTGTGGTGTTTGTGGTGTTTGGCGTGCTTGGCGTGCTTGGCGTGCTTGCACTGCGGGGAGCGGTAGTGGGGACAGGCTGTCCGAGACGGCGCGTTTTCGCGTTTGTCCTGACATCACTAGGCCTCAAGTGTCGTCTGTGCAGCATTCTGCTCTCACAACCTCACAACCCACCCACGCCTGCTCCTGGCCGTCGCATTCTCTCGTGTACGTGGGGAAGCTGCAGTGCTTCAAGCCGCACACCATGGTACGCTCACCTGTTCAATTGGGCACAGCCCTCGGCCAGTACTCACACTCCCCAGTCCAAGCAATACCTCACCCTCCACACAGTCGATAATGCACACCCAAAGGCAAGCGACATCTTCGCCGTTGCACCCACAGCCACCCAGCTGCTCTCTGCATCCGGTGCCTCTTCGATAAACGTATACGACACCACACAACCCGAATTTCCTCTCGTCCAGACCCTCGACAAGGCACACCCTCTCGGAATTCACCACCTCGTGACCGCCAAAGAGTCCACGGCACGTCGTGCTGCCAGCGCTGGCTTTGAGGGCAAGGTCAAGGTATGGAGCCAAGGCGAAGATGGTCTCTGGGCCGAGGATGGCGAGATAGTCGACCAGAACAAGCCCGGCGAGATATGGGCCATCGCGCTCAGTGCAGACGGCCAGTATCTGGCAAGCAGCAGCATCAATGGCAAGATCAATGTCTGGAGCCTCGATAAGACTCAAAGCTTCCCGCGTATAAGAGAGTACGAAACAAAGGGCAGCTTTGGACTGTGCGTCAGCCTGAGTGACAACGGAAGCTTCACTGCCTCAGGACACGAGAATGGTTCCATATACGTCTTCAGCAACGACACTGGTCGCCTCGTACACTCTCTCGCAGGCCTTGTGCACCCCGTGCGCAGCGTTGCCTTTTCGCCCGCTTCCAAGCTGCTCGCTGCCGGAGGCGACGCGAGAGTCATCGCACTGTACGACGTCACATCTGGTGAGCAGGTGGCAAACTTTACCGGACACGGCGGATGGGTACTCACGCTGGACTGGAGCGACACGGGCGAGTACTTGCTCTCAGGGTCGCATGACTCCAAGGCAAAGGTCTGGCGTCTTGAGACGAGGGCATGCGTTGCTACACACTCGCACGGCGACAAGCCGTTGTGGACGGCCAAGTGGCTGCCCAAGACGCCGACAAAGAGCGAGATGTTTGCGCTTGGCGGTGGGAACAACTCAATTAGCTTCTACCGGGAGGCTGCCGGTTGAACAAACAGGATTGAACAAATTCCAATTCCGGCCCACGTCATCATTGCCGTGGATCGAACACTGCTATTCAGACTAGGCCAAGTGGGCTGCTCCAAACTGTACGCGAGGGCTTGTCAAAGACGGTTCTGTCACTACCTCTTTGGGTCACTCACGTTCGGATAGCCATCGTATATCCCACGAAACAGTGACCGCCTTCGGCCAGAGCCAAATAAACAATACTTCAACTCTCTGTTCTCTCCTTTCACAGTCGTCACCAACCTCATCGAGACACGATATTGCTAACGGACTTTCACCACAAAAGGCTGGAGATCATGTGGTTGCGCCCCTTTAAAACCATTGTTGAGAAATTAAATGTCGAACAAAACGCTCGCATTTGTCACATACCTCTCAAGTCCAGCAGCCCCTCTATCCTACATTCCACTGCAGTATTAAAGTCCGAATCCGCTCGACGACCCAACCTACATCGCACATGTCAAGATGCACACCCGCATAATTCCATACCACCTCGTAGCTACCGACTCTGACGAAACCAAGCGCCTTCAAGACACAGCGCACCCAACGTTCCGCTCCCAGCGTTTTAACACTGCACACCACACACGCCTTGATATCTCTGCCATCGTCCCGGAGTCACCCGTCTTCACTCACGAACAGCCTCCGTGGACGGCCTACGGCTATACGCTATGGCACCCACTCATCATCCGCAGTCAGGAGATGGCCTCCAGCCACATCGTCACAATCCCGAGTTTCTTGTCCGACGATATGATGCGCTGCCACGCCTCATGGATCAGGACGAACCGCTTCCCTTTCTCGCTCGTCGCCGAAACCGTCTCAACATGGAAAAGCACACAGCATGGCCAAGCCCTGCTGCCTCTCCTCGATGATAAGCAAAAATGGTTCATCCGCCTCGACCAGATGTCACCTAAGGACAGCCCGTTTGGCGGCAAAGAACCAAGCTCCACATTCGAGGATGTGGTGGTCAAAATTTGCAGCAGCATGCGCGCGTGGGGCTGCCTGCAGCGCGAACAGCTAGAAGCTAAGCAGCAAAATAGGGAAATGAAGATCCAGCTGGTGCTGAATGCCTGGGACGACGCCATGGATCCCAGGCGCGAGTTCCGCGCCTTCGTGCCCCCGCCTACGGCTCGCGGCGCAGCGCGCGACGTAACTCAACTCCAGGTCACCTGCGTGTCGCAGTACCACTGGCCGCTCCCGCTCGAGTGCGCTTTTGGCTTCAGTCTGCAAGAACCAGCGCGCTTGGTGTGTGCGGGTGCGAACGGAGTACTCCAGAGCATCAAGACGTTCATGCAGGATGAGATGAGCGTGCAGGTCACGGGCTTGCTGCTGCAGTATGGATTCAGTTTCGATGTTGCGCTGCAACGGGATGGCACTGTGCGGCTCGTAGAGGTCAATCCGTCCGGGGCGCTCAGCGGGTGTGGGGCTTGTCTGTTCAACTGGGTCAGTGATGGGAGGGTGATGTATGGGTTGGACGAGGATGTGGAATTCATTGTTACCATGGATGAGGGCGGGGGATGATTCGAGTAGCATAGCAAATTGGTGCTTGTGGGTTGAGGGGAAGAAACAGAGGTGAGTAATTAGGAAATAAATTGCAGGGAACAGAACGATACTGGAAGTCAACCGAGAGGAAGATTGAGAAATTTTGATTCTAACGATGGCTCATCGCTAATGCAGTGATATCATGATACAACGCACAAGTTTCCTTCTATACAGAATTATACAGTCCGGCCCGCTTAGACGCTCTCGAGGCGATCAGCATCCTTGGCCTTCTCCTCAAAGTAGCCGCCCTCGCGGACTGTCTCCATTTCCTGGAGGCGCTCAAGCATAAGCCCGTGCGCCTTGTGCGTGGGCTTGATCTCGAACAGCTCGTCCATGCGCTCGAGCGGAATACCCTTTGTCTCGGGGATGAGGAAGTAGACAAAGGGAACGGACAGGATCATCAGGCTGGCGAAGAAGAAGTAGACGCCGTAGCTCATGGTCAGGAACATCTGCGGTGTGAAGCGCGAGATGATGAAGTTCCAGAACCTGGTTGCGAAGTTAGAAAACGCTAATATGAGTCATGTTATGGATGCAACGAGACCTACCAGTTGTTGGCGGCTGCGGAAGCCTGACCGAGCGAACGCGTCTGCTGGGAGAACATCTCAGAGTTGATGACCCAGGGGGTTCCGTTCCAGGAGGGGGTGCAGAAAACGGTCCAGAGGTAGAAGAAGAAGACGGCTGCGATGCCGCCGGGGGAGAGCTTTGCACCCGTGGCCGGGGCTGCTCCAGTGTTTGCGAGCTTGATGTAGGCGCCAATGATCCACATGCAGACTGAGCCACCAGTGGCACCAATCATGAGAAGCTTGGTGCGACCGAGGCGATCGATCAGGTACATGAGCCAGATAACGGTAACGACCGTCTTGACAACACCAAAGAGTCCAGTAGTGAGGAATCCAGTGTTGGTACCAGTGATTCCGATGGAGCGGAAGACTGTCGGGGAATAGTAGTTGATAGCGTTGATTCCATTTCCGTTCTGCCAGAGGAAGAGCATGCCACCGAGGAATAGACGGTACTGCACTTTGCGCTGCCTGACAGCCTTGAAGGGCGCCCAGAAACCAGGACCAACAACGAGACGGTCGTGCTCGATCTCAGCATCGATGGCGGCAATCTCCTCGACCATGTAAGGGTGGGTAGGCTCAAGGTTGCGAATCCAGCACAAGTCCTTGACGGCCTGGTCGCGGTCGCCACGAGCGAATTGCCAGCGAGGCGATTCCTTCAACCAAATAGTGCCAAGGAGAAGAAGACCAGCTGGGATTAACTGAACAGCGAATGGGATCTGCCACTGGCGGGTAGAGGAAGCCATGGTCTCAACGAGACCATAGTTGATCCAGAAACCAACAAGACCACCGATCTGCCACCCCAACTCGTAGATACCGACAAGACGTCCACGAACGGCAGGAGGTGACATTTCAGATATGTAGATGGGAACCATGTTACTGGCAGCACCAACACCGAGACCGGCCAAAACACGGCCACCGATAATGAGGCCAAGTCCTCGCTCGCCGTTCGCGCCAAGCATCATTCCCGCGCCGAGGATGAAAACTAGAGTCCAGATAAGAAGCGTCTTTCTGCGTCCAAGGTAGTAGGAGGAGATATATGCACCGAAAGCGCCGAAGAAAGCACCAGCCTGGTACACGGAAACGATGTTCGCTTTTTGCAGGGCAAGATCCGCAGCGGAGATCTGCTTCGGTGCAGCCAGTCTGAATTCGGAGACAAAGGATGGCAGCGCCAATGTGGTTCCAATGAAAGCAGAATCGTAGCCAATCTGGTTTCCAACGTTAAATGGGAATATCTGTGAATTCTGTAGAGGTACTCACCATGCAAGATGCAAAAGACGCGACTGATGCAGCAGCGTATACGCGCCAGTTGTACACCTCCTTTGGCGTAGGCCTGTCTTCGACAAGGGCGAGGAGACCCATGATGAGAGATGCTGTCTTCCTGTCCGGTCGTTGATGTAATGGATGATGAGGTAAGAGAGTCCTGAAGGATTGACGACCCTAGAAAGAAGGAATGAGGTGGTCGCTTTATGGGAAGCTGTGCATGAAGATTCTCCTCCTCCGAGCCCGGCGTCTACTACTTCAGCAGGGCTAAAGGTTACCCCGGAATCTGGCCCTCGTGGGGAAGCTAGTCTCGTGGAATGATTTGCGGCAGCGTGCACGCGAAGACCCCAGAAGACGTCCAGACTCTCCAGTCTCCAGGTCTTATCCGCGCACGACCGCGTGGAGGCGCCACGATGATGGAGCAGGGCTTGCACCCCGCAAAGGATGGAGGCTACCAATGGCGTCCTAGCACAAGGCTGGTGCTGATCATGGAAAAAGATTTCGACATGTACGACAAGCAAAGTGCTTAGGAAGCCACTCCCATGGTATGGGCAGGGATTACGAATGGCGCGTATTCATTATCTCATTAATCCGACACTCTGCTTACCCTAGCGCACCCTCGCAGGCTCTAGCAAACTCTAGCAAACTCTAGCAGCCAATCACATACTAGTGCAAATTTTAGCTAATTATAGATTAATAACATAAGTTAGTACAAAGCCTAAGCAGAGCGTCTAAGAGATTTTAGTTCCTAGTTTAGTATAAAGTAATTTTAGGCCTTAGTTATAATTATTGTTAGCTATTAACTATATAATACTACTATATCTAATTATCTTATAGTAATATAAATATTTAGAGTAAGAAATTCTAATTCTCCTTATACCTATTATGTCTAACTCTACTAGGTTTCTTATTAATAACTACACTACTAAAGGTATTATATTAAAACTTTAATCCTATTTACTACTAGCAAATACCTACTATACTACCTATTATTACTAAAAGTATTTATAGTGTTTACTAGCATTATCTATAACCCTATTAAGACTCTTATAGCGCCCTGTCTAGTATAACTAGTCTAGTGTAGTGTTACTACTATATACTACTACATACTGCATCTAATGTATAGAGAGGACATAACAAACTCTAGTAGCTAGATTAGTTATCTACTAGCTGCTAGCTGCTTATAAAGGCAGTAAGTCTTACAGACTCTAGTAGCTATCTGCTAGCTGCTTATAAAGGCAGTAAGTCTTACAGACTCTAGTAGCTATCTACTAGCTGCTTATAAAGGTAGTAAGTCTTACAGACTCTAGCAGCTATCTACTAGCTGCCTAAGCAGGTAGTAAGTCTAGCAAACTCTAGCAGCTATCTGTTATCTGCTAGCTGCCTACACAGGTAGCAAGTCTAGTAAACTCTAGCAGCTATCTGTTATCTACTAGCTGCCTGTGCAGGCAGTAAGTCTAGCAAACTCTAGCAGCTTAATAGGCTAGCAAAAGGATAAAAGCTCTAAGGCTTTAATAGATAGTTAAAGTAAGCGCGTAAGGGCCTCTAGGGCAAAATAGAAGATAAGAGAGCTTTAGGAGAGGATAGAAAATAAGCAGACATAAATCCTTGCTCTCTTTAATAGGGAGGCTAGACTGTCTAAAGATTAAATTGCTAGCTATTAGGACATAGAGACCTTTCTAGAACTTATTAACACTATACAGTTAGAAGAAAATATTAATTTCTAGACTAGGGTTATTAAATATTGTCTTACACTTATCCTGTGCTATAGAGGTTACACTACTACACCCTAACTAGAACAAATTTACACACTGTAGATGCTTATATTTACTAGATTAGATGTTCTACTTATTATATATACTAGATTTAGTAAGAGTGTTATCTTTTATATATTTATACTACTAATAGGGAAGATAATACTATAGTTAGTGCTACTAAACAAGCTTAGTAAAGAGTAGACAGATAATATTAAGAGACTGCTAGGTACTAACCTAGTATTGCTAAACAAGAAGACTTACACTACTAAGAAGAAGCTTATAGACTAGATTACTAAAGGGGAGTTTACACACGTTCTTCTTAGGCTAGAATAGGCATCTAGTACAGCGTTTTAAGATATACTAAAGTAGACAGAGTTCTAGGCGCGTATTAGACTAGTAGCTATTAATAAGGTACACCTTATCTCCTAGTAGGAAACCTTCTAACTAAAGTTTATAATACTAAGTAAGTTGCATACTACTCTTTATAATAATATAATATAGTTTAAATATACTACTACTCTTAATATAGCCGCTAAAGGCATTATAGTCTAGAAAGCTAGCTTTAGAGCTATTAGCAGTAAAAGGGTATATAAGACGCGTGTTATATAAATATTAATTAATTAGCATAATATATATCTTTACCTAGTACTAATACTATATATAAAGTAGAGAGTATAGGACACCTTAGCCTTTCTATTAACTAAGGCTGTATATAATAGTAAGGCAACACTAGAGAAGATCCCTAAGACTATTATCTTTATTAACAGACAATAGCAGCTCTAGGCAGCAGCGCTGTAGGTTATAGAAGCTCTAGTGTTCTTTTCTAAGACTCTACTGCCTAAGAAGAAGTACACTAAAGCCTCTTCTAATAAAGGCTTATATGTCCTAGACGTAGTGCATATATTCTATACTAATACTACTAAATTTAACTATAAATAAATATATACTAAGTTTAAATGTTCTACTTCTTATATATGTATTATTTTTACTATAACTTTATTAAGTATAGGTATTAATATTAAAGATATTATAAAGGTTGTAACTTGCAGTATACTAATTAGCAAGAGCTTAAGTAATTTCTAGTAATGCCTTAGTTATAGTGCGCGTAGGGATAGTCTATCTAGTAAGGCTATTATTATGCTACTATATCAGCTCTTTAACTTAGAGGGTAAGACCTAGCCCCTAGCAGTAGAGGAAGGAGTACAGTTATCTACTCTAGCGTCCTCATAACAGTTATTAAGGAAGCGCGCTTAGGCGTCTACTTTACGCGCCTTAGTAGGTAGCTTTTAGCTAAGCTAGCTGTTATAGTATGTAACACTAGGTAACACTACTAATATAGATAAGCTATAGAAGGAACCTAATCTAAGTAACATAGTTAATAGTTATAACAGACCTAAGAGACTTTAATTCTAGACT
The DNA here is from genome assembly GCF_004011695.2 of Ascochyta rabiei. NCBI lineage: Eukaryota > Fungi > Ascomycota > Dothideomycetes > Pleosporales > Didymellaceae > Ascochyta > Ascochyta rabiei. Next base: position 955,011 of record NC_082416.1, read on the forward strand.
AAGGGCAAGAAGAAGTAGCGTAATAGCATCCTGTCCTAGCTAAAGATAGTAAATAGTAGATATTATTATTATAGGTTTCTTAAGGACCTAGGCAAGTATAACCTGCTACTAGTGTAACAGCAGATTATTCTACTAGAATAGTATTACTCTGCCTGTAACGCTAGCTTATACGTAGACTTAGTTAAGCTGCTAGACTAGCTAAAGCCTATTAAGCTACTGCAGGCTAGCTCTCTTACTGCTGCTATACTTAAGGAGCTAAACACCTTATTAATAATAAGGGCTACTCTTAAGTTAGGGTTTATTAATTTAGGTTATCCTATAGTACCTAGTAGTTTTATACACAGCTCTTTACGCCTCTAGTTTATTTACGCCTTTACTAAGAGTATTAGGAAGAAGAGTAAGACATACTTATACACAGTAGAGCAGTTAGCTAAGAACTTTAACTGTCTAAAGTAGTAGATGCGTTTTAATAATAAGGTATAGTAGCTAGTAGGTAAGCTCCCTATACTTATAGTAAATACTTACTAAAGAAATAAGGCTAAGAGAGAAGCTAAGGCTAAGAAGAGGAAATAGTGTAACTAGATAGTGTAGTTACAGGTCTCTACTGCTACACAGTTGCAGGCTACTCTAGATAGGAGTCTTAACTCTTAATTAGTGTAACTTACAGCTTATCTTAATGCTAGTATAACAGCGCAGTTTATCTAGCTAGTATTACCTAGTGCAAGTATGCTAGTAGCATTAAGTCTAGTAGTATTCTAACGCTTAAGTAGACTTATAACACTATTAATATATACACGTTAGAATAGGAAAACTAACACTAGTAATAGTATAGCTTTAACTCCTATATAAGCGCTCTTAAGTAAGGTTTCTAGAAATAAACCTTATAAGGGTTTAACACTGTCTATTGTTATACCTTTAATACTAGGCACGCCTAGGGTTAAAAAGGCTACACCTAGACGCAATACGCCTTTCCTAAGCTTTATACTAGTGTCTTGCAGTAAGTATAAGTAGATATTAACTAAGAAAGGGATAGATGTATTTAAGTAGAACTATAGATAACAGGTAGAGTCTAGCTGCTGTACAAAGGACTAGACCCTACTAGAGTTTAGTTATTATATAGAGGACTACCCTAACAGGTCTACTACTAGACCCTGCTAGAGTTTAGTTGTTGTGTAGAGGACTAGCCCAACAGGTCTACTGCTCGACTCTGCTAGAGTTTAGCTGTTGTGTAGAGGACTGGCCCAACAGGTCTGCTACTAGACCCTGCTAGAGTTTAGCTGCTGTATAAAGGACTAGCCTTTACTATAGAGTTTGTGTTTAGGTTGTACATGTGCTGTACTGCAAATTTAGCTAATTAGAGAGATAGCTAGAGTTTATAAGATTTGTTTTAGCTAATAGAAGCGCCTGCTAGAGTCTATAGGACCCTGTTTCTCTTTAGTAAATGTTATAGTTAAGTATATTAGGTAGCTAGTATTTACTTTTACTGCTTAGCGTAGCTATATAGTAAAAGTCTATAGTTTATAGATAGCTATAGCTAACACTTAAATAACTCTACCTATTTAAATTTTTTTTAAATATGTAGAACTGCTGCTTCTTTGACACCTTTATTAGCAACCTAGAGGAGGTTAGCCCTAACCCTAAGGCTATTATCTGCTGTGCCTACATAAGCTTATATTTTGTTATAGTTATAGTCTTAAACATGTTCTAACAATATAAATAGCGCGCTGCCTACTACTACTACTAGTAGTAGCAGTAATAGTAATAGTAGTAGTAGCAGCAGTAACAGCAGCAACAGCAGTAGCAGCAGCCGCTGCTGCTGCTAATGACAACAATAATAATAATAACTTCAGCAGGTTTGTAGGGGGAGGAGGGGAGGAGGAGGAGGAGGAGGAGGAGGAGGAGGAGGTAGATTTGGGTGGGGGTCCTACAAACAACCCCCTAGCAGCTTCTAGCGCGCTTACCTAGGGGTAACTAGCCTTCTAGTCTTATATATAAATAATGCTAATATATATATAGCGCCTTAGGATCTTCTTCTATAGGTACTAGCAGGCAGGCTCCTTTACTAGAACCTCTAGCTAGACCTGCTCATTATACCTAGCATAACTGCGCCCCTTTAGTAGTAGCACTCTAGAGAGGTTACTAGAGTAAGGCAGTACCTGTTAATTAGGTACTGCTAAGCCCTAGTTAATACTACAATCTAGTAGTTTTCCTAACCTGTAATAGGGTAGGAGAAGCATTAAGCTTAGTGTGCTAGCAGTTGTTTATAATAGCTAGTGTGCTAGCAGAGACAGATCTTAGGCTATACTAGACTAGCAATAATAGGTATAAGTACTGTTAGACTAAGGGCTACGCAGTGTGCATATTGCTGTAAGGCAGTAGTAGTTTGCCTAACACCTAGCTAACCTGTAATTAGTGCTGTCTCTAGAGCTGTAGTTACAGTCTCTACCTGTAGAAGAAGGAGACAGGACTCTAAACACTATAAGGTTTAGGTAGTAGCTGTAAACTATTACTACGTAGAAACAGCAGTAGCCCTAAGAGTCTGCCTCTCTCTAGTTCTAGGGGAAAAGTACTGTAGTTAGTCTAAGTATATAGTAGTTAAAGTTAATATCTTTATTAGGTTTAGTTTAACTAGGTCCTAGTTAGTTGCAAGTACTATATAGGAAAGCAAGCTAGGTATCTTAGAAGGCTAGGCCTAGTAAGATAATACTAAGACTAAATATACTTTAGGTGTGTAGTTAGTGTAAACCTTCTACAGTAAGTAGGCTTGCTAGTAAGCAGGACACTTGTAGTGTTGCTAGAAATTGTCTATTATGTTTAGAGGGGTAAAGTCTAATAATTAAACTAGTCTCCTATAATAACTTATACCTAGTTTCTATAAAGTATTATATACTACTTCTTATCTGCAATATTAGAGAGTAGGTGTTAGGATCCCTTTCGGGAGGGGTGGCACGTTATTAAGTACTTGAAGATAGAGAGTGTAATTGCAGGTTATAGATAGACGAATCGCTCCTAAGTAATTAGAGTAATCCGGCCAGGTTATATAGATACGCCACCCCTACTCTATTTACTAGGTCTTTAGTCTTTAGTCTTAGTGCAGAGCACCTAGGGACTAGGGACCTAACAATATCCCCCTTTTAGGATTGTTCGTCCCAAGCAATTAGTATTGTGGTTACCTAAACCCAGGCCAGTAATAATAGGCCACTGTGGGCCACTAGGCGTCCTAGGCACTGGGGAGGGGTTATCCAGTGACAGAGGGGATCTTCTTAAACCTGCTGGTGGTTGCGTTTAACCCCATCTTCACCTTTACTCTTACCTCTACCTTTACCTTAAATTTTTACAGGTACCTAGAGAATAAGTAGGTCTATATACCACTAGCTTCCTGCCTAGGTATACCTAACGTTACTACCTATTTTAGACTATTACTTCTACACTCTACTCTACGTTTTAGTAAGTTAGTGCTTTTCTTTAGTAAGGGCAAAATTTCCTTTACTAAACTAGGATAACCTCTTATGTGTTATTATGGGTTGTTATAACTCTACAGGCAGCTAACTAGATCCTCTAGGCTCTAACAACTTTACAAGCACAATCTTTAACACTAAGCCTACTACCTTACCTACCTACTATAGATCTAAACGTAGTTAGTAACAACTTTGCTTATAATAGGGTGTAGTTGTTTTAGGTGTGCGTTTAGTGTGTCTGTAGCTTTGCCGCAGGCTAGTATAAGCATTACGGCTAGGTTAGTTACGTTTATATCTAGGTTACGCCTGCTAATACTGCTATATACTCTACCTAGATTATAGAGATAGAATTAGGTAAGTCTAACTAGGTTATGCACTGTTTCTAGTACTTCTCTGCTAACTAGGAGTGCATTGCAGTATGTATCCCCCTTCTAGGTGTTTATTACCTATTATAGGTTATACTAACTCTTAGCAGCTTTACCCTAAGAACAACATAGAGCTACCTAAGATTTAAAAGATTCTCTAGGAGTTAGAGTTTGGCATCCAGGAGTCTAACTAGGACATAGTTAATAGTAAGCACTAGTAGCGCCTGCTAACTGTGTTAGAGAAGAAGTTAGCCAAATTTAAGCTTATAGAGCTCTGTTAGCCTATTTCTAAGGATTACAGCTAGTAAGTTGTCTTTTTAAGTAGTTTTAGTCTATTATAGGTCATTCTAACGCGTTTAGTAGCACGTACATTCCCTACGCTTCTTACCTCTATTTGCATAGTGGCGCTATCGCAGAGGATAAGGACCCTCGCTCTAATTTCCGCCCAGACCAGCACCAGCGCACTAAGAAGTTAGTTTTAGCCTATGCTGAGGCTAGCAAGCGCAGTCTTAAGGTTGCTGTAGCTAACAGGGTTGCTAAGGAGACTAATTCCCCTCGCAAGTAGGTATATATACTAATTCTGTTCCTAAATAGGCTATACTAACTTATTATAGGTTAAGGTTTATAATTACGTTGCTAACCCTGTTTCTAATTATAAGAAGAAAGGCAAGGCTATAGTTACAGAGATAGCTGTTCTAGAGGTAGAGAAGGATTCTGCTACTGGCTTAAAGAAGGGTGCTGTAACAAAGAAGATTAAGGCGCTCTAGAAGAAGCTGGACTGCTACAACAGCACTTAAAGGTAGTAAGAACACGTTATAATAGGCCCTAATAGGCTATTGTAGCTTACACAACAACATAACCCTAAACAATTTCTATAGTTAGATTTCCCTTAGAAATCCTAGATATACCTAAGCCTTAGGCTTAATTTAATAGAGTACTTGCTTTTATGTCTTATGTTTCCTTCCTGTAATATAATAAATTTTATGCCCTTAGGTTAAGCTGTTTGTAATTTGTAACAGGCTCTTATTGTTAGGCCCACTCCTTCCGCTTGTTCCGCATAAGGAGCCAAGGGTCCGATTGCGTAGCAGGGGTGGCGTAACTATATAGCCTACGTAAATTACTCTAATCCTTTTAGCAGCAATTCGTCTATCTATAACCTGCAAATACACACTCTATCTTCAAATGCTTAATAACGTGCCACCCCTCTAAAAAGAGATCCTAACATTCGAATTGCTCCCTACTACACGTTATTAAAATGCAGACTAGACAACAGAGCCAACGTGCAGGTTGGTCTGAAAGCGGTTAACCCTCAGGTACACTGGTACCCTCCGGACTTATTGTTAAGGAAGACACTGCTAATGCTCGCATCTAAAGCCTACCTTCCTTAGTAGAAAGGGACATCGCGGAAAACGCCGGACTAGTCAAAGATGGAGCAACCTAGCAGAGACTAGGAGGGCATCTAGCAAACCCTCTTAGGACACAAACACCTATAATAGTCCAGAACAATACACCATTGTCTCTAATAGACTAGGAACTAGAAGACCTCTGCCTATAGCTGAGAAACGCCTAGAAGAAAAGTAAGATTAATTAACTCTGTTAACTAAGGGCTAAGTACAAGTTAGGAGACACGTTAGTCCTCCCTCTAACTTCAACTCTACTAAGGACCCTCGCAACAACATCCTTAGGCCCATCAGCCAACCTTCTAAAGCCAGATCCACCCTAAAGATACAACAAGAAGTCAAGAGCAGAATATAACTGCTAGGAACGTAACTATAAATTGTATTTCCTACGTTCTCTAATTAACTTTACAAAGGAGAACTAAAAGGTAGATTTTAGGGTAATATACCTTTCTAAGCCACTAAAGACTCTATAGAAATCCTATTACACAACAGAACAGACCAGTTCTCCATCCTGGCGACTAACCTAGGAGATACTAAAAACTGTTATGTTAAACGCCCTAGGAACGCTGTTAGAACAGAAACAGTAAGCCTATAAGACTCTTAAGCAAATCTAGTAAAAGCTAAACTAGTTACCTATAGATCTGCTAGATGCCCTTCGACCCTTATAGGAGGAACTAGGCTTAGCCTAAACTCTAGAGCTTTAAGTAATAGAGTACATCTCGTCTCTGCGCAAAGACATTTAGAGAGACCTGTTCCTACTCCTAGTTGACAGACGCAACACTCTTCTAATAGTAGAAGAACATGCCAACGTTATCTACTGCAGAAAAAATCTAGATAAGGAGGCAAAGGCTACTCCTGCAAAGAGGTGGCCACTAAAGGCTAGAAACAAGAGTAATAAGGCAGGGGAAGCAGAAAAACCCCTAAAGAAACAGAAATGGGCTAATAGGGGCTATAACAGACTGTCTGCACACAGAACCGCTGGTACCTAAGACAAAGGTAAGGGTCAGACCTGTTATAATTGCAGAAAGTTTAGTTATACTGCAGCTAAGTGCTAAAGCCTTCTAAAGGACAAGGGTGATACAGCTAACTAGAAAGAAACTACTACAGAATTAAAGGAAGGCTTAAACACTAATTTAGGAAAAGGGAAAGGGCAGAAAGACTAATCCTATACCTTTCCGCCTATATTACGTTAAACTAGGAAATAAGGGACCTAGGGAAATTAAGGGAAGCCCTTTACCTCTATCCCTCTTAGTTGTTAACTGTGTAATATACAGTTTAATCCTCTAAGCCTATAGAGGCCATAATTAATAGAGGTTCCTAGCTGAACTTAATGTTAGCTACGCTAGCAAAGGAACATGATCTCTAAGTAGACCCCCTGCCTAAGCTGCTGGCTAAAGGCGTGGATAGGGGTAGATTGACAGTGTATAGTACCACAACAGTAGATATAACTATTACTAATTCACGTGGTTATAAAGAGACCTATTAAGTACCATTTATAGTAACAGACCTTCGAAGATACTTAGTGTACTTAGGTCTTCCCTAGATTAATATGTTTCATCTAAGGATTAGCTACGCTACTAGACATATGCTCTTTTAGAGGAATAAGGACAACAGGTTTGTCCTGTTTACAAAGGTGGCTATAGAAGACGCTAAGCAGTTTAAGAGCAGTATAAGAGAACCTAATACGGACGTCTATGCGTGCCTTGTTAACTTCGTAGGCTATAGAGGGTTAGAAGATGACACTATAGGTTATTTACCTCCAGAATATGCAGAGTTTGCAGATGTAGGCTTAGAGGAGGACTCTAAGAGTCTCCTAGAGCATAGCTACTACAATCTGTCTATAACTCTAACACCTAATAGTGTTCTACCTTACTAACTATTATATAACCTCTTAGTAACTAAGCTAGAGATACTTTAAAACTATCTTTAGGAGTATATAGCAAGAGGATGGATATGTTAGTTTAAGTCTCTAGTAGGGGCACCTATACTCTTTGTTAAGAAGAAAGATAGCAGCCTAAGACTTTATATTAACTATTAGGGCCTTAATAAGGTTACAGTTAAGAACCGACACCTACTACCCCTAATTACGGAGTTACTAGAGAGGCTCTCTTAGGTAAAGTATTTTACTAAGCTTAATGTAAGAGAGGCCTACTATAGGATTTATATTGCAGAGGGAGATAAGTAGAAGACTACTTTCTGTACTAGATATAGACACTATAAGTATACTGTTATGCCTTTTAGCCTAACTAACGCCCCTGCCTAGTTTTAAGCATATATTAACTATGCTCTTATAGGACTAGTTAATATATAACGTACCCTACAGGCGAGCCGCTTAACAGGCGAGCCGCTCACTTTTGCCAAGCCCCTACCAAACTCCACCCTATTATGGCCCAAAACAACCCAGTTTAGTGCTGTAAAGTGCAGTATGGCCTGTAATACTATTTAGAAACTACTTCTACCTCTTTCTGACACGTTCGCGCGTTGTGTCCTGTCTGATTGCACTGTCCACAGCGTCTTTAGGAGGGCTTACCTCCTTTAGCACACACCTGCTTCTTTGCCTTCTTCCTATCACTACGCGCCCTAAACTCCTTCAGAGTTGTTAATTACAGGCCATCCTTAACTGTTAGGGTCCTTTCTGCCTAAACTTGCTTTCTTTTGTGTGATTTTTGTTGTGTAGCTGCCTTATTAGCAGCTTAAAGCTAAGTAATCTCCTGTTGCGCTAACACTAGCTTATGCGCAATTATTGCTGCCCCTTTTGCTACCTTCTTAAACGCCTTAACTATAGAGGTAGGCGAACTATCTATATGCCTCTGAATCCTTGTCTTCACAAGCGTTAATTGCGACCTAAGTTCAAGGGTGTTGCTTAGGGTTTGCAACTGCCAGAGCTTGTTGTTGACAGGTAGTGGTGGTGATAGAGTGCGCAACTTTACATTAAGGGCCATTATAACCTAGTCTAGGTTAAATAGGACCAATCCAGCACCTTAGAACCCTCCCTAGATGTTCTTAGAAGTAATTACAGTATTGTAGGCGCGTATAAAGTATGGTAGGAACTCTGTCTTTATAATGTAGTTAATCTAGTTATATATAAGTATTTTAGCTTAGCGCCTATATGCCTTCTTTAAAGCAGTAAAATAACCTACATTAAGGGGCTGTGTAAGGTGTAATAAGTGAGAAGGCAAACAGAGAGTAATAATCTTGTTATCCTTGCAGTATTGCTGGAATTTAAGAGAGTTGTGGCTCTTATAACTATTAATAATAAGCAAATAGTAGGTGCTAATAGTACGCTCCTTTGTATGCCTGTCAAAGTGCTTCAACCAGTTAAGACTAAGCTTGTTGGTAGTCCAGCTGTTATTAGAGACTCCAATAACCCAGTTGTAAGGCAGATCCTCTTCTTTATACCAGGCAGAGAGGTAGTAGTAGGCTTTAAAGATAAGGAAGGCCAGAATAGCCTATCCTTTAGTATTAATGCTTACTATAGCCGTAGCCCACTCTTAGTTGCCTGGCTGGATAGCCTTTGGCCGACCCTGTCGTTCTAAAGCTGTAACAACTGCTCCTAGGGAGATCTGGCCTATTATAAAGCCTGTCTTGTTAAAGTTGTACATGTCTTTATCCTAGATGCCATACTTAGCTTTAATGTTAGCTACTAGGCCAAACCAGCCCTGTAGAACCTCAGAATCCTTACAGAGGGCTCTCTTATAGTTGTACTTGCGATTAAACTTAACTTTAAGCTCTAGGTGTTGCTTAACAAACATACTAGGCCAGTTTACGCTAATAGGGCCTAGATTGCGCTTAGCGCGCAAAGAATTGGCTATAGTAGCTACATCTAAGAGCCAAGGAAAAAATCCTTACACATCTAGCTTAAGAATATGCTTAATAATTACCTCCTTCTTATTGTTGTCTAGCTTCTGTAAGTTAGCTATAGAATCTGTGCGTAAAGGTTGTCCTGTGTGTCAGTTGCTTAGTGTCTTTTGAGGGACCCTGTAGATAGCTGCAGCGCGTCGCTAAGAGAGATTTGCGTCTTGTTTAAGAGCCTGGAGCGCAAGCTGTATCTAAGCTTCCTTTAACGCGTCTAAATGGTGTTGTTAAGAAGACATTGGTGTAGGAGGAGAAGTTTGGTGGGGGCTTGGCAAAAGTGAGCGGCTCGCCCGTTGAGCGGCTCGCCCGTGGGGTACGTTATTACATTGTCTATTTAGACAATATCCTAATCTATTTAGGCATAAAAGAAGATTACATACAGCATGTAAAGGATGTACTACAAAGACTACACAAGTCTAAGTTATACATTAAACTTAGCAAGTGTAAGTAGCACACTTAACGTACAGAGTACCTTAGATACGTAATCAGCCCTAAAGGGGTTAGTATTAACCTAGAACAGGTGAAAACGATCCAGGAATGGCCACAACCACAAACAGTCTGCAATATTTAAGTGTTTATTAGTTTTATAAATTACTATTAACAATTTATCTATAGTTTCTCTAAATTAGCCTTACTATTAACCGAAATGACCTATAAGACCCCAGGATCTGCTAGAGGGGGTCCGGCAATAAGAAGAGAGGAAGGCCAGAAAATGGATATCAGAGAAAAAGGCAGATCTGCCTTCTAGAAACTTAAGGACGTGTTCACCCAAGTTCCTATACTCTCCTACTTTAATCCTTATTAGAAAACAAGAGTAGAGGTAGACGCGTTAGGAGGCGCAATCTTAGGCATTGTAAGCCAGTATGTGCTAGAAGGATCTAGAACAGGTTAATAGAGGCCTATTAGTTTCTTTTCTTGTAAATTAATCTAAGTGGAATACAATTACAATACTTATAACAAGGAACTGCTTGTAATTGTTAAGAGTTTAGAGCACTAGCGTTACTACCTTAAAGGTATATACTTTAAAATCCTTACAGACTATAAGAACCTAAAGTAGTTTATAGAAACTAAGACTCTTAACTATTACTAGGTTTAGTCCTATCTGGCCTTGACTTGGTTTGATTTCACCCTTACCTACCGACTAGGGACTACTAATCCCGCAGATAGACCCTTAAGGCGACCAGATTATAAGGCAGAGACAGAGAAACCTTCACTAAAGTACAACAAAGCTTTTGTCCAGCCTCTTTAAGATTTGTTCTCTTCTAAAGGAAAGAACAACTTCCTTATGTTAGCTGTTATAACATAAGCATCTCTAAGGTCTAAAGAATAATCAGAAATTGTTAAAGCCCTCTAGAAGTTCTAAGCAAAGGAAAGTACTGTAACTAGGGATCTGCATAACTATAAGAAAGAATCTATAGTTAAACCAGACTTAGATGCAACCTCTAATAGATACAACACTGAAACGGACTATAATAACCTAGAACAACTTGCTACAGGCAACAAGGCCTTAAAGCACTTGACTACTCCAGAAGAGAAGTCTAAGGCTCTCTAAGAGTGCCATGACAATCCACTTGCAGGACACTTTAAGGTTAAGAAGACACTAGAGAAGCTTTAACAACGCTATAAGTAGAAGGGGATAAGGAAGGATATAGAAGACTATTATAATAACTGTTTAGTATGCAAGAAGGTAACGCTAGCACGTTACAAACTATATAGTCTTCTAGCACCTCTAACTCCTCTAAACGTAGCCTAGGAGAGCGTAACAATGGATTTTATTACAGAGTTACCCTCTAGCTGCCTAAACAATTAGGTATATAACGCTATCTTAGTAGTAGTATATAGACTTACCAAAATGTCTTACTACATTCTAGCCAGGGCAGATTGGGATGGAACGGACCTAGCCTAATCCTGGATAAGAGAAGTAATACGCTTACATAGTGTCCCTAAAACAATAATTTTAGATAGAGGACCACTTATGTCAGCTAAGCACTAGGATACTTTCTAATACTACTTAAATTTAAGAAGGGTGTTAACGTCCGCTTACTACCCACAAACGGATAGACAAACCGAAAGACAGAACCAGACACTTAAACAATACCTAAGGTGCTACTGTTACCTAGAACAAGACAATTAGAGCCTATAGATATTAGTTGCAGAGTTTACGTATAACAATAGCATACATGCAACTATAGGCACTACACTGTTTAGAGCATACTACGGCATAGACCCTGTTAGTCCTAACTAGCCCAGTATGCCTTACGGGAGCGGGGAATCACCCCTAGGGCAACAAGTAGCCACAAAGGTTATTGCTTTGCAACAGAAGTGTAAGAGGAAAATTATTACTGTAAATAAGTACTAAAAGTTATATATAGACAAGAAACGCTTACTACATACGTTTAAAATAGGGGATTAAGTTATAGTTTCAAATCAGCATATAAGATCAACAAGGCCTAAGAAAAAGCTAGACTAGAAATACTTAGGACTAGGCCACATAGTGGACCAATATGGCCTAACAGCATTTAAAGTCGATCTTCTAGGCCTATAGAGCGTACATCTAGTCTTCTATGCGTCCTTACTAGAACCATATAATCTAAGGAGTCTTATTCTACACCTAGAGACTCTAATTGTAGACATATTACGTAAATACAGCAATAATGTTTACAATGTAGACATAATTCTAGATAGGCGCAAAGGAGACAACAATTAGTAGGAGTATTTAGTGAAATAGACTAGCTATAGAGAAGAAGAAAACTTATAGGAGCCTAGCCAAAATATCTCTAGTAACGTACTTTAACAATTTTGGAAATCTAAAGGCATTAAGCCTAAGAGAAATCCTAAGGGGAAAGAGACTACTAAGCGTTAAGGGCAACCCCCTAAAAAGAAGAGGGATAAGCAAAGGCAATAAGATGATCCTAAGGAGACAACGTACCTTTACCAGTTTTCCTATAGGGTTTTTAGGGTGTTTAACAGCATTAAACTCTAGAACTACCTTAGCCTACCTTATAAGCCTAGGTAAAGGTCTATAATAGACTATAAGGAACCTATGCTATCTATAACACCTCTATAGGAATCTTATAAGGTTAAGGGAATTCTAACATTATAAGAAGAAAACATTTTATAAAAGCAAGTACTCTATTAAACTTAAGCCTAAGGCTTAGGTATATCTAGGATTTCTAAGGGAAATCTAACTATAGAAATTGTTTATAGTTATAGTATTGTTAGTGTTATAATAGTCTATAATAGACTATAATGCAGCACCCTTACTCCCTTCCAGCCGCATTATAGTTATCTAGCTTCTTCTAAAGCGCCTTAATCTTCTTAGTCGCAGCCGTCTTCTTAGCGCCAGAAGAAGCCGCCTTCTCACTTAAGAGCACGGCCATTAGAGCAGTCAGGGCGTTGCTAAGCCTCTTGAACTCGCCAGCATGGTTAGGGATGTGCTCGCGGACCCTGGCCTATAAGGGGTTAGAATAGTCTATTAGGGAACAGAGGGAGTATACATACCTTCTTGCAAGAGGTATTAACCTCCTTAGCCAGCATCTTAGTAATAGTGTTCTTAAGGGCGCGCTTACTAACCTCAGCCTAGGCTAATATAGACTTCTTGCTGCGTTAGCGTTAATCAGGGCAAAACTCAGATTGAGGATCCTTATCCCCACCAATGGCACCAGAGTGCAGGTAGAGATAAGCAGCGTGAGGGGTGTACAAACTACCTATAATAAGTCATAATAGACTAAAACAACACTAAGGGATAACTTACTAGGAATAGGCCTGTAAAATAGACTAAGAGTGCAACATAAGGTCATACTTGGCCGCCTTCTTCTTAGGAACAGTTATGGGGCGCAAAGGACGCACGCTATTGACCTCAGGGGCCTCTATGTTAAGGACGCCATCTTCCAAATTACAGAGGATAATGTGGATCTTACTAAGCTGGTTGTTATAGTCCTTATAGAGCTGTTAAAGTTAGTTATTATAACCTATAATAGATTATAGTTAGTCTAAAGGATAAAAATACATACAGCAATACACTCTTAGTTAGCAGAGAAGCACCTGAAGCAGCGCATGACCTGTTCCTTGTTACTAGAAGCTGTCTCTAGCTGCCAGGACTTGTACAGGTTGCGATTGTCCTTAGTAAGCTAGGCATAAACACAACTAACCCTGCTACAATGCTTAAATTAACTAGAAGTAAAGCTGCAAATGTACTAAACGTAAAGCTAAATAGACTAGACGCTATTATAGGCTATATTGTTACTAACTGCGTTTAAATCTATAGTTACGTGTAGCCTTAACAGAGAAAGGGCTTAGTAGTGGTAGTATAGTAGGCTTAGGGCCAGGAAATGCTTATATAGTGCGGTTTAATTCTAAAGAACTTAGTCAGCCACCTATAGGACCCTAATAACCTATGTAAACCTATAAGGACACATTCTAGAACAACAAAGGAAAATCTATTTAAGCTAATAGATATTATTAACTTACTAAAAAGAGGAGTAGAGTGTAGTAGTAATAGTCTAAAATAGGGAAGTATAATAGTTATACCTGGACCCTAAGCTAGCAGCACGTAGACCTACTTATTTTGCAGGCAACTGCGCAAAATTAGAGGTAAGAGAAGAAGTAAAGTAAAGGTGAAGGTGGAGGAGGCTGAATCCCCTAACAGGTTTAAGGAAAATCCTTCTACTACTAAAACACGCACCTAGGGTAACAGTAATGCCCTGTAGACTATAATAGTCTATAATTACTTACTTAATCTTAAAAGCCCACTATCTTGGTTACTTAGGACAAGTAACCCTAGAAGGGGGATATTGTTAGGCCTACTTCTTCTGCTTGTTCTGTATAAAGAGCTAAGGGTCTAATTGCGTAGCAGGGGTGGCGTAACTATATAGCCTACGTGAATTGCTCTGATCCTTTCAGCAGCGATTCGTCTATCCATAACCTGCAAATACACACTCCATCTTCAAATGCTCAATAACGTGCCACCCCTCTGAAAAGAGATCCTAACACTTATAGTCTATAATAGGTGATAATAGATCCTAAGAGATGCTTGTAAGCTTAGCTGAGTTAATCCTAGAGTGTAACGCTGTTAAACACCCTAAAAACCCTGTAGGAAAACTGGTAAAGGTACGTTGTCTCCTTAGGATACTCTTATTGCCTTTTCTCCTTCCCCTTCTTCTTTAGGGGTTAACCTTAACCCTTATAGGTCTTTTTTTTTAGATTCCTTTTTAGCATAATGCCCTTAGATTTCTAAAATTGTTAGAGGACGTTACTAGAAATATTTTAACTAGGCTCCTAGGAGTTCTCTTCTTCTCTATAGCTAGTCCATCTAACTAGATATTCCTACTAATTGTGTTCTCCTTTGCGCCTATCTAGTATAGTGTCCACTTTGTAGACATTATTACTGTGTTTGCGCAGCGTGTCTATAATTAGGACCTCTAGGTATAGAATAAGGCCCTATAGATTATAAGGCTCTAGTAATAACGTATAGAAGACTAGATATACGCTCTATAAGCCTAAAAGGTTAACTTTAAATGCTGTTAGACTATACTGGTCCACTATGCGACCTAGACCTAGGTACTTCTAGTTAAGCTTTTTCTTAGGCCTTGTTAACCTAATGTGCTAATTTAACACTATTACTTAATTACCTATTTTAAACGTATGTGCTAAGCGTTTCTTATCTATATATAATTTCTAGTATTTGTTTACAGTAATAATTTTCTTCTTACATTCTTGTTACAAAGTAATAACCTTACTAGCTACTTGTGCCTCTAGAGGTAATTCCCTAACGCTATAAGGCATACTAGGCTAGTTAGGACTAATAGGATCTATACTGTAGTATACTCTAAACAGCGTAGTGCCTATAGTTATATATATACTATTATTATATATAAACTCTGCAACTAATATCTATAGGCTCTAATTATCTTATTCTAGGCAATAATAGCACTATAGGTACTGTTTAAGTGTCTAATTCTGTCTTTTAGTCTGCCTATCCATCTATAGATAATAAGCAGAAGTTAATACCCTCCTTAAGTTTAAGTAGTGTTAGAAAGTGTCTTAGTGTTTAGCCGCTATAAGTAGGCCCCTATCTAAGATTATCCTCTTTAGGACACTATATAGGCGTATTACCTCTCTTATCTAGGATTAAGCTAGGTCTGTGCTCTCCTAATCAGCTCTAGCTAGAATGTAGTAAGCTATTTTAGTAAGTCTACAGACTATAACTAAGATAGCGTTGTATACCTAGTAGCTTAAGTAACTTAGAAGTAATTCTATAATAAAATCTATAGTAACCTCTTTCTAGGCTGTATTTAGAGGAGATAAGGGTGCTAGGAGACCGTATAGCTTGTAACGCGCTAGCATTAACTTCTTACACACTAGGCAGTCCTTATAGTAGTCTCTTACATTTTTTCTTATTCCTTTCTACTTATAGTAGTGTTACAGCTTTTCTATTGTCTTCTTGCCTCTAAAATGTCCTCTAAGTAGATCGTCATAGCATTCTTAGAGCGCCTTAGACTTTTCCTCAGGAGTAGTTAAGTGCTTTAACCTCTTGTTGCCTACAACAGGCTGTTCTAGCCTATCCTAGTCCGTTTTGCTATTGTATCCCTTAGAGGTTGCCTCTAAGTCTAGTTTAACTATAGACTCTTCCTTATGGTTGTGTAGGTCCCTAGTTGTAGTACTTTCCTTTACTTAGAAATTCTAGAGGGCTTTAACAACTTCTGATTGTTCTTTAGACCTTTAGGATGCCTATGTTGTAACAGCTAACACTAGGAAATTGTTCTTTCCTTAAGAGGTAAGCAAGTCTTAAAGAGGCTAAACAAAGGCTTTGTTATACTTTAACAAAGGTTTCTCTATCTCTACTCTATAGTCTAGTTGCCTTAAAGGTCTATCTGTAGGATTAGTAGTCCCTAGTTGATATATAAGGATAAAATTAAACTAAGTTAGGGCTAGATAGGATTAAACCTGGTAATAGTTAAGGGTTTTATTCTCTATAAACTACTTTAGGTTCTTATAGTCTGTAAGGACCTTAAAGTGTATACCTTTAAGGTAGTGGCGCCAGTGTTCTAGGCTCTTAATAATGGCTAGCAGTTCTTTGTTATAAGTATTGTAATTGTATTCCACTTAGATTAATTTACAAGAAAAGAAACTAATTAGCCTCTATTAACCTATTCTAACATCTTCTGGTACATATTAACTCAGTATGCCTAAGATCGCGCCACCTAACACGTCTACCTCTACTCTTGTTTTCCTATAAGGATTAAAGTAGGAGAGTATAGGTACTTAGGTGAAAGCGTCTTTAAGTTTCTAGAAAGCAGATCTGCCTTTTTCGCTAATGTTAATTTTCTGGCTTTCTTCTCTCCTTATTGCTGGACCTCCCCTAGCGGATCCTGGGGTTTTGTAGGTTATCTTAGTTAATAGTAAAGCTAATTTAGAGAAACTGTAGATAAATTGTTAATAGTAGTTTATAAAGCTAATAAATACTTAAATATCCTAGACTGTTTGTAGTTGTGGCCACTCCTAGATTGTTTTCACCTGTTCTAGGTTAATACTAACTCCTTTAGAGCTAATTACGTATCTAAGATACTCTATACGTTAAGTGTACTACTTATACTTACTAAGTTTAATGTATAGCTTAGACTTACGTAGTCTCTGTAGTACATCCTTTACATACTGTATGTAGGTTTCTTTTGTCTCTAAGTAGATTAGGATATTGTCTAAATAGACAATGTAATATACGTTAACTAGTCCTGTAAGAGCATAGTTAATATATACTTAAAACTAGGCAGAGGCATTAGTTAGGCTAAAAGGTATAACTATATACTTATATTGTCTGTATCTAGTATAGAAAGTAGTCTTCTACTTATCTCCTTCTACAATACAAATCCTATAGTAGGCCTCTCTTACATTAAGCTTAGTAAAATACCTTGCTTAAGAGAGCCTCTCTAGTAACTCTGTAATTAGAGGTAGTAGGTGTTAGTTCTTAACTGTAACCTTATTAAGGCCCTAATAGTTAATGTAAAGTCTTAGGCTACTGTCTTTCTTCTTTACAAAGAGTATAGGTGCCCCTACTAGAGACTTTAAGTAACATATCTATCCTCTTGCTATATACTCCTAAAGATAGTTTTAAAGTATCTCTAGCTTAGTTACTAAGAGGTTATATAATAGTTAGTAAGGTAGAACACTATTAGGTGTTAGAGTTATAGACAGATTGTGGTGGCTATGCTCTAGGAGACTCTTAGAGTCCTCCTCTAAGCCTACATCTGCAAACTCTGCATATTCTGGAGGTAAATAACCTATAGTGTCATCTTCTAACCCTCTATAGCCTACGAAGTTAATAAGGTACGCGTAGACGTCCGTATTAGGTTCTCTTATACTACTCTTAAACTGCTTAGCGTCTTCTATAGCTACTTTAGTAAACAGGATAACCTTATTGTCCTTGTTCCTCTAAAAGAGTATGCGTCTAGTAGCGTAGCTAATTCTTAGATTAACTATATTAATCTAGGGTAGACCTAAGTACACTAAGTATCTTTAGAGGTCTGTTACTATAAATAGTACTTAATAGGTCTTTTTATGCCTATGTGAATTAGTAATAGTTATATCTACTGTTGTGGTACTATACACTGTTAATTTACCCCTATCTACGCCTTCTGCTAGCAGCTTAGGTAAGGGGTCTACTTAGAGCTCCTGTTCCTTTGCTAGAGTAGCTAACATTAAGTTTAGCTAGGAACCTCTATTAATTATAGCTTCTATAGGCTTAGAGGATTAAACTGTGCACTGCACAGTTAACAACTAAGAGGGATAAGAGTAAAGGGCTCCCCTTAATTTCCCTAAGTCCCTTATTTCCTAGTTTAACGTAATATAGGCGGAAAGGTATAGGATTAGTCTTTCTACCCTTTCCCTTTTCCTAAATTAGTGTTTAAGCCTTCCTTAGATTCCACTAAGGTGTCCTTCTGGTTAGCTGTGTCACCCTTGTCCTTTAGAGGGCTTTAGCACTTAGCTGCAGTATAACTAAACTTTCTGCAGTTATAACAGGTCTAACCCTTGCCCTTATCTTAGGTGCTAGTAGTTCTGTGTGCAGACAGCCTGTTATAGCCTCTATTAGCCTATTTTTGTTTCTTTAGGGGTTTTTCTAATTCCTCTACCTCTTCTCTCTTGTTGCTAGCCTTTTATGGCCACCTCTTTGCAGGAGTAGCCTTTAATTCTTTATCTAGGTTCTTTCTGCAGTAGATAACGTTTGCATGTTCTTCTATTATTAGAAGGTTACTTCGTCTATTAATAGGGAGTAGAAATAGATCTCTCTAAATGTCTTTATGTAGAGCTAAGATATACTCTATTACTTAGAGTTCTAGGGTTTAAGCTAAGCCTAGTTCTTCCTATAAGGGTTAAAGGGCATCTAGCAAATCTATAGGTAACTAATTTAGCTTCTGTTAGATTCTCTTAAGAGTCTTGTAGGCTTGTTTTTTTTGTTCTAACAGCGTTCCTAGGGCATTTAACATAACAGCTTTCAGTATTTCCTAGGTAGGTAGCTAGGATAGAGAACTAGTCTGTTCTGTTGTATAATAGGATTTCTATAGAGTCTTAAGTGGCTTAGAAAGGTATATTATCCTAAAATCCACCTTCTAGCTCTCCTTTGTAAAGTTAATTAGTAAGTATAGGAAATACAATTTACAGTTATGTTCCTAGTAGTTGTATTCTGCTCTTAACTTCTTGTTGTATCTTTGTAGTAGATCTAGCTTTAGAAGGTTGCCTAATAGACCTAAGGATGTTTTTATAAGGGTCCTAAGTAGAGTTATGGTTAGAGGGAGTACTAATGTGTCTCCTAACTTATATTTAGCCCTTAATTAACAGAGTTAATCAATCTTACTTTGCCTCTAGGTTCTTTTTAACCAATTGCGGAGATCTGCTAGTTCTTAGTCTGTTAGAGAACATAGTGTAGCGTTCTGGACCATTATAGGTGTTTATGGCCTAGGAGGAGTTAGTAACTGTCCTCCTAGTCTCTGCTTATTTACTCCACCTTTAGCTAGACTAGAGTTCTCTGCAGCGTCTCCTTTAGCAGAGGGAGGTTGGCTTTAGATGCAAGCGGTAGCAGAGTCTTCCTTAACAATAAATCCAGAGGGCACTGGTGTACCTAAGGGTTAACTGCTTTTAGACTAGCTTACTTATTGGCTCTGTTGTCTAGTCTGCATTTTAACAACGTGTATTAGGGAGCGATTTAAATATTAGGATCCCTTTCAGGAAGGGTGGCACGTTATTAAGCACTTAAAGATAGAGAGTGTAATTGCAGGTTATAGATAGACAAATTGCTCCTAAGTAATTAGAGCAATCTGGCCAGGTTATATAGATACGCCACCCCTGCTCCATTTACCAGGTCTTTAGTCTTCGGTCTTAGTGCGGAGCACCTAGGGACTAGGGACCTAACAGTAGGGTATATTAGTAGTTAAGGCGTATAGAGGAGTAGAGGTAATATATAGATAGTAGACAAAGAGGGCTTATTATAGGCTTTAGGCTATATAGCTATAGACTAGGTTTTAATTCTCTAGGTTAGGTTAGCATAAAGAGATAGACGCTTTAGATAAGAACCTACTATTAGGCAACAATTATATCTAGTAACCTTAGTCTTAGACTTCCTAGTTACAGCCTTCTTAACTCCTAACTTCTAGCTGTGCTTGTAGTGTTAAGGTAGCAATAGGAGCTCTAAATAGTTAAAGCTCTAGTAAGGGTAAGATTGTGGTATATAGGAAAGCATATTATTAAGATATTAGATAGCTTTAGGTAATAATAGTAGTTTAGTACGGGTAGGGACAGGAAGATTTAGCTAAGGTAGGGCGTCCTACTATGCTGCAAGCGTTAGTTAGCTACTAGAGTCTGTAGGAGGTACTAGCGCAGATCTTAAACTCTAGCAGCTAACTAACGCTTGCGCTAGTAACTCTTACAAACTCTAGCAGCAGCTATTCTTATCCTACTTAAATATTACTCTTAGATCTAACTTACGCCTATAATTCTAGCCTATAAGACCTGTCCTACTCCTCTATTAACACTATAACCTACACCTGCGTATAGTACAAACTAACCTTATTAGCCTATCCTACACATCTAACCTTATACCTGTTACTGTTCTTAGGGCCTATAGGCGTATAACTAGTGTCTGTTAGAAGATTATAAGCACAGATAAACTAGATATAGTTAAAAGTAACCTAAGTCCTGTCTAAAGTCCTCTAGACCCTGTTGTACTTAACAGGCTAACCTAGGTCCTATCTAAAGTCCTCTAAAAGCTGTTATACTTACTAGGCACTAAGTCTACTATTAGTAGTAAGAAGGACTTACTCTAGTCTGCTAAGTAAGAGAGACACTAACTTCTATATAAAATTAATTATGTCTATCTCCTAAGACTTAACCTAAATAGTAGAGTTATTATGCTAATTATAACCCTTATATACAACTATAGCATACTCCTATAGGTTAATATTATTAATATTAATAAAGCTAGTATCCTTAGTATTATTAATAACAGGTATATCTCTAATAGCAGATTAATAGATGTACTTAGCGTTAAACTAATCTACTTATACTTCTAGTTTATGCATACCCTTAGCACAGATGTCTAGAGATGCGTATATAGGTAACCTAGGAAGTTAATTACTACTCTATTTAGTAGACTATCTGTAAAAGTATAATATCTATACTAATAGGAATATATCTTTAACTACAGATAAAGAGGTGTAGGCCCTAAACGCTTACTTGCTAAACTATCTCTTAATATAATTACGTACTAACTAAACATAGGTGTTATAAAGAGTAGTCTGCTTAAACACTACCTTAATATTATAAGTAGAGTTCTTGTTGTTCTGTAGGTTAATCTTGCAAGCACAGTTAAGGTGCTTAAGTAACAAGTTAATAGGCTTAAAAGAGTTACTAAAGCCACACTAATTAACTAAGCTAGATATAAGGATTATATGCTAAAGCACGTCTATATTAGCAGGTAAGAGCAGCTACTAATAGTACAGCATCTTACGCCTGTAGTTACTCTAGCTAGCCCTAAAGAACATAATTATAAGCAGGTTAACTACATGTTAGAGGATGCTAATATTGCTATACTTTACTGCGCGCTACGCTGGCAAAAGGGTAGGGGGTACCCTGGGGTTGGGTAGGGGTTGGGTACGGTCTGCACGGACCAGGGGTAGGGGTAGGGTAGAGGTAGGGTCCACATAGGGTAGGGGTAGGGTAGGGTCTACACGGATGTTAGGTAGGGGTAGGGTAGGGGTACCTCTAGCGTAGGGTAGGGGTAGGGTACAGTCCGCACGGACCAGAGGTAGGGGTAGGGTAGGGTAGAGTTTAGGGTAGGGTCTGTAGGGAAGAGGTAGGCCTAAGTAGGGCCCGTAGGTGTCAGCGTCCAACTCTTTAACTAAAGCAGTTATTGTAAAACTTTGTACTACAGAAATATAGAATAAAACAAGCGCTTTTACACGGTCTATATACTGTAAGATTCTGATTAAAACTAGTATAGCTAGAGCAGTTCTTACGTAGGCCTACACTGTAACAACCTAGGACTTACACAACAACTGCTGTAACTCTATTAGTTTTAATTAGAATTTTACAGAATATGGACTGTTTAAAAGCGCTTGTTTTGCTCTACATTTCTGTAGTACAAGGTTTTGCAATAACTGCTTTAGTTAAAGAGTTGGACGCTGACACCTACCCTACCTAACCCCTACCTAACCCCTACCTAACCCCTACCCATACCCTATGTAGACCCTACCCTACCCCTACCTGTACCCCATATGGACCCTACCCTACCCCTACCCTCTTAGCATAGAATTAGCGTAGGTAGGGGTAGGGTAGGGTAGGGGTACATCACGTGATGTACCCTACCCCTACCCAACCCCTACCCTTTTACCACCGTACTGCGCGCTGTACTGTTAAGAATAACTTAGTCTCTTATAGGAACTAACACATAGTAACAAAGTTAACATTAGTAGTATTTTTTACCTAAGTTAATCTAGCAAATGCAGTGTTCTAGACGTCCTTAACTAACTCTAAGAACTAGGTAGCTATAAGCTTCTAGATGGCAGTATAGAGGTCCTCCTTCTAGCTGTAGATATTAACGTTAATGTTAAGGCACCTAGCTTGTTATATAGCACTGTAGAACAACGTAGTTATATAGGTAGTAAATCCCTATGCAATAATAGGCTCTATAAGATAGTACTTTACGTTCTCTTTACTATTCTATAACCTGTTCTATAGCAAAGCATTACTATACACTGTGTAAATATTTAACTCCTCTACTACTACTATGCTGTAAGTGCGTATAATAGTGTATAGCAGATTTATCTAGATATAGAACTACACAGAGACCCTAAGGATCTACTCTTAATAGTTGTAATCCTGCTAAGTATACTGTTGTTTGTTTTATACGCTTTAGATATAATATACTATAAGCTAGTTACTATATATAAGAAACAGCTAGTTTATAAAATTACTTCTTAGTGTAATGTTATTGTCTTTAGTTAGCCCTAGCTGTTTAAGGAAGATGCTATTATAGACCTAGTATATCCCTTTAATAGTTCCTTTATTTACTATAATACTAGCAAATTGCTAGAACTAAGTCTTTAATAGCAGTAGTAGACTCTATAGTAGAAAGGATAGTAGTATGTCCTTGTAGTCCTTAAACACCTTAAGAATAGCAGAACTATATAGGCGCTAGACAGCCTTAAAGATAAAGAACATTAAGATATTATAAGTAAAGCTGTTACTAGTATAGAGACCTAGGCTAGTAATAATGTTATTAAACTCTAGTAGTATAGACTAGTTGTGCATATCCTAGGTTAGGCTACTTACTAGTAGTTAGTTACATATAACCTATATAGTGTTAGTAAAGAAATAAAACTCTATAGTATAGCTAACCTGCTTATAGCGCTTATAATTAGTAAAGTTAATATTATTATAAATAGTAACAGCTTATTAGTTTAAAGCCTAGGCCTAGAGGAGCTTCTAGTATAGAATTAGCCTAAATATTTAGTTATATAGACTAGACTACTGTTAGTAGATATATAAGATAGACTCTAGCAAACTCTAGCAGTAAGATAGACTTAAGTAAACTCTAGTAAACTCTAGTAGACTTATATAGGCCTTTTAGATAAAAACAGGCTTATATATGTCTCTCTAACTCTAGCAGACTTATACAGGTATAGCCTAGGAAAGTAAGATAACATACCTTAGTATATTCTTTAAGCTTTTTTATCTACTTAAGTCTAGTATAGTATAAGTAATATAACCCTAATCTATACAGCATCTAAACTACACACTATAGTACTTCTAACCCCTAAAGATATAGATCTATAATAGTTAGTATTATGTCTAATTCTTGTCTTATATAAAAGAAGTATACTATACTAGTAATAGAGACTAATTATTTATTAACTGTAATATAGTCTTTAGCAGCAGCGTATAAGGGTTAGTAGGCGTAATAGTTTACTATTAGAACCTACAATATGCTGTACTACTAAGAAGTATAAGTCTTAATAGTCTAAATAGCAGTAGCGTAGTTAATTTAATTAGGTGTAGTGTCTAAAAACCTAAATTTGCTAAATAGCTTTCTTATAATTAGGTGCTCTAGTTCTAACCTAATACTGTCTGCAAACCTTATATTATTACCTAGAACATCCTTCTTTCTAAAGTGTTTAATTATATAATTAAGGATATTATACTACTAGGTATATAATTAGTACTTAGTATAGCACACCTTAATAGTCTATTAATACTCTATTAAACTAACCTAGACCTTTAGAAAGTTATTAAATAACTAGCTAATGCTTTATAACGTCTAAAGGATCCTTTTTAACTTTGTCTTTATTCTAATATATCTACGTTGTCTTAGTATACTAGCGTTAGCTCTATTATTACTATCTAATAAAGAATTAGAGCTGTCCTAAGGCGTAAGTTTAGTAGAATTATTAAGTTATAGGGTTAGTAATAATATAGACTTACTAGTAGGGCTATACTAAGGTAAAAATATGTTAGTTAGTACGTTAGAAAGTAGGCTAGTAGGTAGTATCTTAATATGTAGTAACAGCTAAGGACGTATAGCTAGGTTTTCTAAGTTATATATAAATAATATCTTAGGGTCTTAAAACTAATTTATGTATAAAACTAATATAATTTAATAGTATTAGTAGTAATAACTATAGGGTAAAAGATTGCTACTTACACTCTATAAACGCAAAATTACATCCTATACATTACTAAACTAAAAACTCTTAGACACTCTATAGAGCTTTGCCCTACTCTGCCTCTACGTCCTCTAATTAGCTGCTAGAGTTTGCGTAACTTTGCTAGACCTTGCTAGAGTTAGCGTAACTTTGCTAGAGTTTATTAGAGCTAGGTTAGACGCTAAGAAGCTCTGTAGGGCGGATGTGGATGAGATAACGTATTCATTGGCTACAGCGTCTGCAAGTCGATAGCCTGGCTGTGGGTAAATCCTCCCCGATCTCGGAAGATGTCTCTACCCACTTGGCGGGGGGACATTGCAAAAACAACGTGAAGCATCCAGTGCGCGACGACTGCGTTGAGTACTTTGTTGGGGTGAGCCTTTACCCGTAGCTGTCAGCCCTCCTCCAAACCTCTCCACAGCACTCCACAAAGCGTGTGTCTCCGTTGGAAAGGGATTCCGTTAGATTGTAGAGCAAGAGCCTTAATATAGCCAGCGTCTGGTCAGGACTTGCTCCGTCCCTCTGTCACTCTCCCCGTGAAGAGCTCTGTCTACCATTGGAACCCGTCCACCACGACCATTCGTCATCACTGAAACCATGACAATGTCCACGGCAACGACAGCCACAACGCAGCAGACGGCGGTGCCAGACACCTCAAGTGTTGAGCGTCATGGATACCTGTTCGGCTACCCTATCGCACACTCCATGTCGCCGTTATTTCACAACACCGTATATGCAGACCTTGGCCTGAACTGGAACCAGTTCTATCTAGAGTCGACAGACATGGAGCTGTTCCTAAGAGTCAGGCAGGACCCAAAGTTCTACGGTACGTGTTGAGGTCTTGCAACGCCTCGACGTTCAACACTGATTGACCTCGTAGGCGCGTCGGTGACTATGCCACACAAGATGGCAATTCTTCCACACCTGGACGAGATCACAGAAGAGGGCAGGGAGGTCGGTGCGGTAAACACACTCTTCCTCAAGGAGGATCCCACAACTGGAAAACGGATATTCTGCGGCACCAACACCGATGTTGTCGGCGTACGAGATGCTTTCGTCTGCAACGTCAAGGATGCCGCGGCAAGCTATGAAAACCGGCCAGCCATGGTGGTGGGAGGCGGTGGTGCGGCCCGGAGCGCAGTCTACGCGCTAAGAAAGTGGATGAAGGCTAGCAGGATTTACCTTGTCAATCGCGACCGCAACGAGGTCAAGGCAGTCATTGACGAATGCACAGCGAGGGGATTCGGCGACTCGCTTATCGACGTATCGACCGCTGCGCAAGCCGAACAACTCGAGGGGGTTGGTGCAATCGTGGCATGCGTGCCAGACTTCCCACCCAAGACAGCCGAGGAGAAGGAGGCAAGAGCCGTGCTCGAGACCTTCCTGAACAAGCCACACAAGGGTGCGATCCTAGAGATGTGCTACCATCCCTCGCCATGGACGGAAATCGCCGGCATCAGTGAAAAGGCTGGGTGGCAGCTCATCCTGGGCACGGAAGCTATGATTTACCAGGGCCTGGAGCAGGACAGGTACTGGACAGGCAAGTCGGTATCTGAGCTGCCCAAGGCAAAGGTCCAGGCGGTCATCGCGGCCAAGCTGGCTGAGGCACGACACTAGCGGCTGTGTATAAAAGTAACTTCTCGTTCTGCTTCTTTCGGAACTTCATAGACGTATCTCATGCTGTAACTAACGCCGAATCATGCTGTGCCACCAGCCGCACCTTTACAGCGCGACAGTCGCTGGCTGGGGCCTTCGCACTCCAGGCCAGGAACGAACTGTACATCAAGACTACGACTGCCGTTTGCAGGCGCTGGCGCGCTTGGTTGGTCTTCCTGCAAGCCAGGGGCGCTGCAACACATGTCACTCACATCAACGTGGGCTTGACGAACGCAGCCGGGCCGTCAAACGGCGATCCGGATGTGGGTAATTATTCCGAGTCGCGTTCGGTTAGTCAGATTTCGATTAGTCAGACAGGGCTTGGGCGCGGCACGCGTGTTGGCTGGGAGCGTATCCGGTGCGTCCATGTGGATGGGTGGATGGGTCAAGCTGTCGCCACATCAAGCGGTCCTCACTCACGGACGGGTAGCATCCATCTCCGCTGCGCGCGATCTAAAACCTAGGCCCTAAAACCTAAAACCTA
Organism: Ascochyta rabiei; assembly: GCF_004011695.2. Classification (NCBI taxonomy): domain Eukaryota; kingdom Fungi; phylum Ascomycota; class Dothideomycetes; order Pleosporales; family Didymellaceae; genus Ascochyta; species Ascochyta rabiei. The sequence goes on from NC_082416.1 coordinate 981,417, forward strand.
AACCCACCGGACAAGACGCTTCTGCCGGGTCATATCAACTTGCCGTTCCGTCCATGCCAGGAAGCTAGGTCAGAACGGCCCAAGCATGCAAATCATAGATCTTAGGTGCGAGGACAGTGGCGATCTAGCCTCGCCCTGTCTGGACCTGGACCTGCAGAGCGCTGCGGGGCGAAAATAATCGCAGACTGTGGAGCGCAGACGTCGCGCAGCTGCTCGACATCTTCTACGCCCTCGTGCTTCCGTGAGTTCGGTGACAACTCCTGCAGAGCGTGGAGCCTGAGGTGGTTGCCGCCTGTTCCACCCCGCACTTGTCGACATGAGTCGACCGGCGTCGCGCATCAAGCCCGTCTCGGAGAAGAAGAGAGAACGGGAAGTGCTTCAGTATGTTTCTGCCTACCGCGACCTACCGCAGCTCGACGAGCTGGGCCCTGAGCCAGAATCGTGCTCCCTGCCTCCTAGTTACCATGCGCAGCCCTCTTCAGACTCGGCCCTCACTGCGCTGGTCCAGCTTGCAGCCCTGCGCATGGGCGCGCAGCGTGCCTTGGTCTCGCTGATAGACGACACGCATCAGCATGTCCTGGCCGAGGCGACGCCTCGCTCCTCACTGCGCGCAGTCGCCGAGGGCAAAGCAGATGCACCCAACCCTCTGTGGCTCGGGAGCGTCAGCATCCCACGAAGTTGGGGTGTATGTGAGCAGGTCCTGGAATTCATCCCTGCAACACTCGCCGCCGCAGAGGCAACGTCGGTCGTCGTCAACAAAGATCTCCACGACAGCGAAAGACACGCAAGTCGCACCTACGTCCGCCATGGCCCACGTCTACGTTTCTATGCTGGAGCAGCACTCGTGAATCCAAGAGGCGCCGTCATTGGCGCCCTTTGCGTCTTGGACGATGAACCGCGACCTTCGGGCGTCGCTGACCAAGACGTGAGATACCTCGAGGACCTTTCGGCCGCTGTTGTTGAGTACTTGGGCACGTATACCGTGAGAGACCGATTCAAGCGCGGTGAGAAGCTCACTCGAGGCCTCATTTCCTTTGCAGAAGGCGCATCTGCTCTACTGCCACTCGCCAGCATCGACCAGCTCGATCCAGACGATCCAGAAGATTCACACTCGTCCTCTGCGGCAACATCAACAACATCAACGACAGGGTCCGATGCTGACTCACACACTGCGCACGATACTTCGGCGGAAAAGCATCCTCCATCACAGGCCCACGAATCGAATCGCTCTTTAACACAACCATCACAGGCCGACTCCCAGGAATCTGGCCAGGGCTCTTCGCGGCCAAACCTACAGCGCTTCTCCACTGGCTCGGATACTGTACGAGCCGGTTCTACTCGCAACACATCGTTACGAGCGCTGCAGGATACTATTCTGCCTACGAACGCAAAATCAATGTTCGCACGAGCGGCGAATGTCATGCTGGCATCCAGTAGCCTAGACGGAGTCCTGATTCTTGATGCATCTATCGCAGCAACTGGGCATCGCCAGCATCCGGCAGCCCCGGAGCGCGAACGTACAAATGGGAGCCTTTCAGATGCTACCGAATCCGCCGGAGCTCATTCAAAGTCGGAGTCAAGCGAGGAAAGCAGCAACAACAGCAGCAACAACATGAGCGCAGGTTCGTCTTCATCGAAAAAGTGTCAAGTTCTTGGAGCTGCGCCATCTAGACCGGTTATAAACCCAGATGGCACACCGGGAGTTGGGTCTCTTACCGAGAATAGCCTCGCCCGATTGTTGCGCGAATACCCTCATGGAAAGGTGTTCAACTACACAACCATGGGTGTTTCCATGTCTTCGACAGATGACTCGTCTTCGAACAGGAGCTCACGCGAAGAACTGTTGCCCAGTAGAGATGACACACGTCCCACAGCGAGCCGCAGACACGATCGTGCATCTAGAAGTTCGAAAGCTATATCTGAATTACTTGTAGGCGCACGAAGCGTGGCCTTTGTGCCTTTCTGGGACTATGAAAGATCGCGTTGGTTCGCTGGATGTCTCTGTTGGACTAACAACGCAGATCGGCTGCTCTCAGTGTCCGTGGACCTGGCCTACTTCACCATTTTCAGCCACTCAATCATGCGAGAATTGTCACGACTGGACGCCGTTGCACTGAATCAACAGAAAACTACTTTTGTGGCTTCTATCTCGCACGAACTTCGCTCGCCTTTGCACGGCATACTGGGGACGTTGGAGTTCATCAAGGACACTCCACTGGACACTTTTCAGACCAGCATGTTGAATTCACTGAATTCATGTGGCCAAACTCTTCTCGATACGATCAATCACGTCATGGATCACTCCAAGATGAGTGAGACAACGAAGAATGTTTCCACAAGACGACTCAAGAATACAAAAACCGTGCGACTGTCATCCAAACCTCTCAAAACACGACGTCTGCGAGATCCAGCATTTGATCTGGGCATAGCCACCGAAGAAGTTGTGGAAGCTGTCTTTGCTGGATCCTCGTACCTCCCAATCATGAGTTCAAAGAACGCACCTTTATCTCCAACAGAATCAGCATCTGCTCCCAGTCATACCGAGCAAGCCGACGTCACAGCGAAACGCAAGACTTGCTACATCGTACTGGATATTGCACCTGAACAGGACTGGGTGTATTGCTTCCCTGTAGGCTCTTGGAAGAGAGCAGTTATGAAGTATAAACTGCTGCCAGAATCTATTCTTTTCACATGTACTGACCTCATCGCAGCCTTTTCGGCAATGCCATCAAATACACAGCCACCGGGCATGTGACCATTTCGCTCCGTGCTACAGATGTTGCCAGAAGTACTGGCTCTGCGACAACAATTACGTTTACTGTCACGGACACAGGAACTGGCATGAGCCCTGCTTTCCTCGCAAATAAGGCATTCCAGCCATTTTCACAGGAAAACCCACACAGTTCGGGAATTGGTCTAGGACTTAGCATTGTCCGGCAGATTATCGAGACCCACGGTGGCAAAATCGAAATCACTAGCGATCATTCCTCGGGCACCCACATTACTGTTAAACTCTCTTTGGTTAAACCGGAGGCGGCAAAGGCTGCTCTGCCTCAACGAGACGAATACATCTCGTGGTTGCCGCGCTTGAAAGGCCGCAAGGTCTGTATATTGTGCCGGCCCGAAACCAATCAGGACATTGTAGATGAGCCACAAAACGCCGAGGGTCTTTCTAAACTCACTCATGCTTTGACCACAACACTGGCCGATCACTTGAAGATGGATGTTGCGCAAACAACAAAGTGGGAAGGTAACGATGCTGATATCGTCATTTGCCCAGAGCCATCATTCGATTATCTCGCCTCTGTCAGGCATCAAAGGGTCAACGTCAAAGCCTCAAAAGCAGCAGTAACTATTTTTGTTGCGCTGGACGCACTTGAAGCGTCGACCCTTCGTTCAGATGTTCGTGTTAAGAACAAGGAATCGGTAGTGGAAATCATGACCCAGCCGTTAGTCGAGCCTTCACTCAGTGTTACCTGTCTTTCGCTTACCACTAGTCAGACTCGGACCCTACAAGCTAGCTTATGTGCTGAATAAATGTCTCGACCGATTCGAACATCCGGACGAGAACGTACAACCAGCTTCCAATCCCTCTCCTGTTTCCACGCCTAATTATCCACAGCCAACACACACCGAACAGCAGACAACCATCTCCCCCCGTCTGGTAGAGATGCCACCACTCCTGGGACAGCCTCACTGGGCCGAGACAGACTTCTCACAGTCCTCATCAGTACCAGCGGATTCCTCAAATAGTCCAACACCAACTATCCGAACACCGCTTATCGAACAACGTACGCTTCCAATCCGCCCAAAACTTACTATACCAAGCAGGTCAAGCAGCAACTCATCTAGAGTCCTTATCACAGACGATAATGCAATCAATCGAAGGGTCAGCATACCGCTACTAATGCGCTAGCTTAACGTCCTGCTAACAATTGCACTACAGCTTCTTATAGCTTTTACGAAGAAGTACAATCTTGAATACACAGAAGCTGAAAACGGCCTCGAAGCACTGCGCGCATATCAGTCAGCCCAGGTGCAGTTCGACGTCATTCTGATGGGTGAGTTGCAATTCTGGTTGAAATTGATATATTGTCTCTAACCAGATCTTGCAGATATGTCAATGCCGGTCATGGACGGCATGTCAGCCACACGAGCCATACGACAATACGAACAAGAGTACAATGTTCCGCGCTGTTGCATCATCGCGCTTACAGGCTTGGCGTCTGCGAGCGCGAAGCTAGAGGCTTGGAACTCTGGCATTGATCACTTCATGACGAAGCCCGTCAATTTCAAAGCTCTTGAGAGGTTTCTCAAGAAAGAGGAAGCGAGGCGCGAGGAAGCTGCGAACACGCGTTCAACTTCTGCCCCGGCCGCGATTCCATACGAGGATTAGACAAAACGTCCCATGTGCGGAGGGTTTACATCAACCCCACAACGTTACCCTGTAGGCGTGTCGATATCGTCAAGTAAAACACTGGATTCTGAGATACACTACCTAAGAAACAATGTCTAGGAAGACGTGGTGCGAAGTAGCGACAGCGGTCGCCTGGCCGGGGACGGGTAGAACATATCGCGTCATCAACCTATCCGCTGGGCTGGAGATGGCGATACCTGCAAGAGAATTGCTCTTGAGAGGCTGCATTTGATTGACCCTGGCTGGTATCGTTCACTATGATTAACTCGTAGCACCTCAGCACACGAAACGATGGTGCTTTCTACTTTACAGAAGACCTTAATTGATGGTTTTTTCTCATCAAGTTGTTTGCCAACGGTCTGTTTACCTCTTGTTAGAGGGCTTTTGCATCATGCCTTTATCATCAACTTCCGATCTCCTCTCTTCTCCCGCCAATGGTTCGTACTCTCCAGCAGCCCCTCACATCCCCTCACAAGCCATCCCCATTTCCTCAGAAACGGCATCGTAGCTTCCCACGCCCCCGGGTCTGCTGCATCACCCCAAACAATCAGATTCGGCCTCACGTCCTGAGCCTCATCCACATCAAGGAGATCTGTGCTAATTTCGCCCTCTAGCTCGGTCCAACTCAGGCGCAGAATTGCGTCGCGGAGCTCGGGGAGAGGGAAGAGATCGATCCACGGTCTGTGCGGGATGGAAGTCTGCAGGGCTGTTGGCTGAAGCGACGGAGGTAGTTCTGCGTTCAGAGCTGAGGGTGGGATAGGACCCGTGCGGTTGAATGGTGATAGTGAGTCGAGGCCACATAACGACTTTGGAGTCAACTGCAGTGTCGAGGCGTTTTGCATCAGCGCGTGCAGCACGTTGAGTTGCACCACTGTGTGCAGCGCTGCTGGCCTAGGGGACCGGAGCATGTATTCTGTGTATGCGCGGCGGGCATAGAAGTCTAGACGGGCTTGCGCGCCAGGAAGCATGTTCTTGCATATCCGACCTGGGACGTAGTTCGCGGCCTGGGCACGGCTTATATGGATTACTTCGACATCGTGGGGGTATTCGTCTTGTGTTGTATAGGCGTCAGTCGGCGATGTAGTAGAAGAAGAAGCTTGCCGATGTTGCTGCTGCTGCCGCTGCTGCCGTTGCCTTCTTTTCCCTGTATTGCACGTGAATTCAGTCACTGAGACGAAGAAGGTCAAGAGAGGTACTGACTCCAACTCCTTTGAGCATGGCGATTCTGCAATCGTCGCCGAGTTGCCGAATCAGTCACTCCGGTCCAATCGTCTCTACGGCTAGTGGCTTCCAACTGCTGCGTCATCCGTTGCAGGACGATTGCGGATGATGCAGCCTCGTTCGAAGGTTCCATGCTGCAGCGACAGCGCTCAGTCACCATCAAGGCTGGACAGAAAACCACATCCGACGATCCGAGGCTTCAGGATATGCAGCTTGCTTATATGCATTGATGGTGAGAGTTGCTAGGGATCTTTGAGGGAACCGCGAAGTGCTTTGTCTGACCAATGACGTATGGCGTAGAGAAGCCATCCAATGGAGCTATAAGCAACCTGCATTAGCGCCTCCAGTAGTTCACTGCCTGTCCAGATCTTTGACTAAATGCGCTGCTTTCCACGGTAGGATCTCATCTCCATGTTTGGACTGACACTGGAGGCTCACCGAATTAAATTTTGTTCAAGGGAGATATATATCCCACCATGTGGGGAACTTCTGCCAGGTAAAGTCAGGATAGCCGAAGGTACGCCCATGAGGGATGGCAATATTTCTGCTGAATCATTGAGCTGTAGTATCTTGATACGGGATGTGTTACTTCTACCTATCCAACGAAGACCAGACAGTGCCGCTGCACGATATCGCTGCAGACGCCTGCTTACCTCAGAGAGCCGCGGCATTGCTCTCCAACTAGACATCTACAGAATCAAGAGATTGAGGTTATAAACACCCCAAAGGAGCCTTATCTTTACAAAGCCTAATCTGTAGTTATCGCCTCTTCTAGCTTGACTTACCTTTTGACTACTTTCGTCAGGATGTCAAAGCTCATAGTCGTCACGGGCATCACAGGAAACCAAAGGTGGCGGCGTCTCCGATATCTTCCAGGTCGACAAGAACTCTCGTATCCGCGCCATCCCCCGCGATCATTTGAAGTTGTCCGCACAGGACTGGGCACCACACGGTGTTGAGGACGTGGTGATGTGGACGATATTGAATCTTCGACTATCGTATTCGCCGGTGTCCACGCCATCTTCACGAGCACAGACTACTGCGAGCCATCAGCCCGAAGAGCAATGTGCTGAGATGGAGGTTCAGCATGGCAAGGACCTCGCACTTACAGCTATATCCCCAAAAGTGCAGATTGGCACACACCGAAGACAGCTGCAAAACCATCTCCCTCGTCTGGACTGGACCAGACACTCGTCCTCTAATCTAGAAGCTCGTTGAAGACGTGCAGCCTGGCACTTGATTACTAGAACACAGTTACATGATTAATTACCATTAGTTCATGGCGATCTACTTAGCGGTCTTAGGTAGGAAGCGCGCGGGCGATTAGGGAATCAACCAGGTCTTGGAACAGGAGTACAAGAAGTTCTCTAGAGGCGATGAGAACCATAAAATTTACCTTCTGCAAGTCTGGCAGATGCTCAGAGACTTTGGGTACGATGCTGGAGACGAGGATACCATCTACCCTGAAGACATTGGGGCGGAGGGGATGGCAAAGAGCTTGAAAGAGCACACAAGGCAGGAGCACTGGTCGAGGTTGATTTAAGGTAATTGAAACGATATCACGAACGCTAAGTACAGACAGTTTCACAACCTTAACTGTCAACATTTGCTGCCGTGTCAGCAACCTCAGCAGCAGTCTTCGCAGCCTCGGTGTCATCGTTTCCTATGTTACCACTCCCAGCGACAAGGTCCTGAACGACCTTGTGAGTTCCAGCAGGACTGCCAGGCTCGGAGGCCAGCACCTTGCCATCTTTGTTCACCACGAAAACGCCACGTGTAGTTCCCTTAGGTGCCTTCTTCAGGCCGATTGCCGAGATGAGGGTCTGTCCGGGATCGCACAGCAGGTTGTAAGGGAGGTTCTGCTTGGTCTTGAAGGTGGTGTTCGCCTTAGGGCTGTCGTTGGAAAGACCGTAGATGCTGAAGCCAGTCGCAGTGAGGGTCGCATAAGAATCGCGGAAGAGACACGCCTGAGTAGTGCCTGTGCGCGTGTCAGCGGGGAACCTGGTAATGAGACGCGTCGACTCACATCCTGGCGTAGAGGCTTTGGGATATGTGAACAGCACAACGCCGCCCTTGCTCTCCTCTACGAGCTTTGCGAGCGTTGTCTTCTTCCCATCTTGGGTCTCGATCTCTGCACCAAAGTTGGTAAAGTCGATTGTGTCGCCGGCCTTGGGCGGACCAGACGAAGATGCAGCAGCAGCAGGCTTGGTCTCGCCGTTAACAGCCTCCTTCGCAGCCTCGACAGCGCCGGTTACAGCCTCGGTTACGACTGCTGTAGCTTCGGAGACAGCTTCGGTGGCCTGTTCTACGGCTGTTTTCTTGCTAGCAGACTTCTTGCCCTTTGGCGCAGACGCTTTCTTCGCTGGGCGCGCAGGGGCTGGAGGCGGCGTCTTCCGTTTGCGCAGCTCTACCATGTCGGAGATTTGGTCGCGTAGCTAGTGCGCGGACGTGTCAGTATCGTGATATCTTATCAATGCTGGTGGGAGGAAGATGGTTGATGCGCACGGATATAGAGGAGCTGGAGTTGCGCGTACCTAAATATAGGCGGCTCGACTGGCGCTTACCTGTTTGTGTGCTGTCTAACTACGAGCCCTTGTATGCGACCTGGGTGGTCTACAAAGGGTGTTGGACTCCGAACCAGAAGAACCGAGGATTCCTCCGCGGTGTTGCGGCCTTCCAGCCTCCCTCTTGGCACGCTGCACATCAATTTCGATATCAGGTGGATTGCATGAGCGTGCGTCTTTTATCTTGCAAGCCTCAGCTCCAGACCTGGGGTCGCACGCTCTCTTTAATTGGTTGCTGGTGGTATGGTAAGGAGAGGATGTCCCTATACGTCATAGCTTCCGCTCTAGTCTTCTTCTCTTGTGCGACTCTGAAGCTTCTCCAACTGCCAACATATGCGTTGAACGTCGAACTGGAGTTACTGCTCATAGAGAATGACTGTCAAGAATTATGCTACCCCGCGCTGCAGACGCTTGCGTGCCCTGGTTGTCTTCCCGCGGAGTACTAGCCAGTGAAACCAAAGGGCCTCCAGCGAGCAATGTTCCTAGATCAAAAATTGGCTTCAATATCTCTTGAACCTTGGGATTTTCTCTACCCACACTGGTTAGAAGCCAGTAGAAGCCGAGCGAGAGACTTTTCGGGTGGAGAACGTCCATCACCCATGGTTCTCTCTTCCAAACGTGGATTATGGATGTTCGGTACCACCGTCATTATCATCTCTGCTTGATATTTGGCTTGGCAGCCTGTTTCTTTTCTATAACTCCAACTCTTTGTCACTCTTTCTCAGTGTTCCACGCGGGATCACCATACCTTTCCATCTCGTGATGTTTCATCGCTTATTGAGTATGTTGTTTTCAAAGGACAGAGATAGTGCTCCAACAGTCTCCACTCAGCCTGGACAAGATGTCGATAAACCAGAACGATCGGACGAGCCTCAGATCGAGCGAGTCGCCACAGGGTCAGATATCGAGAGGTTTGTCTCTCAGCCTGCAGATGAAGATGTTTTCGGCAACGAAGACGGTGCTGAGATCCAATACAAGACATGTGATTGGTGGTAAGTCATGAAATCAGTCAGACTGTTCCTCCTTTACCCCTTTATAGACATATGTGGCTAACAGTGCGGCCAGGGAGACGGGTGTTTGTACGAACTCTTTTCTGGTTGAGTGCATGTTCCACCTAACACGGCATAGTAATGCTCGCTGAGAACGTATCCCTCGGCGTTCTTGCACTGCCACAAGCTCTTGCAATTCTTGGACTCGTCCCAGGTCTCTTGTGCATTTGCTTTCTTGGCCTGATAGCAACCTACACTGGATGGCTCATCGGCGAGTTTAAGCTTGCTTATCCCAGGGTACAATCTTTCGCCGACTGTGGAGAGCTTATTGCTGGGCCCATAGGAAGAGAAGTCATGGCTTCTGGCTCGATTCTGATCCTGGTATTTATTAGCGGTGCGCACGTATTAACTTTCGCCGTTGCTATGAATGCTTTGACAGGCCATGGAGCCTGCACAATAATTTTTAGCGTTGTTGGCATGGTTCTCTGCTTCGTACTTGGACTGTCAAGAACGTTTAAGAAAGTCAGCTACTTGTCTTATTTCTGTAAGTCTACTGTCGAAGGAGGAAGACTCGAGATTGACTGTAATAGCTTGCGCAAGTATCGTCCTGGCTGTCTTCATTGCTATGATCGGGATTGGCATTTCGAGGCCAGATGTTGGCAACATTCTTGCTGTTAGACCTGGTGTCCCTCTCGTCAAAGGGCTGGGACCAGTTCTGAACATCGTTTTGGCATACAGTATGAATCTCCTTGTGAGCTTGAGACAGACACAAGACTAACAAAGAATAGCTGGACATGTTGCTTTCCTGTCCTTCCAGGCCGAACTGAGAGATCCAAGAGATTTCAAGAAGGCTCTCTTTTTCGAGCAAGGTATCGCAGTCACGTTTTACATGACCATGTCAGCCGTCATCTATTACTACGCTGGTCCTCTTGTAACGTCTCCTGCACTCGGCTCGGCAAGCCCTATCGTCACCAAGATCGCTTTCGGCTTCGCAATTCCGACCATCATAGTTGCGGGCGTAGTCAACGGTTCTGTGGCCTGCAAGTATATCTACATTCGAATGTGGAAAGGAACCAACGTCGTCCATCAAAAGAGCTTCAAGAGCCTGGGTAGCTGGGTAGGAATTTGCGCTGTGCTGTGGGTCGTAGCATGGCTACTGGCAGAAGCCATCCCAAACTTCAACCTCTTGTTGGGTCTCATTGCCTCATTGTTTGGGTCGTGGTTTAGCTGCAAGTTGACATGCAAATTCAGTATATACGAATACATCGCTGACTTATCATAGATGCACTTCCCATGGTTATGTGGTTCTATCAACACAGGGGAGCTTGGTTCAAGAGCAAGTTGATGACCCTATGGTCGATCTGTAATGGAATCCTTTTCTGCCTTGGTGTCACCATTGTGAGTCATACAGAATCCTCTGGTCACCTGATCTGGCTAATGGACAACAGTTCGCTCTGGGTATGTGGGCTTCTGGTGACGGGCTTCATAATGGTTCTGGAGGTGAAGTGTTCTCCTGTGCAAACAATTGGTCACCAGTAAGCGCAGTGCTTAGGAGCGGAGAGTGAAGAGCGGGTGGTCAAACGCTTTTCAAGCATAAAGTCTCATAGTTCACATACAACACCCAAAAGCTTTCCTTAGATAGACCTTGTAGTGAAAGAAAGATTTGGTATGATGCAAGAACATGCTCCATAATCACGCGATAACGCGTCTGTGTTTTGCTGCTGTGGCCGGAACGCGCTTGTGATCATGTTATTGATTGTCGTCATCGCCACCTAACGTATTCAACGGGTGAGTCGGCCACACGGGCGAGTCGGCCACTCTGCCAAGACCACACCAACATTCTACCTTATAACGCAATAACTTAACAACAACATAAATCTACACCCTTAAAAGAGGCTGCAATACAGCTTGTGCTCTAGGCACTTAAATAAGACACAAACCTTACTATATAACGCGCTGCAGCCATATACAACGCACCTTGCAGTATACTACGCAATTAATATACAGAACAACCTGCATAAGCTAATTATACGCTAGTTTAACAGGTTATAGACTAGACTAAGGAGGACGTGATTGCTAAGTACATCCTTAAGCTAGATACACAAGGATTTGCCTCTTAGCTAGCTGCTGTAGCTAATATAGCTAATTCTTTACGTGCTAAGTATAATATAGGCTATGTTAGCATAAACTAGCCTAATACGTTTATTAAGCGCTGCCCTAACCTTAAAGTAAGGTTTAATTGCAAGTATAACTACAAGAGAGCCCTCTGTAAGGATCTAGAGATTATTAGGGGCTGGTTTAGGCTTGTAGCAAATATTAAAGCTAAGTATAGTATCTAGGACAATAACATATACAACTTTAATAAGACAGGCTTTATAATAGGCTAGATATTAATAGGAGTAGTTGTTACAGGCTTAGAGCGTTAAGGACAGCTAAAGGCAGTGTAGTAGGGTAACTGTAAGTAGACAACAGTTATATAGGGCATTAATAGCATAGGGTAGGCTATTCTACCCTTTATTATCTTTAAAGGCTATAACTACTTCTCTACCTAGTATAAAGAGGACAATCTGCCCTATAATTAGGTTATTAGAGTCTCTAAGAACAGATAGACTACTAACAAGCTTAGTCTAGACTAGTTAAAGCACTTTAATGCCTATACAAAGACGCGCACCTAAGGAGTACACTAGCTACTTCTTATTAATAGCTATAAGAGCTATAACTCCCTTAACTTCTAATAATACTGTAAGAAAGTAAACATTATTACACTATATATACCTCTACACTTATTTTACCTCTTATAACTACTAGATATAGGTTATTTTGCCCCTTTAAAAAAGGTATATAGGCGCTAAGCTAAAAATCTTATATATAACTATATTACTTATATTACTAAAACTAAGTTCCTACTATGCTTTATAGACGCCTATAAGGAGACATTTACTTCTAGCAATATCTAAGAAGGCTTCTAAGGCGCTAGAATAGTTCCCTTTAACCCAGAACAGGTTATAATAGGTCTTAATGTCCGCCTACGTACCCTACCACTACCTACTGTAGAAGATAAGCCCTAGCAGTCCTAAACCCTAAGCACTACCCTGCAATTAGGGTCGCAATTAACGCTAATTTAAGAGAGGATTTAAAGGCATGTAAGTAGCTTACTAACGTTAATAGTTAAGGCCTTTAAAAAGCTTACTAAAGGCGCAGCTATAGTAGCGCATAAGCTAGTGTTAGCTAAAAAGGAGATTACTAGGCTTTAAGCAGCAAATAAGGCTGCTACGCGACGTAAATTGCATAAAAGAAAGCAGTTATAGCAGGAGGGAGTCCTAACAGCTAAGGAAGGCCTTTAATTAACTACTCTAACTAAGTTTAGGGTATATAGTAATAGTAAGAAGGCAAGAAAGCAAGTACGTGTTAAAGGAGGTAAGGCAACCTAAAGACGCTATAAAAAGTGCTACAACATAGGGCATAACTTGCGCACGTGTAAAAAGCCTAAAGAAGGTGTTACTAAATAATATTATATACTATACTACTATAAACAATGCTAATGTGGGCTAATGCAAGCTATAATAGGGTAGAATGTTGGTGTGGTCTTGGCAGAGTGGCCGACTCGCCCGTGTGGCCGACTCACCCGTTGAATACGTTACCTCTAAATGCACTCCCCTGTTGCGCAACCAAAGCTGCGCGACCAAGATCTTACCCCCTTAGTTGGTCAGCCTAACGCTGCCTCTGCGTGCATGGTCTCTTGCAGCATGGAAACCTCGTCTTCACCGCCTTCGAGGCCGTTACGCAAACGAAAGGCAGTCGAGTACGGCGAGGATGATTATGATGATGCGGCGGCTGAGTCTCGGTTGCCGAAAAAGGCGAAGAAGGCTTCGGGAACAGTTGAAGTAGAGTGCACAGCACCGAAGAGAACGCGCAAGAAGAGGACCCAGGGCGACAGCGATACACCGTCTGTAGAGAAGCGCCTCCGCCGACACCGCGCACGAGCGCCAGCCAGCTATCTTGAAGTCAAGGGACGTGCCCTCACACAACGTCTTACAGTCCTCTCGCGCGAACGATGCGGTACTGACGAGCTCCCGGAGGAGAAAGTGGTCATCGCCGGCTCCACCGGAAATCTTTATCAAGTTCACGTGAACCTCGTACCTAGCTGCGACTGCCCACATGCGAAGAAAGGAAATCAGTGCAAGCACATTGTCTACGTTATGCTCCGAGTTCTGAAGGCGCGAGAAGACGTTGCATACCAGCTAGCTCTCATCAGCAGCGAACTACGTCATCTTATTGAGAATGCGCCACTCATTCCCGGCGTTGAGACTGACGGCAAGGACAAGCCTGGTGAAGATCAAGACGGTAACCGCAAACCCATTGAGGGCGAATGTCCAATCTGCTACGACGAACTCGATTCGAAGAACGACGTTATCGTGTATTGCAAGGCTAGCTGTGGGAACAATGTACACAAGGCTTGCATGCAGTCCTGGATCCAGGTAGCAGCAAGAGGGAAAGCGACGTGTCCGTATTGTCGAGCAACGTGGGACACAGAAGAGGGACTCGATGGTAAAATGGGTACTATCGATACAAAGGGGTTGCAAAGGAACGAAGATGGATATCTCAATGCCGCAGGTCTGCTTGGATTAAGCGGCGAACGAGACTATTCGTCTTACCACCAATTCTGGGTAAGGCGACAGCTCGGTCGTGGATGGCAAGGTGGTCTTTGAAGGAATGGATGATGCTACAAATGGCGCTGGAACTGATGTTATGATACACTGGAATATGCACCCTCTTCTGGCCAAGGTGCCTGGATGACTGGGTTCAATCCTCTCACGTTGATCGCACGAGCTGTAAGGCGTACGGTAGATAAATGTCACGTCGCGGGCGTTGAGAGTTGGTTGGCTATCGTACTGCTCGTACAGACTAATGTAATTTGTCTGCAAATTGCTCAGACCATCAGTTATTCGAAAGTTTGCTGCAACACAGTGCACATCGTACTGGCGGTGTCAGATGTTGCAACTCATTGGGGGTTGTCTTGCAAGGCTCGGTCGTGGCGTGCTCACCGGTGGTGGCTGCAACAATCAAAAGCTCAGCCTCGCCTGCTTACCCACGTTGCATCATGAACCTCACCCACAAGAACTTGACTGACTCAAAGCATTATGGAAGCACTCGCCGGCGCCGCCAGTGGCATAGCTGTTGCGTCTCTAGCGATACAGCTGATGCAGTCTGTCGACGCAATCAGATCGTTCGTTCGCAACGTGAACAACGCAACAAATGAGCTCGTTCAGATCAAAGCCTACTGGACCATCTCGAAGCTCTTCTTCAGGATGTACGCGATATCCTGGAACGGCAGACTCAGGGCCAATATTTTCCCGCTCCGTCGCTATCGGTTTCGAGTTGTCTCCGAAGCTGCGGAAAGAGCCTCAGCCCTCTACATACTATCATGGCAAAGTATCAGAAGAGCCAAGAACGCTTCGGCTTAGCAAGACTAAGAGACAGTATCAACTCAGGGCTGAAGGCAAATGAGATCGCGACTTTCGGAATTCGATTGCAACAAGGGATGGGCACTCTTAGCACGGCTCTTGCAGTCAATAGTAAGAGCATACAGTAAGCCGCCTCAGTCATCGTTGTGGGTTATACTAACCGCGTACCTTTCAATAGGCTAAATGTCCTTCCTAACATCTTGAACAACCAGTCTATCTTGTTGTCAAGACTGCGACATTCACATGCGTCCCCGGCCCAATATCGAGAAGATAACGCAACCTTGAAATTAGCAACCTCTTGGATACGGACTACTCAAGTGATCACATCCTCAACTCTGAAGTTGTTTGGTATACACCAAACGCGATGGATACGGCAAACAAGCGTGCGCAAAGCTCATGCTGCTCTCAAAGATCTCATCAACGGCGATACATGTCGTGACCTTGTAAGGAGGGAAGAAATTTCCTTTCACTGGGGCCTTCTTGGCTATGGGCTTCATTGAAGCCAGCAAAGACCCTATGGAAACATTTTCCCATCACTTAGGATTTACCCTGTCGTGAACAGGTTCGACATTGGCATACGTAATTTGATGAACTATGGTACTGTCAGCGAATTCCAGCGCATCTTCCAGTCCGGAGCACTCCATCCTTACACCAAAGACCGTTTTGGGTGGTCCTTATACTACGTATGTCCCTCGTATCCGTTTACAGATTCCGTCTGACGCAATCAAACAGCTGGGAACGTCTGCATCAATCGGGCCGCAAGGGTTACGCTACGTGGCTAGTGCCATGCGCCACACAGCCACGCCAGCTCCCGAGGTCATCCCAGGTTCCCAACCTTCTGCATTTTCCCATCAACGCGGCGTTCGATGGGATCGGATGCTCTATCGAAGTTGACCAAGGCCGGTGAGGCCGCCTTCAAGTCTTTCCAGCAACGATGGTAAGTGCCGCTGGTCAACATGATCACGTGCACCACACTGATTGGAGGTGCTGTAGGCAAGAGCGGAAGAAGGGTCCCGCTGACGCGCAACTGGCCGAAGCTGTTCGTCAGAAGAACCTGTATCTTCGACAAATCGCAGCGAAGATTACAGGCAACTCGGAGTCGGAAGTTCCTCCGCTGATATGCTTACCTCAAACCATTGGCCGTGCAGTGTTCTTGATCACCACACCAATATCTCTTGGCAAGGTCGAAATATCAAGACGCACATATGATCTTCTGGCAAAACATGTAGGTATGAGCATGAACAGCATCAGTCATTGGGCTGTGGTTGTAGTCGAGCGTGGTCTTGGCCCTTCTTACGCCTACGATCTTATGAGTGATCAGCTGAAAATTCAGATGCTGATGAACAACTACTTCCGTGTGTACGAAGCCACCCCAGAGTTCATTGCCCAATGGAGCTCGTGCTACTATGTCGGCGAGACGATGAAGAGCCATGAAGAGATCCAGGCCTTGGGTAAGCCCATGCCATACTGAACGCAGGTGACCTGTATGCTGACTCCCCTACAGGTGAACATTTCATCGCCGAAAACAAACGATACAGCTTGTTATCGAACAATTGTCAGCATCTCACAGAGAACCTTATCAAAGAACTCTGCAACGGCAGGATGATCAGCCAGGCTAAACTTGAAGAAGAGATACGCCTTGTTTCGCCAAAGATTGCACGCGACTTGATGGTGGCCAAGCTAAGGTCAAAGCTTGAAAGAGAGGACCAGAAAGAAGATAGCGAGTCTGTGCAGAGTGATGTCTTCACTATCAAGGAGCTCTGGGGCAGGATAAAACATTAGGACCCTTTGGATACGCATTGAATCAGTTCTTCTTTCTGTACGGTTGTCCATGGACCATATCGTTGGTTCATAACAGAATGAGTGTGTTTGCACTGGCACATTCTGACTGATTCGTCTAGTGAACTTGCTAACTGAGCGTCGTTTCTTCAGCCGGTGCTAAACTTCGCAGCGTCTTCTGTATACAGGCGCGAAGCTCCGGTATCCGGAAAGGCTTCGAGATTACATCGTCCATGCCAGCTTGTAGAGCAGTCTCGACCTGCTCCGATCTAACGTTCGCTGTTACGGCTATAACAGGCACATGCTCATTCACGACGCCTTGTTCCTGTAGTCTCCGGATGTTCGCTACGCATGTGAGCCCGTCCATGACAGGCATCTCCCAATCCATCAGAATGAGGGTCAGCTCGTTGCCCGACCTGTCTGCTTTGCAGTATTTTGTGCTGCTCAAATACTCCAAAGCCTCGCCGCCGTGATTGGCTACTGCAACGTGCATACCGAAATTGCGTAGTTGCTTGGCCAACACTCGCTGGTTGACCAGATTGTCCTCAACGATCAGGATATGAAGATCGCTGTCAAAAATCGCTCTTTCTGGAGTACTTGTGCCTGGAACTCGCGACCTCTCTGCCTCGTTGTACGAGTGGCTGCGTAAGATCGTGTTATGGGCCTTGATGCTCACGCCAACCGCAGTTGAGCTCTCAGCCACGTTGTCTCGTTGTAATGAAGCCGGTTCACTCTTGCGACTTCTCACGTAGAAGGAGAAAGTGCTGCCCACCCCTTTTTCTGAAATGAAACCGATGGCGCCTCCGTGCATCTCAGTCAGTCTTCTTGAGATGAAAAGACCTAGTCCCGAACCACCTAAGTCTTACCGTCAGCTTCCATTAGATAGAGCGATTCGATGCACTAGTATTGGGAAAGACGTTGCATAGGCTGCCTCTGCACGACATGACAGGTCTTATGTGTCAGGATTTGAGGATAATGATGAAAACATACCATAATCAATGTGTGTTCTTGGTGATGTTTGAGAAAAGCGTGTGAAGAGGAGTTGGTGTTCTTAGTCCGTCGTCAGCATCGACAAAGTTCTCAACAGTAAAAGGACTTACCCGCGTCTGTCATGCCGGTACCAGTATCCTGTACCGAGAAGAGTACATAAACCTATTCTGGTAAGTTTCATCTTCATGACCAATTGTAATCAGTGGCCTTACACTCTCGCCTCGCTCCCAGTCCGCTTGTAGCGTTTTCGCCTCTGAGGCCCCTGATGTTGGTATGAATGTCACCTGTTTGTTGGTGCTGTGTGTTGGTCGCTCCAGAGATACTCCTAAGCTGACCAGGATTTGCCTCTTAGCCTCCAAGCGTGTGAACTTGATTGCATTTGTGAGTAAGTTGATCAGAATCTGTAAGACCCTCGTAGGATCAAGAGAGATGTTGACAACGCCGAGCTGTTTGCAAGATGTATCGATGTGAAATTGTAGTTCCACACCAGCTGACTTGGCCTCACCCTCAAACATCTTGACTGCGTCTCGCGCAGTTGATTCAAGTGGGACATCAATTGGAGTCATCGCAAAGAGACCTGAATCCAGCTTGGATATAGTCAAGACATCTAAATGCGTTAATGACAGTTTCTCGACCTGGGTCCACGTTGTAGTGCGTCACTTACCGTCGACTATGGTCTTCATGTGCTTGGAGCATTGAACAATTGTCTCAGCGGAATCAACTGTAGCAAGCAGAAGCTTTTGGTAGGTTTCATCGTGTGACCTTGACCGCTCAAAGATATTGTGAGAGGATATGATGCTATCGGCACACTGAACAATTGCGGACAGCGGGTTTCGCATCTCGTGCGACGTTGTGTCAATGAAGCTCTCAAGTTGTCTTTTCGATTCCTGGGCTCGTGTGGCTTGAGTTGCCTGCAGCTGCTCGCCCCACTTCTGCTGTGAGATTTCCGTGATACAGCCGATAATTTCTAAGATCTCGCCTTCCTCGGAAAGCTCTGGGAAGATCGAAGTGAGAACCCATTTTGGCTGGCGCTCAGGCACAGAATCATCAGCACCAAGATTCGGTATGCACCAAGTGTTTGCCAAGCGCAGCTCAAAAGACCTAAGAGGTGTCAACATGAATGTGCATCGTGGCGGTGTTTATCATACTGGGGTTGCTTGGTTACCGCGAGCTCCTCGAACTTGGCTTGACCTAATGGAGCATACTTTTCATCAACGATCAGATTCCAGGCATCCTCGAGTGAGATGTTTCGGTCATCTGGACAACAAATGTTGTACCAGGCTTCGTTGCGGTAGGAATATACGCCTTGCATGTCTACAATGAAAATCCCGACGTCGGATCGCTCTGCGAAACGCTGTTGAGTAGGTCAGCGTATGTCTCACACACAAATGGACTGCGAAACAACAGCAAGTGAACTTGCCTGGAATTTCAGATTACCACGATCGGCATCCTTCTTGGACTCTATCAACTGTTGTCTGAGCTCTGATTTGATGAGCTCGGCAGTGGTAATGGCACGTTCCCGGCGTCCTATATCTTCTTCGTACAAGACCATTGAAGAAAGTGACGTAGCCACTAAGCGGCTCGCCAAAAGGATGAACTGAGAGTGTTCTTGGTCATATGGCCGTCGAGGATCTATGAGAGCGTTAGTTGACGTTTCAGCCATGGTTCATGCAGGACTACTACTGACTGAGACCAAGCACCATGAATCCAAGTATAATATCCTCAGACGCTGGGCGCAAAGGACAGATGACAGCCATCTTACACGTATCACCAGAAGTGTGCAGTTTGACACTCTGTGCCAACTGCGATACCTCGGAATCTCCGGTGAGATGTATGATGACGGGCTTATCCTCGATCACGGCTTGTTTGAAGAATTTGATGATGCCGTAATCCTGCTGTAAGTCGAGGTTTCCGGGGATAGATGAGTTCTCCAGTATACCAGTAGATCCTCGGAGTGTACATTGGTGTTGGCTATCAGGTGTGCCGTTTTCAGGGGTTGAGTTCCCACTGCTGTCATTGATCTCTGTGGAGTAGAACAACGCGAACGGGACATCTTTGGCGTTCCGAGCCATCACTTGAACAGCGTGGTCCCAATAGGCTTCGGAATCGCGTGCCCGAGGTAGCTCCTGACTTAGCTCTAAAAGTGTTTGAGAACGTCTTTCCAGAATTACTTCCTTGGTCTTTCAAAAGGTCAGCAAGAGGATCCGTGATATTGCGATCACTGGTAAAGAGGGCGACTCGAACAAGCCGTTCGGTGCTTACCGTTTCAACAACAGGTTCGTAATGACCAATTGTCGCTCCTTCAGAATCGAATATCGGTATGAAACGAGTTGAAAAGTAGGTCTCTTCCACATAACCATGACGTATCAACGGAATCTCGGTGTTGGAATCGTCGACGACCTCGCCAGCAAGGTTTTGTATAATGATTGGTTCGAAATAATCGTTCCAGACAGATGCCAGAACTTCCCGAGCGCTGCGACCCATACAAGGGTGAAGACCGCCAAGAAGCTGTATGTAAGGCTCATTGTAAATCATGATCAGTTCGGGTCCGTAAAATCCAACGGCCGGCCTTGGGTCCTGCATGATCAGGCTGGCATTGCTGCGTAGCTGTGGAGACCATCCTTTCATGGGCCCAAGAGGAGTGTTCGCCCAGTCGATGCCTCGTGCCCAGGATACATGAGCTGTTAGTTTTATTGGAGGAGGGTCATCCGTCCAGTCAAACGTTGCGAAGTTCGATCTCGAACTCTTTTTGGAAATTGCTTC
Organism: Ascochyta rabiei; assembly: GCF_004011695.2. Taxonomy (NCBI): domain Eukaryota; kingdom Fungi; phylum Ascomycota; class Dothideomycetes; order Pleosporales; family Didymellaceae; genus Ascochyta; species Ascochyta rabiei. Next base: position 1,001,605 of record NC_082416.1, read on the forward strand.
TCCATCGACCTTTGTGTTTGCGCCGAGTATGGGAACGTTCACGGATGATCCGCTTATGACAACCCAACGACTTGCGATCAAACACCTTCTCCAGCTATGCTTGCAGAAAGTCAAAAGCTCGCTGTTATCATGGGAAGCCCAAGAGCGGAACCGCCAGAACAGCTCACCGTGTCCCTCTCTAACCCACTCAGAATTTTCGTTTGCTAGTTCCCCCAGACCCAAAGCCATCATGGCATTGTTCCGGTAGATGGGCTCACAAACAGCAGCCGAATCTTTTGCGTCCCTCGAGTCCAGCACGAACGTTGGTCGCGGATCGTGTTCCAACAAGTCGAGTAACCCCAGTTTATGCAGAGAGTCTGCATCGTTCGAGCTTAGACAGTGTGGCAATCGTGGGTGCAGAGGTGGCTCTGAGTCCATAGCTGGGAAGCCGCTCTTATTCTGCTCTTGCGCTCCGCAACCAGTGTACGAGGGCGTATTGCGGTAAGGAGTGCCGTCTTCCAGATCAGATGCAGGGGTACAGAAGCCTTAAAGATTGAAACAAGTCGATGTTGCTGCGGCCGGAATGGAAATAGTCTGCCGACGTGTGTCCGTCGCAGTCTAGACGTGCGCCTCACGAGCCTAGTCTCACTGACGTCACATAGTGCATCGCAAACAGTTCAGGACATATTATGTCGTTTGCAGTTTATTTGCGACACATCAAAAACACTGGAGAAAACTGGTAAGTTACCCATCGCTCATCGGAGACGGTACCTTCGCCTCTCACTATCAGCACCAACGCAATGACCCTACGGAAAGGTGTCCACACCCGCTCACCTTCCAGTGCAGGTGGCTCAGTCAAACCATAGCGTGGAAGTCGTAATTACAGCGGACATAGTGTGTTGCTGGTTGGAAGTATATTAGTTGCGTCGCTCGGGCATGAGCAGGAGATGCTTTTTAATAAATCAGGATATATACACCTAAACCTGGCCACTCCTCCACATACGACCATAGGACGTTGAAAACAAGGCTTCCCGTTCGCTCAGCCCTATTTAAGCAACGTACCGGCGGATTAGTAGTTAGGTGGGTGACCACTAGCGAATACCCGTTGTTGTATGTTTTTGCTTTTTCGCTCTCCTTTGCGTGCGACGCCAATTGTGCACTCGCGCTTTGGACGTGTAGGTATTTTTGGCGTTCCCAAGGGCAGACTTTCTTCGCGATAGAAGGCCCTGGTGTAGGTATATGCACATCTGTTACCCATGTTACGTCTTCTCGTGTACTCACATTCCCAGCTTTAGAAGTTGTTGTCCCCTTTTAAAATATTGATATCTTGCATTGTACGCCTATACTTGAGTGATTGTTATATCCTCCCTCACGAATCCTCCGGGCCACTTATGGCAAGAGACCACCCGCGATTAACCCGCGGCGACTGCCCCCGCTGCTCCCATCTTCCCTCTCAATTCGCATATTCAGAAGAATCTGAACAGTTATTGGTCTTACGAATTTACTGAACATTCGGGGTTGTTTCCAAAAACGACAGTTACACACCATCATCGATCTTATTATACAATTCGGAAGAAGCAGACCAAGAACTATACGTGGAAAGAGTGGCTCACAGCAGTGAGGCTAGCGGAGCCTAGCAGAGGAGACCAACAATCAATACTACACATAGCTATTGCCTTGACTTTCTTATTCGTCGAACGTATACATCATGCCTGGTAGACAATGCTGAAAAACAAAACACCTCCGACTGCCTAAATTACGTTCGGTACACTGGCTTCGTACGGTGCGGTCACCTGCCAGGGTCGGACGATGGGTATACACAGGAAGCTGTTGACAGAAAAGGAATTTGTTAAAACGCTTACATCTTGTTCTTCTCATACAGGTGGATCACCAAAGATCCTAGTGTCAGGTCTTCTGAGTTCTCGCCCAATGACGATGTGCACACCCAATACAACCGCATGCTCATGGCGATTGAGCAGTTTCTCGATCTTCATCCTGACGTTGATCGAGACCAACTGGGCATTTGGATTGTGAGTAAATTATCTCTTGATCCACTTGAGAAAGCCAATGCTGAAAATCTGTGAGGCAGATGATAAGCTCTTGTGATGGCGTACGCGGTCACGCGTTAACATTGATTGAGCCTTAAGTTCGCATATGTTACTTGGCGTATGAGCCTCACAGAGGGCCTCTAGTAGAGCGGGTGGAGTATGTGTACGTTGCTACATGTCGAGCCTTGACGAAACCACGTCTCGTTAGAGAGGAACAAGGCTTGCACCTCGAAACTCTGAGCAAATATTATTTGATGTAAGTGATCGAATCAAGGCTGCCTTGAATGCTGGTAAAGACTGAGGCTTGGTGATATGGTTGATGTGGTGGCGGATCAGGACCTCAACCTCACAGCTGTAAGCACGCTTCAACGGTGAGAAGCAGCTCACCTCAAGTGGCTGGAGCAAGTAAGATGAGGAGGGTGGCAAACAGATCGTGGAGACATCGTTCTCCTTTTAGAGCTCTGGAAATTCGAGCGAGTGGTAGCTCTCGTGGCCTTCACCACATCAGGGTGTTACGACGGCTCCACCGGTCTATTCAACATCAACCACGTGCGCGGTAGCACATAACTAATACCAACGCGTACCGTCTTTTTGCCCTTTTACTGCTTGATATCATTCAGACCCAGCTCCAGCCATGCATGTCGAACTCGTCTTCCGGCGGCGTATACTCATGTTACAGCGTATTCAGACTCTGTTTGTCGATCATGATGCAGCCGTATGATCGCGGGCCGCCGCGTCCATCAGGGCAGTTTGCGTTCTTCATTCAACAAACCGCCTGTTGGTTGCGATTAACTGAAGAAGTTCAGTAGACGCGATGCGTATCTTACTGCTTGACGAATTTTGGCCCAGCTTCGCCCCATGCAGAGCTCTCCTGCACCACCCAGTTAATACGCGGAAATGGGTTAGATGGGCTCTCTAGCTCAAGGAGGTTTCTTGCTTGGGTGTTGAGTCGACTCATCATTCGCTCCTAGGCTGCATCGTCGCTGTATGTGCAGCGGAATGTAAGAAACCCCATTCCTTTTCTGTATTTTCGCGGAGATCTGATTGCATCTCGTCGAAATGCGAAGACATGGTTCTGTCGCAGTGGTGTGGGTGTGACGAGTGGTAGAGAACTGTCAGTCTCTTTGCAGGGCGTACCCCGGCTGTGTTCGGAACCTGGCAACAAAGTATTCCCGAACACCATCCCGGTGCTGAACAGTTGAAGTCGGGTGTTTGTAAAGCTTGGCCGGGATGTCATCTCTCACTCTAGTAAGGTACCGGTAGTTGTGCCAGACCTGTTGGTCGCTTATCGCTAAGATTGAAAGAAGTCAGACGGACGTTGCACAGCGGAGAAACGACCTGCCAGGTTTCCTGACTTTCAACGACCTAGCAACATCGCCTATAGCATTTACTCGCCCTCAACGTCTCCAATAACTCGCCAATAGTATAGGATAGCTATAAAAGGTTCAAGCTGACATTCTTGCAGGTGCCCCCTAATTCCTACGTAATGTTCATAAGGTCACGCTGCCTCCAGAAGTAATTTTAACACCCTTGGCATCAGTATCTAGTATATTTTTGTCTATTACTTCTTTCTACTCGCCAGCCTCAACCGCCGGGTCTCACCATAATACAGACACACACTACTGCTTATCTTCACAGCCCTTCTTAAAACGCCACAAGCTCTTCTTCAAGAACTTCTGAAACGAACAAGTGCCAGCTGACTATTCTCTTGTCGCGAGCAACGACGCCAAGGATTGTCTGCCTGTCGTCTGTATCTCAGGTGGTTACTCCACGCTCTGGGCGCTTTACACCGCGGGCTTAATACTAATAGCTAAGCGTGCTACGCAAGAGTTTTTATCAAGTGCCTAGGCAGATTTTAGAGGGAGTTCGGCATTGATCAGGCGAAGGTGCTGGTGGCGGCGCTGCGGCTCAAGATGGTGAGGCCGGAGGTGGATGGCATTTGTCCTAGTTACCTCCCCAAGCAGGCAGCGCCGTATGTCGTGCCGGGTGAGAAGGAGCAGACGATGGTCGAGGAGATGTGACCAGGTCAGGTCGTGAAGTGATCGTCTTCACCTACAAAGCTCGGATACCTGAGCGAATAGGACTAAGACCAACGACGCCTCGCAGCTTCCCTGAGACTCCTCAATTGCCCACCAACAGCCTCTCGCCTACTTGATAGCAGCAACACGAAAGGCCACCCATGGTGAACGATCCTAGCATAGCGCTCGATACTGTGATGGTAGTAAGCGAGCTTCTGCCCACATGCGAGCAACGACTAGGAAACAATGGCAGATCGCAGAGACGCAGTACCGGCCCGCGCAAGGCTCTAGTTGAGCAGCAGCAATGCATGATCGAGCGACAGACGTGTCTTCTACCCAAGCAGCAAAGTTTTCGCTCATCACCATTCCAAGCAGGGTTGGGGATCCTAGGCATTCAAACTCCACTCAACGAGGTCCAGAATATCACACACATGCATGCAGTGGACTCTGTGAGGCTGCCTATACAAAGACCTTGGAGCGGGTCTCGTAAGTAGTACAGCGGCACAAGCGAGACTATATAACCGACTACCATTGAACCTGACTTTCCCAACGAGGGCCCATTTGCTATGCACCTTAGTGCATCTGCTTCGCCATTGACGATCTTGACAGTAGCCCTGCCTACATGTAGACTCGGTGTCATGGCAGCTGGAAGCCTTGCCATAGTCTTTGATGACCGTACACCACTAGCTACATACCATCGCAACAGCGCCAAAGCCTAGACATGAGAGCTGTGGTGACTTGGGAGGTGCATCAGGCCCACCATGCTGTGGAGGGGCGCCAGCGCTTAACTCGGCTTATTGTATACTTCGCCGCAACAACATCTATTTACCGACAACAACTTCGTTATTCTAGTCCTAGTGCCCATATTGCAGTTGTCGGAGCTTGGCTTCTTTTGAAACGCGTTGTCAATTGATGAATAGCATTTGCATTCGGAGAAGAAGACTCTTCCGGTGCGCGCGCCTTCACAGGGAGTTTCGGGAAACCTCTTTATCATTGGTCTCTTTTCCAAGCTACCGGTGAGGCAAGGTGCACCATCGGTCATACTGCTTACTTACATCGCCAAGAGCGGTGGATTTTTGTCGTAATACCATGCTGTTGGTCGACTGACGGTTCAGGCACTGGGCAAGAAGGGCCTCAAACAAATATTTTGTGATGTGTGTATGGTGGCCCTTGATATATGCGAGGGATTGGACTTCGACCATATAATCGTAAGCTGTTAGTCGTGATCTCGCGCCTGCAGTCGATCGGTCAGCTCCCAAACAATCTCGTCCAATGATGTGTTCTTGTCAGTGGGTGCATGGAATACCTGAGGCTCACCGGATTTTCTCCAATGGATTTTGGTGTGTGCATAAGCTTCTCGAGTCGCTTCGTAAAGGTCAATACGTTTTCACAGGTAGCAGAGATGTACATGTCTTCCATCAGTGTGTTGGTGGAACACAGTGTACAGTGATTTGAGGTGTCGTCGAGGGTGTGAATGTCGTCTTTGGGTGTCTACCCCCTACAACTGTCTCAAGATGGCTTGTGTGGGCTGCAACGCAGCCGTACTAAGTCAGGATATCATGCACGTAAGACAGCATCCTGCTGCGGCGTCAACTTATGCTGTGGCATCCCGCCATGCGATCTTACCATTTTAGGGTGTCATACACCTAGGCCACAATCTACTGCAACATTCCCATTCGCGACTATCGTCTGACTTAGCTTGTCACCAAGAACAATCAAGACCGATGGTATCCTTCGGTCCACCACAGAAACCTCGAGTGTAAAAGGACCCCCAGTCGCCCCCGTCTTCGAGGACCGTATTCACCACCCTGAGCTCTACCTGGTACTTTTCACCATATTTATCCTCCTCACTGGACTCCGCGATCATGTCCTCTGGAGGATACTTCGCGCCCTACCCCGCCCGCAGAGAAGACTTCAGCGGTACCGCGGACGAACAATTCTACGCAGACAGGCATTACTACCTAGAATCACTGCAGCAAGGACTCGCAAACGCACGCGCGAGCCAGCAAGAGAAGTCCCGAGCACTCGCATACTGGAACAGCGGTAAGCAAGCACGAAGCACCCATTGTGGGCCTAGAAGCGCTCTGGTGCTAACAAGTGGGTGATCGATTAGCGTGCAATACGATTCAGAGGGTTGGAGTGTCGACGAAGGAGGCGGCGAGTGTGGCATACAAGGCCGCCGAGACGTGGGGCAAGAATCACCCTGTGGCCATGGCGGTGGGTGGGCTTGCGGCGAGCACGGGTGTGGGTTATGCTGCGTCCAAGGCGTAGCAACATACCTCAACTGTAGCACCTCCAGTGATCAGGGGTTGGGGTTGGCGATCACTCTGGCGAGGAGTGAGCGCACACAAAGTCCTCCTTGAGGGGCGGCTTCGGTCAAGTGAGGCGCCCTACTATCATGCATCTACATGGAACTAGCTCTTGTACACATTGCAACAGCTTAGCAGAAAGAGAGTAAAGACTGATCCGGCAACCCTGTCGCAGTGTTTGAGCAGTCGTCGGGAGCTTGAGCATGATATCTAGACAGTTATCTCGCAGCTTAGCCCTCAACTCCTTGCCACGCTTATCCTATTTCTAACATCCCACTCTAAATCTTGTCCTTTCCCTCTCTACAAAAATCGCCCGACCTGCCTCTTCTATCTGTACTTTATACATTTGCTCCTATTCTGATAACTACTCCTTAAATCCTAGATTTAGAATACAGACTAGCCTGCCTCTCGCAAAGCTGCTCAAGTGCTGTCCCTATATTACGACAATGCTAATAAGTCAGATAGGCTATGACTAGGGCAGCTGATCGGGATTTGCCCATAGCGCAATGCACAAACACACCTCCTGCCGCATCAGCACAATCGCAAGACTTGTCAGTCTCGCAGTCCTTTTCAATCGTATCGAGTTCTCTAAGCGCTTGGACAATGTAGTGCAGCACCGCTTCTAAAAAGTTGCGGAAGTAGGTCTTTGTTAGGATGGTTGTCCGCCTAGATGTGCAAGTGTTTAAGGTGCGAAATTTCGTCCTAGAGTAAGGGACTGTGGTTGATGACAGACGGTATATGTGCTATGCTAGCTGCGCGTATGAGGTTGGTTTGGTAGAGGGCGTATAATTCGCCAATGTAGAGCTTGCCTGTCTGAGGGACCTGATTGACCTAGACTATGTTTGTGTGAGATGTGCTGTTGTGTAGTAGATATGACGCATGCTCTGCAGATGTGTGATTGTTAAATCTGGTAGAGTGCAACTAAGAGTTGATGCTGATAGAGACGGAGGTTGTAGTTGCGCCGAGGTTCAAGTTGCACAACAAGCCGAGCTTCGTTGCTGCAGGTCAGGGAGCTTGGGGGCTTGAGTTAAGCATTTGCGACAGCACAATCTACACCTCTAACCTCTAACCTCACCGCACACTGCTATGCGTCTCTTAGATGTTACCATTGACACAGTTTGCCTGGGAAAAAGGATCGAAGAAGCATGGTTTCGTTTCCGAACTCAGGCTAGCGCGTTTGCAGCTTAAAGGCTCGACGTCACTTCTATTAATAGTTTGACCACCTCACCACTTCGAGGCTGCTCTCTCTCATATGGTGTACTCCCTACTCCCATCTCCAATCTCCCATTTCCCATTTCCCATTTGTGTGGGCGGAATGCATGAAGTGCTCTTGCAATCCTGCTACGTGAATCTCAAGTGATTTCGCGTAACCACCCTCAGTGTATGAATCAGGTAAGTCGCGACGCCTACTGGGACGAGGACATGTTCAACATGTTCGCACGGCTGTATAGTCCGGTACGACATACTTCCAAACCAGCAGCTTCCAAGAGGAGGACAGAGGCTGTGGTGATGTGAAGAAAGCCGTTGGTAGAGGACAAGCACGGAATGTCTTTATCGCAGGATTCGACCGTAGTTTTCAGCGTCGTTACAGACGCCAGCCGAACAGACGAAGGATCAAGGAGAGTGTTGCTGGAAAAGACGGGCGTTTGGAACCAAAGGGTCGAGCACCCAAATCGATTGAGCAGCCTATTCTCATTGAGTAGACAGCCCTGGGCAGATTGCAGGAAGGCACTGAGATGTGCACAATACCAGGGGATTCCCACTGAAGCAAGTTAGACGAGAGCGGTGCACTGTTCCAGGGCAAGGACAGGCATGGCTGTGAGACATGTGCCAGGCGGAGAGAGCCTTACACCCTGGACAGCTACACACTCTCTTCCATCGAGAGACGCAACGCAAAGAGCGGGGTAAGACCCCAGTGACCAAGGGTTCGATTGGCAGCTCTAGCAACGTGGCTGTGTCCCAGGCCAAAAAGCCGATGGAATTCAATCGTCATGAACACCTCTCTCTCTTCTCTGTTGCTGTGCAGATGCCGTTCAAGACAACCGTAGTCATAGCGGTGTTGTTTCAGTTGTACCGGTACGGACAGAAGCTTTGACTGTTTCATTGGAACCTTCAGGACTGTGTGGTGATCTCGCGAGAGATATGGAGGTGTCCCTGCATCTACGTCATTATAATGCAACGAGCACTTGCAAGCAATAGTGTTGGATGGAAGCGTCCCTGAATCTACGTCATTGTAATGCAACGAGCACTTGCAAGCAATAATAGTGTTGGATGGAGGCGTCCCTGCATCTACGTCATTGTAATGCAACGAGCACTTGCAAGCAATAGTGTTGGATGGAAGCGTCCCTGAATCTACGTCATTGTAATGCAACGAGCACTTGCAAGCAATAATAGTGTTGGATGGAGGCGTCCCTGCATCTACGTCATTGTAATGCAACGAGCACTTGCAAGCTATAGTAGTAGGTGGATCTACGCCATAGTAAAGCAGCGAGCACTTGCAAGCCATAGTAGTAGGCATGTGCATATTGATGATCGGCATGCGCAATACTTGTCACACTCTGTTTATAGCCGTATCTTGTAAAACATCCTTCATCTCCTACATGAGCCTGCGCAAGTCAGTCAGTTATAAGCTAGGCTTGCAAGTGCGCTGTGAAATACAGGGCAAGACGAGAGTGATGTTAATGCTATTTCACCTCTCGCGTTGCAGAAAAGGCCGACTACAAGATGAGGGTCCTTTAAATTACAGGAGGTAGGTGACGCTAGTCCGCTAGCTGTTGAAACCTAAGAAGAGGTTGCAAGATTTGAGTACCTTCTCTTGGATCTAAAGAGCCGTACGAATTCGGCCAAAAGCCTCCCGTATGACTGCTTTCTCGACGTTAGAGGTGAGGTATGGCGGTGTCGATGGATGTTTCGACGTCGTCGTAGATGGGAGGCCTAGGGACGTGGACGAGAGGCGGCAGTCAAGATTGTTTCGTTTGGTGATGACAGGGACGTGAACGAGAGGCGGCAATAAATTTGTTTCGTTTGGTGATGACAAGGGCGTGGATGAGAGGCGGTAATTGAGATCGTTTCGTTTGGTGATGACAGGGACGTGGACGAGAGGCAGCAATCAAGATTGTTTCGTTTGGTGATGACAAGGACGTTTTCATGCATGGTGGGGAAGGCTGCCCCTTTGAGGCTTGGAAAGGATGCTGGTGTGTCAAGGTGATGAAGGCATGCCGACGCATTCCGTGCTGAATGAACAGCATGAACGTTGCAGCTGGCGCAAGGTGGGCCTGTTGAGGCTGCTTCGTTTCGAATAAACGAGTGTTTCGTGCAGCGGGACGATCCGCTTGCTGCAGTCTGACAGCCGAGGAAGGCGCTGTAAGAGGTGTAATGAGAAGGGGGGTCTTGGAATGGGTCTAAGGTGCAGGGTGGCAGCTGGCGATGAATGTCAATGGGTGGGAAAGGTGCAGGGTGGCAGCTGGCGATGAATGTTGATGAATGGGAAAGGTGCAGGGTGGCAACTGGCGATGAATGTCGATGGGTGGGAAAGGTGCATGCATGAACCCGAGGTCGACACACGGTTTCAGATGTCAGGCAATGCCGGGGCAGGACACACGCTTCGGGTGAAAAGCGCTTGCGCACTGATTGGTCGAATGTCGAATGTCGAACGTGTAGGCTTGGACTTGTGTAAGATGTGCTGCATGAAGGGTGTGGAGCCTGTACACTACCATCACTACCATACGCTACCATACAATACCGTGGTAGGATTGTGTATCGCTGAACAATCAACGTCTATCGCGATACCGCTCCCTAGTGCACTGACGGCCGAAGCTGAGCACAGTCACCGAGTCTGGGCTCGTGTTGAAGTGGCGGGGAAGCGGACGGTCATCAGAAATACGAGCGAGTGAGCTGCGATGGAGTGGGGTGCGGGAGCAGAAAGATGGCGAGGCTGTGGCATCTAGATGTGGACGAGTGTCTCTTCCTTCTGAGTGGGTTGTGCATCTCATCTCATCTCATCTCATCTCATCCCCTCTCATCCCCTCTCATCCCCTCTCCGCTCCTCTTGGCGCTCTTGTAGTTGCTGTTGGTGCGCGGTAGCATTGTCGTGAGACGTCAGGGACAGGTGTCAGATGGACGGTGGCTGTGTGTTATGCAGTCTGCTCTCTGACGTGTGTCAGGTCGGAGATGCTCCGGCGCGGGCAGGCAGAGGTGGGAAAGCGCAGGTGGAAAGAAGGTTGTGGCTGCGTCTGTGGCGGCGGTTTGAAGCACGACATGGGCCAGCTTCCACGCAGGATCGCGGACTGGCAACGGCGATGCAAGTGCGAAGTTTCCGGTGCTGCTCGCGGGTCTCGAACGCAAGCCCCGTGTTGTTGCCAGCGCGACGATGATGTCAACCGCGATGGCGAGCGCACAGGCACAGAGTTGTGCGCGTTGTGCTGCCAGGGGACGGCTGTCTGCGCGTGGTAGGTGAGCGTCGCACCTGGACGGATGGGGGATAGCGCGCACGTGCTAGCGGTGGCTCGCCCTCCCACACCTCCTGCTGTGGGCAGTACCTAGCAAAAGCACGACGCCAACCGAGTGCTGAGATGACGCCAACCGAGTGCTCTGGTCACGCCAACCGAGTGTCCTGATGACGCCAATCGAGCGTGGGGCGCTCACGAAGAAGACGAGAAACGTGCCCGTTGTCCGGCTGCTCTCCAACGCTGCACAGGAGCTGACGGCCAAGGAGGGCTGGCGGTGCTGGCGGTGCTGGCGGTGCTGGCGCTCCTTCGAGCATCGCGGTGCGCGGCATTGTGCTCGCCATGGTCTCACGCTCCCACTAGGCACCCGCTGGCCTCCGTATCGGCTCAGGCAGGGAGGATCGTCGCAGGGCATGTTTCCATTGTCGGCCAGGCGCCAGGAATCGCAATTTGGCACCGCCGGGGCGAGTCACCGAGGCAGCAGGAGATGGGAGCCGTGGCCGGCATGACTCTCTGCAACGAGCGCGAGCCGGCCACGACAGGAGGCGCTGCGTTCCTCACCATGGCCCTCGCGCGCTGCTCCACGGCGTCACGCTGGGTGGCTGTCCCCAGCCTCACCTCTCACCTCTCACCGCTGCCCGGCTGCCGTCGAGCGGCTGCATCTGCGCGGGCGCCTCGACGCCTCGCAACGTTGCCGCCGCGCTCTCCTGAGTGGCCGCGCGCACCCACCCCCTGGCCGCACCCCGGTCGCGCTTGCTGCTCGTGGTTCCTGACTAGCAACACCAAGCCCCACCACTCCACCAGCACAAGGCCAACGCTGCCGCTCACTGGTCCCTGCCCGCGTCCGTCCCTGACCGAAATGAACAGCCGCCAGGGGCTCGCTGGCCTCTGCCTCTGCCTCTGCATCTGCTTCTGCATCTGTGCGTGCGTCCGGTGCTCGTCTCCTCGGCCAGCAGACCGCCCGCTCATTCATATATCGCCTGTCCTCCGCCTCCTGCCTGCCCTCATCACGACAAGGCTTACTTTCCTTCCCTCACATTCGCTTTTCCACCAGTCTTCGGACACGACATTCGTTGAACCAGTCCAGTCACTCTTTCCTGGACCTTCACCCTCGACCCCCACATCGACCCCTTTTCAAGAGCAAGGAGCCTTTGTGATCCGTCAAGATGATGAAGCTCACCGTTGCTTTCCTGGCCGCCCTGGCCGCCGCCGATGCCGTCGAGGCTCGCTCCGCCCGCCATCAGCGTCGCCAGTACGGCTCTGGCTACGGTACCGGCAGCGGCTACGGCAGCGGCTACGGCGAGACACCTGAGGTCTCCTCGGCTCCCGCCGTCTCCTCAGTCCCCGCTGCCTCGCTGCCTGCTCCCTCTGTCCCCGCTGCCTCCAGCACTCTGGACTACGGCAACGGCTACCCTGTTCCCTCCGTCCCCGCCGGCGGCGAGTCTTCCAGCTCTGTTGCCGTTCCCACCAGCAGCACCCCTGCCGCTGAGACCTCTTCCTACCCAGCAGAGGTTCCCTCCAGCTCCGTTGCTGTCCCCACCAGCAGCACCCCTGCCGCTGAGACCTCTTCCTACCCGGCTGAGGGCGCCTCCAGCTCCGTTCCCGCTGTGAGCTCCTCGGTCCCTGCCGTCTCCAGCTCCGTTCCTGCTACCTCCAGCACTATGGACTACGGCAACGGCTACCCTGTTCCCTCCGTCCCCGCCGGCGGCAAGTCTTCCAGTTCTGTTGCCGTTCCCACCAGCAGCACCCCCGCCGCCGAGACCTCTTCCTACCCTGCGGAGGGCGTCTCCAGCTCCGTTGCCGTTCCCACCAGCAGCACCCCCGCCGCCGAGACCTCTTCCTACCCTGCGGAGGGCGTCTCCAGCTCCGTTGCTGTCCCCACCAGCAGCACCCCCGCCGCCGAGACCTCTTCCTACCCGGCCGAGGTTCCCTCCAGCTCCGTTGCTGTCCCCACCAGCAGCACCCCTGCCGCTGAGACCTCTTCCTACCCGGCTGAGGGCGCCTCCAGCTCCGTCCCCGCTGTGAGCTCCTCGGTCCCTGCCGTCTCCAGCTCCGTCCCCGCTACCTCTAGCACTCTGGACTACGGCAACGGTTACGGCCACCCCTCCGCCCCCGTTGGCACCGGTGCCTCGTCCTCGGTTCCCGCTGGCGCTGAGAGCACCCCCGCCTCTGGCATCTACCCCACCAGCTCCATCTACGTTCCTACCGGCGTTGGCTCTTCTAGCTACCCCGTTGGCACGGGCGCTTCGTCCTCAACTCCCCTCGCATCTGAGGTCTCCAAGACGTACTACCCCACCGGCTACCCCTCTGGCACCGGCCCTCGCCCTACTGCCGTCACTGCCTTCCCCTCTGGCACTGGCTCCTACCCCGAGACCACTCCCATGAGCGACTACGTCACCTCGGTCATCTACAGCACCCAGATCTTCACCGTCACTGACTGTCCCTCGACCGTCACCAACTGCCCGGCCCGCGCCACCTCGCTCATCACCAGCGTCGTCCCCGTCGGCACCACCGTCTGCCCTGAGTCTGACCTGACCAAGGCCACTCCCGTTCCTTCGGCCTCCGTCTCCAAGCACGATGTGACTAGCTCCTACCCCGTCTCCGAGGTTCCCCACGAGGTTACCGAGACCCTGGTCTACACCATTGGTATTGGCTCCACCGCCCACCCCGTCACCACCGAGATCACCTCCACCTCCATTCAGACCATCTACTCCACTGTCGTCGTCACCAAGCACAGCGCCTCCGAGACCAAGCCCGCTGGCTCCTACCCTACCGGCCCCGGTGGAGAGGGTGCCTACCCTACTCCCTCCACCCCCGCCAACGAGGAGTCCTACCCCACTGGCCCCGGTGGAGAGGGTGCCTACCCTACTGCCTCCACCCCCGCCAACGAGGGGTCCTACCCCACCGGCCCTGCTGGCGGCGAGTCCCACACTGGCCCTACCACCCTGAAGTCTACCCAGACCCAGACCCGCTACGTCACTGTCAAGCCCACTCCTTCCGCATCTTCTGACGTTCCCGTCGGTGAGCAGAGCTACCCTACCGGTCCCGCAGGTGAGGACTGCTCCCCTCCTGTTACCGTTACCGTCACTACCAGGGAGACCGTCACCGTCACCGCTGGCCAGGAGACTGCCACCTCCGAGTCTCAGAAGCCCACTGGTCCCGTTGGTGGCCAGGGCGAGTACCCTACTTCGTCTCCCTACCCTGAGGTCCCTGTCGCTTCCACCCGTGCTCCCTACCCCACCGGCAACAGCACCGTCTCCTACCCTGTCGGCCCCACTGGCTTCTCTACTGTGACCAAGCCTAGCTACCCTACTGGCACCGGCGCCGTCCCCAGCGAGACCGCTCTCCCCAGCTTCTCTTTCGTCTCTGAGGTTCCCTCCGCTTCGTCTGCCTACCCCACCTCGACTCCTTCCGTCGAGACTCAGGTTCCCAGCTCCTCCACCCCCGCCGGTGAGGAGGCTACCTCCAGCGCTGCGTACCCCGAGTACCCTGCTTCCACCCCCGCTAGTGAAGAGTCCTCTTCCGCCCCCGTCGCTACCCCTACCCCTAGCTCCGGCTACGGCACCGGCTACGGATCCGGCTACGGCACCTACTAAACGCCTCTCTGGCGTCTAGTATGAGTTGATGCGATATTCCTTCTGTACAAACCCCCATGGGTCGCTTGATCCCTTTCATACTTGTCTTGTCTGCGTTCCGTCGTCCTGATGTCTCCTCGGGCAGAGGCTCATTGTTTAGGAGGATGGTTGTCGTTTGTAGGTATCACAGGAGCTTCAGACAGCCGACAATATAAAACTGTCTTGCTTGACACTTCACTTTGCGCGTGGTGGACTGACGAGCAGGCGGGATGCGAGACGGATTCACGATTGTTTCTGATCTACCTCTGAAGTCGATTTTTCTTCATTTCCTATGTCATCTGCAAGCCTATACTGGCATGGTATTGCACGGAGTTTTTCTTGTAGAATAATTGAATCGTTTACCACCTTGAAAACAAATCATCTTGCAGGATACTTTGTGATGGCACGCAGTAATCACAGCGCCGCCAACAGCCGATCCGCAGAGCATGTCCAATTTCGGGTGTCCTTCCCTCCTCCCAGAACCCCAGCCTACAGCACGCTCTAGCAGGGAAGGCTCGCTAGGCCGCGTTTCAGTATTGCGGACCATGCCCCTGTCGCACCTCGATCCCAACGACCCAGATGATGGATCGAAGCACCGCCTCCCCCTGGGCCCCAACCAGCATGCTGCCCACCAAACGTGCATGTCCAACCCCCCGGCTCATTCTGATCTGCAATCACCGCAGCCCTCTTTTCCTCGTCGTGCAATACTGACTCCCTGCGAATATCGCTCTATGTATAGACAAAGGTGGGTAGGCAGGTAGTCAGTCGGCCGGCCTCGACCACGAAAGCCAACGGGGAGCCTGCCCATCGCCATTAGAAGCGACAAGGTCAGGATCGCGATGGACGTTCCGGAGCCGAGGGTGCGCGCAGCTCATCTCACCAGCCTGGAGGCCGCGTCGTCGGTGCATGGCGCTATTGCGCGGCGAAATGGCATCACGACGACGACGACGACGATGACTCTCGTATTTTGATGGCGCGGCTGGTGCAGGGGGGCGCATGGGCGAGTCGGTGCTCGGCTAGGTAGGTACGTTGCTAGTGCTCGTGGGATGAGCTCATGAGGGCTGTGAGGAGTGTTGTGCATGCGACAAGGGTGCCGAAACGAATGGTCTTGGTTGCGTGCAAGTGGGTGTTGCCCATGTTGGGGCTGGGGTGGTTGGACCCCTTTCTGCTGCTGTGGTACAGTGGGCGATGAGTGACACGCACATGTACGATGCTGTTGCTTGCGAGTGCGTGCTGCATCGCGACGGCGCTGATGCAGGGACGCACGCTCGGTAACGTGCAGTGCGTGGCTGCGGGCTTTGTGGAACGTTCTTCTTTGGGATCTCGGAGACGGGGATGGCGAGGTCGTCGTCTGGCACCTGGACAACAGGCTTGGGGTGCTGTCGCTGAAACATGTCTGTGAAGGGCGCAGACGTGCGCTAAGGCTCAAATTTCCAGTCAAGCTGCGCACGAAGCTCGTCTTGGTGTAGGTGGTTCGCGTTGGCATTCTTGCGTCGTCTTCACCCTCGGCGAGCTCGAAGCCATGGTAGAACCACTCCTCCGTCGGCCGGGGGTGTCCGGCTCGGACTTTGTAGTGTGAAGGGTTGCGAGGGTCTTGTTCAGACAGAGCAGTTCTTCTCTCAAAGTCTCTGGGCTTCGCAGATGATATCAGGAGCTTGAAGATTGCCATAATTCTCACGGGCAAAGATCTGCACCATTTCTTGAAAATAGAAGCAGAGATCAGAACATATATTAGGTCTATCTTACAAAACCCTGGCAATGGTTACAGAGGCTGTACCTCCGGAAATTCTAACCTACGACATCTCTGGGTACCGATTCAAAAACAGCATTCGCGTGGCTGTGCTATCATCCTTTACGCCCGTGGGTAGACTGCGCGCGGCTGTCGAATCCTTCGTCGACTGCTTCACCAAGGTTTTTGTCTGCACCGAAGTTGACCTCCTCGATCTCCTGGATCTCTTCTTCTTCCACTTCATAGTCGATCACGTCGTCGATGTGCATGTCATGTTACTCAACCTTCGAGGTCGGTGGTAGAGGGCAAAGTGGAGTGGTAAGTGAGAAAGCTGCGTCTGTTGCTGAAAAGCTCGAAGAAAGTGCACGTGAGGTGCCGTTGTGCGAGCGGTAGGAGCTGCGTTTGTCGCCGAAAGGCTTGAAAGCTCTGCACGTGAAGTGAAAGTGAAAGTCGAGCGAGATCTGGAACATCTCCGCATTGAGAGACTTCCTGTGCCTGATGTACGATTCTTCTAGTTTTACAACAGACACGAGCGCGATGTAAAGCAGATACGTGGAGCACTTCAACGCATCTAACAGGGGGGAAATCCACATGGTGCTGTTGAACCATACACTGTGAGTGCAGAAGATCTAATGGACTGTGATGACTCTACCTACGAGCAGAACAGCAGTCTAGTAAAGGCTGCGGATACAAAGAAGTTTGCTGTGTCTGTGACAGCAAGCAAGACTGCTGAGGACATAAGCGGTAGGACGAGCTTAACGTACATGAGATGGATGCTGCCGGAAACCAACAGGTGCGCCTTAAATGATGCCTCGCTATAGAATATGCGCATAGTTCAGATGCACATCCTCACGTGCATGAGACATTAGTTGTCCTCTCTATTTTGGCTGAGTGAGCACTGTCTTGTTTCTTGCAGCGACCGATTTCTATGAATGATTTTGTATTGTTCACCCTGTCCTTAGGACTAGATGGCCACACTTGTTGCATCGCCTATACGTCTACCTAGGCACCTACAAACCTGTGCTCCTCTGTAAAGACTCTAGTGTGCTCTATTAGCACCTAGGATTCTAGCGAGCGGGGAGCGAGACCAGCAAAACTCGTAAGAATGGTTTTTTTTGGTGTTAAGGGTTTGAGGATGTAGTCTTAATACGGTGTATAATTCAGAATTGCAATCAAGTCTCAGAACCAGATGTTAGCTGATTTGTCAACTAAAATCTATAATACTTAATGTGGTAATCCATATCTCTATAAACAGTTATAGTTAGACATTTTAAGATGTTTGCTAAGGACATGCTGGCCTTGTATGTAAATAAGCTTGCAAATAGTAGTACTCTTAGATTGTAGTAGTATGTAATATTAGCGTGAACTGGTTGCAGCTCTTAAAGTGCGCGAGGGCGTCTCCTCTTACATGGAAGGATATGCCACACTGAGGGCAGCTGAATGCCTCTTTGAATGTCCGGCTTTGCTGCAGTTCTGGATGTTGTTCCCGAGTATGCGCCCAGATCTCCTTAGTCTCGTCTTTCGTCGAGTACTCAGTAGAACACATACTGCATGTGTACTTAATACTAGGCGAATCTGTGTTTTAAGGGTGGAGTAGAGTCTTAGTTACGTTGTAGATGTTGTATAGCGTTTTGCAAGGCGTGTTCGCCGTGACGATACCACCACCACCAGCCTCCGTGATTTCTCCTTGCGTAGTCGAACAGACAAAAAGATACGTGATTACCTCTAGGCTCTAGCTTTAATCTCTAAAGCGCTTTGGCATATATATGCAGCTACTCAGCACAAAGCGGACGTAAGTGGATGTTACTTCGGCACTGACACCAACACGCACAAGTCCTGTTTCAACTTCTCTTGGGAACTTACTACTGCTCTTGCACTGCAGCAGTGGCTCGAGAACGGCAGCGGCTTAAGAACGGCAGCGGTTTGAGAACGGCAGCGGGCATATTGCCCCTGCGCCTCTTGCTCGGCAGCACTGACCTCATCGACTGGATACGGGGACACACGAGGGCTATCCTGGACTCGAAGTTGATGTTGTTGTCAACGGTGCAGCACCCCAAGAATAAGAAGATAGTACAACCCTGACCAAAGCCAACACAAACGTCCGATACGTCGAGGCTGAAGCTGGCACAAAGTTCGCAGTGAGGTACTCGTTTGGCCCGCCCTTTCCAGATGACAGAGATGTCGCTTTGGATACTCTTGCGCATGGCAACATCATCAGGGCACCTCTTGTCCACAAAGAGAACATCCAGTCACAAAAATCACACACTGTTAGCTCCACAAAGACATTTGTAGATGGCGAGTGGGTCAAATAGGCCTTTCACTTGAGCAGCCTCGATCTGGTAAGTGTGGTCCATTTCTGGTTCCACACCGTTACTGACAGAAAACGTTAAATGATGATGCTAGCGATCTCACTGAAATTGGCAAAAAGAGTGTGCAACGACTTGGCAAGATCACTGTCCGATCTGAGTTTGGGAGAATTGGGAAGTACAGAGAGACTTCTGCATAGAAGCGAGACGAACTCTTCAATTCGGCTGCTACTCCAGAGCCTGCTCTCAAAGGTGATGCGAAGTCACTTCAAATAAGGGAAGCCGCGATTGAGGCTGCTGGGGTTCGAGGTAGGCGTTGACTTCCACACAGTTTCCAAAACAAGCGCACAACCATTGCACTGACGACACGCAAATGGAAGAAAGATGGCAAAAGTTCTTTTGCTATATTTGAGTTCAGATACCGTTCCAGGTGTAGGTTACATTGCTTTCGATCTGCGAATGTGGATGGCTCTTATATCTTGCCACATCAGCGAACCTTGAAGCGCTCCACATCGTGCTTTCAACCCCTATCTCTACGTTGGCAGCGATGCAGCAGACTATCAAGACGTCCTCGCAGTGAACACATCAGCCCGTCAAGTTCGTACATGGGACGCAGATGTCTAGACCACTTCAGCAGTCCAGCACATCAATAGTTGCACCAGTGTTGCGACAGCAGAGTTCAGTGCCAGACACATCGGAAGACACACAAGGTCTGACCGAAGAAGAACTGGTCGCCCTTGTCACGCACCATCGTGGGAGCAGTCGAGGCCTGGCTGGTCAGAATAGGAAGCGTTTGCTGGTGTTGCTGAAGTATTACGAGGTAAGCGTCACTGCGCTCGTCTCATTACAACAGTATGCTGAAAATCGTTCAGGACCAGGAGAAGATACGCTTGCCCATCGAAGCCGTGTTCTCAACGTCACGGAGTCAGGATATGCTCATCAAGCGGGAGCGAGATGAAGAACCTACGACAGGCAGAAAGCGAAGCAGGCCGGAAGTCATCACTCGAGACGACCAGGAGAGGGCTTTGAAAGTGAGTCGAGATCAGATCGAAGTCATGCCCAGTCAGTGTCCTCTCGAGGATGAAAGTGCGCACGCTTGCACCACTCTTCATCGATACATGGAAAGTTGTGGAAAGGCTGCGTCTGACGACGACGCTGTGTACTACTGCTCTTGCAAGGCCAAGCAAGGTGGCGTAGACAAGGCGATACGAAACGCAATGCAGCATCAGAGGCCATGCAAAGAAATTCAAAACACACGTGCAAAGTGAAGGGATGTGACCTCTGCTGATTCCCAATCTCTCATGATACTCAGAATGAGTTTATCCAGATCGGGCGCCCAGCCATGGGCCTGGTCTCGTCTACGCGCAGCGCGAAAACAGCCCTCGCCATGGGAGACGGTAGGGCTGCCGTTAAGTAGTGTTTGTAGTGCTGGCGGTGTAGAGAAGAAGAGACGGAGGCTTGGAACTGGGTTTTCTTCAAGCGATCGGGGCAGCGAGGCTAGGCTCGATGGGGCATGGTGCTGGAATGCTGGACCGCCGTTGCCAATCGTGCCAATGTGGCCGCTTGGGACGAGGCCATCAGCAACCTCGAGAGCTTCGGGAGAGCACACCTTGCAGTCCAGTGGTATTGTTGCAGCCTGTTCTCGCTGTGGCCACGCTGTTCACTGCTCGACCATTGCCAACCCCGCCCAATCCTTGACCCCTCGCCATCCAGCTGTGGGCGTCCTCGCTCCCCTCCACGAGACACCGCCCAAACACGACAGCCGCCGCCCCCGCAAACACAAACACCATGGCAGACTTTGAGGCGCTGAAGGACCAATGGAGTCAGATTGAGGACACAGATGGCGTCCGCCTGAGTTGGAACACGCTGCCCAGCTCGCGCATGGTACGGCACTCCGGCACACACCGCCCGACAGGTGCAATGTCAACAGACAGCATGCTGACCTGCACTGAAGGAAGCCTCGCGACTCGTCGTGCCCATCGGTGCCCTCTACACGCCCCTGAAGGAGAAGACCGACACCCCGCTGCTCCAATATGACCCCGTCGCCTGCAAAGCGCCGTGCAAGGCCATCCTCAACCCCTTCTGGTAGAGCACACACGCACCCAACGCGTCGACTGCACAAGCTGACTGTTTCCCAGCCAAGTTGATATGCGCGCCAGGATGTGGATATGCCCCTTCTGTCTGCAGCGAAACGCCCTGCCACCGCACTACAAGGACATCTCTGCCGAGCAGATCCCCCCAGAGCTGCATCCCAGCAGCACCACAATCGAATACCGCCTTCCTCGCCCAGCTCCAGCGCCGCCCATCTTCTTGTTCGTCGTCGACACTTGCCAGGAGGAGGATAGCCTGAAGGCGCTCAAGGACTCGATCATTATGAGCTTGAGCCTGCTTCCGCAGTACGCTCTGGTTGGTCTGATCACCTACGGTACAATGGTAGGAGCATCATAGTGCAATCTTGCGTGTAGAGCATGCTGACAGTCTCAGGCCCAAGTACACGAGCTTGGCTACACCGAATGCGCCAAATCCTACGTCTTCCGCGGTAACAAGGACTATGCTACGAAGCAGGTCCACGAGATGCTTGGCCTCGGACAGGCCGCCCCCCGAGCGAACATGCCCCAGCAGCCCGGACGACCGCAGATGCCAATGGGCAACGTCGACACTCGTTTCCTCCTGCCCGTCTCGCAGTGCGAGTTCCAGTTGACCAACGCTCTCGAGCAGCTGCAGAGGGATCCCTGGCCCGTTGCCAACGACAAGCGCCCCTTGAGGTGTACTGGTGTTGCGTTGAGCATTGCTGCTGGCCTGCTTGAATTCCGTCATCGCGAGGCCGGTGCGCGCATCATGCTGTTCAGCGGTGGCCCAGCTACCGAGGGGCCTGGCATGGTCGTTGGTCCTGAGCTGAAGGAGGCTATCCGATCGCATCACGACATTGACCGTGATAACATCAAGTACTACAAGAAGGCTTTGAAGGTGGGTTGTTCAGTATCTGAGAGGAATTCATATCTAATGCATGATAGTTCTACGAAACCCTCGCCAAGCGCGTCGCACAGAACGGTCACATCGTCGACATCTTCGCCGGCTGCCTGGACCAGGTCGGTCTGCTCGAGATGCGCGGTCTCTCAAACTCGACTGGTGGACACATGATCCTGACAGATAGCTTTACGTCCTCCATGTACAAGCAGTCGTTCGTTCGCATCTTTAACAAGGACGAGCAGGACAATCTGCTTATGGCTTTCAACGCCAACCTCGAGGTTCTTACCACCAAGGAACTGAAGGTCACTGGTCTAATTGGTCATGCTGTCTCGAACAACAAGAAGTCTGTGTCTGTTGGTGAGACAGAGTGCGGTATCGGCAACACGTGCTCCTGGAAGATGTGTGGTATCGATCCTGAGTCGTCCTACGCTATCTACTTCGAGATCGCCGGCCAGGGTGGCCCCAACCAGATGCAGGCTGGTCCTCAGAAGGGAATGATGCAATTCCTCACATACTACCAGCACTCGGCTGGTCAGTTCCACCTGAGGGTCACCACGGTTGCGCGCAACCTGAGCGGACCTTCTGGCGACCCAGCCATTGCACAGTCATTCGATCAGGAGGCAGCAGCAGTACTCATGTCAAGGATAGCAGTTTTCAAGGCTGAGGTTGACGATGGTCCGGATGTTCTGCGATGGGTCGACCGCATGCTTATAAGGTTGTGTTCGCGATTCGCCGAGTACAGGAAGGACGACCCATCGTCATTCAGGTATGTAGATCGAACCAACTCCACCAGCGCTATGCTAATGTTCGCAGGCTCGAGAAGAACTTCACACTGTACCCGCAGTTCATGTTCCACCTTCGTCGCTCGCAATTCCTGCAAGTCTTTAACAACTCGCCTGACGAGACCGCCTTCTACCGCCACGTGCTGAACCACGAGGATGTCAGCAACTCCCTCATCATGATTCAGCCCACACTCGACAGCTACGGCTTCGATCACGAAGGCGGTCAGCCTGTCCTTCTCGACTCCTCCTCCATCCAGAACGAGACTGTTTTGCTCCTTGATACTTTCTTCCACATCCTTATTTTCCACGGCGAGACCATGGCTGAGTGGCGCAAAGCAGGGTACCAGGACCAAGAGGGCTACGAGAGCTTCGCCACACTGCTCGAGAGCCCCAAGGAGGATGCCAAGGATCTTATCCAGGACCGATTCCCGCTGCCACGATTCATTGTCTGCGATGCAGGAGGTTCGCAGGCGCGTTTTTTGCTCAGCAAGCTCAATCCATCTACAACGCACACGACACAAAGTTATGGTGGTGTAAGCCAGTCGGCACAGACCATCTTCACGGACGATGTTAGTTTGCAGACGTTTATGGATCATCTCATGAAGTTGGCTGTGAGCGGCACTGGTTAGAAAGAAGGATTGGAAAATGAGTAATGAGCAATGATGTAGTGGGGTTGTATCATTGGAATTGGACGACGAGTAGTCCTGTTAGCCGATGGAAGAATCAAGCTTTCAATCACTCTATCACGCACGACCGCTCCGCTCCGCCTCTTGCACACTTGTACTGACATCCAACATGTGTCGTCGCATGGCGTTTTAGCATGGCAGCGGCCCTTTGACTGAAGAGTGACCTTGACATGAAGATGCATTCATCCGCTTTTGAACCTATGGTATCCCTAGAGAGCAGAAAAAAAGAACGCACAGCAGAGAGAGAGAGAACACCGCGGTACACCGGGGTTTTATTCCTGCCATGCTCATGCCCGTGCCCGTGTTAATGCTATGCACATCGAAGCCGGAGAACGCTCTAGGCCTTTGCCTTCTTTGCCTTCTTCGCCTTGGGTACAGCAGCAGCGGCGGCGGGCTTCTTGGCAGGTTCCTCGACGGCGGCGAGGAGTTCGGTGGCAGCGTCGGACTTGCGCTTCTTGGTCTTCTTTGCAGGTGCTTCGACCTTGGGCTCTTCAGCGACAGGCTCGGGCTCGGGAGCAGCAGCGGGCTTTGCAGCGGGCTTCTTGCCCTTCTTGCCCTTTGGCTCTGCCGGGGCCGCAGTCTCATTCAGGAGTTGCTGGGGCTCGCTCGCCTCGACTTCGAGCTTCTTGCTGGCCGGGATATCCTTGACGGCCTTGACGGTCGGGGCTGTGAATTCGTAGTCCATCGTCTCCTTCAGATCCTTATTCCTTCCACTCCTCCGCTTGTTCTCCTTCTCGACCCTCTTCTCCCACACTTCCCGCTCAGCGCCCCGCTCCATAGCCAGCCCAGCCTTCTTGTTCCTGGGGTCGACCTTGAACCGTGTGCCGGCCCCCTTGAAGAGGTTCTCGTTGACCTGCTCCTTGGGGATGAGCGAGCACTTCAAAATGTGTCCGAACATGAGGTAGTTGTTCATTGTGCGGGCGACAATGTCGGCGACTTCAGCAGAGGCGAACTCAACGAAGGCGTAATGCTTAGAGCCACCGGTCTTCTTGTTGCGCGAGAGGCGCAGGTTGAGCACGCGGCCGAATTGTGAGAAGTACTTCTTCATCTGAGGCTCGAAGAAACCTCGGGGGACGCGGCTGTCAGCTGTTAGCAAAGAATCTGCACAGAAACCAGCGTGTTTGCGTACCCAACGTAGATCACACCAGGCTCGGTGGCCTTGGGAGTGTCCTTTGCCTTTGCGATAGCCTTCTTTTGCGACTTCGTGAGCTTTGGGACGGCACCCTCGTCTTCAGGAAAGTCAATGTCATTTTCGCTGTCGCTGTCGTCGCTGCCAAAGCCGGCAAGGAGTGCGGCGGTCTGGTCATCCTCTTCTGCTGCGTCCTCGACATTACCATCTTCGGTGACAACGGCGTCGACCTCGACAACCTCTTCTACGGGCTCTTCCTGTTGTTTCTTTCCCTTCTTCGCCTTTGTGGCCTTAACCTTGGGCACCTCAGTGACCTCCTCCTCGGCAGGCTCGGGCTCTGCTACGGGCTCCTTCTTGCCCTTCTTCGCTTTGGTAGCCTTTGCTTTCGGTGCCTCTTTCTTGGGTGTCTCCTTCTTCGCTTCAATCACGTCAAAGTCAAGCATTGACTCATCCTCGCCATTGGCTTCGGGAACAGCCTCGGCCTTCTTCTTTCCCTTAGTGGCTTTTGTGGGTTTCGCAGCGGGCGCCTCGTTGTCGGAGAAAAAGTCCTCGGCCTGCTTACGCGCGGACTTCTTTGCAGGCTTCTCGGCGGCGGCTGGTGCAGCAGCGGCCTTGGCCGCTTTTGGGGATTTGGCGGGCTTTGCTGGGGCAGCAATGTCGTCCGATTTTCTGGGCTTCTTTGCCTTGGGCGCAGCATCTGACGCGCCTGGAAGGTGTTAGTACAGACTATATACCGCTGGAAGAGTGAAAGACGAACCCTTGCGCTTCTTGGTCGCGAGATCTGCAGCGGCCATTGTATGTGTGTGAGGGCGGCTGTGTGTTGTGGGGAATAAGTTCGAGTCCTCTGCGAAAGTTGAAAGTTTCGAGGCTCGAGCTCCTTCCACCTGAACTTTTTTGAGCGCTAGCGATTACCCGCCAAGGCCTGCCTTCGAGCGCGACCATCAACAACTATCCTCCGTCGCGTCTCCAAACATTCAAAGCATACCAGATTGTCTGTAAAATACTGAAAGGCGTGCAAGGCGTGATTGATAGCTCTACACACTGCAAACTCACCGCTGATCCAGCAAACGAACGATTACCAGCCTGCACCATGGTGGCCGGAGTTGATATGAGCGATAAGAACGCCTGGGATGATTCGTTTCTGCAGGATTCCTGGAACGATGCCGTGGCCGAATATGAGGTAGACCGAGCGTCCTGACCACGTGTTTCACTAACTGATCACTCTCCAGAAGTATCACAGTATTGCCAAATCTGGCAAGCGCCTGGAAGACGTCTTGACCGAGGAAGAACTGAAAAAATTGCGCGAGTATGGCAGTTGCTTTACATCCAATGTGCTCAGCTAATCATTTTAGGGACCACGGCGACTTGATAGGTGAGGCAGAAGCAACCCCTCAGGCTGTGGCCGAGGCGAACGGCAACTCGGATCAGATGGACACTGAAGACTCAATGCAAGAGACGGAGGAAGTCGAGAAACTCGCACAGACGAAACTGCAGCAGGTACGACCGGCAACATACGTACGCGACAAAGACCCACGACTGACAGACGACAGGAAACAGCAGCATCCGAAGAACAAAACCAACCCCAGTCAGCAAATATGGGTACCACAGCGCCACATGACACTGCTTTCGCAGCCTCCATGCCACAGGCAATCCTTGGGACAGGTACGTTTTTAGACTGACGTGTCGGGAGTGGGCCTGTTTGGGCAGTCTGCCCTAGAGAACTTTGCTGACATTTTGACAGTTCAGGACGAGAATCTTAAGAATATCATGATGTCTTGGTACTATGCTGGGTACTACACAGGCTTGCATGCGGGACAGCAGCTTCCGAGAGATGCTCCTCCGAAGCAGTGAGGGCGACAGAACATGACGAAAGCCACCACGGCGTACGTTGCAAGACACTGTTAAGAACGCCCAACGTCCTGCAAGAGCTTGGAAAGCTGGATATCGAAAATTTTGGCCAATGAGGCGTGAGTTTACCCCGAGTCTAGCCCGAAAGGGCCGAGGCCACCAACGGTTCCTGCCTCACAGTCTTCGGATGACCCAGGCTGCGAAATGAACCCCCAAGAACTTTCATGCGGCAGACGATCTTCCAGCCTCTTTGTTCAGGCGCTCCCACTGGTTGTGGCCTTGCGTTGGACTGGATTGCCTTTGCTGGGCCGTGCAGCGAAGAAGCGAAACGAATCTGCGACGCTACCGCGACAACCTCGAACCTACTTCCAACAGATCAAGCATCATGGTACCCCGCCACGCCTACGAGCCTCAGTGCTTTGCCTGGAACCTGTAGAATCTTGCAGATGTCTCTCCTCTTCCGGGAATTTTTGCCTAGCCACAAGAGCGTGTTGTTTCGCGATGTGTCCGGCCTGTCTGCAGTCCCCGGACGTAAAATTTCATGCGTGGATTTAAGCACTTGATGTCCCAGGCACACATCACTCTTCTCCTTCATTCTGCCTCATAACTGTCTCATTGCGCGTGCTCCACTCTCTTTCAGTCCTTCTGTTTATTCTTCTGTCCGAGCCGGCTCTCGTAGCGCCTTTCGATCCTTCTAATCAACGACTACGGTGTACCCAGCACAAGCGGCCACGTTCCTTTCAATATTACGAAAATACGAGAACAGTTATAATGAAGTACATCAGCGCACTGCCCATCGTTGCTGGCCTTGCTGCCGCCCAGATGCAGGTCATGAATCTTGCGCCAGCAGCTGCGAGCGGACCGACCACACACACCGTATGTGTCCTTGCGGAGCTCGCGTTACCTTGTCTAACTCCAATCAGGTCGTAGTTGGCGGAATGAAGCCCGTCGCGAATGGCATGGTTCCCGTCCTTGGATACAACCCAGAATCCATTACCGCCAATGTTGGCGATGTTGTCGAATTCCAGTTTATGCAAAAGAACCACACAGCCACGCAGTCCACCTTCGCCGAGCCTTGCAAGGCTATGGAAGGCGGCAAAGACTCGGGCTTCATGCCCAACCCTGATGGCGCTGCTGGCGTGACGTGGAATATGACTGTCGAAACCACTGATGCGATATGTAAGTCGAGGCACCCCTACAGTTCCGCATGAGATTTTTGGCTGACAGGTGCCGAAGGGATGTACTGCAAACAGGAAAATGGCGAACACTGCGGCAAAGGCATGGTTTTCAGCATCAACGCCAAATTCGACGGCGACAAGACAATGGCACAGTTTAAACAACTTGCTATCAAATCGAACGGCACTACACTCCAAGACTCTCCGATCCAGCTCGTCAACCTTGCCGCCGCCGCCGCCACTCCCTCTCCGGTCACAGTCCTGGCTGAGGGTGCCGGCGCTGGCGCTACAGCGTCTGGAAGCGGCGCGATGGCGAGTGCGACTGTCATTGGGGGACAAGGAACCGACGGTGCCGGTCAGACCTGCACATGCAGCTGTCTGTGCGGTATGAACTCCTTCCCCGCGAGTGCGGCGGTCAACAACTTCGGTGGATTCGCTGGTATGATCGGATAGATGGGACGAGGAGAATAAGAGCGGCTGGTGGATGAGAGGGTATTCTAATTCGTGGCACGATCGGGGATGAGTGCTTTTATTGATGGCTTCTACAGACTGGCTTCTGGGATGCCATGTCGATATTTATATCACTTCTGATGAATGGGAAGGGCGTTAGCATTATACCGTAATCCACATTTTATACAAGTGTGGCACTGAGATTATTATTTAGCGCAGAAATCAGTATCAAATCCAAGATTCAACTCAACTGCCGCTTCCACGCTTCACATTACATGACATATCATATCAGGTCCAGCCTATCATTCACGCTCCAGCATCCGTGTGACGTTCGTAGCGCTATGTGATGGCTTTGGTGTAACGGTTGAAAGAAAGCAGAGCCGCATTGTGGTACTCCAGGTTCGACCATGAGCCGAGCCAGAATGACCTTGAAGCGACGTCTTTACAACTGCTGCCATGTTTCTGCACCGAGTGTTTGTACGTCAAAACATCCTCAAGTCAGTCCAACCGTGGTGCTAGTGGACGCATGTAGGCGCAAGTGGGCAGATGCATCACGGCATGCAAAACCGCAAATTAATTGATCTAAGAACGTCGAGTAACTAGGAATTCCCCAAAAACCACGTCGCATTTGACTGCGAGCCCCTCAAAATCCGTCTCCTTGTCTAATCTACTGATTCGCTGGCTTCCACTGGTCATGCGCACTGCACTCGTTGGTGGTCGCCACTCGTTCGCGCCTCAGGCATCTATTTGCCGGTCTCGGCCTTTTTCGCTTCGGCTGCGCGACTTATCAGCACCGCCCACAGAACAGACAAGGCTTTGGTCTCAACGCAACAAAGTTGCAGGAAGGAGAGAAAAATGGCAAGATAAAGGAATCTGAGGGGAGCATACCGGCAAGCTGCTTAGCGCGCATGATGGCAGCGACGCTCTCCTTGGTCTTCGCTTGCTCGCTGCCGGACATCTGTAGGGGTCAGCCACGGTTGGAGACTTCGCCTGGCTCAACGAAAACGTCGAGGTTCGAGAAACTCTCATCCTAGAGCGTAGCAGGGCAGTACGTACGGTGTTCTTGCCCTTCTGTTATTGTTGTTAGCCGGCGTCGGTGGGGAAGGCCGGGGGAAACCTTACCTTGCCAGCCTGCTCCTTCAGGTTCTTCTCCCTAGCCTTATCGCGCTGGTTACCACGAGCCATTTTAGCTTGTTCTTCTTCTTCGCTCAAAGGCTTCGAGGTTTGGTGTTTTGAAGTGCTGGTTTTGGGGCGCTGCGGTGGAAATCGAGGTTCAAGAAAGCAAGCGTTGTTGGAAGGCGTTAAAAGCACCGCTGTTTACGGAGCGCTGATTGGCGGCGCGCATCGGTCGCGCACAGGGAAGGGGCTAGAACGCAACGAGGGGGGCGCTAGAAGTGCGGGCTTGTTTGATACACTTCACGAAGGCAAGTCGTGATTGTATACTCCAAATAAGATTCAAGGACCTCTGTCGCATTTTGTTTAAACTGGAAGAGGGAGGGGAAGAAGGGCTAAGTACCTAAGGTGACGCGGGTCTGATAAAGTCGCTCGGGCCTCGAAATGTTTGGCATGATATACAAACATTCAACATATCTACGCATGAACCATTATCGCCAGACTGATCGGGACACGATCTGTAGTCCCAACATGGCCCACATGATTGAGCACTCGACGCTTGAGATGGATTCCACGCTGGAGCTCGCCTTTGCGAACATAAGTCGAGTGTGCTCCAAGGCTGAACACACCTGTAGTGTGCCAATGCGGATACGGATTGTTTGATTCTTTTGTAGATGTTCTGGACAAGGTTGTTGTCAAAAGACGTGGCGTAAGCAACCGCCCTCGATACATTTTGGTCAGCTTTATGCTCGATGTTTCGCTTCCATCACTTGATCTTCCATTCACCGGCCTTCGTCTCCTTACTGGTGGGTCTAAGAAGTAGCACAGAATGTGCTTGAAGTTTGGGTTAGTGCTTACAGTATCCTGCATGACCGTGGCTCAGCCTCAGCCAAGCCGTGCTCTCGCGCTGTACTGTGTATGGGAGCCGCCCAGCCTCGATGTTGATCAAGTGGCTCAGCCCCAGTCAGGCTGTATCTAGGGCTTGATCCACCCCAGGGTTTTGACATGCGATTATCGCTCAGCTTCAACATGTCCACAGGTGAGTGTTCTCACGCTCAAATGCTGTTACCGTGCTAAATTTCGTTAGTTGTTTCTGAAGATGTTCTTTTGGCAACCCCACAGCCCACGGTGCCCGAGCCACCAAACACGCCACCGCAACCTGCATGCAATGCTTCAGAAACCTCATCATCCACAGACTCATGCACACCCAAGCCAACCAGTATCAAAACCCTGTCTTTCACTGGGTTCGATGCTATAAACTATAGTTCCGTGATCTTGCTCGCAATAATCGGCCTTGCATATTCTGTCAAATCCTACTGGGCAACCACGAAGTCAAACCGACTAGCCGAGGAGTCGAACAAGCTGACCGAAGAGTCCAACACGCTTTCGAAAATGGAATCTTGTAGGGTACATCCGGTAAGTGCAGTCACGCACCCCACTCGACCTACGGCTGTTATCTTAGTAGCCCTGAATGCATACATACTACACCTTGCCTACTATGAAGCATCATGTCTGACGCGACTCGCCTCCTTCCTTAAACCGATTTTGATATCAGGTGATTGACTTAAACTTCAGCACGACAAAGCTCTCTTCAACGACCCTCTATGTACGGAAATGAGGCAACGACTCGATTATGACCAAGATCCTACAATGGGGAGGGTTGTGCGGTGGGTCAAGAGGACATTTGGTGGGACTAATTTCAAGGGGCGGGGGAGGCGGCTTCAGGATGGCTACAGTGCTCTAGTATAGTCCTTCAATGCCTGTCGCATGCTCTGTCGAGCTGGCAAATGAAGTTTCTTGAGATTGATTCGGGGCTTGTTGAGGTCTTTGGAATAAGTAATAACTAGCTCGCCTGTCCAACCATGCCATGTAAAATCGTTGGACCAATCTACTCCGTCTTAGTAGATATATGGAATAAATTTCTTGGTGCGCAACCTGTATTCCCTCCACTGCTGCCCAAACTCTTTCTCCATCATTGCTTCCTCGTCTTTCACTCTCCGGACCATGAACATGTATATTGTGCAGCTGAAGCCAACCACAGGCACCAAAAGAGTATACTTATCATCTGTGATAACCGTCTCGTCCACTAACGGTGCCCAACAGCTCACTAGCCCTCTCTGGCGAAAGAATAACGAGTGAGTTGCCAGAAGTACCGTAAGAAGGCCGGTGTAAGACGGATGTCGTACATGTGCGTATAGTCCTGAGGTGACGAGCTGGTCTGGTTTGGCGAGTCGGTAGGTGAAGTCTGTTCCGAGTTGTGCGTACGCTTGGAAACGGATATAGCTCCCTAGATACAATAACGCCAGGGTAGCAATGGTAGTGTTTGACCATTTGAAAAGCCGAGGATCCAAGTATTGGGGAGTTGGACAAAGGGTCTGCAACACTTTATCGCTGTTCGGCAACGTATGCGAAAGCGACAAGGCAACAACAGCCTGGTGAAGGGCGATGGCGAGTGTGATTGTTCGCGCAAACACCATGCCAATAGGTGATGCAGCGATCCACATCAACCATGCTTCAGTCTTTGTTGAAATGACTTTGCTGCTCGGTTGGCGGAAGGAAAGTTGAATTAGATAGCCAGCGTGAAGTACTGTAAGGGCGTAGAGAACTGCCGATGCATCCATGGTCGTTACACGGTAGTATCTCAGGGTCTACGGAATGAAGCTACGTGTGCTGAGAATGATAGTTCAACCGTGATCGTGGCGAAATGATTGACAAGGTGGAGCTTAAAGCGATTACGTCATTGAGGCTTATTATCAGCCCAGAAGTATCCACTTTCCACCTCAACTTCACTCGTTGCTTGCAGGCATTATATACTCACCCAATCGTTGCCACCATGCGAATAATCAGGCATTGCAGTGAACGCTCCACATGAGGATCTGCGAAGTCGCTGTTGATGTCAAATATAGTCGAGCGACATGTTCAATGTAGAGACAAGCGACGCACCACGAAGTACGCGATCAAAGAAGTGCAAGTTTCGTTGCTATCAGACGACATCACCATAACGAGAACATGTAGCTGTTACTGGCATCCGCAGCTCGGTGTGACACGACTGGACGTGTTACACGCACACTAATCTTGACAGCCCTTCCCGGATTACATAAAACCCCATGCCCTGGTACAGCGTGCAGCATTAACAGCCATGGAGTCACGAGACAGAAACAACAGATCGAAGTTTGAACGATGCTCGGCATCTGATAGAGGCTGGTCTGTAGAAACCATATTTTTGTTGTATAGGTAAGGTTCACTGTGCTAAAGGCTACAGACGTAGCGCTTTTGCAATTATGATTGTTATTATTTGCTCATATTGCGTACATCCAGACCTTAGCAGGGTTGAAAGATGGGATGGTGTTGTCCAAGCGGAAGTGCGCATGAGGTAGGTATTGTCCGACTGACATTCGTACATTACGCTTGTTGTACATATCTTTGGGCCTTTTCACTCGCGGCTAAGACTCTTGTTAGAATACATGAGGTAAGACATACACCCGCGATGGGCGGTCTTGCAAGATACCGCCATCCTAAGCTTCCACCAAATCTTGCTTCTTGACCTTCTCTTCTTCGTTGTACCAGCCAAGTAAGTGCGCAGCATACTCGCCAGCAAGCCCCAGGCTGATAGCTCCTCCGGTGAAGAATGCACCATTGACGAACCACCACCAGCAATCCTTGACCTCCTTGAGCTTGACGCGCCGGATCATGGTGCCCAGTGTGAACGCTGCGCCTCCACAAGAGCCAATGAAGAAGACGGGACCAAGCCCTGCGGCAAATCCAGATGCAGCTAGAAGTCCAATTTGCACAACAGCAAGACCCGATAGAACTGCCTTTGTCTCATTCTCATGCTTGAGCGCGATGCTTTTGATGCCAGCTTTGACATCGTCTTTGATGTCCATGTGTGCATAGATCATATCATATAATACTGTCCAGGCGATGTTACTGGTATACAGAAAGGCAGCTGCAGTGAGTGCAGCTTGGTTGGCAAGAAGGTCGATACCGAGCGCAGGAAAGCCCATCATGGCGCCCCAGGAGAACGTGAGGCCGAGGACGAATTGTGGGTAATATGTGACACGCTTTGCCAGCGGGTAGAGAGTGACGAGGATGAGCGATGGCGTGGCATACCAGAAGCATTCGAAGGGCAGCGATAACAAAACGGCCAGACCTGTGAAAAGCTGGCCTCCGAGGAAGACAATGGCCTGTTGGGGTGTCACTGCCTTCCTGGCAAGGGGACGTAGTCGTGTGCGTTCGACGTGAGGGTCGAGATTGCGATCCCAGAGGTCGTTGATGGTACATCCAGCCCCCCTCATGACGAGTGCTCCGGTAAGGAACAATGCCGTAGTGCCAAGAACGGCTGACGGCGCAGCCACGGGTACAGCCATTGTGCCAGCCAGCAGTGTGCTGAACAGACACGGGAAGAAGAGGTAGTATGTCCCTACAGGTGCCTGAAGTCGCATGAGCTCAGCATATGGGATGGCCCTTGCAGGGAGGTAAGAAACAAGGCCCGTTGTTGGTGGTTTGTATGCTGGCAAGGCTTTAGGCATTGGATCCTGTGCTGTCGTTGCTATACTTGAAGCTGGTGCCGAGAAACGCGCGAGACTTGTTGCTGTCGGTCGCCATTTCTGTGAAGGCTTCGGCGCAACGAGCTGTGCAGATTGTGTCTGATGCCTTACAGGCAACCGCGATGCTGACGGCAGAGTTCTGCGCCATGTAGCGTGACTGTGCACTGGTAGAGGTAGACTGCTGCTGTAATGGTGCCGCGCAGCACACCGGCCGGCAAGAAGGAACGAGGATGCCATGGCCGTTACGCTACTGTCGATGTTCAAGGATCTGGACCAGTCGTGGATGGTGAATCTAAAGTGGGTCTGGCGCTTGCCGAAAGAGTATTTGGTGAATAACGGTCTGCGACGCGCTACATGAAGCTTCCGGTCTGTGCAACGACAGCAACTGCATACACTTACAAGTGTGGCTCTTTTGACGCGTCCCGATATCGTCTCCAAGCCTCAAGTGGTTGGCATTGATGGTGAGAGTGAGGTCGACCGAGGGCCCAGAAAAGTGACGGTTGACTAGCGTGGCTCCAAGCCCCGGCCTCTCACCTTGCAGCTCTCCGCCGCGTTCACAACACCACCAGGCCAGCTTCGTGCCGCCGCCGCGACCGCGCACAGTGCCGTTCCGCTTCCCTACTACAGTGGTGCGCTCGAGAGCAACTCCCTGCAGCTAGCCTGCGCCTCCGAACACCTTTGCCACTACCACAGCGCCGCAGGGTTTGAATCCGTCCCGCCCGTACACGCGAATCGAGGAATGCGCCTCAGTAGTTGAAGATGCCCGCCACACGGCCAAGGGCCTCGTTCGAGCCTATCCCACCCGACTTCGATGTGCGCACATTTGTTGAAAATGCCGACAACTTCCAATATGTCGACCGCATCTCGTATGAGATGATTGCAACCAACGGCATTGAGCAGTTTGAGAAGCTCATCTTGCTTCATGTTATTATTGGCGGAAAGCCTTTGGTCATTGATGGATTCGAGGAAGTCTTGGATCCCTGGACCTTTACACCGTCATGGCTGCGCGACAACCACGGTGACAAAGGTGGGCTGCCATCAAGTGGGAAGCTGCTGTTGAGCAGATCGGCTGACCTACTCGCAGTGGAGAACGCGCGGAACTTGACTACGAAAGAGAACATCCCTCTCACGATAAAACACTACCTAAAGCACCTGAGCAAGCTCGCTGACCAGTTTTTTGACAATCCGGAGCGCTATAGAGACAAGTCTTGTCAACGAATCTACCTGAAAGATATCGACTGTCCACAGGTCTGGCAAGACAAGGTGAAGGACCATATCCCTTCGGGCTTGTTCTACCTCAACGACAGTACCGGTGAGTTCGATGGAGCTGGTGCACTGGAGGATCTCACTGGGCGCAGAGGTCGAGGCATTAGCCGCTCTGGGGATTTGATGAGCAGTCTGCCACCAGAGATGCGCGCCGAAAACCTCATGTGTTACATCGGACACGAAGGCACCTACACACCCTCACATCGTGAGATGTGCGCCTCACTGGGTCAGAACATCATGGTCGAAGCCTCAAAGCAAGTCAGCGAAGACGGCAAGCCTGAGCGCCCTGGATCATCACTCTGGTTCATGACAGAGACGAAGGACCGCCATCTGGTCTCCGAATACTGGCTTTCAGTTCTTGGCCATGACATTGAGGTTGAGGATCACTTCGCGCAACTTATCGCTTGGAAGAAAGCACCTTTTACGACATACGTCGTCGAACAGCGCCCGGGTGATTTCATCCTAATCCCACCGCTCGCTCCACACCAAGTCTGGAACCGCGGCACCCGGACCATGAAGGTCGCTTGGAACCGTACAACTGTCGAGACCCTAGAACTTGCTATGACCGAAGCTTTGCCCAACTCCAGGATTGTCTGCCGTGATGAACAGTACAAGAACAAGGCTATCGTTTATTACACTCTGCTCAAATACTCACAGCTGATCAAGTCTGCCCGTGCTCAGGTCGAAGCAGGTGGTGAGCAAGCAGAAGCTATACAACATTCGGTGAAGGTTCGCCAAGTACAACGAGACTTCAAGCGTCTCTTCAACCTGTACAAGTCAATCATGCTTTCGGAGATGTTCGAACAGAACTCAAGAGAACACTGCGAGTTCTTGCCGTACGACAGCAATGTGACTTGCGCTTACTGTAGATGCAACATCTTCAACCGCTTTCTCAGCTGTAAGACCTGCAAAAACCTTTTCAGTTCCGAGATCGAGGAGCCGTACGATGTTTGTATGGACTGCTATTGCATGGGACGCAGCTGCGGTTGCCAATCTGGCTACCAATGGGTCGAGCAATGGAAGTGGAAGGACCTTGTCCACAAATACGAAGAATGGCGTGCCCAAATCATTGATATCGACGGTCAAATGACCGAAAAGACACCTCTGCCCCTGCAGGAAGAGCGAAGGTATTTGGGAAAGAAACCTCTGGCACAAGTGTGCCAGGAGCAGCTGAAGATCCGACCTTTCGTGGACATCAACGCTCCGCAAGTTGAGGATGACTCTGAGGACGAAGAGATTGAAGTTGACGCTTACGGTGTTGCGAAGAAGGTAAAGAACAAAAAGTCCAAGAAGTGGCTGAGAACACACAAGTCTTGCCACACTTGTCTTCATCGACATCCCAACTGGAAGGTGGCCTTCTGCTCGAACTGCGACTTGGGTTTTTGTTATGGCTCCTTGTTTCGCGCGCACGACATGATGCCCCTAAGCGTCATGGAGAGCTTCAGCTGGAAGTGCCCCCACTGCAGAAGGGTGTGCAATACAGGTCATTGCAGACGCGACCCCCGCCAAACCCCTTACGAGCCGAAGGGCACGCTGCTTGGTCACGATACGAAGAAGGTAGCTGATCCTCGCTCTGTCGAGTGCCTTGTTGACTTCAGTGTGTCCAATCTCAACTGGATGCGAGAAGAAGAAGGCATGGGTCAGACTGCAATGCAACGCCGCATGCAGCAAGCCGAACAGGACCGTCTGGCAGATCCTTCCTTGGATCCTCGGTACATGGACGAAGATCCTGCATACCCGCGAAACGGCATCGCATACTCTCCAGTCGAAGACGTGAATGGTATCAATGAAAATGGCGATAGCTTCGAGGATATCGACACCATTCAAAGCGCCGACCTGAACGGCGACATACCACGACTGGGACAGAAGCGGGGACGCGATGATGGAGAGGATGATCCAGGCAGTCGGAGGAAGAACTCCAAGAAGCAAAAGAGCAAGAAAAACGAAGACCAGCCGCTCGGACCGAAGAATGTCTCTGGCAAGCAGTATCAGAAGGAAATGCAGCGTAGGCTTCTGGACGAGGCTAAGCGTGAGGATCGGTTCATTATCGTTGCCGCTAGGATGAAGAAGAAGTCAAAAATTGTGAGGCTATTCCTGGACCCTCAGATCCTTGAAAACATCAGCAACAGACCAGTACCTGAACGCCCTCAAGTTGCGGCACGGCAGCAAACGCCAGAAGAAGACCAGCATGATAACGTGGGATCCATACTGCAGTCTGATATCGTGCCGAGAGCGAACGGTACGAAAAGCATTGTTGAGAAGGAGAAGGCAACGAAGGTGTTCCGCTACCGAGTGGAACCCGATGACTCGTACACGACAAAGAAGCGAAACAGCGATATCAGTGGGCAAGCCAAAGTACTTGGTCGACCTCGCGGCTCAAGGCGATATGAAGAGATCACACTCGACTCAGACGAGGAACTCTTCGACGACGATGATGGTGCGGATGGTGCCCATGCCGGACGCATTCGCGCACGTGCATCAAACTGGCTCGCACGCAAGAACCAAGACGAGGACGAAGACTTGCCGACTGAACTTCCAGCGGACTTCAGAGATGGGGACATCCGGCCAGCGCGAGATCGCGAGCGGGAGCGCGAACGTGCTCGCGAACGTGCCGAGAAAAGGAAGTCCATGCCAGCGAAGCCACAACCAAGTATCAGACCCAAGGGTCGGCCGCCGAAGAACCACAGGAACAGCACTGGTAACATCCCTATTGAGCCGGACGACAAGCACGCAGCGCACGAGGAAGACAGCGAAAGCAGCGAGGCGCTCATTCTGGCCCAGCAAGGCGCCGCCGCTGCCCTCGAAGCGCAACGACGTGAAGAAGAAGCCCAACAGGAGGCGACAGTGGAACAAGAGCGTGCAGCAGTGGCTGAACGTGAAGCTCAAGAGAACCTGCGTGCAAAGATGGCTTTGTTTAATTCTGACGATGAGGAGCTGGCAGACAACTTCTTCGATGAACTCGCCGCTGAAGACCCGCTCTTGGACGAACCACCTTGCGAGCCCGAGCCCGAGCCCGAGCCTGCTCGTACTGGGCCGCCGCAAGCCACGAACTCGCTGTTTGATCGTCCAGCTATGAACGGCAAGAAGATCAATGTCATTTCTGCTGCTTCGAAACGCAATGGTAGAAATTCGACCACGACCACGACCACCACGATGACAGTCACAGCGCCTATAGCGACTTTCACCAGCGTCAACAAGAGGCCTCAAACTGTCGGCTTGTCGGATGACGATGACGATGACGATGAAATCCCTGCCAATGCGCCTGTGCCGAAGAAGGCTGACGGTCGACCGCGAGCAGTGCCTACGAGGGGAGGTATGGTGCCGACAAGGGGAGGAGGTACGCCTAAGCGTGGGCGGGGACGTCCTAGGAAGACGATGTAGATGGATGAAAACGAGTTGGCGGTCCATATACGGCGTACTGTCAGTATGTTGATGAGACGTCTTGTTTTAGTTTATAAGCCAGCAAGGCGCCATGGTACTCTAGCAGATGAGCGTTTCAATTAGCATGGTCTGGAGAACCGGAATAGTTAGGCGGCATAGGCGGCATTATCCACATCAGTGGAATCAATAACACGGATACTGATGAACTCGATTCGTCCAGTCTCTTCGTTCCAACATTGAACACTCGATGCGCCCACCTGAAAAAAATCAAGATGAGCCCAGCTTCACGTGACATCGTTCCGACGCGCTTCGACGCGTCTCCCAACCTCACTTGCTCAACACCAACGTCAACGTCGACGCCATGCCACCTCTACACATTGACAAGATATCTTTGGCGTCGTTCCAAGCCACGTTGTCGCGCTACACGGATACAGCGCCCTCCGCGCTATCCGAGCTCGACAGTTTGCGCTATGATACAATACCTTCCAAATTAGCCAAAAGCGAGGGAGATGCGTCGTTGCAGAAAGCCGATGTTGAGAAGCTGGTCGAGTGGAAACTGTACGTTGATTCACCATAATCGTGCTCGCGTTTCCGTATTTGTTTGGTTCGGTGCAAAGCAGTGAGTGCAGTACGCTCTTCTCAGAGCTCTTAGCACCATGTGCATATCCCAGAGCATATTCGCCATGAAAGCAGCTTTCGCGTTGTCCAAAGACATGTCCCGTCTGGAGAGCTCTACCGTCTGAAGACCCCCGCTTAACGCCAGCCTCTAGAAAACACGGCACCTACCGCCCAGCACTGCTCGGGCTCGTGAAATCGAATCCAGCAGGCCTTGTCAAAAGCACGACACAAGAAGCATTCGCCTCCCTCCGGGCCGACAGGGATGCGATCAAAGCGCTCAAGATCCTGACCAGGCTGCGCGGCATTGGTCCTGCTACGGCTTCACTCCTGCTCAGTGTCTTTCAGCCCGCTGCGGTGCCGTTCTTCTCAGATGAGCTGTTCCGCTGGGCGCGCTGGGACGCGTCTGGGACGACCGGGTGGGGGAGGAGCATCAAGTACACCATCTCCGAGTACTCAGAGCTGCTGGCGGGCGTGGAGGCGATGAGGCAAAGACTGGGCGTTTCGGCCGTGGACGCGGAGAAAGCAGCGTATGTTCTGGGGAGGGAGGGAGTTGCCATGAACGTCGACGTGGACGTGAACGTGGACGTGGACGTGGATATGGACGTGAACGTGGACGTGGCCAAGGCCGAGCAGCACGCCGCAAGAGTCGAAGACGAGAAAGCCAGCCCAGCACCCGCCAGCCCATACGAAGCGGCAGCAGACAACATCCCCAAGCAGCGCACCAAGCGATCCCCAAGCGGCACCAACCCAGAAGCAACGAACCCGCATCCCAACGCAGCCAGCGACCGAGCAAAGACGCCGCAAGCACACGCCTCAGCACAACCCCGCGCCCATCCTCGCGCGAAACGCAAAGCGCACCAGCAGCCTACTGCAGTGCCACGGCGGAGCACGCGAAGGAAAATCGTAACCGCGGTTTGTACCTAGCGGAAAGCCATTATCAATCTCTCTCTCAGTCCACCGCAGTCCACCACCCAGCACCCTCACAACAAACAGCTTCTCGCACCTCCGCCGATGAACGTAAGCAAGCGCTCTACATGTCAGTTTAAGAAAGAAGAAAGAAGAAGAAGAAGAAGAAGAAGAAACCGCTTGAGAAGTGTGGAGGGGGTGGTGTACGGGACCAATGCGCTGCTCCAGCACGCGAGGCAGGGGAACTCGACTCGACTCGACTCGACTCGAGCTTGGCGATGCGGGGCGATGGATGTGTGTGTGTGTGTGTGTGTGTGTGTGTGTGTGTGTGTGTGTGTGTGTGTGTGTGTGTGTGTGTGTGTGTGTGTGTGTGTGTGTGTGTGTGTGTGTGTGTGGAATGCATGAGATGGAACGGGATGGGATGGGATGGGATGAGTTGGGTTGTTGTTGTGGATTTTCTCATTTTAGTTGATTTTATTTTAGTTGATATTATTTTAGTTGATATTATTTTAGTTGATTTTATTTTAGTTGATTTTATTTTAGTTGATTTTATTTTAGTTGATTTCATTCTAGTTGATTTTATTTTAGTTGATTTCAATTTAGTTGATTTCATTTAGTTGATGTTATTTTAGTTGATGTTATTTCACTTGCTTTCATTCTAGTTGATAACATTTTAGTTCATTCCGTGTCATCCCATAGAAGCAGCAGGTGGTCAGCCGTGCGTTGTTCAGAGGGAATCTACAGTGTGATGAAAGGAGGGAGTATAGATCTGTGTACACTTCAAGAGAGAGAACGTTGTTGGATATATAGATAGCGACAAGCAAGCCAGACACGGGGCTGTAAAATGGTAAGAAGAAGTAGGTTGGGTCCGCCGACGCCTGACGCCTGGTTCAAACTGGCTGTACACGAATCCCTGACAGCAATGTTTCCTTGCCTCGGTCCACGCACGCCACGGATTTACAACCTCACGTTGGCGCCGATTTTGCCGCCCTTGTACCACACCGTCTCGCGCCACTGGCCGATGCGGACGCCGACAATGGCAAAGGCGTTCAGCTGCAGGCTGCCGCCCAGCGCCTTGCGGATGGCGTCGTAGCCGAGGCTGCCGAAGCTCCAGTCGACGGGCAAACGGGGACTCTCGCTCAGGCCGGGGGGCACGGCAAAGGGCAGGTCGTAGAGGATCTTGCCGGCCTCGTGGCCGTCCGAGTAGGCGGTGGCGTTCAGCGAGGTGATGAACATGGTGGTGGAGCGGAAGGGGGAGAAGAGGGTGAAGAGGGCGGTCGAGGAGAGAATGTGCATGGTGGCGCTGCGGATGAAGTGCGTGTTCTTGCCATCGCTGGGTGGGGCGTCGTCGTCCGAGTCGGGTGTGGACATGTGGGGTGCAGGGACGGTGACGGGGAACTGGGAGAGCAGGTGGCTGAGGGCGGGTTGCGAGGGGATGGTGCCGTTGTGGGCTTGCATGGTCAGGGAGGTGTTGAAGCCTGGCGCACGGTTAGATTGTGGGTGGGGTTGAGCACAAGCGAACGAACCTGAGATGAACTGGGAAAGCCACTCTCGGCCCACGTCCTTTCCTTTGATGCCGCCGAAGGTGTGTGGATCCCAGAGGACGGTGACGACGGTGCCGGAGTTGTTGCCGGGATGGACGGTGCTGTTTTCGACGGTTGCCGATCCAATGAGCGTGCCGTTGACGAGGACGTGGATGTTGAAGTAGGGGATGGTGGCGGTGTAGTTGGTTGGGTTTGTGAAGTTGGACTTCATCTGAAGGGTGATGGAGGTGGGCGATGTGTCCACAATGGCCATGTCACCGACCTTTAGGTGCAGGCGTTCCATGGGTGACTTGCCGTCGCCGTTGTGGTCGTTGCCGCCACGGATCGCTGGGCCCCGGACGTTAGCAGTGGACGAAGGAGCAAAAGGCAAGGATCACGAACTAGGTCACTAACGTTTGACTGGTACGGTACCCTCTGCGGGAATGCCTCGGATCGCAAGCTTGCCCATGGGCGTGTCCACGCCGACGCCGACAGTCGCTTTCATGTCCATGGAGACGGACTTGCCGCCGAAGAGGAGGGCTTGCACGACCTCGCTGAACAGGTCATCGTCCTGGATCTCGATGGGAGCCTTTTCAATGTCGGACTGCACCAGCAGAGAGGGGCCTTGCTCGGCGTGGCCTTTTGTTCTGGTCGAGTTGGCGTGTTGCCACTTGTCCAGCTTCATCTTTCCGAGCAGCTGCTTCTTGTAGTAGATGTCGGCATCCGCCTTGATCTGGTTGACGTCGAGGGGAAAGTTCATCTCGTTGGGCAGGCCCAGGTCGACCTTGACGGTGGCCGAGATGGTCGGGTTCGATTCAGGCGTGCCCGGGTCAGCCCAGGGGCTGGGGAGAGAAAAGTGCATGTTGGCCATGGAGAAGTTCTTGATCATGTGGCCCATCTCCTTGCCAGCAAAGGGCACGGGGACGGTGATGTCCTTGAGCAGGTCGCGGGCCCAGTTGGGGGTGGCTGGATCGGGGAAGCGGCAGCAGTGGATGTAGATGGTGGCATCCTCCCCCTTCATGTACTCGCCGATGAAGGCGTCGAGGGGCGACTTTGCCGAGTTGGGGCAGACTTCGGTCAGGGGGTCTGCGAGCTTCTCAACGATGCCGGTGACGTTGAGGTGGATGTCCGTGTTGGGCCGGACGCGCAGCTCGGGGGTCTCGGCGGTGCCGACCTTGAGGTGGGTGTCTGAGGGCGAGCAGCCATCGATCAAGATGTCTACAGCGACAGGAGGGACATTGAGCGAGACGGGGGGGAAGGTGTTTCTGACGAGTATCGAGGCATCGGCGCCCAGTCCCTTGCGTCCGTGGTCCGCTTCGCGCAGGTTGAGCTTGGTGATGTCGTACTTGGGCAGGGCGGGGAGGTGGCCGGTGTGGAAGAGCATGGAGTGCTCGACGGTCTGGTTGCCGAGCTTGATCAGGCCGGAGCTGATGGGGACCTGAGCCTTGGCGCGCAGGCGGATCTGCTTGAGGCGGCCGTCGATGTAGTCGTGGGCGACGCTGCGGATGCCGTCGGGCGAGCCAGGCTCGACGGTGGCGAGCAGGGAGATGTGGGTGCTGTGGCCGTTCCGGAGGTCGACCTTGACGGCGGGGATGCTGGCGGTGCCGAGCAGGACGTCGCCGTAGTCGGGCAGGTAGACGTCGGCGTCCATGGGCCCCGTCTCGGCCTCGCGGGCGAGCCAGGTGGCGAGGCGGCCGATGTTGCGCACGCTCTGCTTGGAGACTCGGGCGGCGTCCATGGTGAAGTCGCCCTCGATGTGGAGGCGGGCGCCGTGGTCGGTGAGGCGGTCGAGGGCCAGGCTGGTGGGGTGGAAGCCGGCGGCCTGCATGGCATACTCGTCGATGCCCTCGCTGGCGAGGAAGGCCAGCATGATGCCGACGACGACGAGGCACAGGAGCACGAGGGCGAGGATGCTGGGCCACCGCCTCCTCCAGGCGGGCGCCTTGGCACTGGCGGACGAGGCGCTCAGCGAGCGCAGCAGGCGGGCGTGGGCGGGGGAGCGCTCGTCGGAGTCGTTGGCGTGGATGGGGTGGTCATCGCGGTCGTCATCGCGGTCGTCATCGCGGTCGACGTGGGCCAGCAGCGGCGTCTGTTCGGTGGTGCGGCTCGACGTCTGCGAGCGGCGCGAGGGCGAGGACCGGCTCGACTTGCGCGATGTTGGGCGCGGGCTCGGGGTGCGGGTGGAGCCCCACGGGCCGTCGGGGGTCTCCATGGTGGTGGTGGTGGTGGTGGTGGTGGCAGGGGCAGTGGCAGTGGCAGCGGTGGCAGTGGCAGCGGTGGCAGTGGCAGCGGTGGCAGTGGAGCAGCGGAGGCAGCGGGCAGGGCAGGATGGGGCGGCGGGTGTAGGCGGGCATGCGTCGTGCAGCGGGCATCCAGAGGCGAGCAGGTGCGCCGGCGACAGTGAACAAGGCGGGCTGACCCCCGACTCTCGACTCTCGACTCTCGGCTCTTGACGTCGTCCACGCCAATCAGTGGCGGCCGCTGCCGCTTATCTCTCGTGCCTGGCGCGCTAGAC
This sequence comes from Ascochyta rabiei, assembly GCF_004011695.2. Lineage (NCBI taxonomy): Eukaryota > Fungi > Ascomycota > Dothideomycetes > Pleosporales > Didymellaceae > Ascochyta > Ascochyta rabiei. The sequence goes on from NC_082416.1 coordinate 1,044,962, forward strand.
CCCGGATTCCGTCCACGCCAAGTCGAGCGAAAATGTGCAGCCGAGTGGCCCAGCCAGCAGACAGCGCGCGTCTCTGACTGTCTGACTGGAGTCGGACGCTCCTCGCACAGCTCTGTCCCCTCTGTGAAGCTCCACCCCCGCCATCGACCATCGACCAGCTCTGTCCCCTCTGTGAAGCTCCGCCCCCACCATCGACCATCGACCATCGACCATCGACCATGCTCGCCCTCCGCCCCGCCCGCACTGCCCTGCGCACCCCCCGCCCGCTCCGGCGTCGCAGCTACAGCCTCTCGACCTACCTCCCCCCGTCCCGCGCGCAGACGTCGCCCTTTGCGCCGCGCCACCTGCTGTCCATTGCCGACCTCACCCCCGCCGAGCTCACGACGCTGGTCCGCAATGCCCACGCCCACAAGCAGGCCATCCGGGCGACCGGCGAGGTCCCCCACGGCCTGCGCCAGTCGCTCGCCGGCCGCACCGTCGCCATGACCTTCAGCAAGCGCAGCACCCGCACCCGCGTCAGCACAGAGGGCGCCATTGCTGCCCTCGGCGGCGTCCCCATGTTCCTCGCCAAGGACGACATCCAGCTCGGCGTGCGCATGCCCCCGCTGCTTGGCCCGCCCCCACCCCGCCCGCTGACAGCGCCCAGGTCAACGAATCCCTCTACGACACCTCGCTCGTCCTCTCCTCCATGACCGCCGCCATCGTCGCCCGCGTCGGCCCCCACAGCGACGTCGCCGACCTCGCCAAGCACTCGTCCGTGCCCGTCATCAACGCCCTCTCCGACCTGTACCACCCCCTGCAGATCGTCGCCGACCTGCTCACCCTCGCCGAGTCGCACCCCTCGCCCTCGCCCGCCTCGCCCGCCTCGCTCGGCCTCGAGGGGCTCAAGGTCGCCTGGATCGGCGACGCCAACAACGTCCTCTTCGACCTGGCCATCGGCTGCGTCAAGCTGGGCATCGACATCAGCGTCGCCACCCCCCACGGCTACGAGATCCCCCAGCCCATGCGCGACGTCATCTCCCACGCTGCCCACACCGCCCCGCGCCCCGGGAAGCTCGTCGAGACCACCGTCCCCGCCGAAGCCGCCGCCCGCGCCGACATCCTCGTCACTGACACGTGGGTCTCCATGGGCCAGGAGGACGAGTCCGCAAAGCGCCTCGACGACTTTGCCGGCTTCCAGATCACCTCGGACCTGGCCCGCCGCGCGGGCGCAAACGAGAACTGGCAGTTCATGCACTGCCTGCCCCGCCACCCGGAGGAGGTCACCGACGACGTCTTCTACGGGCCCCGCTCTCTCGTCTTCCGCGAGGCCGAGAACCGGCTGTGGGCCGCGCTGTCCGTCCTCGAGGCCTTTGTCGTCAACAAGGGCCTCATTCGGTGACTGCATCCTTGGTTCCAGTAGGACCCTTGTACTCCTGGTAGAAGTGGTAGAAGCAGCAGAAGTACTAGCTGCAAAGACTTTTATAGGATAGTCAAGACATCTAAGGATAGTTAAGACATTTATAGAATAGTCAAGACATCTAGAGATAGTTAAGACATCTAGGGATAGTTGAGACATCTAAGGATAGTTAAGACATCTAAGGATAGTCAAGACATCTAAGGATAGTCAAGACATCTATAGAATAGTCAAGACATCTAAGGATAGTCAAGACATCTATAGAATAGTCAAGACATCTAAGGATAGTCAAGACATCTGTAGGATAGTTAAGACATCTACAAGGATGGTCAAAGAAATACTTGAGAAGATGGGTAGAGAGATATTCACAATCCACCCTGACCCGTACCCGTACCCAACTTCGTCTTCGTCTCCGTCTCGCCCTCGCCCTCGCCCTCGCCCTCTCGCGGTTTCCTCTCCTCGCCAGCACCACCACCGCGCTCCCGCCTCTGCTCCCCCAACCCCTCGACCCCCTTCCCCACGCCCCAGCCTTCTTCCCCCACGCCCCCACCCCCCAAGCGTGCGCCTCGCTGAACCTTGGCGGCGCCTCCGCCGTCGACCGAAACGGACTCGCCCCGTGCCGGAACATCTTCTCCATTTCCGCCTCGCTGAAGACCTGGCTGTCTCTGGGCACGTCTGCCGAGGCATTCCTGTTTTCCCACTGCGGCCGAGCCCGAGGCCGCATCGCCTTTTCTCCCTCCACCCGCAGAGGCGAGTCCTGGACGCGGATCTCCGTGGCCAACTCGGGCAGGATGGCCGTGTTGGGCGGCACTCTTACAGAGGCGCTGCTTGTGCTTGTGGTGCTTGTCTCGCTGCTGCCCTCCCAGTGTCTGCTTTCTCGCGCTAGCGGTCGCCACCACCCCTGGCTTGCTACGTCGCCGTTGGAAGACGACGACGACGACGAAGAAGAAGAAGAAGAAGAAGAAGAAGAAGAAGAAGAAGAAGAAGAAGAAGAAGAAGAAGAAGAAGAAGAAGAAGAAGAAGAAGAAGAAGAAGAAGAAGAAGAAGAAGATGATGAAGCCACGCTCTTGCCCCACCACCGTCCCGAACACATCTCCCAGATGCGGCTCTGTGCGCGCTTCACAGCAAACACCTCGTCCTCGCCCGTCAGTCCGCGCACGTTGGCGAAATCAGGCTTCTTGGCCTGCTCTCGGATCTTGGCTTCTTCATCCCCGTAGTCCGACTCGGACAGCCCGGCCATGCGGCGCGCACGGTTCGGCGGGTCGTCTTCGAGCGCGTCGTCGGGCATGGCGCGCGTGTTGGTGCCGTACGACGAGATGTTGGGCCGGAAGGGGGACGTGAGGTCTTGGTGGATCTCAGAGTACGTTTCCGGGTACACGGCGTCGTCGACCATCTCTTCGCCTGCCTCGTTGGTCGCGCCCTCGGGAGCCGGGAAGAAGGTCTCGTCTGGCCCCGCGGCGGCGGTGATGAGCAGCCGGCATCGCGCTTCGTAGAGCGCGTCGAGCAGCGTGATCATGCGCCGCGCTTCGTGCTTGCGGACGAACGTGAGGATTGGCACGTCCGTCACGATGAAGGTGTGGTACGTCGAGGCCAGGGAGACGTAATCTGCGGGGCCGAGGACCGCGCCGCACAGCTCCTCAAACGTGAAAAAGGCCACGCCGTTGTGTTGGGCGGGGATGTCGACGCGGCGACCGTAGACAGTGAGTGTTGCTGGTTCCCATGGGATGGGGTATGCGTGGGAGGTTGCACGCTCGATGATGGCGTTGAATGTTTCAGCAAAAGTGGTCATCTCTTCAACGGTTGTGGGTTGGATGAGATAGTTCTTTGGCAGTGTGGCCTCGGAATTCGACGCGGGCTCTGATGAATCTGTTTCGGTGGCCCTACCAGTAGGAAGACCTGCTGTCGCAATGGACACGGCGTCATCAGTGTCTGACGCAGATGGTAAGGTTCGCGCACCCCCACCCTCTTCCACCTCCAGCTTTCGATAGTCCTTCTTACCCTCCATCTCCCATACCTCGCATCGCGCCTTCAACACCTCAAGGAACTGGAAGAACTCGCCCTTCTGCCCGGCTCCGTCGTTCTTCGCGCGGAATCCAGCCGCACGGTTCGCCCAGCCCAGCTTGCTGAACGCTCCACCTGGAGCCGGACGAGCAAACTCGACACCCGCAGCTTTGGCCAGTTCGTCTGGCATGCGGTTGCTGGTTGCTATGAGTACACCACCGAGCTGGAAGAAGCTCGTCATCAAATTCGACAAGATCTTGCTGGCCACGCGATCTGGGAACTGAAACTCGTCAAGGAACAGAATCGGACTTGTCTCGATGAGATCGCGCGCTACGAGCAGCAAGGAATACTCGTCCTGTCCGTCGGCAGTCCGTGTCAGTGCACGGGACTTGCGAAGTTGCTCCAGACGCGAGATGGTGTGCAGCATGAAAGTATCAAAATGCCACCGCTTCTTCTTGCGGTTCGGTAAGCACTCCTGAAACAAGTCGATGAGCATGGATTTGCCGGTCCCGACTTCGCCGTGGAGCATCAACCCTCTTGGGCTCTCGAGCTTCATGGCTTGATCATGATCAGTCAGAACGCGTGTTAAAGCCCGTGAGTCGCGCTGCTCTTTCTGGTTCACAAGGGTCCTCCATATCCAGCTCCTGTCGAAGCTGCCCAGCTCCGCAGTAGCAGTGGATGGTGGTGGTGGGACGTCTTGGCCGGCACTGACAGCTCGAGTCAGTTGATTGAGACGTTTTGAATATTCTATGCTAGGCTCGTAGTCTTTTAGCTGATCGTAGAGCTTTTGCAAGTGCACTGGTGGATAAGTCAGTCGATACTCGGGCTTGGCGCTCGTCAAATGGTAGACGTCATACACGCTAGTCGATGCTGTCCCGGATCGGGGCGAATTTGCTGGGTTGCTATCAGACTCCTGTAGAGCACGAGAGGGTTCGTGATTGTAACACTCGTGCCATTGGGAGGCATTTGGACGGCATGGAGAGGAAGGTGTCTGATGTTACTGGAAGTCTGTGAGGACCGAGGTGCATGCATACAGCATTGTCTAGTCCTGATTTGGACGTTAGCGCGTTCGATCTGGTAATCGAGGATCGAGGAACGACCGACAGCTCTCAGAAGCAAATAAAATCGTCTTCGAATTGCTGTCTCCTATAGGAACCAAGACAAGTACGCCGAACGCCGCCTCATGCTTTGGTATCTTCGTGTGATAATAGTCAGGAACGAGTGGCTCAGATATTAGTAACGCCCGGTGCCCATGCTTCCGCAACCTGCTTTACTTCCTGAATGAAGCTCCGACTTGTGATCTGTGTCGATCCAATCTTCTGTTCGGCGTTCGCTGTAACAGGCGAATGCTCATCCGGATTGTAGAATGGGTTTCGCAACAGCTTGATGTACGCTGTTTGCAACGCCCTGAATGCCTCGTTGATGTCAGTACTGAGACGTTTGCTCAATCGAGTCGAACCTACAGGCTTCAGATCTGCATCTCGCAGTCCCACTGCTGTTGCTGCTTTGCTATCCAACGCAGTAGCTGGTCTCCCCTCCATATCAACCACAATGACGATTTTGACGCCGGTGTTGGTCAACCATCCGTACATGGCCAGCCTTTCATCGACAGCTTGGAGAAGCCCAAAGTCTTGGTCTGCTGTCTTGTAGGGCAAGCGGGCCTCGAAGATGTCCAGACATGATGAGAGGAGGAACTGGAACTCCAGAGGTGCTCTTTCTTCCGCTGGAAAGAGCGAAATGTGTAGAGGGTTGTTCTGAAGCCAATCAGCAAGCTGGGACAGCAGGAGATGTGCACCGTGGAGAGGTCCAAGGTGGCCGCATAAGGCCCGTAAAGTGAGGTTGTACTCACGTGCTTGCCAATGTAGCCTATGCAACAGATCGAAGGCACCTTGCTCGCCATCTCTACAAACCTGTCGAGGTGGAATCAAGTACTGCAACGACAGTCAGGACGTCACGGGTTGGTTTGATGCAGTCTCCGAAAAGGCAATGGTGGGCAGTCGACGCTCGACCTATCAGAGGCTAGCTAATCGACGCTTGGCTTGGCGAGAAACGATCGACTTCATCATCGCGACTGACGTCCCAAACGCCACCCCACGCCCGCCTCTCCACTCTTCCACCGGACACTCCTTGAAACTCGTCGCCAGAATGTTGTCGACAATCAGGCCTGCGGCCTCAATGGCTCTGCGAGGTGAGTCGCCGCCGCCACGAAAGCTGCCCGTCGCCCGGAGCTAATTTCTGGACAGCCAAACCCACGACAGCTCTGCTGCCATTCCGCGCCGGAAGCGTTGCCTTCCTCTCCTCGAGCTCCTCCAACAACGCGACGGCAATGAAGAGCCCCGCCACCATTGTGGGGAACCCCGGAACACCGCCCCCCATGAAGCAGGCGCGCCGCGAAGTGCCATTGCCCAGCCAGGAGGGCAAGAAGGGAGCCATGCAATATGCGCTGTACGTCTTGTCCATGCAAATGCAAACCACAAAAAACGGCGGCTATCGTAGGACTGTAGGCTGATGTGGCGATAGCACAACCCTCGACCAAGTCGCCAACTGGGCGCGTCAGAGCTCCCTCTGGCCCATGACCTTTGGTCTCGCCTGCTGCGCCGTCGAAATGATGCACCTGTCCACCCCACGATACGACCAGGATCGCCTCGGTATCATTTTCCGTGCCTCGCCCCGCCAGTCCGACGTCATGATTGTTGCCGGAACCCTCACAAACAAGATGGCCCCCGCTCTGCGACAGGTCTACGACCAGATGCCCGACCCGCGATGGGTCATCTCCATGGGCAGCTGCGCCAACGGAGGAGGATACTACCACTACAGCTACTCGGTCACAAGAGGATGCGACAGGATTGTGCCAGTCGACATTTACGTGCCCGGATGCCCTCCCACCGCTGAGGCGCTGATGTACGGCATCTTCCAGCTGCAGAAGAAGATGAGGCATACCAAGATCACAAGGATGTGGTACAGGAAGTAGAGTGGTTACGTACTGGGTGTGAGAATTAGGACGTTGTTTTGCATGCGGGCTAGAGCCAGGCTTTTCTTTTGTCTGTACAAATCAAATTCAGTACAACACATTGCAACATTCGACCCATCAACAAGATCTATGCACATGGTGTCTAGTCTCCTAAATACTCCATGTGTATCCAGCCCTACGCTTGCTCTCCAAGGCCGAACATCTTGACCGAGTTGTTCCATGCAGCCTCGCACACCTCCTCTACGGTGATTTCCTTGATTTGAGCAATCGCATACGCCACATGGGGAATGGTAGCAGGCTCATTTCGCCCCTTCACCATTGATCCCTTGACAAACTTCTCTTTCTTCACAGCCTTGGGGAGTGGCGGGGCATCCTTGAGGAATTTGGCTGATGCATGACTGGGCCGCATCTCGCACTGCAACAGATATCAGGCATGATCATGACACGTGGAGGAAGATACTTACCCAAGGGCCGTCTGTCTCGATTTGCAATCTCTCAAGTGGTATTTGCCTTACCACGTCAATGTTCTCATCCGCTACATCAGATCAGCCTCATTCTTCAGAGCACACATGCAACTGACAACTTACTCTTCATACTACACCCGTTGACCCCGATATCGAACCCCAGTCCCACCAGTCTCTGCATCTCCTCTACCGTACCCGTAAAACTATGCACCAGTCCCCTCTTCGGCAACTGCTCCAGCTTCGCCTTCAATAACCTCTCGAAATCCTCACTCGCAGCCCGCGAATGCAGAAACAAAGGGAGCTGCACATCAACTGCAATTTCCAGCTGTGCTTCGAAGTACTTGAGCTGCTGCTCCTTGGGCGTCAGGAACAGGCGGTCGTAGTCGAGTCCAAATTCGCCAAAGGCTACGGCGTGACCGGCCTGTTTAGCCTCCGTGGCCAGATCTTTCAGTGCGGTGAGCAGAGCAGATGGACCTCCGGGAAAGTCATCAAATTGCTTTGCCGAGCAAGGGTGGACACCTATTGTTGCGTAGCAGAGTCCGGGATGTGCTTTTGAGATTTCAATGGCGTGTTTGGATTCTTCGAGGTCGGACCCTGTGACCATGAACTTTTTGCATCCGGCGTCTAGGGCCCGTTGAATTATATCTTCAAAGTCGTTTTCGTGTCTCTGCTTGTCGTGGTATACACCTCGGAAAATTGGGTCCGTGAAGTTGATACCAATCTGACGGATTGTAAGCAGGTGTTACCATGATCGCAAAAGATCTGCGAACCAACATCAATATATTTCAGCTTGCTCGAATCTGCGGCCATGGTAAAGGACTGTAGATGTGTAGATATTGAGTCTGAACGGTGCCCTTGTTCATGTTAGTCTACTACGGATAGAGATGGCGAAAAGGCGTGTTGACATACTTGAAAATTCAATCCCGGACTTATTCTGAGGAACTCTTATATGAGCAGACGGATTTTTCAGATTGAGATATCCTGTATCGACTTTGCAAGATCTGTACGCTCGCAAAGCTCTTGAGAACATGAGTTGCGGTTGAAGATTGTAGGAACTGCGTCATGTTCGAAGTGGAAGCTATTCTCCACTAGTCCAGAAAGAGCCTAGGACAGAGACCACCGGGAAACTACACCTGGATTCGCAACTGATACAGCTGATACCCAGCTTGATCCAAGCGACGATATCCACTCACACTACTGTCGCTTCACATTATTCCTCTTGTTTACCGCCGTGGTCACTTTGAGTGCTGTTGTGGAGCAGGAATATCAAGCCACGTCACGAATTCTCGGGTCGATCTGGAGACTTGCCAACATATAATTATCTCGCAGTGTACTGAAGAAAGCACGGCTAGCAGACAGTGAATATGTCAAAAGCACCTTTTGAGAACACATGGTACCACCGAAAGGTTGCAGAAAGTGCGTCGAAACCCTGCAACATCTGCTTCAAACCGACATCGAGTGTTCTGATAACACCAAACAATAAGGTACGACAAATCAAAGGGTCAGGTCTGAGTGGTCATTCATTTACCCTAGGACTTCTTCTACGTATGTATCGGTCATCTGTCTGATCGAGGCTTCTGTCAGCCAGATGCGGATGAAGCCGCAGGGATAGCTGAGCGCAAGAAGAAGGAGGAAATGGATCGCGAGATTGAGAAAGTCAAGAAAGAATACGAAGAGAAGCAAAGACTCAAGAAAGAGAAGCGAAAAGCAAAAGACAAAGAGAAGGATAAAGAGACCAAGTCAAACGAGGAGGAAGAGGACAAAAAAGACGAGAAAGCCAAGGAAGAGAAGGTGTGTTGTGCCGAACGAGGGAATGGTCTTCTAGCTGACTATCGCACAGATCAAAGAGCTTACTCAATCGAGCGGCAATACGACCACCGAGTCTGGTGCCCGGATATATCACCTCAGCAAGTAAGTATCGTACTCGGTTGTCTTCACGGGGCCATCACATTGATTAACGTACAACAGATCCTTTTACCAAATGCGCCTCGACAGACTGCGTAACGCGGAAATTGCAAAGCGCAACCGCGAGCGCCTACATAATCCCGCCAACTTCCCCTCCGTTCCGAACAACCTACCTTGAGCGATTGAGATGCACCAGTCATCTTCTGCCAGCCGATCTCATCGCTGAACCAATACCAGATCTCCAGATGGGCTGGTGGCTCAAACGGCCTATGCAGTGAAAATGAAGGGTGGCTACTTGCTGTGGTCAGCCTTAGCTTCCTACGCTGTTGATGCAGTCAGCAGTTAGCGGCCAACTCACCAGCTATACAGTAGGGAACGGAGAGGACAAGAGAAAAGACATCAGGTGGTACAGATGCAGATTAAGCAAGAGATCATGTAGCCAATATTCGCAATATGCAGTCAGCTTGACGGATCCCAGGTTTCGAATCTCTGACATGTCTAACTTGTGGTCCTCGGAGCGTGCAATAAGCAAGGAGCGCCGGTAACACCGCTAGCCACATGTATCCCCTACGCCCTACAAGACGCCCCTACAAGACAAGGAAGGCACTGGCGGATATCCCGCCACGGAACGCAGCCAATCAAACACGGCGCGCGATATTCCTCCGGCGCGCCTTAACCACGTCCTATCCCGTGTGCTGGTCACTGAAGGATGCACGTCAGACACCTTCAGACGTGTCCACACGAGTCATCACACCGTCGCACCACAGTACACACGTCTGTATAGCACGACTCGCAGGGCTGACATGTCGGGTCCCGCGCGCCGCCTTCCTCGCGTGACACACACACACACACATACACACCCGCCTGTCCGATCGCATACAGGACATGTTTGCACCACGGCTATCGTGATATCATCAGTCGCGCGTGTGCTTATGCCCGTCAGCCCCCACCTGCCTGATTCCGGCGGTCACTGTCCATATGGCCCCTCCTTTCTGGACATGACGGCGTATCTTCTGCTTCGTGCATTTCGGCGCGACATTGTTTCTCCAGGCCCGAGGCGCGTCTGGACAAGGACGCTCTTGGCCTGCATATGCACATGCTGACATGTCACCTCTGCATCCATGGCATCTGCCGGTCGCGCAACGCGCATGGCTGGCCTGGGCATTTGCTGTTTTCGGTGTGCAAGTCTCGATGGGATGCAAAGAAAGTCGGAGTCGACGAACATCTGATGTCGGGGTACGTCAGGGTGTTTCAGGGCGGTGGGAGGTCACGTACTGTGCAGTATCGTGAACAAACAACATCGCGGCCTGCTGGCCAAAGCTGCTGATAACAACTGCCCGTGCAAGTCGTAGCCAACGCTGCACCAACGCGTTGTACAATACCTTTGATGCGGGATATGATCTAAGCCCCAAACCTCCTCCGTGTGACTATATCCAGTCGCACTACAACGTCTGCAACACCTTACACAGAAATGCTCGTACAATATGTGGAGATAGATGCCTGCTTTAGTAGGCTACGGACACATATAGAGTTTCTACATCCGTAACGATGACACCGTACTACACAAGCAGTTCTCCCCCAATGATGTCGTGTTTTGAGACCCCTGGCTTGTGTCGCTTGATTCCATGGTGCTGACGCTGATATCAGAGTTCAGCAACGTACCCCACCATACTCGCAACGTACATGCCTTTCGACCGCACTCTATACAGATCTGAGTACACACACACATCGACGCAATCTGATGCGGGGACGCAAAGATGGCAGTTCGCAGCGTCTTGCATACAGCAAGGGACTGTACGGCGTCCGGGTTCAGTAGCAGTATTGGTATTCTGCCGGCACACTTGAGGTCGTCGTCAAATTTGTGAGAAGCTGGTCAGATGAGCTGGCATGAGGGGTGGTATTCGAATTGATGTCTTATGCTGATCAGGGGACGCATTGAGAATCCTCGGGCGCTGTATACACACACGTGAATGGTTCTTTGTACCGAAACAAAGCAAGTCCGTTGATTGAGAAAACGCCTTTGAAATGCCTCAAGCCAAAGCTTGGTTTTTATGCGGCAGAATGCCATCATGAACGTCGTGAAAAGAGGTCGACAGCTACGAATGTCGACTACAACGCCATAAGAAAGATGCGTCTAGATGCAGCTCCAGACGCGCAAGTGTATGAAGGTTCAAATTCCGGAAATGCGATTAGCAAATGCGCCCGTCAAGGTGCGATGGTTACTGTGACTGTCGTGTACTGATCGACCATGAGTGACACATGAACGCTGGCGCTGAAAATGCGTTGCTGAACCAGGAATGATGTGGCGTTGCGGACAAAAAGATCAGAGCGTTGCCTCAGGACTCATCGTGCGCTTCATTGATGATCCCAGGTTTTGATGAAAGAGAAGACACCGAAGGGCCGGAGATGGAGCTCACCGAGCCAACTCGCTCCTGTGGTGGTGGCTCATCTCTCATACATGCATTTTCCAGCATGTTGGTCCACTTTCCACTCGTACCGGCGTGACTGTGCTTCAAATGTTGTCGGAAGTGATCTGCGCGGAAGAACTTCTTGGCTTGGTTGCATTCGCCAAATTTGTGTACATGGTTCAGATGCTCTGCTCTGGCGTCCCAGTTTGCAGGGTTGGGAAACTCCTCGCCACAGAACCCGCATACGTCGGCCGCAGCCGAACGAGTAGGGGAGGGGTGGAAAGCAGCTTGAATGCCAGCGAGTGCAGCGCAGGACCAGGAATGTCGACGTAAATGCAGAGAATTTTGATGGCGTTCCGCCTCATTCTTGTTCTTGAACCGATTCGGGCAATACTGGCAGATGTACTGCTTTTCTAGCTCGTGTGACCTGTGCTCGTGTGTCAGTGCATGTTCTTGGAAGGCGGGCAGAATGGCGGTGGGGAAGCACGGATGTTACTTACCGCAACTCGTCCTCGCTGTCAAATTTTTTGGGTTTCTTGGGACAACACTCGCAGATGTATGCGCCTGGAATGCGGTTGGCCATTGAATTCTGTCGCGAATGGATGATGTTTTCTGTCGAGAGCTTTCGGACCTGAGGAGGATGCTCGGACTCGGAGTAGCCTCGTCGGTGCTGTGGGCTCGATAAAGAGCCGCGGGGGCTAGGATTTAGCGATCTACTAGCTGCATAAGGAGAGACAGGGCCTAGTTCCGTCTGCCCCGAGGGCGACAATGCACTGGGCGACAAGCGTTGATCTCCACCATAACTTGTCATGCTGCTGGCTGCCGTGGAAAGACCAAGAGAGGAGCCAACTGAGCCAGTGCGAGGAGCCGACGACGATATTGAAGACAGAGAACCATGATGCATCTGGAAGCGCGAAGCCGGGGTGTTGCGATTGACGAGCATCTGCGCCGAACGCCGATGGTACAAGTCGGGGTTGCCGCCTGTGGTGGGTCGGTCGTCACGCACAGCCTCTGGAGGGGGCGATGAGGCGCGTCGTTTTAGGCCAGCCTTTTGGCACATATGATACTCATCAGACCCAGCCGGGCTACGGTCGTCGATGTTTAGGTTGCGCATTCCATTCTCCTCCATACCAAACTCGTGATCTGAGAATATGCTGTGGTCGTAGCTACCTCGGTGGTGGGGTGGGTTCTCGTCCAACGGACCTGGTGTCGAGATGCTGCCGTAGCGTGCTCTATGTGCATCCGGTCCTTCGAAGACAGGACTGCGGAAGCCAGTGTATCCAGGTGATATTGCGCCGCACTGTGGCCACTTGAAGGCGGGGGAGTCTGGGTGTAGTCGGTCAGGTACGGACAAGGGCTTCAGTTGTTGTCCGTTGAGTTTGTGCGCGTAAGCGTCGGCAGGCGGGTCTTGAGCACTGCTCGAGAGAGGCGGCGCAGTGGTTCTTGTTGGGGTGTTCGGACCGCCAATCTTGGAGAGAAGTTGCTTGTCGTAGGCCTGCGATGAGTGATCTAGGGCCTTCTGACCAAGCTGCCGTTCACTTGTGAGTCTGTGGTTCATGGTTGCGGTCAGTCGGCGTACGTTGTAGTGGGTGCATTGTGTACAGGCACGTAGGACGGGCCAAGCATGGTGGCAAGCGGACGAGGAGATGGTCCATGCCACGCATCGAGTGCCAACGAGGCAGAATGGTCTTTTGATTGGCAAGTAGACGCCGGAGACAACAGAGAAGAGACTGGGAACGTATGGGGCATGCGATTTCTTACCTGTGGTTGCCGAGCGACGGCCGAGTCTTGCCGCTACGATCCTCGTCACTGTTGTGGTCCCTGCTGCCTTCAGGGCTCATGTCGTCGAGAGACCGTGAGATGGAGGGCTCGCGACCACTGGAAAGATGGTCGGCCGACTGGTCCCGCGGACAAAGCACCTGGCCGCTGCCAGATCCACCGTACAAGCTCGAGCCAGGCCTGACTGTCGCGAGCCGATTTCCGCCAAAGCCATTTTGCTTTGGGTTGGCTGTGTTACCCCATTGCCAGCCGGGGTCAGAGTGGCCCGCCCTGAGGTCCTCAATGTGACGTGGAGGAGGCAAGGGCGGCGGCACTTGGTCGCGTGCACTTGGAATGGCCATGGCAAGCGCAGGACTTGGATAGGAGGGTCGCTGGTAGCGCGATGATTCATATACCCGGATACTCGGGGTCGAAGACATCCTCGTGCGCCCGCTTGCTCGTTAGCGGACGATGATGTCGCTGCGGGCCGCCACCAAGAGGCAGCTGAAGCGTGCCTTTGCAGCACACGCGCGCCGCAACTGTGGCGAGCGCAGCGTGCAGAGCGTGAGGATGGATGCTCGCTACTGGATAGTGGCAGCGGAACGCGCACGGACGCAGCAGAGCCTAGAGGTGGATAGTTAGCCGGACGCCGGACACCACCACGGGATGGCCGAAACAGGCAGGGACGTCGCCGGGAGGCGTGCACCAGCAGCTGAAGGTGACGGCAATACAAGTAAAGTGCGGCTCACCAGAGGGGCTGATGCGTCGCGGCGCTGCACTGACGACTGGCGACGACTGGGCGTGGGCGTGGGCGTGGGCGTGGGCGTGGGCGTGAGCGGCGCGGCGGCGGCGGCGAGGCTGGCAGGGCGCTGGCAGGGCGAGCAGTGTTGGGGCTAGCGCTCGTTTCCTTGCACCGTACCGTCGCTGTAGGGCTGACGAACCGTCTGGCCAGGCACCGCCACGCAATGCGTGTCCTGCTCAGATCGGGACAGGCCCTGGTCATATGACCAATGTTGCTCGCGGGCCTCAGGTCGTGATCACGGTGCCACCAAAGCCCTTACGCACAAAGCTCCAACTCACCGTTGCGCAGACAGAGCAGAGGGCGAGTGGGTGGGGGGGGGGTCGAAAGGAAGCGAGGGCGAGGGTCCCTGCGCTGGGCATCGGCGATATAGGCGGGCAAACAGACGCTGGACGAAGACCGAGGCTGTTTCGTTGGAATCGCAGCAACAGCAACTGCAGCGAACAGAGAAGCAGAGCACTGGGGATGGCCTCAGCATTAACCACGAGTCCACGACCCTCTGTCGACACTCGCGCGCGCTGATTGGCCGCAGCTAGCACGGAAAATGGCGTTGTGGAGCTCGACAGGGGTCGTCTTCACCTGCAGCCCTTGCTCGACACCATGTCTTTGGGGCTTTCGAGAAGTCCGCCGAAGGCCTCAGCGCGCTGCCATGTCCACGCCCGAGGCCGCTCCACATCCAGACTCCCTCGTGTGGAGCGACCCCGAGGTCACGTTGCCATGCTGCTCACGCTGCTCACGCTGCTCACGCTGCTCAGCACTCAGCACTCGGCACTCAGCAATCAGCACTCAGCACTCAGCAATCAGCACTCAGCACTCAGCAATCAGCGTTGACTACTTTGGATCCAGAGAGGACGGCAGCAGCAGCAGCAGCCAGTCCCGGCAGTCAGGAGCTCACTCACATGACGAGACCTGGCCATAGTGATCAGTGGCTGGCTAGTCGCTGCCCGCTCTTCCGCCCATTATCGACCATCGTGTACTGTGCACGGCAGGAGCTGCGATCGACATGGCGCTGCTGCTGCTCGACGGGTGAGGTTTGGCCAGATGGATGGGCGGCGTCGACACTGCAAAGCTCGCTGGACCGTGGCATGCTGGGGATCTGACGAGTCAATCCTGCATCTTGTGCTGCACTACTGTGCGCACGATACGTGCGTCAGACAATCGCCCAGGGCTCGACTTGAACACGGGTAGGGTGTGTAGCGGGAAAGGTCCGAGACGCCAGCCCCTCTCAGCCTTATCACGGAAGCCAGCTCCTTGCCAGCTCCGTCTCAAGTCCCTGCCAACCCTCGGCTGCCACTTCGCAGTCCCCATGCTTCGCTTGCAGCCCAGTGACCAACCAGTGTTGGACCATACCACGACTTTTGGCACATAGCACGACTCGGTGGGTGTGTTGATCCGTACATGTCAATGCGAATGCTCAAAGCCAATGGTGATGCAGAGATCGCATCTGGTCTTCGGAGAATACCACGCCCGCACCGGCATGTGCTGCTGCGGTGCTTGTGTACGATACTGGGTGCTGTACGGTGCTGAGTACGACACAACAGGCATCATCTGTCCTCCTGGGTACACGTTTAAAAAAAACCCACGACCAAGAAAGATGTCCTCGCTGTGCAACAGCCCTACAGGTCTCTGTGCAATTCTCGACATGGATTGACTTCCTGTTCTGGTACGTCGCACACCAATGCACCTGGTCGGCGCTGGACGTGTAATGATGACAGAGGGAAGACCTCCTTTTGTTGTCAACTTCTAAAGGAACGGCGTGCCGATGATGGCAGCCGATGCCTAAGGTCCCACAGCCGGAGCAGTGGAGTAGTGGAGTAGACCTGGACTGAGCTGATGAGAAAGCTGTCCACAGGGCGGCTCGCGTGCGTTTGGCGTTTGGCGTTTGGCGTTTGGCATTGGATGCGGGTTGGAGGGCGTGCACGGTACCTTCCGCGGGGCCGCGGGCAACGATTTGGCCTTACAGCACCGATTCGAGTTGCAATTCCATTTCCTATTCCAGATCCAGCTCAACGTGATGCATGCACTGCATCGATCATCTGCGCCATTTACCATCCTTCTTATCTAATAACAAGACATTGCACAGGCTCGAGCCGTTGCTCTGGGACTTCCGTTTACCCGTGCAACTTCAAGCCGCGGCTGCGACATGTACCGTAGATCATCGTATCTTCTTGCCTGCGTGAGGTGAGGCTGTGTGGCGCAGCCTGAGAGCAATAGTTCTGTGTCTCGGTAACGCTTTTGTCCGTCTTCGTCTGCCCTATTGCAAACTGCAGAATTCAACGAATCCGCTTACCTAACCTCTTTACATTTCGCCCGTTGGGGACGCCCACGAGCCTCGGCCAAATTTTCGAAGCCTCAAACCAGACAAGCACCGCAACGTCGTGCGCAATTCTTGGTCTCCATCCACGACCTCATCTCCGACCCCGACCATTCTCGGACCACGCTGCAGTCCCTCTCTTGGACGCCATGGCCCTCATTGACAGAATCCCCGGGGACTTGGATCTCTACATTGGTGGGTACGTAACGTCGGCCCCTCGGGTTGAGATGCTCGACACTACTCTCTGCGCGACTATCGGTTTGAGGCTGATAGGCGTAATGCAGCATGTTCACGCTTCGACGACGTGAAGCACTACAGCAGGCAAACATCACACATGTCCTCTCGGTGCTGCGAACGCCACTAGATCAGGATCTCTTCGAGCCATTCAAGCACCATGTCGTGGAAGTCGACGACGTTGAAGACGAAAACCTGTTGGAACATTTCCCTGCCACCAACCAGTTTATCCAAGAGGGACTCGATGGTGGTGGCGGAGTATTGGTGCAGTAAGTCCGTATCCCAGCTCAGCTGAAGCAACCTTTGATCTTCACTGCATACCGTCTTGCTTGGCAACTTTGCCATCTTCACGACGCAGGGGCACCAACAATTCGTTCGTTGCAGTGCATGCGGTTGTTCCCTGCCCTCCGCGCGTCCTGCATTCCCCTCCAGAGATTTTTTCTATTTTCTCCTGCTTCCCTCCTTTTGAAAAATTATGCACACCGCTCGTTCGCCACTCCTATTCTTAGCCACTGGTTACAATATGCCAACCACATTCCTACATCTAGCTGCGCAATGGGCAAATCGCGATCCGCCACCGTTGTCATCGCTTATTTGATGCAAAAGCACCATATTACTTCCTCTGAAGCATTGTCCCATGTTCGGCAAGCCCGATCCATTGTCGAGCCGAACGAAGGATTCTGGAAGCAACTCGAGTTGTACGGCGAAATGCAGATGCCCGAGAATGTGGAAGAGACTCCAGCCTATCAACGCTGGGTCTATCAACGTGAGCTCGAGCTGAGCCGTGCATGTGCGCAGGCCCCTGAGGCAGACAAGATCCGGTTTGAAGACGAGCACGTCACAGAGCAGACGTCAGGTTTTGAGATGAGGTGTCGCAAATGCAGGTGAGTGGAGAACTTAGAGCCTTCTTGATGCTATCACGCATTGTTTGGTCGTCCTTGGTCTTGCTCAGCGCTTACACACTAGCAGACGGCCACTTGCGACATCCCAATATCTCACTTCGCACAGCCAGGACAAATCAAAGACCAAGTGTGCACATTACTTTGTAGATCCTCTGTCTTGGATGCGCTCTGAGCTCGAACAGGGTAAGCTGGAAGGCCGGATTGAGTGTCCGAACTGCCATTCCAACGTGGGCAAGTATGCCTGGCAGGGCATGCAATGTAGCTGTGGAGACTGGATGGTACCAGGGATCAGCCTCTCCAAAGGGCGAATCGACGAGGCCAGGAAGGGAGGAGTCAGTGGGATCCGCCGCCCACCAGGCGCACCAGGCGCGCCTCTACCAAACGAGAACGCGGCACGACAGAACCTATGAACAACACATGGAGCCAACAACATGTGGCCACAATCTGCGACTACCCACGAATCAGCGGCTGGGGAGATAAAGACCGATGCATCCGAGATCCTCGCATGCTCTGTCAAAGCCGCATCATCGAGGACCACATGATCCTGCACGGCACCCTGAGACGCACATTAGATAGCACCACGATCTTGGTGTCAGAGACACGCGGGTGCTGGATCGCCGAAATGGGTTTCAATTGAACAAACTCACTCACGGGCACCATCTCGCAAACCGACACTGCCGCTCGTGAGCACCGTGTGTGGAAACGCACAATGCGTACCGAGGAGACACTAGTGTGCAATACAAGGTATTCAACATCGACTACTACGTGCATGTTCCTACGCTGCGTCTGTTGATGAGAAATACTAACGTCGGCGACACATGGCTAGGATAATTTGAGTACTTGAATACTGCACTCCGCTGTCAATATACTCTTTGGCAGTAGCCGACACACAACAAGCACGAACATTGCTCGGACTGTACACCTGCCGAGAAAAGCGGATAGGTGCTGAATTACCACGCAGACGTCATCTGTGCTATACGTATCCTCTATGAATACTCGATAGGGTCACCGTCCCTCCCCACCTCACAAAAGCTCAAACACCCCATCCTCGATCCCTTCGTCGTCCACCAACGCCTGGACAGCTTCTCCATGCATCCACTCCTGAACAAAACACTCGCCCTGGAGCACCCACTGCCCGTCGTCCCCAGCCGCGCTAACAACGAAAGGGCACTGCCCACCCCAAAGCACGACGACAGCATCGCCCTCCTTTGCCTCGCGGGGCCCGAGACCAAACGCGCCTTTTCCCGTGATGAACGGCGTGCGGTACGTGACGAAGCGCCATAGCGCTTCCTGAGCCTCGTGTGCGCCATCTGCTACAAGGCCGGCAGGGAACGCGGAAACGTCGGTGTTGTTGTACTCGAGTAACTGCATCAGGTGCGTGCGGTACATCTCCTTCTGTGCGGGAGAGAGGAGTCGTCCGTCGCGGTTGCGGCCCGCTGTTAGCGTTGCAGCGATCTTGTCGCGGAAGACGCCTGCGTCTATGGACCACTTCAGGAGGAGGCGGAAGTATGGTTTGATCATGTGCAGGTGTTGGAATTCGGTGCCGGGTCCGGTCGTGCGGATGGTATCTAGCTGCACGCCTTTCAGGCGCAGGGTGTTGTGGGTAGGTGAGGGCAAGAGACACATGGGCCGCGCGAATCCGGCGGAGTACTGGTGTTTACTGTTCATGTTTGAGATGGGAAACGCGGTGGTTTTGGAGTTGAAGTTGGGCGCCCAAGAAGGTAAGTTGTCGATATAGTCTTCAGGTTGCCGCCAACGTGGAGCCACATAGAGTGCGAGAGCTAGGATGTCGAGGTTCTGGTCTTTTTCGATGAAGCTGCGAGTCACTTGTGTGTACACCTCGCTTGTACTGAGTGTGTAGTCGGGCGTGATGTCACCTGCGCTAAAGCCGTTGTCGGTTGTAGAGAAACCGAGGAGGCCGTAAATTTTGTCTCGTGGGTCGGTCACTTCGAAGCTTCGCGCTATATCCAGGAGATGGAAGAACGGAAACAACTCATTCCGGTTTGACTTTGGGCTGCTATCGTCAGAATGGAGGTGCTCTGAGTTGCGATGCGCGGTGCTCAAGTGCCACATGAAGAATGCGTTCTGCAAATTCCTCGTTGCGAGAATCATATGTAGAAGCTCATTCGCCCGGATGGACTCGATTGCCGCACCGACGTGTTTCCACGATATGGAGCAGTCACCCCACACAACGGTAGCTTCGCGAGCAAGAACAATCTCCTGCAGGACCCAGAGTCGGGTATACCACGCCTGGCAGAAGAACAGCATGACTTTCCCCCAGAGATCTTCCTTCCTGATATGAGGGACTGCATCGAGTACGATGGGTTCGTGTTCATGTGATGTCGTTGTGTACTGAGCTTCTTCAACCCCGTCTGTGTCGACGTGCAACTGCTTCTGCAAAGCCTCATTGGCGAGCGCACATAACACGCCAAACGCGCCAGTGGCCTCACCTGCACTGGGACCCAGCCACACAAGGACACGGCTAGCGCGAGAATAGATGGAGTTCATCCTACGGACCTGTGTTCCCTTCTCTTTCCTGTCTTCTTGGTTGATGCATAAGGCATCTACCCAGAGCAGCCGGTCTCGATCACACCATCGTACGTTGTGGAGCGCTTCATAGAGGTTTGGAGTGACCGGGGTCGCTTTTTGGCTGATTCGGTGTACGATGTACGATGTTGGAACATCCGGGCCCCATACATATGAGAGTGCTTCGTACTCGAGAGCTATGTGATCCAACCGTGCAAACTCGAGAGTGAACTCGACAGGGTCAGCCAGAGCACCCTTGTGAAGGCGCAACAGACGTATGGAGTCGTTGTGAGGCATGAATTCGTACAGCACTGGTGTAGGAGATGGTTCCTCAAGCAATCTCTCGGTGTTGACGGAATCGAGAAGTTCGCTTGGTGCGGCCACAGGGCTTTTGTTGATCGAGGTCTTCCCAACGGAGTGCTGGGAACTGTTGTAGAGATCAACTGTACAGAGCTGAGCTTCAATCTTGACATGCTGTGATGGCCCATCTCGGCGACCGGAATTTTCATGACGCGGTTGCTTTTGGAAGAACTGCTTAGTTGGTAATGCCAATGAGCACATAATCACCGATTTGAACCAAACAGCGACCGCCATCTTCCTCGATGATGGTACTGCGAATTGGAAATGTTTCTCATTCGAAGCTGAGAACGAGTGCTCATGATGCTCGTTGCCAACCTTCCCGATGCCCGTGCTCGATGCCATTGCAGGTCTGCATTGAATTCAGAGCTTCCCTTCAAAAAGGTGGAAGTCAACCAAGGCGACGAGATTCCTACGAAGACGCAGAAACTTGAGGAAGAGGCTGACCATATGAACCCACCAGTCGTGGCTGCACTTGCTTTCCGCAGATGGGCCACCTGCGACCAGTGTCCTGCACGTAGCCGTCCGAGGCAACACAGCCTCGACATGGCAGCCATACACTGCCAATCCCTCTTCCCCGGGCGCCAACCGCTCCTCGGTGCCAGTACACAGTCAAAGGCTTACGTTGCACCATCACAAAGGGCGCAGGGGATGGATGGGTGCTCACGAGGCTGCCGCAGTGGAACTCGGAAAATGGAAAGGGCGGTTGCAGCAGCGATCCAAGTAGGCTGACGCATGGCTGAGTACCTTTTTGTGCTTGAGGCGTTTCTTCTGCGAAACCTGGTGCATGTGTACGGGAGTTTGCGTCAACTTTTGTTACAACTTTCGTTCCCACTTTCGTTGTCGTGAACCTGAATTGGCCCAAGGATGTGACTGGCTGTCGATGGTTTTGTTCATCCTACATGTGCTGCGCAGTACGTTTGCTCGGTGGAACGATCTTCAGCACAGCCAGAAGCTGATATCAAAGAGAGGAGGCGTGAGTGCACCTCTGTACCGGTATTGTAGGAAAGCTCAGACGTAGCAGCTCTAGAATCTTGCTCTACCGCCATCTTCTGAAGAGTTTAGCAGCACTCGTGAAGAGACTTTGATGGCCAGAAAGATCGGTGGTCTTTGAAATGATTTGTAGGCTCATACTACCTTACTTGTAGGCTCAAAGTACCTCTGCAGAGCAGCTTGAGGTGCCTTGAAGGCTTGAAGCACGCTTGCATCCGGATCCACCCGCAGCGCGAGAGTAGAGCAGGGCGTCGAGACTAGAAGGATGCAAGGTGATAAGACTAGCGGCCGGTGCATGTGACCGCGCGGCTGATAGGGCTGAGTGCATGTCGATCACGTTCGACCGAGTTCTGGCGGGCAAGTCATCCAGCCTTCTTTAGCTTCCCTGCTTAGCGCAAGGCGGCCGATGGACGCTTCCGTCATGTGGAAAGAAGGCACGCCATTCCAGCCACCTGCTCTGCCTTGCTGCGACGGCTGCTGTCTTCAGTCGAGCGCTTCCTCCTTGGCTTGATCCTTGCGCAGCGCTCGTTCACCGCGCCTGTCCATGCTCGCGCGACGGCTACCGCCCTACCCCACCGCTTATCAATCCTCCCTCTTCTTTTGCATGCAGCCGTCGAGAACCACGGCCGGCTGAGCAAGGCAGCGGATCCCTTCGCTTCTACTACACTCCTGTCTGTATTCTTGCTGCATGCGCATCTTTCTGCGTTGCATCTGCCCTCGACCGCCTGCGGCTTGTCAGACACAGACACCGTCATCAGCAAGGACGTGCTTTGTTTCACATCTCGGTCAACACCAGCTACGCCTGCCTCTCCGAGCTGACTCGACACGCCCACGCGACTCCTGAGTCCAGGGGACAGCCGACAACATCGCCATGTCTTTCAGCGACTCGGAGATCGAGCTGGTGAGCTCGCAGCTGGCGCTGGGCAACGACGACATTCCCGAGGAACCAGACATGCTCTTCACCGACGACGCCGGTGACGGCCAGCCATTCGCTCCACCCCCACGAATCGCCGCACGCTTCTACAGACACTCCAACAACCGCCGGAAGTCGTCGGCGACGTCCTCCCGCCGCAACTCGCTCTCGTCCACCCACTCGCACACCTCGAGCCGCTCCGCGATCCGCAACAGCTGCCAGAGCCACCACATTGCCCAGCACCTCCGACGCGTGTCCATCCTCGAGACCCGCAAAGCACGCCTGGCCGACAGAGCCGCCCATGCCGAACAGGTCCGTCTACGCGCCGCAGCGGCCAAGGCCACGCCACGTGTGTCGAACAGCGAAGAGAAAGCGTTGGCCGCCAAGGAAGCTCGCGAGCGCCACCTTGCACAGGTGGCGGCGTCCTGCGCGGAAGAAGTGCGTAGAGCCAAGAAGATTGCCGAGGACATGAAGGAACGCAAGGCCGCCGAAGAGCGCAGGTACCGCCTCGAGATGGAGGAGAAGCACGCAGAGGCAGAGAGGAGGCGCCTCGAGTACAAACGCAGCCCTCGCAGACCGAGAACCGCCAGCTCGCCGCCCGCTGATGCGAAGAAAGCAACTCAGCAGCCACCTGCCCCGACCTCTGAAGACGCCGCCAAGCGCATCCAATCTGCATGGAGGGCGAGAAGTAGGAAGAATATCGTCGATGTCTGGTTGGAAATGGGGCTCTCCATCGAGAAGATCAGCAGCACCAGTTTCGAAGATATCACCACTATGCTTGCGGATGAGAAGCTTCTGAAGACGACAGAGAAGGTCATGGAGTTGTTTGTCCTGCTGCCAGATCCGGATCCAGCTGCCCGCAGCACAGCTGTCCGGACCTTTCTTTCCTCGTATCTCATCCTAGGCCATCCCACAAATGTGCTGAGTCGCGATGGCGATCAAGAGCAAGACCTGATCACCAAGGCCAAGGACTTGGTCCTTTCCTTCGAATCAGCATTAGGAAAGTTGACGACTTTCAACTACTATACCCCTTCGCCCACCAGGACCGAGACGGTTCTGTTGGCCCACAGCGCCTTCGTTACAGCCTTCAATGATTGGAAAGCTCGCGATTCGTCGGCGCTTGTCGAAACTATGGTCGCCTCCTTCGTCAGTCTCGATGAGATCTGGCAGAGCGTCAAGGACGCAACAGTAGAAGAGGTTGCGAACGAATACAGGACTGGCATTCGGGACAATCAAGCTATCTTGCTGAGTAGGATCAAGAAGCTGGCAGGACCGGACAAGGCATTGACATTGATTCGAAAGGCTATTCGCGAGGGCCGCAGGTCGAGGCCTAAGAAGCGACCTGCTGGAGAGACTATTCGACCACGAGTCGCCGTCGACGTGACTTCCGGTTCACCCATCGAAGGCGAGCGTGCTGCTATGCAAGCTGAGGCCGCTTCTGAGCTGGCAGCCTCTGGTCAAGCGGCACGTCTTGGCTCCGCAACACAAGGCCACCAGGCTCAGTCGCTGTCAAAGGTCTTTACGGTTGTCCCTGACAACCGCGTGCTCGTGCATGAGCTGTCCATCGACAAGGAGTATCGCATCGATGCGTCGCCAACCGCTGGTCTGAGAGATGCCCTTAACCGCGAGCTGTGCGACGCCATGCGCAAGGGCTTCGAGGACGGCGATAGCGCGCAATGGACAGCCGCCATGGCAGAGAACATACGCGCAAAGCTTTTGCGCTTATTGAAGGCAGGCAACTCAATGCACACTCTCATCTCAGAGACCCTAGACCCGGACCACATCAACAAGCAGTGTAGTCAAGGGCTCTTCTCGTACGAGAGGTTTTTTGGTTTCATCGCCAATATCCTACCCAAGCTCTGTGCTCCGTTCCGAGATGCTCAAGTCCAATCTTTGGCAGACGAGCTGCAGGAGGAAGGCGAGCTTCCCGAAATGGTCGAGAAACTTTTCAAGTTGTTGCACGTGATCGATCTCCTATCATTGGATTATTCGAATTTCCTTCTGATGAACGCAGCGCCAACGTTGATCAAGGAAGCTACTGGGTACGAACAACGTATGTTCGCACAAGATCTGGAGGAAGGCAAAATCACTTTAGATCGAACTCGGCGCTGGTGGCGTAGTGCGGCTATCAACATGCACACTGAAGCAGATCGACGCGACCCATGGGCCCAGCCCAACCCTATGAACCGACCAACAGCGCATAAGATTTATGCACGTGGTCTTATTGACCTCGCGATATCCGTGCCACCGCTACGAGATTCCGAGCTTCCAGAAACTCTCGGACTTGACCGCGACCGTATCTCGCGCATCCGTGAAGACGCTCTGCGCATCACTACCATTGGCGGTATCCTTCTCACAGCGAAAAACCTACTCAAGCGCGACGTCCGCTCGCAATGGAAGCCTCAGGCAGCTCGCATGTGGGAGGTTCTAAAGGACGGTTACTTGAAGGATCCTTCGACACCCTCCAAGATCGCCTCGTTACTCGAGTCTTCACATAACATGCCGCCTTCCACCCGCGCGCAACTTTCCTCTACGGTCACGCGTCTTTTGACTCAAGCCGAGTCCGGCAGGCTCTCCGATCCCGTTACCAAAGTATTGTTCCAGCGCCTCAAGACACACATTTTCAACCGCGTATCAGCTAGCAGCTCTGGCGAACGTGTCAAGGCTGCTAGCACAGCCACTGAAGGGCTTGCAACCACTGGTCTTGCAGAATTCGTGCCCCAGGTTGCTGACATCTGCGAGCAATTGAGCAAGGTCGGTGAAGTTGATCGCAAGGCGCATGGCAAGTGGTATGAGGAGATTGCAGAGCAGATGGAGAATGAGCCGTTGGAAGGCGACGAATTAAGCAGGAGCGAAAGTGGCGGGTCTGCTGCCTCAGGATCGTCTGTGTGAGCATTGACCCTATATCTCTGCGTTAACTTTCTCTGCGTTAACTTCCAACGAGGTTTTGGTTCGACAAGGCGTTCTTCTCAGTCTTTCCTGTACATAACCTGTTTTTTTTTTCGCGGCTCGCTTCATATTCATACCCGTTCTGGTTTGGCATGGCGTTTGGTGGTCTGAGTGCTGGGGCACTACACATGGGTTTCAGCGACACATCTTCTAATCCAGGGCACACTGTAGCCGGATCTAGTGAATACATACAATGCCATCAATCATTTTGAAGACTGTGCTAACACTGAAGGCACACAGCTTTCATTGAACCTTGTACTGAAGAAGATATGGGATGTCTTGTCAACTTGGCGTTCTGCACAATGTCGTTGAAGCTCAGGAGCTGGTATCTGGTCTTGCACCGAATGAGTCTGGTTTGATATGGTGTACACATGTGCGGTGCAACACCAGATACTAGCCCGTATATCTTCGTTAACAGCCTTCTTGTTTGGGATTGGCATACGTTTATATTATCTTCCTCCAATATCATCGATGCGGCGACGATCTTGCCTGCATGCGCTTACGCTGTCAAGGTTGCATGGTCGTCAACACAGCTCTCGATGGCGTGCTCGAACACCACAACGTCTTTCCCACGCCTATCAACCCCACACTCAGCTTCGGCGCCAATGACGGCGCTCTCTTGTGTCGTCACTAAGCCTTGATGGCTTTCCCCAAGATCTTGGTATCGTTCCTGGGCTCGAAACGTGAAGGTCCTTGTTATTTCTATGCAAGTGCCGGTGTAACTTCACCCGGGCACTGGGTAGTTGTTTGTAAGCACTTTGTTAAGTCCAAACAAGATAGAGTTACTGCTCAGTTGACATTAAACACCTGAGGCCGTCCTTGCAAACAGTGTGTTTATAGCCGATATAAAGTCGAAACTCACTGGTCGTCAACTCCAGCAGTCTTGATGACGCCTCTAGATAAAGGAAGTGATGTCATCCAACAATCGCCTGCTCCCTCGTCCGAAGCGTCGTCTCAGCTTGACGATACCTATGAAGCCTACAAGAACAACCAAGGAGCCGATGTTGATCCAGCAGAAGCAAAGAAGACGCTGAGAAAGATCGACTTCCGGATAGTTCCAATTCTTTTCTTCACATACCTGCTTCAGTACCTCGACAAAAATGGAATCAACTATGCATCCGCTTTTGGGCTACAGGAGGGTACGAACTTGAAGGGGCAGGACTACTCATGGCTAGGTACGCGCTCGTCCAAAACGCGAGGACATCAATCGCTTACCAAACGCAGGCAGTATCTTTTACTTTGGCTATCTTGCCGGCCAGTACCCGGCAGGCTACTTGTTGCAGCGTCTACCCATGGCCAAGTTCCTCGGTTTTTGCACTCTTGGTAAGCATCGCCCATCACCCTCACACTTTGTCGCTGACAGGGCCAGGCTGGGGTGTCATTCTCATGACCACTCCTGCATGTCATAACTTTGCCGGCATGGCTGCAAACCGCTTTCTGCTCGGCCTACTCGAAGCCACGGTGAATCCCGGCTTTGTCCTGATCATGAGCATGTGGTACACCTCAGCTGAGCAACCTCTTCGACTGGGAGCGTACTACTGCACTAACGGCATTGCAACCATGTTCGGCGGCCTGATTGGGTATGCAGTGGGCCACATCAAGACGGGCTTGCCGCGGTGGATGTATGTGTTTTTGATCTTCGGATCAGCAAGCACCGTGATGGGCGTCGTGATTCTACTCTTCCTGCCGGACCTGCCGACTACAGCGAAGTTTCTCACTGAGAGGCAGCGCGGGATTGCCGTAGATCGCGTCTCGGGGAACAGACAGGGGGTGAAGAATAAACACTTCAAGGTCTATCAAGCGTGGCAGACGTTGTATGATCCTAAGACCTGGATCTTGTTTGTGATGGCTATTGGCGCTCAGATCCCGAATTCTGCTTTGACGACAGTGAGTAATTGTGTATTATTGCAGCCATCATAACAACTTACACATTACAGTTCAGCTCCATGATTATCAAATCCTTCGGCGTCGATACTCTCGGAACACAGTACTTGCAGATCCCCGGCGGCGCGGTGCAATTCGTCTCGCTGCTCGCCGGAAGCTACATCTGCACCCACTGGCCGAATACGCGCTGTCTCATGATGACCATCGCGAACGTGATATGTATCATCGGCGCCAGTCTGCTCGTCGCACTGCCAAACAACAACAAGTGGGGCCGACTTGTCGCGCTGTGGATGTGCTACTTCCAGGGTCTTGGGTTCAGCATGAGCTTGACCATCGTCTCGAGCAACATTGCTGGATACACCAAGAAGCAACTAACAGGCGCGGCGCTGTTCACGGGCTACTGTGTGGGCAACATCATCGGCCCGCAGACATTCAAGAGCAGCGAGGCGCCCCGGTACAGGTCTGCATACGTTGCGTAGGTGGACTCTTCCCATTATCGAATCGAAGTGTTGCTAACACACGACTATAGCATGCTCATCGGCTACAGTGTGAAGCTGATCGCTGTTCTCGTGCTCTTTGCATACATGTGGTCGGTCAACAAGAAGCGCGACAGGGAGTCTGCAAGCGGTATTCGGCTCACAGATGAGGAGATGAAGGCAGCGGTCGAAGCCGGAATGCACGACGTTACTGAAATCGACAACAAGGGCTTTCGATACATACTATGAGCCGGGACGAGCATTAAACGAGCCTAGCTAATCCTTCGTGTTTATCTTGGTGAATATGAGCAATACACGTGTATTGGGATTGAGACGACTTGCACAGAAAAAGACACAGCATTTAACGAGCTTGTGTTGCGTTTTCCTGGCTCTGACATCGAGGTGCCCTGCTCCTTCGCAACGTTACAATTTCCACTCCAGTCGCGACAGATATCGCTAGCGTCGCAGTCGCATTTTAAGGAGATGGAACAAACTTTTCGAGAGCCCACCCTCAGCTCTAGCATTCTCACTCCTGTCTTAAACATGCACTAAGCGTTCTTCGTGCGGCTATGTGAATTCATCTCCAGTCATCACAATGTCCACGCCGGTCCACGCATTTAACTTACCCACAAGGAAGCTCCCTCGCTATAATGGTATGCTGCTCACGATACCTACGCCACCAGGTCTTGCTGCTTATTAGAACTTGCGAAGCATCCACCAGCTCCGCGTCAGGTCGGGGTGCAAATAACAGAGTTTTCGTTTCACGATCGAAGACTGCCGCTTCCTAAGCAGACAACGAAGCTTATTTCTTTTCGGGGTCGTAGATACAGCCGAGCGAGGCGTTGCACATGGCCTAGGAAAGTCTGTATTGTTCTGCATGTAGTATCTCTGAACACAGGCTTAGATTTTCCTGGGATGATAAGAGTCGCTACCCTCCATGTGGACTGACTAGTATAGCGAAGTATCTCAGATCTGGTTCCAGGGGTTCGTGAAGTTCTGGTCCGTTTGCTTCTCTGAGCACAGTGTCATTCAGCTTCTGTCCATCGTGCAGTTTACATGATCTTATATCCTAGATCGGTTCGAGGAATTCGTCAAGCCATGACAGATCTCGATTCAACGTCTTCCGCCACAGAGCTCTGCGTTGTCCACGGATGATGATTCGGATCTTCGACTTTTATATACTGCGTGTGGTTACCTTTCATTGTGCTGAACTCCACAGCCACGCGAATATGACCAGACTCTCCCAAAGAGAAACGACCACGGATCGATCTCGAGGGGCAACGTTACAACGCGCTTCCTTTATAACATCTTTTGCGTCAATCGAAGTCCCCCAGTTTGTCTCCCCACCAACCGATATTCCATAGCAGGCTTTGCATACAGATTCATTGACACCGTTCAGGGTACGAGAGATCCTCCCAGTGCCTTGCGACTTTTATGACACCATCACAATTGTTCGCATCATCTAGGAACGACGTCTTTGGAGAATGATGTTATGGAGAAATCAGCTGCGTAAAATGCTTGTCGTTGTCCTTAGTGCGTCTCTTCAAACCTCCTCAATGGTCTTGGAAGATCGCGCAGCATGGAGTGCCAGCTGAAGTCCAACGATCAGAACAAACGCCAAAAGGAGTATCACGACCATACAGCCAACCATGCTAACTTGAGCCCCAAAGCCTGGCTCAAGAACAGCAACATGGCGAGCTGACACGTAGATTGGCCGGCATTGAGAACAACCGAAGTAAGCAACCAGCAGCCAGCAGCCCCCCACGACCCCACACCAACATCTCCACGCTGGTCCACCGCACCACCTCCACACCTCCACAACCACCACAATGTCTACCTCCAAGCGCATCGAGATCACCGAGCAAGACGAAGCAGGCATAGTGACATCGACATACATTGCCTCGGGCGACTCACGCGTGGATATCATCGTACGTGTCCTCATTTGCGCGTACTGTGCAAGCTTGCGAGAGCCAGGACACGATGCTGATGCAGCCAGCTCCACCAAGAGACAAAGGGCTACACGCAGCAGATTCTCGATGTTTTCCTGCCGGCGGGGTATCCGCAGAGCGTGACGGAGGATTATATACAGTGCGTGTCTTCCGTAGTTCCGACGTCTTTAGATTGTAGACAGACATGCTGATGTGGTGTAAGATATCAAATCTACGTGCGTGGACGGAGCTCGAGGTTCCTGGCGTGAAGCTCACAGGTCTGACCGAGGATACAGGATTCGCTACAAGCTTTCTCGTCGTCGATAGCGGGCCTGCTGGCCTCGAGAGCCGTGCTAGAAGGTAGACACACGACCTTCCCACCCACGCAAGCCAGAAACAAGATAAGAAAACGCTTCTGATCAAGTCTGACAGGCGTCGGCGTCGGCGACTCAACCGCCTCTCCCACTTCGGCGCTGCTGCTCTCCATCCTGCAAGAATCCATGGGCCGGCTCGCAACCATCCTCTTCGCGCACCGACTCGGCACGTCGCTGGAACCAGAGTGCAAAATGTACCGCCTAGCAGCCGACGTCTTCATCGACACAGCCATGATCCTCAACTACCTGTCCCCCGCGCTCCCCAAGCCTGCCCGCGTCGCGGTGCTGAGCTTCTCGAGCTGCCTGCGGGCTCTCTGCGGCGTGTGCGCCGGGAGCGCCAAAGCGAGTCTGAGCGCTCATTTCGCAAAGAGAGGGAATCTAGGTGAACTGAATGCAAAGGACAGTAGCCAGGAGACTATCATCTCGCTGCTGGGGATGCTGGCGGGGAGTCTGGTGGTTAGCTGGGTGCATTCGCCGCTGGCGACGTGGGCTACGCTGATGGGGCTGTTGGCCGTGCATCTGGGGACCAACTACGCTGCCGTGAAAGCTGTGCGGATGACGAGGCTGAATCGGCAGCGGGCGAACATCTTGTTCGGCACCATCCTGCAGCATGGCAAGGTGCTGAGCCCAAGAGAGGTGTCGGAGAGGGAGAGGGTGTTTGAAAGGGATGGAGTGCTTCGTTGGGCCGATGACGGCATCGCAGGCTATTGCAGGATAGGCGTCAGTCTGCAAGTGCTGCTGAGCCGCTTAGGCACCCCTCACGAGCGCACCGGGTCCACGACGTTGGAGACCGTCAAGTTGCCCGAGCTGCTGCAAGTCTACGCCGCAGAAGCTTACCTCGTGTGGTACTCTGAGCTCCACTCGGAGGCGCTCATCGTGCTAAAGAAAGAGTGCACGGCGGTCGATCAACTCAGAGCTTGGACACAGGCACTGTTGCTCGCTCAGCGGCGCAGACCTGGCTCGAACAGCTTGGACGCATCTGCGTCGGGGCGGCTGACGGAGCTCAGACACACCTTGGCCGAGACACAGAAACTGTTTGGGCAGTACGTCGAGCTGCTTCAAGACAAAGGCTGGGACCTGAGTGTGGCTGCTCTGGAGACACGGGCTGGAGTGCGAGCGGTGATGGAAACGAAAGAAGACGAATGAAACGTGCATTTGGCTGCCTATCTGGGCTGCCATGACCTATCGACATGGTAGTATCTATACATGCACATACTTCCAAGTCACTGCAGTGGGCTTCAGAGAACGACTTCAGCTGGACAACGTACAAGCGGTCTTCTGATCAGACTCGTCAGACTCGTGCGTTGCATGGCGCGACAGCAGGTTCCAGTTAGATGCAAGCAAATACTCATTGTTCTAAAAAATAAAAAATAGATTGAAATCGTCTGCGCTGACCCAAGCGACACAGACATGCCTGTCCGACGAACGACAGCGACAGTCCCTGTTCCTAGTGGACATGCGTTAACGCCAGCCAGCTCCTACGCACACACCATTCGTGTCGGTAGCCATCCGAAACTTCCCTATTCACGCGTCAGACTGTCAGACGATGGTGGAGGCCCATCTGTCACGTTCCACGTTGGGTGGCATTTCTGGGCAGATCACGTCAAAGCTTGAACTGTACAGCACCCAGCCGTCTCGAACACAATGGTTGCCAAGGGATTGCTACCTCTTCGTCTGAGATGGTGAAGGCGGGATGCGGCTGATCCCACGAGGCGGTGAGGGCGGGTGAATTGCAGCGCTTGTGACAGAGGTCCACTGGCTGCGTCATATCTCAGGCACCGAGCGCGTGTTGGCGACCAAATTTTTCTTTGGGTTTGTCAATGGGGCGCGTGCTGAGATGAATGGCGCTTATAGCCGGCATCGATCGATCGATCAGGCCACGATGCGAGAGTGCTGTCCAGCTTCTAAAAGGCCGTCGCAAGCAGACTCCCGAGGGACACGGCTCTGGACGACCGAACTGGTGCCGTTGTGTTTTGGTGAGGACCTCAACATACTGTCACACGATAAAAGGTGGAAATGAAATGGAGACGGTTGCGCCAACCTCATGCGCGAAACAGGAGGTTTGGCAGAAAAGATCGACGGCGGCGCCTCTGTGACGGTGCTAGCGATATGTGGTAACCTTCTAGAAATCTAGAATGCTTCTAGAAAGAAAAAATTGGCGCGCACGGCCGTGGAATGGTGAGGGACAGACGAACGTTGGGGGGGTGAAACGTCAGCCGGCGTGCAGGGCGGCTCCTTGCACACTCGACGAGTCACCAGCGAGACGCCGAAGTCAGGTGAGGCTCGATGTTGCGCTCTATATTGGGCTTGTTTGCTGCGTGTTGCGTGAATAAGACGCAATTGACGCAGCAGGTGCTGAGACTGGGACGAAAGGGTCGACGGTGTTTGCTTGAATGCCATGGCGGTGGATCCTCTGTGGATCTGCATGATGGTACGTATCTGTAAAGAGCAAGATGCGGCAGGAATACATTACGGTAATCAAATGTCTCGCGCCTCGGGTAGAGATTGGAGGGCGGGCTGAGTGTCCCCAGCGATAGGGCCAAAGCCAAGGTTTGTGGCCGTGCGATGCCCATCTGTGGGCAGAGGATGCAGTAACGGGCCAGCCAGCGGCTGGAGCAGCTTCAGGCCAAGTGCAAGCGAAAGCGAGGGTTGGCGTGACCTTGTCCAAGCAGCTGGCGGGTGACATGCTGCTTGGGCATGGCCTCACCATGTGCTCCCTTTCACGATTCAAGAGAGGGCCGTTGGGACGGCTGTTGTTGTCGTGCATAGTAGGAGTGGACAAGGAGAAAGCGGCATGGAGGCTCAAAGAAAGATCGGCTGGCTTTCCTTTGTCGCGGAATGAGAGTCATAGGGCGGGTTAGCGAGGCGACTCAGCGCGTTGGGACGGTCGTTTGCAGCGTGATGAAGCAGGGCCAAGCTTGGGTCAACCATTCTGCTGGGAGCAAGGTGGTAGTGAGGTGGCAGTGATGGAGGGCAACGGTGCATTAGGGTCAAAAGACTATATACCGCTCCAAAGGGAAGTGCCATTGCTGATGCAGTACGATGAGATGGGTGGACACTGGACAGCTACTCTGTCTGGCTGCTCGCTACTGTATTAGCTCAGCTACCGAGGTGCCATTAAGGAGCAACAGCAGGCTACGGAGGTAACGCGGGCCCAAAGCGTAATCTTGCAGTGGTGCCCGAGTAAGTGCCGGAGCCGGAGCGAGTGGGTGGAATGCTTGCGAGCGAGCGATGAGTGGGCGAAGTGGGTGGAGAGAAGGCCGAGCGCTGAGCACGCAGGCTGCGGTGCGACGAGGCCCTCGCAGCGCAGCGATGCACGCGGTTTCGACGGCAACAGCAGCAGCAGCAGCAGCAGCAGCAGCAGCAGCAGCAGCAGCAGCAGCAGCACGGCAACTGTAAAGCAGCAGCCGCCGAAGCAGACGCAGACGCAGAGGCGGCAGGAGACTGACGGCGGCGCCGTTGAGCGTTCGGCAGCTTCAGGCCAGCAGCGAAGCAAAACGGCGGGCTGCGCAGGCTGGTGGTGGACTCCTGGATGGGGGCGCTGTCTGTAACAACGACTGTAATGGCACTGTCTGGGTGAGTGGGTGTCTGGGTGAGTGGGTGTCTGGGTGAGGGTGGCGAAAGAAGGAAGCGTCGACAGGGATGGCGTGCGGACGACAGGCCCAGTGGCCAACCAGAGACGGGCTTCTGGCGCTAGAAGCATCAGCGCCTGCCGCTTTTACGCTGGCTGAAGGCCTACAGATGGCGTGTGGACGGCGTGTGGATGGCTGTGGATGGCTGCGAGGGGCCTGCAGCGGCCTGTGGGCGATCCGTGCAGGGCTCCAGCATGCCTCGCGCAATGGCTGCAGCGCCCATGGCCCTCTGACATGGCGTTTGCGCAAGCTCGGCCAACCGCACTGCGCACTGGACACGGGCCCCACACGGTGGGGCCTGGCTGGTGCTGACCTGCGCGCCCGTCTGTCCAGGGTGTGTTCATCGAATCGTGCTAACACAGCTTCCGCCCTCTCCTCATAACCACCGCTGGGCCTCTTGTCTCGAATCCTGACGGCATATCTGAGCCCCCGTCTCACCTCCGCCCCGCCTGCGTCACCGTCCGCCGTGTCGACACTTGTGCTCTGCCCAGCACCCAGCACCCAGCACCCAGCACCCAGCATCCAGCACTCAGCACCCAGCACCCAGCACCCACGCCCTGCAGCCTGCAGCCTGCCCACCCAACAACGCGCTCTCTCGCACCACACCGCACACGCCTTCCCGCCTGCACCACTTGGCCGTCACGCTTGCAGCCAGACCACACCCGTCCTCGCTCCGCTGCACCGCTGTACTACCGCACCCCGCCCGCCAGTGTCTCTGTGTCGCCCTTCGAGAAGCACCAGCAAACACCCTCGTCCACCGCACCCGGCCTGAGCGTCGCGCTTGTCCACTGCCACCCCTCCGCCCATACGTCAAAAGAACCCGCTGTGCGCCCTCTCGTCTCTGCTGCACCACCACCACCACCACCCTCCACAGCCCTCGATGCTGCCGCCCTCGGAGCAGTAAATCAACCCAACGCACGCCCACCACCACTAGGTTCTCCTCGAACCTCGTGCACTTGTTGTCAAGCTGGCGCAATCCATAGCACCGCAATCCTGTCCCTGTGAAACGCTGGAAGAGCAGAGCAAAAAAACGGCACGTCGTGTCTACAAGCAATTCTGGAGGAGCGTGATGATATCCCGGAAACCTGAACCTCAAGCACTGTCCATACGAACAAACTCGATCATATCCTCTCCTGCCTCGTCTTTCGACGGGTTCGACGGCGGGGAAATCAAAATGGCCCTCTCCGACTGCCAAAAGGCACCCTTGACCGTCTCCATACCCAAAAACATCCCCAGCCCACACAGCCGGAAACCCAACCTGGCCGAGATCCTCGCCAACAATGCACCGCCGCCATACACATTGACCTCCTTCATGGCCTTCCTGTCCCAAAACCACTGCCTCGAGAATCTGGAATTCACTATGGACGCTTCCAGGTATCGCAAGCACTACTCCAAGATGGTCAACCGCCACCCGGGGACCCCCATTTCTCCTCTGTCAGACGAGTGTGCCTACGTCCTCATGCTTTGGCGCCGCTTGATAGACGCCTACATCCGGGAATCTGGACCACGCGAGGTAAGTCGAGCTCTCCTTGCATGATTCTGCTCGCATACTCATCGTCTCAGGTCAATCTCCCCGCCGAGGTTCGTGATAACCTGCTGGCTCTGTCAGACTCTTATGTACCACCCCACCCATCCACTCTGGATGAGGCTGTTGCCAAGATCTACGAGCTCATGGAGGAGGGCGTGCTTCTGTCCTTCCTGAACTCTGTCAGTCCTCAGAGTGCCCACCCTAGCATCATGAGCCATGAGAGCTACACGGCCAGTGTCAACCGCTCCGCAACCCGCAGCTACGATGAACGCAGTGTCTCCCACAAGCACGTTCCTGCCCATCAGCGTGCGTCGGCGCCCTCGTCACTGACGGCTGGCTTCATGCACTCTCGTCCCTTCTCGCACTCCCGCTTCCACTCCCAGCCAACCTCGTCTGGCTCTCCTGTTACTCGCGTCACCTCTGGCTACACCAGTGGCAGTGATACCATGACCGATGACACAGGCAGTGCAAGCCCTTCCATGAGCGATCCCCTCACCCCTCCAGGCACACCACCCATGAGCGACTACCCAATGGTTGAATCCACCCACATTTACTACGAGAATGGATCCCACAGCGGCACGCCCAGCCCCCGCACAAGTCGCGTGGAGCACAATGGCATCGGTGCTGCTACCAGAGATAGCTGGAAGCGCGTCAGCAGCAAGCTTTGGCCCAAGAAGAAGAGCGGTGGCCAGCTGCGAGAGGACGAGCACATGGTCGTCGACTCACCTGGAGGCTTCATCTAGATGGACATCCCGACCGGTCCCCCAGCGGACGCGACAACTTCCATCCAATTTTCTACATTCAAAAGCGATTACGGTTACGAACATGCGAATTCAGCGACCTGCATACAAACAGCATTTGGGCTGCATAAACTTGGCGTTTCAATTAGCTTCCAGCGAGGCGAATAGGCGTATACCAGCCACGACCGGCGTAGTCGTGGCGCTCTAGACATTACTGGCGTTTGCAAAATCACACCTCTGGCGAGAGGTCACAACTTGGTACGGATTTTTTTGGAACTCATCATTCTTAGCACATGATGACACGAACGGACGGATGCGACTGTATCAGTACTTGTGTTTATTTCTACGGGGGGTCTCCCGAGGGAGCGTTGACGAGAGGAGGGTTTGGAGTAGATACCAAAGCGCAAAGAGCGCGAAGCAATGAAGCACCTGGCCATGCCACCACAAACTTCGTCTTCAAAAGCGGGACCCATTGAACCATGCAATTCATCTTGGTGAAGTACCCCGTGCCCAACGAGAAGAACCCCAAACAAGCAGTCTTCCCCTCCACTCAGCGCGCAACTCACCCCCAACCCGGCCAATATTCCCTTCGCAGCCGGCACCTCGTCTCCACGATAAGCCAATTTTACCACCCACGGCGCAAGAGCCCACTACCGGTAGGTATGCCTACCTGACCACCTTACCTAATCCAAACGTGCCCTCGCCCAAGCGAGCAAGCGCACTAGTCCTCGTGAGATCGACGATCTCCGCGCGCGCCCATGACTCGCCGCGTCCCCAGACCTACCTATCGTTCCCAGCCCATTCCCCTTGTTATCCTTTCCTTTCCTTTCCTTTCCTTTCC
The DNA here is from genome assembly GCF_004011695.2 of Ascochyta rabiei. Taxonomy (NCBI): domain Eukaryota; kingdom Fungi; phylum Ascomycota; class Dothideomycetes; order Pleosporales; family Didymellaceae; genus Ascochyta; species Ascochyta rabiei. Next base: position 1,081,255 of record NC_082416.1, read on the forward strand.
TCTCCTCTCCTCTCTTCTCCTCGCCTCCCCTTCTCGTTCGCGCACCATTGTTTCGCGCCAGCTAGATAGAAAGTCAATTTAAAAAAAAAAAATCAACAAAAAAAAAAGAACGAGACAGAACAAGGGTAGAGTAGGGGGGAGCGGACACGTGCCGATGTAGCACCGGCGTCGTCACTATTTTTTTTATTCCTTTTCCCTGTCTCCGTCGTTTCGTTCGTCGTCGGTGTCGTTGTCGGTGTCGGTGTCGGTGGGCCTCGAACAGTTCTCTCTGGCCCGATAGGCAGTGACATGCTGGACGACGACGCCATGGACTGGGAAAGATGAAAAAAAAAAATTAAATAAAAAAAATACGGCTGGGAAATGATATGCGAAAGTAGGTGTGCAAGGGTTCTTGTTGGCTGGGAGAGCGCGGGTGGTTGTTCTGCGTCGTTGGAGCGTTTTGGCAGGAGACTGGGTGGGAGGGAGGGTTTACCTCACTTCATTTCATTTTACTTCTATTCACTTCATTTTACTTCCATTCACTTCATTTCACTTCACTTCGCTTCATTTCACTTCTCTTCCCTTCCCTTGCCTGTTTATCTGTCTGTCTGTTTGTCCTCTGGTGAAAATAGGGTAGGCTCTGATTTTCTACGAGTATGCATGGAAGTGGTAAGCTTCAAACCCCACTAGCATTATTGCTTGGGCGTCAATCTTGTTGGTTCCGCTGTTCGGCGTCTCTCTCTCTCTGTCCCAGCGTGTCGGTAGCAGGGCATGCGATTTGCAATGCATCATATGCATCCGTTTTGCCTTTACAAGATTGCGATGGTGCATTCTGCATGGGCGCTGCATGGGCGCTGCACAGCTGCTGTCCTGTCGATCTGATAATGATCCGACCCGGGCCGTCCCCAATCGAACTGCGCGGAGGAGGAGGGGAGGGGCGAGAAGGAGTGTGGCGGCTTCCCCGGATGTCGGTGTCGATGCTTGGGTGCGCTGCAGGGCAGGTGCGCTGCAGGGCAGGTGAGTGGATTTCGACCCAAGTGAAAAGCTTCTACCTGCTCTTCGTTGTAAGAGGTGGTTTCCCTATCAGCACATGTCATCGACATCGTTCTGGAACCGCAGCGGCCAGGTGTACACGGCACACAGACAGTGCTGTAGTCAGTAGCTAACCCATGCTGTTTGATGCTCCCCGGGATGCAGGGTCCAGCACTTTCGTCGGCAGTTCGTTTCCAAACGCAACCTGTTTTGCCAGCGCAAGGCGAGTGTCTTTGTTTCGCCAATGTTGTATCCTGACACCCAAGTCCACGGTCGGGTGAACTACATCCTTCGCAGCTGTCTACCATCAATTGTCGATACTGCAAGTCATATGTCTCATCAAGCTTGGATCGCCAGCGTCTTATCGCCGCTGCTTTTGCACCCTCTGTGCACTGACATGCCGTTTCAACCGCTGTCCACTGGCCAGCAGCATTCCACACACAGCATACAGTTGTATCACGGTCTGCTGCGCGTAAACCTGCTGCAGTATCATCATGTGCTACGCGGTAGTGAAAGCGTAGTGTTAGCGTAACCGTCCGCATCCGGCAGGTCAGCAAGACCTCCTACGAAAGAAAGACGGAGCAAGGTCCGACGAACAGGACCGATTGTGAGTGGTGGTTGTGGACGTGCTATTTGTATGCTGTAGTTGGTTGTCGCAGTATCCGGCATCTACATGCACTACAAGATTTATGATTGTGACTTGCGTTGTTGTAGTGTCTGATTAGGCCATCACGCCCAGGCACGACCGAGCACGTCGAACACACATGTACGCACATATTCAACTCGAAAGCCGACAAAGTTTGCTCAGCGGAGCGATCGGAGCCTAGAGAAGGCGTGTGCATCTCTGATTTACCAAGGCTTCATGATAGGGAGAAGCAGGTGGTGTTCAACTCAGTTCCCTACCAAGTGGAGCATCTAAACACAATGTATGCACGACAGGGCTAAAGTGGAGCCTCAACTCAGCGACCCAGCCGGAGCGCACAGCCTATAACCGCGAGACCGGATCTGCAAGGGGATGGATCTGCGCGAAGAATTTCGGGGCCGTGGAGTGAGCAGCTCACCACATTGACGTCGACTCCGGGTCGTGTCACGAGCGCGTGCATGGCACGGCACGGCTGCAAAGGGGGCAAAGAATGCGGGCGGCTCCACTTCCTGGAAAACCATCGGGAAGGATTCGAGAATGCTTCGAGAAGGAAAGCAGACATTCCGCGCCGCCGCAAGCAGCGTGCATCAATCACATGGTGACGTCTTTTTGCGTCGAGGTTTCCCCTGTCTCTCCGCGCAGCGCCGCGCTCCCAACCCAGCGGATCTGCACATCGCAATCTCACCACCATCACCTTATCGGTGTCAATAGCCGGGTTTCCCAGTCTGAGTTAGAGACGAAATTGGAAGACTCTGCTAAGCTGGAAGCGGTTGGAGCCATGGTAATCCTGCCTAACGTAAGCAGATTAGAGATTGAACTCCTGCAACTAGCTCAATTCAGCTCTGGATCTGAGCCTTGGTGAGAAGCCATTACTAATCTGCTGCTCAAACGCACTAATGGGGTACCACAACGCACTGATACGGTATACCACTATAGCGCACTACAGCGCACTAATCAGCCCAAGTGCGTTTCGCAACACGCAGCTGCTTAGCTAATGGAGTGCACATGTGAACATGTGAACATGTGAACAAACGGACTTCACACCGGGCTTCCCCCCCCCCCCCACCTTCGAGTCAGTTCGTAGGTGGTCGTGGACGGTAAAGCTTTTGCCAAGCTCCCCGCGGCTTCCGTCTCCCCCGCTTGCACACTCTACTACACGGTTGCCCGGAGGGGCGGCCGGCTCTAGGTGCAAAAGCAGCGTCACGATCGACGGCCTCGCAGCTCGACTACGCCCCTGCGAGCTTGGTAGAGCTGGAGGGTGAAGGTGTGATAGGTGGACACTGATAGGAATGCAGGACAAGGACGGTGAGAGCGTTATGCTGTGATGGGCTTGGTTTTGGTGGTGGGGAAAGCAAGGGAACTGCCGTCTTGGTGCTATGCTGCGTTGGGAAGGCTATTGAGGTGTTTATGGTGGCTACTGCAGGGCTGCAGGGGACGAGTGGGTTAGTTAGGTCTTCTGGGAGATGGTGATTAGTGAACGAGGCGAGTTGCATCTTCTTTTGCTTGACACGGTTGGGTTGTAATCGTTCTTTTCTGCTGCTGTGCTGCTTCAGACTGTTATGCCTCGTGCTACTCATTCCTAACACAGTACATCTCATCTTGTACAAGTCCTCCAGGCCTCGACATGATGTAAGCGGCAGTCGGGTGGCAGGTGGTCGATCTCCTGATACCATGCCTATATGCCGAGCCACATACACCCCCATTGCAATATACTTCAATCTATCTCAAATGTAGACTTGGAGATAAGCCAGATGGAAACTGCTATAGTGCTCTTGGATGCTATGCAGGCTGTCACGCTAAGGGCTCTCTGAGTAAAACACATCTCAGGCGAATGGCTGAAGCCACCCTTGGTCACTTGAGGCGGAGGCAAAGTGATGTGCGATCGGCCGTGAGACGAGAGATGGTGGGCGCAAAGCGGAGGTCGTGGTCATTCCGTCATAGATGAGCGGTATTGCATGATGGCGGACGCCTTGCAACTGCAGCTGCAGGGGACGGAAGGCTGTGCGGACCCATTAGACTATTGATGAGTCCCGTGAGGCTGCTTGCTTGAAGCTGTCGTGTCGTTACCGAGGTACGCATTCCACGCGTGTTGTTGGCATCCACTGACACAAGGGCTGCGTATTTCATCCCGCAAGGTGGTATCTCAAGGTCCAACCTTGCTCTGACAGCAAGTCGGGCTATCCGACAACGCACCGCAGCTCTAGCTGCAGCGTAAGACGTTGGGCCGGTGTGCCAGACCAGCGTTGATAACAATCGCAGGTCGCACGCCACTCTGCTATATCAGGACAGGAACGTGTTGCCCGCTATGGGACTGGTCCATTTCCCCTTCCTTGCTGCCTTCATCTCAGCGAACAGCGCTGGATTGATGCCCTTCTTCTTGCACTTTTTGATCTCCTCTGGTGTCAAGCCGCTGATGTCATGGGAGCTTGCCGTCCACGTGCTGCTCGATCGAGAGTTGCCGGTTTCTGAAGGTGGGTATCTTGAAGGCGTCCCCGACGATACGGTGTTGGATGCGCTCGACGAGTTGGAGCGACACGACGTCTGATCAACCGAAACCGTTCGCTCTATGACCAGTCGATCGGCTCCTCCATCCGTGCCTGCCGAGTCCTTCCTCTTGCCAGGCTTCAGCTTCTGTAGGATTGACTTGGGAGGGTGCGTCTCTGCTGACGCTACAGGCGTTGCTGGGTGCGTGGACTGAGTGGAGCTGACACTGGCTGTGCGTAGACTAGCTGTTCGCAGCGATTCGGGTAATGAAGCAGCTTTCGGTGGTGCGGTCGTTGGTGGTGGTCCCAGGTCGACGTCTGGTGTAATGGGGTACTCATCCTCGAGAGTGAACGTGTCAGGAGATGGTGCTTCTGCATCTTCAGGGTCGAGCACAGACGCTGTCGTTGTCACCGAGGCTATTGTGTCCAAGGAGGTCCGTCGGCGCAGGCGCGGGTGGAGACGTTGGTTAGCAGGCTTGTAAGATACGAGGTTGGTTGGATGCCGACGAGGTGCTGGATCAGGCTGTCGCAACGCAAATAGTTGTTCCCTGAAGGGGTGAGAGAAGCGGTGCCGGGGTGTTGGTGTTGGTGCTGGTGGTGCTGGTGGTGCTGGTATCTTATCTGCAGCGACGGGATGGAATCGCAGTGGGTTCACATGTGACTGAGATCGGGGTGGTGGCTCTCTTGGACTTGTCGGCGGTGGTTCGCGATACGAGTGTGGCTGCCTTTGCGATACAGGTGGTAGGTCGTCCTGGTCGGAGTCGGTGTAACTGTCGTCGTCGTCGTCGTCGTCGTCGTCGTCGTCGTCGTCGTCGTCGTCATTATCGTAGTCGCGTCTGTTGTTGTCGAGCTGGAGCTGGGCAAAGACTTGTTGGAGCTCATGCGCGGCTCGAGGTGAACGGCGAATGGGATATGGGTAGTCGCCGTAGTCCATGGCAACGTCTGCGCGTGCGCGCGTCTCCTGTGCGCCTTGACTTTGTGGAGAAGTTGTTGATCGACGCACTGGAGTTCATCTTGGACTTTGGAGATGGATCGACATGACGAAATGAAGTGCCAAAAATGCCACGACCCACTTGCTAGCGTGCCATTGCTTGGGTTAACGAGCCGTTGTGGAGCCGGGCTACAGCATGGCCTTCAGCAACCTCTGGTTGGAGCGTGTTTACGCCTCTGAGGTGTAGTCCGTGAAGGGCGGTCCTATCAGAGGGGGTGGACGCCAAAGGCTTCCTCTTGGGGAGGAAAAGGCTGGATTGGGTGACGGGGCCCTGCTCCGGCAGACTGGCATTCGTGGAGGCTCGATCGGTGGCTGGAGCACAACGGCCTGGCTCACGTGACGTTGGCCTCTGGGAGGGCAGCTGGGCGGAAGGTGGAAGGGGGAAGGTGGAAGGGGGAAGGGAGGTGGACAGCGCGCCCGCCTGCGCAGGGCAAGTGCAGCAGGTGCTGGACAAGGACACGGTGTGCCAGCGCGCCCTGTGACGGCGGCGGGGCGCGGTGGTGGTGTTGACGAGGTGTTTGATGGCCCTGGCCTGCGCTGGCCTGACACGGGCGGGCGGGCGGTGCGGCGGTGCGGCGGCGGCTGGGTGACTAGCGCCAGGAACACGGGCACGGCGCTCCTTGCTTGGTCGAGCACAGCGCTGCATGTCGCTGCGTCGCTGTGTCGCTGTGTCGCTGTGTCGCTGCATGAGCATGTCTGCACGTCTCTCTGCCGCCGCCGCCCGCCCCTCCGCCCGCCGCTCGCCATGAGCAACGACGCGGCCGTGCCCATCTCGGACGACGAGGTGCTCGCCCTCGCAAAGGCCGCCTACCACCACTCGCAGGACCTCAGCCAGCGCGGCCCCGATGCTCCCCGCGACCTGCAGCAGCAGCAGCAGCAGCCCGGCATCACCATCGACCTCGGCCACAAGAACATCGCGCGCCTGCCCGACGAGGTCATCGATGTCATCCGCCTCGAAATCGAGAGGTGCGCCCGCCCGAGCCCCTCCACCCGCCCGCGCTCGCTGCCTGCACGCCCGTTCGCTGCCCGCACGCCTGCCCGCCCGCACGCCTGCCCGCCCGCACGCCTGCCCGCCCGCACGCCTGCCCGCCCGCACGCCTGCCCGCCCGCACGCCTGCCCGCACGCCTGCCCGCACATGCTGACTCCGCTAGGCTCGCCCTCTCGCACAACCTCCTCTCCACCCTCCCCTCGCGCCTCATAGAATGCAAGCGCCTCCGCTACCTCAACGTCCGCTACAACGCCATGCGCGAGATCCCCAATGCCGTCCGTTGGCCCGCCCCAGCTGCATGCACAACTGCACCGCCTGTGACACAATGCTGATGCCCGCCCCAGATCCTCGACATGACCTCCCTGGAGATTCTCGACGTGAGCAGGAACAAGATCAGATCCATCCCCCACAAGATTGCAAACTTGACCTCGCTCAAAGTGCTCGCCATTGCCAAGAACAAAATCGAGGAGCTGCCCGTGTGTCTGGGCGACATCAACAGCCTGCAGGTCTTGAAGCTCGACGGCAACCCCTTGACCTTTCCGCCTCCCGAAGTCTGCACCATCAAAGACAACGCCCCCTCGCCCGCCAACGAGAACGAACGCGATGCCGTCATCGCTACGCAGGTGAAGAAGTTCATGCGCCAGCAGGCCTCTAAGCAACGCCAGCGAGCCGAGCTGGAACGTATACGCATCGAGTCATCGAGCGACGAGAGCTGGACCGAAAGCAATCCAGAGACACCGCGACCCTCGAAACGAGCCGCCGGTGGTCGGTTTCCCGTACGACCCAGCGTCAGCACACTCGACGGTTTCGCCGAGGGAAAGGCAGACTCGCCAGGGCTAGCAGCACCGCCTATACCCACCCGCTCTCACTACCGCGTCTCCTCGCAGACGAGCAACAGTGGCATGAAACTACGACCTCCCCTGTCCCCCTTGGTCTTGACAAACAGCCTGAACGAGCGAAATCGAAGCCAGAGCGAGGGCGCAGGCCCCTCAACACAGCGCCAGAAACGCATGGGCATCTACACCAACAAGCACCAAGCGTCTGAGCAGCTTGGCTCGGTCGACGAACTCAGACGGACCAGCCACTTCCGTGGCTTCAGCCAGGGCATCGTTGTTCCTTCCAACGCTGCCAACGGTATACCTGGACCTGCCACCGCCGTTGGGTACGGAGACACGGGGACTGTTCGGTCGCTGGCAAACCGTCCCTTGTCTGACGTGCGAGAACATAGACGCGGCTCTCGTGCTCCTGACATTGTTGTTGAGGCGGCCAGGAAATTCCTCTACGCGATATCTCAGCTGCACGATTGTGTCCATCACATGCTTCGGTCCGTCAAGTTGATGGCGAGGCCGAAAGAAGCTCTGCGGCGGAAGGAGGACTTTTACCGTCGTTTTTCGAGCACCTACCTCAACATCAGAGCTATGAGCGATGTGCTAAACAAGTTTGGCGGTCTCGTCGAAGAAGACGAAGAAGAAGCGCAAAGACTCTCGAGGAGTGTTTACGTGTATGCTCTGCGATGTTTGGAGTCGTTCATGTCAATCACTCTGTCTATTGCAGAGAATCGTGCGGAGATCACACAGAACGCTAACCCGCAGGTGGTGCAGACTTTCCTGTTTCTGCAACAAGGCAGCTTGATTGAAATGAGGAATGCTTGCTCTGTGTTGGGCGCACAATTCAAGCGCACCTCTGCAAACTCACGCACGCCCAGTGCAGTAGACGCACCAGGAACAATACGCGCACGACCAAGAGTCCGACGGTTCCCAACGTCACCACCGCAGCGAGGCCAATACCAAATACCTCCACCGGTCATGCTGCACAGCAACGACAACAGCCGAACAAACACCATGACCAGCCTCAGCGCTGCAACGCCCCGGTCAGGAGAGTCTTTCTCTACGCTGGCTACGAACATGTCCCGCACGAACACGATGACCAGCAGCTTCGACGAGTCTGATGAGGATGTTCAGTTTGACCGAGTCTACCAGAAGCTGCGAAACGCAAGTGAGAGCTGCAGGACCTCGATTCCTCAGATTACCCGTCTGCTACGAGAGCAGTTCGACGTCTTGCGACGCGACTTAGATTCCGACCATCCCAGAATCAAAGCTCTTGCTGGCTTGATTGACAAGAGCAACGAAGTACAGCAGATGACGGCTCCTCTTGCCAGCCGCCTGTCGCAGATGCAACTGAAGGATAGCTACACCCGCAGCCAAATCGAGTTCTGGCAGCAATGCATGGGTTTCATCAAGGTTTGTTTTCCCCCTTTTTTTTTTCTTTTTTTTTTCTGTTTCAACATGAAGCACCATGACTCACAATCGTTTCAGGCTTGGGGCGAACTAGCTACCGCCTATACACAGCAGGGCAGGGATCACAAACTCCTGAGTCCCGAGGTGAAGCAGCTCATGAAGCCCCTTCACAAAACGGTCAAAGAAGCTAGCTCTGCCATCTACAGCTCGCCTTGGTCACACCTGACATCTAGCTATTCCGGTTCAATGGGTCCGCCTTCGCTGTCGTCGATCACCTCACGTACGCAGCCACCCAGATTTCTCAGTCGACCAGGCATGGGTGCCAGTGGGGGCTCCTCTTACCTCGGCCCCATCAATACACAGATCCCCACAATCAACTCGACCTTCTCTGCACAGCCCTACTCTGCCGCAGGCCTCGTGTCACAAGGGTCTGGTGGCTATGGCACTCCAGTACCAGCAACGCCTTTGAGCGCTGCCCTTGGTGCTGCAGCACAGGCTACAGTGCCCAACACACCCAAGTTTGCTCCTGGTCACGGGTCCAATACTCTCAATGTCTTTGAGCGGGCAGACAGGTTGCTGAACCAGACCCAGCGACGTATTTGATGCCTCGACCTTGCACATGCATCACACACTATGATCTTTAGCAGAGCTAAGAAGCCCATCCTCCTCTTTGGCGTGTCATGATCACTGCGATTTCCTGCGTTACAATTTGTCATACATTAGCGACGGCGTTGTCCGGGTTCCACTCATTTGCACGGTGTACTGGTTTGCATACGATAATGGCGTTTGGCCTTCAAAGCGGACACGGCCACGATTGGAGTCACGGTAAGGTGGCTCGAGGATATGTATTTGCACGCTATAGTAGCTTCTATGAAGATCAGTCAGAGGGGCGCGCGGTTGAGCCGCGCGTCTCACCGCTTTTCACTATCGAAAGCAGCATGCCTTTCGGCTCCTGTCTTACTCCCCTTCCATCGTCTCTGGAGATCGAATTATTCTGGCGTTTCGACTCCAGACTGACCCACCCTGTTGCTTTGTGCTTGATGTCGTTACCAATGCTGATGCTTCCAAGTATGCCCATCCTGTCCAATTCTGCGTGCGGCTCTGCAGCATGGTGGATTCACTGGCGCTCGGCGGTTGATGCTGAGATTTGCCTAGTGCGGCCACGTGAGATTCAGTCCAAGTCTGCACTGCCTTGAGTGTGGCCAGAGCAGTGAGTGACGCGTATCTACGAGCAGATACTCCACTCATTGGCTTCCATGTCGTCCCATGTCGCAAATGCCTGGGCAGCTTGGTTCGAGTCGTAGGTCGTCGGCGGAGGAGGTACCGAGTCACATGGGGAGGAAGGGCACGTCGAGGCTTCGTACGCGGGAGGGAGTGTCGTTCTCCGTGAGTATGGAGCCAAGTCAGTTCGAGCCAGCCGGGATTCGCAACCGAGGTGCTCTCAGATCCAGCGACTAGGCGAGCATTGGATGCGCTGATTTCGCATCGCACAGCAGGTGACGGACCTGGCACACGTGAGGAGAACAAACGACGGGACAGCATGCACCCCGCGGAGTTGCGATGGTGGAGCCTGGCCAACGTGATTAAAGTGCCTAGCACTCCGGAGACACCGAAGCCGATCTGTAGAGCACGCTCGTTGTGGTCTGACATCGTAGCGATGTCACTGCGGTACTAGACCGGGTGAGAAATACTGCACTTTTATCGTGTAAATTACACAGAAGAAAGTCTGCCATCTACACCGCGTTAGAGGTGTGTTTTACACTAGATAGAGGGTGTATTCTGCACTATCATCTTAGATGATTTACACTGCTATAGGAGTCCATCATTCTATCAATTCTATATAGAGAAGTAGGTGGAGATAGAAACAGGAGATAGACGATGAGGTGGACGATGAGATGGGAGAGCTATCTATATACCTCAAAGGGAGGATGATAATAAATAGTGGTAGATGACAAGTTACAATAGCTAATTAGCTGCAGTGTACAAAGCACAGGAGTTTTGTGTAAATCTGCCTGCGTGCAGTGTAAACAGGCCTATTTACCCAGAGGTGCGGTGCAACCTCACTTTGGTGGTGTTTTTAACACTGCGGCTGTGCCCCAGTGTGTGCTGATGGTATATAGAGAGAAGCACCGACAATCAAAGGTAAAGGTAGGTTCTCGAGGAAGATCAGTCGGAAAGAGTTCTTGCAAGGCTGAGCCTATGGCCGGTCTGAAACGTAATGTGGAAGACAATTTCGTTCGACGGGATCTATATCCTCTTATTCAAAGTTGAATGAGTGAAAATCTGAGCAGCTATGGGAGAAGTTTGACTCTGGACATGAATCTCTTTGAATGACCGTGTACAGGACGCTGGACGATTTCTTCGCCTTAAACAATCGCGGCAGAATGAGGCAGTATACGAACTTGCCTGCATGTTTATGCCTTATTGTAACGACCGCGGAGTGGCGATGTAAGGCCGAGCTGCCGCCTCAGCTTGGCATAGAGGCAGCTGTATGTCTGATACTCGCACACAAGCCTTAGCCATAAGGACTTTTAGAACGAACAATGAAACAACAGAACTTACCAGCCCTCTCAGCCTGATGATAGTGACGTCAAAACAGGAACCTAAAGTCCATTTGAATCAACTAGCTGAGATGCATGTCTCTATTAGTTAGCAAACAGAGCTACCGGACAACACTGAGCCTGATTTGGAGCGGCGACCGTAAGTAGGCGCAAAAACCTTCCGTACGCTAATTTTCGGAGCCGTCGAAGGTTCACAGGATATTGGTAAATGTGCTTTTGTTCCATGGTGAGAGGCGATGAGGCGGAGATGTGCAGCGCTGAGTGGAGAGATTGCCGCGCGGCAGGTAATTCTGATGGTTTCTGATGAATTTCCAATATAGTTCGGCAACCATTGTTACATACACGATTCCAGTCTTCCACCCGTGTGGGACCGGGTTCTCGCACTCTTCCGAAGCGAACGTTATGTACAAGACAGCTCCATGATCTTGATTCCTGGCAGAATCCTTTGCTTTATGCGAAACGTATCAGGGAATGCGTAAGTGGGGAAGAAAGAATTGTATTAAACTGAAATACGCTAAATCCTTCTCAGACGTTGTGTACATTTCCTCTGCCATCTGGCTGAACCACAGCTCCAGATCAACTCCCAATATCCGGCATGGAAACAAACACCTGCATTTTGATACCGCACAAAGCATTTCTCTTCATCTGTACGGATTTTTTCAAAGCCATACATGGAGTCCGTAGCAAGAGAGATCGAGGTTAACAGTTAGAGCGCAGTCTTGAGAAAGAGACCACGACGAATTCTGAGCCCCAGTGAGTGGCTTGAGAACAGAGCAAAAAAAGCGCGTTGCAAAAGCGCATTGTGCGATGTCGTCCTCGTTATTAAAAAGAGACAATGTCCTGACCTGTAGAGAACGTGAATATGGAAAATTTGCTTGTACTGATTGGACATTGAAGATGAGGCGATACTTGTCCTATCTAAGCCCAAGTTCGTCAGTAGCATCGACAACAAGAACGCCCTACGCCGCATTACCCTGGGTATACCAATATCACGACGCCCGCTAAGCCCATATTGACGCACTCAGGTGCCAGGGACACCATCTTTCGCTTGTATCCTGCCTGCTCTTACTGCCCCTATTGTGACACTCGCCTCGCCAGTCATCCAGCCTGGCATCTTCTCCCCATCCACAATGCCCTCCTCGACTAGTTGCCTGATGCCAGCGAAGACGTGCGTACCAGTGAATGCAATGCGCACATTGGGTACCCACCCTTCTTCGTTCTGTAGCTGCTCGGTCTCTTCTGCTGTTCTGTCGAGTATTGAAGGCCGGCCTCTTCGACCACGGTTCGAGAGTTGTGCGCTGCGTCTTGATGTTTCACCATCCACCCCTGCAGTGTTGCTCTGCGTAGTCGGGAACGGATCATCGATGCGGACTTCAAACCTCTCTAGACCCTGGCCATCGTCAGGTTGAGCAGAGGCACCAAACCGACCCTGGGCAACCTCTTTCCTCCGTTTCGATTCTGGCGTCTCGGTGCTATCTAGTGCTCTCTTCGGCCGCCCGGGGCCAGCCTTGGTTGAAGTGTTTGCATCGCTCTTCCCACTACTGCTCTTGCTTTGCTCGTCATTCTTCTGTGTCGTGATGAAGTCCAGTGCGTTCTGGCTGAAGCTGTGGTCTTGGAAGATGCTCCACCCTCCCGTAGCGCCATTACTCTTTCCTGGCCCGCGATATGTGAGCAGAGCATCGAGCGACTTGGTAGTAAAGTTTGTACTCGTGAGCTGGTACCTCGCAGAGGGTCGCGAAAAGGCTTTGGGTATCGCCTGCTGTACAATGTCTCTCAGGTGTCGCCCGTCATCTCCCACAACCTGCCCAGTGAGCGTAGCTAGGGAAGAGTACACAAAAGGCGAACCATTGGGCCATACAAAGAATACAGCCTTAGCACTGTCTGCGCCACTCGAATCCAGGGCAAGCGAGCTCTCATTGCTATATGGGGAGTCGTGTATATAGACGCGTAGAATAGTCATGGGCGATGTTTTGATTCGTGTGATCAGGTAATGCGCCTTCATCAGCGGTGTCAGCTCACGAGCGAGATTCGACATGAACGTCTGTGCTTGGAAGCGGGGGAGGTGGTCGGAGTCGTTTGTGACTTCCATGTCCGTGATGGCTGAGCGCGCATTGGGTATGCGAGTCAGCCTCCGTGCGGTCCAGCGCAGTGAGTTTGGGTGGTCGAGCAGGTACTGTATCTCGGCGGTCGCGAGCATGTACATCGAAACCCCGCTTCTCCAGTCTCCCTCCAGTATGCGATCGAGCACCTCTCTCCTGCCTCCCTTACGCGCGGCTAGCTCCTTGTATGTTTCCAGCAGCTCCTCGGCACTTTGCGCAGGCTCGTATAGCTCCTCAATCAGGTCATCATCCTCCGCGTCTTCAGCCTCATTGCGGTCGCTGAGTAAGAATGGCTTGCAAAAATCACGGTTCTTCTTGCTCAGCCATTGCTGCGCGAGCGAGATGAGCGACTGGCGGGAGAGCCTCGTGAAGGTGCGCTGGACATCGCGGTGGGTGATCGGTAGGCGGTGCGAGTGGGGGATGTTCTTATAGTCGGGAGCGGTAGTAGCCATGACGTGCGGCGCATCGATGCTCTACATGAGAGCTGTGGATGTTGTTTACCGAATGCCTTCCTTATCGATTGGAACGCGTCAGGCGCAACGATGATAAGATCACATGACGACAGCCAGCCCATCTATGTTTGGCGCAATCAGCGTCTGACGTCCTGGACGTGACAACGAATGTTCTTTGAACAGGCCACGTTGGTGAATTCAAACTCTCACTCGTCTCTTCTAGAAACAAGTGTCCGTTTGCAGCACTCACGTGTCAGACCCTTCACAGCAGCGCTTTGCATGGCGTCCGCCGTAATGATCGCCCACCATCGTCGGAACAATCGCGGAGTGCGATGGTGAGACGTGATTGGCTTGCCTATGTCCGATGCTCTCTCTGATTACCAAGCTGACGATTGGTGAGCAGAACGATGTCAAGCACCTGCAGCAAGTGCATGTGCAGACTGCAGCAGTGTAAAGTACCGCGGGAAGCGCAGGACGTTCTCCAACTTCAATCGCACCATCGCAAACTGCCTCTCTCAAACTAGACAAGAACTGCGACAGTCGGATAGCATCCCGAAAGCCAGAGCGTGGGGTGAGCGCAGAGCGTGGGGTGAGCGCACGAGTTCGGCAAACACTGCTATTACATCGGCAAACTTGTCACCCTAAGGCTGGAGCGCACATCTGACTGCGCGGGGCTAAGTGGCTCACAAAACCTCCCGGGCGCTGAAATCGACTCAACGTCACCATTTGTAGCTGTCACTCTCTCCTCCACCACTGCACTGTCTCACGGTCGCCGTGATACAACATTCCTTTGTCTGAATCACTGCGCTGCCCATCGAGGCACCGGACAACTCTACGACGTCAAACGCGATTGACGCAAGCCCGCCGATTCGGACCCATAGTTCCATAGCCTCTCAACGGGTGCATTCGGCTCCACGAAAACCCCTCGACATTGGCTCCATCTCTCTAACAACAATTGTCCACATACACCACCAACCTCGATCTTCACGCCGAAGCTCATGTCGGGGTACAAGGGACCTCGCGGACCCAATGTGTCCCAGTACATTGCCGATCTGAACCAACTGTCGCCGCCTTCAGAGACTCTTGTAGAGCCTCAGCCCGTCACAGAGGACTTCTCCGCGTTCCTGAACACCGACTTCTTCGACATCAACGGCGGTACCAACGTGGACCTCAACTCACCCATTGACTTCGGTGTCGACTTCGACATCAAGCAACCAGCCCAGTCTACCACCGAGAATACACCGAGAAACAGCATCAGCACCGCCAGTGCGGCGAAGCCCGATATGGAGTTCAACTTGAATGGTAAGTCCGTTTGGCGCGCTTGTCGCTTCTTCCTTCTACACACCTCGTATTCTCTCTGTCGTCGACCATCACAATGCTTAAGATTTCTTCTCTTCACTTGCTGTTGGCCAATCACATGTGCAGACCCCACTGCCATGTGCATGGAGCCCCCACACAGCCTCTACCCCAGCCACTCACAGCACGAGGGAGATGTAGCCCTGCCGCTGAGCTTAGCATCCCCTCCAAGCACGCAATTGCCGGCTCGAGCAGCGAAGCTCATGATTCATGTCCTTGAACTCTGCACCTCTCCGCATCTTCATCTCTTCTTTGCACTGCACTGCACTGCTACCACTACTCCATCAAACAGCCATGGCTGACTTTGACCTCTTTGCAGGCGACTTCCAGTTCACCGACTTCAACAACTTCGGCGCGGCACCCATTATCGACACCTCCATGGCAAGCCTGCCGCAGCCACAACCACACAACTACTCGATCCCTACTACATACGCACCGCAGCCCAACGCCATCTCGCCCATCAGTTACGATGACTCGGCCTCGAAGAAGCGCAAACTTGAGGACATGACTGTTGGCACACCCATCCAGCACCTGGACGAGCATGCACGCGTCGCTGCAGAAGAAGACAAGCGCCGCCGCAACACAGCTGCATCTGCCCGTTTCCGCGTAAAGAAGAAGCAGCGCGAACAGGCCCTCGAGAAGACAGCAAAGGACATGAGCGACCGTGTGCAGCAGCTCGAGGCCAGAATCGGACAGTTGGAGACGGAGAACGCATGGCTCAAGGGTTTGATCACCGAGAAGAGCAGCGGCAAGAGCTCTACGTCGGAACTCAAAGCGCTGTTAAGCAAGAAGGAAGAGCAGAAGACAGGGCGGAATAGCCCCGCGCACACCGAGGGCGTGGGCACTGAGGCTTAGGGATGAAGGCCGAAGCCAAAATTGATGACCAGACCGCTTTCTTGATGGATTTTTGTTTATATACCCCAGTCTGTAAGACACTGAGGGTTTTCTGTGCATGATTTGGACGATGGGCTAGCACGGTACATGAAGCGACGAGTAATTGCGATATCTCTTGTTTTTGTTCATCATAATCACAAGACAACTTTGTATCCCATCTTCTATCCTCATTTCCTTGCCTTTCACCGCCCAGCTCATACCACAAACAGTACACGTTACTGCTCCAACTAACCACCGCTTCCCTGCGCTCACCACTCGCCCTCTCTCTCTCTCTCCAGGCGTGCAAGGCTTCCAGCACCGTGCAAACGACATACCGCAAGAAAATGACGCTATCCCCTAGCCCACTCGCCGCGTCCAGCGCCTCCCTACCCCTCCCCGACAAACAAGCATGTCACACCCGAGCGGCACCCTGCGCCATGCACGCATCCCGCGCGAAGAGCCCCTTCCGGCACCCAAGTCCCTGGCGTTCAGGCCCTGCGTCCGCTGCTCTTACGTAGTTGCGTACGCCGGGGCCCGTGATCGGCGGCTGCGGAAGGCTGGGGTGAGGCGCCCCGTGGCATTGTGAGCACGTGGGCACATGTCGGCAGGCAGGGGGGGTTCGTGGAGTAGATACGTCCCTGTCTGAACCGTCTGCCGCTCTCGTTTCGTTCACACGGATCTTCGTGTTGTGGCTACAAGCAGTTGTGTCGACGCAGACAAGCACCGCCGACGCAACATTGAGATATATGGGTTGCAAGGCACTTCGTTGTTGTATGTGTTTGGCCTTTTGGTGTTGAAGCGTGGCCTTGCGTGACGTGGGCGCTGCTTTGATATCCTGACTGATTACCCCGTGTCGTGTCGTGATGGATACCTCATGGTAGATTGGTGGAAACACTACAGCGATTTTCCGTTGATGTTTGTATTCACTGCCATTGATATTAACACATACCAGCCGATGGAGTTCGCGGTCTGGCGCGGTGCTATAAAGGGTGGACCTCGAGATGAGACAAAACGAGAATGAGCTGCATGGGAAGCAGTTTGTGGAGAGCTGTCGGCAGCATATATACATGACAGGATACAGGTAGGCTTCGAGGCAGCTGGGGAGATCTGTTCGCCGGCGAAGACTCAATCTAACACTGTGTATGATCCGAGCAGGTTTTCCGGTTCTGGAAATGGACGAATGTATTCGCTGGCTTATTTAAGAACTTACAGACCAAACGCCTTTGTACAGATGATTCATCCTCGTCAAGGGAGCATTCTGTCCCACTGATCAACAATAGACAGAGTACTGCACTCTCCTCACTCTCCCCAATCTCCTCGATACATGTCTTATCCTCTCCATAGCAGTTGCCATGAGAAATATCGGGCTCAACGATATCGGGCTCAACGACGACCGTCTCTACACACCCCACCTTGCTTTCGCTCGCAACACCCTATATGGCGATCCATGTGACGGTAATGACGATATCCATGCCCTTCTTCTCAGCAGCCTCCCACTTGTAGCTGTATGTTCCGTCCTTCTCGTTGTTCCAGTACGCGCCGACTGCGCTGTGCATGCCACGACGGCCGTGCTTCTCGGGTTCAGAGGGAGAGCCGATGTGCTGGATGACGGTGCTGTTGACGATGTATTTGTAGGCGGGTTGGGTGGGTTCGGAGCCCTCTTTGTTTACTGTTGTGGCGCTGATGAGCGATTTGAGGATGTTTTGCTAGCCGATGCGTTAGCTATGATACTGCCACAACAGAGGGTGTTGGTGAGTGGCGGAAGGGAGAGAAGGATCAGAGTTGCGACAAGCGCTGTGGTTTTGTATTCAGATAGCGGGGTCTTACGCCGCCTCATTAACACGGACCAAATGTTCTCATCATGTGGGGAGAGGGTGCAGCAGAGACACAGGACACAGGGCACGTGCAGTTGTTGTGTTGCCCTACTCGCGTGCCGTGTGCAGGGGGACGGTGGTGGCTTACGATGATCTCTGTGTTCCACCCTGCGACCTTGGAGTGGTCGTAGAGCTCTGCGGAGTCGAGGGCTTGCTCGCAGGCCTGATGATGGCGTTAGCTGGGTATCGTGCCTCTTGCTGTCAGGTTGCTTACGCTGCTGGCGATCTGCTGGAGCTGCTCGGTAGGAAGCGGTGAAGCGGTGGCCTGTTGCTGTCAATGGGTTGCGCGGCTGTCGTTGGTAGGAGTACTCACTGCCATACTGGATGGGGTAGGTACGAAACGTGTAGCGATGGGCGCGGTGCTAAGTATGATGTGTGTGCGTGACGCTCTATGTCGATAACGACTGCAGGCAAGCGGCTGTTGTCGTGAATTGTTTGTTGCCAAGCTAGCGTCGTTGCGCCCCGTTGCGCCGTTGTCCAGGCCCATTCGGGACGTGCGCAGCTCATATCACGTGGGCGCTCTGATTGGCTGTACGTGCATCACAGCTCCAATGCCTCCAGTGGAGCACCATTCCTTCCCACAGCACTGCAGGGCATGAGCTTGGTTCCTGCAAAGCTTTCTTAACGATCCTTGCGCCGTATTAAACGAGAGCCTGCAGCCGTGTGCAACAACACCGACCAATTGCCCCGTACCACTCCCGCGACCTTGCCCTCGAGCTCCCATTCACAGCAGCAGGGCTACACAACATCGTCATGTCGAGCCAACCTCTCCTCCAGACGGCGCCGGGTAGGTCCGGCCTCAACACGATGGCAGGCCACCACTGATTCTCTCTAGGCAAGCGCATCGCCCTCCCCACCCGCGTCGAGCCGAAAGTCTTCTTCGCCAACGAGCGTACCTTTCTCTCGTGGCTCAACTTCACCGTCATCCTCGGTGGTCTCGCCATTGGTCTCCTCAACTTCGGTGACAAGGTCGGAAAGATTAGCGCCGGCCTCTTCACTCTGGTCGCTATGATGGCTATGGTGTACGCCCTGTTCACATTCCACTGGCGTGCTAAGAGCATAAGGATGAGGGGCCAGGGCGGCTTCGACGACAGGCTTGGTCCTACCGTTCTTACACTGGCGCTCTTCGCGGCAGTCATTGTCAACTTCGTGCTGAGGTTGACCATGGCTGACGGCAAGAAATAGAGGATTGAGCAAGGGCCAAGGAAGGATTGACAAAGGGTCAAGGAAGGCTTAAGGAAGAGTGCAATGGTGTGGAATATGCCGAGGGCTGATGCGAGAGCAGAAGACATTCATAGAGCCGGAGGAAACCGATGATTGAAGCGTGTTTTGGAAGAGAACACCGGACGAAGCAACGTATGAGCGTGGATTGGACTTCATCGGTTCGATGCCGAACGAGGATTTGGTTACCCTGTTTTGTGTACATGTTCAATGCCGATAGTGAGTCGCTTTCTTATTGCTAGATCCAAGCTGGGTATGCGCTTGGCGCAGACAGTAAACATATGTCATATAGCCAATAATACTTACAATGATCAAATCAGCGCCTCATCTTGCATACGCACAGCCAGAATAGCAACACAAAACTAATAGAAGTTCAGCCTCTGGAGAGAGACAACTACTCAGGGTGTCAAGAGGTGAGATGCCATGAGCTACAGCCACATCAGTCAACCCCAAATTCAGCAGAAAGAAGCAGAGGAGAGTGCAAGAGCTTGGGCGGATTTGGCAGTACGCATGTTGATAGTCAACTACCAATCAGACCTAGTGTTATACGCGAAGTATGTGGTGTTTTATGCCTCCTCACTTCAGACCCTTTTCGCCACTTTCTTCGCCAAATTCAATCTCGCCCAGAGCGCAAAACAACTGGATACCAGCGCCACTCCTCCAGCGTAGAATATGGCCGGACGATAAACATCAATGTTCCCTGCACCAGCTTTCTCTTGTCCTCCCATCGCTTGCAAAATATAACCTGCAACTGGCGCACCCAACAAGTACCCAAGTGTCCAACCGGTGATCGACATGCTCATCGCTACGGCCGCCCTTCCGGGACCGAAAATGCTGGCGACAACTGTGGGGAAGACGGTAAAGAACGCACCGTTCGCCACGCCATTGAGAACCGCAAAGACGAGCAGAGGTCCCAGCGTACTCGACACCGGCCATATCGCCAGCATACTGACCGCATTTAATACCATTGTGATGACAAAAGTGTTGATGGGGCCAATCTTGTCACACAGTGGGCCTCCAGCGAAGCGGCCAACAGCGTTGCAGGCATTGAACGCCGCTACCAATCCAGCTCCAGTCGAAGACGACAAACCCAGCGTCTGCGCAAACAGAGGGAGATAGTATGGCGCCACGAACAATGCAAAGGTACCAATCGCGCCCGCCGCGAACATGGCAGTGAACGGTACACTCTTGAACATGGACAGGTCGACGAACGGTGCCTTTCTCACCGGCGCAATCCGATCCTTCATGAACCAAGCAGCCGGCAGCCCCATTCCGATGGTGAGGAGCCCCTGGACTCGAAATGTCCAAGCTATTCCTACGTGCTGAACGAGCGCTTCAAGCGCAATTGCCATCACGGTTCCGCCTACGCCGCCTCCGAGTTTGATGAGGCCGTTTGCAAGCCCCAATTTTCCGGAGAAATACTGCACGGGAAGCTGATTCGTGATGGTGTACGCCATATTCATTCCCACGCCGGCTACCACTCCAATCGTCCCAAAGAGGCCGGCGACGTTGGATGTACAGGACCCAGCAGCGATGAGACCAAGGCCCATCGTAGTGATGCCTGACATGGCTGTGATCCTCGATCCAAAACGCTGCCCGAGTTTGGTTGCGAAGATGCCAAAGGCGGCGCCGCAACATATGTTTAACGAGCCGATGAACGCAAGTGTGGCGGTGGGGACGTGAGAAAGTGTGCTGTTGAGGAGTGCCGTTTGCAGGACACCCCAGCAATTGATCAGTCCATTGAAACAAAAAGTCACAGTAAATCCAGCAATGACCACCGCCCAACCGTAACCACCGTCGGGGATGGCAGTGGTGCTGAATGCTCCTGGGGCGCTGGGGGCGATGGATGTCGGTGTTGGTGAGCGAGGTGGTGTCTGTGTCTCTTCGTCCGAGACGGAGTGTCGATTCGAGCTGTGGTTCAGTTCCATCGTGGATATGGCACACGAGCTGGAGAAATCCGAAATTTGCATTCTGGAAGTGTTGTTGGAGTTGGAGAAGTAACAGAGCTCCAACTCTGGCTGTTGGAGCTGGGTTGTGGTAGACATGACGAAGAAGAGGTCAAGTCGAAAACTTTTGTTCAATGCTGTGACTTGGTTCTTGACTCGGGCAGAGATGTCTTATCAACCTCGTCGAAGCCGGAGTCGTAGGAATCCCTCGCAAGCATGGGGTAGGTGCCAGTGGGCCATGGTGACGTTGGGTTCATCGTCATCTCACCACGATCAGACGTCGACGCACCAATGAAGTTGCTTGTTAGCGGCCGTCATGATGCGGATGAGACTTTCAAAAGCTTTCATCAGCGACTGTGCAGCAGAGTTTGCTTTCGAATGCGCCTCATTCACAACCACGCCCTGTGCGCACTGTCGAAATCTGAACACAGACGTAACCGAATCCTACTCGCGTAGGAGTACACCAATCAGATTTCTCGTGACATGAGGCTGAAGGCGCAAACGGACGTGCCTGGATCGCTATCGCCAAAAATGCTCCGGCAAACTCTGCGTGCGAGTATGCTCAGGTCACGCCCTGCGCCCAGTTTCGACACGCCTTGTGAACTCGTGAGCCACGCCCTAACATGTCGGACAACAACCAATCAGCGATGAGCTGCGCTTAACCTCATTGCGTTTAGACTGCCTGCTAGCCACTTCCCCACTCCAGGTCTCCAGCATATGCGACATATACAAGTAATTTCTCAATGTTAGCAACGCATACCGTCGGTATAACAAGATGGACGCAAGCGTTGATGCAGAGTGGAACGCTCTCTTTGATTTTCCTTCGGACACTGCCTCTTTCGATCTTGCAGAGTTAAACGATCTGCCTGACAGCGATGGCTTTGATTCACCTTCGATCTGTCTGTCTGGGCAGTCGACACCTGGACATGACCAACATGCGTTGAAGCTTGGAGATGGGCTCCAATCACTCGTAAATAGTACCGACCCCGGAGAAGCCATAAACACCGCAGCATCAACATCCAAAAGTGGCGGACGCTTCTCCAAAGAAGTAGTTCGGATGTTGAGAAATTGGCTTACTGCTCACAAAGCCCGACCTTACCCTACAAGTGAAGAGATGGAGATGCTTCAGCAACGGACTGGACTGAGCAAGACGCAAATTGCAAACTGGTTCGCCAACGCTCGAAGGCGGGGCAAGCTACCGAGAGCACCGTCTTCATACTCTTCGTCCAACTCTTCGAGTAGACCTGTTGAGATTGCTCCCAGACCTGATACTCCAGCTCTAGTGCGGAACATGCGTTCAATGAACCCGATGGAAAGATGGCAGTCTTCGCCGCCAGAACATGAGCCGGCTGCTGCCTCAGCTATCGCCCGTGCTATGGAGTCGAATGGGGGTGTGCCTTTGCGTACGTGACAGCCCAGTTCATGCAAGTAATCAAATCAAGAACACTGACATCTGTTGTAGTGGAGGGCGCCCTCGACTTTCTTGAATACAGAGACAATGCTTCACACTCAAGGTACCACACTTCTTCAGCAAGCAGCGCAGGAACTTCAGCCTCCAGTGACTTCTCAAACGCGTCAAAGCACTCCACTCCCTCACGGCCTGCAGCACCTGTGACGTGCTCTCGTCCACTTCGTAAACGACGAGCCCACAAGCAGCGCGCACGCGTCCGACGAACATCTTTGATTGGCTCTATGTTACCGTACCAGTGCACATTCTGCACCGAAGACTTCAAAACCAAACATGATTGGCAACGCCATGAGAAGTCACTACATCTTCCAATTGAACAATGGGTGTGCGCTCTCCATGGACCTCAAGCTATCAGGCTGGATACTGGGCGAATGTGCTGCGTGTTCTGCGGTGAGCCTGAGCCAGACGACGCTCACCTGGATGATCACAACTACCAGCCATGTCATGAGCGAACCCTGGAAGAACGTACTTTCAATCGCAAAGATCATTTGAACCAGCACTTGCAGCTTGTCCACAACATCAAGTTCGACAAATGGTCGATGAGTTCCTGGAGGGTACCGATGTCTAACATACAGTCCCGGTGCGGCTTTTGCGGACTGAATATGAACACTTGGGAGGAGAGAATTAATCATCTTGCAGGGCATTTCAAGGAGGGCCAGACTATGGCAAGCTGGCAAGGGGATTGGGGTCTCGACGATAGATACCTAAAGCTTCTGGAGAACGCCATTCCGCCGTGTAAGCTCCATCTGAATTTCCCACATCACTACAGGTACTGATGGTTTGATCATAGATCTTATCGACTATGAACGAAGTACACCAGCTCCGTTTGGCGCCAGTCAAGCGCCGCATGGATCACCAACCACAGCCTATGAGCTGATCAAGATCGAGTTGGCTCATTCTATGCAAAATCAATTCGACCTTACTGGCAGGATGCCCGACAACTCTGCTATGCAACTCGAAGCTTGTCGTATCATCTTCGCTTCTGAAGTGCTACCTAAAGTCCGGGATGCAGCCCCTTCTTCCTGGTTGCGTGACCTGCTGATGTCGTGCAAGCAAATCGTGGATCAAGCCAAATTTGAACCATTGAGACTCCGCAATGAAAGTAGATTCACAGTCCTCAAGATCAATGGCAGAGATAACATGTTTGAGTTGTGTCCACTCGAGGCCCAGCTCTGGACCTTCGTTAGAGCCAAAGAAGCAACTGGAGTCATGGTCACAGACGAAAATATTCAGGAAGAGGCGAGCAAGATTATCAACTACATGGAGCAAACATCCAAAACACCTTCCGATATGTTTGCAAACTGGCTAATCAAGCTGATTTACGCCAGCGCGGACTGGCTCCAAAGCTTCAAGATACGTGCTTGTTCCGCCGAGTATACACTTCCTATCGGACCGGTTACACTAGACCCTGGTCCCAGCCTGGCCTACCACTCGGCTCCAGTGCTACGTCCGTTGCCATTGCAGATGCAAACAAACTCTGCTACTCCTGATGCCAACTTGCCTAATGTTCATATAGACCCGGCGACTTACCACTTGGGGAGAGGTTTGGACACCCCGCTGGATGAGAATAACCTTTTCCCGCCAGCGCGGTCCAGGATGTTTATCAACAGTACCAACTTTTTCTCGTGGCTTGTCCGCGATCTGGCTCGTTGGGTAGCAGCAACGATGTCACCCAACAACCCTAACTGCCATATTCCGACTGATGAGGAGCTTCAGCACCAGGCTCGGTACATCGTATACGATGAGTATGTCTCAATATTCGCAGGGCCGTTGCACCATTTGCTGACCTTTCACAGTGACGATCCATGGAATCAAACAGCGGCAGATAACTCGCAATGGCTGCGAGAATTCAAGCGAGATGTCGGCATCCTCGTCGAACCCAATACAGATCCCAGTAGAATCAGTATGTGCGGCTTGTACATATGAGATAGTGCTCGCTCAAAGTGCGCGACCCAGCGGAACAGAAGGCTAGAAAAGAAGGTCAGATGTTCTTGTAGTATCGGTATTCGACAAAGCGTCCTTTGCTACTCAAAGATCTTAATTCTGCTCCAGTCTTGGTGATCGACCATAAGAGCTGATCGACATGATCGTTTGATCGGTCGCTCGGCAGACCTCGTTCCGTTGAGGCCATCGATCCCAGCGCGACTGTCGGCTGAACATTCACACAGCACGCCCGCAAGATGATATGTTTACTCTCCTGCGATCGCACACATGCTGCCGACCGGAGGAACCGATAAGCCCAGTCAGCCTCGTGCATCGCGAACTGGAAGATGCGGCTCAAACGTCCCCACTACGTAATCACCAAGCCGCGCTATCCTCGAAATAGCACTGGCCGGAACTATCGGCACCTATCTTCCATCGCTCCGGTCACGAGACGTTCGCAATGCTTGTTGGCCCAGACCAGTTGTGTCATACGTGCAGGAGACGCTTCGCAGCCTCGCATCTCGAGTGTCCCCGGATTCGCTGTGGCTTATGTGGCTAGTGCACGGGCTGCCGGATAGCCGTTTGAGGCGTAAGGCTGACCTGTTCGTGTAGGGTTTAGTGGTCACACGTACGCGTGCCCTTGCATTGATAGGGCGTCCGGCTTGGTGTTGGGTACAAGACAATGTAAGAAGTGGGTTAGACTTCGATACCTGTGACCCACCTTGGAAACTTGGGACGGAAATAAAGTCTTGACTGCGTGTGCGAGGAGGATAACACGGCTTGGCTACGTCGTTGGAAGAACATATATACTCTTCTTGGTTCCCTTGTGATCCAGACCGCAGCCTCAAGAACTCCACAAGCTCGAACTCAAATCAATCATTGAGCCAAATATCAAACAAACCATCTACATCATCCAATTCCACATTAAACCTACGTCGTCGACCACATTGTTGAGGTCGCCATCGAATCGAATCAAACACACATTGCCGATGACAGACTCCAAACGTTCCATTGAAGCTCGAGACTTGATATCAAGACTCAAACAGCTCAAACAAGACGACGCATCTACTTATGGCGCCGCTGATAACATGTCCATCACTGGAGACCGAAGAGTCAACCGAGCCACCTCCTTCGACTCGCTCCCGCGCTTCACAAAGTCCTCAACCATGTCCACCACCTCATCGACCTCAACCCGGTTCTCTGGCTTGCATTCATACCCCAGCGCCGCAGTCCACCGTAATAACGTTGAGGTCAGCCCGGGAGAGTTCAGTATGCCGCGTGTTCCTAAGAGGAGTCGCAGGGGCACGAACGGGAGCGCTAGGAGCTCGAGGAGTGAGGGAAGGAAGAAGAAGGATAGCTTCGAGGCACACGCGTATGGCCGACACTCAAACCAGTGGCTGTTCAACGACTTCAGTATCACGGATGCTGTCAGAAAAGGCTGCGGAAAGGTGTTTGGAAGGAACGATTAGGTCGAGAGAGAAGTTGGGACTGTACAGTCATTTCCGAAACGTGCAACTATCGTCGTGGATAATGGGCCGTAGGATGTGTAAAGAATCATGCAACGACGTTAAATACAATCAATTGCATCACATCCTATTTGTAATCTTATCGTGCCATCAAAAACTGCTAACAATTGCAATATAGGACGCTGGAAGGTGATTCAGGGCTGGGCGGGAGCCTTTCAACATTCACACAGTCGTAACGCGGACCCCATCGCGCTGTTCTAGGACCGTTCGCTGATACGGTCAGATTGTCGCAAAGCGGCTCCAGCAAGTGTGAAGCTTACATTGCTTGAGCCACCATTGATACACGGTAGCTGCCATCGAGCTTTCGCAGTTGATACTAGCAATTACAGCGATCAGACCGAATATGGCAAATACAGTCGAAGTGAATGGGAGACTGATTGCTACTGTCCCCAAGTCTAGCGACATGGCTGGGCCATGATAACCAGGTGGCTGCTTGGACGAGGCTGTGTCCTGGACAGCGGAAAATGAATAAGCCGTGGAGCACAAAGCGCGACGTCCTCAGGATGATTCAATCATATTTGCAAACATCGAAGGAGGATATTCAACACGGGCGATCTTCATGTTCAACCTGTACCACTCTCACAGTTCGTATACGCTCCTTCAAGGACGATTCCGTACTGGAAACTCGTGTCTCGACATTCATATTTCGATCGCCAATTCTTCCAATAACTCCATCCAGTAATGCTGTGTTGTACATGGTGCAGTGCTGTACAGCTATATGTACATCGGCCACACGGCGGACCGCCATCTTCTCTAACTTGACCTGCTTTGACCTCCCCTTCTGCGTGATCTGAACATCCAGCGCTTAATCCTCATCAACCGGCATTTGGAATGGGTCAATGGCATCTCCCTTAGGATCGTACAGCTCAAACTTCCTGCCATCTTCCATTGTCAAACTCCATTCCTGCGTGCTGTACAATCCACCCCTGCCTCTTCTCTTACACCTGAGCCTAACGTTGCCCTGCCTCTTTGTTCCCTTGACATTGAAGCTGATGTCAATCCTTCCGTGCACCTGGTTGATCTCGCCACTGATCCACGGGTATTTGGACGCGAAGTAGATCTCGTCGCCGAGTTCTTCGCGCACGAGCGGATTCGTGCGGAGGGCGTATAGCGTCGATGTCACGACAGAAGACTCTTGCTTTTGATAGTTGAAGAAGACAAGAATGGAGACTGTCATGGCGATGACGAAGATTGGTAAGGTTTTCAGGACTTGCGGGGAGATGAGAGGGGGGATACTGAAAGTTGTCAGACGATGCTGTAAAGCGGTAATGGCAGCGTGGCTACGTACGGTGGCAGTGCGCGATTAGGCTTGCGCTCTAGCAAGACCTCGCCATCTTTTGGAGGAGGAATTAGATATGCTGGCGGCCATGCTTCAATGCTGTGCGGTGTCTTCCATGGAACGGTAGGCTGGTCAGACTGTCCAGGTTGTGTCGAGGCAGGTCGCGCAGTAAGGACTGTGCGACGGAGGCATTGCAGTCGCGCTTGTGGTCGCGTGCGCAACAATGCAGCGGAGAGTCGTGGTGGCGGCATTGTGAGATAGGGTTCGTGGTTGCTATTTGTGTGAATGACGGTTTCTCGAGATCAGTTGATGCCCGCCCGCATCGGCGGCCGGAGGTTTGCTCATACTGGTTAGATGAATTCACACCACGGCTTAATAAGCAGCTTGTATTACGTTTCGAGCAGAGAGCGAACACACAATGATATCAAGAAGTGTTTAGTAAGATTGTTAGAGATTGCCACTAGGCTTATTATTGAGATTTCTTATCTATGATATAAATTCATGAAGTCGTACAATTTCATCGAGCACCATCACTTAACCGCTCACTACAGTACCACCGTTGGGGTGAATGGTTTGACCACAGATCGAGCTGCTGTCAGGCCCGGCGAGGAACACAGCGACAGTGGCAATCTCACTGGGCTGCGAAGGACGGCCAATGGGAGCGGTGAATTGCTTGATGGCCTCCTTGTTCATAGTTGCAGGAATGAGGGGTGTCCAGACAGGACCGGGCGCAATGGCATTGACGCGAATGCCCTTGGAGACGTACTGGTTGTGCAAAGCACGAGTGAATGCGACAATGGCGCCCTTTGTCGATGTGTAGTCGAGCAGGTCTGGGCGGCCAATGTATGCGTTGATAGAAGCATTGTTGATAATGACGGAACCAGGCTTCATGTGGGGCAGGACGTACTTCGAGAGGTAGAAGTATGGGTGGATGTTGGTGTTGAAGGTGTGCACCCACTGGTCTTCATCGAGGTCCTTGATGTCCTCGACCATGTTCTGGTATGCAGCATTGTTGAAGAGAATGTCGACACCACCCATCTGCTTGATGGCCTCATCGACTACCTTCTTACAGTTTGCACGGTCCTTCAGGTCTGTAGCGAATGTGTAGCACTTGCCGCCCTTCTCCTCAACCATCTTCTTGGTCTGTTGTGCATCATCCTCTTCCTCGGGCAGATATGCGATGAAGCTGTCTGCGCCCTCCATGGCGTAGAGAATAGCAGATGCGCGACCAATTCCAGAGTCACCGCCGGTAATGATGGCCTTCTTTCCCTTCAGCTTGCCGGCAGCCTTGTAGAGCTCCTTGCCGCCATCCGCGGTGGGAAGGTGGTCGTACTCGGGCTGAGGGTCCATCTCAGACTCCTTGCCAGGGATGCTGCTCTGCTGCTGAACCTCGGGCTGATAGCCTGGAAAGTGTCAGAGCCGCAAATGCTATCGAGTGTGGAGTGAATTACCCTGCTCAAACTGGCCCTTGCTGGAAGACATTGTGTGGCTGAGTTCTTAGTGACCCTTTGAAGAAACTTTTGGTAAATGTAAAATTCTGACAAAGTCGTGAATTGGGTGTAGTGCTAGATGATCTGTTGTCTGAGAGAGCAGCTGTGGTTTTATGGAAGTTCGCGATTTTCATTGACATCATAACTTAATCACCTTGTGCACACTACACTACAAGGTGGAGCACGCTGCATGGCATTTCATAGAATGTGGTGGTAACTAACAAAGGACTCGCTGTCCAGAGAAATCTAGGCCTTGTCTCAGAAGCACAAAGCGAAGTGCTTTGGGCTCGCAGTCGAAATCTGACAACGTGTTTGTGGAAAGAAGCAAACGAGCGTCTGAGTATGGGGACAGCTCGTAGTGCATGGCATAGAAACAATTGAACCCAATCGAGCGTCTGGAGCTACCACGGCGGTTCATCAAACAAGACTCCTTGCTCTTCCTGTCGTTCTTAGGACGAATTGCTGGTGAGACACCCTGCCGTTGCTCTCTACACGCCTTTGTCGAGATCTCAACGCGACTACGTCATAAATGCCAAGCAACATCGATCGATTGGATCGCCGGGCCTCAGAGCCGAATTCTATGAACGGCACGGCAGCCGTTGTCTTCAGCCTTGCGAAGCTATTTGTGAGGGTATGACGTAGCTTGGAAGCCCGAGAATCAGGGTCCAACAAGCTATGGCCGCTGTCAGCACCGCCTCGATTACAAGAACCTGGGACCTTGGTCTCATCGGGGCCGGAGCTAGAATCCTGCTCGAACACTTTTGGAAAACAACAAGCCACATCAGCAAATTACGCGCCAATAGGCGCCATGTACCACGAGTCGTGAGACTTTGCGTACGTCCCTGCATGACGTGCCTGTACTGGGCGTGATGATGATCCCACCGTATCTGGGAACCTGCAAGAAGGAACTTGTTTTCGCTGTGTAAGATAGTGAGAGCTGTAGGTCCGAGACAAAGACATGGTATTATAAAGGCAGGTGTGGTCGTACGTTCATTCCCTCATCTAGTTATCTATCAATATCTTCCACACTATCTCAAGAGCAACTTAGCAACCCAACAAAACTTTCCTCACAAATCAATCACCCAAACCTCAACATGCCTCTTACATCTTCCCGTGCCCACCGCACTACGGCTACTCCCCGCACCACGCGGACTACCCGCTCTAGTACCGCCCATCCAAGCCTCAAGAGCAAGCTCCTAGGCGGCGGCACCAACCGACGCACTGCCACCAAGCGCAATCCTGTGACTGGCTCCACCACAACCACAACCACAACGACCAAGACCACGAGAACAACTGGCGGTCCTCACACTGCTGGCCACCACACTACCGCTACTCCGGTTCACCACCACAAGCGCCATGCTACCATGGGCGATAAGGTCTCTGGCGCCCTCACTAAGCTCAAAGGCTCTCTTACTGGCAGGCCTGGTGTCAAGGTACGTCAACCATCGTAATACAAGTTTATACATGTGCTAACTGTTCTCAGGCTGCTGGCACTCGTCGTATGCACGGTACTGATGGCCGCAATGCTCGTCGCGTCTACTAAGTCCGTTTTGAACGATGTTGATGATACCCATTATTGAGCGTTTCTTTTGTTATAATTCATGACACGACTGAAGGGAGGACTGTACGACAGCGACAATAAGCGAAGTTAATCTTGTACTCATACATTAAATACTAAGAATACACGCGTTTTTCTGCGAAGTGAAACAGCATACATTGAAGGCTTCCATTAAACAAGAAGGATTCCATGTCATGTTCTATCTATGGCAACCTTCAGATCATGCAACGAAACTAGATTAGTTTCTGCCATCCAGCTTATTGGGCTTTACTTTCGACTTCCAAATGTGATTTGCTAACATACTAAGTAAGCCTAGAACGTGTCATGAACTAACGAAATAGTAACAAGCGTGTGCTATGGTGGAGACAGCTTCCTTGCAGTTGTAGGACCAGTCTCTTCGTCGACGATATCCTCGTCGTCGGTAGTCTCGTCGTCGGTGTGACTGTGCTGACTACCGGTGTTACTCGGCTGTAGGTTGAGGCGCTTGCTTATTCCTGTAGCTTGCTGTACACGCGTTTTCCTACAGTGTGAACAGGTTTGCATTGGAGGCGCCCACTAAACAATCGAGATTCTGTCATGTTCGTTTCTCATGGGTATATATATCGTCATATGCGAATGAGGGGTATTTAAACGCGTGATTTATTGGTACACTATGCTGCACGTCCCGGCGTACCAATCTTTCTCCACATCCACCCTTACAACGTTTGCTTGCCCCTGGTCTCGATGGGCAACAGCAGCATACTAAAGAAGGCAGCAATAAACAAGCCACCCGAAGCATAGATAGGGGCTTTAGGGTTACTCGAGCCAGCTTGGATAGCCACAATCGGTGCACAAAGACCAGCCAAACGGTTGAGGAAGCTAGACATTCCAGTTCCCGTACCACGGATCGGCGCGGGGAAAACCTCTGGAGTGTAGGCGTACAGTACGCCGTACATGATGTTTTGAAAGAACGCTTCGAGGCAGGTGAACGCTAGCTGGAAGTCGGAGTCGGATGAGATGGTGAAAAGGAAGACGAAGACTCCAGTAACAACAGTGCCGAAAGCCATGGTTCCCTTGCGGCCAATGTATTTCAAGTCAACGGTCCAGCAAGCGAACAAAGAACCGGGAACACCAACGATAGCGGTGATGGCGTAGTTGCGGTACACAGTGGAGACGCTGTTGGTGACTTCGCCGCCGGAGTTGGCAAGGTACTGAGGGAGGAAGGCATTGAAGAGAGGATATCCCATTCCAACAGTTGTCCACTGGAACCAAAGCAGACAAGTCGAGATGGCCAACTGGCGGTTTTCGAAGAGGGCGCTGAAGCGCTTGAGTGAAAACTTGCTCAAGGAACGCTTAACGATTTGAAAGACGCTGAGGCCGACATCTTCTTGTGTGACTTCCTGGTCTCCGCCGACGTAGTTCAGGATGTCTTCGGTGAGCCACGTGGTGGTCTTGTTGTAGTGTGCAATTCCATAGACGGTGGCGACAGCCTCGGCCTGGCGACCACGAGAAAGCAGGAACTTGGGTGATTCGTAAAGATGGAAAAGGAAGAAACGACAGACGAACATGAGGGCAGTGATGGCACCAAGAGTGAGAATAAGGTACCTCCAGCCCATGTTGTCCTCCTTCGCGCACTGACCGAGCGGTGTGTCGGATGAGCAGCTGAAGTTGGGGATGTAAGCCCAAGCTAGAAGTGAAGCAATTAGGTTGCCAACAGGCCAGAAGACTGAAAGAAGGGTCAGAAGGCTGCCAGAGGTCTGCGGTAAAAACTCCAAGAACAGGGCACCATCAACAGGCAGATTGCCACCTACGCCCAGGCCAATGCAGGCGTACAGAGCGCAAGTACCGATCCAGTTGGGACCGCCACCGGAGGCGAGACCGAAAACACCAGCGAGGAGAAGTGTGAAGTTGAAAGCCAGACGACGACCGATAATGTCTGAGGCAGTTCCCCAGAATGAAGCCCCGATGCAGAGTCCAAGGAAGAGAGCGAGCGTGGTGTAACGAACTTCTGTTTCGCTTACGCCAAACTCAGCAGACAGCTGAGGAAGGGTAAGAGCGACACCCTGGAGCCACAAGTTGTCGGCCATCCAGCCACCTCCACATAAGGCGAAAAGCTCCCACTGGTACTTGCCCATACCCATGTCTTGGAGAGCTTTGTTGATAACCTTTGACTTGCCTGTAGATGGTCAGTATTCAACTCCACAACCGATCGTCGACCGAGGCCTGCTGGAAGTAGTCCACGTACGGTCATATGGCGTATCCTGGTCAGCCGCCGCGACGTCTGCAAGGATCTCTGCCTTTAGCGATTGCACAGTCATTCCATGGTTAACAATACCACTGCCTACATCACTCGGAGGTCGCGTGGGTTGCTCGGTGGGCGCTGCGTCCTTGTCATCCTTGTTGGCCTTCTCACTTTCATTGGGAACTGCCGAAGAGATGGACGCGCGATGGGTGTTTTCGTCCAGAGGGACCAAGACATTTGGAAACTCTGAGACGTCGTGCCTCTTGAAGGGGTTGATAAACATAGTTCGTGGCATGTTGTCGCTGGGGTGAGGTGTTGTCGATTTGGGTGCAAGGGGAGGTCACTTGGCGCGGTGGCCAGGAAGGAATGGAGTTGCTCTAGGGTTTTTTTGCAAAGGCTTATCGCAGAATCGGGTTGTCGCTTGCGTTTGAGTGTGTAAAAGTCGCGTGGAGATTGTTGCGAGGTTCCTGGGGGGCGTTCGAATCTTCACTTCGCTGTCACCCAAAGCAAAAGAGTGCTAGGAGGCTTGTCGAGCTTGGAGAAGCTTGTATTGGGAACTGTATACACAGCAAAAGTTGCGGAAGAATTATCGTAACGCAACTCTTACGAGCGCGTCCATGGTAGCGTTCATATACTGGAGAGACTCGGGCCCCACGACGCGAACCGTTGAACACATGGGTGAGAGTGGAGTCGATCCAGTCTATCAAAACCATCGTACGGCCATACCAAGCATTTGAGGACGACTGGTAAGGCGAATGACGTAGCCATAGTCATTGCTTGGTCGGCAAACCACTGCCGAGCTGGTGAGGTACCAATGCTCTTCACCGTCAGAACCATCGAATTGGAGGCTCGTTGTTCGCTTACCCCTCAACGCTAAGGTGCACCGGTTGATGGCGCAAGGGTCTCAGACTTTTCGCACCCACAAAACCCTTCCCTTCGTGAGAATGGATCCATTTGCCGTCGGAAACCGCGTGCTGCGAGCATGTGGCAGGACTGCCGCGTCTGTCGCGTTCGCTGATTGCTCACATCGAAACGATGCTAACGTCACGTCGGAAAGCTTACGTTATAGTTTGCTTTTCACGATGCAAGGTCCTCAAGGCTGTTCTAATACCCACCGCCACGCTCCAATGGAACTGTGATATCGCGCTCTGTCGTCCCGCCAAATCTTAGCGGAGGACATTGATCACCTGCAATTTGTGTTCATCCTGTTTTTATGTCGTGCTATTCCGAAGGCGGGAGTCCGAGATCTTTGATAAAGGCTCCTGCTGGTGAAGAAGCACACCATATCTAAATGCACTCCATCTAATCGGTTCCTAGAGGCAAGCCCTGAGATAGACCCTTGCGAATCTAGACTCTAACAATAGCGGAAGGCAAGAGTT
The DNA here is from genome assembly GCF_004011695.2 of Ascochyta rabiei. NCBI lineage: Eukaryota > Fungi > Ascomycota > Dothideomycetes > Pleosporales > Didymellaceae > Ascochyta > Ascochyta rabiei. The sequence goes on from NC_082416.1 coordinate 1,114,835, forward strand.
ATACTGCAGACTGCGAGGATTGTGGACCCTTCCTCCACTCAAAATAGTACAATCTATCTGCTCCCCTTGTCTCTCAAATCTTCGCGACCGATCGTATGACTTTGGTACGACAATCCTACTCCGTGTCTAAGACTGAAGAATATGCGCCCAGTAACGACGGAAACTCAGCAGGGTTTAGCTCCCATCAGTAAGCCTTGAAGAGCTGGATTGTGGTACCCACAACTCAGGGATTATAGCCAGCTATGAAGCTTTTTACAGCTAGCATGTGGTGTAATTGGTGTAATTGTTCAATCCCGGACGCGGAACACAGCTGGTTCCTAAAGGGCAATATGACGTTGAAAACTTGCGTAGGTCCTGGGACGAGTAATTTTCGTTATGGGCATCGTATTTTCAAAGGTTCGATCTGCTTCTCATCTTGAGCGCGTCATAGCGGACATCTCGCACTGACCAAAAGATGTTTTTCTCTGGAGTCTTTTATAGATGATGAAACCATAAATCAACATACAAAGGTGTATCATGAGCTTCAAACCTGCATCAAATTCAAGCAGTATAGTGAGAAGTATCCAACAATCTTGCTGTACTTCCAACAGCGAAAGTACTATGTCTTGCTTAGACATCACATACTACAAAATACCGTCTGCAGGTCAGTTTCCTTTTCAATTAATCCATCAGCGTGAGGCTCAATCTTTCCATTTATCTCGGAACATGTTAAGCGCAACAGGCGTACTGATATCATTGTACAAGTCTTTTGCCCTCACCGCACAGTTCGACAGCGATACTTATGTGCGACCATGTGATGACCTCCAATCTACAGTAAAGCTGAGATGTATCAGCTTACACTACGCAGTGGATTTCGATTACAATACATTGAGGTCTTCAGCAGAACTTAGGTAAAAACCTTAGACGCTCAAGAAGATTTGCAGTCTTCAAGAACCGATAAGCTCATAGTACTTCAGTACATGATAGCTGCACTTCAAAGGATTTACAGAGGACGCACGCTTGTGTTTGGATTTTTTAAATTGTGATGGAAACTTCGAACGTAGTCGGGATCTCAGCCACAGCCGATGCATTTCGGACTTGTGTCCCTACTTTAGTCGTCATCGCACCCTGCACCCTGAAACTCATCGAAACCTGACTGCCTTCAAACTGCAAACTCCGAAACGAATTATTACAGCTGTATACAGTATGCGCTTGGTTCGAGGGCTCTCAGGGTACTTCGTGTCGACTGGATACCGAAATGCTAGTCATCGTAGCGCGAGGCTCAAAGGTATTCATGGGTTGAGATGCATGTTGCAACCGTAACAAACATCTTTACATTTGAGGAAATAATGGACTGAGTTGTAGTATGGCTAAGACTCAGTAGGGAAACTGATCTAGGTTTAGATCCTGCCAATCCCATATCTGCTCCATGCCACCCATATCCACGGCCGCCGCACTTCCGAACGAGTTCTGCGCCAGAAACTGATCCAGGTCAAAAGATGGATCGCTCGTGAGTGGAATCTCATGGGCCGGCTCCATAGCAATGGACGTTGTTGAGAGGGCTGGTAACAATGTCGATTGCTGGGGTGGGTAATCAACTGTGGCAATAGACTCTCTTGAAGAGGTATTGTGCACAAGAGGTGGAGGCTCGAATGTGTGGATTGAAGCCGAGGACTGCTTTCGCGCACGCTTGCTGTTGCCGGCGCCCCGTGAAAGCTCGAGGTGAGACTGCACCAGTTTGTAGAGGAAAGCGTAAGATGTTGCGCCAATCTTTGTTGTTAGGCTAAGCTGCTGAAGCATGTCGAGCGAGCCGTCGATGGCATTGGTTACTTCGTCTCGTCGAGGTAGGCAGTGTTCGTAATCGTGAATGATAGCGGAACACAAGATAGTTGAGGTGTCGAAGATCGAAAACACGACCACATGAAATTTGGCGTTGATAGGAAACTCATGGTCAAACATACGTCGAGCGACCTTGAGAAGATCAAGAGCCAGATCAATTCCCATTCGCCTGAACTCATCGTCTCGGTCAGTCTTCTTGTCATCTCGAGCCCGTGTAAGGAACGGCTTCAGAAAGTCGAGCTTGGTCATGTACACCACAGTGTGCAGTTGGTGACGCTGGAACACGAAGTACGGATATTCGGCATCAAGGGAAGTGTCTGGATCTGTGAGTCGGAATATTGGTGGTAGCTCGTCAATGAACTTGTCGAGCTCCGCTTCTATGGTGAGTATCTCATTAGCAGACAAGGCGTCTACGGACTGTGCATCGCCCATGATAGTGTTCAGTCGCCGGCCAAGGCTGGCTTGAAGAGCCATGTGCGCGAATGGCGACAGCAGGTTTGGCTCCGAGCTAGACTGATCTAGTCGTAGGTTAGGGAGTTTGAAGTTGAGGTTCTTCTGGTCAATCAGGTTAGGCCTCCCCAGCCAAGCACCCATTTGCCTGCGATGAGAGTTAGTTCCAGGTCATCTCATCTTTTGCAAGCTTACCAATCCCAGATATACAGCAACGCCCAGATCCTTCTTCTGATCTCGATGTCGAATTCGCTCAAACCCTCGATATTGGCGTCTCTGTCAATACCGAGCTCTTGCGCTTCACGAATCGTACAGCCCAGCGCATGCCATGATTCAACAATTTTGGACTCTGATTTGAGCCAGGCGCCTTTTAGGAACTGCTCTTGGACGCGTTCGATGCATGTGTTCGACGCTTCGAAACTTCGGCTCAAATGTTCTGCCGCATTCGAAAAACGGTCAGTGAGCTGCTGCAGATTGCAAGCCAGCTCGAACTCAATCATTTTCCGCAACGAGGGAGTGAGGTACTGGACAGAGTACGCGCATACTCTCAGCAGCAGACAAGTAAACTCTGGAGACAGGCGCTTACCGGCGCCCCGATCAGCCCACCATTGTACGTATTGATCAGTAAAAGTAGGGGCGTATATCGTGCTGTATCGATAGTTGACTACACCTAGAAAATGATTCACAAAAGCGTCTGCATAAGATCAGCAAGTTGTTGTTTTTGTTGTTGGGTTGAAAAGCTCCGCACCAGTAATCGATCTTGGCGGAATAGCGTGCAGCACGTGCTCGACAACATCTACTCTTTTAGAATCTAGTGCCGTTTGCTTTCGCTGAGTAACCTGGTCTTGATTCAGTGCTTGGAGAGTTTCTTAGGCCAGAAGAACGCTCACATCGTCAACGGCACCAATTTTCCAGTGTACATGTCCTGGCATGTAACCCCAGACTTTGAGGCCATCTTCAACCTGTCCTGCCTCGCCGTTCTCTGCTATGGAAGCCACTCCTTCGGATAGACTTGGATAGCTTCTTTTAAGACCCCTACTCTCACTGGAACTCTCACTGTGCATGGACCGTTATCAACAAGTTCAAGTGAGTACTGGACCACCTACTTACTGTGCAGAGACTATCGGGGGTTCTTGCTGCAACTTCTTTACGGTGAATTGGCACATATGAGCTACTTTTCTCGCCTGACAATGGTTACACGGCCATTCTCGAGAGCACTGTGCGTGTCGTCAGTCAGGCTTCACACGCAGGGCGCAATGGCGGTGCTCGCCTTTTGCTTCCGCCGCTGGCACTCTGTGCATGAAGTGGTCACTCTATTGTCCTTCTGAGTCTGCATAGCAGGTAGATGAAGGAAAGTGGCTTTGTAGGCGATGTGAGGATTGGGGAACAACTATTTCTAGAGGCGTGCAATATACCCTCCAGGCGTTCTAGCTTACGATTTGGTGGATCTACTTCCATGGGAGGCTGAAATTCTCTCCACACGATCGGAGACCTGCCCCGCGTAACCCCGATATTTCACGTGACGTGGCAAATTGTACAATCATCTGCAGTGCAGCGGTTATGTGCTACTGAATGAATCTTGCTCGATGGATGGCTGGTCGTCAAGGACAAGGTTCGATTCGTAAAACAAGACTGCATGATTGCAATAGCAAAGTCCAGGTGCATCGGCGATCTACAGGTGATTCCGATCCTGCGCACAACGTCGGCCAAAGCTTTCACACAGCCCAGGTAGCACCGTGGAGACTGGGACTGCTACATCTGGCGTTATCTACACTGCAAGAGTTCGTCCGCGTTCGTCTCGCAGAACAGCGAAGACGCATGCTCATGCGTGCATCCGGTCAAGTGCGGATGAACCGGGAGGAGCCCCGAACAAGAAATGAAAGGAACGAGCGATGCCAACCTCGGCTGGTTTTCGCGCCCGAACCCCGATCATTCAACATTATCGCGCATGAATATCACATAACTTGCAATGAGCTCAGAGTCACAAACGCGCGTTGTGCCATCAAGCAGACGGAGAGACAAGGCCATCGTTTCCTGTACGCTCTGTCGACGTCGAAAGTTGAAGTGCGATAGGCAGCAGCCCTGTAAAACATGCGTTGACAGAGGTCTAACGTTGTCATGCACTTATGTTCGCAACACTTCAGCTGCCCAAGAGCCGAAGGCTCCTCACAGTGTGCACGATCGCATCGACCAACTAGAAAAGCTAGTGACCACACTCATGAGCGGCAAAGTAGTCGACCACGGCAGTTACGCTACGCCAGTAATACCACACCTACAGCACCTGAGCGAGGAGAACAGTGCAGAGATACCAACTACACCAGACCGCGTACGTTTCAATGGCGATACAACAAGCTATACAAACAGCGCACATTGGACCAGCATTCTGGACGGGGTGAGTTGCTTCTCGTCCACAGTACAACTGCGTTGACACACCTGCAGATCTCGGAGCTTCGAGAACATCTAGACGATATTCCCACGACGGCACATTCACGAGTCGACACCTCTGCTGATATACCAGGGCCTGATCTTCTGTTCGGTCGCCAAAGACATGCATCCAAGCAGGAGTTGCTCGCTGCTCTTCCTCCACGCAGTGAGGCAGATCAGCTGATTTCCACTTATTTCGCGTCAATGGACACATCGTCAAGTACGTTCCAAGAGCCCTTGATCATGTCCAGTCTAGCTAACTGACTGACCTACGTAGACTTGGTACACAAAACCTCTTTTTTGCGAGAAGTCAGCCATACCCACCCTTGCTTCACGTGGGCATATGCTAACACAAGCTTTAGTATGCCAATTTTTGGAATCAACCATTCGAGACACCTGCTATGTGGCTGGGGTTTCTGTTCGCTATCCTCGCCCTGGGTGCACAGTTTCAGGCCGGCCTTGGAAGCCATGAAGCGGCTCTTCAGGGTGCTGCTACGCCTTCGCTGTTCACTGCTCGCATAGACTTTTACCGTGAAAAGCTCGTACAGTGTCTTGTCCTAGCGAACTACGCAAAATGCCCACCATACACGGTCGAGGTCCTCATCATGTACTTTGGCACCGAGTATCTACGCTCGGCAGACTCACGGTTTAGCATGTCGATTCTTGTTGGAATCATCGTAAGAATCGCCTTTCGAATGGGCTATCACAGAGAACCGTCCAGGTTTTCAGATATCTCGCCATTTAGAGCAGAGATGCGTCGCAGGACTTGGCTTATGGTCATCTCACTCGATCTCGCCCAGTCGTCCCAGATTGGCTTGCCTCGGCTTATACAGCCGTTCATGTGCGATACCCAAGAGCCCCGAAATTTGTTGGAAGAAGACATCCATGAAAACATTACTGAGCTACCTCCATCACGACCGGAGGTTGAACTGACGCCTTCTTTGTACACCGTGGTTCTGACGCGCGTACGGCTTGCACATGCAAAGGTAATGGATCTGATGAACGCTACGTCTCAACCTCCATATCGAGAAGTCATGGAGCTGGACTCGATGTTTCGAGAAGTATACACTAAGCTACCAGAGTGCGCCAAACCGATACCGGGCGAAGACTTCGACAGCACGCTCTCGCCAGCTTCGATGCGACGTTTTTACCTTGGTTTGTCGTTCCTCAAGGCCGAGATGATGCTACACAGACCATACCTTTTACTCGGACGTACTGATTCGAATTACGAATACTCCCGAAGAGTCTGTTTGAATGCAGCAACCGAGATGTTGGGGTTCCAAAGAAAAGTTGATGGTGAGATACGGCCTGGCGGAAAACTATGGTCTCCGGGAATGCAGAGCTTTACCGTGAGCTGGTACATGTCCTCTATCGTTGCACACGATTTCCTTCTCGCCACAACTGTCTTGGTTCTTGACTTGGACAAAGACCTGACATCGCCAATGCAACCATTGTCTGCGACTCCAACAAGTGGACTTAAGCTCGATCACGGACCACCGACAAGATCGGAGATCATAGAAGCGCTACAAAATGCCTATACGATATGGTCAAAGGCAAGCAAAAGGTCGCACGAGGCGAGGAAGGTTGCTGCAGCAGTAAAACTGGTGCTCAATAGAGCAAACTCAAGCGCGCCTGTCGCCTGGAGTAAGTGGAAGCTTCACCAACCTTCAGAGATTCGAGAGATTGACAAGCCTTTTCAGGAAACGTAGCTCAGGATCATGTAGGCACAGCGTCACCAGCATCGTCATTTAACTTCAACGACTTTGCAACCGAGAAATCTCCAGATTATCAGTTTATGAGCAATGGCGGCTATGCGAATCCATTCCTCATGCCTGATGTACCCCTGGATTTGGACGCGGTTACGCATACCTTCGGCTGGGTAGGCCATCATACATCACTCAAACATCAATTTAACTCCACTGACGATCATTTGCTAGGGCGGGTTTCCAACAGATATTCAACCAAATCTACAACGACCGCCGTACTGAGAGTCGAAAAATGCACATGAGCTCTTCCACATGTCTGTCTCACAGAGACGGACTGCTCAGAGGCCATCTTCTCATTGGTCATGAGGTGTCCCTCTAGATCTTGCAACGCCGTGTAAATTGCTCTTTGCATAACTCGTGTGTGGTGATTAAGTAACTTCTTTGATGCCAAACTACCACCACCCTGTCTGTGCACATATCGAGTGATGCGTTGTGGTTCCACATATCAAAAGTGTGGGTGTCTCCAAAGACTGGATCGTCGACTCTTCCGATGGCCCAAGAACTCGATATATAGCAGAATCTGGTCGGTCAATATGCCCAATTAGGTGAACATTGCGACCGGATTCTCTTTGCGGTGTATCGTCCGCCGCTCAGGCCTGTTTTAAGATTCTGTGCTTTGGTACCAGGACTGACGCTGTCCGTGTCTCACCACGACCAAACCTTCAGGTCCGAGCTTGCATCCACGTAGGTCAGGTTTAACCTCGAAAACAGTCATTGGGTTCTCGCACGTTTCATCGTCTAGCAGAGTCACTGATGGGAAACACTTACCAGTGGTCCTTGGACTGACGTATGTCGCTCGTGTACGAGTACTACGAAGGGGTTGCCAGTTTTGAATATGACTTATCACACCCCGATAGCAGCATTTACACAGAATATCAGATTTTCAACGTGTATTATGACGTTCATGCAAAAATGTGATAGACGATGCAGTCTAATAAGGTCGTTTGTTGTCTGCGAGTACTGCCGCCTTTGAGGGTTAATCAACTTATTTCATGCGACGACAGTGCGCCTACCCCACATTGCCATCCACGAAGATCCATGGATTTTAAAGTTCATAACGGACGGTCGCTCGGACTTGGTATTTTGAAACAGTACGTCACAGCTGCGTGCACCCGCAGTCAACCGGCGAGTTGTTCTGAGCTGGTGCATTAATGCCAACCCACGATCAGGAGAATCTTCAATGAACGCTCATCAAACCAAGTACATGGTGTTTTTACACAAGAAGATTGAATATGGCGACCGAATCTCAAAATTCACATGGCTTCCAGGAAAAGAATTTTTCCATCGAACCTGACCTTGGCGACCAGCGGCAGTCGACCTACAAGGCGCTGCCTTCGCCACCGAAGACACCCAAGAGAGTTCTGATGAAGTACAGATTCTCTGGTGTGTTCTCTCTCATTCTGTCGCTGACGACTTTTGTCCTTACTTTAGTTGTAGTGTTGGCTGGGCGGAACGTGGGCACGTTTGAGGGTCAGTACATAATTGCAGTAGGTACAAGATCACCATACAAATGCAAGTTGAAATAACGATTGTTAGTTAAATACCTCCCGAGTTGGACAGGATGTTGTCACTTTTGAGAGAGCAAGCGCAACCTCGACACCACTGTCAGGTACCTCTTCGACATCGTCCCGCTTACCAAATCCCACGAAGTCCGTCTTGACAAGCCCGCCAAGCATCCCGACAAATTCAGATAATTCTCTGGAAGGGATTGGCGATATTCTGGGCAACCTATCTGGCAGTTTGACAGACATAATCAATGACGGCCTTGGAGACGTGATCAATGGTGTGGTCGGAGGCATTATCAAACAAACCGGGGTCAGAGACTTCTACTATGTGTACCTGCAGAAGATCTGCTCTGGATCGTTCAGCAGTGCAGATGGTAGCAATGCAGACGCTGTCAGAGTCGATGATTGCCGGAGTTGGGATAACATCACAGAAAGTAAGCTTTTTTCCTGCATAGATCGACCTACTGCAAACTAACTACTTTTAGGTATTGAAGTACTAAGCAACAGCATCCCCTCCTCCGTCGTTGTCGGCCAGACTCGAATTTCGATTCCCCTGCTCGCCAAAACCGCCTCTTCCCTCCAGAGTGCGCTGAACGCTCTCGGTGCACTTCGGAGATCCGTCTTCGCGTTCCTCATAATCACCCTGATTGGCTCTGGTCTGTCGGTAATTTCGACTCTTCCGGCAATGTACTTTCCACAATCACGACTCCTCATCTACTTCAACATATTCTGGCCTGCACTAGCAACGATATTTGCGTTCGCTGCAGCACTGTTGCTCTCGGCGATTGTTGTAGTGGGCGGCTTCGTGAACGGCCTCACCGGTACAGTGGGAGTGCAAATCAAGCAAGGAGGCGTAATGCTGCTGTTTGTGTGGCTGGGCTTTGTATTTGTGGGCTTAGTGAAGCTCTACTGGGCCAGCGTATGGTTTGTGGAGACTAGAAAGTCGAGTTTTGTTAAGCGACGGAGAGATGAGGACGAGATAGGGCAATGGAGCGGCATTGGCAGAGAGTTGTGGCGAGATGTGCGAGGCAGACGGAGGAAGCCCAGCATGCGAGGAGACATTTGAACACCCTCCATGCAATTCATGCAACGGCTGATGAAATGAAAGAAATAAACACGTGCAATCTACGATAAGATAGAAACGATGATAGAAACGATCTCGCCCCTCCCTTGCGCATGCCCCTGATCTGCGGTGGCAAGTGGCGTGAAGTCTGGCCAACCAACCATGGGGCGATGCTGAGCCCACACGGCACTTTCTCCACAGGGTCCTGCCAAGCTTTGGCGCTATCTTGTGTCCCAGCGTGCACAATTACAATCATTTCGACACTTCAACTTCTCGACATGCCGTCGCTCGTCCATTGACGCCAACTTACACATTCGCTCGAATCGCTATCATTGCAGCTTTCCTTTCACGATGCGAGCCTCAACCACTACGGCCACGGTGCCGCCCCGCGAGCCTGTCACGCGCAGCTTCACGGTCACGGCGGAGCAGCAGCAGGCACAAGCTGCCCACGACCACGAGGACTTCTTCTGGACCTATACAGAAGAACCGCACCGCACGCGTCGCATGGCCATCATCAAGGCGCACCCAGAGGTATTGCAGCCCACCCAATGCACGGCTACTGCAACTGCTTACACAACGCCAGGTCACCAAGCTCTGCGGCCCTGAGCCCCTCACCAAATACGTCGTACTCCTTGTCGTGTCGATACAAGTCCTTTGCGCCTATCTCCTCCGCAACACACCTGTTCTGTCGTGGCCCTTCTTCCTGACGGCCTACGTTGTTGGCGCTACCGCAAACCAGAACCTCTTCCTAGCCATCCATGAGATCTCCCACAACCTCGCTTTTCGCTCACCGTTGGCCAACCGCGTCATTGCCGTCTTCGCCAACTTGCCCATAGGCATCCCTTACAGCGCTTCCTTCCGCCCCTACCATCTTACTCACCACAAGTCGCTTGGTGTGAACGGCCTCGACACCGATCTGCCTACCACATTTGAGGCATGGTTCCTCGACTCGGTCGCTGGCAAGGCCTTCTTCTGCACATGTCAGATTCTGTTCTACGCCCTGCGGCCCATGTTCATCTACAACCTGCCGCTTACCAAGATCCACCTGTTCAACATCGTCGTCCAGCTGGCCTTCGACTACGCACTCGTACAACTCGCAGGAGGAAAGGCACTGGCTTATTTGATTATGAGCAGCTTCCTTGCCGGCTCACTGCACCCGTGTGCTGGTCACTTTATCGCTGAACACTACGTTTTTGAGAAGCCTGAGAAAGACGCCTCGAATCCTGCAAACAAGATTCCTATCCCAGAGACGTATTCGTACTATGGCATCCTCAACTTCTTCACGTACAACGTCGGCCTTCACAACGAGCACCACGATTTCCCAGCAATCCCCTGGACAAGGCTTCCCACGCTGAACCGTATTGCGCATGAATTCTACGATGAGCTGCCAGTGCACAAGAGCTGGGTTTATGTTATGTGGCAATTCGTCATGGACAAGGACATCAGTCTGTGGTGCAGAGTGAAGCGTGAGGAGGGTGGACGCAAGGTCGGTGCTGGCAATGGCTGGAGCGAGGAAGAACTAGGTAACAACGAGAAGAAGGGTCGTATTCCTGGAGTCTTTTGATGATTGGAGAGGAGACGATTTGCATGGACGGCGTTTTAGCGGCATATATTGATTCACGGCATCAGCAATCGACAAGAACTTGATTCCCGCCAACGCTGATACATCATGTGAATATATTTCCCCTTGCGTTCGATAGCCTAGTTCGGGCGCAAGCAAAGGAGAAGAGGCACTGATCCAAATCTCGATGTTCTGTGAGCTCCTGCCTGCCATTTCTGCAGGGTTCATTACGGCTGAGGAACTATGTACTATGCTCACAATGACGTTTACAGCCATCACAGATACGTCAACCATCGATCGAGCATCGGTCTGCAACAGCATCAATCAATAAGTACTCGATCGACCTGCAATCTTCTCGTGAGATTCAGTTAAACTACAAATCAATCGGTACGTACTTAGTGGTCGGACGGAAATACGCAAAACATCACCATGGTATCAAGAATCCTCCAGTCGATCACGCGCTCTGCGCCCACAGCAACCCGCAGCGTCCAGCAGCGCACAACAGGTAAGCTCTCAATCACTACAATCTTGCTGTGACATGTCGCCCAATAGATACTCACACTGAGAATGATCCTGTAGTCCTCGCCCCAGCCCTGTTCCGCACCTACGCCGTCAAACCCAGCTCCTCGTCCGCCAGCCAGAACAACTCCAACACAACCAACCCGCAAGCTTCATCTGCGGAAGCCCAAGATATCAACGCTAGGGCGGCAACACGCGGTACCTACGACCAGGACACTAGCAGCCTCGCAAACCCTGTGAGCCACCCCGAGGATGGAGGCATGGGCGCGACCGAGGAGAAGACCATCAGCCAGGACAAGATGAGCCATGATCCCAAGGAGGGTGATGCGAGTAAGAAGGAGAAGACGTTGAAGTTTGGGCAAAACCAGCCATTGGATGCTGCAAACAAATAGACTTGAACGGATTGAATTGTACAATAGCCAGATAATTGGATAACGTTGCTGTACCGTTTCTGATTCAAATGCACCAGTGTCCTCAGGGCAATGCTGGAACGTCAAAGTGATGATATTTTGCGTAAATGGATGATGGATAGTTACGTGCTAACCAGGCCCAGGCGACAGTACATAGTTGCGTAAAACGGTTATGTTAAGCTATTTAAGTACTCTTTAAAAACAGAGGATAGTTGCGATTTCTTGTTTAACTGTGCAATAATCTTAGATCTAAGCTAGAAACTTACTGTGTATAAGGTAATGTTATTATAGCAGTTTATTACATACTATTACTAACTATATTATAAGGATAATAACTAGGAAGTTTAAGATAAGCACATGTACTAAGAGAAAATCTTATAACTTTAATACCTAGATTGTTATAATAACAGTTATTTAGGTTATTCTACACAAGTACTTTATATTAATAACCCTACTTAACAGTTAGTATATATAATATAATTATTAGTATAACTTAATAGTTAGTATAACTATAAATTAAATAATTTAGATATCTAGATGTGTATAATTTATCTCTAGCAGGCTATATCTATAAGGTTATAACGTACCCTACAGGCGAGCCGCTTAACAGGCGAGCCGCTCACTTTTGCCAAGCCCCCACCAAACTTCTCCTCCTACACCAATGTCTTCTTAACAACACTATTTAGACGCGTTAAAGGAAGCTTAGATACAGCTTGCGCTCCAGGCTCTTAAACAAGACGCAAATCTCTCTTAGTAACGCGCTGCAGCTATCTACAGGGTCCCTTAAAAGACACTAAGCAACTAACACACAGAACAACCTTTATGCGCAGATTCTATAGCTAACTTATAGAAGCTAGACAATAATAAGAAGAAGGTAATTATTAAGCATGTTCTTAAGCTAGATGCGTAAGAATTTTTCTCTTAGCTCTTAGATATAGCTACTATAGCCAATTCTTTGCGCGCTAAGCACAATCTAGGCCCTATTAGCGTAAACTGGCCTAGTATGTTTGTTAAGCAACACCTAGAGCTTAAAGTTAAGTTTAATTGCAAGTACAACTACAAGAGAGCTCTCTATAAGGATTCTAAGGTTCTATAGGGCTAGTTTGGCCTAGTAGCTAATATTAAAGCTAAGTATAGTATCTAGGATAAAGACATATATAACTTTAACAAGACAGGCTTTATAATAGGCTAGATCTTCCTAGGAGCAGTTGTTACAGCTTCAGAACAACAGGGTCAGCCAAAGGCTATCTAGCTAGGCAACTAAGAGTAGGCTACAGCTATAGTAAGCATTAATGCTAAAGGATAGGCTATTCTGGCCTTCCTTATCTTTAAAGCCTACTACTACCTCTCTGCCTGGTACAAAGAAGAGGATCTGCCTTACAACTAGGTTATTAGAGTCTCTAATAACAGCTGGACTACTAACAAGCTTGGTCTTAACTAGTTAAAGCACTTTAACAGGCATACAAAGGAGCGTACTATTAGCACCTACTATTTGCTTATTATTAATAGTTATAAGAGCCACAACTCTCTTAAATTCTAGCAATACTGTAAGGATAACAAGATTATTACTTTCTGTTTGCCTTCTTACTTATTACACCTTATATAGCCTCTTAATATAGGTTATTTTGCTGCTTTAAAGAAGGCGTATAGGTGCTAAGCTAAAATACTTATATATAACTAGATTAACTATATTATAAAGACAGAGTTCCTGCTATACTTTATATGCGCCTATAATGCTATAATTACTTCTAAGAACATCTAGGGAGGGTTCTAAGGTGCTAGATTAGTCCTATTTAACCTAGACCAGGTTATAATAGCCCTTAATATAAAGTTGCGCACTCTATTACTACTACTACCTGTTAACAACAAGCTCTAGCAGTCGCAAACCCTAAGTAACACCCTTAAACTTAGGTTGCAATTAACGCTTATAAAGACAAGGATTTAGAGGCATATAGATAGTTTGCCTACCTTTATAGTTAAGGCGTTTAAGAAGGTAGTAAAAGGGGCAGCAATAATTGCATATAAGCTAGTGTTAGCGCAATAGGAGATTACTTAGCTTTAAGCTGCTAATAAGGCAGCTATACAACAAAAATTATATAAAAGAAAGTAAGTTTAGGCAGAAGAGACCCTAACAGTTAAGGATAGCCTGCAATTAATAACTCTAAAGGAGTTTAGGGCGCGTAGTAATAGGAAGAAGGCAAAGAAGCAGGTGCGTGCTAAAGGAGGTAAGCCCTCCTAAAGACGCTGTAGACAGTGCAATTAGACAGGACACAACACACAAACGTGTCAGAAAGAGGTAGAAGTAGTTTCTAAATAGTATTACAGGCCATACTGCACTTTGCAGCACTAAACTGGGTTGTTTTAGGCTATAATAGGGTAGAGTTTGGTAGGGGCTTGGCAAAAGTGAGCGGCTCGCCCGTTGAGCGGCTCGCCCGTGGGGTACGTTAGGGGATTTAGTATTTTAATAATAAAAGGTTTCTCTTCTCTATATTATTAGCTATTTTATAACTCTACTAGTAGAAAATTATAATAGCACTGCTTTTATTTATGTTTTATTGTATATTTTTAGTGTTTTAGTTTTTCTGTTTTATTTTTTCCACTCTGTCCGTAATCGACACCCGTAGTTGGGCGTTGGTTGTCCGTGCACGGTAAGTTGGCCCAACATCGCCAAGAGTGTGACGCTGACCTAATCTTATAAAAGCCAGTCTATCATCTAACGTTAATAACAAAGACTTAAGATCGCAACGTTAGAATGGCATGCACTAAATCTCCGAGATGGGTCGTTCTTCGATTCAATGCTAAGTACGACCTCGATGAGCCAGCAATCATCGACAAATACCTCACATTAACTCAATCTGGAGGAATACGCTATTTTATCCACTCAATACCTCCCAGAAATTCGTCTAAAGCCCATACTGTCCTCGATCTCCATTGCGACCAGCACCAAAATGTGAAACTTGACGACATTTCGTATGAGGTGTTTCTTGTGCAGAAAAAGGGTGATTTGTAAGTCTTGCCACAAACTGCGAGATACACAGCTAAGTCTCCGTCAGCGTCTTAGAGCAGCTTGATAATGATGCGTGTAAGAAGGCGAGCAGGCTTTGCCGAGAGTTGGACTGGGGCACTGACCGTCGCTAATCCGATGAGTTGCCTGGAGTGTCACTGTGACACACAGGGCAATCTCCGGGCAGACCTGAGTCTTGCTGAGCAAGGCTCATTGGCAAATCCCGCAGGACCCCGGACGCAGGTACACAGAGTGTTTGATTGGGACGGGCAGAGGCTAACGCGCATCGAATGTATTCTTGCCGGGTAAGATGCGCGGGTGTTCGGGAACAACTCGCATATGTTTTGACTCTGATGTTGCACATCTTGGCGCGGCTTTAATGGTATGGGCGAATCCTAGTTAAGGAAGTAGTGCATTATATGTACTTTTTACTCCGCCAAACAATTTTCTGGTTTGCAGGTACAATCAATGCGAAATGAGCCAGAAACATGGTTTAGGACGTTGCGGCGCGTAGTGAGAGAAGCTGCAACAGTAGCGCGCCTGAGACATGGAATTCTTTAGGGCATGTGGTTAGGCACAATAGTTGTACACGATGATTGGAACCACTTTACGGCACGCAAATACGAGTCAGCGCTTATTTCGCCCCATCATGTCTTCTGTAGTCGGTCACAGGCAGCTTACGCTGGTGTGGCTTTGCGCGACACAGCCTAGTCATCAGGATCAGAATCGAGAAGGGAGACGAACAGGGTATGGCTGGATGGTGGCACCAGCCGCATTCAACGCTGTGATCATGTAATTTGCAAAAACACCAATGAAGGAGCTGATGAATTGAAAAGCAAGTTTGCCTTCGACCCAGCCAGCCAGGGGTTCCGTTCATGCACACCCTACACCCCGTGGGCGCGCCGTACTTCAGCGATATTCTCGTTAACAAACCACAGTTCAGTATCGCAAGCATGTCTGGAGAGTTACATTGCTACTGTCTTTGTCGTGTTCCTGTCGTCGCTGCTATCTTTCGTTCGCTTACTGTAGTATGGTTTTACTGTAACCAGATTTCCACTCTATAGAGGGCTTTCGCCATGGCAGGATGTTGGAAGTATCCATACGGCAGCTAACTCCAATGAAGGCAAGAACATGCTAAGCGATGCAGAGGCCCTTGTAGGCTGAGTGTGCAGGTGTACGCCACTCAATACATCTTAGCCACTGGAGCCTTCCATTGTACAGGCTCTAGGTCTTCGCTCCTCCGGTCGACCTTGTCTTTTCTCACATGCAAAGGTCGATCTTCCTGCACATCTTGTGTAGCAGCCTTGCGCTTACGACTGCAGGTACGCTTGCCTTTTTCTGCTGCAGCCTTGTCTTTGGCATCACGCTGTATCCGTGACTGCTCAAGGTCCTCATACTCGAAAACTTTTCCCTTTCCTTTCTTCAAAAAGACAGGTTTCCGTGCCTGGACAAGGCTGATAACCACAGGGATGACTGAGGTGCTGCACATCAGACGCAAGCAGGTTGTATAGCTTGATTTTCTTAGGCATATACCTAATGTAGAACTGAGTTGCCTATAACTATGAGGGTGTCTGCAAATTCCAAAACACAGATATAAAAGTAAACTCTACGTACTAAAGCCAAAACCAGGCACGTTTTCTGGCTGCTGTATCACCATCTCGCAAAATCCTGATGCGCTTACACGGTATTGTCGGGAGTGGCTTCTCAACGCCTGAACCTGAATGCTCTACATTACCAAATGGGCTCTCAAGGCCCTGGTGCCTTATCAGCTTTTCTAAGGTAGTGGAAAACCCGCTAAGCTCCCTTGAAATCGATGTGAATCCGCGAATAGAGATCGCAATCATATCGTCTCTCTTACTAACCATGAGAGTAACCCGCTTCTTAAAGGGTGGAACATTTCGAGGCATAGGCCCGACGCATCGCATCGGATTTCCCTGTACATAAAAGTACGATGACGTCGCTACAAGCCGATCGCACAATTGATAAAGACCGTCAAGTGGAAGATGAAGCCGACAGAAGATATTTCCTTCGCACAGGTATCGACAGCCGTCATACCTTGGTGTGGTTTCCAGTTTAAATAGAAAATTGACGATACCATTAGATCAAATACTGCAATAACAGCGCTATACTCAGCCATGACAGTCTGTGTGGTGTTTTCTTTCAGTCCTGATATCTTCGTTGCATCGTCCCGACTCGGCTCCTGTCCAGAGACTTGGATATTAAGTCGATGAAACCAATGACGTAGATGCAGTGGTAAAGAGTTGTAGAGTTCAGTCCATGCAGCTTGAGCATCCATACTGTGCATAAAGATATCCCAAAGTCGCTTCAAGAATCGTCCAACCATCGTGAACTCCCCTATTCGTGAGAACATTTGAGCGTCCTTTCCTTGAGGGCTGCCAGGAGTTTCGAGCATCGTTCTAGTACCCAAAGATAGAAGAAAACCCGGATCAGGTCGATCAGGCCATAGATACTTCACCTCCCAGGATGCCAATTTTGCAGGCATGTTATGTTTCACGCCACTGTCTTGAACTAATGTAGGTCCAATATTCACGGGTGAAAAGTATCTGCGCTTGGTTAGGGTTGATAGATCTGAACATGGGAATACGCACCCTGGGGCTGCTGAAGTGCAAGTTGCCCTGGCAGTCTTAGTCACGATTATAAACAAGCATAAGGGGCCTTACGCTTCTCCAACAGTGATTTCATATTGTGCCTTTTCAGAGCGCTCGACGTCATAGCCTAGAAAATGGTTCAACTCAGGTACTTTTGAAGCCCAAACTTCCTACCTACCTAGTGTAGCTGGGGGTTTGCCGCCATTGTAGTTGGCAACAAGCCGAGCCAAAGATCGTTTAATTTCAGTAGTAATGACAGCAAATTAAAATATTCTTTGAAGAGGTGTTTTGGTGCCAAAACTGAACAGTTTGGGTTAATCTTATAGGTTTATAGATCAATGGTTTACCGTGTGCAGATGGTGGGTAGCTGGCGAGCAACAGCGCTGATCCAATCAGTGGACCCGCAATATGTCATAGCCAAGATTGTGAGGGTATTTGGGCAAGCAAGTTGGACGCACGTTCTCGTACTCTTGCCGCAGCAATCACCCCATTTGCTGCCGCACTTCTTGTCACCGGTCGCAGAGCCGCATTTACCGTCGAGAGAGTAGGCGCTAGGGTCGATTACGGCGCACAAACTGCCAGCGTAGGTTACCACGGCACAATCTGCTCTAGAAGATGATGTCGTCAGCTTTGCTATGGTGTATTTCTTCCACGCTCAAGGTAATTATTCTTATTTGGTGTTGCCGCACTTCCACGTCTGCAAGTTACAGCACTGTCCGCCCGAATACCCCAAGCAGGATTTGCCCGACACGCAATACTGCTCCCCGGCTTAAATGCTAGCGCAATCCGGGTCGAGCAGCGGATTAAGAAGGAAGAACTTCTCAAGGCTGATCTTGTACTTTGTAGCCAGTTCCGTGCAGGTGTAGTACGATACCTCTGGAGGCGCGGTGGCATTGTAACGACATCGAACTTCAGCCGATACGGGCAGAATGGCTAGCAATTGCAAGAGCAAAGGCAAAGAACGGTAAAGCGAGGCCATGATGCTTCTGGGTGGCTGCGGAGCATCGAGGTAGAAGGTCTCGTCTGTGTCTATCTACCTACATGCTCGTAATCCTGACGTAGCGTCTTGCTTTGGACATCCATGTTAGTAGTCCTTGGTGTAAAGGTCGATGCTAATATGCAAGGTTACATTTCAATTCACGCTAGTCGCTAGGCCCACGCCAGGATTTGCAGTGCAGCCCGCGTTCCTGCATGAAGACCACTCCTCCAGAATCCTGTCAAAGTTTACCATTTTCCACATTCAGCCTATACGAGGGGACGAATCCAGGATAGCAGAATCTGAGAGCACGTTTAGAGGCAGTCAGATGTTCAGATTGCGGTGTTGAGTATCTCCTATCTGTCCGGCGCTTTTTCCAAGATCCTTGTTGTATTCCCTTTTATGTGCCCCAACATAGAGTCAAACCAGACAATCATTATTAGAGGATATCCGCCCCCCAAGCTGACCTCCGCTTTGTCGTTGGACGGGTGAGTTCATTGCGAGGCAGACTGTTTCTTGACCCTAGTCTCCACATTTTCCCAAATCCATGCACATTTCTCTCCATCACCCGCAGGATCCTCCACAACGTTGACCGCGAATCCTTGCTGGCCAGAAACTTCCCCGGGGGAGCCCTCCGTAATCATGTCGAAGAAGAACCGTGCGTGCTGTTGGTTCGATGGGTCTGTTACGTCCATGCACCTCAGAAGAAGCTTGCGCAGGGGAAGTGCATAGCCGTGAACGGCCTTGATGAATTGCCAGACAGAGATGGGCTGTCCGTCTGTGTTCTCAATGAGCAATTGTGCTGGCCGTAGATGCTTTGTATCCGAATTGTGCCAGTGCCACCAGCTTTGCAGTGGTTCAATCGTGATTTCCAGGCGTGATTTTGGAGGATCCATTGCCGTCTCGTCAAGCTGTGACCTGCTGGACTCCTCGGTAAGTGGGCGCCATTGCAAAACTCCTTCGTCGTCCGGTCCAAAGACCTGTACGTCCGATGGAGAATCTAGTACAGACCATTTTAGCCGATTGAAAATATCGTTTGGCTCTGGACCTGATGATGCTGGTGCTACTGGAGGTGGTCCGGATTGGAGAAGATGAGGTGGGATGTCGGCTGCATTCCACCGGGGAGGGTACCAGTCCATGTCCATCTGTGGTATCTTCGTAGGCATGATGTCATTCTTGGTTCGGTAGACTGTTTTGGGGTAGGTAACAGCAAATGTTGACACCTGTCAGATTTTCTCGAGTGGAGGGCGAGATTGTTGGCAGGTGGAGTTGAACATGTGTTCGGCCCTGAAGCGTAATGAGCAGACTAGATGTACCTAGTGAGCGGGCAGGCTTGGCGTGTTCGGATTGGTGGTAAATTTTCTGAATTTTGCAACTCACTTACTCTTGCAATGGACTCTTTTCGCTCTTTGAAGAGGTCTTTCTTTGGTGTATCATCCTATGTTCTTTTGCTCTCGCATCTTACCAATAGCCAATATATTCAGGACTACCGGTACGTTATCTCCACGATCTCGCATGTAATTTCTACTTACAACCTGTGAAACAGAAGTACCTTAGAGTAATCTACACTTACCTTAAGCTTACTAAAATAGTCTTAGGTGTTTAGCTTTTAAAGCACTGAAATAAACTCAGCGTATCCAGGTAAAAACAGTGTAAGCAGCATCGAATGCTCAGTGCTCTATTAACTATATAGCGGTTTACTACACACCGAACAGTTCAGTGCCCTGAGAACCGGCCGTGTGCCACAGGGGGGTTCCGTCTTTTCCACTGCATTCTTCACGCTCGCAGCATCACTTGTTATACTTACCGCGACCTAACTTTAGACTACCACATTAGACGACACATAATCTCACATATTAGGTCCCCACTGCCACAAAGACCTGCTTCCACGAAAATCAGACAATACCAAGATGCCACCGTATGTCAGGCCCCCATCTCCGCCAGATCTTGGTGATCCATCGTACATTCCGCCGGCTGTTTACGGTCATTACAGCCATAGTCCTCAAGTTAATCAACGCCGCTCAGAGTCCCGTGACAAGGGAGAAGAGCCAGCCCATGCACCGACACCATATGTCCGAGTTGTTCTAGCCAGGTGATTACATGAGAATCGAGAAATAGGAGACTTGGCAACAGAGCTGTTGGCAATTAACGCCGGACAAGAAACTGACCTCATTAAACTTACACGGTGGATGGAATTGGAAGAAGCGGTCCAGGATTTGGTTGATGTTTTAGATACATTGCCTCACCATCTCAAAGAAGTCACACCCACCCGTGAGGTGATGCAGCGACTCAGATACCACTTCGGAAGTAAAACGTGGTGGCCGAGAGTGGTCAAGCCATCTCCCCCGGCCACCTCTGCGATCAACTTCGAACAGCATGGTTGGGTCATCTGAGGAGCAAGCCCAGGACCTCGACGAGGCTCTAGAAGAGTCGCGAAGTACAAGATCGCTCTTGGTTGAGGCGGCAGAGGACCCCTGGGAGTTGGCGAAAAGCTTGCATTCGGAGTGAGTGTTGCAGGCTTCCAATTACAACGATCTCCTAGTCTGTGTAAACACCTCAGCACGATACTTAGGACGCTTTGAAGACGAACTCGCAGGTATGTATGTCAAGCCACTCATGGCGTCCTTTGCAACCGCCATCGGTATATTGATTGGCTTGCTTACAAAGTCCTAGTTGCGGAATACAACGACACTCCGCTTAGCGGTGAGGAGCGCTAGGTCGTTTTTTTGCGCTGCTGTGAGGCGGTATAGTTGCAGACCGCTGGTTTCGGTTCTGATACGGGGTGTGATTTCTGCAACTTTGATACTTGTGCTGTCGTGCGATAGGAGGTTGGTTTTTTCAGCGGAGCCGTAGCGTCCGCGGTCATAGAAGGTAAAGGGTTCCGTTGGTGGGAATGTCGCGCTGGTGTCGTAGACTGGCAGATAGGCTGCGTACTCAGACGACGCGTGCACTTTTTCGTCCTAGGCGACGGCAAGCTTGACATGTCCATATCGATCAGCAGGGATACGTGCATTGACGGTGAAACACAGCGATCTTGCATAATCTATGAGTTACCACGGACTAACTTACTCTCCTACAAATCAAGATCAAGACCGTGTAGCCGGAGCTTCATCCAACTTGAAATACCCCGGCTGCAGCATCTGAAACACCTCTCTCGGGTCATACTTATTCGCAATCGCATGCAGTCTCGCCTTATTCGCGGACCCGTAGCTCGATATCACATCCTGGTACTTGCTCGCGTAGTTCATGTAGATGTACTTACTCGCCAGACCGCGCGTCTGGGCCTCTGCAGCGGTCCTCTTGATCAAGGTATTTACAAAGGCGTTGACGCGGTCGTCATCTTTGGCGTCTGTCCATGCGGGTGCTGGGTTGAGGAGGAGCAGCGGGCCCTGGTCTGGCGTGAGACCTAGTGCGTTGCCGCCGTTCTGCTGCATCTTCTGTATCTGCGGGACGGTGATGACTTGGAGTGATAGCGGATTGAGCAGGTTGGCTACGTCTGCGATTTTGTCGCCTTCTTCGTAGAAGACCTGCAGGATGTAGTTTATCAGGTCTTTGTCGAGTTTGTATGTCTGCGCCCAGTAGCTCTGTCGCTCGCCGTAGGGGTTGGAGGCTGCGAGCATCTCGGTGAGTTCAGACAGTGTGTGGATCCCTATGTTGTCTACAGCGGGTGTGATTGCGTTCCATTCGGCGAAGATGGAGGCGTTCGCGTTGGGCTCGGCGTACTCGAGCTGGACGGATGCGATCTTCGTCCCTCCTTGAACGACAAAAGACAGGATCTGGGCGGCTTTCGTATCCTGAGCGGAGTTCTTGCCTAGGTTGACGAAGGCGTCGATTGCAGCGGGGAATTGGTTTTCAAGCAGCACACGGTCGCCACCCCACATCTTTCCTAAAGGTAGTGTCCTGAGTTTGAAGTTGGTGACAAGACCAAAGTTGTTTCCACCGCCGCGTAGGGCCCAGTACAGATCACTGTAGGAGGCCGGGGTTGCTGTAACGATAAGTCCGGACGCGGTGACTACTTCGTACGACTCCACATTGTCACACGCCCACCCGAGCTCGTTAGCAAAGAAAGAGATGCCCCCGCCGGTCGTTAAGCCTCCAACGCCGATCGGCGCAACCTGAGAGGCTGTCAGCGTTTTATCGTGGTCATGCGAGCGCAGATACACGTACACGACCTCCCACAACACCAAGTCCACTTTTCTCAATGCCACTGTAGATATCATGCCAAGTGTTGCCTGGCTGGACATCTACGGTCTTCTTGTTTGCAGCAAGCTTGAGACCCTTCATCTTCTGGAAGGTGACAGTGATGCCGCCCTCGATGTTCGATGCCCCCGTAAACGCTGCATGACCTCCGCTTTTTGCAGCAAATGGGCATTGGGTGAGGCGCGACAGCAAAACTACTGTTGAGACGTCCAAGGCTTTTGTAGGATAGAAGACGCAGTGGGGACTAACTGCCTGCTGCTGCGCGGACCAGTACGCTTTGCTGAAGCTGGTATAGTTGGCGCTTCCTTCGAGGACAACATTGGAGCCGAATATGACTGCGAGCGAGTTGCACTACATTGTCAGTTATGTGGCAAATATGAAATGGATGCAAGACTCACAGCCACCGAGCAGCCACTGAGTGCTGACCTTTCAGCAATATCAGGTAGGTCTGGAAGGGTAGATACGTTGACACCATTGTTTAGCAATGCCTCTGTAACATTAAAGTCTGCTGGTTCGAAGTTTTGCGACAAAGCACACGAAGCGAGTACGAGGATAGGGCCGGAAATTCTCATCTTGAAATTCGCAGGGGGTATTCGAGATAGCGAAGAGAGAGGGACAGAGAGACGAGTGGAAGAGGACTGCCGAAATTATAAGGCTTGTTACTACCTATGTTAATAGCTTCCAGTTCCTCTTGGGAACCTCCTCGGCATCTATCTCTGTCGAGAGGTGAGCGGCTCCGACGCATGTTTGTGGCGAGGTCCCAGAGACGGGTCCAGCAGTTCTCGGTTACACGAGGGGAAAGCTCATTTCCTGAGTCGCACCTCCACAATGGTCCAAGTGGCTGCGGGCCTCGAACTCGCCGTGAAGCGTCATGCAGCTCGTAAAATGGCATTTGCCTTTAGCCAAAGAGAAGTCCGGGAAGAATACTGTCATCAAAGGTTTCCATTTTCAACAGCTGCCGTAAAGGACGTCTGAGATCAACGGGCATCTACCAGCGATTTGTGGCGGAGTACGTAGGAGTCGAGGTGCACACTTGTTGAGTGTGCAAGCGAAGTGGCTCGAGCAGCGCGAACGACAAGTGTACCTAGCGGGTGGGTCCATCTTCCCGTGCCGGCGGCTCGCACCACTCGTCCGTCTCCATCTAGTCCTCGCGGCGCCGTGGAAGATCCGCCCGACTGCGTTCCAGTCGTTCTCGAGACAGATGCGCAATCGCAGTGCTGCTGAAGTGCAGGACGTTGGAGATACCTCCACGCGGGCTATGTGGGCGGTCGTGTAATTCAGGTTCAGGCAGAGATCCGCCACCTGCCCAAAAGAGCCGACCCATTACCTAGCGACTGAGCGAAGGATCGAGGGAGGCCGGGATGGTTTACCCGGAATGAACAACCATGAAGACACGGCTGTTGGTGCGGACAACCAACATTACGAGACGCCACGAGCGGAACGCTACGGGCGCTTATTGACTGTTGGACGCTTGGTGGCGAGAAAGAGAAGTAAAGAAGAGGCTAGGGTACGCACAGTATAGATCTGTGAGCTCTGCGAAGTTTTATGGGACTCGCTGTGGTTGGAGTTGGGATTAAAGAGTAGATGGAGCAGCACACTCTTCAATCTCTGGTACACCATTGTAACAGAATCGTGCCTCTTTCGCATACGGCCATTGGATATTAAAAACAAGTTCTCCTGTCTAATTTGCCGTCTGCTGGGGTACCGTTCTGGGAAAGCAGTTGCACACATTTGTGTTCTTGGCAAACACAAGCCCGTTATCCCGACCACACCTGACTACATTGTGTAGGCCAATTTCGTTTGCCCCCACAAGAAGCAAATTATGTTCTTTGTCGTGAGTTACCCTAGCTTCGAGATCGATTGGTGGGGTAACAATGCATCAAGCGGGTGTGAGGCTGAGGCGGAGACTGAGGCTAAGGCTTGCACCTTGTTGAAGTTGCCCAAAGAAGAATACTTCGGTCCACACATCGGAGCTTACGCTAGTCAGAATCGATGAGCATCACACTCAAGTATATACTAGATCAAGACGAATGCTTGGTTGACATTGCTAATGCGCAGCACTTTTACATCATGTTTCGTACATGCAGATCCTACTATCAATGATATCCTGGATGCCCATACTCGCCTGACGAGTTAGACTTTTTTCAAGACTCTCATAACCAGATACTCAATGCTAAATTCGGTGGTTTTAGTAATGCGTGCGGTAAATTTTTGTCGATTAAAGCTAACTGCATATTTCTATTGGAGGTTAAAAGTTAGCAGGCTGTGGAGCACACGTACCGAAGTTTTGTCTCTATCTTGTTGTTGATGTAACAGAGAGACAAAGCAATTCAATTGAGATAGAATCCAGCTTGGGTAGGAGGACTTGATTTGATCGTTCTGTGGTCGTATGTAGAATGACCGGCTTACATTGTTGTATGCAATGCTAGCGAAAGTTGTTGCCTTGGCAATGGAATACGTCAGGGTGAACTGTCATAACGCTTGGTCTCTGATAGGACATCGACGTCTCTGTAGAGGGCTTGATAGCGTCTGTTCATAGAAGTTCTGCGATGTTCCGCCCGATCTCGTATAAGAATACGCGGTGCAACGGTGTGGCGGTTAGTCACAGTTGTTGTTGCTGTATCTCTGTGGCATAATGGCCTTCGGCTCTTACAGTCAGTTCTCCAATTTCGAATCCAATTCTAGGCGGTCGGTTATGAATCGTGTTTTCTATGTCGTGTGATGGTGATCGTTAGTCAGTGCTCATTCGTGCCATCGCGTTCCTGGAAGGTGGTCGTGTACGGATATTGCCTCGATCACGCTTAGTCACCGACAGCCCGTGTTAAGATACGAATCAATCGCACCATTGGTCAAATCCATCTCCACTCTTCCTACAAACTAGAGCATGGCGAGTAGTGAGCCGCAAGCACATCCACAGCATTATCGTAGGCTAAGCCTCGATTAGGCAGGAGCCTGAGGCAATCCAAGCTCCGTTAAGACCCATCATGAAAGGCTTGTCTTTGCTTGGATCGGTTCGTACCAGTATTGGCAACACGCACCCCGAAGGTACCAGGCTAACTGCAGGGGGGAGTTGAGAGACGACCGTCGATATGAGTACTTAAAGCTCGGAACGGTGCCATGTCTTTCGAGCCAGTGCTTTCGCTCAAATCAGTCGCACCAGCAGCAAAGATGGCACCAGTTCTCAGCTTCCTCATTGGCTCCTTGTTGGCTGCGCGGGGTCTCGCAGAGCCGTTCGAGAAGTTGTTCGCAGTTCCCGAGGGTATGTGACGTCGAAATCTTCATATCGATCGCAGGCACTGACAAACCGTAGGATGGAAGTCCTCAGGCGCAGCAGCGGACTCGCAGGTCCTCAAGCTGCAAATTGCGCTCCAGCAGGGAAATCCGGAGGCCTTCGAGCAGCATGTTCTGGATGTATCGACGCCTAGCAACAAGAAGTATGGACAACATTTTGAGTCTCACGAAGAAATGAAACGCATGCTGCTCCCTAGCGAAGACGCGTCATCTTCCGTAGCCGCATGGCTTCAGGCTGCTGGTATCGAGGACTTCGAGCAGGATGCCGACTGGGTGACCTTCAAGACCACTGTTGGCGTTGCCAACAAGATGCTCGAGACGAAGTTCGCATGGTTCACCAGCGATGAGGCCAAACCGCGCAAGGTCCTTCGCGCCCTCGAATACTCCGTGCCTGAAGACGTTGCTTCGTACATCAACCTCGTCCAACCAACCACTCGCTTCGCCGCCATCCGTGCGGACCACGAGACCGGGAAGGAGATTTTTGGTCTCCAGCGCATTGAAGTTGCTGCCAACGCGAACGTTACTGTTAATTGTGATACTGCCATCACACCCCAATGCTTGAAGCAGCTCTATAAGATCGATTACAAGGCCGACGCCAAGAGTGGTAGCAAGGCTGCCTTTGCCTCGTACCTCGAGCAGTATGCCCGCTATAACGACATGGCTCTCTTCGAGAAGAACATCCTTCCGGAAGCGGTCGGCCAGAACTTCTCCGTAATCCAGTACCACGGTGGTTTGAACGATCAGAACGCCTCCACTGACAGCGGCGAGGCCAATTTGGACGCCCAATACATGCTCGGTTTGGCCCAGCCGCTGCCTATCACCGAGTTTAGCACCGGCGGTCGCGGTCCCTGGGTCGCCGATCTTGACCAGCCTGATGAGGCTGACAGCGCCAACGAGCCCTACCTCGACTTCCTCCAGAACGTACTGAAGATGTCGCAGAAGGACCTCCCCCAGGTCATTTCCACCTCGTACGGTGAGAACGAGCAGAGCGTCCCCAAGTCGTACGCTCTCTCCGTCTGCAACCTTTTCGCTCAGCTCAGCTCCCGTGGTGTCAGCGTCATCTTCTCGTCCGGCGACTCAGGTGTTGGTTCCGCCTGCCAGAGCAACGACGGCAAGAACACCACCAAGTTCCAACCTCAATATCCTGCCACTTGCCCTTGGGTGACCTCTGTTGGATCCACGCGCCACTTAAACGAGACGGCCACCTACTTCTCATCTGGCGGTTTCTCTGACTATTGGAAGCGCCCCTCATACCAGGACGATGCCATCAAGGCCTACTTCCACACCCTCGGCGAGAAGAACAAGCCCTACTTCAACCGTCACGGCCGTGGCTTCCCCGACATTTCTGCCCAGGGTGTCGGTTATCGTGTTTACGACAAGGGCGTGCTGGCAGGCTACCAAGGCACCTCTTGCTCTGCGCCAGCTTTTGGTGGTATTGTTGCTCTCCTCAACGACGCACGTCTCAGGGCTAAGAAGCCTTCGCTCGGATTCTTGAACCCTCTCCTGTACTCTAACCCTGATGCTTTGAACGACATCGTCCTCGGAGGTAGCACAGGTTGTGACGGTCATGCCAGGTTCCACGGTGCGCCGAATGGCAGCCCAGTCATCCCATTCGCTAGCTGGAACGCCACTGCAGGCTGGGACCCCGTATCGGGCTTAGGTACGCCTAACTTTCCGAAGCTGCTCAAGGCTGCTGTCCCCAGCCGCTACAGGGCCTAGAAGTGGGCTTAGCTTAGCTGTCTGGATGCACGTGTAAATAGTCGCAATGATAACAATTAATACGAGTCAGAGCCTCCTAGGGCCTTTTAGTTGATGATCGTATTGATGACGGTGATGAGAAGATTGGGCGCGTTTGTAATGTTACTGATATGACAAGCGCAGTTGAGAAAGCGTAGTTGCCCTATGATGTCAGGCGAGCCAATTTGGCAAGTCGCGCTTGCAACCGCGGCGCGTAGAGCGTGTCTCCAACACCATCATCCAAACACACAAATATGGCCTTTACAGCTCTCAACGACCAGCCCACATCACAACCACCAGTTCAGGCGCCGACGCCAGAATCAGCAGTACCGATTCCGCATCCGCAAGAAATTGACGCTGCGTTTGCTAGCAGCCACGAATTGCGGAAACGGGTGCATGCTGCTATTGGTGTGCTTTGCTACTCCCCTTGCGCAGAACTCCTCCCTGATAATCGACAGACCAAAACCCCTCGCAAAGCACGCTTTTTCGCGACATCTCAACCTACATCCTCGGTCAAGCTTCACAGCCGCCCAGTGAACCCATAACAAAGAAGCGCAAGCTTGAGGAAACCAACGGCGCACAAAATGGCACCGCAGCAGCAGCACCGACAACAGCAGGTGTGGGTGGTAGCCTAACAAGCGCCTCAACCAAGGCGTTCAAGTCATTTCCTGGCGTCAGCTTCTCAATTCCCCAGCGGAAAAAGTTCACACTCGAGCTCTTGGACAGGAAGGACGGAGGAATACGCGCAATTGGCGCCACAGGCAATGTCGAGTTTGCGCTAGCCTGGAGGGACGTTGATCAGGTCTTCTGCTTGCCGGTGCCTGAGAAAGCGAAGAAGCAGCATAACTTCATTATCGTACCAGTACATGGCGATGGCGTCACTCCGGTGCCTGAGGAACTGAAGGGATCAGTGCCCGAACCGATCGTCTGGACTTTTGAGGAGGCGACGGGGAAGAACCTTGTTCAGGGCGAAGATCCAGGGCCTGGCCCTATGGCAGAGGCGATACACCATGGCTTGTTACAAGCAGGCACTGGGAAAGAGGTCGTGTTCCCAGACGCAGACGAGTTTGCCAGCGCCATTCCTGAAAGCCATCGAAAGAGCGAGAAGGCGTACCACGTCAAGGCGCACAGGGGAAGTAAAGAAGGTACGCATCCGCTGTTGCAGCTAGTTCAGTGGTCTCCTTGCTAATCTTCGACTAGGCTACTTGTTCTTCACCTCTGTTGGCATCCTTTACGGTTTCAAGAAACCGCTTGCCTTTTTCGATTTCGCCGCCGTAAACAGCATATCGTACACCGCCGTACTACGCAACACCTTCAACCTCGTTGTTACCACGCCCACACAGGAAATTGAGTTTAGCATGCTTGATCAGGAGAACTTCGCCGGCATCAACGAATACGTGCAAAAACACGGACTGCAAGATGCTAGTATGGCAGCAGAGAGGCGCGCAAAGAAGCTCAACGTTAATCCACCGACCGACAAAGGCAAAGAGAACGGTGCTGCGGCAGCAGGCGCACGAGGCGTAGAGGAAGAATCGGAGTTGCAGAAAGCAGAGCGGGAGCTGCAAGATCAGGAGGACGACGAAGAGGAAGATGACGATTTCGATCCTGGCAGCGCAGGCGAGAGCGAGGGCGAAGGGTCAGACTCGGAAGATGAAGATGGCGCAGGTGGCTATGATGAGGGTGACACTGCGGAAATAAAAGACGAGGATGAGGAGATGGAAAATTAAATACTCGGATATATGTTGTTGTATGAAGCAGAACGCATCGCATCTTATGATACCCCTGCGTTACTAGCTGTTATGCCGCTATCGCAAGCATGTGTCTCGATATTCTGGTGGGTGAGCGGTTTCAGCCTGCAGTACTGTACTGAGTTACCGTAGAAGGAAGTCACGACTCTCGCCTACGTGGCGACTAGGCTTCAGTAACCAGAGTGCCGGCTTCAACAACATGTAGCCACCTTCACATGCTGTAACCTATCTACAACCTCTTACCTACTGCTCATCTTTACCCGCCTCAAGGTCACCACACCTACTACGAATCACGCTCCAACGTCACAGGCTATCGACCGCAACTCTTAGAGGCGGTGACGCACTATCAATGGCAGGGCACATCTTCCTTGTCTCTTGCCTGCTAGCTATATGCCTGCCCATTGTCTTCGTACAGCTACCTCGCTTCGAGACTATCAAAGACATGCGCGCTGAGAACGAGGCAGAAGAACGATCCGCGGTACTACGACAACGATCACCGTCACCATCGCAGAAGATACTGCGATGGATCACAGGACCCTGGTCCGAGACCGACGTCGACACCACGGATGCGGGGTCGGGGCAGAAGCAAGTCGATCATGAGCAAATCGCGCAAACGGCTGCTCGAGGACGATGGGATCAGGGTGACTCCAGGACCGCCTTCGGGGCGGATGCGTGTGCGGATAGTGGAGCCTCGTCGAAAGAGGAGGAATTAGAGACATCAAAGGCAGAGAAGAAGCCTTGGGATCCGCCGTTCAGGAGGCAGCTTCCGAGGACTGAGCTTGTCAAGAAGAGTATTGGCAGTCGGTTGCATCTTGGTACGGACACTCCACTAGCCCGCAAGACCGGACGTGGCATGGAAGCACGAGGTGTTGCAGTGAGATTGTTTCCACCAGATTCTGTCCCTGAAGTGGAAGATGTGAAGAGAGGCTCGCAGACGTCTCCAGCACCGCCACAAACGCCACAAGAACCATTACACCGACGGCCATACCCTACGACCCAGTTGCAGTTCCACAATACCAAGCATAGCGTATTCCCTCACCAGCATCACTCGGAACCTTTGTCCGCCCGAAACACGCCACAACAACAAACGGATGCACAGTCTCTACCCTCGCCGCTCGATGGAGCTCACCACACACTGCAGCCACAACGCTTTCCACAGATGACGCTTGATGACGCTTCGAACGTAGCTGTCCAGTGTGCTCCCAAAGATGCTGCCAAAGCGTCAAGTAAGGCACGCGAACGAGGCCTTCCACTATGGCAAGTCTTGTTGGTCACCATGGGATTCATCATATTCGTCTTCGCGTTCGCTATTCTGATTTCGCATTGTCTAGCTTGGTTCATTGTGTACAAGACGGAAGCAAGACTGGGTGAAGTGCGTAGCGGACTGCTCAAGGGCGGAGAAATGAAATTGTGCCTTTGCGGCAAAGGTTAAGAGTATACAAAACCTAGTTTCCTGCCTACTCCTGAACCAAACGAACAAGCGTTCAGATTGCGCCTTGGATTAAACACGATTTCGATTGTGATTCGTGTCGCCGAAGCTGGCTAGCAACACCAGCCCCGTATGCAGATCATCCACTTGTACGAGAGTGGTGATCGTTGAGCGACGCGAACCAAAAGAACGAGAACGAGACGGCCAGGGCTGTGCGATGCTTGACTAGTCAGATGCGAGCGATGTGGAACAAAATAAGTGCTTATGCACAAGTGCTTCAGCTTGCGAGGCAAATGACAATGACGGTGTCTGGGCACGCAGTGCATGTGCATGAGACCAACGTGTAAGAAAACACAAAAGTGGTTCTCAAATGACTCGAAACAACACCAAACAATTGCACGTTCTCCTAGGGCCAGCCGACAAAGCCTGGGTCGTGAAGCTAAAAACACGTACACGTCTCCACACAGACGCACGAAGCCAGCGAAGATGATGACCTCAGTCGGCTGGTGCGCGCTAAGGATGGGCCCACTTTCCCTTTCCCTGCACCGATCTGCTGCATGCTTGACGGCACGGCACATCCTCATCATCACAAAACCGTCCAGTTGCCGTCATGCATATGGGTGATCGTCAAACGGATGGCTGTCACGTCGCCGAATGCCCCTGCGCTGTTCTCTTTGCCAACGGCTGAAGGCTGTCCTTGTGCTGTAACTTCGCGGATGTTCGGGAGTTTGGTCGAATGGAAGGCTTGTACCATGGAAGTCTGAGGCCTTCCAGATCCGGGGGCTGGGGATTTGACATGAAGTGCATGAGGGACGTTCACGGCGTCGCCAATCGCCAATCGCTAGTGCTCGTCGGTGGATGCGCCGAGCGCCATTGTCTGGAACAGACGTCACTTATCGCACCTGTCCTCCAGCAGCTGTGTTCCCATTCAGCCTAACATCAAGCTAGCAAATACATCGACCTCCTCTGTTCTCTGCAGTTCCTCGAAGGAACGCACTTTTGCGTTTCCCTTCTATATCCGATACACAGCATAGGAGATAGTCACTATGGCTCTCAAAAACCTCCTACCCCTCCACAAGAAGGATGAGACCGACCAAAGCGCACATCACCACGAGCACCGTAAACGAGCTAACGGGCATATCAATCCAAAGCAGTCTAAGACAAGGAAGCAGCAGACAGGATTCACGAGCAAATGGCGAAATGAGCTTGTCGCAATGACTGCTGAATTTGCCGGCACCTTCTTGTTTCTCTTCTTCGCATTTGGTGGAACTCAAGTCGCCAACACAGCAGCCCGATACAGCGACGCAGCAACAGCAGGACAGCAGGGAAACAGCATCACACAGACGCCGAACACGAGCGTGCTCCTTTATATCAGCCTGATTTTCGGGTTCAGTTTGATGGTTAATGTGTGGGTCTTCTTCCGCGTCAGCGGTGGACTATTCAACCCTGCCGTAAGTTTTATGCTAAGCACAGAACAAACCATTCACTTTGCCACCATACGTAGAGTATGCTAACCATGATGGCAGGTCACTTTAGGTCTCTACCTCATCGGTGCCCTAACCACCACTCGCGCAATTCTTTGCTTCATTTCGCAGATGATTGCAGGCATTTGTGCTGCCGCTGTCGTCTCCGCTATGTTCCCGGGCGATTTGAACGTATCAACTACCCTCGGATCCGGCGTTTCAATTGCACAGGGCCTTTTCATGGAGATGTTCCTTACCTCACTACTTATAATCACCATTTTCATGCTCGCTGCCGAGAAGCACAAGGCCACCTTCCTCGCACCTATAGGCATCGGGTTAGCGTTGTTTGTTGCCGAGATGGTGGGTGTGTTCTACACTGGTGGTAGCTTGAACCCTACCAGAAGTTTTGGACCTTGCGTAGTGACCCGAGCCTTCCCTGGTAGGTTACACTGCATGTTGCACCCTTGCTGATGCTAACAATACACAAGGTTACCACTACATTTATTGGATAGGCCCTCTCTTGGGCACCCTTTTGGCGTTTGGTGTATACAAGATTATCAAGATCGTCGAATACCAAACTGTCAATCCTGGCCAGGACTTCGATGACCACGAGGTACATTTACACTTCATGTGTTTACAAAGATCTTATCTAATCTCTACTAGGACGCACTTTTCAGGCCCCCTACCAACCCCGAGACAGCCGAGGAAGTCGAGCGCCCCAACGTCGCTGCAATTGCCGCACAAGAAGCTGTTCGCGTGGCCGGTAATTCTCCAAATGAAGAGAAGGAAGATTCGTTTGGTGGCATCAACAGGACACTGTCATCGTCCAACAAGTACTCATCCAACTCACGGGATGGGCAGCGCAGTTCGACCGACGAGTATCGCCATTCACAACTTCACCACGGACATCCTCAGCAGCACGAGTACGGTCATCAAAGCCAACACGACGACTACAGGTCGTCACAAGAACCCCGCCGCACATCGAGGGATCATATGGCTTCGGATGCAGAGCTATTAGCCAGGACAGGTCATGGACCTTCCGTGAGCAGCCCAAAGAACTCCAACAGGCAGCCATGGGTATGAACATTATGATTTTGAATATAGTTTTGGGGGTGACACTACAAAAAATTACGGCGTTAGACGGATGGCGCTTCGTATACGAGAAGCTTTGGAGCACATCAACCTGCTCTATCAGGTCTTGGCGTTATCGGTCATGGCCGCGAAGGCTTGACTAAACATATATCATCTACTTTCACATCCCTTCAATCACCTTCAGCTCCGAGCGCTACCTGGCTCTTGGGAAGTGTCGTATAGGGTCACTGATGCAGCCTTTCGCCGACAGAACTTGCACACAGATGCAGTCTGGGCACGGGTGGCGGCACTGAGAACGAAGAGCCAGGAACTCAGTAATAAGCAACGTCTAGCGAATTCAAGTATTCAAGTCCGGGCAAATACAGTACTTCGTTGCCTACGTCGCTGTCACTAGCAAGGTTCTCAAACGGGTAAAAGGCATACACTAAACGAGACTCGAAGGGTGCACATAATTTGATAGCTGACAATTGTCATGCAGTCATGTATCCATCTTTGGAAGTATTTACAAGAAGCTAAGATCAACAGATATGGATAAAATGCAACTGCAGCACGTTTCATAGACCCTGCCCACACGATTTTCCTGATTCTTTTCTCCTGCTTGCTACCACCTAGTAGGCAGCACCAGTGGCAGTGGGCCTGACGCGAGTCTCAAGAGTGCAAGGAGTGCTGGATGCCTTGCCCATACCGAAGTCGTACTTCTCGGGCTCGGTACCAGCAGAAGGGCGAGGACCAAAGCTGCCAGTAGGCCTGGCACCGCCGTGTCCAGGCCACGCTCCCCAACCGGAGGGGCGGGGGCGGCCCCAGCCGAAACCGGGACGACCACCGTTATGCCACTCGCCAGTAGGGAAGGGACGGCCGGAACCGTGCGAGGGGCTACCGTTGCCAGTGGGGTAGGGGATCTCAGTAGGCAGAGGAGTGAAGGTAGGGACCTCGGCTTCGGCACTGGTGGCTGTAGCCCCAGCTTCTTCTGAGCAAGGGGTTCCCTCAGCGTCCGAGGGGATTTCAGGAGTGGGAGTCTCGACGGGGACGGCAGTGCTCTGGGCGCCGGTGGGAACGTTTTCACCTGGGTACTCAGGGGTCTCGGTAGGGACAATACCAGAAGAACAAGGAGTACTGGAAGACTCAGGGCCGATAGTAGGATTAGGGATGTCGGTGCTCTCGGTGAAAGCAGGCGCATCGCTAGGGCTGAAGGACTCAGAAGCCGGAAGGGTGACTGTAGCGGAAGGAGCGGGCTGATCCTTGCCGGTGCTGATGGCTGGGATCTGGGAGCTGAGCTCAGTAGGGATAGAAGCAGAGTACTCTGCTGAGTAGAAGATGGAAGGAAGCGCAGTCGCGGCAACGGTAGTGGAGGGAGGCATAATGGTGGCACCTGAGGTGACGATCTCGAAGGTGGGGAGAGAGGAGTCAGCTGGGACCTCGGGGGCGCCCGTAGAAGCAGAGGCTGCAGGAGTCTCGATCCCGATGGAAGCACCGGTGCTTTCGGCGTTCTCAGCGAAGGAATGAGGTCTCTCGGCGGCGGCAGGAGTTTTGACAGCGGCGGAAGACTTGACAGTGGAAGCAGAGGTGGCACCAGCGGCCGACGAAGCAGGGGAAGCAGAGGCAGGGGCGAGCGGAGCGGACGAGCCTGCACCGTTGCTCATGCAAGCGAAGCTGATCTTCTTAACGCTGGCCGCGTTCTGCACTTGGCCATCGAGTGTCCACTTCATGTCAACGTAAGGCCAGCAGATCCGGCCGTCAGCCATGGTGACCATGTCACCGGCAACGTAGACGTCAGTAGCCTTGACAGGCTCGCCAACCTTCTTACCATCGGCGACGAGTTGGAAGTAGGAACCGGTGTAGGCACCCCTGCAGCCCATGGCAATGTAATCGCAGGTGGGCTCAGCAATCTCTTCCCAGGTGACGAGAGCGTTGGACTTGTCGAAGGTGGCAACGTGGGCGTTTGAGCAATCAGCGGACCCTGTGGTGATCCAGTTGATTTGGGAGTCACCGTCGGCAACGAGCTCAGAGGTGGCCTGCTTGCCAACGAGGGTCTTCTTGTCGCTCATGGTGGCAATGGCGACGTTTCGGTTGACGGTGCGGTTGACAGAGTGGGTGTAGCCGGCGCCCATCCAGTCGTTGGTGGTCAGGTCCTTGGCACCACGGGACACCCAAGAGAAGATGTAGGAGTCGCTGCCCTGGAATCGAGCAAGTCCACTGTAGGAGCCCGACATTCCACCCATAGCCTCGTTACCAGCACCGTTGGTGACATTCTCGTTGGAGATCTTAACACCATTGTTTTGCATGCCAGTACCACCAGTGTTAAGCCAGATAGCTCCCTGGTCCTCAGAGCAGATGGAGGGGAAAGGAACAGAGTCAGAACCCTCGAAAGCGATACCAGTGTTGTGGGAGCAACCCCAGCTGGAGCTGGCACCCTGGATCTGCTCGAGTGTTCCGTTGTCGTTGACGTATTGGATCGCATCACCGAAGTGGCCTTGGGCGGAGCCAGAGTAGGCAGTGACGACGATGTAAGCACCATACATGCCACTGGCCTCAGAGTAGGCAAGGTCGCCGTTGATATCGGGAGAAGCGAGCATGCCCATGTCTCCACTGAGTGACGGACCACCGAGCCATGTCTTGAAAGTCTCCTTGCCGGAGGTGTAGCGGTAGAGGACAGCGACAGGTGTGCTTTCCGGGGGTGCGTTAGAGGTACCAGAAGGCATGGCCTCATTCGTCAGGAGAGCAAAGCCATCGTTGTGGGCAACGAGACCGCCGGCCTCCTTGCCACCGGTGACAGTCACAGCATCACCAACAGCAGCAAAGGTCGATGGGTTGACCTGCTGGACATGGACACCAGTTTCACTGGCATCAAGATAGGCAAGGTATGCCGACTTGCCGTCAGGAGAGACAGCGAAAGGTGTACGGCGATGATGAGGGTATCCAGTCCAGTAAGACTCCTTGACGGGTCCGAAAGATGATGACAGAGTAAGGCTACCAACGTGCTTTTCTAGGTTGTTACTGGAAAGCTGAGCCGAGACGACGCTCGTGAGGAGGGAAAGAATGAAAGTCGAGTGCATGATTGCAATCGGGTCAGAATACACACAAAAGAATGACAGTAACGAACGACCAGCGAACAGAAGTCAAAAATGAGTGACAAGAACGAATCTTCCAAAGATCGTGAAGCGGTAAAGATAACTCGAGCGTAGAGTTGCTCAGCGTATATACAGCTGCTGCTATGAAACATCGCATTTAAGCCAGGACTGAAGCCCATGACTGGCCAACGGGAGTGACGGGTGCCAATACGGTGCCATGCTCATGCATTTAGATGCGGGGATTTTCTGACCCACGATGCGAGCGTGATTGGCAACGCTGAATGGTGGAAGAGTCATAAAGTTGGCCTGGGGCAGTCAAGCGGAATTAGGGATGTTTCTATACCCCTGACGTGTTTCGGACAGACACGCTAGTGTGGAAGCAGCCAAGCACAAGCGCTTCTAGACGCCAATCGACTCAACATCTTCAGGATGTGCACCGCGTGCTCATACGACAGCCAAATCTCCTTTGTGTACCGCAAATCCTCTGTACCAGCTGCACTATGCCAAGTCGTTCCGCAGTCCTGATTCTCAAACTTTCCCTTGCTCCTTACTAGCATCGTACGAGATTCCGGCTCTGACAAGGCAACAATCTCGCAAAGAAAGGACGAACCTAGCGCCTTTAGATGAGAGTTCCAGCTGCCACGGGTATATCTGTCAGAGAGCACGACAGTGATTGCAAATCAACGTAGGGCGAAGGGAGCGCTGGGTATTCCGTCCGAGGCATTGATGGTGGAAATTGCCACAAAAGATAGACAAGGCTTACACTGGATAACAAAAGCTCTTCCTCGTCAACTTCTAGAATGCAGCAAGTGAAAGGTGCATTGCTGGGGCATTTGAACGTATCGATATACGCAACGCAAAATACAGAGAAAGAAGGAAACGTGTGCAACGTCTGCCTGACTCAGCAACTACTTCCACCATTTGACTTATTCTGTCCGTTGCGCTTCGTCAAGTTTCAGCTTGACTGTACTATCCTTCTTCGTGTTTGCATGACCCTACAGCAACTTTCTCGCCACTTACTGAAGGCATCGAGCGCATCGGCAAGTATTGGTGCCTGAAAGAATGTATACACCTACCCAAATTGGTACCACTAAAACCAGAAATACGTCACAGACAAGCGAGAGGTTCCGACTGGCTAGTTATAGTTGGTTGATAGTAAAAGCGACAGGTTGGGTGACGGTATGCAGGGCAAACCGTGACAACCACAGAAAGCTGGCCACCTACCTGCCCGCGTTCTTAGTCTCTGTTGATGAATCAACGTTCCAGACCTGAGTGGGTATATACATTTAAGCAGCAGTTCTACGATACAAAAACGTTGGTTTGCCGATCGACAAGGCTCTCGCATAGGTAGCCAAAATCAACTCGTCCTCGGCTCTCTTAAGCCTCAAGATCTCAGACTGGATTCTCGTAGGTCCAGATATCCCAGTCGATGCACATGAGGCCTCCGCAGACTACGCAGGTGCAGTGCGACATACGGAGCGGCAGAGGGACTTAGGCGGAAGCATCGCTCAGGCTGAGTCGTCGTTCGAATAGCAAAAACAGCGACGCATTTCCCATCCGATGTAGTTGCGGTACCTAAGGCAAGCTGTCTTGGGTGTTGCAGAAAAGCCGACTCGAAGCCGATAGTGCTTGATGAACTAGGAGGAGATATTCAGTGACAGTCTGCAGATAACCTGCAACCTAAAAAGGCACTATAACACTTCAGCTATCTTTGTAAAAGCTGCAGAGCACTTACAAACACGCTGAAAGCCTCTAACAGTACTATCCGAGAAGCTGCTGCTGAAGCATTGTAGTCGGCTTTCTTCGCAACGCGAGAGGCTGTGGAGCTTGGTTTATTGATCCGTGAGCCTCAGAACCTAAGATTAGCGGCTGAAACCACCATTCGCACTCGAGTATAAAACTGGTAATCTCTTTATCGTTCGTCACCTTTTCAGGTCTACGCTCTTGATAGCTCCGGGGGTTCTTGCAAGGCTAAATACTACTGTACATCTGTTGATGAGGGAGACACTAGACTTATCGGAGTTACTTGGCGTCCTCTTGTACAAACTTGACTTCCTTGGTACAACAAGTCAACATTAATAATCTATATTGGGGATTCTATGGTATCTCCGCATCGCTTAAACATTTCCAGATATCAATTAGGCACCTTCTTGAACACATGGCTCTCCCAACCATCAATCTCATCGACAACGACTTCACGCTCGAGTGTGTACTTTCCAAGTTTGGGCAACACAATTGCCCAGATTACCCAGTAAATACCACCAGCAGCAATGATGGCGAAGCCAACGACGCAGTGAAGGTAGTATGGCAGGGTCTCGTAAACGCTGTTGCCGTCACTAGGAGGGACGAACGGTGCAATGACCAAGTATATGTTGCTGAGGAGGAAGAAGATGGTGACAGGAAGAGTTGCTCTTATCGGAGGGTTCCAGTTGTATTGCTCCTTGTGTAGGTAGATCCAGGCCAGGCCTGCTGCAACGAAGACGTTGACAATAGCGAGCGGGTAGGAAATAACGCTGGAGGGGATCAGTGAATGGATGTTAGACGCTAGCAAGAAGACCTACTTGAGTATGAAGTTGTACGCATCACCGGGGGGAGGCGCAAGCATGATGATAACCGAAACAAGCCAATGCTCGAAGAGACCAGCAAGAGGTGCGTTGAATGGACGGTTGCTAGCCCAAAGCTTTGAGAAAGGCAGGATACCTTCACGACCTAGCTCTTGCACAAGACGGCCTTGGGAGAAAATTACACTCAAAACGTTTCCGAAAGCAGAGAGTGCAACAAAGACGGAAAGCGCACGTTCAGCCTTGGGTCCGAGAACGTTACGGAAGAGCGATGCAGCGACGAGACGCTTCGAGGCGATAATTTCGTCCGCGGGAACTGCGGCAAAGTAGGCAACGTTGACGAGCATGTACAAGACGGCGACAGAACCGAGAGCCAGTGGAGCAGCGAGCTTCAAGGTGCGGACAGGGTTTTTGGTCTCGCTAAGGGCATAGTTGGCGTTGCTGTATCCGATATAACTCCAGATGACGTTGTACAGTGCGGTGACCACGCCATAAGCGCTACCAGTGGTGCCCGAAAAGGCATTGTCGAAATTGTTTGGCTTGGGTTCAATCTTGACAGCGCCTCCCAGTGCTGCCCAACCGCACACAACTATCAGCAAGATAATGAGTAGTTTAATGGCTCCCAGCACGTTTTGGAGCCTCAACCCCCACTTTAAGGCAAGCCCATGGATGAGGAAGGCTGTGGTGATGCAAGCTAGGCCAATCCCACGCTGGTTCCAACGGTTGACTTCAACGTTGGCAGCGTGGAGAATGTACTCTCCAAAGACAACGGAGTTGGATCCCGCCCATCCTAGAAGCACAACATAGCCAGTGTAGAGTCCAGTAACGAGAAATTTGGGCTTGCGGTAAACAAATTCAAGGTAGTTTTTCTGATCGTACTTTGTCAGCTGAAGAATTAACAGATCGTTTCCAGGCGTTCTACCTCTCCGCCGTTGCGCGGAATAGTTGTGCCAAACTCGAGGTAGACGGCCATGCCAGCAGCAGCGATCAGCATGCCAGCAACCCAGATGAACAAAGATAACCCAACACTACCACTCAGAGAGAATATGGCAGAAGGAGTCGCGAAGATACCTGTGCCGACCATTCTGTTAAACACAAGCCCTGCGGCTGATGTGACACCTATCTGACGCTTTGCCTGGCGGACCTGATAGAGGGATCCATTGTCGATGTCTGAGGGTGGCGCGTCAGGGTCAGCCTTGGACTGGCCCTCAGCAGGCGCCGCTCTCGCCTCAGCGGTAGCTCCGTACTTCGAGAAGAGCTTTAACATCGTAGACGATGAGGAAGAAATGAGTGGAGTTGTCTCCATCGTGTGGAGCGCAAGAAGAGCCTTATAAGATACCGAAATTGTCGGGATTCTTCGCACATGCCATCCAGAACGCCTAGATGGTATTGCCCAAGATGTCAAGGTCAGCCACAGCTACGGTTGAGGAAGATGTTACGAAACATTTTTGATGCGCAGACCTCTTGGACGTCGAATTCGTGCATGGCGGCAATGTCGTGCTCGAAAAACCTGCGGCAGCCATACCGAAAACGGCAAATGCGCTCCACTAGCGTCAAAAT
Organism: Ascochyta rabiei; assembly: GCF_004011695.2. Classification (NCBI taxonomy): domain Eukaryota; kingdom Fungi; phylum Ascomycota; class Dothideomycetes; order Pleosporales; family Didymellaceae; genus Ascochyta; species Ascochyta rabiei. The sequence goes on from NC_082416.1 coordinate 1,155,089, forward strand.
CGCGATTGGAGTCTTGAATTACGAACAACTCGGCTACACCACAAACACACCCATCTCCAGCTTGGCGATGCTCAAACAGGTAGTCCAGAAAGACTTGCGCATTTCATCGGCTTTGTAAGAGCTTCCTTTAAGAAGCTTGGAGCATCAGCAGCCTCCACGGGCAGTGATCAATTACTACGCTTTTAACCCACTGCGCAGCACATTGGCATGTCAATCACAAGTTCAGTTTCTATGTAGAGGATGCGGGTGAGCTGAATTCCAAGGTGGTTGACAGATGTGCGGGACAGATTTTTGCTTTATTCTTATTCTCAAATATCTGTAAACAAGTCATTGGCTGCCTGTGAATCTCGATGACTGGTCAAGAGCCCACCTCTCAGGTCACCAAAGAAGACGTGCTTACACAGTAGGGTCGGCAAATTCGGGAGGTTTTCAGCGCACAAGCGCCCTCCCCTTCTCTTGCTCATTCAAAACGGATATAAAGACCACACGTTATATCAGTAGCAATAGCTAATCAACTGAGAGCTGCTGACTACCTCCTAGTTCTGGTGGTTAGCTGCTGCACTCGAGCTTTTTTCTTGCAGAAAGGGGAGCTCACATTCATCAAGTTATATCACCCCATGTGGTTGCCTGTAGTTGTCTCATGACATTCGAGTGGCATGTTGTGGTTCTGGACTGTCAGCCAATATGACAGTGGCTTGCCGTTTAGGAAAATCTGGCCGGAAACCTATCAGGGTCTTCGTTCCTAGGCGTTGATCTGACTCTTAGCAGTCACAGATCCTCACCTCTTTCCTTTTCAATCGACTTCCCGAATACCGGTCGACTGCGATCAACGAAAACCCGGTGGCACCATCGTCGCGGTCGCGCCATTTCTGGATGCGCCGAAGACAACTTGAACGCAAGGTCATCTGCAGTAAATGTCTGGATCCTCGCCAAAGGAGCTTCCGGTTCTGGCGCAAGGTATAATATTGCCAAGGTGGCATTGGCGGCTCAAGGTATTCGTCGTTCCCACTTCATGCGAGAAGGGTCGATCAGAATCAGTTTCGGACGTCACTTCGTAAGTCAAATTTATGTGGTTCCACAACCCTAAGATATTCTGCTTTTCGCACATTTGGATCAGAACGTGCTACACGCCAGATCCCCATGCCAACAAATCAGCCATGAGCGTCCAGATACGTCCAGGCATCAACATCGGAGTAGACACTGACGACTACGCCCACTCCTCCTTGAAGATCCAAAAATACCCTCCGAACGAATTGTTTCCCCATGCCCCAACAATTCCAAACGGTGTGACTCGTCCTGTCCATGTCCACGAAACTCCAAGCCCAAGGTATTGTTTGGCGATACTGACGAGCCCATCCTTGCGCACTCGACCCGAAAGTAGGAAATCTCCATGGGCATCATATCCCTTGGTGTCCCGGTCAATGACAGCGCTGATTCTCAGCCTTGTTCGTGCCTCTTCGGTCGGCTCGTGTACTAGCATGTGTATGTTTTGCATCGGGGTATCTATGTAAAACATGCGGTCTATTCTTCGATGGTCGGAGTAATAGCCCATCCAACGCCCAGATAGAAACCCGGGTGTTGTCATATATTTACAATGGCATGTAGTGAACAGCTCTGCTGATTGACGGTATATTCTCGGTATGTCCATGAAATCCGAGAATGGAATCTTGGCTGGAACAGGAAGAAATCGTTGATCTCGACTCTGATGTGTGAATGCAATGGCTACCAGCAGAAGGAGAAGCGCAGAAGAGGCCTGCGTCAGAGTGAAATCTCTGATGAATGTTCCATAACCCGGCATGCGTTCGCTCAATCGCTGGATCACAATTGCTACTGACGATTGCGTGCCTATCAAGGACTGAGCATAGATCCGTTTAGGGTCAAAGTGTCCGATGAACAGGGCGAGAATATCGCTGGATGTATTGGTAGATCCCAACCGCTGGAGCGTAGTGTAATTGAGTATAAAACTGAAGTTGATGAAGTGAAGCGCTTGAAGTTTCGTAGAAGCTAGTCTGTCGCGCGCTTGATCTGCTGTTCGTGACAACCAGCGATTCATTAACAAGGATGACGTTGAACTTGTGTTCGATTGGCCAAGCTGCCCGTGAGGCAGTAAAAACACGTCGGGCTCCAAACACCAGGCTGCAGGATGATGCATAGCCAAGAGATGTGGGAGCCATTCTGCAATTCCAGACGTTGTGGCGGTTAGCCATGCCACCGGTTCCAATGTCGATAGTCGGATCATTTGTTCGACGGCATGAGCTACTCGAACCTTGTCTTCCAGAGATGACTCCTCTAACAGGGCCTCTCCCTCCGGCCAGCCAAGCTGCTTCAGTGTCAAGTCAACACGACCTGGCTGTCTGTAAAGATCGAGCAAGTGATCGACCGCACGAGGTGCATTGTATAGGGCATTCTGAGCGATATCTTTGATCACGAGTTGATCATAGCAGGCAGTATGTATTTGACGATTAACGCGGATCAACTGGAGCAGGCTGGAGCATGGTAGAAAGCGTGCGATGTGCTGAAGAAGTTCGTTAGGAAGTGCGAGAAATGCCATAATGATGCCTGAAAACGATCGAAGTTGTGAGACACACGGCAGTGTCTAGCAACGAGTTGAACGTGGACTGGTACCTAGGATGACGCTGCACTCGCCACGTTGGCAACTTAGCGTTCGCTTACAATAGACCCCACAAGTGTGGGTTAATGCGGTAACCGTGCAAATTCATGGTCGACTTGCAACTTTCAAGGTTTTAGAGCTTGTTTCAACTCAAGAATTGCGCTGATGAAGTCTTGTTGATATTAAAGTAATGTACGAAGATAGTTATGGTCGGGAATCGGTTGCCTTTGATAGTCGGCGCTTGATGTTCGCTGATCTTCCCCACCGCATCCCCACTGCCTCAAATCGCAACAATGAACGCAAAAAGAACTAAACGATAGAGAGTGTTTTAGCCATCTCCGTCCGGCCTTAGAGACGGGAACCAAGCTGCCTTTTTCACGGTTCTGATACAGGCATGAATTCAGTCACAATGGACAACCTCATCAACCAAAATACCAAACGAATCAGAGCCAAAGCAGCAGCAGAAAATCATTTACTCAAGGGGCAAGGAACTCGGGCGGGTTATGCTAATGTTGAAAAACAACGGGCGACTTTCTGGTGTTCTAATAAAATTATGGTCGCCCCCCTCTACCCGATCCACCCCAGTCCTGGGGACCACTCCCAGGTTTCCCACCACCCCAAAGATACGCCCATGATCGCAAAAATATGGACTCGCGGGGAATCGAACCCCGGACCACTCCCAGTCAGGATTTCGAAAGCTTCGATGAAGCTGCGAGATGCTAAGGGAGTATTATACCACTAAACCACGAGCCCGTGGATGAGTTGTTACTCCTATGATAGGAAAAACTTTAATTGAAAAATTATTTACTAATTCTAAAAATGTAAGATCTAGGCTCTCTTCTCAGCTTTCACGAAATCAAATCGGAGCGTTGGGATAGATGAAAGAAACCGTCTAACCTGTGCGTGTTCGGCCCGCCACCAAAACGACCCACTACTGCGAATTCACTTCGGTGGCACTGTCTACTGTCAGACCCTTCTGCAATCACTTACAACACCAAGCGATCCTCTTATAATGGGATAAATCTGTTCCCGAACCGTAGGATTCCAAATTCACCCAGATTCGATTTTTCCCAAACTCTAGGGGGGGGTCCCCGCGTGTCTATCTTTGGCGTACTTTGTAGAATCCGACTTTCTAACTTCAAGCATTGCATTGCATCTTGAAACCTAGATCTTGAAACCGATAGCTGTTCCGGCATCGGATCAGTGAGCCCGTATTGAACACAGCATTTAAGAACCGGACAGGTTTAGTACTTCTGCAGAGACAAAGTCGTAACTTTAAAAAGCGCTCCTAACAACCTTAATTCGAAAACGTTTTTGTAGCCTGTTGTCAAAATGAAGCGGCTCCGCCTCCTTTTCTTTGTTGTTTCACATCATCAGCTTAACTTGCTCAAAGCCGAACATACAATCTCGGTACACCGTTGTTGCTCCCATCCAGCTTAGTTGTGGCGTGGTGCTTACGGCGAGGCCTTGTACATCTACCCCGCCGCGGTCGGCATGGAGGTGAGCAGCCGCCAATCGAAGCAATGTCTAACACCTCCGCGCCCTCCCATCTCACGACTTCGTCCACGAGCAACACCAAATTTCCTCTGTTCGAGGTGCAAGGCGACAAACCCGTGCACTATGGTATCCTGCTCTTCCCTGGTTTCCAGGCGCTGGACGTCTTCGGCCCTCTTGATGTCTTTAATTCACTTGCAACATTGTACAACTACCCTATGAGACTCACCAACCTCGCTGCAAGTCCGGGGTCAGTACCTACGCATCACCCATCGACGAGCAGTCTCATACCGGTCCACGCACATCCACTGTCGCGCTTCTCAGAAAACCTGGTCGTTGATCGCACGCTTGACGAGCAGCTCAGCGTTCAAGTGTCAGGACCGAACGGCGAAAGAAACGAGGAAGCAATCGATGTCCTCATTGTGCCTGGCGGTATTGGCGTACGTGGTGATGTCGCACAGCACATCGACTTCGTTAGGAATATGTATCCGTCTCTCAAATCAGTCTTGTCCATATGTACTGGATCGACAATCTTGGCCCGTGCCGGTATTCTGGATGGCCGCCGCGCCACGACCAACAAAAGAGCATACAAATGGGCGACCAGCACCGGGCCGAACGTTCATTGGGCCGCCAAAGCCAGATGGGTGGTAGATGGAAACATCGTGACTAGCTCTGGCATATCCGCAGGTATTGATGCGTCGTACGCTTTTGTAGCGTTGAACTACGGGGAGCATATTGCAGCAAGCCTGGCGGATAGTGCAGAGTACGTTCGCTGGATGGACCCCGAACACGATCCCTTCAGCATTAGGTGGAATGTCACCCAAGAGTGAGAATGATATCGTGCGATTCGTCTAACCAAGATGACCTGCATCCTCATGCGCGATCATCTTGGTGGGTACTTGTCACTCCGAAGAAGTAAAGCAAGGTCTTACTAGCGGCTTAAGCAAACAGTTCGCGAAGATGCGACTTCACTTACTACACCTATTGTGGTCCATGTACACAATGGCATCTGTGATGGTGTTATCCGTCGAATGTTTGCTCAGAATGACCACGCTTCAAGTTCCTAAATTTTCTCAATTCTACGTTGTCTTCACTTTTACATCAATTACAGCCCTATGATGCCACAACAGCGTCGAAAGAGATCCGCACTTGGTTCAAGGCCCAAGCTTCTCAAGCCTGACTACTTTGCTCCTTTCCTTGCAGACATTCAAGGCAAGCTTGGTGAAAGTTGGGTGTTCTACGAGGAGTGCATGGATGGCATCTTAGACGCAGCGGCTAGTCAGCAAGATACTATCGCGTGGTTGGAACAAATGCAGCAACTTGTCGATGGTTATGACACTGTCACATTCAGTCATGAAGGTGTTCTCTTTCTCCTCGGAGGCATGGGCATCCAGCTGCCTAAACAACGAAACTGGGGTGAAGGAGAGAAACATCACGTCGGCATCCGCAGTTCACCTCCACTTTTACCAGTCGAGCTCTCTGCAGCGCCACATTCTCCACGTGTTGATAACATGGCTACCCTTCCATTACGTCCGCACAACACCATGGCCTCTCTACTCCCCCATCGATCGCTTCAACCAACACTCCCATCACATACACCTCACACTCAGCAAGAGCAGCAGCGGCAAGCACCCAGCTTTCTCGATCGAACACAGAGAGTACTGCCTTTCGACTTCAGCGCATCCACACAGCCAGTGCTGACCCTACCCAAGGATCTCAAGGCCTTTTACTATCCACCCGAGCAGATCATCTTGACAGAAAACCACGTTCCCCCACCACCAAACCCACTCAGAAAACACTCGAGCAACCCGGTCTTCTTTACCGACCCACCGCTCAGAGAAGATGTTGCTGAACTCTTTGGTCACGCGGTTCGCGGCGAGAACAGTAACAGCCGTAACGTCTCGCAAATGCGATCAAGCACTATCGCTTTCTACACAATAAAGAGGCAGACTCTACCTTACCATCCAAGCGACGATGACATGCTAGTGTGGATGAAACGATTAGGTAGTGGCGAAGATGATCAGGCAGGCGGCGGTGAAGTGAAGCAGGCAGATTGGGTAGGGAGTACCTGGCCGACATGGAATCTCCGATTTGACTTGGAGCTATAACCAAGGCCCTGGGAGCATTTCATGGTCATCTCAAGGCTCTTTGTATCGGACAAGGCGTGCATTTTGCTCAAAATGGGGCGAACTAAGATACGTACGTTCGACAGCAGGAGTTGTTGTATAAGAATGGCCCAAAATTTGCCTCTTGAGTTAAAGTCGATTACAACAAGATCTGGGCTGCGTACCCATATCATCGATACTTCTATCGTTCTATACATGTTGGTCCTTGGGTGAGCGTACGCGCAGCAAAATTCACCCTACAAACCCTTCACCACTTGCTGAACGACTTCGTCCAGGCTTTCCTCTTCCAGTCCCAACAAATCGTTCGCAAAAGCTTCTCTTTTTTTCCAATCCGCCGCAACTACACCCCAAATCGCAACAACCTCCTCGCGGGCATCGTGATCTCCCTCCAGCATCTTGGGCCTGACCTTTTTCAGCCCCTCCTCACTGTCTTCGTCGATCCTTTCGAACTTGTCCCCTGTCGCTTTCTCCAGCGCAGCAAGCACCTCTAATTGTGTGACGTACAAGCTGTGAATATACAGCAGCTTGTTCTCCGTCTCCTTCGGCTTTTCCAGAATCTTGACCACGGCAGTGCCGATGAAGGGAAGCGTCGATGCAGAGAACTTGATGTTGCCGCCATCAAGTAGGTACGCCTTGCGTCCTCTAACGTCGAACTTCAACAACCCATTACCAAGACCCCAGTCGAAAAAGTGCGCGTTAATCAGACTCGTCCAAGTCAGCTTTCCTCTGTTACCATCCCGCTCTTGTTTTTCCAGCTCAACCAGATAGTCACGGATTCCCTTCTTGCCTTTCATCAGCGGCAAGATCTCATTTGTCTTCTCATCAGCAGAGTCACAGCTACCAAAATCGGCTGGCATCACTCGCTTCACACCTCCTTTGAAGGCGGCGTCGATGAGCTTTCTTTGCTGCTCCACCTGGCTTCCAGCAATGGCAATGACGAGGGCATCGATTTCCTTTTCTTTAAATTCTTGCGCGATAGCATATACGTTCAAGTCGTCTGGTACGGTGATGACTTGTGTCTTGGGATACACTGAGTTCGAGGACTGGCGGTTGATGACCCAGACATTGAACTCGGACTTCTTGAGTGCGTCGAGGACAGGTTTCCCCAAAGTACCGGTGCCACCAATGATGGCCACGTTCTGGATGACGGACATTTCTTGCAGTTCAACAGGTGTGTTCGGTTCGTGGTTTGTGTGCGTGGTGTCTGGGTTTTGAATCTTTTGGTGAGTACTGCAGTCACGGTAATGGCGTTGGTGGGGTGCTCTGCTCTGTGGGGAAGGACGTGCGCTTACGCACGCTACCGTGTCCATGCGCGCAACAACCGGAGTCGCGCAACAACCAAATCATCACAACTACACCATACTTTAACGCGTTATAACTTAACAACTATAGCAGCTATTAATAAAGCGCTTACAGCAATTAATACGCTAAAACTAGGCAAAAAACTTGTGTATCAGCATTTTGCTACTAGGTTTAGCATTAACTGCGTAACTCTAGCTTAGAGACACAAGCACGTTCAGGACTCCTAGAAGACTAAGGACATTAACCAGCAACGTTTAACGCTATAATAGGAGATAGAGCTTATAAAGTATATAGAGTTGCTTAGTACTTGTTACTTACTACCTACTAGAGAGATAATCCAGAATTTTGCGTTGCTAGTAGCTTAAAATCTAGTTAGTAAGAGCTGGGTTACCTGCTTTATTAACAAGTACTCTATCTATCTTATCTTATATTACTCTACTAAGATAGATTAACTATATTATAACGCTAATTCCTATAATAAATATATACTCTACTTTAACCTGCTACAGCATAAAATCTCTAAATACTCTATTAAGAGTTGCTATATATATAATATAGATAAGAAGGGCTTTATAATTAGTATTATAGGCAGGATAAAACATATATTTAGTAAGCGTATATAGATAAAGGGAGAGATTAAAGCATCTATCTAGGATAGTAACTAAGCTTAGCAGACGCTTATAGCGTGTGTGTGTAGTAATAGAACAGTACTACTACTAGGCATTATCTATAAGTTAGCTAACGCTAGCATTAAATTAGACTAGGTAGCTAAAATCAAGCTAGGAAAACACTCTGTAATAGTTACATTATCTTCCTTAGGGTAGACAAATAGGGATATAGGCCTTGCCTAGCTTAAGTAGGTGTTTAATTGCTACACTAAAGAGAAAGCACAAAGAAAGTAGAGGCTTTTAATACTAGATAGCTATAGATCCTACGTAATAATAGACTTTATTAAGTACTATAATAACTATAAGATCCTCCTAGCTGTCCTTCCCCCTTACTTAACCTAAATGCTCTAGCTGCTTAATATAGTGCTATTTAAGCCTCTATTAACAGTATACTTAAAAGTAGTTATAACACACATCTATAAGGCTTAAAATAACACACCTATTACTAGAGCAGACTTCTTCTACCTATTCTAGCCAGCGTAGATGTGTAGCTTTACTAAAAAGCTAATACTTAAGTCCTTTAAGGCAACAGGTATCTATCTACTTAATCCTAACATTATCCTCTACTGCTTTGTTAAAACACTAGAGAGCTTAGATTTAGATAGGTCCTTATTATCTGTTTATAGCAATAAGGATTAGCTTAAAATAGAGATGTTGTTACAGCATGTGGTTAAAAACTAGAGTAAGAGTAACATTAAAAAGATAAGACAATTAATCTACTATATCTTAGTTAAAACCTTACTCCTCTAGCATAAGATAGATAGCCTTAAAAAGACTCTAAAGACACAGAAGAAGCACAAAAAGAAGAGCAAAACCTTAGACTTGCAGTAACAGCAGGAGTACTATAGTAGTGCAGTGTTCTAGTTACCTAGAAAGGTTAATAAAGCATGCTTCTATAAGCAAGTTAGACAACGTAAGAAGAAGAAGGAGAGGCTTAGAAAAGCTACTAGTAAGGAAGTAGCAGCTGCTAAGAAGCTGGTTAAGGAGAAGGAGAAGGAGGAGAGGTGTGTAGCGCAAGAGGCAGCTAAGGTAGTGCGTAAGAAGAAGAAGGCTAATACAGCAAATTAGAAGGCTAAACAGAAGGCTAAAAAGCAGTATTAATAACAAGAGCTTAATGCTGCAAAAGCTATATAATTACCTTAAAAAGGTAAAAAGAAAGCTTTATAAGCAACCTAGCTAAAAAAGTGTTAAAAATATAGTCTTAGGGATAATGTTAGTAGTTGTAGTCCCCTATTGCTGTCCCTAGCTCCCCCACTTAAAACCACATCACGTGGCCGCAACGTTAAGTTACCAGCCAAATTTAAATAGTACATCTTTTTTATAAGTAATTAATTAGTACTACACTACAAAATTATAAAATAATAGCTGTTGTAGGTGGCTCTATAGCCTTATCTAATTTTAAGCGTTAAGGTGGTTTTCGGTTGTTGCGCGACTCCGGTCGTTGCGCGCACGGACACGGTATCTGGAATGCTCTGCATGTTTAGTTTGTATTTATTCTGTGACTACTCTGAGCATCTTGACTTATACTGTGCTATATCACCTGCCAATTCATCTTACTAACCGTGAATGTTTCAAAGCATCATTGCCACTGTTTATGCAACTACGCATGTTGAGAAGGGCGCGCCGCGCTTCTGACATGTACCCTCGTCAGGATTGGGAAGGCGCGAACGACTTCACTCGAATGCTTCGGCTCTGCCATGATATGTTCATAAGGCTGCTCACGATTAGACTCTGTAGTGTAGTTTCGTAGGGTTTCAAGCGAAGTCGTGGTGAGCATGCTATAGACGTGCACCACCAGCCTTCTTACAGCTGCATTTTTGTATTTACAAGACGTCGGGCTTGCTGGAGTTGCAAGACGAAAGAGCAGATTGGTACGGCCAACCGAATTTGATATTGGTCAAAGTAGACGTGATACACGTTGATCGGTGATCGATGGTCAGACGGCGAGCCTTACGGTTTCTTCCTCGACATGGCGTGACCAAGGATCGAACCACCACATCTTACGACACAACACACCACTTGGGCACACAGACGGGCGCCTCGCGCACTATGGATACCTCATCTCAAGATAGCGATGTGTATTATAAAGACACTGGGCTCGACTGGTTAGAGATTTGATATTTACCGACATCATCCCGCCAATTCGTCTGCAACAACATCAATACTATATCACAACTTGCACATCACATAAGCCCGAATTTTCAGCATGGCTCCTCTACAGCGCCGCCCGATGCAACACATCGACCGCCGAGACCTGTACACAAATCTCGAAACGCGGATACAATATCTACAATCGTTCCTTGATTTTAGTTCACGTAGGTACATTCGACTCTTTTCCATTTCAGATACTGATCATTTGAAGGCGATATCGAAAACCTTACTATTGGAGCCAAGTACATACGAGCACTCATCCCAGCCGTGGTGAACATTGTCTACAAGAAGCTATTGCAATATGACATTACAGCGCGAGCGTTTGAGACAAGATCAACATCATACGAAGGACCGGTTGATCCTAATCTCAGTGAAACATCGCCTCAGATCATGCACCGCAAGATGTTCTTGCGCGGATATTTGAACAAGCTGTGCAGCGATCCTTCCAAAATGGAGTTCTGGGAGTATCTTGACAAGGTGGGCATGATGCACGTCGGTCAAGGACGTGCACACCCGCTGCATGTCGAATACGTCCACATCGGCATTACACTGTCTTTTGTTCAGGACATCCTGACAGAGGCCATTTTGTCGCACCCAAAGATGAAGATGGACCGCAAGATTGGGCTAGTCAAAGCGCTCTCCAAAGTGATCTGGATTCAGAACGACCTTTTCGCGAAGTGGTACGTCCGTGATGGTGACGAGTTCACCGACGACGCTCTTGCCCCAGAGATCGAGCCTGAAGGCTACCTGCACGGGAAGAAGATTCTGCACGATGGAAGTGAGAGTGAAAGCGAGATTGAAGATGCAACCATGGCAGCTGGGTCGTGTCCTTTCAAAAATCTGGCACCACAACCACACGGCGACGGAACATTGCGGCAGAGCATGGAGAGGGTAAGCCTAGCTGAGTCTCCACAGAAAGAGGGAGTTTGTTCGCCGGGAGCCGAAAACATCCGCACTGCTCCAACATCGCCAAATGGGCGAACATGTCCTGCGAGCACGATACCACGAGCGGTGAGCAATGCATAGATGTCCGGTGAACGGGGCCCGCACAGTGGGTTGTGGAGCAATGCAGTTCGCACATGTCGGTCTCTCCAGACCAGACTTTGGAGAAGGACTTTGTAGATATTTTCCCGTGCACATTTTGTGTTTACCGGGACCCACTGGCCTTTCAGGTACTCGTCGTCATGGTTGACCTGAATCGAGGCCAGGCAAGGACAGCACACCTTGCGCAAGGGACGCTGGAGGCTAGTAACTTTGTACGGTTTTTTGATAGATCTCTGTACCTGCATTGGGGCTCTAGGTGCCTGTTATTCGCTCACATGATCGAAATGGAATTACATGTTATCGTACACCCCACATCCAGCGAAGCTGTGATTTGTGTTCTGGAAGACACGAGGCGATCTATTGTTTCGCGAAATCACGGAGAGCCCGGGATTCCGGTTGGACTGTAGCGATGGACAAGACCGGAGGCCTGCCCGCGTGCCGCGGCCTAGCCTCGGAGAGCCAGCAGCAGCACGCTTTGAAGCTGGACTCTGGCATGGCGGTGGGCAGCTTCACGCTCACCGACAGACTGGAGGAGCTTTGGCGACCAGTCCAGGCTGCATGCGCACAGTAGTGGCCCACAGAACGGCAAGGTCGATCCTTTCAGTAGGGCGACGAGACAGCGCATCATGGTGTTGAGCCGTTTCAGCGTGGCTGAGCGCAGAAAGCAGCGGAACTGAGGTGGCGCTTGGCTCTTCGATCGTCTTGACGGACTTGCGCAGGTCGACGTTCCACAGCGACGACGCGGCCCACCCCGCCGAAATTGATTGCGAGGCGCTCTGAGCGTTTGGGATGTGTACTCGCCAGGAGGGATCTGGCTGCGCCGGTGTGCTATGGGCCCGTGCACCGCGGAGGCCCATGCGCGACGTGACCTAACGGCGCTGAGACAGTTGCTGCCAGCAAACGTTGGACAAGCCAGCCAAACTTAGTGATGCGCCCCCCAGAGCCAGGAGGCCCACCATGATGTAGGCCCAAACCTACGTACGACTCACTGGCGACGAGTGGCAGCGGCGAGGGGAGGGCGTGAGGACGCGCGGGCGTGCACACACATGCACACATTCACACCTCCACACGCATCGCGAGCGCTCCAGGCCACTCGGTCTCACGGGCAAACGTGCAAGATAGCCTGCGATGGAAATTCGCTCATGATGTATTGCGATGCCAACAGCCAAGCGGCATTCCACGGTAGGAAAGGTATGACACGAAGCCAATCGCAGCCGCCCCTGATCGGCTACATTGGCTTTGGCTGCGCTTCGGGACTAGCGTCGAAATAAGCGTGCAGCGCTCCATAGCAAGAGCAGCCCCCCCAACTTCCCAACTTCCCAACTTTGGTCGCAAACAACACAACCGCCATCTCCCTCTCACACCCTCTCCTCCCACCACGCCACCTCTGCACGGCTTCTTGTAGCGCTGCAAAGCTGCTGCACGCCCGTCTCTAGGATCGCGATCTGTTCACCCAGTATTCGGATTCCCCAGTGTTGATTTTCCCGTCCATCGGCCGATCTGCGCTCTTACACACCACGTCACCACAACTCCTTAGCTGCCTGTTGTTGCCCTTCTTGCACTCTCTCTCCACACCTTCTTGATACCCAATACACCTTCTAATATCGCGCAATTTTCAACACTCTTCTTCCAGTCTCTGCGCACTTCGCTGCTGCGCCTGCCACACCGTTGTTCAACGGCGTGACTGACTTTTGGACTTGAATGCGCCTGACTATCGCCACGACAGATGAGCACTGTTGTCTCTAGCCTTCCACTTCTTCACTCTCAATGCAGTCCATGTTCCGCCTCCCATGGAGTACCGAGTCGCCAGGCGACAGGATCATGGAGAAGGCTACGCTGCACAAGTCAAGACCGATGCCGGTCGTTGAAATCCCCGCTTTCAACATGAATCAAATCAAGCGCAAGGCGACGGATAGCCCCGAGCCGGCATCGACGCAGCATGCGCACGTTGTGAAGAAGTGGAAGAGCGCGCAAGGCGAGATGAAGCCCGCCGCCGCCAAGACTAGTGCGAACTTTGCGGACGCTGTGGCGATGGAAAGCTCGAAGCCCGAAGATGCACAGAGCATGCCTCAGACTGCTTCTGCGCATGTTCTGGAATCGCGGCCTAAGGCGCAATTACCGAGGAAGGACAGTGTGCTGAAGAGCAAGACGTCGAAACCGCAGCAGGCAAATGTGAAGTCCGAGACCGCCAGCACTCCTGAAATCTCCAACGCAACAAATTTGACTGCTGCTCAACAAGCGATCGAGGCGCAAATCAGCTACGAGATCCTTTTGAAGCACAACGAACTTCGTCTTATCGAGCAAGAGTTGGCCAAGTGTCAGGTTTCCATGGAGCAGCTCAGGCGTTGTTCGATGATCCCATTCCCAGGCACTGAGGGTCTCTCCGACAACCTCAGTCAAGGTGTCGGCGCTGCTCTGCAACCACCCACCGGCTACACGGAGCCTCAATTTGCTGCGCCCTGGGGAGTCACCGACGGTCCATACACTCGTCATTACGCCAAGTGGTTGATCTCGGACATGCAGTTCGACTCCATGTCTCATCGTGCGCTCGCTCAGCAGACTCAGAGTTACTTTGGTGCTGGTGAGGGCAGGACGACGCGCGCCAGCTTCGGTGATTATCATCATGCGAACAAGGGCCGCACGTCGCGAACTTCGACTGGAATGTTGAAGCTCCCGCCTCTCGGTGAAAATCCAGCACCAGCACCAAAGATTGACCCTCTGCTGCACAAGCGATCTACCGACGGTCAGTGGGTACGATTGTACTGCGCCCAGTGCGGTCACAGCAACTTCTCCAACACGCAAGGCTTCCTCAACCACTGCCGCATTAAGCACAGCCTGGTGTTCAAGAGCCACGACCAGGCAGCCATCGCCTGCGGTGTCCCTGTGGATATCAACGAGGCTGGTCAACCGGTCACTGCGACCGAGCCTGTCAGCACTCCGGCCTCGGCACCTGCAGTGTCATTTTCCATGCCTGCTACGCCTGGTATCGTGAACCCTCTCGCAGCCCAGCCCAGCCTATCTCAGCAGGCCAAGGACGTCTACCGCGATTTCAACGCTGCGCCACGTGAGGAATCGCAGCCGACCGCAGTCGACTTCACTGGCTCACTGTCAACACCGCATCTGAGCGCTTTGGCTCAAAAACGCGGCTTCGAGGGCAACCTGGAGGAGCTTGTCACTACGGCTCGATCCAAGGTTGATCTTGACGCGATCGAGCATTCAGATGACGATCTCGCGGACACCACTGCAGCTCCGACCCCGGTCAATGCCAACCCGCCTCAGCTAGCGCGCCTTCCCGTTAGCGCCCCCAACAAAGCGCCTGCAAGCAAGGCCCCCTTGGCACGGCCAGGCAGTAGGAAGGGCAACCAAGCCAGTCACGCCAGACTTCCGTTTTCGTTCCCATCGCCCGTCAAGTCAGAGTGTGATGAGCACATGCCAGACTCGCCGTTGGACCTCAGCCCTCACACTGTTGAGTCCAACCCCGGTCTAGTAAGCGACCACGACGACGATGACGACGACGAGGATGATGCGCACAGCCAGCCCGACTTCATGCTTCACGACGATGTCGTTGTCGAGGATGCGAGCGACGTTGAAGGCTCGCACGAGCGCGCAAGCTCTCGCCATGGGCTCAATAGCTGTTGCGAGAAGGGTGAGATGAGCCACAAGCATTAGGCAGCGAGCGGGTTAAGTCGGGCTCCCTGCCGTTCTCAGATATGATTGATGCTTATGGTTCGAAGTTATGTCTCTCCTTGTCATCTTTCTTGCTTTTAGAACTTATGCCCTTTCTTTTTTTTTTTTTGCCCGTCGACAATCGTCGTCAGCTATACATGATGCCAACATTCAGTTGGCCGTTTGCTTTCAGATGCTCTCAGGCATTCCAACAGCTTGCGCTTGTCTGCCTTTCGTCTTGCTCTTTTCCTTCATCGATACCCCGGCTCGATGATTCTCCAAAATCTACATGTCAGAAAAACTCTCAACTCTCACGCGCGCCTAAAGGAAAGGAAAGGTGTTCTCTAGGCGCTGGATCACGTCTGTGTATTATCATCAACTGTATGAACTGGTATAGGATGGGTCTATGTCTGGTCAGAGGAATGTCTTTGTTTGGAAAGGTGCTGGTACGCTTTCTTTGTACCAATAACGTTTGAACTGACAAGATCAGCAACAAAAATCTGTGAGCGTGTTTTCTCACTCTTGTACATATCATATCATTAATGCTAGCGAGCGATAATGTGACACTCAAACCATGAATCCTTATTATCCCTGTTCGATGTGCTTGATGTCTTGCTCTCCATACGTCTTCGGTATACAGGATACGTGCGGCCTTGACAGGTGACCATCGTAGCTCTCCTGCAGACCTTTACAAACTCGTGGTAGTGTTCCCCGTCCGCGACAGCTTTTACTGTCCTCTGATATTATCCAAGGGCCTGCCAAGATTGCGCTGCGCCGCGCATACCCTTGCCTCTCCTTTGGGCAGCTCATACACAATGCGTCCAGACATCTGGCTCTGCAACGTAGTTTCTCAACCCATGAATGTGAGCGCCTGTTGCATGTCAGCACGATCAAACTCTCCGTTCAGTGATCCCTTGTGGACCCGCCCACGCCCCCCTCGACGTC
The DNA here is from genome assembly GCF_004011695.2 of Ascochyta rabiei. NCBI lineage: Eukaryota > Fungi > Ascomycota > Dothideomycetes > Pleosporales > Didymellaceae > Ascochyta > Ascochyta rabiei. Next base: position 1,171,096 of record NC_082416.1, read on the forward strand.
CTTGCAGCAAGATATGCACGTCTCGCGTCCATCAAACCTTTCTCTTCAGACAAAGAGACTCCGTGCTTACCGCCATGACTACGCAGGCCAGACTAACGTACGGACTGAGCCTCTCGCCCACCCGCGCGGCCTTCCATATGGGGCTGACGAAGTAGTTCTCCTTGTTGCGGTCGATGATACCGGGGAAGACGTAGTGCGCGTAGGTAGCGGTGCATATTGTGAGGAGGATTACAAGGAGCAGGGACTGGAAATTGAAGAGCGCTGTCTGTCGTTGTGTCAGTATTCAGGTCATTGCGGACGAGCTGTAGGGTGAAGGTACCATTTTCGCGGTGAAACGTGGAGTATACAATCGCCGTGGTTGCAATGTGATTACTGGGAGAAGTGCTAGGTTTTACAGTTCGATGTCGTTGTCTAAGATAGTCAAGTGAACAGTTGTCGTCGCGGTGCAATTCACCTTCGGCGGGGAGAACATGCACCGGGGATCTGGCCTGTGCGTGCATCCACGCTCGTCATTGTTCACCACCGCGTCTTTGCGCGCAAGCACCACACATCAATAGATCGACGACCTGCCACGTTCCACTTCAAAGCCTGTTTGCGCATCCGTGCGCGTCTAGTACGATCGAATCTGCCAGCTCTCTGCGAATCGAAGTTCCTGGCCAGCTCGAACGGTAGCGCGCGACGGACGTTGCAATTGCAGCGCAATAACCGACCTCGCGCAGAAGCAGAGGGAGGGACGACAGCACACGAGAAATTGTAGCAAGAGCGGAAACGCTCGAACAGACACATCATGACGGAGGTGCGTATGCGCCTGCGCCAAAAGGGCCAGCAGTTTCCTACGCAAGACTGTAAGTGGCTTCACTTCTCACTTCACTGCCAACTGCGCCTTCTCTTCCTAAGCATCACATGTCGATAACTGTCTGTCTCTATCCTTCTTGCTCCGAATTCAATCACCACCACCGCGTTCTACTACCCCAGCCGCGGACAACCACCGCGATGCCCACGCCAGTACTGCCCCGAGCGCCAGCTCCACGCCACCTCAAGAAGTCGCGGACACTCTTTGACTGCCCCCAAGTAGAAGCCTTCCTCCTCGCGTTCGGCGACAACGACTACCCCCTCCCCGAAACGGTGCGGGTGCTGGATGAAATTGTAACCGACTACATAATCGAGTCGTGCCACGAAGCAGCCGCCGTAGCGCACCACGCACGACGAGCAAAGATCAAGCTGGACGACTTCAAGTTCATGCTGCGCAGAGACACGGGCAAGCTGGGCCGCGTCAGCGAGATGCTAGAGACCGACAAGGAGCTGAAGCGAAAGCGAAAGGCATTCGACACGGACGAGGGGGCGGTGCTGCAGAAGGGCGACGCAAAGGCGGACGAGGACGAGGGACAGAGTGCTGCTGCTGTGAAGCGCGCGAAAGGCGCAGATGAGGACGGGGAGCGCAAAAAGAAGAAGAAGAAGAAAAAAAAGGACAAGGTCAAGGGTGAGAAGTTCAGGGATGACGAGAGCGTGCTGTAGCGACGCCGCGACACGTCTTCCAGCTCTGGAACCGCGTCGACCGCGACGGCGTGTTGACAGCCGCAGGGTCGCGCTCTTCTTCAGCACTGCCTTCGACATCGCAACTTCTGGCCTCGAACACGATGCACGACCGCTTCCTCGACGTACACGTTTGCCCGAGGAGAAGTGAGATTTCATCAAGTGCTGCAATCCAACAGCTCCAGCTTTTTCCAAAGCTCGCCAGCAACTCGCCCCAACACACCTTGTGGCACAGGCCAGACGGAGACAAGAAGACTGCATTGCGACGGCGTTCATTTCTCCAAGGTTCGATACCAGCATGGTTATGTGCATCATCATGTCTTCTCTTCCAAATGTACCGTTAAAAGCCTAGTCTTGTAGTGTATGATCCGACGCAAGTGAGGTGGGTATGTGGTGCAGATGCACTGTTACTTACTGGTATCCAGTCTGCCCGCGTCCTGAATGAAGCTCGTGCTCGACTGAGACCTTGGGAAGGACAACTCATCTGCAGCGCTGGATGTGTCGATCGTCATGTAGTTTGACAGCCGCGAGACTCGACCACGTCACCAAAAGAGCACTGCACGGCGTTTGAACGTTGTTGGAATGTTTCATTGGTTGAGCTTGTTTGCGCTCAGATGCTCTTGCTTTGACAGGCCTGCGATAATCATACACAGCCTCAGACGGCGCCGGAAAATGCTCGCCCGCTCAGGCGCTGGGCTTTTTGGGTTTCTCATTCCGCATCCTCGTGCAACATTCCCACGTCTCCGAGCACGCCCTCGTCCTCGTGTGACGCGGGGCGGCTCGCCTCCTCGTTCTTTTCCGTGCTTGCAGTGTTGGTGTTGCTGTTTTCAACGTCTCCGAGCAACACTACACTCGCACGTTTGCCAAAACGCCGTACCCAAGCTCTTGAGAATGCATCATTAAATCATGTTCACGCCTCCTGCTGCCTCTGCTGCCTACCCTTGTTGCCGCCCCTTCGGTCGCCGCCCTGTTTCCTGTCGCCACCCTCCTTCTGGTTGTCGCCGGCAAGCGCGTCGCCGCCGCCGAGGGTGAGCGCAGCGGTTGCGAGACGGTTCGAGAGGTCGATCTGGGTGCGGATGGTGTTGGCGAGGTAGGAGACGACGAGGACGTCCTGGATGTGTGCGTTGCTGGCAGTTGTTAGCGTGGAAGCTAGATTTTCTACTTGGGGGTTTCCAGCCAACGTACAAGTCGCGCTCAATGTCGGCGGCGTCGACCTTGGGGGCCAGGCTGAGGGCATTCATCAGGAACTGGCCCAGGGCGGACGAGGGCTCAGCCTCCTCGTCGAGGACGTTGTTGACGTAGTTGGAGACGCGCTCGAGCATGTCGAGGACGTGCTGGATAGCGCGCTCGAGCTGGTCGAGGTCCGTGGCAATCTCCGAAGTGCGGTCCTCGCGGTCCTTGGCCGAGGAGATGAGCTCGAGGCCCGACTTCTCGGCCTCGCCGTACTTGATCTCGTGGGGCACGGGGATGAAGAGGCACGAGTCGGCGGCGCGCTCAGCGGTGACGCCAATCGGGGCCGAGATGTACGTGCGCGACTCGATCTCCTTGCCGGGCTCGGTGGAGATGGTCAGGTGGACGGCCGGGTGGGGCCATGTGCCGTCGCCCTGCTGGCTGTAGAAGTTCTGGATGAGGGCGGAGAAGGTATTGAGGTCGCTGCTGGTGGCGTACCAGCCGACGAGGACCTCGCGGGGGTTGGCGCGCAGGTGCAGGGCCAGCATCTGCTTCTGGTAGTCCATGTCGACCTCGACCTGCTCGGCCGTCTCGGTGTGGGGGACGGCGTAGCAGTTGCGGATCTCGATCTCGGTGCCGTCTTCGCTGCGGGTGCCCAGCAGCGTGCCGATGACGCGCTCCTGGTCGGCGGGGCGGCGCAGCGAGTGGTCGAGGACGGAGAAAACGGCCTGGTTACGTTGTCAGCGCACTGTACCGGTGTGCAGCCAGCACCTCGGCACCTGGGCACCTGGGTACCGGGGCGCCGGGGCGGTTGGGCGCGCGCACCTGGGGCTGGATGACCACGTTCAGCGGCGCCGTCGATGGCTGGGCGCCGACGGGCGCAGGGCCGAGCGGGCGGGCGAGGTGGAGGAAGGAGTCGGTCTCAGACATGATGGCGAGGGGCGCTGGGCGGGGCGGGGCGGGGCGTGCGGTGCCGTGGGAGGGTGCGGAGGGTGCGAGGCCGTGGGAAGGTGCGGAGAGTGCGAGGCCGTCGGGGGCGTTGAGGTCGTGAAGGTGGTGGGGCAGAAATTGTATTGTTCCTGCCAGGTGCGGCCCTCTCGCTAGCACGGACGCTAATATTTATTTTCTGGACGCCTTCGACAGAACACGAGACTGTGACGCGTGAAGAGAGCAACGAATCGCACGAGACTGGAGCTTGGACTGCGCTGACAGCCCAGCTGTTGAAGTTTTCAAAACAACGCACACTTGAAGAGAGCAGCGCAAGAGAAGGGGAGACCACCACACACGGCACCATGGCCTTCTCGAGAGGACGTGGAGGGGCTCGCGGCGGCGGCGCATGGGGAGGCAGCAGAGGCGGCAGCAGAGGCGGTGGCAGGGGCGGCAGTAGGGGCGGCGGCAGAGGTGGCCCTAGGGGAAGAGGCGGCGCACGAGGGCGAGGACGGGGCGGTGGCGGCGGCCGTGGTGGATATGGCGCGGCGCGGACAAGGAGCCCTGACGGCGAGGCGTGAGTACGGCAACGAGCTGGACGATGCCCAGAGCAGCCGCTGACACGCAACAGAGACGCCGAGAGAGCGCAGTCGCCTGCCCCAGAAGACACCGACTCAGAACCATCTGACGACTCTGAAGACGGAGAAGAAGAGGAGGAAGAAGAGGCAGAGCCCACGTCAAACGCCTATTCCGCCTTACTACAGTCTCTCGCCTCCACGCAGCCCCAGGATCGATCGAGCAAAAAGCGCAAGGCACAGACCGATGACGACCAGTCTGCTGGACAACAAGGACTCAAGAGACGCACCAAGCAGTCAGACCTGAGGTCAGCTGCGGTGGAAGTCCAGGACGACGCTGCAGAACAGGACGACGAGCCAGCGGATGACGGCGAGGACGAGGACCAGGACGAGGCAGAAGAAGTCGAGGAGGAAGAGGAGGAAACAACACTCGACAACGAGGCTAACAATCCCTTCTTTGACCAGCACTTCGGCACCCCAGACGAGAATGAGCTTACAAAACGACTGAAGAGGATAGCAGAGAACGAATGGGCGACGAAGAAGCTTGAAGCGGGCCCAGCGAAGGCGGCCAACCCATGGAAAGCTCAGAAGGCGAATCACACCGACACCGGAAGAGGCGTCCTGCAAGTCCCCAGCACGGACGAGAAGGCACTCGAAAGGCCAAAGTTCAAGAGCACGCGCAACATCGGGCTGAAGTCGAAACTGGTGGAGAATGCACAGAAGGAGATTGGCGAATTCAACGACCTCGAGCAGACCATTGCGCCGTCCCTCTTCAGCTACCAGGACCTGCTCTTTGGCGCGCGAACTGTGCAGAACGCAGGCCGTCTCCGAGACCTCACCTGCTTGCATGCACTCAATCATATCCTGATGACACGGGATCGCGTCTTGAAAAACAACGCCAAGCTGGCGGCGGCAAAGGAAGACGAAGACGTCGAGTACCGTGACCAGGGATTCACACGACCAAAGATCCTGTTCCTCCTCGAGACCAAGCAGGCTTGCGTACGTGTTCTGGAATCCATCACCAAGCTGCACACTTTCGAGCAGCAGGAGAACAAGAAGCGTTTCCTCGACAGTTTCTCGCAACCCGAGGACAAGTTCTCAGACGACAAGCCAGACGACTTCCGGGAGCTTTTTGAAGGCAATGACGAGAACGAGTTCCGTGTGGGCGTCAAGCTGACTCGCAAAACACTGAAGCTGTACTCCACCTTCTACAACTCAGACATCATCTTTGCGTCTGCACTTGGTCTGCGACGTGCGATTGAAACTGGCGATAAGAAGAAGAGGGGCGACCACGACTTCCTATCCTCAATCGAGATGGTCGTCATGGACCAGGCAGACGCAACACTCATGCAGAACTTCGAGCACGCCGAGTTCGTCTTCGATCACCTCAACCTCCAACCCAAGGACCCCCACGGCTGCGACTTCTCCCGTGTGCGTTCGTGGTACCTCGACGGCCACGCCCCCAACCTCCGCCAAACCATCATTCTCTCCGCCTTCTTGACCCCCAAAATTAATTCTCTCTACTACAAGCACATGCGTAACGTCGCCGGCCGCCTGCGCTACACACCAGACTACACAGCCGGACTGATCGAGTCCCTCTCGTACGGCGTCAAGCAGACATTCCTACGCTTTGACTCGCCATCTCATTTGACAGACCCCGACGCCCGCTTCAAGTACTTCCACTCCTCCATCCTGCCGTCGATCACGCGCCTTCCCAAGCCTGCAACAGGCGGTGTTGGCGTCCTTGTCTTCATTCCGAGTTACCTCGACTTTGTACGCGTGCGTAACTCGCTCGTCGACTCAGATTTCAGCTACGGCCTGATCCAGGAATACACCGACGCAACGGACGTGCGGAAAGCGCGGTCGCATTTCATGAGCGGCAAGCACTCGTTGCTCCTGTACACAGGACGTGCGCACCACTTCCACCGCTACCAAATCCGTGGCGTGAAGAGGGTTGTGTTTTACGGCGTGCCTGAGAACCCAAAGTTCTACGATGAGGTTGTGGGCTTCATCGGCAAGAGCGTCGAGAGGGGCGAGATCAGCAGGCAGGAGGCGAGTGTCCGAGTAGCGTTCAGTAAGTGGGAAAGGCTGGAACTGGAGAGAGTAGTAGGGACGAAGAGGGTGGGGAAGATGATTGCGGATAGGGGGGATGTATTCGACTTTGTGTAACATTGTACATTTGTAGTTCCAAGACGTAGACGGCCTGCATTGCATTAGATGGCGTTTGTCGCGTTAAACTCAAGCAATCGTATAAGACGAACGTGCTGCAAAGCAAACTAAGAGTCAAAAGAACAATGCCCCCAAGCATCGTCTTGCAGCGTGCATATTCTGCTCACCAGCAACCTCGATCAACCGGACCGTAGTCGTCCACTAATCCAACAACCAAGCCAAGCTTCCTCAACAACCAGCCCTTGAATTTCCATCTCTACAATCAACACAGCAAACCCCCACCCCCCAAACATCTCCAGCTCCCCACCTCTTCCCTCGCAAAACTCTCCAACAACCACACACATCCGACTCCACCTCTATAATCCATAGTGCCCACCCATCTCATCTCCTTCCCCCCCAGTAATCGCCCCGAAACAGCGCCGCAGACACTTCCCCATGACCACGACCACGACCACCTTCCATGTCGACGTCGTCGTAGTAAACACCCGCCCGCCCCCGTCCAGCCACCCGCCGCGAGTGCTCTTCCGAGAGGGACGTGAAGGATGCGGTAGCCGCGTCGGCGAGGGGGTTTGGGGGAGGTGGGATGCAGTGCTCTCGCGCTGTTAGCGTGGGATTCGGGTCTTCGGTTGTGGTGCGAAGTGGTGGTTGTGGTGGTGTTGTTGTTGTATCGCGAGCTGCGGGATCTCGAGGGCTTGTTTCTTCGCTGCGGGGGCTGGATTCTTGGGCGTGGGCGCTCTGGAGGCCGTGTTCTGACGTCGTGGATGTGGGGGCTGGGGTGCTGAGGTTTGGGCTGGGTGGTGTGTTTGATGGCGGAGAGGTGGGATGAGGTTGCGCATCGAGATGGGCTGGGGATGTGGCGTGTTTGAGGTTGATGCTGTGGTTGGAGTCGGGGGTGAGAGGAGCTGGATCTTGGTGCTTTGTAGTGTCGATCAAAGGTTCGGTCTCGTTTGATTGAGATTGAGAGGACAAAGGGGCGTCAGCGTCTGGACCGTGAGTTGGTGAAGGAGAAGATAGTAAATCGGGCCCCGGCCCAAGACTTGTAGTTAGCTGGGCAATTGTCTTGATCTTTGCCTTCTTGTTGAGTGTGTCTCCACGAAGCGCTGGCTTTGTGACTGAAGCAGTAGTCTGCTTTCGCTTCGCGCTTCTACCAGTCTTTCTTGCATTCCCCTCCTCAAGCCGAGCCTCCGGTTTATGCACGTTCGGAAAAATAACTGGCACATACCCCTCGTGTTCGTTGCTGTCTATCTCTTCATTCATCTTCCTGAAAAATGCGTTGTGCTGCTTCGCAATCATTGGAAAGCTCTCTGTCACGAACTTCGCCATGGCCGTTGCAGACTCCGGCGCACATGCTTTCGCACACATGAGATCGCGGTAGTGTTCATCGTAAATGGACTGTGTTGGAGATGGAAGCTGCCTGAGGGCTTTCAGGAGATCTTGTTGGGCTGGCTTGGGGAGGTAGTAGCTAAAGCCTCTAGAGGCTGCGACGGCGTATTTGGAGGACTTGTCCGGGCTAGGTTTGCGAGAAGTAGCCATGGTCGACAAAGTGATACTTTTCGGGGCGGAAGATGTGTTTTGCACGATATCGACGTCAAGCTCAGTCAGTGGTGTGCTTTTTATGGGTGCTTTTGTTAGCTGAAGTGGCCTTAGATGATCTCGTGGAGCACGGAAAGGTGAGTGAGTGAAAAGCATGCCGCGCAACCTGTGCCGTCCGAACCCTTCCCAAGAGTGTGAAAAGTGAAATTCCAGTCTATACATTACAAGCGTAGTGTTTTCCCAGCTGATATATTCACTAGAAGCAGGAGAGCACAGCGTGATTGTCAAAACCCGTCCTCTATATCGAACTCATCCCTACACGGATTGATGTATCGAGACTATTCGGTTGTCGCTGATTTTGTTATTAACGATAAAGCACAAGCCAGGTAGGTATGCTAGGTTGTCCATCTCTCAGCCTTACAGCTCTTCTACTCTCTCCACATTTCTTTGCCTGTCCAATACAACCCTGACCATTCTGCCCTTGTCTTTGAAAAGGCCCTGCCTCAGCGTATCTAGATAAATCTCATAGCTCGGCATATAACCGTCAATGAAAGCCTTGACCTGCTCATCTGACATACCGGATCCTTTCGCCGCGATCATCTTGTGCTCTTGCTCCAGTCGCCAGATGTATACATTGTGCAGATCACTAGTGTCGATGTGAACGAAGAAATCAAAATTCTGAGGACCCATAAACGCATCGTAATATCGTTTTAGGTTGTCGTTCACCTCCAGCAGATGGGGCAACTGATGCTGCGCAGGAGTGTTGATGGGCAACTGTCCAGCAAGTGCTAGCGAGCGCTTTTCCTCGACCGCAGAAGCTGGGAGCGGCTGGAAGCCGACGCACCAGCCCTCGAAAACTACGACGTCCGGCTTTCGCGAAACCGAATGCCATGCCGAAACAGGTGCGCGGTCACCTTCACCGCTGAACTGACTCTTGTCGAAACTTGGGATTCGGAGCTCGCCCTCCCCACTGTACGATTCCAGCTCTTTGAAGAACCCCGCTGCCAAATGCTCGTCATGTGTCCCTGGTTGACCTCGTACACGATAGAGTCCGTTTTTGGGATCCTGATCTCTTTGCGACACCAGACCTTCGTGTGTCTTGTAGAAGTCATCCAGGGATACCGTGATTGTGTTGAGCTGGTGTTCAGACGTGAGAATCTCTACTATCTTTGACGCCCATGTCGACTTTCCGGACCCTTGCAGTCCTGTGATTCCAAGTACAATTGGCCTCGAGGATAGTTTGCGTTGCTTCTTGATCTCTGGCAACAGTATGTCGAGCGCCCGCCTAATGTTCGACTCAAGCGTGGACATTGCGGGGTAAATTGGTAGGTGGTCCAGTTGTACAAAGGGAATGAGACTAAGTAAACCACAACTTTGTCCAAGAGAGGTCACAATCTTCTCGTGCACTTTAGACTATGAGATTGTAGCAAGTACAATGTCCGGAGTGACGGAGAAAGAAAGGCCTAAACACGGCGTCGGCTAGGCCTTCTCCCCGCATCTTCTTGGCATCTTGGACTAGATAGCTCTTGCTTACGACAGTTAGAGGATTTTGTCGTAGTATCTGTGGCTATCGGCAGGCAAATATTAGACCAACACGTCAAAGGAGATGCGAAGAATCTTCTTGGGGAATGGTACATAATGGAGAGGTGAAGAGTCCTGGTGTTGCAGCTACTGAATCCTTGCTTATCTCCGATATCGACTTAAACCCGAGCACGCAACTGCCACTCGCAATGAGCCCATGACGACCTCCTGGCATCAAACACCCTCTACGATTGAATCCAGGCCTATCGGCGTAACTCTTCTTATTGTTTTGTATCGTTACACTTAGCGGAAACCTGCTGTCCGAGCAACAAGTGTGTCATCACCTTTCGACAGCCTTCCACAAGTTAATAGATCAGTCAACCCGTACCACGATGAAACAAGCCGACAATTCTAGCGCTGAGATTGCAGGTGCTGGTAGCGTCACGCTGAATAACTCTCCCGCCGCCCTCAATGTTGAAGAATATGCCGCTTCCCCGACCAATTCAATAAGAACTGGATTACCAAAACAGCGTGGGCAGTCACTATCGTATTGGCTTCAACAAGTCCGTTCTGATCCGCTATTGGACCATAGAACCACAGGAGACTTGCCAAAGGATTCCGACACTGTGATTATCGGATCAGGGATTACAGGTACACTTGTTGCTCGAGAGCACCTTCGCACTTTCCCAAACAGAAGCTTAGTGGTCATTGAAGCACGCGAGTTCTGCTCGGGAGCAACTGGACGCAACGCCGGACACTGCAAGCCTGATCAGTGGCGAGGTTTCGGCAAGTTCGAAAAGGCGTACGGCAAAGAGCAAGCTATCAAGATTCTGCAAAACGAAGCAGACACCTGGAATGCACTCGTCGCTTACGTAAGGGACCATAACGTAGACTGCGATCTTTGGCTTGGCGATACATTAGACGTGCCAGTTGATGATGAAGTTGCAAAGGTGGCCAAGGAGACTTTTGACAGGTACAGAGAAGCTGGTGGGAAAGTAGACCACATCAAGGTCACACAAGACCCTGCTGAGGCAGCGCGACGATCGAGGATCAAGTATGCAAAGGCGTGCTATGCATGGCAAGCGTCGACTCTTCAGCCTTGGAAGTTGACGGCTCACATCATGCGCGAGAACCTCGAGAGTGGTGCCAACTTGCAAACGTATACAGTCGCGACTTCTATCTCGGAAGCCACTGAAGGACAAAGGAAGTGGATTATTCATACCGATCGTGGCAACATCACATGCAACAACGTCGTTCATGCCACAAATGCCTACAGTGCTGCTCTTGAGCCGTCATTACGAGGTGTCATTACGCCGAAGCCGCACATTTGTACGAAAGTAGTACCACCGCGGGTTGCCAGTGGTTCCCAAGCCATTCGGAATTCTTACGGCGTTCTTCTTCCGGACGGTGCCCTCTTCAGCATCAACCCTCGCTGCACTGCTGATGGAAATGTCATGTTTGGTGGATCGAATCCTGGCCAACAGGCGCTTGATGATTGGGTCGAAAGACATCCTGAGAATTGCATCAACGATGGTCTGTTGAACGTTGAAGGTGTGACTCAATGCGTCAAAAGCTTCATCATCCAAAACTTCGAGGGATGGGCTGATGTTCATTATGGGCCAGGAGAGGGGATCGAATACAGCTGGAGCGGCATCATCGGGTTAAGTGTCGACGGTGTGCCCTTCGTGGGAGAAATTCCTAGCAAGCGCGGACAGTGGATCTGCGCCGGACATCATGGACAGTATGTTGATCAGATTGCACATTTCACATGACAACACTAACTTCGAGCAGCGGTATGGCACGAATTTTCACAGCAGCGCCTGGTCTTGTGAAGCTCATGAGCGGCGAATCTTGGATTGCAACTGGTCTTCCGGAGGTGTATCAAATCACAACAGAACGATTGGCAAGACTCAAGAGCACATCGGCCTCGAAAGTCGCAACTGTTTGAAATTCAACCGACCAAAACAGTGTTGGGAAGTTCACACCTGCTGTGAGTGACTCTTTCGATTGTAAATTGAATCAGACTTGCATAGCCTTGAGTTCCTTTGTTTCTTCTTTCTACCTTTTATGAACCCTTTCGTAGTGCTCCCTGGCCGCTATTTACCGAAACAAGGCGTTGTGTCAGGCAAGTCGCCACATCGCATAAAAATGGCAGCGTGGACCGTTTATGCAGCCGTTGTGCAACCATCAACCACGGTTCTGAGACGGCAGAGGCGTGCACATCAGGTAATTTGCGACAGGACGAACCGTGGAACAGATACCGTATTCGACACTTGGCCACGCGACTTGCCTGACAGGGTAATATCACAAATGCAAGGATTGCGTTAAGACATGGATGTGTGGAATCGCGGGACAGAACCGTGGTTGCTGTTGTGGCAAGGAAAGCTTGCAGTGTCTTCATTGCCTCTCAATTCAAAGTTGCCGCGCGCCAATACTGCCTTGTGGGGTCTATGACATCAGGGTCCGAACTTTGGCGCCAAGACACAACGCGTGGTGGCTATAACTGACAAACAGCAGCACTCAACGCGGTCAATAACGTGACCAGCACACTTTAAAGCGTGAAGAAGTCTCTTCATCATATCTGACAGATATCGAGAACGCGTTGTTGACCGTACAAAATTAGGCTTTAGATGTGAGAGCAGGAATACATGTTATTTTGCAAAGACAAGACCGCGATGACGGGATCCGGAGAGCTGTTCGGTAGCGATTCCGGCTCGAGACGAGCTGAACAGCGTCAGCATCTTTTGAACAAGCCATTTCCACTAATAGTAAAGCAAGGCTAAAGAAGCTAATAGTGCTACATTTGTAAGTCAGGCATGTGCTTCTAGGCTGATGTCCACCACAGTCAATAGTCCTGGTAAACTAGGAATCTATGGCCAGCAAGAGGCTGTACAAAGTATCTTAAGACTCAAGCAAGATATAGATACTCGCTGAGGGTATTGCAGAAGTAACTTTGCGGGTTTCAGATATCTCCATTAATATGGCAGCCTGTGTTGTTCCCATGCATCTCTATTTAGCTATCCTTTTGAAAGAGAGTACTAGGAGGGTGTGTTGGTATTAGCGTTGGCGAGACTATTTTGCTCATGGGAACAGTTCTAGGCCATCAGCCTTGAGGCGTGCTTAGGGATACTGGATCTCGCAGAGCTCAAGTGTCTCCTAGCATATATCAGTGTGTATTCGGTTTGATAATGAGCATGGGAGTAGCAATTTACTTCGTCAAGCCAACAAGGGGCTTGGAGATACCATCTGTTAAACTTGTACTGCTTAGCATCAGCAGTGTTGCATTGGTGATGTTAAGAATGGAACAAACATGCCTTTAATTTGTAGTTGCCCCATCCAAACCTTTCCTTGCATATCTCCAAGAGCTTTTCGTCGTCTATGTATCGGTCTTCGATGATCTGAGCTGAGGGGTACATCGGAGCTGCTGTGGAGAACTTGGGAAGTGGCATCATGTTTGCCCTTGTGAGTGCAGCAGCCGCTTTAGAATTCAAATGCCTTCTCAGAGTGGGAAAGAATACAAGGGAGGGTTGTTGTCGGTTGAGTGATATTTGCCAGCCCACTAGGTCGCGAAGCGGACCACTGTAAGCAGTCAAGAGAGCGAAATCGGGGGGTCACTGCCCAACGGGCTGTGTCAAGAGAGCCTGGAAGAGAGCCTACATGTTCTAGATGACCTGACAGACTGCCACGTCTTCGCTGGCTCAGCTCACGCAGCAGTTTCTTAGAGTGACCCAATCAAGCTTACAACCTACCCTGCCCATGGCCGAGGCCTTGTTTCGTACCCACGAGCATCCTGCATTGCATCATGCAGGTATGCATCTCCAAAAAACAAGACAGTCATCCATAGCAATAGTATTCAATATAGCGCTCGTCCGTACTGAGCGGAATGTGTCACCGGAGTCGCGACTAAACTCTAACGTGGCGATACACTGGCCCATATCCAGGTCGACAGGAACTTAGTGGACTCATTGACTGGTTCTGTGATGCAAAGACGGACATCATTGATGTGTTGGCGATGCATGAAGACATCGTTAGCTTGCCAGAACTGCAAGGCGCTGCACATCCTTCCACATGCCGTCAGGTAACGACTTGGGTCAGTGGTTGAAGTCAGAAGCAGGTGAGGTTGGTCCAGAAGAAACATTCGTAGACGCGAGACATACGGTGTTTTTGTGAACTGGTAGAATTGTTGTAGAACGAGACGCAGTTGCCAGAGGGCGATGGTGATCATCGACAGCACGCTAGCGAGCTAATCGAGTTAGCGTCACATGCAGCGCGCTGACGTGCAAGGCTCCTGCCTCTCAGCCTTCCTCGTTTACACCCAGAACAGTATCATGCACAGTCAAGGAATACTGAATCATCTTGTTGCATCTTTATTTATAGATGCTCACTCAAGCTGTATTTTACCAAGAGCCGAGATGAAAGGCGCATCCTCACCTGCCGACTAACACTGTACGACGTCTGTACCATGGAAGCCACTGAATACTTCAAGCGAACTCTGTTCTACGATAGAAGTCCTGCAGCAAACGAATACTATGAACGATCTGCAGAGCGGATATTTGAAAAAAACTCCTCGAAAACTCAGATAGACGTTCACGTTCAATTCTGCAACGACGATAGTCAGTGCAAAGGAAACAACAAAGATGAACCCTCAGGCAACCTAAAACACACAGGCGTCTTTGAAAACCATCGAGAGAAAGAGCATAGGAATGGTCAACGATTGCCTTTGCAGACTGGACCGGATGTCCAGCACGCAGCCGACGGAGGCGGCCACTCAATCAGCTATGAAAAGGATTCACCGTCGGGAGGTCATCGTACCTCAGACGAGGACGATAGTTGGTCTTTGTCGAGCCAGACATCCAGTACAGCTCTACCGTCTGGGATGGACCAGCGTCAAGCAGACTCAGGTCCGCCGCTTTACCCTGGACTTCCCAAATTGGCGTTCACCGACATTAAGCCTAGCGAGATCGAAAGTTTCGTCGAACGTACAAAGCTCGACTTCCGAGTCTTCTACCTACGACAGAGACACTCATACAGCCGCCTGCAGATCACCAAGGAAGAGTTTGAGAGGTTGCTTGCGTCCTGCCATGTCTTCCCTCGGTTCAGCGAATACGTGATAGGATTTGGCATCAAAACTAGTGAACTTGAAGTGGGGCCTCCACCTCTTAAGTTTCGACCCATTTGTACATCTTATGGAAACCAGTATCGCGGCTTTGGTAGGTTCTCGTGTCCGTCAAGATACTCATTGCTGAACGAAGTAGAGTGTGCGTACATCCTGCGATATGTCGAGAGGACAAATCGACCCGGTGAGAGAAAGCCTTGGTCGTTGCGCCAATTCGCTGTCTACCATCGGTTCAAGCCTTCTCTGCAAAGTCGGTGTTCGACATGGATTCTGGTCGGAGCATCGGAAAGGACGGTAACGCGTCTTGATCAATATGCTAGAAGTGTGGACGATTTGATCGATGCCAATCCAATTGAGCTGCATGCTATTTTTCTTGACACCGTTATCACAAGTTGGAGACCTTACTTGTCTTATCTCACACAGCTCGTTTCCGAACAGGTATTTAGCCCCATTTGGATTTCAGGGTCAATACTGACTGGAAGCAGTCCAGCAAAGCTTCCGGTGTGTCAATACGCATCGAAAAAGAAGAAGAGGAAAGTTTCGTCTCAATCAATGTTGAAGATCATCAGCAACTGAAGCAAATTGAAGATTATGTAGCTGATCTAATCCTGTGTCTTGATTCGACCTCAGATACCCTGACTACGCTGAGAGAGATGTATGAGCAACACTGTGAGCATCAGCAAAATACTATACGCCGATTTCAGAATCGAACTGGATCAGCGCATACCGATGCGGTTGCGGTTGCTCTTACGGAAAAAGCGAAAGAGATCACATACACCCGTAGAAAAGCTGAGTCTCTGCTGTCGAAGGTTCAAAACACCAGGACACTGGTAAGATGAGTGTCTTTCTAAAGTCTTTCTGTCGTCCTAACTCTGTAATGCTGACTATAAATCCAAAGATCTCATCATTGCTTGAAAGGCAAAGCGGTTGTAACATCGATCAACAGATAGCTGCACTCCAACAACTTGAGCAACAATGACAAGAGGAAAACACTATTATGAGAGCAATTGCCGAGAAAAATAGTCGCGACTCTTCTAGTATGCGGGTGCTT
This sequence comes from Ascochyta rabiei, assembly GCF_004011695.2. Lineage (NCBI taxonomy): Eukaryota > Fungi > Ascomycota > Dothideomycetes > Pleosporales > Didymellaceae > Ascochyta > Ascochyta rabiei. Next base: position 1,186,691 of record NC_082416.1, read on the forward strand.
ACTATCATCACTATGATATACCTGCCGTGTACGATCGTATCCAACTTCTATTCCACACAGTTCGTCAATCAGACAGAGCTGGACGGGGGCATCAAGAGACTTGCTTACGCGCAAAATGCTTGGCTTTTCTTCGCCATATCGCTTCCTCTGACCGTATTCACATTTCTGGTGTGGTACTCGTGGGTGCATGCGGACTGCATGCGAAGAGTATTAGCATCCCGGTCATCTCTAGCTAGGAAGGCTGAGCTACCTCAATGACTTGCTTTCGATATCAGGATCTTTCGTAAGGCTTGAACATGTGGGGCGGAGCAGGAAAGTCCTAGCCTACCAGGAGTATATCTGCCGCTTTTGTGGCTTTCCGACCACTGAAGCCTGCAGAAAATTTATATGCAATCAGTGCTTAATCGCCATATGGTCCTCCAGACTATTCATGTATTAGCCTCTCATCCAGTAGTTCTTGCTGTCTTCGCATTGAGGGTCGGCTCAGAAGGCCCTGGACGCGGGTTGCGCTTAGCATTCACACGCTTCCGTACTAGTTCGCCTCCATCGCCCGCTCCCTGCCGATAGAAGCGACCACTGCCGGTACTGGAAAACGCCTTGATCAGCACTTGCGACCCCGCCTCCGGCTTCTTGGGCACATCACCACTTGCACTGCCACTTTTGCTCTCATTGTATTGACCGGTTTTTGGGTGCAACGCTTTCTATCTTGAGGCGACCAATAGTAACAACATTCCCGTCAAGCGTAAGTGCTGAGATTTACAGATAAAAACCCCACAGGTTCACTCAATGATTTCTGACCATACAAACCGGTGCTTGGGGCTATAGCTTACAGCATCGAGCGGCTTACAACCACCAAGCTCGATTACTGCGGCTTCATTGCCTCGTTGCCTTCTTCTTCGATCGAAGATAAAAGGTCTCGAGCGCACATAGTCGTGCTAGTTTACTCCATGAGCCACCGCTTCTATTCAACCGTGGCTTGCGGCCCCTAAACGGAGTTCTGTTTTGGCACTGCATCACGTGCTGTGCTTTCAGCCCTTTCCCAATCGACAATCTGATACCCAGTACCAGATAGCTCGCCAAACATTTCCCTATACCATTGCCTAAATGGACCCAAAACTAGAAAATGCCGCTGAAGTCCTCGACTATATGGACGAACACATGGCAACGACCGAGTTCAGGGGAGAGACACAAAAGTTTCTACCAAACCCGAATTTTGACATTGTCACATCCGAACGCGTCATTCGCAATCTGGTCTCGAAAGATAGACAGCTGTACATAGGAGAGCTGGAAAACGAAGAATTCGTCCACAGGGTTCGTCGGGAGGGTCGTAAAATGTTTGCCACATGTATCTTTGGCGAATTCCCTTTGACTTGCCTCAAGGCATTGTTTGAAGATGGTCTCAGCGATGCAAAATTTCCGTTTGAAGAAAAGGACTGTCCAGGACAGATTAAGAAGCGAAAGTTCTGTGGATCTTTCATCGGGAACCAGAAACTGTTCAATCCAGCATATTTACATACGAACTCGGAGCAGAAGTGGGACGGCCGAGTGACGAAACCTATTGAATATAGCGAGAGCAAGAGCGCGTTACTTGGCCAAGGAGCTTTCGGCGATGTTTACGAAATTCGGATACATCCCAGCCAGCGGTCATTCTCAAGTGTAAGTTACGTTGCTATGCTCAAGTGTATGCCGTTAACCGTTCTGCTAGGGTGCAAACAAGTGTGGCTTCTTTGCGATGAAGGTTACGCAACACGAAGGAACACGAGAAGTGTCGTTTCACCGCGCCATGGCGAACTTGTCGCACCACCATCTCCTCAAGTGCCTTGCTAGCTTCACATTCAGCTCACAATACAACATGATCTACGAAAAAGCTGACTGCGATGTCGAAAAATTCATGGCGAGGTATTCTGATCCTCGGAAGCTACCTGGTATGACGTCCGACAACCTGGCACAGCAACTTTTTGGACTAGCCGATGCCCTCTCTGTCATACACAATCAAGGCCAATCCGAGCCTGCAAACAGCGCAACCCTGCTTGTTCCAGGTGCTGAAAACCAGAAAACAGGATACATTCACGACATCAAGCCTGAAAATCTCCTCATGTTTATCTATAACCAGAACGGCAAGAAGACCTATTGGTTCCGGCTATCGGGTTTCTCGTGCGCAAAAGTAGTTGACGTCTTGACTTCCGTCAGCGGTAAAAACAGGCACAGCTGGAAAACCGTCAGTAAGGCAGGCACTCCAGTATATCGAGCACCGGAAGCCACCGCTAAAGGGAAGACTTCTCGTCCATACGATCTTTGGTCGCTTGGTTGCGTTTACCTTGAGCTTTTAGTATGGTTTCTTGATGGATACACTGCATTGACAGAATTTCGTGAGAAACGCGAATGCCTTGTCAGTCCTGGTGGTAGAGAAGACGAAGGCTTTTATTACACTCCCAAGGAGAACGACCAATTCAGACTACGGGAGGTGGTCTTACAGAGGATTGAAAGTGTGACAAGCCGTTGCAAAGGGCCCCTTAAGGATATTGCCAACGCCATCCCCAAACTACTACAAATCGATCCACAACAGCGACCAAGTGCGAAGAGCTTGGTGGAAGATCTGAAACACATCAATACAGGTGCAAGACCACCTGTCGAAGTTGGACCGTCTGAGCAGTCAAACTTCGCAGGTACCAGTCATCTATCCGTTCCTTTGTACGTGTCTGACTCCGACTCCGACCCCAATTTTGGTAGTGTAGTAAGGATTCAACAACCCACCAACAAGTAAGGATAAATTGAAAGTTCTCTAATCATTTCCCTTCTTTCTTCAGTTTGTTGGCTTTTGCTCTTCCTATCTATAAAGCACTAGTGTTCTCTATCTTAGATTGTACGAAGTGATTATGCTGCGTTGTAAGCCTACGATCTGCGAATGTGTACATGAGTATTTACAGAAGGTTTCGAGCACCACGTTTTCTTTTTTGGCGGGTAAGAAGTGGTACACGAAGATAGTTTTTCATTTGTCGAGAAAGGGATGCAAACTGGGCCCAGCCTTGGAGGTGGGCATCCACTCGGATATACTATGCAACCACGCGTAGGAATACATCGTATAATGACTGTATCATCTATGCTTATGACAGCGTCAAGATCACTGTGACACAAATTGATTCAAACGCCGGTGCCTGCGCCAGCCTTCATTGCGCGAAGATATCCCGTCGAACAACAGCATCTACAGTGTCTACATCCACAAAGACACAACAGTGAAGAGAGATCTATAAGACTCTGCTCAATACTTTCATGTATGTGGATGGCGATTCCAGTGGTATGACGCCCTGAGCTTGGCATTCTTCGTATTGCATCGTGCAAGATCATTCAACCTCTCCGCTCCCAGGATTCATGACTTGTTCATGAGGGCCTTGGCACAAGAGATGATGTAGAGCATAATTAGCTCAAGATCAGATCTAGAGAGATTCGGGCATATCACTCTGCTGACCATCGCCATTGCATTCGTCAATGGTACACAGAGTCCTGCAGCTCGGCGACGTTCGCCACCAAAAGTGGGTATAAGGCGTACCACAAAGCAGATTCCTGCTGCAATTGGTGCAAATGCCCGAGAATTACATGGAACGTCGTCCAAGGCTACTCCATCGAGCGTAGGGCCACCCCAAATTCAGTGCAACCTAGTATTGGTGCATCCGTAAGAGTACCTGACAGTCTAAATTTAGGTCTCCGTTTGCGATTTTTGAAGATATAAAATCGAGCAGAATCCCGCATTCAAATTCCATTGCACCAATAGGTCTCGCGTTGCATCGTCACTTTATTCTTCAGAACCTCAAGTTCATCTTCATTGCACGCGGTCCTTCAGTTTAACGTACTTCAAGATGCTCTTCACCACAATTCTTCTCGCAGGCCTTGCCTCTGCCGCCCCTGCCCTCTCTTCCCGCGAAGCCACCACCGGGCTTGATCCGTGGGAAATTACCAGCGTCTTTGCGGGCAGGCCCTCCGGTCGTCCTGGAAGTGGCACAAACAGCAGCCTCCGGATCAACATTAAACAGCCCAACACCATCAATGTTCGTCAAGCGCCTACTGGCCAAGCTGTACTCCCGCCTTTCGAGGCTTCCTGCACATGGAGCTGGGTAGCCGCAGGGAAGAACTTCCCCGTCGGCGTGGAGACGCTCTGCATACCTGGTTCGTATGGTAACTTCACTATGACGCTGTCTGGAACGAATCAGGCCGACTTTACGGTGGCCATCAAGGAAACAAGAGAGGTGAATGTTCTGCAACAGCGTTTTGTGCGCATTTTCGATGGAGATCAAGCTTTTAAAGTTGGCGACGGTCTCTGGAGGCAGAATTGTGGCGGAAGTGGGGTCTGTTCGTGGCAGGTCGCGGCAGGATCACTTCCGATCGAGGTGCACCAGGAGTTGACAGAAAGTATCGGAAGCTGTGAGGACACTGGATCTTGCTAGATTGTGTTTAGGCATTCATTAGGGCATTCTAGAAGTCAAATAAGAGCCTTGTAATCAGTGACCTCGTCATGGACACCCAAGCATTGGATTGAACTTCCGCGTGACTGGTCATTGTAAAAGATCTTCGCAGGATGACGGCATCACAAGAACATGCATCAAAGCCGCAATTTAGCAACCGTCTTTCCGAGGTCGGTTAGGGGATAGAACCACTTAAAGTGTGCTTGGAATTTGATGCCGGTTGAACTGTCCTTTGACGGAGAGAGGAACGAAGACCTGAGTCGGGAAGACATCGTACGAGTTGGTGCGCTATTCCGAAGTATGTTATGTTCGGAGCCTTCGGCCAGAGCTTCGCTGAAGAAGGTACTCCGGGATCCTTGGTTTCAGGAAGCTTAATGCAGGCGGTAGGGTGGTCTTTGTCTCTCCGACTTAGCTTTAACAGCGCTTCACGAACGCAATCTGACGATGATCTGTGGGATTTTAATTTCAGGAAACTGTAAGTAAATTACAAGACAATATACTATTGACTTACCAAAAACCACAAGGCTTTTCGTCAAGTGACAATGGCCGGAGGTCGCGGCTCAAATGCGCAAGCTTGCATTATATCATCTTTGCTGTCTTGTACTTCTCTAGCTCTAATTCTTCTATTCGAACGCCCTGAACACCTCTGGGACACCCTCTGCAATTTTTCCATTCCCTGCAAGTGCAACTAAGTCATTGAACAACCCGTACTGCATATCAGTGATAGTATATCTATTCCCGTTTCTCAGAGTCAAGACGTCAGCCTTTTGCGATGACGTGCACGTTTGAGCTTGCGCCTCCGCCTCAGCACCGACATTACGCTTTTTGCCAGAGAAATTGTAACCTGGTACAGCCTAGCCCTTCTCATAACAAAATCTTAAACGCCAGCTCTACCCAACATCGCAACAAAGATACTTTAGGCTGCAAAAGCCCTTTGTAAGACAGTACTGTGCCGACGTATGTACTAATTTAAAAAGCTACTGTGTTTTATTGCGATTGCAATTGATTGCTTTAAAGTTGCACCAGGTGTGATACGATCGTAGAAAGAAAAGCGCATTCGCCGGTTTGATGCTGCTCATTTAATGCACTGAAGCTCACCTAAGAAGTCTTCACTAAAGAAACTTTTGATCAATCTTACGGTAGGGGGGCAGACCTTAGGTGAAGTACTAGGACGGACTCAATACTCAAGATCTTTAGGACGTAACTGACGCTAGTTAGATTCTGCTTTCTCTTGGATTGTGACCTAACTATCGTACCGCCTGAAAACCCTTCACACCCGAGCAACTGAGCAAGTGTGACAAAAACGGGAGCAAGGCGCAGTCTGCACATGTCTAGACTGGACTTTCCTGCATTCAGCCTTGAAATGCTGTAATTCTGGGAGCAGTCCTTGGAGCTGGACCCCAAATCATTGCCTCGGCCCATGCAGCGAATTACCGTTTCCAATCTTCAGTGTTTTCGAGGTCAGATGCTGTACTTTTCACCTTGTTCCTTAGTGCAGCGTTCTTACTAGTCATCATCAATAATTGAACACTGTCAGTTGTACGAAATTTCTCGCACTCTTGCAAGGTTTTGACAGCTAGCTCCAAAGTCTGCAGTCTTTGCTCCTGTGACTGTCGATTTCGTGAAGGCGTGGCTTGTTGGCGGTCAAGAATTTCTGAAATAATTGGGGACGTTGTGGGTAATGCAATGGTATGGCAGATAAGAGCAAGGCCATTATTGTTAGACGTAGTTAATGGAGGGAGGTGAGCTGTTGAACCTTGTTGTGTTTAGGCCGAAGCCCAATCTTATAGTGATGGCTTTAAGCTTATTAGCAGGCAATTAAAAATTCGATTCCAGAAAATTGAAAACAGATCTCAACATTTATATCAGGCATTTGTTTGGGTTCTTACGATAAGGGCTGCTGCTTTACTCTAGGCTGCTTATTATGGGAAATTATTGGCATATAGAATTGAAGAGCAACTAAGGAATTACGAGATCAAGCATGACAGACATCCTTAGTCAAATTGACCACCTTCCCAGGCCGTAGAGCACTCGAAATTGACCAGCTCTAAATAGGGCCTTAGAAATTCTGGGTCCTCGCGCTTAAGATCCAAGTATTTGTGCTGTCTTTGTCAGATAAGTGCGATTTCCAGGTGCTACAAGATAAGACACAAAATCGGATCGCAGCATCTCACATTCTGGAAACCAAGAACGAATCGCAGGAATTTGAACGCTGGGTAGGAGATCATGGTTCCATCAATCGGGCCCAGGGCCGGCTTTGAGGTCGGCGCGCCGTCTTGATGCCTGCCCCAGAGCCCTACGCATTCTTGACCCCTTTCTTTATTTGCTGCGCTCATGGGGTTTCAGTCACATTTTCACTTGGACAGATGAACCGTGGGTGCTTGCAAGCTTTAATCGTCGTCTTTGACTGACTGTTGGAAGCAATGTGCACTATCCTCCGCACAAGCACAGCAACAAGACTACGCCCCTCATCCTCGACGGGTCCTTGACTATGAGATATCCCGACGATGCAGATGCGAAGAAGGAGACCCTTGGAGTAGGAGAGCGGTGGGATGTCGACGCGAACAAGATGCATGAAGTGTGGGTTGGACCGGAAGGGTGTACATACGTCATCGGCGAGTGACCTCGGTATCAATGCCTCTTGCACACATACTGCACCTTGTCACGGCCAACTAGACATCGAGCTCATGTAAAGGATTCAATCAACAAAAGGCAAAAGGAAAATGCGGTTAATAAACATTGCAGTCACCTTAAGAACTTCTAAAATTATCTAGAGATCACCAATTAGACCTGAAGTCCTCCATTGACTTTGCTATCCTCGCAGTGTGCTCGGTGGCCAGTCGGTCGTGACGAGGTGCAGTAAATCTGTTCTCGAACATAACAGGTGCCACATATCCTCTCGGTTTGCGGGGGTTGTGGATTGAGTGCGCCATGTTGAATCAGTTACTTCCCTCAAAGGGTCCATGGTCCCCACGGCAGTGACTAATTTCCATCGCAAGAACGCAGGAGCAAAGGCACAGTATTGATAGCAAGCCAGTTGAGTTGATGCCACATACGAAAACCCGACTCGCCAAGTCTTAGTCCAACCATGGCTCCCAGGACCACCGATGCGCCAATGGCCCAAACTTGCAAACCGCAGAAACATACAAAAATGGCTACACCCTCCATAGACCTTCCGAGGCAACCTTGAAGCCAACAAATATCGTATTCGACAACCGACTGTTTCGGGGGGCGCAGTCGGATCAGACCGGTGATGACTTGGAAGTCTGTCATCGACAGCATGTTCTGAGGTCTGAAGTGAATGAAGAGAGCCTGTAAGGAAGATTGCCTGGAGTCAGCCTCTGAAGCTCATAGACAGGGGGACTTTTTCCAGGAACATGTTTTTTCGTCAACGGCCTAAGCCTCAGAAAAGTCGTATTCGACCTTCATTCACTACCTGCCTTTGCTTGTGTTTGTGCCAGTGTGTGTGTGCCAGTGTATCCACTCAACGAGTATAGCACAGCAAGCACGTGCAATGGTCGTCCAAGTTAGGCGTCGTGATGGTGTTCGCATTCGCAGTCAAGACTTTGATGCAGGACATGGCCGGTCGCGGTCGACAGACTTGAACGGCAGAAGCTGCATGTGACAGTCAGTGTATAGTGCAAAAGTGGATGAGGAAGAAAGCGAAGCCCGAAGGTGTGCGAGGGAGAGAAGGAGGTCCGAACAGACGCACCGAGACTGCACAACGGACTTGCAATGACCGAAAGGCTTGTTGGGAAGGTATATTGGTCGTCAGGTGCTGAGTAGAAGGCAGTAATTGGTGTGGCAGCGTGGGACAAATGACAATAAGGTCGAAGTCGATACCACTATGAGGCCAAGCTGGGTCGAGGTGTGGATGCTTGAAGTATCAGACAATATGGGGACAGCGACACTGCAAAAGATGCTTGAGAAAGTTGAGTGTGGAAGAGATGATCAGCTCGGAGAAGGATTTAGGTTTTAATACACCCGTGTAAACACTCTGACCATGCTCTCACTTCTGTCTCTCGTGTGTAAGGTACGGTACTGCGTGTGGAAACAAGAGCGCAGCCGCAACACGTGTGGTGTGGCAGTACTTTCCATTCACAATGGTAATGACATATAACCATGAGCCGCTCCTGTATGATTGCACAGCTAAGGGTCAGCGTCTCGCCTTCCCACGTGCTCGCTCGCAGAATCCATGATGTGTGGTAATCATAGAGCAGTTTGAATGTATTAGCCACTACTCCTACTTCTTGCTACCTTCTCAGTGATCTAACACTCGTGGTTTGCCTCACCCTTCTCATACCAGCCATTTAGTCGTGAGGTTCCGCTGTTGAAGCTAGACGTTCGGTTCAGATCCTGAAGACTTAATTTGTTCCTCCTTGGACACGTTCCATGGTACTTTCAAGTAAATCCTCTTAATTTGGCGGAGGCGGGTTGAGGAAAGGGGAGGGGGATGGTGTGTTGGTGGTGTAGCGATGAGCGATGAGCGATGAGTAGTGCGTCAAATCATTTCAATCTTAACACCAGTAAACGGCCAAAAGATATAAAACAGAGCCTCAATTTTGGATTTCATTGATTGCTAAAAACACTGATTGTACCTCCTTAACAAGTGGTGCAATGGCGTTGAAGGGAACACTGGCATAAAGACGCCTGGTGCGCGCATACTGCTTCGCCTAGCACAGCAGCATGTCTGGTTCGGATGCAGTCTTCTGATAGGTAAACCTTTAACTGATGACAAGCTTGGCCTCCGGCTCGCTAACCTGGACGCGCGAAGCTGCGTCTGCACATCTGAAATATCAATGAAATGTAGAGTGGATACGAAGACTAGACTGTATGATTCGACTTTTCTACATATGCGTTACGGTAGTCGCGCTTGAGTCGCTAGCTAGCTGCTCGCTTACCCACTCGACAGATCTTGCCCACGTCCCCGCACAATCTGTGTTGTCTAAGGGTCCAAAAGGACGAGAGACTACCAGAAGCTGGCAGCGGGATTTTACTCACAATTACTATAATATATAATCTTTAAAGACCTGAGAGACATATCAATTACAAAGATTGCATCGGTGGGTTAGTGGAACTACCGATGCGCGAGTAGATATAAAGAGTTTCTCTATATTCTGTGCGGTCTGTTATTTATCGTTTGTTAGAGTTGTAATTTGTCTTTTTGTTTCTTGATACGCTTTCCGCGCCAGGCTTGGCAACATGCCAGAATGATACCAGAATCGGAATATGGAAAACGGGAAGCGAATCACCGTGGAATATGTCCCACTATGTTCTGTTTTAAGTCTGTCTTACTGCAGTTTGTGCAGCACAGCCGCCTGCCTGCACACGCATTAGCCTGCAGCTGTCTCACGACGGCGGCTGGGTCGATGTGCTTGTCTTCAGGGTAAATAGGTCTTGCACTGCCGCTCAATCAGAATTACAGGTTCAAACATTCAGTCAAGCTTTTCTACTTTACAACATGGATCAATTCGATGACATTGCAGCTTTAGCTGAAGACGTATCCATACCTGTGTCGATTAAGGATGCTGCTGAGGCTTACGAAAGGGAAAGCGTCAAGAGATTACTGAGGCTATGGAAAAGGTACCAGTCTCTTACACTGAGTGCGTAGCTGTGTCTAACTCTATTAGATTTGCTGTCAATCTTCCATCTCCTCACAAGGAAGCAGAAATTGCCGCCCCGTTCCAATCCGACCTGCAACTTTCCTGGGTGAAAGCCTACATGGCATGGAGAGCTAAAACCGGACAAGGCAGATTTGGTGAACGTATCACAGTGACAACGCTTCTGAAGGAATTGCAGCAGCTGCAACGCGTGTTGCGCTTAGCGAACAACGTTGTCTGGGACAACAAAGATATCGCCATCATCAAGAAGGTATACATAAACTTGCTGGCGTTATCTGCTAATCTGATCGTCCCTCATAGTTCGTTCGTGACCTTGCAAAGATAGGGAGAGCTTCTACCGCAATGAGGCCAAAGTCCGTGGCCTACGCTCTTGACGCAGACGAGATCCAATATTATCTTTGGAATTGTTGTGAACGCGTGTATGCGCATCCACGGATGATGGTACAGTTCTCTTTCTGGCTTCATCTTGTGTCAGTGTGGGGTTTGCGAACTGGGGAGATGACTGAATCTTCTTCACATCGCGGCTCCAACGAAGGTATCCATTACGGTGACGTTACACTAAGCCTTGTTCCAAGACAGAGTCAGCTGCGTTACCAGATCAAGATTGCTTTGCGAAATCGAAAGTTCTCGCGTGGCATCGAAAGTAAAGTGTTGGTCTCCGTGAGCTTATAACTGTCGTTGATGATAGAGCTGATTTTACCAGGAAAATTGTTACCTTGAACGAGCACACAGATCCGAAAGAGCGATTCAAGTGCCCTATACGTAAATTCCTTGCGCTTGCCTTAGCAGACGATGTGTTTGTACAACAGCTAACGCCCGAGGATTTCGACAATCGGTGGATGTCAGACTCTGCAGGCTCGCGATCCTTCAGCATCAAAGAAGACAGAAAGGAACTACCCATTTTCCGAAAAATGTTGCCGGGAGGAGCTGTCTCACCGACCCAAATCATATCAGCCATGTCTATCAACACTTTCCTGAAAGAAATCTGCGAAGAGTGTGGATATACTGAGCCTGTCACAACCTACACCTTCAGGCGTGGAGTAGCAAACAAGGTGGAGGGTGAGTACAAGACGCAAGAGCTGTCTACATTTCGCTTATCATAATCAGCAAATGCAAGTTCAAAGAGCACCAAAGAGGCCCTTGGCCATAAAGGCGAGCGAGCATGGCATGCATACGCTGCACCTACAATCAGCGTAGATGCGCAAGCAATAGCATATGATGAGCCGCAAGACACATCGCACGCCGAGCACACTCAAAGCATTGCTATGACTCGAGATTTTGCGGGCCCTAAACCCCCAAGAGCAACCATGGGGATACTCTCAATACCTTCGAAGAGTGTTCTACAAAAGGTTGTTGCGGCACATCCCAAGAGTCGTCCAGAAATGATTGTACGGAAAGCACGTCGTCTGCAATACCAGCTCGAACTCGCTGAATACTCCGACAAAGCAGGGCGTAGCACATCTCCTAGAGAATCAGATTTTTCCGGCATAGCAGATCTCACAGAGAGTTTGAACACTGCCATGATTGTCAACCCACGGCCGAAGCCGACTGCAAAATTCAAGCAGATGCTCAAATACAACCAGCATCATGGACGTGTGATTGAAAGACTTTGGACTGCGGAAGATGCTTCTTTAAGCGAATGCATTCGACCGTTGATGGCTCTTGCCGATCCAAGACCTTTTCGACCCTTCTATCCAGGTCCAACCTTGCGGCTCAATACCGATGGACAATGCCCTTACTGCCACGACAAGGTCGACCAACTCCGTCATCCAAGGCTTGCTTCTCATCTGCTTCACTGTCACTCTCGCACTAAACAAGTACGTTTCTGTCACCAGTGTGCATTCTTCGTAGCACCAGAGTTGTGGGCGAGCCACGAATGCACAGATCTCGACGAGGACAATCAGGAGTATGGGGCAATCATATGGCATGGTCTGATTATTAGAGAAGGACGGTGCCCGTATGGCGACAAAGGATGTCATAAGAGGTTGTGGTCCGACCCAAATAACCTTTGCCGTCATATCGAAACTCACCTCAAAGGGCTACCAGAAGAATCCCTAGCGTGCCCAGTTGAGGGGTGTGAGGTTCAACGCGTTTCTAAAGACCAGGTGAGAATCCATTTCCACGAGGTGCATCACATTCACATGGTGTCTGGTCGAGATATCCTGACTGGAGGTATCGTGTTGCCGCAGCAGATTGAGAAGTGAAAGGGCACATCCTTCGACTAGCGTGGGAAGGCATCATCAATGTACATTGTCCAGCATGCGTGAACAGAAGCTTTGAGAAGCATGCGCCACAGCTCTAGCGATTCTAGCATAGCGCAAGTGTACAATGTAGGCTACTAAACATACAAAACGTGCTTTCTTAGCAGGCAAACACATGTTACGTCCGCGCTAGGGGCTACGTGTCTCTGCAGATAAATCTAGAGAAGGCTTTGTAGCTTGCTGCACAAGTCTGCAACTTTATAATATCTCTTTAGCATATTAGCGCTTGTCTCTAAGTATCTAAGAAAGCAATTGTTATTGTTACTAATAAGAAAGCAGAAGTAAATTGTTGTTGTTGCGTCTGTCGCTGCGAGCAGTTTGCCTAAAAGGATGATCAAGACAGCTGTAATTTTGCTTTCTAAGTCTCTAGATTGATTCTGGTGCTTGAGACGTACGATAGAAGACCAACAGGAGCATAAGAAGATGGCGGGCTGGTCAATGCTGTCGCTTTAAATCCTTTGTGGTTCTGCGCGGCGGGATGTTGTAGTGAGTTTTCTTACGCCTTGTGGCCTAGCTCCCTACAGCCTCTAACTGTTGCCCTAGAGGTTACACTATGTGTTAAATCTTGGTGTGTGAAGAAGCTTGTTTCGTTCTATTCTTGAGCGATTTTCGTGGTTGTGCTTGTGAATTATGCCTCTTTCCCTACCGGTGACGCTGCATGTTGGTAACGGCAACAAAAGTCGTTTACCAGGGCAGGTGGGTTCGGTTACATGTTGTGGTCTGATCTACGATTTTCAAATTTTCGAAAATCTAAACCTCGAGAACCTGGTCGATGAGTCAGCAACAACATCATGATCACGTGACAAACTATAGGTTTGCTTGGGATGCCTCGGGTGTACTTTTGTTACCTTCGCGTTATACAGCCGCGAGCACAATGGGTTCTGGTTCCCGCACTAGCTGCGTTCTCGGCGCAAGGTCTGCATGACACGGCCTCATCGTGTCTGTCTTAGTGGTTGGCTTATGTCATCATT